>NC_140659.1:25435097-26813597 GCF_978046115.1 Saccoglossus kowalevskii
CTACTCATGTGTTCACATCAGATATTGGTGGTAGTGCTGCAATAGGCCTGTTATGGCAGAGGTAAGATATTGCTACTCATGTGTTCACATCAGATATTGGTGGTAGTGCTGCAATAGGCCTGTTATGGCAGAGGTAAGATATTGCTACTCCTGTGTTCACATCAGGTATTGGTGGTAGTGCTGCAGTAGGCCTGTTATGGCAGAGGTAAGATATTGCTACTCCTGTGTTCACATCAGATATTGGTGGTAGTGCTGCAGTAGGCCTGTTATGGCAGAGGTAAGATATTGCTACTCATGTGTTCACATCAGATATTGGTGGTAGTGCTGCAATAGGCCTGTTATGGCAGAGGTAAGATATTGCTACTCCTGTGTTCACATCAGATATTTGTGGTAGTGCTGCAATAGGCCTGTTATAGCAGAGGTAAGATATTGCTACTCATGTGTTCACATCAGATATTGGTGGTACATGTAGTGCTGCAATAGGCCTGTTATGGCAGAGGTAAGATATTGCTACTCCTGTGTTCACATCAGATATTGGTGGTACTGCTGCAGTAGGCCTGTTATGGCAGAGGTAAGATATTGCTACTCATGTGTTAAAATCAGATATTGGTGGTAGTGCTGCAGTAGGCCTGTTATGGCAGAGGTAAGATATTGCTACTCATGTGTTCACATCAGATATTGGTGGTAGTGCTGCAGTAGGCCTGTTATGGCAGAGGTAAGATATTGCTACTCATGTGTTCACATCAGATATTTGTGGTACTGCTGCAGTAGACCTGTTATGGCAGAGGTAAGATATTGCTACTCCTGTGTTCACATCAGATATTGGTGTTACTGCTGCAGTAGACCTGTTATGGCAGAGGTAAGATATTGCTACTCATGTGTTCACATCAGATATTGGTGGTAGTGCTGCAGTAGGCCTGTTATGGCAGAGGTAAGATATTGCTACTCATGTGTTCACATCAGATATTGGTGGTAGTGCTGCAATAGGCCTGTTATGGCAGAGGTAAGATATTGCTACTCATGTGTTCACATCAGATATTGGTGGTAGTGCTGCAGTAGGCCTGTTATGGCAGAGGTAAGATATTGCTACTCATGTGTTCACATCAGATATTGGTGGTAGTGCTGCAGTAGGCCTGTTATGGCAGAGGTAAGATATTGCTACTCATGTGTTCACATCAGATATTGGTGGTAGTGCTGCAGTAGGCCTGTTATGGCAGAGGTAAGATATTGCTACTCATGTGTTCACATCAGATATTGGTGGTAGTGCTGCAGTAGGCCTGTTATGGCAGAGGTAAGATATTGCTACTCATGTGTTCACATCAGATATTGGTGGTAGTGCTGCAGTAGGCCTGTTATGGCAGAGGTAAGATATTGCTACTCATGTGTTCACATCAGATATTGGTGGTAGTGCTGCAGTAGGCCTGTTATGGCAGAGGTAAGATATTGCTACTCATGTGTTCACATCAGATATTGGTGGTAGTGCTGCAGTAGGCCTGTTATGGCAGAGGTAAGATATTGCTACTCATGTGTTCACATCAGATATTGGTGGTAGTGCTGCAGTAGGCCTGTTATGGCAGAGGTAAGATATTGCTACTCATGTGTTCACATCAGGTATTGGAGGTAGTGCTGCAGTAGGCCTGTTATGGCAGAGGTAAGATATTGCTACTCATGTGTTCACATCAGATATTGGTGGTAGTGCTGCAGTAGGCCTGTTATGGCAGAGGTAAGATATTGCTACTCATGTGTTCACATCAGATATTGGTGGTAGTGCTGCAGTAGGCCTGTTATGGCAGAGGTAAGATATTGCTACTCATGTGTTCACATCAGATATTGGTGGTAGTGCTGCAGTAGGCCTGTTATGGCAGAGGTAAGATATTGCTACTCATGTGTTCACATCAGATATTGGTGGTAGTGCTGCAATAGGTCTGTTATGGCAGAGGTAAGATATTGCTACTCATGTGTTCACATCAGATATTGGTGGTAGTGCTGCAATAGGTCTGTTATGGCAGAGGTAAGATATTGCTACTTATGTGTTCACATCAGGTATTGGAGATAGTGCTGCAGTAGACCTGTTATGGCAGAGGTAAGATATTGCTACTCATGTGTTCACATCAGATATTGGTGGTAGTGCTGCAATAGGTCTGTTATGGCAGAGGTAAGATATTGCTACTCATGTGTTCACATCAGATATTGGTGGTAGTGCTGCAATAGGCCTGTTATGGCAGAGGTAAGATATTGCTACTCATGTGTTCACATCAGATATTGGTGGTAGTGCTGCAGTAGACATGTTATGGCAGAGGTAAGATATTGCTACTTATGTGTTCACATCAGATATTGGTGGTAGTGCTGCAGTAGACATGTTATGGCAGAGGTAAGATATTGCTACTTATGTGTTCACATCAGATATTGGTGGTAGTGCTGCAGTAGGCCTGTTATGGCAGAGGTAAGATATTGCTACTCATGTGTTCACATCAGATATTGGTGGTAGTGCTGCAGTAGGCCTGTTATGGCAGAGGTAAGATATTGCTACTCATGTGTTCACATCAGATATTGGTGGTAGTGCTGCAGTAGGCCTGTTATGGCAGAGGTAAGATATTGCTACTCATGTGTTCACATCAGATATTGGTGGTAGTGCTGCAGTAGACATGTTATGGCAGAGGTAAGATATTGCTACTTATGTGTTCACATCAGATATTGGTGGTTGTGCTGCAGTAGGCCTGTTATGGCAGAGGTAAGATATTGCTACTCATGTGTTCACATCAGATATTGGTGGTAGTGCTGCAGTAGGCCTGTTATGGCAGAGGTAAGATATTGCTACTCATGTGTTCACATCAGATATTGGTGGTAGTGCTGCAGTAGGCCTGTTATGGCAGAGGTAAGATATTGCTACTCATGTGTTCACATCAGATATTGGTGGTAGTGCTGCAATAGGTCTGTTATGGCAGAGGTAAGATATTGCTACTCATGTGTTCACATCAGATATTGGTGGTAGTGCTGCAATAGGTCTGTTATGGCAGAGGTAAGATATTGCTACTCATGTGTTCACATCAGATATTGGTGGTAGTGCTGCAATAGGTCTGTTATGGCAGAGGTAAGATATTGCTACTCATGTGTTCACATCAGATATTGGTGGTAGTGCTGCAATAGGTCTGTTATGGCAGAGGTAAGATATTGCTACTCATGTGTTCACATCAGATATTGGTGGTAGTGCTGCAGTAGGCCTGTTATGGCAGAGGTAAGATATTGCTACTCATGTGTTCACATCAGATATTGGTGGTAGTGCTGCAATAGGCCTGTTATGGCAGAGGTAAGATATTGCTACTCATGTGTTCACATCAGATATTGGTGGTAGTGCTGCAGTAGGCCTGTTATGGCAGAGGTAAGATATTGCTACTTATGTGTTCACATCAGATATTGGTGGTAGTGCTGCAGTAGACATGTTATGGCAGAGGTAAGATATTGCTACTTATGTGTTCACATCAGATATTGGTGGTAGTGCTGCAGTAGGCCTGTTATGGCAGAGGTAAGATATTGCTACTCATGTGTTCACATCAGATATTGGTGGTAGTGCTGCAGTAGGCCTGTTATGGCAGAGGTAAGATATTGCTACTCATGTGTTCACATCAGATATTGGTGGTAGTGCTGCAGTAGGCCTGTTATGGCAGAGGTAAGATATTGCTACTCATGTGTTCACATCAGATATTGGTGGTAGTGCTGCAGTAGGCCTGTTATGGCAGAGGTAAGATATTGCTACTCATGTGTTCACATCAGATATTGGTGGTAGTGCTGCAGTAGGCCTGTTATGGCAGAGGTAAGATATTGCTACTCATGTGTTCACATCAGATATTGGTGGTAGTGCTGCAGTAGGCCTGTTATGGCAGAGGTAAGATATTGCTACTCATGTGTTCACATCAGATATTGGTGGTAGTGCTGCAGTAGGCCTGTTATGGCAGAGGTAAGATATTGCTACTCATGTGTTCACATCAGATATTGGTGGTAGTGCTGCAGTAGGCCTGTTATGGCAGAGGTAAGATATTGCTACTCATGTGTTCACATCAGATATTGGTGGTAGTGCTGCAGTAGGCCTGTTATGGCAGAGGTAAGATATTGCTACTCATGTGTTCACATCAGGTATTGGAGGTAGTGCTGCAGTAGGCCTGTTATGGCAGAGGTAAGATATTGCTACTCATGTGTTCACATCAGATATTGGTGGTAGTGCTGCAGTAGGCCTGTTATGGCAGAGGTAAGATATTGCTACTCATGTGTTCACATCAGATATTGGTGGTAGTGCTGCAGTAGGCCTATTATGGCAGAGGTAAGATATTGCTACTCATGTGTTCACATCAGATATTGGTGGTAGTGCTGCAGTAGGCCTGTTATGGCAGAGGTAAGATATTGCTACTCATGTGTTCACATCAGATATTGGTGGTAGTGCTGCAGTAGGCCTGTTATGGCAGAGGTAAGATATTGCTACTCATGTGTTCACATCAGATATTGGTGGTAGTGCTGCAGTAGGCCTGTTATGGCAGAGGTAAGATATTGCTACTCATGTGTTCACATCAGATATTGGTGGTAGTGCTGCAGTAGGCCTGTTATGGCAGAGGTAAGATATTGCTACTCATGTGTTCACATCAGATATTGGTGGTAGTGCTGCAGTAGGCCTGTTATGGCAGAGGTAAGATATTGCTACTCATGTGTTCACATCAGATATTGGTGGTAGTGCTGCAGTAGGCCTGTTATGGCAGAGGTAAGATATTGCTACTCATGTGTTCACATCAGATATTGGTGGTAGTGCTGCAGTAGGCCTGTTATGGCAGAGGTAAGATATTGTTACTCATGTGTTCACATCAGGTATTGGAGGTAGTGCTGCAGTAGGTCTGTTATGGCAGAGGTAAGATATTGCTACTTATGTGATCACATCAGATATTGGTGGTAGTGCTGCAGTAGGCCTGTTATGGCAGAGGTAAGATATTGCTACTCATGTGTTCACATCAGATATTGGTGGTAGTGCTGCAGTAGGCCTGTTATGGCAGAGGTAAGATATTGCTACTCATGTGTTCACATCAGATATTGGTGGTAGTGCTGCAGTAGGCCTGTTATGGCAGAGGTAAGATATTGCTACTCATGTGTTCACATCAGATATTGGTGGTAGTGCTGCAGTAGGCCTGTTATGGCAGAGGTAAGATATTGCTACTTATGTGTTCACATCAGGTATTGGAGGTAGTGCTGCAGTAGGTCTGTTATGGCAGAGGTAAGATATTGCTACTTATGTGTTCACATCAGATATTGGTGGTAGTGCTGCAGTAGGCCTGTTATGGCAGAGGTAAGATATTGCTACTCATGTGTTCACATCAGATATTGGTGGTAGTGCTGCAGTAGGCCTGTTATGGCAGAGGTAAGATATTGCTACTCATGTGTTCACATCAGATATTGGTGGTAGTGCTGCAGTAGGCCTGTTATGGCAGAGGTAAGATATTGCTACTTATGTGTTCACATCAGATATTGGTGGTAGTGCTGCAGTAGGCCTGTTATGGCAGAGGTAAAATATTGCTACTTATGTGTTCACATCAGATATTGGTGGTAGTGCTGCAGTAGGTCTGTTATGGCAGAGGTAAAATATTGCTGCTTATGTGTTCACATCAGATATTGGTGGTAGTGCTGCAGTAGGCCTGTTATGGCAGAGGTAAGATATTGCTACTTATGTGTTCACATCAGGTATTGGTGGTGGTGCTGCAGTAGACCTGTTATGGCAGAGGTAAGATATTGCTACTTATGTGTTAAAATCAGGTATTGGTGGTAGTGCTGCAATAGGCCTGTTATGGCAGAGGTAAGATATTGCTACTTATGTGTTAAAATCAGGTATTGGTGGTAGTGCTGCAATAGGCCTGTTATGGCAGAGGTAAGATATTGCTACTTATGTGTTAAAATCAGGTATTGGAGGTAGTGCTGCAATAGGCCGGTTATGGCAGATGTAAGATATTGCTACTTATGTGTTAAAATCAGGTATTGGATGTAGTGCTGCAATAGGCCGGTTATGGCAGAGGTAAGATATTGCTACTTATGTGTTAAAATCAGGTATTGGAGGTAGTGGTGCAATAGGCCGGTTATGGCAGAGGTAAGATATTGCTACTTATGTGTTAAAATCAGGTATTGGAGGTAGTGCTGCAGTAGGCCTGTTATGGCAGAGGTAAGATATTGCTACTTATGTGTTAAAATCAGGTATTGGAGGTAGTGCTGCAATAGGCCGGTTATGGCAGAGGTAAGATATTGCTACTTATGTGTTCACATCAGATATTGGAGGTAGTGCTGCAATAGGCCTGTTATGGCAGAGGTAAGATATTGCTACTTATGTGTTAAAATCAGGTATTGGTGGTAGTGCTGCAATAGGCCGGTTATGGCAGAGGTAAGATATTGCTACTTATGTGTTAAAATCAGGTATTGGTGGTAGTGCTGCAGTAGGCCTGTTATGGCAGAGGTAAGATATTGCTACTTATGTGTTAAAATCAGGTATTGGTGGTAGTGCTGCAGTAGGCCTGTTATGGCAGCGGTAAGATATTGCTACTTATGTGTTAAAATCAGGTATTGGTGGTAGTGCTGCAGTAGGCCTGTTATGGCAGAGGTAA
Organism: Saccoglossus kowalevskii; assembly: GCF_978046115.1. NCBI lineage: Eukaryota > Metazoa > Hemichordata > Enteropneusta > Harrimaniidae > Saccoglossus > Saccoglossus kowalevskii. Next base: position 25,441,721 of record NC_140659.1, read on the forward strand.
GATATTGCTACTTATGTGTTAAAATCAGGTATTGGTGGTAGTGCTGCAATAGGCCTGTTATGGCAGAGGTAAGATATTGCTACTTATGTGTTAAAATCAGGTATTGGTGGTAGTGCTGCAATAGGCCTGTTATGGCAGAGGTAAGATATTGCTACTTATGTGTTAAAATCAGGTATTGGTGGTAGTGCTGCAATAGGCCTGTTATGGCAGAGGTAAGATATTTCTACCGGTACTTATGTGTAAAATCAGGTATTGGTGGTAGTGCTGCAGTAGGCCTGTTCTGGCAGAGGTAAGATATTTCTACCGGTACGTATGTGTAAAATCAGGTATTGGTGGTAGTGCTGCAGTAGGCCTGTTCTGGCAGAGGTAAGATATTGTTACTTATGTGTTAAAATCAGGTATTGGTGGTAGTGCTGCAGTAGGCCTGTTCTGGCAGAGGTAAGATATTGCTACTTATGTGTTCACATCAGGTATTGGTGGTAGTGCTGCAATAGGCCTGTTATGGCAGAGGTAAGATATTGCTACTCTTGTGTTCACATCAGATATTGGAAAATGTTAGCATTTATCATTCTAGTATTGTTAAATTTTGTAGAATTATGTCAGTCGTTCTTTTGTCTGTTATTTCTTGGACCTATTTCACCATTATGAATTTAATAAATATGAGCAGTGTTGTATATTGAAATTATCTTTGTGGTCACCAATGAGTATATTTAATAAATATATGATTTCACAAAGAACATTTGGATTAAATATTTTATCGTACAAAAATATTTGAAAATAATGCAGTATTTAAATACAGATACACCTCTGTAATTAATGTGAGTGCTACTAACAGAGCAAATATGCTATTTATCTTAGATAATCTGTTATAAAACATAGTTAAAATATAGAAACCCTGCCTTTGATTATGCAGAAAACGTTTAGTAGCAGCAACAGATGTGCAGTCAGCAAACACTGAGGACACTGAGGTACAGGAAAGTGATGACTCTGGCGAAGATCAAGAGGATTCTGGGAAAAAGAAGAAGAAAAGACCAGGATTCAGAGATAGAAGGGTAAGAGATGATGTCACTTTTGGTATTTCTTAAAGTTGGTAGTCATCTCAATGTGTTTAGATATGATTTAAAAATAGATTGGTAAGAGATGATGTCATCTTTTGACATTTCTTAAAGTTGGTATGTTCGATATGATTACTATATCAGCTCTTTTGAAAGTGCATTTCTAATAGAAGCATATGTACTTAGCGCTATCAGAAGTACAACCAGTCTTCTCCCCAGGACATTTTGTTAAATGTAGATTAATGATCTTTTTCACATACTAGTATTCATAAATCATACCTTTACAGTGGGCGCAAAATATTTACATACACCTAACTCCTGGACCCAGTAGAAAATTACTGAGGGACTTAGCCAGACACTTTCCAAGATGCTCTAGTGACTGTTGTGACTCAATAAAGTTTGATGTATTTGAAAAAAAGCAAAGTACACAACATGATGAATAACTCTAGTTGTTTTTGCTGTTGAGAAGCCGGAACAAGTGTTTTTTTGAAAGGAATTTTCTCTGCCTGGCCAAAATATTTAGCTTCATTAATGCATTTTTTCACTCAAGGTAATGGTTGTGTACCAGACTTTTAGTTTAATGGCCACCTTTGATGTACTACCTGTAAGTGGGGTGGAATGACCACTTGGTGTGGTCACCAATGCACTAACTTTTGGGAAAAATCATGTTTTGGCCAACGAAATTCTTCAAAAAACCGACCTCTGAAACAAATTCACAAAAATACCCCATCCCTTATTACAAAGTATATTTGACATGACTTCACGTAGCGAATACATAATTTATGGTCAACGTAACACAAGCACATACATACTAGTTCAAAATCATGGTAAAATATAAAATATGTATCATTGCGACCCCATAGTTCCTGAAAATGTCAAAAGAACTTATTGATTATTGAAAAAGAACCTATTGACCATTGAAAATACCAAAAAGGAACCTATTGACCATTAAAAATGTCAAAAAGGAACCCATTGACTATTGAAAATGTCAAAAAGGAACCTATTGACCATCGAAAATATCAAAAAGGAACCTATTGACCATTGAAAATGTCAAAAAGGAACCCATCGACTATTGAAAATGTTGAAAAGAAACTCATTGACCATTGAAAATATCAAAAAAGAACCTATTGACCCTTGAAAATGTCAAAAAGAAACCTAATGACCATTGAAAATGTTGAAAAGGAACCTATTGACCATTGAAAATGTTGAAAAGGAACCTATTGACCATTGAAAATATCAAAAAGGAACCCATCGACTAATGAAAATGTTGAAAAGAAACTCATTGACCATTGAAAATATCAAAAAGGAACCCATTTACCATTGAAAATGTCAAAAAGGAACCCATTTACCATTGAAAATGTCAAAAAGGAACCTATTGACCATTGAAAATGTTGAAAAAGAACCTATTGACCCTTGAAAATGTCAAAAAGGAATCTATTGACCATTGAACATGTCAAAAAGGAACCCATTGACCATTGAAAATATCAAAAAGGAACCCATTTACCATTGAAAATGTCAAAAAGGAACCCATTTACCATTGAAAATGTCAAAAAGGAACCCATCGACCATTGAAAATATCAAAAAGGAACCCATCAACTATTGAAAATGTCAAAAAGAAACCAATTGACCATTGAAAATGTCTAAAAGGAGCCCATTGACAAGGAACCAAGTCAAGTGGTTTTGTTGACTCTTGTGTGCTTCGCACACAATAGGAATTTTCGTGGTGAGTGCTTCTGCTTCTGTGTGTGTATGCTTGTTCCACTGATATCTCAAGAACCAATTATGAGATTTTAATGAAACTTGGTACATAGATGCTCTTGGAGATAGTACTTGATTAGTTTTTGGTTGAAGTTTATGCATATTAATTACCTAATTTGCATATTAGTAATGCCAATTACACTTGTTTACACTTGTTTCTCGTGTACTACGCAGTACAGTATTCCTTATTTGTACTTTAATACCTTCAACACACAGGAGCATTCTTTAATTCCTAGAGGAATGGCGCAGGGCACCAACATTAAATTAATGTTTTCTAGGTAGAGTGTAAATGAATTTAGGGTCTTTACATTGAAAATGGTACAAGTGAAGCAGTAAAGCGAAATCAGGAAGGCCAAAGAAGCTCATTCAAAATAAACTCATGGATAACGTCTCACGGAGCAGTTGTTTCACTTCGCTCAAGTGTTAACAGCTATAAATGTCAATTAACAGCCAGAAATTCATAAAACTTTGTTCACTTTTGATTAAATAGTGTTAGTTTCAAATGTTACTTAGTATTATCATGTGATTAATTAATTAATTATTTATAAAGACATTTCATTTGGACAGAAAATCATAGCAAGACAAAGACAGTTGGGGATAAAAATATCTTTATCTCCTGTACACAATGTCCTCATTTCATTTTTACATGCTAAATAATAAAAGTCTATGGATACTGAAAACCATTCATTTCATTATTATAATTTTAAAATGTACCAACTGTAAACACGGATATTACATGGCCTGCACTCTTCACTGTAAAGTATTATATACTTCCTTTGTAGTTACTATACTTCACTGATTTACCATTTCTTTAATAATTAGTTACCGTTCGGAGGAAGTTCGAAAATGGGGACTTATAATTCGGTCTTTGTCTGTCTGTCTGTCTGTGTGTCTGTCTGTCCAGAGTCATGTTTCAGAATCCTTTGGACCGATTCCGTTCATTCTTTGCATGTGTCTAGTACTTTATGTGGGACATATGCACATGCAGTGGTTTAACGATTCGATTCAAAATGGCCTACTGGCAGCCATCTTGTTTTTTGATAATGTTGTGTTTTGGACATGCTTTGTCAGTTTTCATTCAAATTTGGCACATACTTTATACATGTAAGGATACATGTCCATGACAATTTGTTTCAAAATCGAATGGCCGATTGACAGCCATCTGACTTTTTGGCCTTACTACTATATTTCCAAGATTTATGTACAATTTTCATTCGTATTTGGCACATGCGTCGTACATCATGTCACTTTGTTTCATAATCAGATCAAAGATGGCCGAATAACGGCTGTTTTTATTTTTGGACATATTACTATATCTGTGTCACCATGTATCATTTTCATTGTTATTTAGCATGTCATAAATGGATACATGTACATTCAATTTGCAATTTGATCAAATATGAACGACTGGCGGCCATCTTGTTTGTTTAAAATGTGATAACTTGGACATGCTTTCACTTGTGATCTATGTTTGACTCCCATGTGTGAACCACAAAATGGGAGTCTTTGCAGTTAGTGTGTCTGTCTGTGGGTGGGTGGGTGTGTGTGTGTATGTGTGGGTGTATGTGTGTCCGACACTGTTCCACTGATATCTCAAGAACCATACATCAGTTTTTGATGAAACTTGGTGCATTGATGCTCTGGGCCAATGCGCAGATTTGATTAGGTTTTGGTGAAATTTCATGCATATTAATTACCTAATTTGCATGATAATATGCTAATTTTTAGCTGTTCCATGACTGTTCCATTGATATCTAAAGAACTACTCATTGGATTTTGATAAAACTTGGTATATAGATGCTCTGAACTTGTGCGCAGATTTGATAAGTTTTTGGTGAAAATCCGTGCACATTAATTACCTAATTTGCATGATAATTAGCCAATTTTTAGCTGTTCCATGACTGTTCCACTGATATCTAAACAACCACTCATTGGATTTTGATGAAATTTGGTATATAGATGCTCTGAATCAATGCTAGGTTTTGATTAGTTAGTACATGGATGCTGTAGAATAATAGACAGACCTGGATAATTGTGGGTTAAAATCCGTACATATTAATTACTAATTTGCATAATTAACCACTTTTAAGCTATCACACTGATATCTAATTATTCCATTTCAATGAAACTTTGTACAAAGATGCTCTAGGACAATGTACAAACCTGATTAGTTTGGGGTTAAAATCTGGTTATATTAATTCCCTAATTAGCATAATAAAACTTGATACAAATATTGGTTTTATATATTGTGCAGACCTCATTAGTTTTACACTCAAGTCTGTTCATATGAATTTTCTGATTTGCATTATTGGTTTTCAGCTTTTCCATCACAATCTCAATCAAGTACAAGTAATTTTGAATTATATTTAATGTGCCTCCAATACTCTCAGCACATGGGAGTTCTTTCTAAGCTTTCTTTGATTTTCTTTGCTACATGTATGTCTTAAACCGGAGGGGTCGTCACGCAACACATTTGAATTTGATGTAAATAAACAATATACGCCACTTGGGGCTCAAGTTTGAAAGACATACTCGCGACAACCCTCCACTTTAATATGTCGAGCACAAAGAGAACTTTCAAAAATTTAACGGGGACTGTGTCATTTTCAATGACTTGTTTCTTTCAAATATTGTTGTTTTCCACCTCAGGTTATTGAATATGAGTAAATCTGAGAAGTGTTATATTTTCTTTGTAGTTCCTATACTTCACTGATTTACCATTTCTTTAATAATTTTTTTCAAATATGTTTTCCACCTCAGGTTATTGAATATGAGAATAGAATCAGAGCATATTCTACACCAGATAAAATCTTTCGTTACTTTGCTACACTGAGAGTACAGAGTGAGCATGGGGATTATGAAATATATATGACTCCTGAAGACTTTGTTAGGTCCATCACACCAGATGCTAAGCAACCTGAAGGTAACGTATATATACTGTACTTTAATTTCATTTATATCGCATATAGCATAAGTAGACACAAATAGATTCTATCTTTTTATCTCATATTAGTGTAAAAGCCTACTCATAAATGAAAATACCCAAAATGTATTTACTTAGCTAGTAAAATGAAAAAAAATTAAGAAACAAAATTATTTATTGTTTACTTTTTGCTATCCTGAATTATTTAAATAATCTTTGTTTGGAAAAATAATAAATGCTATTTGCTTCAATACTGTGTTCTGTGGAACTGTACTAAAAATAGCTGCACTCCAGAATGTATGTTACCATAATTCTATAGCACCATAATTGTATATACATGAAATAAACCAATGAACAGTATTCCGTGTTTTATAACCAACTTTCAAAAAACATATTTCAATAAATTATAACTACCAGCAAGAAAATAATATGATAATATTGTGGAATATGATCACCTTAGTGCATACTTTACAGTATTCTTGTGATAACCTTGTATTTGCATTCATTGTAATTACGTTTATATTTCATGTATACTGTAAACGACTTTAGTTTTGTGGGTGACTCTGACTTTAGCTCTGGTTCGCCAATTGTTGTCATCACAAATGCCATAAATCATCAAATCTCAAAAATTAAACGATTTTATATAATATAGTTTACATGTAATTTGAAATATATCTAAAATCTAAACAAAACATGTTTCCTATCTGGTCCTTGTTCAATTGAATTTGCTTTAATATAAAAGAACTCATGAACTCATTTTCTCAGTCTATTTATTGAAATATATAAAATGCATATGTTAGGTAGGGTTTTCACAATTGGTATGTAGAGAATGAAAAACTTGAAAAAAGAGAAACTTTCATTTTTATTTTTACTCATCATATGCGCGCAAAAGGTCGCCGGGTCAAGCCCTGGTGGTACAAATATATCAGTATTCATGTGTTCTGTTGTCTTTTATTCCCTGTAGGCCTTGGTCTAGATCAGTTCAGGAGATATGATCCAAAGGTATGTATCAGTATTCAATACAATGTCAGTGTTAGGTCGTGGGGTCAAATTAGAGGCCAGTAGATTAAATTATCATAAGTGGGTTTATATTAGCTATGGTATTAAAATTTCAGAATTGAAATTCAAGATGTTGAATATAAAGGACCATTTTTTCTTGTATTTTTAATCCATAGTTACTGAGCCAAAATAATATTTGTGGTATTTAATGGATAAACACACATTACCTGGTGTATATTCATGATAATTTAATACCAACAGATGGACATGATTTTTGTTTGAACAAAAATTTATTTCTCAGCATTCTAGGCACTGTTTATATATGCATATCATCATGACGTTTTAACCCCATGTGGATTCACAAAGATCACAAAAATAGATGCAGATAAGCAAAAATAAAACAAATGGCAATTAGAACTCTAAAATAATTGGAGCCTCAGATTGAGATTAGTTGGTTATTATAGTAGCTTCTTATTTATTTATATATAGATGCTGTACATTTCATATTGTATTAGAATCCTAATGTAATAATGTCACTCTTCAATTTTATTTTAAAAGTTTTTGAACTTCCAGAACATTACAATTCTGTATTGTTAATAAAAAAATTATAAGAACAATTTAGCAGACTGAAATTTGGAAAAATTAAGATATTAGTGTAAAACATTACAGTAAATTAGCTTTTACGAGTAATCTTTAGTTTATGCTAGTTTATCAACCAAAAAATAGTTAGTAATCAATGCAAGTGTTTTCCTATGTAGGCAGATGGAGCAGCTAGGAGTTTCATATCGTGTTGGAGACAGGTAGAGTAACTTTGGGATCAACAACATTTGTTTTAAAACAATTAACCAGATTTCAAGCAATTTGTTATATACAATCTTAGACTAACAATTTTGTTATGGCTAATCTATTTTACATAGTTTTATGTTTTTGCATTTCAGATATTTTTTTTATTACAGAAAATATTGTGCTTGTGTTAGTGCAGCCCCTTGTTTTAGTGTCCCTCCTTGTGTTAGTGCTGCTCCTTTTATGGAAACCACTAAAATTCCATGATGAAAAACAAACATTTGTGAATTTCACTCATTTAAAGTAGAGATGCAGTTTACTTGACAGGTATTTTAATTAGTTAATTAGGCAACCAAGATGACCTCCCTTGTCCACAAAACTATATATTTTCGAAAAGCTTATTGTATGAACTTTAAAATTGTGTTAGTGTTTTTTTTCTATGGACACTTATAGTTTGAAATATGCAAAAAAATGTGCTTTTTTGGTCAAAAGTGATTTAAAAAAAATTAGCTTCTAAACCATGCTTCTGTTTCCTGTCAAAATTGGTATATGGGTACATCTGTTTACTATGAAGAAAGTGCCGTCTTGAAAACTGTCTACCAGTTGTCAATTTTACAGGGCGGCAGCTCAAATTTCACTACTTCAAGTTTATGCATAAATTAACACCCAGGCTAGTTGTTTGTACGATTGTTGTATACTGTTCAACCAAAAACAATTTCCCGACGGCGTTTTGAAGATAAACACATTGTCAATCATTTGTGAAAATTTCAAAACAAAAGGTCAAAGCGTCTAGGAGCTATTTTTTTTTAAAGTTCCGGGTGTTGCACTAAAAAGAAGCTGAGATAATTGCTAATTTGCATAACAATTCACTCAGTAAGAAGTTTGCTAATGCTCATAATTAAAATGGCTGTAACAGTTCCAAATTTAAATGTATTATCGTTTTGTTAAAAGTTAAATATAGTGCATAATATGGAGATCCCGTCATTTCTTTTTTTCACCATGTTTCTTTTTAGCTCCGCTGTCGACTTTGTCGAGCGGAGCTTATCATATGAGTGATTGTCCCTCGTCGTCCGTGTCAATGTTTTACTTTTTCGACTTCTTCTTGAAAACTACAAGCCTGAATGCTTTGATACTTGGTGTATATGTACCTTGGGTAGACCTCTCTTAGGTTTGTTCATTTCATGTTGATATCTTCAATTCTCTAATTTTGGTGAATATTTTTGTCATTTTTGGTAAAAAGTGATATTTTCGACTCGTTAAAAACCGCAAGTCCGATTGCTTTGATATTACATATATAGGTACTACATGTGGGTCCCTCTCAGATTTGTTCATTTTGTGATGATGTCTTCAATTCTCTAATTTTGGTGAATATTTTTGTAATTTTTGGTAAAAAAGTGATATTTTCGACTTCTTGTTAAAAACCAAAAGTTTATTTGCTTTTATATTACATATATAGATACTACATGTAGACCTTTCTCAGATTTGTTCATTTCGTGATGATATCTTCAATTCTCTAATTTTGGTGAATATTTTTGTCATTTTTAGTAGAAAGTGATATTTTCGACTTCTTGTTAAAAACTGTAAGTCTGATTGCTTTGATTCTATACATAATGTTCATTTTCTAATGATGTCTTCAGTTCTTTAATTGAAATGTGCATTGCTAACAGTGGAGCTATCTCAGCCGATAGGCTGCTTGTTTATTATTTATGTACACCCTTGCTAAATCTTGCTAAGCATTCAAAAGAGAGAATGTTTGCACCTGTTATCTATAATTAAAAATCGTTTTTTGAGTATTTTCCACTATTCACAATTGTACAAAATTTTAACAGTCTATAGCCAAAGACTGTTTGGACAATAAAAAGCAAAAAAAAAAAATTCACTCCAAAGTGCCCACGAACCTGCATCTCTACCTTAATACAACAATAAATTTCATGGATTGCAGTTTACACATTGCTGTTGTGCATTGCATCTATACATCATTTCTTCATTCATTTTGATCAGTTTGTTTGGACCAATATTACCACTATTGTGGTGTTGACAAAATTACTTGCTCATCTAAGAATGTACAGAATGACACAGTATGTTAATGCTTTGGAGCTGACATTTGCACAAGTACTTTACAAAGTAATTTTTATGTTAGTTATGTTATGTTGGATCATTATTGTGTTTTTTTTTCTTCAAATTTTATTCCATTTGCTCTTGCATGTAGTTTAATATTATATGAAATTTGTACCAAGCCAAACCTAAAACTACAGAAAAGCACAACTGCAAACCGTTCAATTTTCACTTTGTTCCAAATAGTTGCTGTGATTTCTTGTCTGCAGGGAACTTGTGAAATTTTTGTTTCTATAACATTTCATGATTATCGCTGACTCAGGAAAATTAGCACGGTTTGCAATATGTAGAGGGTTGCATGGTACAAGTAATTTTTCTCATAATTGATTTATATAGTAATTAAGGACTTATTTCCTCTATCAGAGGCACGTACAACTAATACGTAAGTGGATTTATAAATGGAGAACTCCTTGATTCCTTATTTTGGTTGTCTTGGTAGCATATACATGTACCAATCACTGCAGGGAGCAACGTACCTGGAGGTTATTAAGGCCATGATTTGAACTTTGCTATGTTATAGACACCTGATTCCTTTATTTACACAAGTACAAGTGCATTTACTGAATAATTGGTTAAAGCCTAAGGTCAGTTGACCTGGTCACTAATCTTAATAAAAAATGGGGACTTATACTAATACACTAATAGTGTTTTGTTCATGTGTCTGTCTGTCTGTTTGCGCATGATCATCCAATATCATTTCTCAAACATGCCTGAGCTGATTTTGGTTGAATCTTGGCACAAAAGTCATAATAGGAGACATATGCAAGTCGATTAGCTTTTCGCTCTGTTGACATTTGACTGACTGGTGGCCATTTTAGTCCCAAAGTATGCCATCAACATTTAGCATCTGTTTCTTAGGTGAACCTTCACCGAATTCATTCAATCTTGGTGTTGACAACACTCATGGTGGGTCACTGATGTTTGTCAATCTTATTCAAAATGACCAAAAGTTTTCTTGTGATTTCTATATCAAATTTAACAAGTTAACAACAATTTTCTTTTTTTCTGACATACCTGGGCCAATTTTATTCAAACATAGTAAAAACATTACACATAGTGTTTTGATGCATGTCTATTTGGTTTGTGCATTGCTTTAAAGTGGCTGACTGGGGTAGTGGAAGCAGAGGGGCCATGTTGGTTTTCTCAGACATTTTCTTCCAAGAAACTTGTCCTTTACTCAGAGGGCTTTATCATACTTTAATACTCAGTCACATAAAACTGTTTTTGGTGGTATGCATGTGCTTCCTTATTTGACTTTTTGCTGACAAAATTCTCACACATACTACCGGTAGATGTACATTGGATGTGCACATCATCCAAAAAAATATTATATTTATAACATATCATTAAAATATGACTTAATTTTACCATTGACACATCTGTGTCATTTACATGAATAGAGCTTATTGGTATATGGAATATTTAGGAACAAGTATTAACTCAAGTAAAGAATGGAAATAATCAGTCACAAACATTTTTATAAATGTGGAGACATCTACTTCATGACAGTTATTTCTGTTTCTATTTCACTAATAATCCCATTGTTTCATTCTCATCAATAATGTCATTTGAAGTTTCCCAGTTCAATAATTAATAATTCTAATTCTGTTTGAATAATCTCTTTGTTTGTTACAGTGATTGATTCTTTTTTGAGTTTATATTTAACTTTACTCACATAACCTTTTATTGCTGGTGTAAGTTGCTAAGCAATGCTTTGTACTGATATACATGTAGTAATAAACATTAACATGTTTAATGTTTGTAGAGAGGTACAGTAGTTATATAAATTAATTATAACAGTTCATGCAATAATAACTACAAAGTAAATGATTTGGCAAAATTAAATAATTATATACTTTGCAAATTTAAAATCATCCATTTATCTATTCTTTTGTTCAAATTCATCGTATATATCATATTTTTTAACTATACATTATTTTCTGTATTTGTAGCGCATTTACCGAGTACTTCACAATTACATTATTATAAATTACATTTAAAAATTTTATGTCAAAAAATGGAATATGTTTAATGATTTGGTAAGATTCAAGTGCAATTTTTGGTTTATATGTGTTCTAATGATATTGGAGATGTGCTTCTAGTAGGACAAATATGGTATATGTAACATTTCATTTTTTTTGTATTCAATATTTTTTATTTTAGAATAGCCTTTGAGTATGTTCCATTCAAAATTCACTTTGCAACTCTTTTTTCTTTTTATATATAGCAAACTGACAAATTAATGTGTTTTCACCCCTGTATATCTTTATTTTATCAGCAAATTAAATGTTTCCCAGAACTCATTATAATTTATACAGATTATTTAGCCTAATTTGCATATCAAATCCCTTAAATGATTTGCATACTGCACTAAACTATTTAATGTTACAAATGTAATTGAGTTTGGCTAACTACCTTAATAATTTTATCATTTTAGGAGAGATTGCCGAAATGTAGTGTTAAAAATAAACATAAAGTAGTTCTTCCCAGAGAATAATAGAGTGGTGGCCCATTACTATAATTGGATATTAAAAGTCGTAACACTGAAAACAAACACAGCACTGTGATAGTTCCCTGGGGAGAACACTAAATTGAGTTAAATCCTTATACTTAATGGACGATGGTCGTCGTGTCGTGTGCTGTTCGATATGAGACTCATAGCAACATATACAGTACCGGTATATGTAAAATACAATGTTTATTTACATGAAATTCGAACATGCACTGCACGACAACCACTGCACTTTAAAGCACTATAGTCATTGCACCATGTTCTGTTCTGTTCTGTTCTCATAGCGTTGTACACAGACAATAAATACATTGTAAATTTATTTTGCTGAAATATAAATGTATAATGTGTTAAAAAACTGATTTAGCATTAAAAAAAAACATTGCATCATTAAAGGGACTCAGTCAGAACACACCTCCTCATGTCAAATATGGGTTCCATGTGACGTACATGTGGAAAATTCATTATTCACATATTATTCAAATATGCCACTTCCAATATTCCACGCTTTGAAAATTATCAGGTCATCACAAGAATGTCGCTAAGTGTGCACTATGGCGATACGTCAATGAGTTATAGAGAAATCATGTAAACTCATAGTCCTGTACTGCCTGAATACATACATGTACATTTGTATTTTGCAGTATTCTTGTAGTATATCTTTTTCCTACATAATTTAATGAGGGATTATAACCCAAAATGGCAATGAAAAATGCTTTCTGCTATATTTTCTGTGATGCTATTCGATCGTACTATAGCACTTCTGCAATCAAATGTACACAAAGGCACATGTTTGAATTTGACATTAGTAACTTTGAATGGGTCAATGCTGGTGACATAGTTCACCCTATATATTGTAAGGGAAAATTTGAAAGTTCTAATGAGTGCTGATAGATTTTAGAATGAGTGCTGATAAAGCTTTTCACAGAACACCAAATCCTATGTATAATTATTATAATAATAACTTTATTTCAACATGTTTTCAAATAGGCTTGGCTCACACATGGTCTCTTTAAATGAATCATATTATTTAACGTATTAAGTGCTATCAAAAATGGATTGGTACATTAAGAACTGACTTGTCAATATATATATATATATATACCCGGTAGTTGATTTTTTTGTATATACCCGGTAGTTGATTTTTTTGTATCTAAGACCTTGTTGGTGATTCTTTGCAGAAAGTTGGTGCTACCTCTCAGTTCTCTGAAGAAGGCAGTATATTCAGTACTTTAGGACAGTGTGGACTCATCACATTCTCAGATTATATATTTCTTCTTACAGTCTTATCAAGTAAGTATATTTTACATTCAGGAGATCTGTTATTACCACAGAATTTCATTCTCTAAGAGCAGCGAATGAATGGTTGAACACTGTTGCATCTTGTTATGTGAAATGATAGAAAGAGTGATAAATAATTGAATAGCTAAAACTAATTGCATTTATTCATAATATACCGTAAAACATGTCTTTTTCGCGAGCATGTCTTTTTAGCGAATTTTATAGCGAGAGAACTGATTCGCTAATTCAAGATGTTGCTAATGACTTTATTATAAATTCAAAATGGGAATTTGTATACAGTAATTATGAAAACAGGAAATCAACAATGACAAGTGAGATTAGCTAAATCAACATTTCGCTATTACGTTATTTTACCAGAATTCGCTAAAATTGCATGTCACTTTTTCAACATGTTTTACAGTAGTCTACATTACACAACACTGTAAATCACCTATGTAAAAATCATCAAAATTTGTGACTTCAGCAAAGTTTTGTCTTCACTAAGGCCAGACTTTTATTATCCATTGTTTCGCGAACCCGCCGAATGAACAGGAGCCGAAAATGAAATAAAAATAAAATTTGATTTCAGCGTAATTTCTCGCGCCCGCGACTTGTAAGCGCAAAAAATGCTAAAAAAATATTATTTTTATCTTCATTTTTTTACCGCCCGCGCATAACAAATCCAAGTTGCATTTTCATGGGAGTATCATGATCCAAGTACCGATGTCTCGAGCAGATGAGAAAAACGTTATACATAGAATAAAATTTTATTTCATTTCTTCTCTCCGATCAATGATCTCATTTACAATTCTTTGAGAATCACACAAATCCAATGGAAAAAAAGAATTAATTTTATTTTTTTTTCGCTCCCCCTCAAAAAAGGTGCTTTACAAAAACTCGAGAAACAAGGAACAAAAAATGTCTGGCCTAATGCCATAAAATCCTAAAATCAATGAACGCAGTGAAAGTTAAATAGTTTTGTTCCTCATATAGCCATTTTAACCTTTTACCAACAGTTCTCTCTTTTCATCACAAATTCACAAAATATTCCAGTTTATGGTCTGCAATTTCCATTACAAGATTGGGACTAAAATAGTCAAATATTTTAACTAAAAACTGAAAATTTACTCAAATTTTGTCTGTTGACTCCAAAATTAGGGTTCATCTCAGAAATATTGCAGATTATAAGAAAATAGTGCAGAACAATATGGATTAGTAAGTCTGATGGTGAAAAGGTTAAACACAGACTGGGGTGTTTCTACCATACAACCTCTGACCTACAACCCCTGACCTACAACCTATACCCTACAACCTCTGACCTACAACCTCCGACCTACAACCTGTATCCTACAACCTGTACCCTACAACCTATATCCTACAACCTCTGACCTACAACCCCTGACCTGAATCCTGAAGATTAATACAACTTTATCTGATATTTAAAATTAAGTTATTAACAACCCTTTCAGGAATTTGATCTTCCAAACAACATTCTACTGAACCAAACAACCATGAATATTCACATTGGTTAGTACTTATAATGTGCTCATTGTTGAATTCAAATTACAAAATTGCGCCACTCCAATTGTATTATTATCTTGCCTGCATTTTTGTGATCACGTCCAGCAAAACAGAAATTTTGCACAATATTAAAAAAAACACTTGGTCACTGTCAAATCAATTAAGAGGTAAAACCTAGCCATCAGCTTAACTCAAAAAACAAAACAAAACAAATTATTTATTCATACCATTACAGTCATATGATATTCAATAACTATTCCAGATATTTGAAACTGCGTATCACTAACATCTGAGTTAATTGGTTTTAGTAGTACTTGTATGAATGTTGCGGTATGTTAGAGGTCAGCAAAACATGTATTTTATATAATTGAACTGAGTGAGTTTTTATGGATTGTGACTGAATAAAAAGCCAGATTCAAAGAGTTGACGATGTATAAAGACATTCTACTCTAGAATATATCTGAACATTGGGCAATAGGTAATTTTTCGTTCAACTGCAAGATATCACAAATTGTGTAAAAGGCCGTACGAACATCTGCCGTAAAAATCAAACAATTTGATTTTGAACTTGAATTTCTGTTTTTCATAGCTCAAAGTCGAAAGGGTGATCTTTGAAAGGGGAATATTGCGTTCAGATACCCTTGATTCATCGAAATTGACCATAAACAAATGTGTACAGCGCATTTTTAAGCATGGAAATATCCCCCAAAATACTTTCGTGTTGAATCCTACATGATGTTTGATGCCACCACGATGCTATGAACTTTGTTTGTCCTGTTTTTACGTTCGATTTCACGCATAATATGGGATCTTGCAGTGAAGGGACAATAGTCTGTATGTCGAGGGTATAAACAACAAGCAAAGATATTTGATAGCGGATACAAGACATTGCTAGAGAAAATTAGCATATTTGATGGAAGATAATCACCAAGCTTATGCATACCGGTATATCGCATAATAATCCTAAGACCCTAAATAAATCTTATTGAATGTTCTCAGAGTGCAACTTTAATAATTGTGTAATATTTTATTTCAGCTCCTCCTAGGCACTTTGAGATAGCATTTCGTATGTTTGATTTAGATGGCAATGGAGAGATACAACCCTTTGAATTCGAGAAGGTATGATGTTAGTTTATCATGTGTAATGTGTCAATCACTACAGTGTACTGTTAATAACGATATGTAGACTAGGTATGATTCAAGATATTTTG
Source organism: Saccoglossus kowalevskii (assembly GCF_978046115.1). Classification (NCBI taxonomy): domain Eukaryota; kingdom Metazoa; phylum Hemichordata; class Enteropneusta; family Harrimaniidae; genus Saccoglossus; species Saccoglossus kowalevskii. The sequence goes on from NC_140659.1 coordinate 25,457,876, forward strand.
CTGTGTGCTTCTTAAATCGCCACACTATCTAATAAATAATGTATTTTACATGTGTTGTATGCATCTATTGGGACTCAAAAACAACACAGTGCGATAACATACATGTAGAACAGCACTACATTACATGTTCATCAGAATATATGTTTGGGAAAAAATATATCTGTAATCTGTGATTACCGTCAAAGTGCTGTAGAATACTTTATTTTTGCTTGGAATTATTTTTTGCTATTTTCACTGAAGAAATAATTCGGTGAAAATAAAATCCAGTGAATATACCTTTTTTCCTATATTTCACATTCAACTCGTCAAAAATCAGTGCAAATAATTCCATGCAAAACACCCAAATAGTTTATTCAGTGAAAATTAATTCCAGTAATTTACAGTATTATCAATCCTTGTTATACCGGTATTTCCTGGTTGGACAAAGTCCCAAAATGGGCACTATAGACTCACTTTTGTGCATCTGTTCATTCATTTCTGTGACATGTCATATATACTACCGCAGACAATACATCGCTCCTCTAAATTGTGCTCTCTGGTGATATAGTGCTTATATGACGTAAGCGAATGAAACAAAGACAGTTCAAACCTGTGTTTAAAGCATTGATATTGTTTTGATCTATAGTCGTCCCTCAATGGAGACCATGTTTGGGGAGATTTTACTATATTCCAGATTACGAACAACAACACAGCCAAACACAGTTGTTGAATTGAAGGACATTGCCTTCCCCCATATACGTAATTTTGACATCACTAGAAGGTGCAACTTATATGAATGGTGTATAGACCAGTGAGATTTCATTATTGGATCTAAACATGAGTCCCATGCAACATACAAATGTATACATGTCTAAAATACAGTTTTTCTTCACACAAAATTTAAAAATGCTCTGCATGGTGATTGATGCTTTATACATATTTTGTTAACCGTAATTTAAATCATGTATAAGAGTCTTTAAATTAGAGCCTAACATGGTTACTTGCATGTACATGCTTGGAGCATTGTCCTCAAATGGGAAGTCATGAGGTATCTCTTGCTAAGATTTATTTACCTATAGGTAATAAAGTGAATATAATAAGGGACAGAAAACCGGGACAGCTAACAGAGACTTAATTCAATTTGTTTTCAGGTTACACAAATAATCCGAGCACAGACAAGTACAGGACAGCGCCACCGTGACCATGCTGTCACTGGTAGCACCTTAGCACATCATATCAACAGTGCATTGACAACATATTTCTTTGGAGAAAATATGGATCAAAAACTGACAATAAATAAATTTATTGAGTTCCAAACAAGACTGCAGGAGGAAATACTCAAATTAGAGGTAAATTTATAGTTTTGCATTGTATAATTATATACTGGTAAATTGTGATGACATTCTGATGGTTAAATGATTAGTGAATATATTCTATCCGGATGCTTTAATGAGATTCAGAGGTCATACCATTTCTACAATGATCTACATATGTTACATTGAATGGCCCATACTACATGTATTTCTATTGTCCTACTGGAATGCAACTCAGTATGGTACATCACATGAATATGTGCAAATCAACCTATTCAACTGAAATGAATTAGTTATATCCATCATAGTCTAACACCAGCAGCTACATGTACCTAAACAATGGTATGTTATCTAGGCAACTCACTACATCAACACAATCCAGCAAGAAGTTTATGTTCTTCATTCGACAATTGTATTCTTGTTAAACTACATGCCAGGACAAAAGAAATTCGGTATTACCAGGTTTCACTTATATTAATCCCAATACTTGGAATGAGTTACTTTTTGATAATAAAAATTCAAAATCTTTATATTCATTTAAGCATTCACTAAAGGCGTTTATTTTTAAACATTTAAAAGTAAGTTTTATTGTGCAGTGACTGGATGGCAAAATCCGATGTTTACACCTGGAGATAAAATAAAGCAATGTTCAATGCTTCTTGTATTAAATATTCATGTATGTGTCTCTGTTAATAAAAAAAAACACTTATGGGTGATGTTGTTACAGCAGATCACGAGCCAGTTTTGATCAAGGAGAGATATTTGTTATCAGATATTTGCATGCTGGTTGGCGAAAATATAAACTTGCATTTACATGTATCTTATCTTGGGGTATTTAGTGTACTGTTATCGAGCTATGTCGTTATAATATAGGGGTGATATCTTGATTGAGTGTTACATTCTTAGTTCAATAGGTTTGATCCAGAAGATGGAAAGATAACAGAAGGTGAGTTTTCTGACTCACTTCTGGCGTATGCTGCTCTCACAGAGAAGAAGAAAACTAGGATGATAAAAAGAGTAAAGAAAGCTTTCAAAGAAGAACCACAGGTAGGCAGTGTACCGCAATAATGTCAGATTTACAGTGGAATGACAAACTAATCACTCATGATCCATGTTTGCAGTTCAAAAGGTTTTTAGTTCCCGTTCGGACACAGTCCGAAAACGGCGACTTATGTTTTGACCTCCGTGTGTCCGTGCGTGCATGTGTGCGTGCGTCTGTGCGTGCGTCTGTGCGTGCGTCCGGACCTGTATCTTAGAAATGCCTGAATCAATCACAATCAAACTTCACACATACATCATACATGATATTATACATATGCACGTCAATTTGTTTCACGATCTGATTCAAAATGGCTGTCTGGCAGCCATTTTGTTTTAATGAATGGGCTTCTAGAGCCATATCTCTTAAATGCTTTGACTGATTATATTCAAATTTTATATATTCATTATACATCATGTTATATATATACATGTATTCAAAATGGCTGATTTTGAATGCTGTTCCAGAGCAATATTTCTCAATATGGACAAGTACTTGTTTGACGATCAGATACAAATGTCAATCATTTTAATGTTAAAAAATCATATTCCTGACATGGTTATATTCCAGCTATATTACTATAAACAAAACTATATATCTTAAATTTGATAACTAACGGGGACTGTGCCATGCATGGCTTGTTGAACATTGAAGTCACTGCTGTTGATTTTATTTGTCTTTGGTGCAAACCAATCTCCTATAATTAAAAATACCACATGTTTGAAAGACAGGGCAGATCTCTGATTTATACTGATCAGTAAACAGTTGGCTCCATGAATTTAACCAAGAAACCTTCTTGATGTTAAACACAGTACCATCGCCCACATCTTGATATGTTTCCCCTTCTCATTTGTGGTTCATCACTGTGTCAGAGAAATAAAGGTAGCTTGCTGTGATTTCAATTAGTCAAAAATATTTCAATTTAGAGTGTTCAAAAAACTTTATATTTTAACAATACATAAAAGTCACAAATTCAATTTTGACTTGATTATTAATGTTCTGTTCACAGGGTGTAACATTACAAGAATTTTTAAGCTTTACAAAACTGTTACGAAGTATCCATGATGTTGATACAGCACTGACATTTTATCATGTAGCAGGAGCACCTATAGGACATGGTAATTTGATACAAATATTAATTTTTACTGTTGTTAGTGTGCTTATAAAATGATGGACAAAAACTACTGCTACAAAGAAATAGTGGAAAAATGTCATGCCCATATTGCTATGTGTTTAATTCTGATTGGTTAGCCATGTGTTTAATTCTGATTGGTTAGCCATGTGTTTAATTCTGATTGGTTAGCCATGTGTTTAATTCTGATTGGTTAGCCATGTGTTTAATTCTGATTGGTTAGCCATGTGTTTAATTCTGATTGGTTAGCCATGTGTTTAATTCTGATTGGTTAGCCATGTGTTTAATTCTGATTGGTTAGCCATGTGTTTAATTCTGATTGGTTAGCCATGTGTTTAATTCTGATCGGTTAGCCATGTGTTTAATTATGATTGGTTAGCCATGTGTTTAATTCTGATTGGTTAGCCATATGTTTAATTATGATTGGTTGTGACATATTCCCTCATTACTACAATTCAAAGTGTGCAATGTTCATGAATAGATTATTGATATCTAAATGTAATATATGATTATGTTTTATATCTTTGTCAAAGTATCACAATCCACAACAAAATAATTTTTATTTTTAAACTTATTAAACAAGGGCGCACATCCAGGTAGCTGTACAGTGCATACATACATAATTGCGTAATAATTGTGCTTGATCTTTGCTTTGTTCTCAGATACATTGAAGCATGTTGCCAAAACGGTGGCTGGTGTAGACCTCAGTGATCATATTGTTAACGTGGTTTTCACACTATTTGATGAAAATAGTAAGTACAAAATGTACCGGTAGTTTTTACTATGTTTTCTCTGGTTGTATCATTAATGCATTACAACTATGCTTTTGACCTGAAGCTATAGGCTGGCCCATATGTTTTATTATTCTTTTATATTATAATTCCTCGAAGAACAAGTTTGTAGAATCTCGTACGTTGAGGTAAGGTTGCCATGACTGGTCTGTTCTGCTGCGCCCTCTATAGTTGTCACCACGTTTTTGAGGTGATAAATTTGCTAATGAGTAGCATAACTTGTAAGCTGCAAACCAATAGCAAAGGCAGCTTTTGATCTGACCTTTTCTATGCAACTATAACGCATACGTGATCTGACTATTAGAATCCTTTACTATCCCCTCTCTGTTTCACTCCAGGGTTATACAATATATAAAGTCACTGCATATCATGAATAATTAATAGCAGTGAGTTAGTATGCCACACAGTAGACCAGTCGTGGTAATTCTGCATTGGAAAAAAAAAAATTATAAAATTATCAGGGCTGGCTACTGAAGCCTATAGCATTAGTGGATATCATAGCAACTACCAACCTTTGAAGCTTAATTAATATTTCCTTTGTGTTCAGACGACGGCAAACTGACACATAAAGAGTTTGTATCTGTTATGAAAAATAGAGGAATGCGTGGTCTAGAAAAATCTAAAGACACTGGTGTGACAAGACTCATTGAAACCATGTGGCGATGTGCCAAAGAAACTAAGAAATTCAACTGGGAAAGTTGATCAGGCATGGATGAGAGCAGAGCATGAAATCAGCAACAATACTTGGTATCTGGTTATTCCAGTAATGAACTTCCAAGAATCAGCATCTATTATGTTTCCACATGTTCACCTGCTCCTGATTTCATATGATTCCTTCCTTTCTTTGGTGCAGTGTTAGATATTACCAGTAGTAGTACTGTATTACAAGTAGCATTTCCAATAGAAGTCACATTCTTTTGTACAACTGAGAACCAAAAATTCACCATTTCTCATATGTATAGATGCTCTAATAGAAGCCACATCCTTTTTCGGCTTCTAATACAGATTTTACAATAATTGAAAAGTGGCATTGTGGATCCTGAATTTCTGACACTGCGATGTAACTTCGTATATTTTTGCTAACCATCTTACCACTTGTTTGACAAAAATGTTGAGCATTGATCAGAGTTACCTTGTGATCTGCTGTTACAACAGTGGCCGGAGTTGTTTTTATTAATTGGAAAACGTGTATATCTCATAACAGAACTGAACAATTTAATTATTTTAGCTTTATGTGCAAATGTATTTTGCTAACTAGTTACTGCACACATGTGAGAGAAGCCTTTATCTGTATAGCCATTGTTTCCTGTGACATACTTGTAGATAATATTCCACCACATTTGTTGTCCTAGTCTGTGATGACTTTTAAAGCAGTAATATGGATAGTTTTTTGAGCATATTTTATTAACTTTGATTAATATAGCAAGTTATACTACATGTATTTAGTGTTGTCTTGGCAACATGCATAGCAGTATTCATTGATTAAAATACTACAAAATGTAATATATATACACACCTGATTTACTGATTGCCTACAGGTAGTATAAATACTGATTTTTTTGTTGTTGAAATTTTACAAGAAATCGTATTCCACTGTTTTTTTGAATATGCTAAATAATTCAGGGTGTTAATGTCAGTTTAATTGTGTAAAAAGTGGGATTAAAAAACTAAATACTAATGATACAGTGCTGAATGATTCAAATGTTTGCAGGCAGTCAGTAATGTTAGATTGAACTTAAATTTTTTTTATTTATTTTGAAATTTTTACTCGTTTTATGAATTGTACATGAGGGCACTATTAAAAACATTGGAACACTGCAATTCTACTTTGTATGGTCTGTTAATAAACCTCTCACTGTCCACTCATAAGTGGATTTTGTACAGTTCCCAAGAAAACTTATAGAAACCTGAAATCAAATTTAGAAGTAACTTACGAAATATAATGAAAATTGTTCAATTTGGTGATTACAACACGACCTTTAGTGCAGGTCAGCTCCAATGCATGGGTCACTGCTCATAACCGTGCTGTTTTATGTGTCGTGCTTATAGTCTTGTAAATGGGCATGGTGGTCAGCATGTTTTTACCTCCCATCATGGAGGTTCTGGGTTATATTCCCGGAGCCAACTGTTCACTCAGCAGTATAAATTTGAGTACAGTCTGCCATGCCTTCCAAACAAAAAAGTCAGGAGAGACAGCAGTTACTTCAATAGCTAGAACTACCGTAATCTACATGAAACAAATATTTTCAACTTCTTGAAAACTGCTAGTCTGATTGGGTTATTTTATATGTAGGTACCTTGGCTGGCTATTCTCTAGTAAATGTGATAATTGAAAACAGACAGCAAACATTTCCCTAAATATAAATTTTACAAATTGGTCTCAAGATATTTAGTCAATTTTTAAAAAAAAATCTAAATTTTTTACATTTAATAATGAATTAACTGTACCCATCTCAGATTTGTTCATTTTGTAGTAATATTTTGTATTCTATATTTCTAATGAATAAATGGCATCTGAATTGGTTAGATACTATGCTGCAGGTACCATGGATGGACGGTCAGAATTATGTCCATTTCTAATTTTAACGAAATAGTTTTATACTTATGACATGACCTCAACCCCCCACCAAAGATATTGCATAGTCCAACCCTTGGCCATAACAAGACCAGAATTTAACTTAAGGGTGGAGGTCATCACATTACATCACGTTCGATACAAGACACGTAGCGTAATACACAATGCATGTACAATACATTACTTGTTCACATAATATTCTAACGTGCTCCATGACGATCTCTGCCCTTTAAATTTCTATCACCTCAAGTTTTATTTGATACACAAGAGTTTTAAAACAATCCAATTCAAGTAAATAAAAAGCAAAGTTTCTCGACAAACAGTCACTTGTTATTTATTTGCACGCAGATTTTTTAAAAATGTTTTTGGTAATTATGAAAGTAAAATAATACAAAATAAAAACAGCAAAATACCGATAATAAAAAAAAATAGTAAAAATAAATTAAACAACATACATCAGATTTTAATCACTGAATAATGAAGCATTTCAAATACAAAAGTTTAATAATTATCAATTACAAGATTAATTTTTCATATATTACATTCCTTGTATTAAAATATGATGCTTCAGCAAACTGAAATAATAGAACAAGTGCCTGATCATGTAAATACAACTCTAAGATAAAAATAAAATATAGATCTAAAGAGTGATAATCACGACAGTGTGCATTCAAATTTCTGTGTAAATAAACCAAACATCATTCTAACATGTACGTGTTGCTATGCATGGTATGGGACCCAATTATAACAAACACAGGTGTCCAAAACCAATATTTTCCAGTGTTGTTGTGGGAGTAATAAGTTTAAAATCAACACAGATGTTATCATAGTTAATTTTAGGGATTATAAACAATAATTATGTAAGAAAAACAAAACTGGAATTTGAATAATCCTGAGTGGAAGTGTTATTGTGCTACAAAAGTTTTCAGTTTTCTCCTAATAGAATGCATTTTATAAAGCAATTTCAATATATTTACATGACCCATATATGTGTATGAATACGAGTACACTGTATGTATAGTTGACCTTGCTTCAATGACCTCACAACTTGTATTATGATTGCACAGAAAACATCGTGCCAATTTTGCGGCACTAGCTATTATTTTTCCCCATGTACATATAGTTATATTATTTAGTAGAATAAAAACACAAACACATGTGACCTTGAACTTTTGCCCCTAAAAGATTCTGCAGCATGTTGGTGATGTAAAAATTTTTTTTGCCAATCTTGAGGTCTGTACCCCCCCCCCCCCCCGAGTTATAATGCACATACGCATCAGCGCATACACATGTACACATCTTACAATCGTTGTAACGACACACATTGGATTAAATTTTAATATACACGTAGTTGAAGTAACTTTTAATATAGTTGCGTTATGTTTAATTAAACACAATCACAATATAATTCAACATAGAATTTTCTGAGGTTCAATTAAACAAGCAATGATCGTTATCAAATTTAAGATAGATAGTTTTTTTGAAATATAAACGTGTCAGCAATATGGATCCAGAAGCTGATGCTTGATTATGATTTTTTAACATTGAAATAAGTTGACATTCAGTCATCTGGTATCTAATTATCAAACGAGTACTTGTTCATAATGAGAGATATTGCTCTAGTACAACATTAGTTAAAACAAAATGGCCACTGAATGGCCATTTTGAATACATCAATATTTCTATGATATGATGTAAAATGAATATGTAAAATTTGAACATAACCAGTAAAAGTTGTCAGAGATTATAGCTCTAGAACCACAAAATGGTTGACAGTCAGTCATTTTGAATCCGATCTGAAAAACAAAAATAAAATGCATCAGGGACCAATAATGTCTATGATGTATGTACCAAGTTTGAATGAAATCCATCCACAAACGACAGAGATCCGGTTCTAGAATTTCAGAAATGCTTGACTTTTTAGCCACCATTGGGCATTTTGAATTGGATCGTCAAACCAACACATCTGTTTATCTATTACATGATGTATAATGAATATATAAAATTTGAGCATAACCAGTCAAAGCATGCCAGAGAATCCACATTCATTAAAACAAAATGGCCGCCAGTCGACCATTTTGAATCTGATCTCAAAAACAAAATGACAGACATCAAGGTCCCATAATGTCCAAAGTATATACCAAGTTTCAACAAAATTCATCTGTAAACAGTCAAGATCTGGTTCCTCAATGCAATAAATGTTTTCAATGATTTTTCAGTACAAAATGGCCACCATTTCGCCATATTGAATCAGAAACAAATTGCATAAGTATAATATTATGTCTGATGAATGTGTGAAGTTTGAATGTAATCCGCCCAGGCATGTCTGAGACACAGGTAAATCCACTGTGTCGGAACGAGGACTACTTTAAGGTGTGGGTCATGACTTGCTAGGTCTGTTGTCACTTAGGTATATGTAGGTGTAAAGATAAATGAAAATTGTCACAACGTTGATATCACAAGCAAACACACACATACATTCATAAAAATACACACACATGCATACAAATGACACACAAACGCATACCTACACACTGCTTCACACTGGTGCAGGTAAATATATAATTTATCTATACGATGGTAATAATGAATTATCTAATTCTAAATAAAAATTGGTCTTTTCGTTGTTATAAAATACTAAATTGTATGAATCTCACAAAAACTTTTCATTGTTATAAAATACTTAATTGCATGAATCTCACAAAAACCGTAAAAACAAAAATAACTAAAATATCTTACATCTTGTACTCTCTTGACAACAGCCAAGTTTTTTGTTCTATGGTTGCTAAGCTACCATATGTGGGGAGGGGGAGTAAATAGTTGTTGATTTATTTACTTCCAGTTTTTGGGAATGTGCAGGCAGTTTTAGGCAGATATTTTACTGCTTAGTTTATACTGACAATGTTGATTTTTTTTTATGGTAGGCATCTAGGTTTAAGTTCATGAAATTATTATGAAATATGCAAATGTAATATATAAACAGTATTAACTTTCATCCTGTCTGTGTTGAGTGTATGGGTGACATTTTGTTCTCAGTGATCAAACCCAAATGGTCACAATAAGTTCCACAGCTAATTGCATTCTGCAAATTTTTCAATTATACCAAAGTGGTCACCACATAGTTCCACAGTCCAAATGGTGACTGGATCTTGAAACTCACTACATCATCTTGTAACATCCCAAGTCATTGGATGATAGCAAAGAAGCAGTTAAACCTACAGCCAATCAAAGTACATGTAACAGAAAGATGTGGCCCATCCAAGCTTTTAATCATGGTACATCAGGCCCATGTTTCCAATGTTAAAGCACAGTGTCTACACCAGTCTGTAAGTCCAACATCTGTTTCATGAATTCATACACTGTAAATGAGACTGCAATTTGTGGTATAGCTCTGAGGTAGTTTATACTTAGTCCTCTATAAAGTCCATGTACAATTCCATCTGATTTGTAAACTGTTAATAATGTTTGAAACCAATTCCTAGAACAGATAAATACAAGTATTATACATCTGTAACCATAACGCCATAAATTACAGCGTGCTGTAAAAATTTGAGTCGGTTTTCAGTTTTTATCCCAAAAATTAGGTTATTTTTGTCCTAATCAATGGAAAGTGCAGATTATAAACAGAACTACTTTGTGAATTTGTGATGAAAAGAGGGAACTGGTGGTAAAAAAATTGAATTGTCCAATGATTAAATGAATCACCACAGATAAGAAACACCTAGGACATATGGATGGTATATAAAAATAATCCACACATGGCTGTATTGGATCTTATCAATTATCGTTTACAAGTCCTCACCTGAACATGTGGGAGTCTGGTAAAATCATCGCTAGCTGCATTCTTCGCCTTGCAACATCTAATGGATATCTATAAACATGATGAAAACACTGGTTATATAACATGTGGTAGCATGGAGCATGGATGTTGTGTAGATTATGGATTGTTAATCAAGCAATATGTCATGTTGGATATTTGGTTTTCACTAAGATTTTAAAATGTCAGTTTAAATATTCACGATATTTGCAATATTTGAAAGGTTATTGCAATACATCACAAAAAATGCCCGAATACAGTACACTGTCATACCAACCTCTGCTACATGGTGAGTAGAATCCAATTTTATGCAATCTTTGCAGTATCTTTGCAATAACTATGCGTATATTGCAAATAATTGAACTGACATGATGAAAACTTGAAAATATAAAACCCATAATAACCTAATATTATACATGTACATCTTTCTGATTTGGTTTGGTGTAGGATGTCAAGAACTGACCAAAATGATAAAAATTACTGGAACTTTCTCACTATAAACATTGTTTACAAAACTACAAAAATTTCTACCTTGGAAATATTGTGTACACGTAACTGTTCCCTACTTGGAATTTGCATTTCCTAATATGGTAGGATGCAGAAACCCAGTAAAAATACCACTAAATTACGGCAAGCTTTAACTATACTTTGAAAAATGTATAATAATATTATCATTTAATTATACACAACCTTACAATGCATTTGATAAACAATTGTTTAATTCTACATATGCAATTCATAGTGAGATTAAACAAAATTCTGCCATGAATTGTCTATTTAATGGCCCAATATTTGGTTTCCAGGTGTTTTCCTGCAATCCAACTTTTCACATAACAATGACCAACCAGGACATGGGATAAGCTGACAACATTCAAATATTTTCAAGAATACAGTAAATTTCATGAAGGTATGAATTTATAAAAAAAAACTTATAAAACACCTACCCTGGAAGACCATCAAAGTTCATTAAAATTCAAAGAATATGCTTTCAGAATATGGAATTAGAAGCTAATTGTTAACACTATCTCATTACCCAGCTCGGTGACAGCTTGACAGCCATGAGACTTGTTATTTCTCATTAAATAGTGTTCCATTCTCTCTTGTCATCATGTCCATCGATTACCATGGTAACACATGCCAGGGAACAGAGGACGTGATGTCTAGAGAAAATGAACCACTATTTTAGAGAAAAAAAAAAAATGTCTGTTGCTCACTCATCCTAAATGATATCTTGGTGGTTATTTCCATCTAAGGTCTGTCCAATGATTGTAATACTGACTGCAACACAGATACAGATTGTGTACGAATGATACAGTTTGTGACATAGCTCCAGCAGTAACAAAATTAATTAATAGAAATGTTAAATTGTGTACTTACGATACAGTTTGCGCCATAGCTCCAGCCATACCACCAATTAAGAAAGTTACAGGCAGCCTAAGTACCAATTCCTCTTTATGTTTTATAGAAGGTTTACACGTCCATTCCGTAAAATTTGTCAAAAAAAATGCTTTTAATGTTTCATATGTGTAAAAAGAAAGTCCTGTATAAGAATATAAAAGTATACATTAATAGTGAATGAATGGAATGTAGAACATTGTGCGACAAAACTCCACTCCTGAGTATTAGTGAGAACAAATTTGACTTTAATGTAGAATGCTAAACAAAATTAAGAATGTTGTCATTTTCTTTATTATCACATATTTAATATATCATGTTACAAGAATGGAGAAAATAAATTAAAAATACGGGGTCACCGTAATGTTCAAAGCAAATAGATCAATAAAATACCCTCTGTACTTTTTGTCTGTTTTAGGGTGTTTTACCATCGTTTCCAAATATCTGAATACCCCAAAATTGTGCTCATTGACATAAACAATGTCTTACAACAAAAAGTATTAAAAATTGAATGGGACAAAATTTAAAATTAACGATGAAATGAGTTTTCATTGTGATCTATAAGACTGCTGCTAAAATGGCATTTATTTATTTATTTTTCTCAAAAACCAGATTGACAGTGACCAAAACAATCTTGTCACACTGTTGACTAATATTAAAACAATTATGACAAAATTGCCACTGCTATGTGTGCACATGTAAAAAAAACTCACTAATAGCATTCTGCTTTATATGCTTACCTGCATAGGGTACCATGCCTATTATTGTAGGTGTAAAACCTCTGTAAAAAGCTTTGATTCCACCTTCCTAAAGAAAATAACACAAAACATATACAATAAAATTGAACTTAAAAATTAAAATTTCCTGAACAAATTGTCAGTTCAACTTAAATTATAATACACAATATTTGTATAATTTTAACCTATCAATGCTATAATTTATCTTACACACTAATTTTTCACTAAATGATCTAAATCTTGCAATAATACATAAAAGATAAATCTTTACAGTAATATCCAAAAATTGAATACCACATGCACATCATGGTACAAGTACAAAAAGATAACTCACTAGACATAACCCTTTGAACAACATAATTGATTTATATTTTTAGCATTTTTCTGAAATGTCTTTACTAAATTTGAACTGAATGGGCATGATTTTCCAATGCCTACATGTCTTGGTCAAAAATGTTTGAAAATATGAAAAAAATTATTCAGGTATAATTTGGGCAACTTGAAGATAACAAAAGGTAAATTTTGACATCAAGGGTTAAGAGGTTATATATGGGGATTTTATCAAGGTAACATCGAGTTTGATTGTAAAACTAAAAAAAAAAATTTACTGTGGAAAAAAACACGTATAGATTATATACCGGTACATATATTCTAATTTGTATAAATAATACAGAATATTAGATCGTAGATTTACAACAACAATCTATGTTCAAACTAAGAATCTTACAAAAAAACAAAAATTATTATATAATTGAACTTTGAGGGCACCCATTGGTGCAGCTGATTTTTATACCAGTACCATGCAATGTATTTCTCAGTCTGACTTTTAAGCCTGTTGGGCTGGACAATTCTATGAGTTGCAGAACACAATAATAAAACTCCTAACAATTACTACTTATTTTTACAATATAAGTTCTGAACAAAAAAAAACTATAACTGTAATACCTGGTGGAAAATGCTTTGAAATGTATGGAATATACCATTATAGATGTGCTCTCCCGTAATCTGGAATGCTAGCCTGGCTCGTACCATGTCAAGAGGGTAAGTAAATGTCACAGCAGTTATACCTACAATGATATCACAGAAAACTTATGTTGATTGAAAGAATTTACTGCAACACAACATTTAGTCCCTCCAACCAACACCACATGTACTGCAACACAACATTTAGTCCCTGCAACCAACACTACATGTACTGCAACACATTTAGTCCCTGCAACCAACACCACATGTACTGCAACACAACATTTAGTCCCTGCAACCAACACGACATGTACTGCAACACAACATTTAGTCCCTGCAACCAACACCACATGTACTGCAACACAACATTTAGTCCCTGCAACCAACACTACATGTACTGCAACACATTTAGTCCCTGCAACCAACACCACATGTACTGCAACACAACATTTAGTTCCTGCAACCAACATCACATGTACTGCAACACAACATTTAGTCCCTGCAACCAACACCACATGTACTGCAACACATTTAGTCCCTGCAACCAACACCACATGTACTGCAACACAACATTTAGTCCCTGCAACCAACACCACATGTACTACAACACAACATTTAGTCCCTGCAACCAACACCACATGTACTGCAACACAACATTTAGTCCCTGCAACCAACACCACATGTACTGCAACACAACATTTAGTCCCTGCAACCAACACCACATGTACTGCAACACAACATTTAGTCCCTGCAACCAACACCACATGTACTGCAACACAACATTTAGTCCCTGCAACCAACACCACATGTACTGCAACACAACATTTAGTCCCTGCAACCAACACCACATGTACTGCAACACAACATTTAGTCCCTGCAACCAACACCACATGTACTGCAACACAACATTTAGTCCCTGCAACCAACACCACATGTACTGCAACACAACATTTAGTCCCTGCAACCAACACTACATGTACTGCAACACATTTAGTCCCTGCAACCAACACCACATGTACTGCAACACAACATTTAGTCCCTGCAACCAACACCACATGTACTGCAACACAACATTTAGTCCCTGCAACCAACACCACATGTACTGCAACACAACATTTAGTCCCTGCAACCAACACATGTATCACAAATCAACTTACCTGATAATGATGTAGAAATGAACTTTGCAATCTGATCAAAAATTCTCAACACATGTAACAAGGACTTTAACCTACCTGCTAACGATCCAGACATGAGCTTTGCGATCTGATTGTGACTTCCCAACCACTGCTTTGTTAACTGCAGGAATAAACAATATTTATTACCGTATATCAATTAAATATGGCAAGATGAAAGACAAATACAGTATTTGTTCTATAAGAAACATATTCCTAATAGAAGTGCACATAACTAAAAAAAATACAGTAAGTCATTTATCTATCATTGATACATGACTCTTTTGACATATTCAGTCATTTTCATAAGCACATGTGCTTCAAATAGAGCAAATACAGTATAAACAGTATTAGTATAAATTTAGATAAATCCATCAGTATCCTATAAATATCAGTATCCGAAAATATTACTGTAGCAAAAAAAAAAATAATATAATTGTTCACAAATTTAATACATATACATGTAACTATTTTCAAAGAACCAGTTACCTGTGCACTACTTACCCTTTTGTACTGTTCATAGGACATGAACTGAATTGCACCATATGGAAATATTCTTATCATCATTGCACCATTACCTTTGTATAATGCCATAAACCCTTCTTTATGATTTACAGCCCGCAGCGCTGAAAACACACCTTATAAAAAATCAATAATTACAAAAATGTTAGATGACAAAATCACTCAACAGATTATTTTCGATAATAATGAATTTACTACCACAATATTCAGAAGATGTGAGAAACTGTCGGTAAAACACCTTGTTATCTGATTGGCTAATGATGTTTCTGACGTATACATGTATATCAGGTCAAGGTAGATCGGGACAGGTCAACTTGTGCCAAAGAAAAAATGACAGATCTCAGTTTTGTTTACATAAAACATTTTATAACAAACCAAAGAAATATCATTTTTGTATTGACCCATGACAAAAAAGAAAGTTATTTTTGTGTGTACATTTATTTCATGTAAACAAAGTATTTTACATATGCTACGACTTCTACGTACACCGTCCTTTAAAGCCTAAAGTAGTGTTGAACCATGGATCCAATAAAGAAAAAAACAATAACAGAAGCAATTTTGGATTCAGTAATTGGCCCAATTGTCAGAAGCCAATATATATTAGATGGTTCAATTTTTTAGAGGGAACAGAATTATTACAGCATTACTTATTTTTATAGAAAAAGTTTCTTAAGAGCCTGCACCCCACTCCTAACCCTAACACAAACACCCTTGCAGGCCCCCTATGTATTTGTACACATATATGCTCTTAGGTAAATTTATGTGCCCTGAAACAAGGCATATATGTATACAATTTAAATGGGAAGAGGGGCACTAGAAGGGCAGAGTTAGCATTAGAGTTACGAATGGCATAACGGCTACAACACATTATGAGTGGCCTGAGCATGGTTCACCAAATGTGTTTGTATGAAGCAATGTCACATTGCTCATCATAACAACTACCGGTAAGTTTACACTTTATTTTCCTATAACTTACCAAGATGTTTGTAGTGTACACTGTGAGCTTGCAGGAGAATTTTGATTCGGTCCAATGGAGCTATGGATGTCTTGGCACAACATGCTGCAACTCCTGTAAACAAATAAACTGGGAGTCAACTAAACATTTCATTGATCATTTGAAATCTACAAAAACAATCAAGAAAGGCCGAGAATTGGGTATGGCATGGAGGTAAAAGGAGAAGGAGTCACAGCCAAGCTTAGATCAGAGGTACCAGGATGGTCGCCGCTGTTCGTACATAGATCAGGGAGTTTATTTGCCGAACGGATCAAGGAGGACAGTTTCCTCTTAGCGCAGTGAGGATTACCATGTATTAGCATACTACAGACGCCTTCGGCAACACTTGGCGATTTTCGTTACAATTCTAGTCAAATTCTTATAAACAAATATGGCGACAATCGATAACGCGCACGAGTTTGACTACGATGCTGAAACTGCTATATCGTTAAATTCAGAAGACGTAAACGAAATCGAATATGCATATGCTGTGAACGAAATGATTGCACGAAAACAAAAAAATGCAGCGATTTTCTTGTACATGGTGTATCAAGAAAATTTACGCACTGCCATAGGAAGTAGGACATATACGGGATATAAACTTCAAAAAGTGTCATTTTGAACCTCAAAATTCAGTCTCTGGTACAACGCGGTGCAGTCCATGTCATTGTCATGCACCATTGCAAGGAACATTAAACGACCTTTATTTTGGACTAAAAAACAGTACTAGCAAGGTTTCGAAACATTACAATATTACCGATTCAAAACTACAACGGGAAATGTGCTGAAAAAAGAAAAATTACATAAACTTAACAAGAAATTCTCTGATTTTCAAAATTCCAACTTTCCTGTTCTCACAAACATGATTCCTCTATGTATAAAAGATCTGCGCATGCTTTATGTCCTTTACGATTTACTGTGACACCGTAAAACAAGACCTTGGAATGTGTACTGTATGCAACAACGCTTGAGAGTAAATGACGCGTCGGTGACGATCCTGGGGTGAAAGGACGATAAGACAAAGGGAATTATAGGATTAAACTTGACTAAAACAAAAGAAGTTTAGGAGGATATTCCTTGGAACATTGTTAGTGGTGTTTGTTTTGAATTGTTTAGCATTTTTGATCTCAAAACCCCCTGGGCTCAACCTTTTCCACCAGGGGTGCTGGTTGGTAAAAACACACTTTGTTTTTTCAATTTTTCAATTCATGGCTTAGACTGGCGCAGTCGGAGCGATTAATTTATTTTTGTAGTTTTGTAGTTTAAATAAAATAAAATAAAATAAAATCGCAAAATGGAGGTGTTAGAGCGAAATCACCCCGACTGGTTTATTCGGCAGGAAATTCATTGCTATTAAATATTCATGAGCAAATATTATAATGAAGTCAACATGGTAAAGGTTACACTGCAGACCCAACATGGCGGCACGTTGAAATTCGAGTTTGTCGTAGTCGTCGTTTCTAATTTATCACAATGTGTAAAAAAGTAACTTGCACTGTCGTAGAATTGAAAAAAAATCGGCTGCTACAATCAGTCGACGCCTTCTCGGTCAGAGGTCAGTTGAAGAGACGTTGTGATTGGCTTAGATGATTGTCAATTAGAACACTCATTAACATAATTACCCGTTGAAAAATCGACGGGTTCCTGTAGTGTCGATAGAGGGCCATGCAGAATAAACCAGTCGGGGTGATTTCGCAGTTATGGGGGATTTCGCGCTAACACCTCCATTTTTTTATTTTATTTAAACTACAAAAACAAATTAAGCGCCCCGACTATTCATGGCTGTAAATATAATGAATATTATGAGACGATGTCGCTCATATTAAAATTACAATTGCGAAATAGCCCTGGTTGCAGATATTTCTGAATCATGTTGCAGAATAGTATTCTGGGAATGGTTCATATTGTGGGCAACGTGTGAAATCACATAGTGAGCAAAGAAATTACACTAATAATTAAAATGGTGAAATCTTGTGAATCTACACTTGAGCATATTAAATTATTATTTAATCACAAGCGTACAAATTCAAATATCCACATCAAATATAGTGGGACATTCAATATGCAAATTTTCAACAGTATCAATACTGGTAAACACTGTAGCCACTGTTTACTACCGGTAATTCCTCATTGTCCTACAAGCCAGCATACAACCCCTGAAATATCTTACTTGTACCATAGACCCTATTAGAGGGTCTATGCTTGTACAACCTATTGGGTGGAGAGGTGTTGTACCTTGAGTTTGTTTACGTTTGGTCTTATCTAACCACGGCTTAGGTAGATCATGGAGCTAAAAAAAGAAGGAGACTGAACTGGTTTTAATCCTACTTGAGTCTTTTGTTTCAAGCTGATTATTCTTTTGTGTTTACGCGCCTTTCATGTCGATGACTTCTGCCGGCACACTGATTATTCAGCCGTCATCGCCTTCCTGAGGTGTAACGATCATTTTTGTTCTGCGCAGTTGACGTCAAATGTCTGTGAACATGCGCGTAGCGGTAATTACGGAAGAGTGTTGTCAGTTCTACAGGTCTGCGTTTGAGTCATGGAAATCGGACGGGTTTTCAGCAAGTTATTACAATGTATGTGGTTCTCGTAATGCGAAAACATTGCTCACAAGAAATTGATTTTAAAATAAAATACTTGGCCGCAGTCGATAAAATTACCACGATATATAGTGTTTTCCATGTACATTCCAACAAGCTTGAATTGAAGTTCGAGCTCCCATGGCCAAATTCGCAATCATGTTTTTCATTTCTGTTCATCTGTCCTACTTCCTGTGTGGGCCCTCATAGACAACACGTGCTTTGGATAAATGACGCGTTAAATTTGAGCTCCGGTAAATTTTTGTCGTCAAATCTTTTCCTCCGGACACGAAAATTTAGTTAAATAGTAAGCTGACCTCTTCTACGTCATGTGAGGGTAGATGCCAATAGCGGCATATCACGGCCAAATCAGCAATCGCCGATTGAATTTGACATGCGTTGCGTTGCTTTGATTTGTGAGTAGATCATGGAGGTAGAAAAGAGACTACCTCCATGGGTAGATAATGAAGCTAAAAAATATCTGTTTAGCTCCATAGGTGGATAATCAAACTTACCTCAATTTTATTTTTTAAATATCTATGAATATATCCCTTGTGAGCTAGCTACAAACATGGAACTGTGCACAAAATAATGATTGGCTAATAAAGCCACTTAAAAATCATCTTTCATCAACCATTCAGCATAAACTTCTACAATTTATTACACACATAATGCAAAGTACATATATTCATTCACAATTCTGATTAAGTATTAAGTATGAAATGTTATAGTTTGGGTTTATTTGAAGACTGAATTAGAGTTTTCTGTCACTATAAAAGGAGAATTTTGTTTATGTTTTAGATTAGCACCATGCCCCAAGAACAGGCAGACACGAATTTCTTGGTTTACTCTGTTTTTGGAATAACTCGCTGTTTTATCTATTTCCCCTGCTTCATATCCATGAACATATCGAGGTATGTAAATGTGTTGAAATGGACATAGTGCGGGTGGTTAGTGCTAGTAGCTAAAATGGCATTAGATCTAGTGCTAAAATTGCACTAGATCTAGTGCTAGAACGGCACTAGATCTAGTGCTAAAATGTACATAGTACGAGTGGCATTGATATCGCGTTGTCAACGACATCAAGACATCCCGTAATTCTCTGAAAATAAATTAATATTTACGTAAAATTGTTGTATCTTTCATTCATTGGAAATGTGCTACAGTGGGAAAATTGAGAATGTCATTGTCCACGTTTGTCGTAATACTAATAGACCTTTGGAACAACGCGATCGGCCGGGAAACTGGCTGAAACAGTGAAACTGCAGGTCGAACTGCGCAATTTTTACAAATTGTGAATAGATATACTGTATGAAATGGTATTGTGGGGAAGTCCCGGGTCCCTGTAAAGCTCGGAGGATTTTGTGTGTACTGCGATTTTCACGCAATCCTGTTGTTACATTGTATCATGGAGAAACATGATATGATGTAATCTCACCGATTTTTTTATTTTTTAACGTGATCATATTATATATGTCTAGACACTTTCTCTGCAATAATATTTTTTTGAAGCCCTGAGGATTTTTTGTTGTAGACTCTCGAAATCTTGTTCTTGTTACAGTTGCTAATAATTAAAACATGTGAAGTAACAAGTTCGTCTGTTGAATTTCCGGTTGTGAAATACGTATTTTAACCCTCACAGCTAAACAAACCCAGTGTATGGTCGCGTTAAAAAAAATGGGCGATTTTTCGGCAGTTTTTAAATTTATTTTTTAAAATATTTTGTTGTAATTTATCGGACATTTCAATCGTTCCTGACGTCTAAATCAGTCTATTTAAGTTTTTATTCAAGAGCGTGTTTATTTTGACTAGCGTAAGCTCCGTTTGGACAAAGAGATGTTGTCACTGTAAACAATGTTAAATTATTCTTCTTATGCTAAGTTCATTTTTGAAAACAACTATTTTTTTATTTAAAAAAAATCATGCCATTTTCCCATCAAAATCCAAGCCAAAAGAGCGTACTACAACATCGGCAAATCTCTTCCGCATTGCGTTCAATAACATTAACATATTTAAATGAGCTATGGTGATTTGAACGCGTTGGCATCATCCAGCATTTTGATTGGTTAATTAGCGATTTGACCTATTAGCTCAACTCATGCAAGAGAAGCATTGCGGATACCCTACTGTATCAAGTGTTTATATGCGATCGGAATCATTTGCTTACGATGAAACTAAGTTGAATTTTATTTGAATTTCATAACAATCAACGAATTTATTTTTTGTGCGTTATTACAATCACTACTGACTAATAATCAACGTTTGTGAAACGTAGCATGTCCGGATTGTGTTGTGTTCATTTTTATTAGAAACGTCGTTTAAAATATACTTTTGTTACCAATAAAATAAAAACAAATGTATTTGAAAAATGACACTGGGCGACACTTTAATGACATTTCAGGTGGTCTACTTTTTAATAAGCGCCCATCAGCCGTGAAATCCCCAGGGCGATTTTTCGGATGGGCGAATTTACGGCAGAATCCGGTATTATATAAAGAAAGTATTATTATGGACATCTCACGCATATTGCCAATGTTTTATACTGTTTGTAGTTTGCATATGAAAGTGGTTGTTGATGCCCGGTGTTGATGCCCCTCCTATTATTCGACGTCGTTGACAATGCAACAACAATGCCACTCGCACTGTGCACATTTTAGCACTAGATCTAGTGCCATTTTAGCGCTAGATCTAGTGCCATTTTAGCACTAGATCTAGTGCCATTTTAGCACTAGATCTAGTACTTTTTCGGATTAGTGCTACTAGCACTAACCACTCGCACTACGCCCATTTCGACACATTTACATACATGACAAATCACCTTCGGTGTTCTTTGGAGGAAAGTCACAACAAACACAGCTAAGAATCTACTAAAAAATAATCCCACCAAAAATGATTGGGCGATAGCGGCAGTTTTCATGATCATGTTCATTTTTCGGTGCGTTCTGTAAGTCGTATACCTCAGTATTTTACAGGTTAGAACTACACTCCTAAGATGAACAAACAATAATGCTTGCCAGATCACCAAATATATTCATGCCAAATGTATAGATAACCGTGAACAAGAGCAACGAAGTCTATTTATATGTGGTACATATTTCATCAGAGTGATCATAATATACATTCACAACTATAACAGAGTCACATGTGTTTATTTAATTGTTGTGAATCAGATGCTCCATAATCATACAATTAAAAAAACAGACGGAGAAAATTCTTAGAACAGCATTGATAAGTCACTTACCTCCAGCGATGAATGATTTGGCTATAAATTCTGGTGTTTTTGACGACGCCGACAAAGTCGTACCACCAGATTCGGCCGATTCGGCCATTTTTAGTCGTCTGAGGTCAAATGTTGGCGAAACCATTCTATTACCTTCAGAGGTAGTGTAGGTTGAGTGAAAGCTTACGTACACGGGCATGCCAATTAGAAAGAACTCATTCCAAATTAACATTAATGCAACTTCAAACATGATATATTTAAATTGATTATCTTTAATTAAGTGTCAGTGATGTTTAATCGAATCAAGTTTCCATGCCCCTATTACGTATTTCATGCCTATTAAAAAATGGAATAACCCTAACCATTTAACTTCGGCTTTTTATAGCCGGAGATCGCGAATTTGATTGGGAATTGTGTTCTTTTAATTGTACGGTGACATAGTATGCGTAGTATTTTAGTATGTGGTTTGCACCATACATTTACAAATTCTCTTTACACAGGCCGAGAACTTCTAATCTTTCCAAAAATATACCGTTCGTGCTGTGGCGAGAGCCCAGCTAGGAGGTCTGGGGTTACCCTCCGCCTGATTTTAGTGCCGAGTGCAATATTTAAAGGTGATTCCTAGGTCACTGTGTTCTCTCTCTTTTGTCAATCAAACCAGCTGCAAGGATGTCTGATACAGTTGGAAAGGTAACTCGATAATTATACTAGTTTGGTGGTTTAGTTTCGCCATTAGAGTTATCAGGGGCTATGAGAAAGGGAATTGCTACATGCACCACGCGTATGACCCGGAAACACACTACATGTGTGCTCATACAACTCGTATTAAAGTTGTTTGACTTGACACGTGATGTGTTGAACTTTTAAGTTCTCGAGATGCCTGTGCACCCCTTGAGTGACTCATGGAGCTCCATGAGTGACTAAGCACAGTCAACCGATAAACTAAGTTACGTAGTTTAATACTTGTACCATCGCATATTTAATTTAAAGTTTGCTCTGCGAAGTGAAACAAATTTCAACCAAACAACTATGACCATAACGGGGACTTGTGGATTGACCTCTGTGCGTGCGTCCGTTCGGACCTATATCTTAGACATGCTCGGACCGATTACATTCAAACTTCACACATACATCATACACAATATTATACATATGCACACCAAATTGTTTCAAAATCTAATTCAAGAATGGCAGCCATTTTGGTCCTGGAAAATCATTATAATCGAACATTTCTTGGCTATTTACATATTGATTTTGTTCAAACTTGGTACATACATTGGAAATTATGGGACCTTGCTGCCTGTCATTTTGTTCTTCAGATCAGATTCAAAATGGCAGACTGGCGGCCATTTTGTTTTAATGAATACGGTTCTAGTGCCATGTCTCTGACATGCTTTGACTGATTATGTTTAAATATTAAATATTCATTATAAATCTGGTCATTGATATACAGATATATTGGCTTGAAGATCTGAGTGGTGTCCATTTTTTTGTGCTAGAAAATCATCAAAAATCATGCATTTCTGACATTTCAGAACTGGTTCTTGTTTATGGATTGGTTTCGTTCAAACTTGGTACATACATTAAACATTATGGCTCCCTTATGCATGTCATTTTGTTTTTTAGATGGGATTTAAAATGGATGACTGGTGGCAATTTTGTCTTAATGAATGTGGTCCTAGAGCCATATCTCTGACATGCTTTGACTGATGTTCAAATTTTATATATTCATTATACATCATGTCATAGATATTTTGGTTTGAAGATTCAAAATGGCCGACTGGATGCCATTTTGTTCTAATTAATGCTGTTCCAGAGCAATAACTCTCAATATGGACAAGTACTCGTACTGTAACTATAAACAAATTATTTGATAACATGGTTTTTTTAATTATTTTGAACTGATTGGATAAACTAAACTGGTACAAACTTTGGGTTTCAATCAATGTTTAATCAACCTGAAGTCACTCTATAGACAATAGAGACTGTGCTTCACCCAAACAGATAAAGAAAGAATTCTACAAAATTGAAGCAATTATATGTTTATGAACTTATTGATCAAACAAGATAATTTGCAACTAAAAACAAACTACAAATTTCCAAAAAAAAAAAAAAAAAAAATAATGTGTATAGTTACAGTGAATTTATGAAGGCATGTTTTTTTTAAATTTTAGAGAAATCGAAATTCCATCATTGTAAAGATGTAAAATAATTGGTTTGAAATGAATGATTTCATCTACTGTAGTGTTTGATTCAAGGTACATACTGATATGAATTCATTTCGTAATAGGTAATAACATGTCAGGCTGCTGTTGCCTGGGAAGCGAAGAAACCGTTAAGTATTGAAACTGTGGAAGTTGGAGTCCCAAAAGCGGGAGAAGTTCGTATCAAGGTAAAATTAGATTTATTTATTTGATTTCATAAACTTTTGTTGAAGCATATAAAACACATCAATATTTAGTTTTTATGATAATTGACCACTTGAACCATTTTGATTTTGTCGATCATGTGACATGTGCTGGTGATCACCTGACATGTGTTGGTGATCACCTGACATGTGCTGGTGATCACCTGACATATACTGGTGATCATCTCACATGTACTGTGTATCACCTGACTGGCAATGTTGATCACCTGATATTTAACAACACCTGACATGTATTGTTCATCACCTGACTTGTATAATCTTATTAAATATCAGGTTCTTGCAACTGGCGTATGTCACACAGATGCTTACACTTTAGATGGATTCGATCCAGAGGGGATATTCCCAGTGATTTTGGGACATGAAGGAGGTGGAATTGTTGAAAGTATTGGGGAAGGAGTAACATCTGTTAAACCTGGTGACCATGTTGTGCCGTTGTATATTCCACAGTGTAAGGACTGTAAATTCTGTAACAGTCCAAAGACCAACCTTTGCAGCAAAATCAGGTTAGTTCTGTACAGTCACCATGGTGACAATATAAATATTGTTGATGGCATATTTGTTTCAGATTTCAGTTGATCTAAAAGTCTCTGTGAATTCTTTTTCAAGAAGTTAAGAAGTCGTGCACCCTCAAGTATTTCTATTTGATTCAAATCTTTCTGTCAGAATTCTGTTCCACATCCAAAACATAGGGTACTGTAGAATACTTTTTTTTGCTTGGAATTTATTTTCGCTATTTTGCCGAAGGGATGATTCCGTAAATAAATTCAGCGAATATACTTTTTTTCCTATATTTCACATTAAACTCATAAAAAATCAGTGAAAAAAAAATCAATAAAAAATGCCCAAAAAGCCTTTTCAGCAAAAATTAATTCCATCGAAAATAAAGTATTCCACAGTATTCCATTTTATCTGGTGTGTAGTATGACAAAATGCGTGTGTCCAAACTTACCAATAGCTGAGAAGCTATTTTAACTTTTACTTCACATATACTTATTTCACACACATGCAATTAAGGTGGCCGAATAGCAGCCATTTTAAAATTAAAAAATGCAAAATTCATCATTTCTGCTGTTTCGAAACTGGACCTCAGTCTTGTTTTGAACGATTTCATTCAAACTCTTGTATGTACATACATTCAACATAATTGGAATTTGATACATGTTACCGTATATCAGATTCAAATAGACAACTGGTGGCCATTTTGTTTTAATGTACCAGAGTATGACACGCTGATTACAATCAAATTTTACACATAATATACATCATGTCACACATTTAAATTTAAATGACTTGTTTATTATACATTGTTAATGATTTCTCTTTGTGCCTCCCGTGTGCGAAGCACAAAAAGGGAGTCTTTGCAGTTAGTGTGTCTGTCTGTCTGTCTGTCTGTCTGTCTGTCTGTGTGTGCGTGTGTCTGTTCCATCGTTATCTCAAGAATCGTACATTGTTTTTTGATGAAACTTTGTGCATAGATGCTCTGGGCCAATGCGCAAATTTGATTAGGTTTTGGTAAAAATCTATGCATATTGATTACCTAATTTGCATGTTGATTTGCTGATTTTTAGCTGTTCTATGACTGTTCCACTGATATCTAAAAAAACACTCATTGGATTTTGATCAAACTTGGTAAATAGATGCTCCAAACTAATGCACAGATTTGATTAGTTTTGGGTAAAAATCTGCAATATTAATTACCTAATTTGCATAATGATTAATCAATTTTCGGCTTTTCCACTGATATCTCAAGTACTAATCATCACATTTCATTAAAACTTGGTACATAGATGTCATAGGACACTGCACAAACCTAAAAGTTTTAGGGTATTATCAGTACACATTAATGACCTAATTTGCATAATTAATTAATTTTCAGCTTTTGATATTTCAAGTAGTAATCATCACATTTCAATGAAACTTGGTAGATAGTTACTTAAGGACTGTGCAGACCCCTGATTAGTTTTGGGGTAAATATTTGTGCACATTAATTACCTTATTAGCATAATTAGTTAATTTTCAGCTTTTTGCCTGATATCTCAAGTACTAATCATCATATTTCAATGAGACTTGCTACATAGATCTTCTAGGACTATGCAGAGACCTGATTAGTACTTTGAAAGTACTCATCATCACATTTCAATGAATCTAGAACTATGCAGAGACCGAATTAGTTTTTGGTAAATATTTATGCTTATTAATCACCTAATTAACATAATTAATTAATTAACACTGATATCTCAAATACTGATCATCACATTTGAATAAAATTTGGTACATAAATGCTCTAGGACACTAGACAGGCCTGATTAATTTTGGGTTAAAATTTGTTCATATTAATTCTCTAATTAGCATAATAATTAATACATTTTTAGCTCCGCTGTCGACTTTGTCGAGCGGAGCTTATCATATGAGTGATTGTCCGTGGTCGTCCGTCGTCGTCGTCCGTGTCAATGTTTTACTTTTTCGACTTCTTCTTGAAAACTACAAGCCTAAATGCTTTGATACTTGGTGTATATGTACCTTGGGTAGACCTCTCTTAGGTTTGTTCATTTCATGTTGATATCTTTAATTCTCTAATTTTGGTGAATATTTTTGTCATTTTTGGTAAAAACTGATATTTTCGACTTCTTGTTAAAAACCGCAAGTGCAATTGCTTTGATATTACATATATAGGTACTACATGTGGACCTCTCTCAGATTTGTTAATTTCGTGATGATATCTTCAATTCTCTAATTTTGGTGAATATTTTTGTCATTTTTGGTAAAAACTGAAATTTTCGACTTCTTGTTAAAAACCGCAATTGCTTTGATATTACATATATAGGTACTACATGTGGACCTCTCTCAGATTTGTTCATTTTGTAATGATATCTTTAATTCTCTAATTTTGGTGAATATTTTTGTCATTTTTGGTAAAAACTGATATTTTCGACTTCTTGTTAAAAACCACAAGTGCAATTGCTTTGATATTACATATATAGGTACTACATGTGGACCTCTCTCAGATTTGTTCATTTTGTAATGATATCTTTAATTCTCTAATTTTGGTGAATATTTTTGTCATTTTTGGTAAAAACTGATATTTTCGACTTCTTGTAAAAAACCGCAAGTGCAAATGCTTTGATATTACATATATAGGTACTACATGTGGACCTCTCTCAGATTTGTTCATTTTGTAATGATATCTTTAATTCTCTATTTTTGGTGAATATTTTTGTCATTTTTTGGTGAAAAGTGATATTTTCGACTTCTTGTTAAAAACCGCAAGTCCAATTGCTTTGATACTACATATATAGGTACTACATGTGGACCTCTCTCAGATTTGTTTATTTCGTGATGATATCTTCAATTCTCTAATTTTGGTGAATATTTTTGTCATTTTTGGTAAAAAGTGATATTTTTGACTTCTTGTTAAAAACCGCAAGTCCGATTGCTTTGATATTACATATATAGGTACTACATGTGGACCTCTCTCAGATTTGTTCATTTTGTGATGATATCTTCAATTCTCTAATTTTGGTGAATATTTTTGTCATTTTTGGTAAAAAGTGATATTTTCAACTTCTTGTTGAAAACTGTAAGTCCGATTGCTTTGATATTACATATATAGGTACTACATGTGGACCTCTCTCAGATTTGTTCGTTTTGTGATGATGTCTTCAATTCTCTAATTAATTTATTTTGGTGAATATTTTTGTAATTTTTGGTAAAAAGTGATATTTTCGACTTCTTGTTAAAAACTGTAAGTCTGATTGCTTTGATACTATTCATATTGTTCATTTTCTAATGATGTCTTCAGTTCTTTAATTGAAATGTGCATTGCTAACAGCGGAGCTATCTCAGCCGATAGGCTGCTTGTTTGTTCTGTTCTGTTCATATTAGTTACCTGACTTAAATAATTAGTTTTCAGTTTTTCCATCAATATCTCAGGTACAAGTAATTTTGAATTAATTTTTAATGTGTCTTCAATTCTCTCAGCACACACGGGAGTTCTTTCTAAGCTTTCTTCGATTCAGTTTTGCTTTTAAAAATTCTATTGCAAGGAAATCTTTATGCATCAACTATATCATAATGTCTATTCTGTTTGTTTTAAGGAATACCCAAGGTAAAGGTGTGATGCCTGATGGTACTAGTCGCTTCACATGCAATGGCAAAACTCTTTACCATTTTATGGGTACTTCAACATTTTCTGAATACACTGTGGTGGCTGAAATATCTGTTGCCAAGGTAACCATCTCATAAATTTAACGTATTGCCTGCTGAGGCAGTTATTCCCATTTATTTTGGCTATCCATGGATGCGTACAACACTCACTGTATTCAGTGTTTTTGATTACGCGCATGACAATTTAGAAATTGGACCACAAGAAGATTCCACATTAGAACATATATACACACTAGAAGGAAATGTAATTTCTCATGGTTCTATCCCAAGGCAGAATATAGTTTCCTGCTTGACATGCCAAAGTTGTTTGTTATTTCTATTGACAACTCATACATCAGAAATAAACATATTCATGAGGTTATGCTTTCTATAATTTACAGCAAGTCTCAAAAGTATTGTGCCAGCTAATTCACCAACTGTCTATATTATTTATAGTTGCATGGACTGATACTTTACATAACAAGAAATAACTACTTTCGGCTAAAAGCAGATTACCTACAATTTGAATATTATCTTTTATTTTGTCACAATCCGATGCTAGTAAAATCTGAAGAAAAAGATGTTTTTTAAATCATTATTTGAGGTTTTCAGGACTTAGAAGTATGCAAAATTATTTGCGTTGGTCAAATCTGCTTTGTCAGAACCAAAGTTATCAGCAAGTTAATGAGCAAGTTTTCTAGCTCGCTGCTCCAATACTTCTGTGACTCTGTGTAAATGAATATATGTTTGAATAAAAGTGATCTGATTTTGGACATTATTCATTTTATCTTTTATTTCAGGTTGATGAAGCAGCACCATTAGATAAAGTGTGTTTACTAGGGTGTGGTATTACCACTGGTTTTGGTGCTGCCTTGAATACTGCTAAGGTAAATAAGACTACCACATGTCTACCATCTACCAAAAGACGCGCCTCAATAACCACTACATCCCAACACACCAATCCTTATCACACAACTCACCGTGCTACCATACCTTGCCACCAAACCAACCTGATCCTATTGCTGGTACTAGTATATCCTACCACATAACAATTTAATATTGCACCACACCACATACATCACCACCATATCCCACCAAATACCTCAACATCAGCTTATCCCACCAAATACCTCAACACCACCATATCCCACCAAATTCCTCAACATCACCTTATCCCACCAAATACCTCAACACCACCATATCCCACAACACCACCCTATCCCACCAAATACCTCAACACCACCATATCCCACCAAATACCTCAACATCACCTTATCCTACCAAATACCTCAACACCACCCTATCCCACCAAATACCTTAACACCATCTTATCCCACCAAATACATCAACACCACCACATCCCCCCAAATACCTCAATACCACCATATCCCACCAAATACCTCAATACCACCATATCCCACCAAATACCTCAACACCACCATATCCCACCAAATACCTCAACACCACCACATCCCACCAAATACATCAACACCACCATATCCCATCAAATACCTCAACACCACCATATCCCACCAAATACCTCAACACCACCATATCCCACAAAATACCTCAACACCACCATATCCCACCAAATACTTCAACACCACCATATCCCACAAAATACCTCAACACCACCACATCCCACCAAATACATCAACACCACCATATCCCACCAAATACCTCAACACCACCATATCCCACCAAATACCTCAACACCACCATATCCCACCAAATACATCACCACCACCATATCCCACCAAATACATCAACACCACCACATCCCCCAAATACCTCAACACCACCATATCCCACCAAATACCTTAACACCATCTTATCCCACCAAATACATCAACACCACCCCACCAAAATAATGCAATTTACACAAATAATATTTCGAAAATAACACACTCCCACAGTGATAAATTAGTACATGAAACTGACACTTACATTTGGAATAGCGAGTCAAATTTGATATTCAACCTAACGCTACAAAGCAGAGATATTACAAATTTAATTAATAACTTTAACATTAAACATTTTGACAATACACAACAATCAATTGATGAGGCAAATACTATGCTTTCAAGTATTTACATTGAAGCAGCTGGCAGATGTCTGAAAAAACATATCAGGAGAAAACCAAAAAAAAATAAATGTAAACCAAAATGGTTCAACAAGGACCTATATAATCTAAAGAAAGAAATTTTGGGTATCTGCAGTAAATTTAGTGCAAACCCATACAACATTAAACTGAGAGAAAAATGCTACAGTCTGAAGAGGGAATACAAGCGGCTAATAAAAAAGAAAAAGAGAGATTTTAAAAATGATATATTGAACAAGCTCGAAAGTTTTAGTGAATCAAACCCCAGTGAGTACTGGAATTTATTAAGAGAGCTAAAAGACACCAAAATAAATAATGACTCTGATAATGTTGACAGTCAAACCTGGTTTGAACATTTTAGGAAACTGAGTAAAGAAACAAGTAATACAATGAGCGAAAACTCATTGCAGCTACAACTAAAAAATCATGAATCACTCTCTCTACCTAAAGCCAACTTAGACAAGTACATCTCACAATTAGAAATCCAAAATGCTATAACTAAACTCAAAAATAAAAAAGCTCCAGGCGCAGATAAAATTACCAATGAAATGATCAAGGCCAGCAGGAACCCACTAATAAAACCACTACAAAAACTATTCAATTTAATCCTGCAGAGTGGATACATCCCTAATCGCTGGAATTTAGGTATGATCACTCCTATTTTCAAAAAAGGAGACAAAACAAATCCAAACAATTACAGAGGCATCACACTTCTTAATAGTGTCAGTAAACTTTTCACCTCCATTCTTAAGCAACGGCTTTTGAAACATCTAAAGGAAAACAACACAATTATCAGAGAACAAATAGGATTCATGCCAAACTGTAGCACCAAAGACCATTTATTTGTCCTCAAACAACTAACCACAAAATACCTGAGCAACAAAAAGACTTTGTTTGCTTGTTTCATTGACTTCCAGAAAGCCTTTGATTCCATCTGGCATCTAGGTCTCTTCTGGAAACTTATAAAAAGTGGTATTACAGGTAAATTCTACAACATCATAAAATCCATTTATCTGAACTCAACAGGATGTGTTAAACTTAAACAGTGTGTAACAGACAGCTTCACAATTAATAGAGGAATTAGACAAGGGGATGGACTCAGCCCACTCCTTTTCAATATCTATGTAAATGACATTAAAACATCATTAGACTTGGCTCATAATGACCCACCAAGTCTCCTAAACACAAGTCTCCCATGTCTGCTATATGCAGACGACTTTGTAGTATTATCCCAATCACATACTGGCTTACAAAATGCCATAAATTCTCTTGAAACTTACTGCCAGAAATGGAAACTCAATATTAATATCTCTAAGTCAAAAATCATCATGTTTAGTAGGTCAAAAAAATCACAGGACAAACTAAAATTCTATGTTGATGGAAAGGAACTTGAAAATACAAAAACCTACACATACCTCGGCATTAAACTACACAAATCAGGTAAATTCATCGGAGCACAAGAAGACCTCAGAGCTAGAGCAATGAAGGCATGTTTCAAAATGAAACAAATGCTATTCTCAGAAAAACTAACTCCAATCAAAACATACTTAAAAATGTTCGATGCAATTGTAAAACCAATTATGCTTTACTGCAGTGAAATTTGGACGAGCGAGAACATCAATAAATCGCATCTAATGGCAAATCTGTCAACACCAATGGAAAAAGTACAAATACATTTCTGCAAATACCTTCTAAAAGTAAATAGCAAAGCAAGTAATTTGGCAAGCCTACTAGAGTTGGGAAGATATCCTCTCCTAGCATCAAGCTTAAAATATATGATCAAATATTGGATCAAAATTAATAATTCTAACCCAAATTCGCTAGTACATGAAGCTTACAATCTTGGGATACATCTTGATAAAAAAGGAAAAGACAACTGGGTAACAGACATAAAACAAATTTTAGAAAATTTAAATATGGGTAATATTTGGGAAAACCATAAATCTCTTGATGAAAAACAAATCACTGAAACAGTAACGCGCAAACTAGAACAATCCTTTGAAATACATAGTACAGAAACATTACACGATGACAATAAAGGTAAAAACCATAAAAACAAGTTACGAACCTATAGGAAAATTAAAACAGAATTTGCATATGAAAAATATCTCACCACAATCAAAAATCCAAATCATAGAGCAGCTATGACAAAACTCAGAATAAGTGCTCATACCCTTCAAATCGAAAGGGGCAGATATAATAACATTTTAGCGGAGGACCGAATTTGCCCAGTTTGTGACAAACAGGAAATTGAAAACGAAAAACATTTTCTTCTCAATTGTGATTTATACAAGAAGGAACGAGAAATCATGATCAAGAATATTAAATACAATATAAGCAACTTGGGGACGGATGACGAAAAACTTACAAATATACTAAAAATTAAAAATGACAAAACAATCATTGAACTAGGAAAATTCATCCACACTTGTTTCAAATTACGACAAGAAAAAATCTTAAAATGCCAGTTGCCTCAACCAACCGCCAAATAATTTAATTTTATTTTTTATTTTCTATTGTCTTTGAATTTCTTGTGTTATTTTTTATCTTTTTTGTATTACTTTATTGTATTTTCAACTAAGATCCCACTCCGGGATACGGTTTCAATAAAGATTATTATTATTATTATTATTATTACCTCAACACCACCATATCCCACCAAATACCTCAACACCACCATATCCCACAAAATACCTCAACACCACCATATCCCACCAAATACATTAACACCACCATATCCCACCAAATACCTCAATACCACCATATCCCACCAAATACCTCAACACTACCATATCCCACCAAATACCTCAACACCACCATATCCCACCAAATACCTCAACACCACCATATCCCCCCAAATACCTCAATACCACCATATCCCACCAAATACCTCAACACCACCATATCCCACCAAATACCTCAACACCACCACAGCCCACCAAATACATCAACACCACCATATCCCAACTAAATACCTCAACACCACCACATCCCACCAAATACATCAACACCACCATATCCCATCAAATACCTCAACACCACCATATCCCACCAAATACCTCAACACCACCATATCCCACAAAATACCTCAACACCACCATATCCCACCAAATACCTCAACACCACCATATCCCACAAAATACCTCAACACCACCACATCCCACCAAATACATCAACACCACCATATCCCACCAAATACATCAACACCACCATATCCCACCAAATACCTCAACACCACCATATCCCACCAAATACCTCAACACCACCATATCCCACCAAATACATCACCACCACCATATCCCACCAAATACATCAACACCACCACATCCCCCAAATACCTCAACACCACCATATCCCACCAAATACATTAACACCACCATATCCCACCAAATACATTAACACCACCCTATCCCACCAAATACCTCAACACCACCATATCCCACCAAATACCTCAACACCACCATATCCCACAAAATACCTCAACACCACCATATCCCACCAAATACATTAACACCACCATATCCCACCAAATACCTCAATACCACCATATCCCACCAAATACCTCAACACTACCATATCCCACCAAATACCTCAACACCACCATATCCCACCAAATACCTCAACACCACCATATCCCACCAAATACCTCAACACCACCATATCCCACCAAATACCTCAACACCACCATATCCCACCAAATACATCAACACCACCATATCCCACCAAATACCTCAACACCACCATATCCCACCAAATACATCACCACCACCATATCCCACCAAATACCTTAACACTACCATATCCCACCAAATACCTCAATACCACCATATCCCACCAAATACCTCAATACCACCATATCCCACCAAATACCTCAACACTACCATATCCCACCAAATACATCAACACCACCACATCCCACCAAATACCTCAACACCACCATATCCCACCAAATACATCAACACCACCACATCCCCCAAATACCTCAATACCACCATATCCCACCAAATACCTCAACACTACCATATCCCACCAAATACATCAACACCACCACATCCCACCAAATATATCAACACCACCATATCCCACCAAATATATCAACACCACCATATCCCACCAAATACATCAACACCACCATATCCCACCAAATACATCAACACCACCATATCCCACCAAATGCCTCAATACCACCATTTCCCACCAAATACCTTAACACTACCATATCCCACCAAATACCTCAATACCACCATATCCCACCAAATACATCAATACCACCATATCCCACCAAATATATCAACACCACCACATCCCACCAAATACCTCAACACCACCATATCCCACCATATACCTCAACACCACCATATCCCACCAAATACCTCAACACTACCATATCCCACCAAATACATCAACACCACCATATCCCACCAAATACCTCAACACCACCATATCCCACCAAATACATCAACACCACCATATCCCACCAAATACATCAACACCACCATATCCCACCAAATACCACAACACCACCTTATCCCACCAAATACATCAATACCACCATATCCCACCAAATACATCAACACCACCCTATCCCACCAAATACCTCAAAACCACCCTATCCCGCCAAATACATCCACACCACCATATCCCACCGAATACCTCAACACCACCATATCCCACCAAATACCTCAACACCACCATATCCCACCAAATACATCCACAGCACCATATCCCACCAATTACCTCAATACCACCATATCCCACCAAATACATCAACACCACCATATCCCACTACCTCCACTACTGACCACAATATTTCTATTTCACTTGTGTACAAAATACTGATTAGGTTGAAGCTGGTTCCAATGTTGCTGTATGGGGTTTAGGTGCTGTTGGACTCGCTGTACTGATGGGATGTAAAACTGCTGGTGCTACTAGAATAATAGGTGTTGATATCAATCCAGATAAGTTTCCAATTGGTAAGTGTTTTTTTTTTTATTTTTTTTTACTTTTTATAGACAACATTCCCCAATTCATTCCCCAGCAAGTCTAGTTTGTTTTATTTGTTTTGAATAAAAACATAAACTGAACTTGAAAATTTCAAGCCATTTCCAGTTTATTTTTCAGTTAATAATGAACGACTCTTACCGTTAAAGTCCTAATATAAACCACATACGTGATAGTAACCGCACCCCCAATTCCGGCTTCGGGGTTAAAGAGTTCTTAACAAAAATTGAAAACTTGAAAGGTACCTATTACTAACCGCACCCCCAATTCAACAAGACCTTGACTGACTTCATTGTTTCAACCAGCTGTTCCAAAATGGCATTGTTCCTAATCCTATTCATTATTTATTGTTCAGCGGTGATAAGATGTCAGACAGGCAATGAAACTGCCTTTGTTCTGGCGGCAACCTCTGTCAATACTCTTTCTGAATACGTCTGTGTTTTGTAAGTTTTAGACAATGAGCTTTTATCACCGTAAAAGTGTTAAACTGAGCATTGAAGAATAATTTCTTTCGAAAACAAATAATTTCTTGATTTAAAAAAAAAAATCATGCCGTTTTCCCATGGAAATCAAAGGCAAAAGATCGCACTACATTATCGGTAAATCTCTTCCGTGTTGCGTTCACCATGAGGTCGCTGAACTGTCATTAACATATTTAAATGAGCTATGTAATTTAGACACGTGGGCACCATCCAGCATATTGATTGGTTAATTAGCGACTTGACCTATCCGGTCAATAATACGTCACGTGAGCATTCAAAAACATGGATATCGTATCGGCTGTTTACATGTGACTGAAATCATTCGCGGGGAAACTAAGTTGAATTTTACTTGCATTTTATAACAGTTCAACGGATTTATTTTTCGTGCGTTATTGTAATCACTACTAAATAATAATCACCAATATCAACACTTCGAAAACAAGTAAGTTATTCACTTGTGACCCGCAGCATGGCCGGATCGAGCTACCGTTCTGTGATCATTTGCTACTAAGCAGTGCATTCGTGTTTTTATTTGAAACTTCTGTTAGAATATACTTTTCGTTACCAAGAAAATTAAAAAAATAAATGCATATTACATTAAAAATACTGAGTATTTTTTGTATCATGTGGAATTTTTTTTTGATTGACTGTAATTTTTCAACATTTCGTAACGCCTATTTTAGACAAAATTTGAGTCAAATTTCAGTTTTACTCAAAAAAAGTTGGCTGGCTAATTTTGTCCCATTATTTTGAAGGAAAGCGCAGACTATAAACGGAACTATTTTGTGAATTTTTGATAAAAAAAGGGAACTGGTGGTGAAAAGGTCACAGAACTGCATGTATTTCACAAACAACTCTTGTATATTGTTCATGACAATAGATAAGTAGAAAGATGGAAAAGAACTTTATTCCAACCATGTAGAATGTTTTACATTTAGAATAAAGTTAAGTAATGATAAACTTCACTAATAATCTACATTTTATTTGTTTTTTTCTTAATATAGCAAAAGAATTTGGTGCGACTGAATGTATCAATCCAAAAGACTATGATAAACCAATCCAACAAGTTTTGGTTGATATGACCGATGGTGGACTTGACTATACCTTTGAATGTATTGGTAATGTCCACACCATGGTAAGAAATTGCCAATCTGGGTCGTTCCATTCTATTTTTAGGGAGGTTAAAGGTGAAACACAAAATGTGTATGTGTATCTTTATATAAGCTATTGTTATATTTTCTGAAAAGGGAAAACTTTTGATGTTGGATATCACTGGTGGTCATCCTTATTATCTCAACATACCTGGTAATCTTGCAATTCATGTTGAGGATCTTGCCTAACCAGAAATGTAATAATATTAATAAACATGATTGTTATTGTATGTATCAAAACAACGGGGCAGAGGTGTATCTGAAAAAGCATTTTAAAGTTATGATAAATCATGTTCCAAAGTATAAAACAATAATAAAAAAAATTACATGTTAATATTGCAGCCTTTATTAATAATTCATCCATTGCAGTTTCTGCATAAATTAAGTTTTGTAGTATAATTATATTTTATTGATTTCAGCGTGCTGCATTAGAATCCTGTCATAAAGGTTGGGGTGTGTCCACAATTATTGGTGTTGCTGCATCAGGTCAAGAAATCTCCACCAGGCCATTCCAGCTGGTAACTGGAAGAGTTTGGAAAGGGACAGCATTTGGAGGTAAATATACATATATTAAAAATGTTATTTCAACTTTCTCGGACTTGCTACTTTATAATTTGTGATTTAAAAATAGCTACCCAACATTAGTGAATTTGTAATGCATGATTTAGTAGAAACTAAATAAACATAAACTGCAACATTTTGCACATATGTAGGTGTTTTTCTATTGTCTCCAGATTTTGATCGCAAGCTTTGAAAAAATATGGGAAAAAATATGCAGGTTTATTTCGTGATAAGTTGATTTGGGCTAAAACGGTTAACTCAACGAAATGATATTGAATGGCTCATTCCAGTGTAACCATAGCTACCTGACCATGCATACAAGAGAAATAATCAGGGAGATGCCTTTAATGTAAAATTTGATTTGTGTAGGATTTAAGAGTCGTGATGGTGTTCCAAAGCTTGTACAAGAATACATGGCTGGTAAGCTTAAGGTGGACGAGTTTATCACTCATAATATGAAGATGGACAAAATCAATGAGGCATTTGATCTGATGCATGCTGGGAAAAGGTAAGACTTAACAGCTAAATTGCTAAACTGCTACCTGCTTATCAGTTTCTATTTGAACTTTGTAATATGTATGCTTGCACTGTTATTTTTGTCTCTCTCGCTTGCTGGTTGCTAAATCTGGTTAAATAGGTTACTGTAAAATGACTAATTTTCACTGGGTTTAAATTTCAGGCATATTCAGTGGGTTTTAAATTCACGGTTTCGTCATTTAGATAATGTGTTCTATGCTAAATTTTACATATTCACTGTGTTTTAATTTAGCGCATTTTTCCAGTCAGCAAAATAAGCTAAATTAAAACCCAGTGAATAATTAACCTCTTTACAGTAAATAACGAGTCAAAATTAAGCTCATCAGCAAATCTAGTAACTGGTAATTCCAAATAATATTGAAATTTATTTCTTAAATTTTTAGTCAAATCTTTTTAAATGCCTCGAAAATATTATAGCAACTGTACATGAATTGAGACATACAGACCATATCATAGTTATTGAAATCGTTTTGTATATTGTATTAAAAGTTATTGTTCATGCAATATTAGTAAATATGCAGAACCATGTTTTTATTGAACTGACAATACATATATGTTCTTTTCAGCATCCGTTCCATCGTACATTTCGCCTAGACTGTTGTACATCTCGAAAGATCATAATGGTGGAGGGATTGAATTATAACATATTTGGTGGTGTTCAAATTACTTCTCTGAAACCAGTGTATTGATGTACCGGTTATTCTACTTGACCTAGGGAGTCAAGTTTATACAGTATATATCAACTATCGAATAATTGCGGTGTACATTAGTGTGTTTTTTATTTCCTTACTCTAACACAGCTGGACTCCAGGCTAGTGGCTCATGCAATAAAGGAATGTGCACATGTGTCTATGTCTTTTGTACTATCATAGTATTTTATATATAGTAATATTTTATATATTGTAAGGTTGAATATTTTGTTCCATGGCTGTCTTGAATTGGCAATTGAGCATTGGTATACGTAATGGTACAGGTTGGAGTAGGTTTCCACAAACTTCACTGTTGTGGGTAAAATGTTGTAAACTTTACGAGGCTGAATTATACTAGAAAAAACAATAACCATAGCATAACTCGTACAACCTTACGCCCTTGAGAATCTAAATAACAGTTACTGAATAAGAATTCAATTTAAGAATGAATACAATTACAAACCATGGATGTACTTGCTATCTGCTCTAAAACAATAATCTAGAGTAATATATTTGTCAGATAAAATTTAGGTGAAGAAAAAAATAATTAACAAGAACAAGCATATGTTCCTCAATTAATACTAGTGCAACAATAAAATCCCCCCACCCATGTTAAAAATAAATATTTGACAGATTTTCATAATTTACTGGCTACTAAAGCTCTGATGGATCAAAAGATTGTTTTCCAAAATGTCGTCAGCCTATTAGATATTTCTCCTTTGACCTATTGTTTAAAATTATATTATCTGCTATATTCTATTTGTAGCATTTGACATATGAAGTAGTATGTGCCATATACATCAATTATGGAATAGGCAAGAAATCTGGGTTAGAAAATGTAAGCCAATGGCCAAATATTGTTGAGCATTTATGTGGATTCGGCTGTGTTTGAATTTTGCATGCAAATTGAAATTGCATGCAAAACTGGCGTCTATCTAATGCAGCCTATATACTTATTTGATAAGAAGCAAATTTGTTTGATGAATATCAACTTTTCAAGTTGTCCTGTCTTGTTCTTTCTAAATTTATTCTGTACACCATAGCAACATATACAGCACATGTAATATACATTGTAAGTCCCCATTTGGACGCAGTCCGAAAACGGGACTTATGGACTCACCTATATCTTAGACATGCCTGGCCCGATTACATTCAAACTTCACATACATATTATACATATGCACATCAATTTGTTTCACGATCTTATTCAAGATGGCCGAATGGTGGCCATTTTTGTACTGAAAAATCATCAAACTTGGTACATTCTGTTTTTTCAGATTGGCCGACTGGTGGTCATTTTGTTTTAATGAATGCAGTTCTAGTGCCATAAATCTACTATGCTTTTACTGATTATATATTCATTATAGATCATGTCATAGATATACCCGGTACAGATATATTGGTTTGACTATCTGATTCAAAATGGCCAAATGGCAACCTCATTTGTGCTGAAAAATCATCAAAATCAAGAATTTAGAGAAGGATTTTGTTCAAACTTGGTACATACATTGGACATTATGGGACCTTGTTGCATGTCATTTTGTTTTTCAGAATGTGTTCAAATTTTGTACATTCACTATACATCATGTTATAGATATACAGATGTATTCAAAATAGCAGACCAGTGACCATTTTGTTTTAATTAATGCTGTTCTAGAGCAATATCTTCCAATATGAACAAGTACTTGTTTGACGATCAGAAACAAGATGACTGAATGTCGATCACTTCAATGTTAAACTAGCAGTCTGTCGTCTGATATAGCTCCACTGTTTGTGATGCATGCTCTGAAAGCAATGACTAAGAAGCAATTTAAACTTAATGCTACATGTAGCTGCTTTAATATCGCAAGACACCAACTTTCTTGATTTTGTTGCAGAGAATATTTCACTAAAATTAAAGATTTGAAGATATCATGAAATTCCCAAATCTGACAGAGATTCACCCAAGGTACCTACAAATAAAGTTACAAAGCAATCGGATTAGCAGTTTTCAAGAAGTTGAAAATAAAGTTTTTGAACAAAAATTACAAAAATATTCATCAAAATTAGAGAATTGAAGATATTGTCACAAAATCAACAAATCTGACAGAGGTCCACCTGATGTACCTACATATACAATATCAAAGCAATCAGACTAGCAGTTTTCAAGGAGAAGTCGACAATATAATTTTTTTTATCAAAAATGACAAAAATAATCATCAAAATTAGAGAAATGAAGATATCATCATGAAATGAACAAATCTGAGAGAGGTCCATCCAAGGTACCTACATACTAAGTATCAAAGCATTTGGGCTAGCGGTTTTCAAGAAGTCGAAAATAGCATTTTTGACCAAAAATGACAAAAATATTCGCTATAAATAAGACAATTGAACAAATCTGAGAGAGACCCACCCAAGGTACCTTCCTAGAAAGTTTCACAGCTATACAGTTTGTGGTTTTTAAGAAAAAGTCGAAAATGTAAAGTTGACGACGACGAACAATCTGTAATACTATAAGCTCCACTCGACTTCATCGACAGCGATGCTAGAAATCATCATAATCAAGGATCAGCATCTGTATCCATGTCTCTATGTTTACATTCAAACTATATTACTATGGTGTATTACTATAAACAAAATTATATATTCTAAGTTTGATAACTAACTGGGACTGTGCTGTGCATGGCTTGTTAATTGTTTTAAATACAAGTGTCTGTGCTACATCACAGAATGTTCTATGTTAAGATGTGCACCACCATACTATGTTCTTCTGTGTGCTATGCGTGTGCTGCTGTGGAATGCCGGTCAAGCAGCTGGTGAAAGCTCAAAATAAACTTTAAGGTAATCCTGAGCAACCAAATATATGTTTACCTCTATACCCCCCCCCCCCCCCGACAAAAGTCAAAATAAGATGCGTTTCAATAAAATGTGCTTCTAATATAGTAAATATGGTATTTGTACTTCATGCCTCAAATGCGCTTAGCACGCATGAGTTGTTTCTTTGATTTTAATCAAGAGGTGAGAATAATTGTTCAGCCTGACAAACAGTAAATAACATTTGAGCTTGCTGGTGCCGTTTACCTACATTTCACACTTACCCTAGGGCCAAGAACTTTTACTAAAACCTCAACCCTTAATGCATGAACAGGCCATTAACCACTGTTAGTAACCTCCTCGCCATCCACTTTAACTATCAGTAAGTATGCAGATTTACCTACATTTTACAGATTTAGCAAAACACTGTCAAATAAATTCCCTTAATTGAGTCCACTAGTGGCGAAGTGATTCTATGACTCAAAGGCCATTCAATTATTTTGGTCTGTTATTTGTTTTGAGAGATTTTACTACATGTACCGGTATATACTAGACAGAGAATGACTACACTCGTTATACATCATTTTGACAGCAGTGTCCCATCACAAGAGGGACTAATTGATCCTTTTCACGACCAAGTTTTTCTGCACTTTTTTCCTATATTCTTCAATATTTCTGGAAATGAACCATAATTTTGGAGCCAACGAACAAAATTTGAGTCCATTTTCACCCTAAATTTTGTTTTTGCCTATGTTTGTCCCAATCTTCTTAAGGAAAGTGCAGACTAGGGAGGGAAGGTTTATAGGAATGAGGTATTGCGTACATACTAGACAACAATGAAAACAATATTGTGCAGTTTTTAAATGCATTTAATCATTAAAAAGTTATAAAAAAGGTAAATGCATGTTTCAGATATCACAGCTGCTAACTTTTAAACGAATAAAATCTCAAATATAATCATTTATTTTCAAAAACACTTTCAAAGAATTTACTAAAACGAAAAGCTAAAATATTTTCGTAGATCTCTGTAAAAATATTTGGTGTCAGGTTTGGTAAGCTCAAACTGCAAAAAAAAATGAAATAAATAAAATAAGTTTTTATGATATACCAGCATATTATTCCGCATGTTAACATTTTAATCCTGTGCATCCCTAGTATTGAACAAATATGATTTTCATTTATTGATAACACCAGGTAAAACACACTACATATGTATTTCAAAGAATGACAGACATAATTCTGTATTTTCACAATTTTTTTCAGAAAAACAAATGGCCTCATAGAAATACTGCAGCAGTGAAAATTTTTCTGGGCCCATAACATGGCGTTTCAGTTTCAATACCAAAACCTAATATTTACAGTCACGCATTGTTCAGCATTAACCCTGGTGACTACTACAGGCTTGTTTGAAATGTATATTAAAATAAAATGCAAGATAATGGTTGCTGGTATCTATCCATTTAGTAAAAACAAATCTGTAGAAATTGTCAAATCAAATTTTGGGCCTATCTAAAATTGACAGGTACACAAGCGGCTAAAACAAAAATCTTCTTGTAGTCAATCTCAGTCAAATTTACATGTACCTGATTTGGGACCTTGCAATGCCAAAATGAGTTGTACATTTTATGAATAGTCTCTTCATTTACCTAATGAAATTGACACATTGCTCCTCAAACTGAGTAAGTAAAAGGAGGACGTTGATGGGCCCCATAGTTACATATACAATAATGCATGTAAAATACTACAGTGTAAATTGGAACACTCACTACATGGCAATCACCAATTTTCTTCGGGTGGTCACTATGGATAGTATTGATAGTTTACAATAAGATTGGCTATTTACCTATTGTTTTACAGCAATGTCCTTCATTGGCGTTCAAGAAATGACAGAACTGTTCACTCTTACACGTGTTTGTCAAACTGCATTTGTCTCCACGCTTCTTACCAAAGCAAGGTACATCTGTAAAATAAAATGAATTGCACATTTAATGATTTACATTGCTGGTATTAATAAAACCATCTATATAATTATTCTGGCTGGCTTTTCATTTTTATGTAGAATGTATTACTAGTACAGTACAGTTCTCGCGGAAGCTTTGGCTTCACTTCAGCTTCACCTTCGCTTCAGCATCGCATCATTATGGTATTGTTATGGCTTCAGCATTGCATCAATGTCGCGACATTAAAAAGTTAGGCGGTTATCACTTCGCTTCATTGTGGCCTCATTATGGCGATAATGTGGCATCAGCATCGCTTCATCAAACAAAGAAGTACAGAACTCATTTCGATCAACCTCTCGCCCGCTTCCGCTTTTCAATCGCTCGCTTTTGCGACCGCTTGTTGAATTTCCGCTTTATTTTCGACTGTGCAAAAATTCGGACTACTAACAATTTTCTGGTTTTCATAGATCACGGTTACTAGTTTATTAACCATGCATAGATGTTAAACAACCGTCAAAAGTTCAAATACTTTTTGTTTTAACTATCTATAATTATATGCACGCAATCTGACCCTTTGACCTAGATTTGGCTGTGATTGACTATTTTATTTTAAACAATATTCTGATGTGACGCACTGCTACAAAATGTATTTCAACAGAAGTACGACATGGTTGTCCGGGTTTCTTTTCCTGACTGTGTTGAGTTTACGATTTGTATAATTGTTATTTCCCCCAAGGAGAAGACAAGCCGAAGGACCATGAAGCTAAATAGAAGTCCCACGCATGGACTGAGTGAAAGAAAATATTTCTAAGGCTAAAATAAAACCTAATATTTCTTTGTGTATTTGTCAATTTTGCATATATTTGTTGTGACAGTATGTTCGTAAATATCTGGAAAAATCTCGTCTTTCGTTAATAATTTCATTTGTTTGAAATGT
The DNA here is from genome assembly GCF_978046115.1 of Saccoglossus kowalevskii. NCBI lineage: Eukaryota > Metazoa > Hemichordata > Enteropneusta > Harrimaniidae > Saccoglossus > Saccoglossus kowalevskii. Next base: position 25,502,870 of record NC_140659.1, read on the forward strand.
CTACCGACCATGACCAAATAATTTGTTTGGAATATCGATCCCTGTTGGTTTCTCCAAACGGTCCCGACGTCTGTCATTCAACACAATCAGCATTTATTTATCGTAATTCATGGGGATCATGTCCCGTAATTTGCGGGTTGTAAAACCAAATAATTAAACAAGTACTATTTATTATATATATTTTTTTACCTCGTGAATCTACAACACAGCGTAGAGTTGTCGCGGTGAACAGTCGCCTTGAAATCGATGGAACTTCAATTATCCATCTCTCGCCTTGAAATAAAATAAAAAAAATTCGAAGAGCATCGGGGGGATATATTATTAACCAGTCTTACCAATCGCTAGCTTTATTTTATTCAAATCCATAAAATTCACGAGTTTTTCGACATTTGTTGGCAACTTCCGCGCTAAAAATGGTTGAAAATGTGGGTGTGGTTCTCTCGCAAAGTCCTGTTGATAATACGGACAAATATGGTTCTGTGACCCAGGTCGTGCTCCGATCAGGTGACTTTCAGCCAATCAATGATGTTGTAACAAAGCATATTTGACGCTAATTGAAGGGTCGTCGTACCGTCCAATCTCTGGCGTCGATTCACTGTGCTGTGACAGGCTTCACAATCATTCACTGAAAAAATCGGTATATTTTGACAAACGGCTGGGATTTGACCTCAGTTCAAATAAAGAAAAACTGGGCTGAGATACAAATCAATTTTGCAAGTTGGGAAATAAGGTAAACCAGATTGGGGTCGATGATATTCAGTATCGAAGGACTTCCGCGTGTATAATGAGTTTCAAATTGTTCATCGACTGGTCACCAAATACTTAATACGGCTACAACTAATTGAACACTTTTTCTGAAGCCCAATAAATTATTTCTGCATGTCAAGTGCTATTCGATTTTTTACCAGGCCTGTGGCTCGTTTTTATTCGAAAATATTTTTTTGTGAGAATACTTTTAAAGTACGTGTAGATCGAGCTCAGGTCACTGATCGTGACTTAATATTGAAAATTGGATGTAAAATGTTACCAGACCGACGCCACCACAACCATCCAATCATAGTTGAAAATGTACGCACTTGTTTTGGAACTTTGTATCAAGATGGCAGGCGACAACGCCGATGCACCAGGCGGCGTACGCGTGTTTTGCATGTATTAGTAGTCCGGGCATGGGATCGGACTCGGCTAAAACTGAACGAAACACAGAAAAATACCACCAAAATGAGGAATCTGAATCTGTTCTCTTACCAGCAAATAAAATGAACGAAAATAAGGTAATTTTATAACAAGAACAGTTTCATTTCGTATCCATCGCGGTGAAAACAATGGTCAAAAATTCGCAGAAAACGATACTTTGGGATGATTGTTGAGACTCCCATGAACAGTGTCACAAGATTAGCCCTACTTGTGTAACATACTAAGTATATAAATTCGGTTGTTTAGGATTACTTCAAAGTTGAGTTTGTGTTGTTTTCTCGAATTTTCACCGACTCGACCGGCGTTCCACAGCAGCGCGCACTGAGCCCATAGAAATGCATGGCGCAGTGGTGCGCGTCTTAGCAACGTGGAACGTCAGTGACGGAGCTCCGCCCCCGAGGATAGCAAATTGTGTTGTTTCCGAACGACTATTGCATCGTGTGATCATGGAACTATAAACCCATGAACTATAGTTCCATGGTGTGATTTAACTTCATCACGTTTTTTCTTGCAGTCAATATGACACTCGTCATCTTGCAGATTGCGATGTACTTCACATAGTTTTTGGTACCCAATACTCGCAATATTAAATAATTAAACCAGATATCTTTTTAAAATGTCATTTTACTCTTGGTCATATTATTTTATTTCCCTTACCGCTTTGAATTTCAAATAGATTACATATCAAACTTCTGTACATGTGTTTTTCTCTACTGCCTTACCATGTGAAAATAATGAGGTCATACTCATGTCACAATACTTTGAAGCTGATGCTATGTTGATGCCATGAGACTGCGAAGCTGAGGCCACGATGATGCCACAAAATAAGTGACGCGAAGCTGATGCCACAATGATGCGATGCTGAGGCCACAATGAAGCCATGCGTAGGCGACAATGATGCTGTAGTTTGGTTCAAAAAATGTGACAATATTGACACAAGGGTACTGACATGTACAGAGGTATATACGAAGAAATCTGATAGTTAATGTTTTAAAGTTGCATTTATACTGTATATACACCATAAAATGTGGAAATCACGGGGAAAATGACTGCAGAATATAAATTTAAGTAGTCCTCCTAAGGTTGGAGTCGTCATCTGCATGCAGAGATGGTCATAGCGAGTCATTGTTTACAAATAAATGTCTACCCTTTGAATTGTTAGTGTTGGTTATTGTCGCTTAGGATTCAATTCCTGCATGTGTGCAGGTGATAGATATGATAGTCAAGGCTTAGAGAATGGGTAGATGTCAAACAAGATAAATATCCATGTATTGCATTGATGTTTTCAAAGCCAGCTTACCACAGTTGAGGTCTTTGCGTATGGCTTTACGAGATCCTGGGATCTCGGTGCCATCTCTCTCACTACACCAGCACTCATTAGAGATGGGGTCACATTGTTCGGATTTATACCAGCCATTGCTACGACATTGAGGATCAGTAGTGACTTCCAAGCCACGGTTGATCTGTTCTTGGATGCTTCGCTGTTCCTTTCGACAGGGTGGTTCTAAAAACAGAAATACCATTTATCAATATACATTGTAATGCCATAAATATAGATCCACAGTTGTCACTTCACCTCAGGTTTTGTTATGGTTCTATAACAAGCAGCCTGTCAGCTGAGATAGCTCCGCTGTTAGGAATGCACATTAGAAAATGAACAATATGTATAGTATTAAAGCAATCTGACTTGTGGTTTCAAACAAGAATTCAAAAATATCACTTTTTACCAAAAATTGCAAAAATATTCACCAAAATTAGCGAATTGAAGATATCATCATGAAATGAACAAAGCCGAGAGAGGTCCACATGTAGTACCAAAGCAATCTCACTTGGCATTTTTAACAAGAAGTCGAAAATATCACTTTTTACCAAAAATTGCAAAAATATTCATCAAAATTAGAGAATTAAAGACATCATCACGAAATGAACAAATCTGAGAGAGGTCCACATATAGTACCTATATTTGTAATATCAAAGCAATTAGACTTGCGGTTATTAACAAGAAGTTGAAAATATCACTTTTTACCAAAAATTACAAAAATATTCACCAAAATTAGAGAATTGAAAATATCATTACAAAATGAACAAATCTGAGAGAGGCCCACATGTAGTACCTATATATGTAGTATCAAAGCAATTGGACTTGCGGTTTTTACCAAAAATATCACCAAAATTGGAGAATTGAAGATATCATTATGAAATGAACAAATCTAAGGTACATATACACCAACTATCAAAGCATTCAGGCTTGTAGTTTTCAAGAAGAAGTCAAAAGAGTAAAACATTGACACGAACAACGACGGACAATCACTCATATGATAAGCTTTCTGCTCGACAAAGTCGACAGTGGAGCTAAAAATCAGCAAATATAAATTCCATACAAAACGCAATTGGACTTGCGGTTTTTACCAAACATATCACCAAAATGGAAGAATTGAAGATATCATTATGAAATGAACAAATCTAAGGTACATATACACCAACTATCAAAACATTCAGGTTTGTAGTTTTCAAGAAGAAGTCAAAAGAGTAAAACATTGACACAAACGATGACGGACAATCACTCATATAATAAGCTTTCTGCTCGACAAAGTCGACAGTGGAGCTAAAAATCAGCGAATATAAATTCCATACAAAACGCAGCTTTTAAAATTTTTGTTTGTGATCGATCGCAGAATTGTGCTGTTTTTAGTTTTCAAGTTCTTGGTTTGACTCTAATTAACGCTTTAATTAATAATAAAAAATAACGATTATCCACTATCGTACAAACAAAAATAACAAACTTTTCTGTGATTCTAACAGCATTGTACATTAATTCAGTAATGGTACAATACAAATATATTATTTCTTTGATTTGCTATGAAATTATTCATCTTTGTTCCAAAACATATCACATTCATTCGACATTTGAATTTTCTTTTATATGGATAAACCACATCACCAACATTGGTGCATTCACTGATGTCACATTCAACACTTGTTTTTGTGGATGAAGAGTGATATTGTGAGAGAATGTTGAAATCAGTCAGGTCGCTTGTGTTCAAAAACATATACCTGACGGTTGAAATAGCTTCGCTGTCTTTATTATCATGGAACAAGAATCAGTAAAGTGGCATTATGGTTGTAATATTCATAGTCAGTCATTTAGAGAACATTGCACTTGAGTTACAGTTGCTTGCAGTTGCAATTATGAACTTTTATAGTGTTCATAAGGAAAGCGCATTTTATTGGACAAACATCATTGAGGCTAAACTTAAGAAATCGTGGGTGTGCAAAAACCTGAGAAATAGTCAAGAAAAAAATTATATGAAAATTTGCACATTTTGACACAAATTTAACAAATCTGACAGAGGACCACCCCAAGTACCATTGCTGCAAATATCAAAGCATTTGGACTTACGGTTTTGGACTAGTTGTCGAAAATAACATTTTTTACCAAAAATGACAAAAATATTCACTAAAAATCAAAATTTGCATATTTTGACACAAATTTAACAAATCTGACAGAGAACCACCCCACGTATCATTCCTGCAAATATGAAAGCATTTGGACTTACGGTGTGAGACTAGTTGTCAGAAATAAAACATTTTACCAAAAGTGACAAAAATATTCACTAAAAATCCAAATTTGCATATTTTGACACGAATTTACCAAATCTGACTGAGGACCACCCTAAGTACCTATGGTACAAATATGAATGTAATTGGTAAGTACTTTTGAAGAAAAAGTCGTTTAAAGGAAAACTTCACACGGGACACGGAACGCGAGGCGGACGCCGCCAAAGGGACTCCCATACCAACAGCTCCGCTGGGTCATCTGCGATCTACTAAGAGACTTCTAATGGCTGTCATGGTAACAAACAAAATATACTAGTATTTAAACATGTCACTTGGCCAAAATCTGAATCAGTATTTGTTTTTTTTATTTAAAAGTGGTCAGGATTAGAGAGTTTTTACATGTATTTCACAAGTCACAACAATTCCATGCCTAAAGAACCTCAGTATACTTTCTCACAGATTTTAAATAGTTTATTCACCTTCTTCACAGGTGACTCGGTCACCAGTGTTGTCATAGGTGTGTGATATCTCTTCTCCAGTACGATCTACACACCAACATGCTCCAGTGTTATCACATTGTTTTGGAGAGTATCGTCCATCAAATGTACATCTTGGAATCATTTCAGTTCTTCTTTTGGTAGTTTTTACGATATCGGAACGACAGACATCGGCTGAAATGAATAAAAGTACCAGTTATAGATAATTTTATGTACAATAAATAATAATTTAAATACTTTTTGTGTTGGGCAATCCAATTCTACCTATTTTTTTACACGCTAATTGCTATTGGAACTGAACCTGTACATACTTGTACATGTAGTCAACTATATCATATTTTCCCTACATCCAAACATTAATCAAAAATTATATTAATGTAAAATATGACTTATTTTGTCATTTGCATAAATGTATGCGCTACCGTGCTATGAACGTGGCCTTATGGAATCAATAAACACTGCAGAGTCAAGTCTAGAATCATAACGATTTTTTTATTTCAAATTCAATGCATTTTTAAAATTCAAATAATGGTTGCCAGTCAGCCATCTTGAATCAGATTGTGAGAGATTATTATGTGTGAAGTTTGAATATGAACAGTTTAGAAGCATCTAAGAGTGTGAAATGATTAATCTAAGTTGTTGTTTTCAGAACTTATCTCAATATCAAATGATATAAAATATTGCTTACTTGATTTACATGTGACTTTGTTGTTGAGGTCATCATAAAATTCAGCAGTACATCCTCCACAGTAGCTTGCACGGCATTTGACATTAGCATATCCATGACATACAGCATTGTCACATGGGTTGACTGTACATTGCACAAGAGGTTTATCATATGGACACACTGAAAAGCAAACCAAATACATAAATAAATTTTATAGTAGAATCATCACTAAGTTATGGGAACACCAGACTATTTTTTAAAACACGCAATATGTTACCATGGAAACAAATGGAAGTGGTGGCCATCTTGGAAGACAAAATGATACACATGCTGGTTTTGCCAAATCCGGTTTTTGGGAGCACAGTGAAATTATATCTAACATTATTCTTGGTTTTCCAATTCCATGTAGTAACACTAAGCGGCTATCTTAAGCAGCTATTCTTAGAATGGTTATTATCAATGGATACCTCATTGTATAGAGGGCTTTCATGTTACACACATAATACCTATGGAAAATCTTGAGCATGGCCTCTATTATTGCAACAATGTTTGAAATTACAAAGGTGAAAATATCTCTATTTTAGAAATACAAGTTATCAAGATATAAATAATTGTTCTTACCATCACCGCACACTAACTTTGTAGAACAGCATTGACCTTCCACAGGCATCATATAACAACCTTCGGGTACATCTTCAGTCTCTTTTGGACACTGTTGACTACGACATATGATGTTTTCATCATAACATGTACACTGAGTGCAGGAGTTGACATTCCATTGTTCGAAAGTATTACGCTGTGTTCCTTTTACATCAATACAATCTATCAAGTACAGATACATCATTATATAATTTGTTATACATATTGAATAAACAATAGAATTTGTAATTCCATATCAGCACTTCAAAACATATCAGCACTCATTCGCACATTTGAATTAATATAGGGTAAACTACCTCACCCCCTGATGTCATATTCAAAACTTGACTTTGATTACAATGGAAGCATAGGGAAGATTTCAAAGGAGAACACATTCTATAGCACATGTAATAGCATATGACAAACTATTGAAAATTGATGTATTTTTACAAATAGTTGTTTTAATTATTTCACTACATCCACCAACAACTTGATGTTCATATAATAACTTTTTTATATTAATAAGCAATTTATTCGCAAAATATAAACAAATTTGAAAGCCTTTCATGAAATTGTATTGATGTAAAGTGATTTAAACACTACTCACAGTCATTGCAGACATACTGTGGACAACAGAGATCATCAGTTTCAATGGGTGAGCAGTTCTCAGGTACAGCTGGGCATTTCATATCATCACATTTGGCCATGCCATTGACACAAGTACAAATGGTACATTTATTGTTCATCCATTGGTCTCCTTCACGATACATAGCACCATTGGTACCCATACATGCGTCCGTTTCTACAATGTAAATAATAAATTCAGGATATTTTGTACATAAGATTTATTTGATGACTGAATTGATCCACCAGACGGCTGAATTAAAAAAATATTAGATTGAGTGAAAATGCATTTTGTTTTCTAATATTTCGCATTTGTGCATTTCTGATATTTCACATTTGTAGCTGATATCATATTATTAGGGAAAGGAGGCCAATTCTAAGCATATTCCTTAGTGAGATGAGTACGATAGAAACAAACAAAATTCAGATTTTATTTTTACAATAATTATGTTCGGTTCTGGTTCAGGTTTGTGGGCCTTTGAACTTGCATGACACTGCAATAAATGTAAAATGAATTAGGCCTTTTCTGGTATATCGGTAATCACATTTGACTTGATACTCACCACAATCTGGTACACCATTACCAGTGCGAGTGCCTGGTGTTTCATTTCCAAATCTATCTACACACCAACAATAACCTGTATGTGCATGGCACTGCGTAGCATTAAAATAACCATTCAGATCACAGACAGGTACAAAGGCACCGATTGCTGGCACTGGGTTTCCCATTAACATCATCGTGGGAACTGAATGCCAAGCTGCCATGCATGGCTTTACATCACCTGAAAACACACAGTCATGATAATGCTAATTAATTTTTATCTGCATCAAGTTTTCTATTTTTTTTTATTTATTTATTTGTTGCAACCTTTTTATATCAGGAGCTCACCAATAAGTACAAATACAGGTTTGAAGCAATTAGGTGCAGCAAAACAATCAAATTTGCAATTTTCAACAATATCCCTTTTTACAAAAATGTTCACTAAAATTAGAGAATTGAAGATATCATTACAAAATGAACAAATCTGAGAAAGGTCCACATGTAGTACCTATATATGTAATATCAAAGCAATTGGACTTGCGACTTTTAACAAGAAGTCGAAAATATCACTTTTTACCAAAAATTACAAAAATATTCACTAACATTTGAGAATTAAAGATTTCATCATGGAATGAACAAATCTAAGTGAGGTCTACCCAAGGTACACCAAGAATCAAAGCATTCAGGCTTGTAGTTTTTGAGAATGTCAACTTGGATCTTGCACTCATATGATAAGCTCTGCTCAACAAAGTCAACAGAGAAGCTAAAAAGTTGGTTTAATAGGTATTTAAAAATTACACACATGAATTTCTTAGTTCAACTGTATCAATGAGGAATTGTTATCTAATTTTTCTACAAAGTTCAAGTTCAAGCCCTAGTTAGTTTCATTCAAGAGAGAAATCAGCAGTTCATCGCCTTGGGAGACATCCTCTCACATGTTAAATTTATTATACTCAGTAAGGTGTGTTTGATTTTATTCATCATAATTTTTCTCTGTCTGGAAAAAGCATCACATTTCAAGGTGAAATGTTCTATTGTTTCCAATACCATTTCTACAACAGGGTCACATACAAACTGAGTACCTTTTTTTTTTGTATGACAGACCTAGGGGATATGAGTCAATGACAAGCTTGTTTACAAGATTGTTCCTGATTGGCTACCCAACCCTAACACCTACATTTCAGATCAATCAGAGAGCAGCACACTTGCTGACAGGTTTTTTTGACATATCAAATTCTGCCTAGTGCATATGCTAGCATGCCACCTCAACAATATGACAATCTCACCTTTCTTGTTACAAACAATGGTAGGACAACACTGTCCATCTTTTGGAATCACAGTACATCCTGGCTCTGGCATCTGACAAGTCATTGAGGTACACACACTGTTACCATTAACACAGGTACATGTTGTACACGTATCAGCATTCCAAGACTGACCTTCTTCATGATGTTTGCCGGTATCTGTCATACATCCTGTTATTAACATAAAAGTCAATTTACAGAATATGAAAATGTATGTGTGTTTTTCTCATGAGTGGAGTGATTAGTTGGCAAGAACCAATTATTTGTTTTTAAAAATAGAAGATGGTGTTGTTTAATAATAACAGCAGTAGAGAACAAGTATTGTATTTGTGCGATACACTACCTCATGGGCAATGTTTGGGCAGATGGGCGATCATTTAGTTTAAAAAAAACAAAAAAACGCAAATGTATTTGAGTCACAGACATTTTTTAATGCAGAAGTGTTTCAGAAATGTACTTCGAGTACTCTTAAGTTAGGAGTCATTTTCAGGTCGTTTCCAGTTTTTCCCAAGTCGGCGATGCGTATTCAAGAATACGATTTAAAATGGTGCCAAGTGTGAATGGGTAAACTGTACAGTTGACAATGAGTTGTGAAGTGTTACATGTAAATCAGTCTTTGATTAGTCAGTTCAGATTATCTCCTGAAAAAATCCTAATTTCCTGTTACGTGTCTATGCACTGTTTACTTACAGTGTGTTGGCCCCGTTCTATTTGTCATGATATAACAGCAAAATAACCATTAGCATGACCCACCATATTACAAAGTGTAACTGCATAGAAAACATCACATACTTACCAGTACATTCCATGTCAGGACAGCACTGGCCTGGTTTATAGACTGGATTACAACCTGGTTTGATCTGTGGACAACTCTGAGCTACACAGCGAGCCATTCCATCCACACAGGTACAGTTAGTACAGATATCATCCATCCATTTCTGTCCTTCTCTTGCTTCACAGGTAGTGGTTTCTGATGAAAAAAAAATATTCACTAATTTATAACTACTTTCTGGGTAAGCTATAGTTGAAGGTATTACTCATTTGAGCAATCACGTTTTGTTGTTTTTTTTACAAAAAAATCAAATCTGTCTAGAAATATTGCATCAAGCATGATGTCTTAAAACCACATACCATATTCATATGATGGACAGCATTGTCCGCTGGTGAAAACTGGTTTATATCCTTCAGGAATTGGTTGACATTCCATAGTGGTACATTTGACATTACCACGAACACAGCTACATCTAGTACATGAATCACGGTTCCACAGACTGCCTTCCGAATGAGACATACCATGTTCATCAACACACTCTGTAAGAAAAGATAAAGTCACTAAATTGTTTAAAATAACATGATAGTCAATGGTCTGGCGATGCCCCTATTATGTTATATCTTTTGATGTTTCACTTGTAGGCATACAGTAAGAATTCCAACATACAACACTCTACATGCTTATATCTCTAGAATATGTTGATCCAATTTCATGCACATTTTCATATATTCTGTATGAAATTTTGATTAATTTCAGACCCAATGCACATAATTTTCAAATTCAAGAACTTTCCCATAGCATGTGCTTTCAACACTTACCAAATGTTGCCTTTGTGCATGACTTTCCGCATCCATTTGAACAGCAGAGTGTGTCATGTGGACATTCATTGTCATTCTTACAGAATTCTGCGCACATACCAACAGTACCATAGGTGACAGCTGGACATCCTATCTTGGGAGCTGAAATTAATATACAAATATTTAACTTAAAATGAATGTACATCATGCCTCAGTCAATATAAATTCTGACTGACCATTTCACAGACAAGTTTCAATACCGAAAATATCTCTGTAAGCTGACCAATTATCTCAGTTCTTAGTGTTCAGTTGAGACCAGTTTCACTACACAAAAGACCTCTATAAACTGGAAACAATAATTCAGTCTTTTTAGTGTTCAGTATAGACAGGTTTAAAAGTATAAAAGACCTCTATAAACTGGAAACAATATCTCAGTCTCTTTAGTGTTCAGTATAGACAGGTTTGAAAATATAAAAAACCTCTATACACTGGAAACAATATCTCAGTCTTTGTAGTGTTCAGTATAGACAGGTTTGAAAATATAAAAGACCTCTATACACTGGAAACAATATCTCAGTCTTTTTAGCATTTAGTATAGACAGGTTTGAAAGTATAAAAGACCTCTATAAACTGGATACAATATCTCAGTCCCTTTAGCGTTTAGTATAGACAGGTTTGAAAGTATAAAAGACCTCTATAAATTGGATACAATATCTCAGTCCCTTTAGTGTTCAGTATAGACAGGTTTGAAAATATAAAAGACCTCTATACACTGGAAACAATATCTCAGTCTTTTTAGCGTTTAGTATAGATAGGTTTGAAAGTATAAAAGACCTCTATAAATTGGATACAATATCTCAGTCTTTGTAGTGTTCAGTATAGATAGGTTTAAAAGTATAAAAGACCTCTATAAACTGGAAACAATATCTCAGTCCTTTTAGTGTTCAGTATAGACAGGTTTAAAAGTATAAAAGACCTCTATAAACTGGATACACCAATTTGGACAAAGAAAACGTCAGTAATTGGACCACAGGTATAAAAAAATTACTGAACCTTTTAGAAATTAGTGATGTTTGCGAAAAAAACAGTATTATCCCATTAGCTACAAAAAAACTAAAAAATATGTTTGAAAAACACTGCACAGACACAATGCATAATGACAATAAAGGCACTAATCACAAAAATAAACTTTGTACCTACAGACAGCTGAAAACTGATTTTGCACTTGAAAAATACCTTGAAATTATTAAAAACCCCATCCACAGATCATCTATGACTAAACTGAGGATAAGTGCCCACATACTTCAGATTGAAGTTGGGCGATATCACAACATAGATATCTCAAATAGAACATGCCCTGTCTGTGACTCCAATGAAATTGAAGATGAAGAACACTTCCTCTTCAACTGTAACCTGTACAAATTTGAAAGAGATGCTTTGTTTGAAAATGTAAACTTATCCAGTAATCTGAAAGCACTTCTCAATAACAAAATGTTCTGAAACCGTCCAAGCAATTGCCAAGTTTATCAGCGACTGTTTCACTAAAAGAGAGAATTTCATGAAAAGCAATTTACCAGCTGCCTCAAAATAATACCAAAAAATATTTATATAATAATATTTTCACAGTATTACTATTTATTTCTTTTTTATTATTATTATTACTTATGTATTTTATTGTTCCTTATATCCTTATTGTATTCTAATCTAGATCCCAGAAGGGATACGATATCAATAAAGGTTTTTATATATTATACAATATCTCAGTCCCTTAGTGTTCAGTATAGATAGGTTTAAAAGTATAAAAGACCTCTATAAACTGGAAACAATATCTCAGTCCCTTTAGCGTTTAGTACAGACAGGTTTGAAAGTATAAAAGACCTCTATAAATTGGATACAATATCTCAGTTATTGTAGTGTTCAGTATAGATAGGTTTAAATGTATAAAAGACCTCTATACACTGGAAACAATATCTCAGTCTTTTTAATGTTCAGTATAGACAGGTTTAAAAGTATAAAAGACCTCTATACACTGGAAACAATATCTCAGTCTTTTTAGCGTTTAGTATAGACAGGTTTGAAAGTATAAAAGACCTCTATAAACTGGAAACAATATCTCAGTCTTTTTAATGTTCAGTATAGACAGGTTTAAAAGTATAAAAGACCTCTATACACTGGAAACAATATCTCAGTCCCTTTAGCGTTTAGTATAGACAGGTTTGAAAGTATAAAAGACCTCTATAAATTGGATACAATATCTCAGTCTTTGTAGTGTTCAGTATAGACAGGTTTAAAAGTATAAAAGATCTCTATAAATTGGATACAATATCTCAGTCTCTTTAGTGTTCAGTATAGACAGGTTTAAAAATATAAAAGACCTCTATACACTGGAAACAATAACTCATTCCCATAGTGTTCAGTTTAAACAGGTTTCACTGCAAAAAAGACTTTCACACTGAAAAATTAAATTACCTCAGTCTTGTAGTGAAAGGTTAGGTTACTCTACATGACAAAAAATTACTGATGTAATAATTCATATCACTAGAATTTATAAAATGAATTATACTACATGTATTTACCTTTCTTGCAAATACAAGTCTCGCATCCAGTTTTGTCATCAATCTGGAAACCATACTGGCAGTACATTTTGCAGGATACTTGTTGACATTGTGTGTGTGTGGTTGTAATTTTACTCATCATTTCCATTGGCATGTAAGGTGACATTCCTAGAATGTTCCTCTGCATTACTTGATGAATAACAGTCATATAGGTGATAGCTGACAAGAAAACACAGGTTTGAAAACTCAGTATATAATAAACCCAAATTTCAAAATGGGATATTAAAGCACACGCTAAAACGCAAAGGCTCATGGGTAGATGCTTGTTTGTAAACAATGACACACTATGGCCATCTGACGCATGCACAGGTGACAACTCGCTTTAAGTAATAACAATCAAAGAAAGCCAGTTGGAGGAGGTTAGATGGAATAGCCAAAAAGACATGTGAATGCCAGCAAATTGTGAACTTTTTTGGAATGACACTTATTCACTATAAATACAAGATAACAATTTGTAACCAGTAACTAAGCAATTCATACAGGTCTCAAAGTTGTATTGTTTGCAAAACTTAGTTGAAAGCCCTAACAATTTGGGATAACTTGGCCAAAAATGTTACTGTGTTATACTAATCATAAGCAGACATATTGCACTGAACTCACAAAGATAAATTTATTGTCTTCACAACTGTAATGCAAGATTCTGTTGAAGTTCTGCATGGGGAGCAAGCTAACAACAACTAACCTAGGCAGTAAAGTGCAAGCTAATAACAACTAACCTAGGCAGTAAAGTGCAAGCTAACAACAACTAACCTAGGCAGTAAAGTGCAAGCTAACAACAACTAACCTAGGCAGTAAAGTGCAAGCTAATAACAACTAACCTAGGCAGTAAAGTGCAAGCTAATAACAACTAACCTAGGCAGTAAAGTGCAAGCTAATAACAACTAACCTAGGCAGTAAAGTGCAAGCTAACAACAACTAACCTAGGCAGTAAAGTGCAAGCTAACAACAACTAACCTAGGCAGTAAAGTGCAAGCTAATAACAACTAACCTAGGCAGTAAAGTGCAAGCTAATAACAACTAACCTAGGCAGTAAAGTGCAAGCTAATAACAACTAACCTAGGCAGTAAAGTGCAAGCTAATAACAACTAACCTAGGCAGTAAAGTGCAAGCTAATAACAACTAACCTAGGCAGTAAAGTGCAAGCTAATAACAACTAACCTAGGCAGTAAAGTGCAAGCTAACAACAACTAACCTAGGCAGTAAAGTGCAAGCTAATAACAACTAACCTAGGCAGTAAAGTGCAAGCTAATAACAACTAACCTAGGCAGTAAAGTGCAAGCTAATAACAACTAACCTAGGCAGTAAAGTGCAAGCTAACAACAACTAACCTAGGCAGTAAAGTGCAAGCTAATAACAACTAACCTAGGCAGTAAAGTGCAAGCTAATAACAACTAACCTAGGCAGTAAAGTGCAAGCTAATAACAACTAACCTAGGCAGTAAAGTGCAAGCTAATAACAACTAACCTAGGCAGTAAAGTGCAAGCTAATAACAACTAACCTAGGCAGTAAAGTGCAAGCTAATAACAACTAACCTAGGCAGTAAAGTACGTAATGTTTGATGTTTGCTTAGAGACAGTGATAACATAAATTGTCAACCTTTAAATTCAAAAAAAGAGGGGGGTTTTAATGGCTATACAAGAAACAACTCAAAAAGTCTAGTGTGCATTTTATATGTTGCAAATAATGGCAATTGTTGCATTAATTGTAAAAAATATTACTCAATAAAGTTATTACTGTAAAATACTTTATTTTCGCTGGAATTAATTTTCGCTGGAAAAACATTTCAGGTGTTTTGTTTGGATTTTTTTTTTCACTGATTTTTGGCGAGTTGAATGTTAAAATATAGGAAAAAGGTATATTCGCTGGATTGTATTTTCACTGAATCATTTCTTCTGCGAAAATAGCAAATATTAAATCCAAGCGAAAATAAAGTAATTTACAGTATGACACGAACCAAACAGAAGTAAACAGAGTAATATTGGGGTTGCTATTGGTAGGCATAAATCTTTGATGGCAATCATAGAACATCTATAAAGATCTATTGATACTTACATGGTTTTTTACAAGTGCATGTTTCACATTTGTTGGTATCAGTAGCTAATCCATGTACACATGTTTTAGGACAGTTATCAGACGTGATTTCTTGACAGATCATGTCAGTGTTTTCTCTCTTACATTGACATATTTCACATCCATTATCATCAGTAGCGAATCCAGTTGCACATCGTGAAGTGCAAGTCATTTTTGGACATACGGCTATAAGTGTAAGAATAACAAACATATTATGGTCATTTGAAAACTCAATATTATGGACATTTACATTTATTTACATTTATAATAATAAGCAATTGTTTGAGTTATCAATGCTTGCTTAGACATGTAACTTCAGGTTTGTTTCACAAAATCAACTTTAAGTGTGAGAAAACTTTTTACAATATCATTTGTATTAAAAAACAAAATTGTTTTTTATTTCCTAACAAATATTTATGGAGAACTAGTCATTGACATGACGTAGTCCCTGTCATACAAAAAATCTGAACCCAGGGAACTATTTTGAATCAGCATCAGAACATGACATAATGTAACGTATATAATATTTGAATAAGTTCCAAAAGGATGAAAAAAGTTTTCTTTAAAACAAAATGGCCACCAGTCGGTCATTTTGAAAATGATCTTCAAAACAAAAATTAAGACATGCATCAAGTTGCCATGTCATATGCAAGTACCAAGTTTGAGCAAATATTTTGATGCACGTTCAAAAACCAGTTCCTGAATGGCAGAGATATTATATTTTGATAAAATTAAATGGATAATAAAAATGAATGTATGTGCATTTGTATCCCAAGATGTACGATGCATGTGTGAAGTTTGAACATAATCATTTCTGGCATGTCTGAGATACAGGTGTGGATACATAGATGGATGCATAGAATGTTATCTAAAACCCTGGCTTTCAAAATTCAGCTGAACGAAATATTGAGATTGATGAAAGAACTACTCGCCTGGAATCTTGCATTTACAGATTCTGCATCCTCGCATATCAGTCGCCAATCCATACATGCATTTATTCATTATTGGGCAGGTAGATTCATGCATAACAGAACATTCATAATCTGTGAAGTGAACATTGAAATATTAATAATAAATGGGTGGTCAACTGTCAGTGTATTAGATTAACTGATGTGTTAGCTCAGTGACATTATCATATGCATAACAAAACTTCATCCTGTCAACTTTTTGCCTAAAATTTGTGCATTCCATAAAAGGCAAAGTTATCGCAGCCACAGAAATTTAGAATTTTTGTAAATAAACAATGTACAGTATTTGACACACATGCTAATACAATGTATGTAAATTATATTAAATGAATGTGGTTGCAATGACCATCATCCTTGAGTATTCCAGTTAACTTATTTTTAGAGAATAGCTCAGTGCCAAATTTTCTCTGAGGGAAGGAAATTGAATTGCTTAGTATAAATATTTGCATAGTGTATTGAATGAATGCAGCAGTGATGACCATCACTTTTTTAAGATTAATATTTATCTTAATCAATTAATAATAGCTTTAATTAATAATAATTAAAAATAGCTCAGTGCCAAATTTTGTTAGGGGTTTACAGTGCTTCCTAACCGATCTAACCAAAGACACAACTTAAATTACAGGTGTGAAACCAGTAGCTCAGTTTATTTATTCAGTAGTCACTAAATTGCATATGAATTTAATGAGTAGTTTGAAATTTATAATCTATAACAAATCTACCTGGGCGTGCACATTTGCAGATTTCACATCCAGTGTCATCGGTGGCATAACCATTGTCACATGATTCACTGCAGGTCTCGGGAGTAATGAGAGAACAGGTAACAGTCTTCTTAGGTACTAGTGGTGGCATCTTACATTGACAGATTTCACATCCATACATGTCAGTTGCTAAATCATATGGGCATTCATTAATCAACATGCATTGCAGATCTACCATGCTTCGTGCGCATTCAGTCACTGTGCAGTAAAGAAAATATTATTATGATCAACAAATTATAGAATACATGAAAATACATTCAAGCAACAATTCTGTATAATGGCACTGGACTGGGTGGAATACTGTAAAACACATTGAAATAGCTCCATGCCATGTTAGCAAATTTGACTTCATACATGAATTAACAAGGTCCTGTAATTTCTAATGTATATACCAAGTTTTAACAAAATCCATCTGTAAACAGCCGAGAAATGCTTGATTTTGCCATCTTGAATCAGATCGTGAAACAAATTGACATGCATATGTATAATATCATGTATGATGTATGTGTGAAGTTTGATTGTAATTGGTCTAGGCAGTTCTAAGATACAGGTCCGGACGCATGCACAGACGCGCGCACAGACGCGCGCACAGACGCACGCACACACAGAGTCCCCGGGGACTAACAAAATCTTAATTTTCATAGCTAAAATGACAACAATCCCATTGCAATAATATACTTTATTCTAAATTGACATGCTAGCTAAAAAGACGTGTTTTACAGTAATCTATTTGGCTGGTTATAAACATAGTTATAAATAATATCCCATAAAAAAAGATTCAGCCAGACAAACAAGTAAACACAAACTGGAAGAGAGACATATGCATATACAACTTTTTTTTTTATATTTATGGTCCAAATGAATTTGCGAGACCTTGAAGTCCTTGCTGTCTCTTTCGATATCCGTTTAGTACTGATTGCAAGAGCACAGGTGATTAAGTCACACAAAGGCAAAGCAGATCGATGGTACATAATGCTGAGTGAACAGTGGGCACCAGGAATCAAACCTAGAACATCCTGATGTGATGGAATGTGCTTACTGTGGCACTACATTAGTAAAAGTCTATTAAGGAGACTTGGTAAATGTGAACAACAACATTGAATGAGTATTTAAAACATACCTGATTTCTTACACTGACAAACATCACATCCCTGTATATCTGTGGCATAGCCACGTGGGCAGACTTTAGTGCATGTATTTGGATTCACTGGAGTGCACATCTTGGGTTTCTTGCATGTGCATGTGGAGCAACCATCTTCTGTTGTTTCAAACCCAAGAGGGCAGTGTTCGCTACACATGGGAGTGTGGGCACATTCACGTTCGGTCTTCTTACAGGAGCAGATATGGCAGCCTTCGCTGTTGGTAGCATATCCATTTTGACAGACTGTTTTACACTCAAATTCAGGACATTTATCCATTTTATTTTGCAAGAACATCTGCATAGAGGTGCCCATCTTGCTTACTGAAATATTAGCATGTACATATCAAATAAGTGACTGAAATATTAGCATGTACATATCAAATAAGTGGGTGAAATATTAGCATGTACATATCAAATAAGTGACTGAAATATTAGCATGTACATATCAATTAAGTGACTGAAATATTCGCATGTACATAAGTGACTGTGAAATATTTACTAAATGAGAAGAAACTCATTTGAAAGCGGATATTTCTTTGATTGTATGTTCATTAAAAGAAGCTTTGAGATAAATTGTACTATCATGAGGTGATCACAACACAAATTTTGCACAAAGGCATTGAAGCAATCATATCAGCAGAAACGTAATTGAGGTTGGTGCATTCCAGTACCGCCTAAGTGCATACGTTGCGACTTTCTCGCAATAACCATATTATTTTACATCTTTTTTCCACTTGTAGTCATAATTTAACAACTGGAATGTCCAAAAAGATACATTACAAAATTGTACTTGATTTATATTTCCATCATGCACTTTATTCTGATCCTTTCAATGTAAATACAGAAAGTGTTTGGATGAAAATGACATACATAATTTGGAATCTGTTCAATGTTTGTGATGCAGCTTACCCCCAAATAAGGTAAATTAACAAATTCTATTTGATTAAAAGAAATTACAGCAAATTGTTTTATTGCAAAATATACTTACTAGGTTGATGGCAGCGACAAATTGGACAGCCTTCCTCATCTGTGGCATAACCATCTTTACAAGTCTTCAGACAGGTAAATGGATTGATAGTTGGACATTTGGAACCTAAATATCAAACACAAATAAATCTTTGACATACTTACAAATATGATACAATTTCTATTTCATTTATACATATAAACCAAAAAGTACCAAATAATTCATGAACTAGAGATATTTGCATAGAATTATAATTGATTGGTGAACTTTTCAAGATACATGTATATTATTTTACAGGAAGTACAATCTGTGTTATACTTACTGGTGCTAACACATTGGCAGATGGAGCAGCCAGTATGGTCAGTAGCGTAACCATAGTGACACACTTTAGGACAAGTATAATGGTTCACTGGTGGGCAAGTCACTGAAAATTAAACATAATGTATAGATTCAAATTAAACTTGTTTTGGATTCCCAGGTCATGTTCTTTTACTGAAAGAGTACAATGTATGAGAAGTCAATGAGCAGCCACTGAAATGGGTAGTCATGAAACTGTTAAATTTACAAAAAATAAAAAGCAGATATTGGAAAATGTAGGCACTTTCATTGGTAACTAAATAATTGAAAACTACCAAAAATGACAAAAATATTCACCAAAATTAGAGAATTGAAGATATCAACATGAAATGAACAAACCTAAGAGAGGTCTACCCAAGGTACATATACACCAAGTATCAAAGCATTCAAGCTTGTAGTTTTCAAGAAGAAGTCGAAAAAGTAAAACATTGACACGGACGACGGACGGACGACGACGACGGACAATCACTCATATGATAAGCAGTGGGCTGTTTTTGGCACAAATGCACACTGTAAGTGGTACATATTCAGTAAACAAAATGGAAAGTCTGAAACAGTTTCAGAGACATGGGAACCATGAAACTGTTAGCTTACACAAAGCAGTTAGGAAACATTCTAATTGAAAGCACCGTTCTTTGGGAGTACCTTCAGTGTTAACTAAATAAGTGGGCTAAATTTTGTTCAGTAAACCATGAAACTGTTATTTCACATTATGTAAATTATTTTACCTGGTTTTTTGCAGGCACAAATTTCACAGCCATTCTCATCGGTAGCTAAGTCATAGGAACAGGTACTCTTTTTAGAACAAATATGGATAGATAACTCGGGGCATTCAGCTTCTGTAGTGAAGAATAAAGCATAACATATTTACATATTATTTACATATTAGTTGCAAATTGGAATACAAAACTGGTGTATGAGTTAGACAAAAACTTATATTTGTAATCTAATACATGATTGTACTTGGCAATAAGTACTGTTTGTTTACACTGTATTTTTTATGGCAATTGAGACAATTTTACATATGCCAACGTTGCCGCTAACAGGAAACTATATATAAAATGAATAAACTTCACAATACCAAAATATGGGTGCAAATTTCCACCACAGCTCAATGTTTCTATAACCAATTTGGTTCCAGGGCCCATTTCATTTTGTTTTGAATCACATTTACACATAGATTTTTGTGCTTTATTAGTTATTTTCATGTCTCAGAATTACATTTAAAATAAAATCATGGCTGCAGCCAGATATACTATGAGATATTCACAATTCACAGCATATTGCAATTGTACAATATCTTGTGGTTAAATTAAAACAGTTTCAAAAATGATCAGTTCGTTTCCATAGAAACATACCTGTCTTCTTACACTTGCAGATTTCACAGCCTGTTCTATCAGTAGCATATCCATTAACACATTTCAAAGTACAAGTGGTAGGGTTGACTGGATGACAGAGTTCTTCAAAGATACGCATATATGGGATGTCCATATTGGTAGTGGGCAGCATCTTTGGAGTACTGTAAGTTGTAGGGAAATATGTCAGGAAATCCACAGGGGTTTCTGTAAAAAAAAATGAAATACATTTATTATTATTGTTTATAACAAACAGCCTCTTAAGCAATGTACATTTCAATTAGAAAATTGAAGATATATCATCATGAAGTGAACAAATCTGAGATCGGTTCACATGAGGTACCTATATGTATAATATCAGAGGCATCAATTTTTCAAAATTTTTCCAAAAATGACAAAATTATTCATCTAAATTAAAGAATTGAAGATATCATCACGAAATGAACAAATCTGAGAAAGTACCAAAGCAACTGGACTTGTCGGAAGTCAAAATATCACTTTTTACCAAAAATATTCATCAAAATTAGAGAATTGAAGATATCGTCAATAGACCATTTTCGGTTCACTGCGAGAATCACGCGTTATGCGTGAAATCGAACGTAAAAACAGGACAAACAAAGGTCATAGTGTCGTAGTGGCGTCAAACATCGCGTGGGATTCAACAAACGCGAAAGTATTTTGGGGGACATTTCCATGCTTAATAATGTGCTGTCCACATTTGATGATAGACAATTTCGATTAAGTGAGGGTATTCGGAAACAATATTCCTCTGTCGAAGATCGGCCGGTCGATGTGAGCTACGAAATAAAGAAATTCGAGTTGAAAATCAAATCGTTCGATTTTTACAGCAGACGTTCAACGCGCGTCTTTTATGCATCTCGCGAGATCTCGCAATTGTACGGAAAATCGCTCGGCTTGAAAAAGTCGACAGTGGAGCTTAAAATGTTATTATAAAGTTAAAATCACAATAGGTAATGCTTAAAAAATTAAGTTTCTTTAAAAATGTCAATATTCCCAACATTACGAATATTAAATAATATTTTTATTTAAATTATTCTTTGACTTTCCATGTTGACATAATTAACACCAATGATCATGTTCAAAATAAATTTAGCAATTAATAAAGTGGCACAGCTACTATATTATTATATTCTCTTTCATTTTCATGCAACATTTCACATTTTAATTATACCTCAACATTCTAGACGTCTTTGAAAAAGACTTTTTACATTTTGTTTTTGTATTTGTACATTTTTCAATCACAAGTAAGAATAATTTTTTTATATAAATGGACAGGACAACATCAGCTAACAAGGTTGTGCTTGTAATGGAACAATACATGCTTGTAACAAAACAAATATGGTAATCAACATCAACATCAATTTACAATATTATAAAACTTACTTGGTTGTTTACACTTGCAGACGTTGCATCTTGTCATGTCAGTTGCATATCCATGTGTGCATTTAAGGTCACAGGTCATGGAAGAACATTCATGTACTGCAAAAAAAACGTAGGAAAACATTAAATGTTATTTTCATGTTAATCTCCACTGACATTCTAACATATTAGTCAGTGTTTTGGGACACATGTGATGATGAGTACATTTCAGTAAATACTGGGTATTTTGGTTCCTTCAGGCGTTTTTAATTTTGAGACTGAGAAATGTGTCAAAAGAAAACTCAATAGCTATATACACAGCTTGGTGAAATGCAGAAGCCAGTTACTTACAAGGTTTCTTGCATTCATTGGTTTCACATCCATTTTCATCAGTTGCGTAACCATAGATACAATCAGTCTTCTTCATTTTCATATTCATTATGTTGCACAGACCTGGAAAATAAAAAAAAATTAATTACGGTTATTGTATTATCATATGGCTATTTGGTTTACTGTTTTTTTTTATTACACTAGTGGTTTGTAGAAAAGTACGAATTAGTGAAAAAGTGTTCAGTTTTTTTGAAAAGGAAAAGAATTGAGTGTACATGTGATTGAACCTGTTCGATCACTTTACATCCAATTGTATTAGTTGTATTACACTGAGAAATACTTTATTTTAGCTGGAATTAATTTTTGCTGAAACACATTTTGGTTGTTTTGTATCAAGTTATTTTCACTTTTGATGAGTTGAATGTAAAATATACGAAAAAAGCTTTTTTTCACTGGATTTTATTTTCACTGAATCATCCCTTCAACTACAACAAAATCTGCATAAAAATAAAGTACTTTACAGCAACCAGTTTTCATCCAATTATTCTAAAAATCAAAGTTTCTGTTTTCAATCATATTAATCTCCCACAATTTTCATCTTTTGAGTGGTTTTTAAATTGTTATAAACAAAAACAAATGTCTGATAACTTACTTGGCTGTTTGCATTTACAGATCATACATCCCTCAGTGTTAGTCATCAATCCGAATTCGCAACGATCAACCAATGGACAGACTTCACGTTTCATCACTGGGCACTCAGTTTCTAAAATACATAAAACAGTGGTCAGTACAGGCTCATTCAGAGAAACATAACGATCAACCAATGGACAGACTTCACGTTTCATCACTGGGCACTCAGTTTCTAAAATACATAAAACAGTGGTCAGTACAGGCTCATTCAGAGAAACATAACGATCAACCAATGGACAGACTTCACGTTTCATCACTGGGCACTCAGTTTCTAAAATACATAAAACAGTGGTCAGTACAGGCTCATTCAGAGAAACATAACGATCAAACAATGGACAGACTTTACGTTTCATCACTGGGCACTCAGTTTCTAAAATACATAAAACAGTGGTCAGTACAGGCTCATTCAGAGAAACATAACGATCAAACAATGGACAGACTTCACGTTTCCTCAATGGGCACTCAGTTTCTAAAATACATATTAAAACAGTGATCAGTACAGGCTCATCCGGGAACACCATGTTGATTGGATAAGAGGCAGTCATGTGGAATGAAATAAACCACAATATAATACTCAGTTTATGACATTGCTCTTAAATAACGTCAGCAGAACAAGGCATGCATATTTTAATACATAAACAAACTCAATCATGTTTGCTAATGAGTTCACAGAGTCAAATTTGGTCATCCAAATACAAAATGACAATCTCAATCTAAATTGTTAAACACATGTAACCAAGATGTCAACAGCAGGGTTCAGATGTTTTAGGCATCCAATTCCTACTGAGTTACATTTTACAGCAAGTTTCAGAAGCATTGGGGCAGCCAATACTTCTGAGACTTGCTGTAATAATTTCTTATAATTAGACTTTGCAACAATTTATTTATTATTCAAGCAATAATAGTCTTCTGATAAATATTCAGATTCCTAACATATTAAATACATATTATTCAGATTACAGGACTCACTTGATTTTCTACATTCACAGATATCGCATCCAACTGTGTCTGTTGTGTATCCATTTGGACATGTTTTAGTGCAGGTCATTGAGGTCAAAGGTGAGCAAGTCACGGATGGTATCCAATGAGATGCCATGACACCAAACATTTTGTTGACTGAACTGGTAGTATGGAGTGGGTTGGTGGAATTCATATTGACAATAACAGCTAGAATGAAAAAGAATGAAACGTTTAATATAAACTCATCAGTCATAGTGGCAATATTTATTTTTTATAAATACATTTTTTTCCCTGTAGTATTATTTTTCAGGATTATTTTTGTGTAGATTGTTATCTTTTTTCAATTCATCACCCCACCAACCTCCAAGTTTCTGATGGTCAACCTCCTTATTTTGAAAATCATTCTAAATACGCTGTTTTTTTTCTTTATACGTGACAACAGGCAATTTTCAAGTGTCAGGTTTTCATGTGATATTCTATTTGATTACATCTCAGCAACTTGTTGTTGCTCAAAGCTGTGTGCCTGTACCATAACCAAATGACTAAATATATAGTTCAGAATTTTGAAGTATTTCAAATTGCACTTTTAAATTCAGAATATGAACATTCAACATGGTGGTTATATCAACAAGCAGCCTGTCAGCTGAGATAGCTCCGCTGCTAGCAATGCACATTTAAATTAAAAAATTGAAGATATCATAAGAAAATGAACAAATCTGAGAGAGGTCTACCTGTAGTACCTATATGTATAATATCAAAGCAATCGGACTTGTTGTTTTTAACAAGAAGTCAAAAATATCAATTTTAACCAAAAATGACAAAAGTATTCATCAAAATTAGAGAATTTACTCAAACAAACTTCATGTGACACATACTATTTGAGATAAGACTTACTTGGTTGTTTGCATTTACACATTTCACAGTTGTTCAAGTCAGTGGCTAAACCTAATTGGCACGTCTTCCTGCATGTCAATGGATTGATGGGAGTACACTCCATGGCTGTGAATTGAAAGATCAACTTTATTAGGATAAATGTTAAAATAATAAATCAAGGGCTGATCTGCCAATTTTCGCTATCTGAAGTCATATACAGAAGTAGCACTTTAAAGCGAGAGGGTTGTCACCTGCACACGCGTGGGAATTGAGTCCCAAATGACGAAAACAACACACGCTAAAAACGCAAAGGCTCATGGGTAGACACTTGTTTGTAAACAATGACTCGCTATGGCCATCTGACACATGCACAGGTGATGACTTCCCTGCTTTAATAGAATGAAATTATTACTTACGTGATTTTTTACATTCACATTTTTCACATCCGTCTATGTCGGTAGCGTATCCATATTTACAAGTGAGTTTACAAGTGTTCATGGATAAACGAGTACACATAACTGTAAGCAAGATATAAATATATTTAAAGTTAAGTAACAAGCTTATGACACAAACACAAATAGTTACATGACAAATGCAGTTTATTACATGTACTTTGGCAAAACAGGGGGGGGGGGCACACAACGAATTCCATTGGCTTACAAGAAATATACCGTATGGACATGTCATGAGCCCCCACCATGAAAACCAAGAACTCTGAAACAATACACAACTCAAAAACATGTAAAGTGCAGGATCTGAGTATTATATAAATTATTATATCATTATTATTATCATGATATTCACCTGGTTGTTTACATTCACAGATTTCACAGCCATCAACATTGGTTTTCAACCCATATGAACAATGGTTTTTCTCTGGACAGCTGGACTCATGTACTGTTGAACAGTCTGAAACTGTAATGTCAAGCATTTATCTTATCTTATACAGTCAAGCTCAAAGCAAGCGCATGTGTTTATACTGAGTAATCATATAATAAACTTAGTCAAATGATGACTTTTTATTATTCAATCAATAAAACAGTGTCAATTCAATATACACTGAATTGGGATAAAATTAATCTGGAATATCATTGTTTTATTATATATTTGAATCATTTAATTTTTATCTGCACTGTGGTAACCATGTTTGAAGTAAAACTGTACAATATGAGGTAGATTTCCACTCAGGGGGTGGGTGTACATATATATAACATTCTAATGATATGTGACATACTGTATAATACTTTATTTTCGCTTGGAATTAATTTTCGCTGTTTTTTGCTGAAGGAATGATTCACTGAAAATAAATTCCAGTGAATACACCTTTTTTTCTATATTTTACATTCAACTTGTCAAAAATCAGTGAAAATAAATTCCATACATAACACCAAAAAAATCTTGTCAGCAAAGTATTTTACAGTAACTAACCTTTCTGCTTGCACTCACAGACTTCACAACCCTGAGTATCGGTTGCATAACCATAGTGACAGGTCTTACGACAAGACAGTGGGGTTACTTTTTGACATGTAACAGTTTCTGGTTTGTAACTGATAATTTTCTTGTTACTTGATGTCATGCTTGTTTCCATACTCAATAAAGTTGTCACTGAAAATAAAATGATTTTATTTTTTTATTCTATGCAAATATTATATAATCATGTTTCCATTTGTTGGATGACAAGGATTGATCCAACCAAAGTTAAGCTACATAAAATTAAAAATAGTTAAAAAATAGTTAGGGATTCCCTTACCTTCTGGCATCTTGCATTTGCATATTTCACATCTGCTTGGGTTGGTTGCAAGTCCATTTGGACAGTATGCCATGATTGGACAAGTTTTAGTTGTGACAGTTTGACAAATTATTGCTGTAAATCAAAGACATACTTGTAAACTCTTGGAACACCATCTATTTTCCTTGCAACAATTTTTAAACAAAAATTAAATTCTAATAAGACATCATTTCTTACTGCCTACAGAATTTGATCAAAATGTTTGAAAATATTTTGTAAATTATGTCTACAGATCTTGAAAAATATTTTTGAAAATTACACCTATTTATTTTTTAGAAGGTGACAAAAGTTGGGTTTGGTGTTTAAAGGTCAAAGGGTTCAATTCTTCTTCACAAAACATGCAGCAATAAACATTTCCATCATGAAATGATGTTCTTAGTTAAATTTTATCACCTTCAACAAAATAAATACCAATAATTTTCACAAATATTTACCAAGATCTGTAGCCATTGGGAAAGTATGTCCATATGGTTAAAAAAAAAAAAAAATTATAGAAAAATACATAAAAATGGACAAAATGTTGTACATATTTTTCGGTGGGAAAATGATTCGGTTCAAAAGTTATTTTATCAAATTGTGAAAATACATTTGCCATAGGCACAAAAACAACAGTCTTTTTAAAATGTTTTCAGTGACCACACACTTATTTACATTTTCTGAATGACTTTGGAAAGTAAGAAGAAAATTAATTTTTTTGGAATAAAATAAAGTCGAAAGAACAAATAAAACTAAAGTCACCTGGTTTCTTGCATTCACAGATTTCACATCCTTTGTCGTTTGTAGCATATCCATCAACACAGTGTGTGGAGCATGTATTTGGAGTGCACATGATGGGTTGTCTTTGCATACAGATATCACAACCATTGTGGTCGGTAGCAAGTCCATATGGTGAGGTATGCTTCAAGGGACAGGTCACCTCATTAACCACTGGACAATCTATGTCTACAAAAATAAAATGATGAAATTATGATCAAAACGTTTCAAACTTGAGAAGACTTTGGTACAGGAGAATTTTTCATTTTCACTTAGAATTCATTTCTGACATTTTCACTAGAAAATTAAATCTACAATTTATGAACATTCCTGGAATAGATGAAGACAGCATAAATACATAGTAAGCTTTTCTAGTACTCTGTAATGAAATCTGTTTCATCCCCAAAAAACTCACACTATCTATCTTCTAAACTTAGTTTTGGGTTCTGTATATCTCTCTATTTCAATGTGGAATTTATAGGAACTTGTTCTAAATTTATTAAATATTTGTATTGCATATTTACCCTCTAACTGTTCAAGGTATGTTTATTGGAAATATAGCATTCTACATTAGTTATGTTTTGAGGTGTATGGATTTTTTGAAGAAATAAGATGATACAAGTCATGGAAGGATTATGGTATGTCATGTTGCTGAGAAGTATATAACCTTATTTCATGCATAATTTTAAGAGCATGTTCATCAAATATGAATGTGCAAAAGATTTACAGTTGAATGAATTGAGATACGCTTCACAACTCACATAAAAATACCATCAGAAACTAACCTGGTATTCTGCAAACACAGACCTCACATCCCATGTCATCTGTAGCATAGCCATGGTTACAGGTCTTGGCACATGTCTCCTTAGTAACAGGTCTACACATTGGAGATGGAGTCATCTTAATAACATTATAGGTAATGTATGGAAGTGATTTACACATGCATATTTCACATCCATCGTAGTCCGTTGCAAAGCCATGCGTACAGTCCAATTTACATGTTTCTTTGTCTACAAGTTTGCACAATGAATCTGTGAAAAAACAATTAATACAGGACAGGTTTAGTACAATTATGACCAGCACTTACTAGCTCTGACAGGTTTAGTACACATATGACCAGCACTTACCAGGTCTGACAGGTTTAGTACACATATGTCCAGCACTAGCTAGCTTTGACAGGTTTAGTACACATATGACCAGCACTTACCAGGTCTGACAGGTTTAGTAAAATGATGACCAGCATTTACCAGCTCTGACAGATTTAGTAAAATGATAACCAGCACTTACCAGCTCTGACAGGTTTAGTAAAATGATGACCAGCATTTACCAGCTCTGACAGGTTTAGTAAAATGATGACCAGCATTTACCAGCTCTGACAGGTTTAATAAAATGATGACCAGCACTTACCAGCTCTGACAGATTTAGTAAAATGATTACCAGCACTTACCAGCTCTGACAGATTTAGTACACTCATGACCAGCCCTTACCAGGTCTGACAGGTTTAGTACACATATGACCAGCACTTACCAGGTCTGACAGGTTTAGTACACATATGACCAGCACTTACCAGCTCTGACAGGTTTAGTAAAATGATGACCAGCATTTACCAGCTCTGACAGGTTTAGTAAAATGATGACCAGCATTTACCAGCTCTGACAGGTTTAGTAAAATGATGACCAGCATTTACAAGCTCTGACAGGTTTAGTAAAATGATGACCAGCATTTACCAGCTCTGATAGGTTTAGTAAAATGATGACCAGCACTTACCAGCTCTGATAGGTTTAGTAAAATGATGACCAGCACTTACCAGCTCTGACAGATTTAGTAAAATGATGACCAGCACTTACCAGCTCTGACAGATTTAGTACACTCATGATCAGCCCTTACCAGGTCTGACAGGTTTAGTACACATATGACCAGCACTTACCAGGTCTGACAGGTTTAGTACACATATGACCAGCACTTACCAGCTCTGACAGGTTTAGTAAAATGATGACCAGCATTTACCAGCTCTGACAGGTTTAGTAAAATGATGACCAGCATTTACCAGCTCTGACAGGTTTAGTAAAATGATGACCAGCATGTACCAGCTCTGACAGGTTTAGTAAAATGATGACCAGCACTTAGCATCGCTGACAGATTTAGTAAAATGATGACCAGCATTTACCAGCTCTGACAGGTTTAGTAAAATGATGACCAGCATTTACCAGCTCTGACAGGTTTAGTAAAATGATGACCAGCATTTACCAGCTCTGACAGGTTTAGTAAAATGATGATCAGCATTTACCAGCTCTGACAGGTTTAGTAAAATGATGACCAGCATTTACCAGCTCTGACAGGTTTAGTAAAATGATGACCAGCATTTACCAGCTCTGACAGGTTTAGTAAAATGATGACCAGCATTTACCAGCTCTGACAGGTTTAGTAAAATGATGACCAGCACTTACCAGCTGACAGATTTAGTAAAATGATGACCAGCACTTACCAGCTCTGACAGATTTAGTACACATATAACCAGCACTTACCAGCTGTGGCAGGTTTAGTAAAATGATGACCAGCACTTACCAGCTCTGACAGATTTAGTACACATACGACCACATCCATTACTGCAGCACATTTCATCAGATTCACACTCAGAGTCACGACTGCATGTAGTCAAACAAATACCAAATGTTTCAGATGATGTTGGTGGACACACTAGATCACTATTCCTGAGATTTTTTGATACAGCTGCAAAACAGAAATATTCTGTCAGATCATGAATCAGCTCCCAGGTCCAGGTTTCAGTTACTTATTTTCCCAATGAAAATGGCATTTGACTATGCTCACATCATATACTTTTGTTAGTTGTAAAGTGAATTTTATTAATTTAAAATTGTATTTTTTTTGCTCAATATCTAAAAACAAAATTTTTGTTTTGCTAAGAAGGGCGATTTTTTTCAAAACAAATATATATGTATTTCAAATAATTTATCTGACACAATGTGGTATTAGTGAGTGTAACTAGACTAAATATAAACTAGGACAGACAAGATGGCAGATTTGAAGACTTACTTGGACATGAATATTACATGACTTTAAAACCCCTAAGAAGTTCATTGTATTCTCTTACCTGTTGGAATCTTCTTGCATTTGCAGATTTCACATCCACTAGTGTCAGTAGCAAATCCATTACGACATGTTTCAGTGCAGGCAGAT
Source organism: Saccoglossus kowalevskii (assembly GCF_978046115.1). NCBI lineage: Eukaryota > Metazoa > Hemichordata > Enteropneusta > Harrimaniidae > Saccoglossus > Saccoglossus kowalevskii. The sequence goes on from NC_140659.1 coordinate 25,533,670, forward strand.
TCATCCATTGGTAAACACACCACTGACAGTGAAAACAGAAAACATTACATTACAAGTGAAAATGTGACATTGTATTCTAATAGTTGATTTTTAAGACACATCAGAAGCTGACATCGTTTTTCTCCCCCCATTCATTTTGGCTATCTGTTGAGGCTTGCAGAATGCAATGTGATAAGTATTAATGCAAGGGTGTCGACACCTGTACATGCGTCAGATGACCATAGCGTGTCATTGTTTACAAACAAGCATCTATCCATGAGTCTTCGCAATTTTAGCATCCATTGTTATCGTCGCTTGGGACTAAATTCTCGCACATGCGCAGGTGACGACCCTCCCACTTTAAACTACTGTATATTTTCTTCACAAACATACAGCAGAAATAAAATTCAAATGCACTGCAAATTATTGACATTTAGCTGTTTCTACATCTTTTATTTTTCAGAGTGTATTATTTATTTAAACTAGATCTATTATTTGTACCTGGCAGTCTGCATTTACAGATTTCACATCCATCTTCATTGGTTGCCAGACCTCTTGGACATTGCTTCTTCATCGGGCACATCTCTTCAGTGATAACTGGGCATTCATTAACTATAAACAGAATAATATAACAGTGTATCTAACTCCTTTCAGAATAAATACATTGTCACTCACATGTAGACGTGGCTTTCACAATAATAGGTACACTGTACACAACCAAAATGCAGATTTCATAAAGGAATGTAAAGTTATGAATAATACAGAATGGTGTATAAGAGATATACACCAACGAAGTTAATATGAGGGCACAGCAAAGTATGCACTCAGACAGTATGTGGTTGCATCAACCTATGCTATACGCTGGTCAGTACTCCTGCTGTATTTATGCATACTTTGAGGTATCCTCGTAAGCATTTCTTATTGTTAGAAAACCTTGAAGAAAGGAAAAAAAAAATATTTTACCAGCTTTTTTACACTTGCATGTATCACAACCATAAGAATCAGTAGCCCATCCTTCCTGACAGAACATTCGGCATCTGACCGCTTCACACACTGGAGTATTCATTATAGTCACTGCTGTTGTTGCTGTAAAGAAAAAAATAATAATTTGTTATTTAATACCAGAGAAACAGATGAGTGAAAAAAAGACATTCTATTCTACATTCAAAATGCCACCAGTCATTCGTAATTAATCAAAAAAACAAAATGTGTAGATCATTGTATATTGTGTGTGAAATACAGTGTATGATCTATATCATATAGTGTGTGAAACATAATATATGGTATGAGGACCATAATGTAAATTATTTGGAACAGTGTTTGTATGTGTGGATCATAGAGTGTATTAGGTGGATCATAGTGTATAGTGACGGAAGCAGTGTATATTAGGTAGATCATAGTGTATAGATCATAGCTTGTATGAATTGTATCATAGTGTATAGTAAGGGGGTAATAGTGTATAGATCATAGTTTATATGGTGTGTATAATAGTGTATAGTGAGGGGAGCATAGTGTATACTGTGTGGATCATATACATAGTGGTTTACTAGAATTCATAAACATTCTTTGCCTTCATTCACTTTAAAAGTGTACTGTACTTACTTGGTTGTTTGCACATGCATATTTCACATCTGCGTTCATTGGTGGCATATCCATATGTACATGTCTTTGCACAAGTCATAAGAGTCATAGGAGAGCATTCCAAGACTAGAATATCGATAAAAAACACATAATTACAATAATTTGATTTTTAATTCAGTGGTATCTACATAAAAATTGTACGTGATGTATGCAGAGGTGATCACCAAAGATTCAATTTGATCACCCTCCCCCAAAACTGTCTGAGTGGACTAACAAAACAGTAATGACACATCTTCGATTAACACAGATGTAGACTTACTTGGTTTTTTACATTCACAGATTTCACATCCTCTCTCATCAGTGGCATATCCATTAACACATGTCTCAGGACACGTCAGTGCACTCATCGGTTCACAGTTGACTATTATAAATGAAAGTTAAATTACATGTATTAGTGAAAACTACAATCAACTCAGTATTTCAAAACATATATACATGAATGGGTTACTCAGGAATCAAGTGAAAACGAGCAAACTATTCTTCGACGTGACTTGTAGGCGACCGTGAACGTTTTAAATACTTGTACCGGTCACTGGTAGCATAGTGGTTGTCGCATCAGAATCATGATCGATAGACCCAAGTTCAAATCCTACCTCAGGCTGAACATCAAAAGGGTCGACCCCTATCCTGGGTGAGTGTATATCACAGACACAATGGGAAGGCCAATTTCACTAACGAATGCGACTTTGGGAAACCTTGGTTAAGGTCTGCAGGTGCTTGTGTTCGACCGAGCCTGGTTGATGCCAGGATAGCTCATTAAACTGCCATTTGATAGGACGCACAGCCCTGTCATGTAGTCCCAAACAGAGGTATGTAAATGTACGGTAAAACAGCCATTGCGAGCGTCGCTGCGAGTTCGCAATGGCGAAAAAACAGACGATTGCGAATTCGCAATGGCAAAAAAACTGACGATTGAGAGTTCGCAATGGCAAAAAAACTGACAATTGAGAGTTCGCAATGCCACAAAAACTGACGATTGAGAGTTCGCAATGCCACAAAAACAGTCGACTAAGAGTTCACAGTAAGACATAAAACAAAAGGCTGATTTATATTGTTGAGCGTTGCTGCAGTGGAAAATAGAAAACAGTTTTTAAACGTCGTGTGAACCATCAAAGGTATGTCGACAGGCAACCAATGGTAGATGTGGATTCACGCAACCCTTCTGTTACATTGTACCAAACATGAAGCGGAGAGATTAGACACAGCATAATAAAAGTCAAACTCTCTTGCGAGGACGTTTCATTCGGTGAATTATTTGAGGGAAAAAACGTTGCGACAGGATGTAATTCACAGCGTTCCGCAGAACCATTGTATTCATAATTCGAATTACAAAACAACCCCGAACATGGCGTGCAGTCTGCAGACAGCGGTACGTTTCACCTGCAAACTGCACTGCAATCTGAATCATTACAAATATAAAAACCTGAGCATCATTTTATTTTTGTTAGAAATAAATAATTTGTACATATTTTCCAGATAACGAGAAGTTTGTTTCATCATTGTATTATATTCCTGAGATCACACATAATTTTAAGTACGATGCGTCTTTTTTTACGAAATTGATAATTTTAAGCAGTCTCAAGCTTGATGCAGAAATGGGATTTCCCAAGTGGTTCAATTCATTTGCGAACGCAAGCGGAAACGTGACGTCGCTATTTGTCTCCGCAAATTTACCCTCTGGTCAGTTTTGATACCATGCACATGTACTAGAAAGGAATTGAACCATAATAATAGTATCTAATAAAAAATGCACAACAAAAATAAGTAAAAAATATGTAAATAGTTTAGATGTTTACAAGACATGTAAGTAAGTAACTTGTTTTGATTGTTTTTTTTCTTTAGGTGATAACTTCACCCGCGTTCGATGATTAACACCAGCCCGAGTACAACACCCGTAATGGGCCGTAATTAGCGGTATACGTTAACTAGTCCACATGAGCTCATTTCAGCTACATGAACTAGCTACAGCCCCTTTCACTTGAGCTTGCAGTTTGTATTGTAATAGAAGTCAAAATAAATGGGTCAGGCAACAATGTTCCAGTTCGCGATACTACAAATAAACCAATTTGAATAACAATTTTAACATTGCCGAATATGCATTTGAGCATTTGTAAAATTATGTTCAAGCAGCCATTTTATAGCTCAGTAGAGATGATAAAACTCTATTTTGAAATGCAGAGGGAGAATTTTCACCTGCTTCCTCAGAGAGTATCTAATCCGCATAATATTTTAACGTTTATCTTAAAAAGTTACTGCCATGACCGTAGACTACATCGTTTTGTAATTTGGAAGACCATGTTTTAATGTGTGTCAATTCTGTGGTAATTATTCTTTTGAAAATGCCCGTTGTCACAAATAGAAACTTTGTTGCCTGGCCTATTTATTTTTATGTCACCCATGATACAAACTGCAAGCTCGAACCATGGATGTAATTAGTACATCCATGCTCGAACCATGGAGGTAACCATGCTCGAAGGAACTGTAAATGAACTACTGTAAATATTAAGGCAACTGGTGTAACAAATTTAGGAGAGTGTCGGCTCGCTAATAAAGACATCAGGTCCTAAAACTGAATACAGCAGCGTAGACCATGTCACTCTAGTTGGAACTGTGAATATACCTGACTTGAATTCGGATTCTCACAAGTTGCCTTGTCGCCAGAAATGACTTGTTTATTTTACTTTACACAGTTTATACACATAAACAATAAGCGCGCATGCTGACTATCTGTGCACAAAGAGCGTTTGCTGTACTTGAATAATCAGTCGAATTAAAAAAACTAAGCTCCGCCCATACCACTGGAGGTAAATGTAGGTCAATTCCAAAGGTAGCTTCGATGTTTCCTGTTCAGTTTTTGTGTCATGACGAATGCACATAGTCCTATATGATCTGTTTCTGAAACTTAAAGTATGTAGTTAGAAAACACCCAACAACTATCTCATCGAAAAAAGAACGATCGCGGGCCATATGCAGAAAACAATCGTTGGAAAAAAACTATATGCTAAAAATAAAACTTATCAACTGGGCATGAGATCTCACCAACGCGTCAAGTGATTATCCAATCACAGACGTGAATTCACGTAGCAGGCGATGAACTCAACTTGATCTTTTGATGTGTAGCTTTCTAACCGTATTTTTCACGAAACATCGTCTCAAATATATATTATCTTTATTATTTCTACGCATCAGTATTAGCATTTATGTCGCCAGTCAGTAATGTTACAATTTCGCTGCGACCGAGAGTGAAGAGTTTGCTTATTGTTCACCGTAGCGAACACGCCAGCGCCATATAGAGCGTGCGTGTATATATTACCGGTCATCGCCGTGGCATCGTAGTTCAACGATACGAGGATGGCAAATATATATGATACGTAACAGGATACATATTAGCTCCGTTATAAGTTCTGTCGTTACGGAGTGTCTGCGTAGCTCTGATCAATATTTTATTGAAGCATCCCTGACCGGAACGCTATACACATTGACGCTTCTGGCGATTAGTGTTAGCTTGTAAATAAATAAACTACGAGGGTTTCTGCAATATATGCAAATGATTAGTAACACCTCAAATAAACACCTACCCCGGGAACTGAATTGACTCAATTTTTCGCGACAATCGTAGGTTAGACCATAAAGCAAGAGAACAACAACAATAAAATCACGCCCAAGTTTTTATATTTGTAATGATTCAGATTGCAGTGCAGTTTGCAGGTGAAACGTACCGCTGTCTGCAGACTGCACGCCACGTTCGGGGTTGTTTTGCAATTCGAATTATGAATACTATGGTTCTGCGGAACGCTGTGAATTACATCCTGTCGCAACGTTTTGTCCCTCAAATAATTCACCGAATGAAACGTCCTCGCAAGAGAGTTTGACTTTTATTATGCTGTGTCTAATCTCTCCGCTTCATGTTTGGTACAATGTAACAGAAGAGTTGCGTGAATCCACATCTACCATTGGTTGCCTGTCGACATACCTTTGATGGTTCACACGACGTTTAAAAACTGTTTTCTATTTTCCACTGCAGCAACGCTCAACAATATAAATCAGCCTTTTGTTTTATGTCTTACTGTGAACTCTCAGTCGACTGTTTTTGTGGCATTGCGAACTCTCAATCGTCAGTTTTTTTGCCATTGCGAACTCTCAATCGTCAGTTTTTTTGCCATTGCGAATTCGCAATCGCCTGTTTTTTCGCCATTGCGAACTCGCAGCGACGCTCGCAATGGCTGTTTTACCGTACATTTACATACCTCCCAAACATGAATATGATTTCTGTGGCAAAAAAAGTGAAAACAGAAAAGGATAACTTACTTGGCTGTTTACATTGACAGATTTCACATCCATTTATGTTAGTAGCTAAATCATAAGGACAAACATCTTTTAATGGACAATTGATGTTATCAAGTACAACTGGACATTCAGCATCTGAAATCAAAGCACATGCAGGTAAAAAGCTGATAAGATTATCTACATTGTAATTTTATTTATCACATGTATACAGTAGCAGTGACATAAGGCCATGCGATATTTTTTTCATATTGAACCCCTGAGCTGCAAATCTGATTGGTTCTTGCATGAGATTTTAAATTGTGATGTCATAGAATAGTCTCCTAAAATGCTAAAACATAGCTTCTTTAATAATTAGTCAAATTTTTGTTAAAATTATTTGATCAATCTGAATGTTCAGTTTCACCAATAAGAGTTTTTGTTTTAAATCGTATTTAAAGATTTAAAGGGGATGTTAGTTTCTGCTAATGAAACAACTGGAAATGCATACATGTAATAAACAGGATATCAAAATTCCTAACTGGGTAATTTCGTATTTATTAAAAATTAATAGAAACATATGAAAATTACTACACTTCAATGTTTAATAAATACAGTTACGGATTGAATATCTTCTACATGTATACAAATGTATGTATCAATGGGTACGTTATTTTAGTAATCATTTATGAAAAGTATGGTATGTATTTTTGATACATAATTTGATTTGGTATTGACTAGGCTTTCACATTAACTACGGTTTCATATTACGGTTTTGCACTGACTGGTAATTTAAATTTCTAAACAAAGATAATAAAGTAATACTACAATAAAAGAAAACAAATACAATACACAGGCATGCTGAGTAGTTTTGAACAGAATACTATATACCCGGTAGGTATACCTTGTTTCTTGCAGGCACAGGTCTCACAGCCAAGCATATCAGTGGCAAGACCATTCCTACACTGAAGTTCACAGGTGACAGGCATACACAGAGGTGTAGTTGGCATTGTTAGTGCTTTATCCATAGAAGTCATTTGCATCATAATATCTGTGTAGCCAAAAAATTAAACAATATAGAATTTCCAAAAATGGACAACAAAATTCAATTTTGACATATTTAAAACTCTGATATCATAACACTTACTTGCATGGTTGAGGGTCATTTGTTTGCATTGCTACATGTATAGATAATTCATTTAATGGTCATTATCAAGTGGCAATATTTTCATGATATGCAGAATTTTTGACCAATCAAATCAAGTGTCATTAATTGGAAAGTTTTTGACCAATCAAATCATCAAGTGAACATGTTGTCATGAACCAAAAAAGTTTTGGCCAATCAAATCAAGTGTCATTAATTGAAGGTTTTTGACCAATCAAATCATCAAGTGAACATGTTGTCAATAATTGGAAAGATTTTGACCAATCAAATCAAGTCTCATTAATTGGAAAGTTTTTGACCAATCAAATCAACAAGTGAACATGTTGTCATGAACTAAAAAGTTTTTGACCAATCAAATCATCAAGTGAACATGTTGTCATGAACTAAAAAGTTTTTGACCAATCAAATCATCAAGTGAACATGTTGTCATGAACTAAAAAGGTTTTGACCAATTAAATCAAGTGTCATTAATTGGAAAGGTTTTGACCAATCAAATCATCAAGTGAACATGTTGTCATGAACCAAAAAAGTTTTGGCCAATCAAATAAAGTGTCATTAAATGGAAAGTTTTTGACCAATCAAATCAACAAGTGAACATATTGTCATGAACTAAAAAGTTTTTGACCAATCAAATCATCAAGTGAACATGTTGTCATGAACTAAAAAGTTTTTGACCAATCAAATCATCAAGTGAACATGTTGTCATGAACTAAAAAGGTTTTGACCAATTAAATCAAGTGTCATTAATTGGAAAGGTTTTGACCAATCAAATCATCAAGTGAACATGTTGTCATGAACCAAAAAAGTTTTGGCCAATCAAATAAAGTGTCATTAAATGGAAAGTTTTTGACCAATCAATTCATCAAGTGAACATTTTGTCATGAACTAAAAAAGGTTTGACCAATCAAATCATCAAGTGACCAGGTAGTCACTTTATCATGTTTTCTACTTACTTGGTTGTTTACAGCGACAGAATTCACAACCAACACTGTCTGTAGCTAAACCAAATGGACAGAAGTTTGTACACATGTCATTGCTGATAGGACTGCACTGGGTTACTGGAAAAAACAAAAATTACCAATAGCTATTAAAACCAAATAGACAGACATTTTTACATATATTATAGGGCTGCACTGAAACAGTAATATATTTAATACTAAAGATTTATAAAATAAATATATGTAACATTAATAAATATGTATCCAGATATGAGATGAAGAGGTAATAAGAAGCAAACCCTCATGATTTGTGAAAATGATCCCATTCCATGCACGTCAATCAAACACAGTTTCAATTACTAACATTACAGAATGCAGCGGGTGCTTGGAAATGACCAAGATTATTGCCCCCATTCAATAACGCATGTACATGCTTTTTGAATATACAAATACACTAAAAAAAGGGTCTGAGATGAACACAAACTGATTCTGTCACTAATCTGCATTAAGATTTCTAGGAATAAAGCTTCCCGAGCAATTTTGTGATCATATCGCAATTTGTGTGACTTCTTTAGTTCGCATTCAATTTTCATTGCATACCCTTATCTTATTAATCTTTGTTAAATGGTAGAATTAATTGATTTTGTGTCAAATTGCATCCTTACCTGGTTTCTTGCACATACATGTCTCACATCCATATTTATCAGTGGCCATACCATAGAGACAGTTCAGTTTGCATGTCATGGGAGTGACTGCAGTACATGTAGCTGTTAGTAACGAAGAATAAAAATTAATTATAAAACAACGTATTTATTATAACATTTTACTTCTAAGCTATCTTGACATTCGTTATACAGCTCCCTGATTTATCAGTAACCTAATAATAACGGCTTGTTGTCTGGCTAATCTGTGCTCAAAAAATCAATTTTTAAATACACCAATACATGTGGCTCTCAGGTTATGAAATTATCAACCACTTGATGTAAAGAAAAACAACACAATTTTAAAAGTTAAAAACCTAATAAATAAAACAGGCTTATTGTCATTGAGAACTTTTTGTGTGTTTTGTTAGACGCCTTAAGCATTATTTTTTTTATTTATTTCAAATATATGTCACTATAGACCACACATATTTGTGGTGTCATATGCTGTCATATATAGTGTCATTTATTATTTTGTGTGGCCCACTGGGATGTGGAAAGTATGGAGGAAGAGAAAATGGTGAAGGAGAAAAGGAAATATTTTTAGAGTGGTTACAGAAAATGTTTGTTTTATACTTACATGGCATCTTACATTTGTTCTCATCACAACCATTGGCATCAGTAGACAGACCAAAAGCACATGTTTCTTTCATGCGTATCATTTCAGTTGATTCATCCACGTTGCATCCCATCTCAGGGGATTTACAGGAACAGATTTCACATCCAAACTTGTCAGTGATATAACCATATGTGCATTCCTCATTGCAATTCTCAGAATTAACTGGAGGACACATAGCTATAATGACACAGGACAAATAATATTACAGACAAATTTTTCCCTTAATATACCTTTCCCTTCCATCTTTGATGGTACGGGCAAGGTAAAAATGTAGGAGTGAATATACATTTGATAAATTTTGTTTTGATTTATCAGTTTCAAAAAAAAAAAAATTTTCTGGTATTACCAGTTTTTCTAAATATTTTTCATATTGGCATTTGTGGCATATTATTAATTATTCAGCAAGAATACAATACTGTAAATGAATTAATTATTCACTGGATTTTAATTTTCGCTATCAAGTGAAATTCGTTAATTTGAAATTAAATTCATATGAATATGTGAACATGTGAACTAACAAATTAACCCAGGGAACCCAGGGACCCAGGGAATACACTAAAAATATCAAAATACTGAAATTGAATGCCAGTGAAAAGAAATGATTTTACAGAACGTAAAATACATAAACATACACAATCTAAAGAAATGTGCCCTCTAGTTATCATATCATAAATATTACTAGCAGTGATAATGTTTTACAGAAAGTATTTTATGAGAAGAAATTTATTCAATTTATCTTACTTGGCAATTTGCATTTGCAGATTTTACATCTAGTGTCGTCTGTAGCATAGCCAAATGGGCATCTGATATTACAGCTTTCCATTCTTACACATTCACTTTCTGTGAAAAAATTATGAAAAAAGAATATGCTGTAGTAATAGACCATTTTCCGTTCACTGCAAGATCCTGCGATATGCATGAAATCGAACGTAAAAACAAAACAAAGAAAGGTCATAGCGTTGTACTGATGTCAACATCACATGGGAACTGACGAAAGTGAAGGTATTATATGAGTATTTTCGTGCTTAAATAATGTGCTATACACATTTAATGATGGTCACTTTTCATCAGGTAAGGGTATCTCAACACAATAATCCCTTCTCAAAAATCAGAATTTCAACTTAGAGCTATAAAAAAAAATTGAAGTTCAAAATCAAATTGTTCAATTTCAAAGGGGCATTGTGACCTTCATGGACTGCAAATTTATAACTATCCTAAAGTGGGTATTGAGTGATCAAGACAAGGCCTCCACTATAGAACTGCATAATGTAGTAAAATACTTTATTTTCGCTTGGAATTTATTTTCATTGATGGGGATGATTCAGTGAAAAAAAATTCAGTGAATATACCCTTTTTATATTTTACATTCAACTCGTTAAAAATCAGTGAAAATAAAGTCCATACAAACACCCGAAAGTCTTAATCAATTACCAGTAATTCCAACTAATATAAAGCATTTTACAGAATTTGAAAGATGTGTAATCTAAAATAGTTTTACTACTGCTCACTTAGAAGGCCAGGAATACAAGACTCCTTAGTTTACTAATTACTCACCAGCTCTCATACATTTACATACAGCACATCCTATTTCATTGGTGGCATATCCATTTGAACATGTCTTGTCACATGTTTCTGTAGTCAATGGTGTACACAGACCAGTTGGTAAGAAGGAGATTGCTGTAATAAATGACATGATAAAAATTAAAATATTTCAACACATGTACCGGTAATCACCGGTGATATTACAAAATTCATCACTTGATAACATTTCTTTCAAGTTAAACATTACCGGTATATATAAATTTGTTGCACACAAGAATGTAATTTAAATAAGAAAACAAGGTAGCATCACTCCCAGACAACCAATAAAACCCTCAACGCCATAGTATGATGCTCCCCATCCACACCAATGTAGCACCCTCATACATCATACAGTGCCCTCATACATAAACTGCCTGCAGTCTCATATGATCATTTATAATCAGCTTACATATCACCTGCGTTTTCCCGTTCATTTCACCTATCTGTAGAGGGGGCTTTCAGTTTCTATTCTACCCATGAATTGAAAGTGAATACACTATCCTCGGGGCAGAGCTACGTCACAAGACATTCCACGTTTGCTAACACGCGCACCACTGTACCATGTATTTCTATGGGCTCTGCGCACACTGCTGAGGTACGCGGAACGCCGAGCGAAGAGCCGGTGAAAATTTGAAAAACAATCAAATTTATATGTGTTACACATGCATGGGTATAATCTTGTTACACTGTTCAGGGGAGTCTTAACAACCATCCCAAAGTACCGTTTTCTGAGAGTTTTCGGCCTTTGTTTTCACCGTGTTGGTTGCCATGTGCTGAAAATGCCCGGATGTCCACTCCCGAGAATACCATCAGGAGATGTTTCCCAGACAAGACAAGATAATACTTACTAGGTTGTTTGCACATACACATTTTGCATCCATCAGTATTTGTAGCATATCCATATGGACAGTACTGTGCACAGGCAGTTAATGGTGTACACTCAGTTTCTGTAACACAACACACATAGTAACAGTGAAGCGTATTCCCTTGATGTGCAACAATAAGATAAAACTATACACCAGTATGAGAGGAAAGTAAAGGCAATTTTTGTATAAATATGTGATGATTTTTTTAGAATAACATAAGGGTAAATTTAAGTTAATAATCATCTCTTACCTGGTTTTTGGCAGGCACAGAGTTCACATCCAATGCTATCAGTCATGTATCCATGGTTACATTTCACGCTACATGTCTCTCTTGTGATTGGTTTACAGAATAATGAACTTATTTCTGGTGACATCATATTCATTGTTGGCATTGCTGATAACAAATCAAATACAACGCAAATATTTTATTAAAATTAAAAAACATCAAGGGTTAGAGATAATTAATTACACAGTATCTAGAAAATAAGCATTTTCAATACAGCTTTATCATTAATTATTTAAAATACTGTATTTAGGTATACCGATAGTAAATTGACACAATAAATTCATTTCCTTTATAATATGTACACTTCTATTGGAGATACAGTGATGATATCGTTTAAAACATAATAAGCCATAGATTTTGGCTGATACTCCATTATTAATTTAGTACGCAGTCACTGATTGGTTAACGCCGTAATGTTCTATTTTCCTTTTAAAAGTTAAACGGTAGTTCTGTTCTAGTTTTAGTCTGTGCTGAACTGTGGGTCAGTTAGTTCATCATGTTTTAAGGCATTCTACAAGTTTATGTATTTATCAGAAGTTTACACTTTTGTTTGAAGAGTTTTGTTTGCAAATAAATGCAGTTTGTGTTAACTAGTAATTCGTGAGAGTTCAAGTTGTTCGGCTGAAATCCTTACTCAAGTTGGAATGTGGCGACCGAACCCAACCACAGATGATACAACAGAGAGTAATGACTGGCTGCCAAACTAATTTAATAACTTACTTGGTTCCTTACACTTGCAGATTTCACAGCCTCTATTGTCTGTGGCAAATCCGTACTGACAGAATAGATCACACATGACTTCAGTTCCACACATCTCAGGTGTTTTCTTACACTTGCAGATTTCACAGCCCTTATCATTGGTGGCATAACCTTCAAGGCACTTCTCAGTGCACGTTGCTGGTACTGATGTGCAGATTGTAGCTGAATAAAAATACAAAATGTCATTATTCAGTACTAATTCATTTATCTTATTTGACTCTACTGAGCCACACCAACATACACAGCACATTGTCAGTATTTTACTTTCTGGACATAGTCTTACAGTACATGTATATCACAATATTGTATTGATATTTTTAATTATTCTCCACTTATGAGATGCATGAACAATTTCAATAATTTATTGCGGAATGGTTCAGAACTTGATATTTTTAGTAATTTGAGCTGATGTTGAATACTAATATTACAAGAACAAACCACTACTATATAGGAGTGATCACTTACTGTCAACATCAGGGACAACACACTTGAGACCACATCCATTGTTACAGCATTTCTTATTTCCAATGCAATCAGAGTCTTCAGTACAGGTATTTATAACACGTTTACAGACACCACGTGGTTGATTGAATGGACACATACCAAATTTGGCTGCAAAGAGAACCGAAATATGCAATGTATGAATGCTCTTATTTAGTTCTCTCAACAATACAAATTGCTTACAAAGAAAGCCTGAAATAAACTGATCAGCAAAACAGCTAATGCCCTATTAGTTTCTCCTGTAACATTGTAATATTCCTAGAGACATTGTAAGTGGTGTTTGTTTTGACAACAACATTGTCAATTCCGGTCACTGGTAGCATGCACAGTGGTTGTTGCATCAGACTCATGACCCAAGTTCAAATCCTACCTTAGGCTGAACATCAAAAATGGTCGACCCCTACCCTTGGGCGAATGTGCCATAGACTAAATGGAATGGTCAAATCTACTGGCCAAGATTCATTCATTATTAAACCAATGCGACTTTGGGGGAACCTTGGTTAATGTCCGCAGGTCCATTAAATTGCCATTTGATAGAGAGATGGACGTACAGCCCTGTCATGTGGTCCCAAAAATGAATATGGCTTTGGTGGAAAAATTGCACTATGTGTCAGCACTAGCACTTGCAATTTACACATACAAAAACAAAGTCAGGAGAGACAACAGTGACATTCAATGTTCTGAACTGTCACCTGGCACAAAAAAATGTAAATATAAAAAAAAAACACTGTCAATCCCAACAAGATGACACTTCAAAAGAATGAAAACTCAAATTTATACTATACGCAAGTGAGTGAACAAAAACTAATTTTCAATAAGTTTTATGGAATTTCCAGCAAAATAATTGGTTGAATTATGAAAATGGAATAATATTGAATCCTGAGTACATTTAGAAACAAAAAATTATTATTTGATTACAAATATACAAATTTTAATTTCACGTTTGACCATCCATGTCAATGTTCCATTATTAAATTAAAATGTTGCATGGAGATAGCAGTTTTCCAGATCAAGGTTACTTTAAAACCACTTTAAAACCACACTGAAGTTCAACAATTGTAGGATTATGAAATAATGACTTACTAGGATTCTTAGGTGGCATACACATTGCTCCACATCCATTGGAACAGCATTTGTTGTCACCAGGGCAGTCAATATCTAAAGTACAATGAGACACGCATACACCAGAATTCCATCCATATGGCGAGATATTAGGACACTCACCAGACTTGTCTGAAATTTGAACAAATTATTTAATGTAAGTCTCATGGTATACATTGTACTGGTCCTTGTGAAAAAATAAATTTAAGAAGTCAGATCCTATTTTTAATTATCCTTCATTTAATCAATACATGTTCGTCCCCTTTTCTGAGATGTTTACTGTTTTCTAGAAATTCTTTAATCATATGTAATCAAGTTTAAAAACATTTTCATTTTTGAATACAAGTTCACATATACTCTCAGACATGCAAAATCAGATTAAAATCTTGTGTAAACATTTTTTTTTTTTTCCCATAATTTGTAAATTGTTGTTTTGTTTATTTATGACTATTAGCCATTATTTTTTATATTGCATCTTGATCGCCTTGACAACAAATAATACCAGAAGGTAAAACTATAAATGTCAATCAGTTTAAGACATTCAGTGCTAAAGAAGAGTAAACGGTAGTTACTTACATGTGCCTGTCAGCATGGAAACTTTTCTTGTCATTGGTTCTTTCATGTTTTCAAAATTCCTGGTCTTTGTGTTTGTCATGGTAACAGGAGGACGACAAATCATGCTGCATCCACCTTCACTGCAACACTTCCATTCATTTACACAGTCCATATCATTAGTACACTCTGTTACGCACATATTACGCAGTGGTGTTGTAAGTGGATTGGTTTGGGGGCACATGCCTGGTTTCTCAACAGTCCAGGGGGCCATACAAGTGAATGCAATACCATTGGAACAGCATTTAGTTGTGCCAGAGCAATCCGTGTCCGACATGCAGGTATCGACAGTGATTGACTTCGACATGAATGGGTTCACAACTGGACACTGGCCAATTTTTACTGTGAATGATAGAAAATTAAAGATTAATAGCAAATGTGTTTTCATCAGTCAAGTCCAGAGCAAACAAATGTATGAGGTATTCTTAGTATCAGAACGAGACAGAGTTGAATATGACAAACCTGTATCACACACAATGTTAGGACAGCACTGTCCATCAACTGGTACAGTACGACATCCAGGAGATACAGACATAGGACAGGTTTGATCTTGACAAAGTGCAGTACCATGATGACAAGTACACTGACTACATGAATCACGCATCCAAGTTTCACCATGTTTGAAGTTCTTCATAACGTCTCCAACATTTTCTCTGCACATTCTAGTAGCTGTAAAATTGAAAGTAAGAAAAACTATCATCATTATCATCGTCATCATCAGCATCATTATCATTACACAAATTTATCAAATCAATTCAATGGTTGAATCAATTATAATTTCCCACTCACATGTTTCAAAAGGACAGAGTACAGGAGGACAGCAAGTTCCTGGTGTTACTTGAGTAGAGTATGCACAATAGTTGCTAGGTTCAGCACAGGTCTTGGTTGTGCAGTATTTATGTCCAAGTTCACATCTACAGATGGTACAATTATCGTGCATCCACTGTTCACCGTTGCGATGTTCTACACCATCAATCATACAGCTATGCACTAAATTCAAATGAAACAAAGTTGGTATTTTATTTATTTACAAAGTGAGCAGTAATTTCACATTGTAAAGCTAGTCGAGTGGCAGCAAAGATCTACAGTTTTACAATTCTATTTATTTCTCTATAAGCAAAATGAAGTAATGCGAAGTAGATAATAAGATTAAGGGATTAACCATTTAAATTCAGGGGAGAGACAGTTGAAGAAGTGTTGAGAAGGATTAAGGGATGGACCATTAAAAAATAAAGGGGAGATTTGGTAAAAGAAGTGTTGAGAAGGATTAAAGGATGGACCAAAAGAAATTCAGGGGAGAAATGGTGGAAGAAGCATTTAAAAGAATTCAAAGATGAAGCAATAAACATTCAGGGAAGAGATGGTAGAAGAAGTGTTTAAAAGAATATGTTCCCCCTAAATTACCTTCCCCCTGAATTTCAATCCAAACAACAAACAATTTTTCCCCTAGTGAACCATACTATCAGTTAAAACTAAGAAATTAAATATATCAAGTTCTTCATATAATTTCATTATTATCTACATCAATCTCTTATTATCTAATATCCTCATGTAAAGCCCGGTGTAGCTTACTTCTTACTACCGTAAAATCTGTATTAGAAGCCGCATCCCTAATAGAAGCTGTACCGATTTTTTTTGAACAATTGAGATCCAAAAATTCACCATTTCTCATATGTGTAGATGCTCTAATAGAAGCCGAATACCCTCTGTTGCATTGTACCATTTTAATAGAAGCTGTGGCTTTTAATACAGATTTTACAGTACTTTGGTACTATAAATTGTAAGACAAGGTAGACTTACTATTACGACAGACTATCTCAGGGCAGCATTGTCCATTCACTTTAACAGCATGACATCCTGGACGCACACTCATTTTAGGGCAGGTATTGACAGTGCACATTGTCTTGCCTTCATCACATTCACACACTGTGCAGGAATCTTTTTTCCATACTTCACCTGAGTTTTTCATTTCACCCATGTATTCACATGTCTTCTCAGAACCTGCCAAGAAAAATAATTTAAACTATATAATCAGACAAAACATAAAGTTTTCCATAAATAACAAAGAATCACCGCATTTACCATACTTTAATTAGATGCACAGCTTCAAGGTTGCATCATTTGTATCATAAATTATAAATAAATTATAAATTATATAAATTCAAGTTTGACCATTGGCACATCTATGTTATTAAAGAAGTGCAAGTGCTACTAATAGAGCAAATACAATAATCGGACAATCCACAGAGGCACTGGTGATTAAATCAACTATACTTGAATTGCTCACAATGCATTGCAGTTTATTTTCATAAATCACCCACAGATTTCAACACAACAGTTTTCAGGCAAGCTGGGGTCCAATCTCTAATAAAGTTATCCAGGGTTAAATTTCAGTTTCTTAAAATTTTGTAAGTGGGTCTTGTCTTGCCGAGACACTAGCGCAAACCCTGCATAATGCATTGGTGACTCAATAACCATCATGCATTTCATTACCCAGAATACACTGTGTTAAATCAGCATATCACCCATAGAAGAATCAACAAATGTCCTAAATGTTTGAATAAATAACTTACTTGAGGTAGTGCATGTAATGTTCTTGCAGCATTGTTTATTCACAGTACGTGTCATATCATATTGACAGCCTTCTTGTGGTACTGGGCATTTAGTCTCTGTACAGTAGTATTTACCCTTGACACAGTGACATCTGTTGCATTCATTCAAATACCAGACCTCTCCATTCAGGTGAACTTCACCGTTTACATCACAACTGTCAGCTACAAAAAAAAATTAAATCTGTATTTTAACATTTATACATGTAACATATATAAGGATAAAACTGATACAAAAGTAGAGGTTGATCCTATTAATGGGAAAAGAGCTATGTCACAGAACGTTCTATGGTGCCATGTGTATCCATGGACTCTGTGCAAGCTGCTGTGAAACACCAGTCGAAGAGCCGGTGAAAACAGCTAAAGTAAAAAAAAAAACAGTACAAACTCAACTATGAAACAATCCCAAACAACCAAATTTATATATGTTGTACATGTCGGGGTAAATCTTGTTACACTGTTCAAGAGTCTCAACAACTAACATAGGAGTTGTTATCACCAGCTGTGGTTGTCCGAATATCCGTCCCACAGAATACTGCATTCAACCATCTGAATATTTGGCAAATGTTCGTAATTTATTGGCTTCTAGAATTTTTACTTATCACAAAATTGTGCTGTTTTTGTTTCTTTAAAATTTCATTACTATCAGATTTTTCTTCTCATCCCATGGTTCAACACTAATTTAGACTTTAATTAATGAGAACAAACACCATGAAGGATTAATGTGGATGACGAACAATCACTCATATGATAAGCTCTGTTCGACAAAGTCGATAGCGGAGCTGAAAAGTATTATCAGAGGGAACTTTAAGTTACTTTATACTTACGTTCTTTGCAAATCTTTTCTGGGCAGCATTTCCCTTTCACATAGGATGGTCTACATCCGGGTACATTGGTTGTGGGGCAGGTTACGGAATCACACACTGTTACACCATCAATACAGCTACAAGTGGTACAGCTATCAACCACCCATGTACTGTCTACAGGGTATACCTTGTTACCATGACTACATGCTATTAATAACACAAATAATAACACGTTAATTAATCCCATTGATTTGAACATCATGCCCTATAATATTCATGTTACCGGAAATTAATTTGCATACATATTATTTTTTATTTTATACAAATATCTAAATTTAAATTTGCTACTGAGAAGGGGGGGGTATCATGTCACGCATATTAACTTTAATAAGACTTTCTCATCCAAATTTTACTGCACTTTTTTTCTTATATTCTTCAATATTTCTGGGAATGAACCCTAATTTTAGAGCCAAAAAGACAAAATTTTAGTCAATTCTCAGTTTTCACTCATAAAATTGGGCTATGTTTGTCCCAATCTTCAGGAGGAAAGTGCACACCATAAACAGGACTAGTTTGTAAATTCATGATGAAAAGAGGGAACTGGTGGTGAAAAAGTTAAAAGCATAGCCTGCTGACTCCGTAATATGACATTTATAGCCACGGTTGGTGGAGGTTTTAACAGGCGATGTGTTAATTGTAATTCAGACACTACCATACCACTGATCACAATGAGTACTACAATAACAACTTACATGTCGCAGGGTATGTATTTTCACAGACTAATTCACCGCAGCACTGACCATCAACTGGTCTGACAGTGCAGTGGGATGGAACTTCTGGGCATTTACTTTCAGTACAGATAGATTGGTCGTTAACACATTCGCATATACTACAGTCTGATTTGTGCCAAATATCACCATGGCTACGCAGCACACCAAAGACATCAAAGCAGCCTACGATGAGAAAGATTATAAGGGAATAAATTTCACACAAGATTTAACAATCAAAGAAAGCTTAGAAAGAACTCCTGTGTGCTTAAAGTATTGGAGACACATTGAAAATAATTCAAAATTTAAGATTTGCTTTTCAAATGAGAAGCTTGGCAACTAATATGAGATGAAAACAATGTGATTCACAGTATCAAAATTTATAATACATACAGAAAATACATTTGAATTTTCCTCCATGGTTTTTATTTTATTTCCAGAGCACCTCTGTGATGAATTCAATTTAAATCTGATTTTTTTAGATATCAGAAATGAGCTAACAATAGATAATCAATATGCATGTTTATCAAAATTAAACTAATCATGTCTGTGGGTTATTTAATTTATTAACAAAAATTAAGCAAAATTCATGAAAATGTACTTCAAATAAATTATCAATTTACATAAATCCTGTTACCCACCTTCAATAACTGGTTTTGTACATGTCATTCCACATCCATTAAAGCAGCATTTATGGTCATCGGTACAGTGTGTGTCAGCATCACACTCATTGTCGCAAGTACGGACATTGTGGACGTTAGGGATAGGGCAAACACCTGACTTCTCTGCAATTAATTAAAGAACAGATGATATACTAATGGGAAACATCAGTGTCTGTAGAAAACACATACGCATGACCTAGTATTTTGACTCCTGTTGAAAGAAATACTGTAAAATACTTTATTTTAGCTGTAATTAATTTTCGCTGGTGTTTTGTGTAGAATTAATTTTCACTGATTTATGACAAGTTGAATGTAAAATATAGGGGGAAAAAATTTATTCGCTGGATTTTATTTTCACTGGATCACTCCTTCAGCGAAAATTAATTGCAAGCGAAAATAAAGTATTTTACAGTACTCATTCTCAAAATGTTGAATATTAATGAGCTTATGAATATTAATGAGCTAATGAATATTCATACTGTCCACCATTCTCTAACTGCTGGGGAGAACCCTGCATGACAATGCCTGCTAAAGCTGCTTTTTTTCACTATTTTTGTCTGTTCGTGGACGCCTACAGCAGGTGATGTGATAATATAAGAGCAATGATTACTAATCTAAATGCATCTGAGATGTAGTAAATGCAGTATTAACCCTCATCTGGTCAAGTCATCTTGAAAGTGCATTAGGCAGGCAGAATAAGGGTTCAAGTGTAACTTGTTACATAATTATTTGTTTACTTTTCTTATCATACATTGAATACATTTGCCAAGCACACACACTGTACCCAGTGACTTGCATAATCTGAAAGCAAACAATATTTGGATTAAACCTCAATTTTTATTTAATCATGGAGCTCTTTATTGAGCTTCATGATTAAACCATGGAACTATAAACCCCAGGAAGAACAACGAAACTAAGAGGATTAAAAAAACCTTTGTCTTAGTTTATCTTACAGTGCTTTCGCTTTTGTTTCCACGACATTAGTCATACTCCATGTTAGTTGCCGCCGATACGCCCGTTTCAACCGCTTTGCTGAAAACGGAAAACTTGAAAAAAAAATTTCATATCTGCGCAGTAAAATATTTCGTTCACTACGCATGCGCAAACAAGTCGGTCTGCAGGGTGACCTTCAGTGTACCGGAAATCATGCAACGGGTCGGAGTTTTAGCGAGTTTTCATAATTTTTAATGTCGTTTTTAGATTACTTCTTGTTTTTTTCAACCCTCGAAAAAATAAGGTTGCGAAAGTTTGCGAAACATGGGGTTTGGTGAGCTGTTTGTTGTTGAGATATCCCGACTAATTCCGTGTTTCCCTTCGATCGCCAGAAGTGGCAATGTGTTTTCTTTCCCCGTTGAATGTCGATCATTTATCAGTGTTTTTGTCTTGGCGCCATTGTTTTTTTATGCTATAACCGGAACAACTCGGTCACGTGATCTCCCGGAGTCGTCCGATTGACTCCGAAAATGACCGATAGTCGGAGATAAACGTTCATTTGCGTAAATCGGCTTATTTTTTAATGCGACAAAATAAACAGTCAAAATAAACATTCGACATCGCGGCAACTATCATAGTTCAAAGGAAACGAAGTGGTTGTTCTTCCTGGGGTTTATAGTTCCATGATTAAACAGACTGATTACCATCCAACAAAGTTTCTGCAATGATTAAATCACTAGAAAGGAGATGATGAAATTGAGGAAAATATTTCACAGTTTGTCTAATTTCATAATAATAACAGTGAACACCAAAGTCAACTTTTGCCTTCATTCACAGAATGAAAATATTAAAAATGTTTTCATATATTTTTTTTAAAAATTTTAATCAAAACTAACCAATGGGAAAAGTATGTTGATTTGGGAAGAAATTATAGAAAAACAAATAAATGTTGACGGGAAATGATAATAAGATGTTTAAAGGGTTCAACACCAAAGTTATTTATTTTTTTACCTTTCACAGAATTAAGCTACATAATTTTTATTTGGACATGTAGGTAATGGGAAATTACGATCATTCAGTTCAAAGTAAATGAAATTTTACAAAACTTAGAATTTTATGGAATTTAACACTTGGGGAGGTGGAATAATATGTGACTTGTATCGAATTCATAAGCTTTTCACTATTTTTAATATTAGCTCAAATTAAGCTTCACCCTTTTTGTCGACATTATTTTGTTGCAACATTTTTCACATTTTTATTCATTTTTCTATAATTTCTTTGTTATAATTTTGGACCAAATACACATAACTTACATACAGGTCTTGATGAAATTTTTTGAAAAAAATTAAGAGGGATTAATTTGGAATTGGTGACAAAAATTGGCTTTGGTGTTTAAATAGTTAAACAATTGCTTCATGAAAATTTCATTTCTGTTTGATATAAATAATATCCAACATACTACTTTTTTTGTAGGAAATTTGATAAATTTATCAAATATTTATGAAACAATTGTTTTACTGTTGTATGGTGGTGTATTGTGTATCATGACACAAAAGAGTGCTAGCAAGCAAGTGCAGTTACTCTGGTTTATTGTACATATCCTGACACAGCACAATGTGAGGACATACCTAACAAGCCAGCAACACATTATATTAATACCATTGTGAACTTTAACCCTTTCGGTATCACTACATTTCGGCTATGGTGAAAGCTGAGTTTACTGCTAGGTTCATTACACCATGTTAATGCAACTTTGTTTATGCATTAGCTGTAGACCCTTTTCATAAGTCTAGCGCCCCCACAGTTTTCAGTGGGAGAGGCCTTTCTGGTGAAATTCAGAAAGAGGCTCCTAAGAAAACTTTTTGCTTTGGAATAGTACTTTCCTATGCACTATCTTCCATAAGAATCTGTGAGGGCAACATATTATAGTTTCACCAAAATTAAAAAAAAGAATTGATTTTCAAATCATAGTGGAAGGTGACAAATGTATTGAAGAATGTAGCAATGAAAAGGTTACATGCAAAGGAGCCCAGAATTTCTCTGAGACAATCCTCATGGTCACTTTATGGTAAAAATAAACAAAGCAAACAGCATACTATGAAATGAAATGCAAAAAGCGTACTTACATTTAAACAGTACTTACTTTCTGGGCAGACTATGGTAGGACAAGCACACTCATTATCTCTTTCATTTTCAACGACGCGGCAATCAGGGCGTACTTCAGGACAGACGTTCTCCATGCATGATATGCGACCTTTCATACAGGTACAAGTAGCACAACCTGTTGATATCATTTTTCTATTCCATGTATGAAGGTCTTCAATGTTAGTGTTGGTGTGGATGGAATATGTCTCACCATCACTGTGTCTAATGTCCCCACGGGCACACATGTCCTCTGTAATACACAAGGGTACTAGTTATAAGAGCATGCAACTCCAGTGATATTGGATTACACAAATTCCTGCTGCAAATTTTCTTCTTCCGTAATCATTGTTCTACTGACTAAGATATTTAGAAAAGTGGACAAGTTGACGGATAATGGAACATCATTTGAGCAGCAAAAAAAGATCTTGCTTTCTCGCTCTCAGTTATTTGTGTTTATCCTTTTCACCACCAGACTTTTTTGCCCAAATTTGTCTGCACATTTTTCTTGTATTATTTTTTTTGTATTTAAATATATTTTATTGGGCTTTTCATCAAAGGTTACATAAGTATGAATTACATTATTACCTGGAATACATCATGTATTATTGCTCTGTTTAGCAATGAAACTTTCAATGTGGTATATTCTTTTCAGAAGTTGAATAAACTGTGTAAAGTTTGGCAATTTGTTTTGCATTTTAGCATAGTAAACATGTTTTCTTACCAGAAGGCAGATAAAATTGACTTGCCAGCTGAATATATTCCTGGAAATGAACCCGAATTTTGGAGCCAACAGACAAAATTTGAGTCAATTTTAAGTTTTTATGCAAAAAATTTGGCTGTATTTGTCCCAATCTTCCGAAGGAAAGTTTAGACTATTTTGTGAATTTGTGATGAAAAGAGGGAACTGGTAGTGAAAAGGTTAACTTCTATTGAGTTTTCAAAATGCTATTATCAAAGGTGCAGAAGAATACAGGCGCGCATTTGGCAATATACATATATGATACAAATGAAATCATACAAATTG
The DNA here is from genome assembly GCF_978046115.1 of Saccoglossus kowalevskii. Lineage (NCBI taxonomy): Eukaryota > Metazoa > Hemichordata > Enteropneusta > Harrimaniidae > Saccoglossus > Saccoglossus kowalevskii. The sequence goes on from NC_140659.1 coordinate 25,557,628, forward strand.
ACAAACAACAAAATGATATTTTTTGGGAATAACTTTCAAATATTTGACATTCAATCACAGTACATGTAAACCATTATGAGTGGATGAAACTTACTTGTTCCACGGCAGATTTTTACTGGGCAGCACTGTCCTTCTTCGTATACAATGTGACAGCCTGGTGTTTGGGTAAGCATTGGACATTCAATTGAAGTACATGTAGTTAAACCATTATGGCAAGTACATATATCACAGTCACTCTCCAGCCAAGTCTCACCATTTGTATGCCATATGCCACTGCTGTTACACATTGGTACTGCAATCAAGAAGACCCAATTATTTCACAAAAATTGTTATTGTAAGAATGCATCCTGAACATCCCTGTTCATTCCAGGCAAGCCAACAATGCCGTAGTAGTGTGAACAAAAATTTGCAATTTTCTAAGAGTTCATGCGGCCACATGTAGTATTTTCAGTATTCTCGGAGCTAGCAGGTAATATGGAAGATATCACTTACCGTGATGGTATGTTTGACACGTGATTTCAGGACAGCATTGATTTTCTACAAATCTGGCAGTACATCCTGGACCCGGTTCTTGACAGTTGGTTACCAGACAGTTAGTCACTCCTTGGTCACATGTGCATGTGGAGCAAGTATCCGGATGCCAGCTCTCACCATGGTAATGGGTCTCACCATTATGTGAGCAGGTGGGTTCTGAAATCATTAAGGTGGACAATGTTACCGTGTTAATGGATGTTTCAGCAGGTGATGGTTTGTACATGTATTACACTTTCAAAATTAATACAAAATTCAGTCAGAATTGAGTTTGAAGTAAGTACATGATTTGTGTTTGAATTAAATGTTTTAAATGGAAGGATGAAAGTAGGATCTTAGAACACAATTACTGCATAGTACTTAATTATCTGCTGTGTTTTATTTTCTCTTAACAGCTAAATTACAGCAAGTCTCAGAAGTATTGGGGCAGCCAATTTGCAAACTCGCTAGCGAATTGGCTAACTGCTTTGGTTTTGACTAAACAGTTGGTTTTCGAATCTCACTGGCGCCGTCTTGTGGTCACGCCCACTCTGGGTCAATCTATTTAACAGTAGGGGACATTTGTCATACTTCAGGAGCTAATCAGCGATGGTCTAGCAGTTGGATGGCGATTTCGCTTTCAAATATACCAGTGTACTATGTTCTGATAATGAGGTGTTCGTATACAAGTGGTTGCCCACGATACATGAAGTCAAATTTTATTAGTCGTTGGCTTAATGTTACCGCAACGAATCGTTTGGATGTGAAAGTTTATTTTCTTCTTGATTTGTAGGAAACTTTCTCTGCCTGTCTTTTTATTTAGTTCCAAGCAGTGTTCAAGATGGCTACTCACATATCGGTGGATTAATCACATTCATCATATTCTCAGGCTGACCAAATAAACTACTTTCACATTATCACACCTCGCAAAGCAAATTATTCAGGGGAATCCAGACATGTACCAGGCTGAGTAAAAGCATTTTATGTCCCCTAATGCAATATAGACTCGTCCAGAGTGGGTCCGATCACAAGTCGGCGCCAGCGAGATTCAAAAGCCAAGTGTTTAGTCAAAACCCAAGCAGTTAGCCAATTCGCTAGCGAGTTTGCAAATTGGCTGCCCCAATACTTCTGAGATTTGCTGTAAACCCATTGAATCTGCAAATTTAACAAAAGAATGTATTGTTTTTTTCTTCACAATCAGTAAAATTAAAGCCTAGTAACTGCAACATCAAATCCATTAAAATTAAACACACAATTTTACAGCAATTTTTCTACAGCAATTCACTTTGTTTCCATTTAATGGATTTTATGCGACATGATAAATGCAATTTGTAATGAAATTTAATTAATTTTTGCCCTAAACACAAATTGAAGTAATAACGATGTAGTAATCATCCTTCAAAATCCCATTGCAGTTTGACCGCGGGAACATGGTTGGATGTAGAGATAACTCACCTTTGTTGCATACTATTTCAGGGCAGCATTTTCCATCTACATACATCTGTGTACATCCACGAAGTATTGGGTTCTCAAATTGAGGACAGTCTGTGGATCTACAGATCATCTCACCATTGCGACACATACAATAGTTACATGATGACTGCATCCATGCACTACCATGTCCATATGTTTTACCATCATCATGACAGCTTGAATCTCTATCTTCTAGTCATCAAGGGATAAAAATATGATAGTCAATTGACTTTAATCCTTATACAGTAAATACAGTACTGACAGCTTTATTAATAAAAGTCTTAATTTCAATGAACATGTACATCTTGGTACGCAGGGCTTTAACTTTATGGAGGATAATAATAATAATAATATTGTTTATATAGAGCGGATTTGAATGTGTTAACATTTGCAAATGTCATTTGATAGATGATTCCATATTGAAGGAGATGAATGTGAGAATTATCGGTCACCATATGGTTTACTAGTAAGTCTGGTTTTTGGTACTTTGAGTAATTGCTTGTTGCTAGAGTGAAGAATTCTACCAGGATTACTTTGTTGTACGAGATCCGAAATGTATGGTGGAGTCAACTGATGTAGAGCTCTGTAAGTAATGAGGAGTATTTTGAATTGGATTCTGTGACTGGAAGCCAGTGCAACTGTTGGAGTATTGGTGTTATATAATCAAACTTTTTTGTGCGAGTAATGAGACGAGCAGCACTATTCTTGGCTCTTTGCAACAGATTTAGTTTTGCAGCTGGTAAGCCATATAGCAGGAGGAGTTGAAAGCAATTGCCTTGTTGTTGAATTCATCTTGAAGCTCTTTGATATTCCCTATATTATTCCTACATGTATATGCTGAGACCATTTTAAAAATGTTGGCCCTAGATATGGGCGTCACTCAACTTTGAAGTTCAAGCACTGGATATGCACAGGCAGGCACAATTATTCTCAAATCTCATATTATTACAAGGAACTTTTATTTTACAATTTCTTCTCCCGTCTTCAGAATATCAGTGATCATAGAGACTGTGTCACACAAAGTCATGTGAGAAACAGGCGAAATTCATGTCGTAAACACTGTTACCAGTCACTGGTAGCATAGTGGTTATCGCATCAGACACATGATCGGTAGACCCAAGTTCAAATCCTAACTAAACATCAAAAGGGTCAACCCTTACCCTGGATGAGTGTGCCACAGTCTCAATGGGAAGGCCAATTCCACTGGCCGAGATTCATTCATTAACGAATGCGACTTTGGGGGAACCTTGGTTAAGGTCCGCAGGTGCTTGTGTTCGACCGACACCAGGATAGCGCATTAAAATTGACATTTGATAGAGAGATGGCCGCACAGCCCTGTCATGTAGTCCCCAACATGAATATGACTTCTGTGGCAAAAATGCACTTGCAATTTTCACTTTCAAAACAAAAGGCAGGAAAGACAACAGTGACACTCAGGGTCCAGAACTGTCGCCTGGCACAAAAACATTTTTAAAAAAAAATTGTTTAATACATACATATGTATTAGTTTTATTTTTGATTTCACTTACCTATCTCTGAAGGACAGATGACATTTGGACAGCATTGTCCCCTAACCTCTTCATAATGGCAACCTTCAGGGAAGTTTGAGTCATTGATGTTATGGCACGTCTCTTTAGTACATGTGACCTCATTGTTACGACACATACATTGTGTACAGCTGTCAGAATACCATATGTCATTCTCATAGCGATAGTGACCTTCATGGTCGATGCAACCTGTTGAAGGAAAAGTGGAAAAGAAAGACAAATAAGTTGATATTTATTAATCAAAGGCACATGTACCCCCCAGTAGTTTTTATATACTAGTATAAATTTCGATATAAATCAAAGCTTGCCACCTAAACAAAATCACCCCCTGAAATGAAATACTTTGTTTTTTGACAAACTTCGACAAATTGAGAACAAGGCAAAAACACGCTAAGAGTTTATGAGAGAAATAAGAAAGAAACATCGATTTTATGACAAGTCATACTTACGGTCTTCACACACAACCTCAGGACAGCAACGATCAGGAACTTCTACAATCTTGCAGCCAGGTGTATTGACAGTCACTTCAGAAGAACAAGTGAATGTTGAACACAGTATTTTACCATCATGGCATTCACATTTTGAACAGCTGTCTGGGTACCAGGTCTCACCATGCATGTGACTTGTGCCATCTACAGATTCACATCGCACTATAAACAAATATCAAGTAAATCAGTCTCAATCAGTTAAAATAAACCAGTTGCCAAGTCACAGGAATAACTAAAATGAATTGGTGGTTGACTGGTGCCTCTGGAGTGTTAGTAAATTTTGATAATTGAGAACAGAAAATTTGAAATGGCAAACATTTTTTCTATTTACATCAGAAGTTTCTTTTTGCCAATTCTTCTCAAGATGTTTCATACTTTAAAAAGAAAAAATCTCAATTTACTACATTTACTACTGCAGAGTGAGCATATGCCATTGGTACATGTATAAATAATACAATAATTCGTTATTTTTAACACCTAGCCTAGATATCATCCTTTAGCATTTGTAACTTGCACACATGTAATAGAACATGCTTGAAACCATTTAATTTTTGCTACTAAGAATTTTTTCATTTTTTAATGATTTTTGAAGACAAAATTTTGTGTATGAGAAATTTTTACAAAGATTAGGGAACATTTTTCAGTCACGGATTTAAAATGGTTTATAATATTATCGTTATGAAGCTAAGCTAGCTATAATAAGTACAATGTAAAAGCTCTGCACATAAATGAAAAAGACTATGTTCAAAATAAATCTATTTTTATAATTCAGTACACAATAAATGCTACTGTTGCTCAATTTTGAAATCTAGACCCTCCGAAATGCTATTCCCAGTATTTTGAGAGGCAAATTTTGCTGACATACAAGGGTTTCAGCTTTCTTTGGCAGGCGACGCCCCTTCAACATTTTTTTTGAGGGGCGACGGCCGCTGCCACTGGGACTTTATGGTTGTAGCTGAGCCTGAAAATTATGAAAAGTACGGGAAAGTGCACTTAATGCTTGATACTCACAAAATTCATACTTTGTCTTTTCACAGTTGAGTGTAGGGCAGCATTGACCTTCTACAGGAGTAGGAACACAGTCGTATTCCAATTTAGGACAGGCAATTTGGGTACACTTGGTCTGACCAGTCAAACACTTGCAGGTAGTGCAGGTGTCTGGTTGCCATATGTCGCCATGGATATGTGTCACACCATTATATTCACAAGTTTCAGCTGAAATAATAAGAGAAGCTGTTCTGGTTATTTTGTAATAAAACAGTGAAAGTTTTAATACTATATCATGAATATTTTAGTTAATAACAAAATATAATTGTTCAGTTTAAAATATCATAGCCACATCCTCATATACCAGCACTCACATTTCTTTCTTAATTTTTGTGTAAATAGCTGTAAGTTAAGTGGCACTATTGTACGAAACAGGGCAAAAGAAGTTAAAAACTGATCTGTGATTCTGATATTTCGTAATAGTTACTAAGCATGCTACTAGAACACCTATACGTCATCTAAAAGCTTAGAAATAGATGAATACAGTAGTGCATATGGCATACTAACTTTAAAATAACTTTCCCTTGTTGCTACATTAAGGGAGTTTGCGGGATTAGGTACTTACTTGAAGTAGGATTTCTGCATACCATACCACCACAAGGTGAGTTACAGCATTTACTTCCAGTATTACAGTCATTATCAGTATTACATTGGTATTCAGTAATACATGTATCAAAGTCATTATCTGTCCAAGCTGGACATTCACCAACTTTAACTGTAATTTAAAAGTCATTGAGTAAAACATTTATACCATATTTGCTCTATTAAAAGTGCATCTCTAATAGTACTGTAAAATCTGTATTAGAAGCTGCGACTTCTATTAAAATGGTACAATGCAACAGATAGAATGCGGCTTCTATTAGAGTTATTAGAGTTCTATTATGAGAAACAATGAAATGTTGGTTCTCAATTGTTTGAAAAGAATAGGTGCGACTTCTCACAGGGATGCGGCTTCTAATACAGATTTTACGGTAGTGCATACATGACCCAAAAATGGCTTGTTGTTGTGAAAAAAAATTAAAATTGTGTCATGATAAAATTTTCTAATTTTCCCCAAGACGAGAAGCTAAACTCTGATTGAAGTAGAAAACATTGTTACCTGTATTCCAGACGTCAACACAGACACGATTACATCCCTGCATGCAGCATTTCTTACTACCAGTACACTGGTCATCAACTGAACATTCATGATTGATGATAGTCTCAGAGTTACACGTCTCAGAGTTCACTACATTGTGAGGACAACGACCATATTTTTCTAAATGAAACAATGAAATATATTAATCATCAATAATTCTCAATTTCAGTCATTCAATAAATAATTGATGTTTATTTAATATGGTTGCTATGACAATGTCTTATTAACCCCTGTAAAATTTTCACTGCGACTTCCTTTATTTTAAAAATGTCATTATTTTACAATTTTGAAAATGTTGTTTCTTGCTAAATTAAGTTAAATTAATATTATAGTACATACACCGGTATATCGTGAACAACAACTTGAAGCATATTTAAAAAGTAGATATTTTTTATCTATTAATTTTGTTTGCATGTGTATAAAACACGTTGAATTCCCAGTTATTTAAAAAAGACAGCACCAACATGTGACAAGAAGTCTGAATTAGATGCATGATCGTTAAAATCTGGCAATCTACCTACCCATGGTTTTAGGGGGAGTACACACACGGCCACATCCATTGCTGCAACATTTGTGATTCTCAACACATTCTGCATCAGTAATACACTCATTAGCATATTCACATTTCAAGAAAGATGGTGCTGGACACGTACCATATTTCACTATTAAAGAGACAATTAGAATATACATTGTAGAACAGTGTGCAAATAAATAATAATGCACTGGAAATTATTGCGATTTATTCTGCAGTGATGTGTTTTTGTTTTCAAGTAACAGGAAATATTGGGAATGTAGATAAAGCCAAAAATAATAAAAGGTTTGTTTATATATATACCCCTATACATGTAGTTCAGTTAAATTTCTATATTAATTTAAGTACATTTTTGGCTTCAGCCTGTTTGTTTACACAGTTGAGCAATGTAATGTAAAATAATCAAAATTCTGCAATTCTTACTGGTTTTTGTAGTGTGTGCTGTTGTTGTTGTTGTTGTACAGCGCATTCCACATCCAGTCTCACAGCATTTACGATCTGCAGTACATTCTTCATCAAGTCTACATTCGTTGCGTTTCTCATTAACAGTGCAGCTTTCCCAAGGCACTGGACACGTTCTTGAGTTAGCTACAGAGAACAAATTTATTTGGTACACAAATATTGAAATGAAGATGAGGTTACTGAAAATATAGAAAACCTGCTTTTAAACAGTTTTTACAATATATGAAAATTAAGCCAACCCCTGATGATTTGCATCTAGTTTTACGGTTGTATAGGCATCGCTGTTACGTGAATGATTGTAACAGCTAAGACGCATATTCCGTGTCATGTTGCCTGTATTTATTTGACATGATTTTGAATTGAACTGTCAAAAGCAAATAAATGACATAATTGTTTTATTATTATCACATACAAGTTTTATCACACTCCAGTTTTAATCCAAAGCCTTTAATTCCACGCAACAAATTGCCTAGTAGCATGTAACATAAAATCTGATTGGTCGCTGGTCCGAGAAGACTTGAATGCCAAGTGCAGGTAATAGAGACGAAGTTAAGTAGTAGTTTCAGAAGAAAAATAAAAACATAAACACTTACTTGTGGTAGTTGGCAGCGTACATGTTTTACCGCAGCCATTGAAGCAACACTTGCTGTTTCCATGACAATTGTAATCATTGATACACTCCACAGTACATGAACCAATAGTATCCAAGGTGATAGCTGGACAGTTTCCATGTTTCTCTGCATCACAAAAAAAACAGCACTTTCATATTATTTAGTTCTTGTTATTAAGAAATTATATCTCTCTATACCACTATTGTTTGAAAATGACAAATGACAAAAAAATCTCAAGAAACACTATTTTAGTAGCACAGCCCTGCACGCATTACACTTGGCATTGCTATGTAGCAAACTCTCGTTTGTATGGTACTTTACGTTCCTACATATCAAAATCTTGCATGCACAGAACTTGACTTGCTACTTCCATAGTTCATTTTACTACAGAGAACAGAGATTACAATCTTTGGTTTGCTTATACTAGAACAATGAAGCCCAAATTAGTTTGGGTCAGTTTTCAGTATACATACAAGATATGCTTCTAATGGGACAAATACTGTATTTTCTCTAGATCTATTAAAAGCACATCTCTAAAAAGAAAAACATACAAACAACAAGCAGCCTCTCAGCTGAGATATAGTATCAATGCAATTGGACTTGAAGAAGTCGAAAATATCACTTTTTACCAAAAATGACAAAAATAATCATCAAAATTAGAGAATTAAAGATAACAAAGTCAACAGCTGAGCTTAAAAAATTGAATGTCTTGCATACTGGATCATTAAAATATGACTTACTTAACCATAGATACACCTTTGTCAGGTTGTCTAAAAAACCCGGTATATTTCGACATATGGTTAACGTTTGTTCAATATAAGTGATATTGTATTAATGGACTTAGTTTGTATATTATTAATATTATTTATTTTATTATAATCGCAATTTGCAGTTGTGTGTACACTCATTCTAATAATGTGGATGAAATAATAGGCAGAAAGCGCATGTTTACGATGTTTCCGCTTTAGAGCGCACTTCACGTCTTGGGCCGATGTGTTACACTTAAGTCCTGTGACTTCCTTGTTGCTTCCAAATATTTTTTATTTCATGCTCCAGTTCCAGTTCCAGTTCCGGGTTTTTTGGACAACCCCTTTGTCATGATGTATCGGTACATGTACATGTATGGCACATGTCAAAATATAAATGTGTATGATGTATAAGCTTTGTCATACCTTGTGGTCGTGGACTGACACAGACAGATGCACATCCATTATTACAACATTTACGTGTTCCGGAACAGTCACCATCCTTAACACATTCGGATACACATGTAAGAGGCATGTCAGTGCTCAAAGGACACACACCTTGCTTTTCTACAAAAAAAAACAATGTACATAAACATTTTCAGTAAATCTTTTCTCCTAGAGTTGATGTACCGGTACCAGTAATTCAGCTAAAACAATATTTTGAATAGACAGTTACAGGTTACATGTTCGTATAATAATACGCTTTATTTATATTTTTTTGTCATGTGATTGAAAATGATATCACCTGATATCACTTTATATCACTGTAGAAAAGAATTTTTGGGTGTTTTGTATGAAATTTATTCTAACTGATTTTTGATGAGTTGAATGTAAAATACTAGTATAGAAAAAAAGTACCATGAAAGGGTTAATTATTCACTTATTTTTCTGACTGGAAAATGTGCTATATATAAATTATTTGAGCATAGAACGCATTATCTAAATGATAAAACCGTGAATTTAAAACCCACTAAATATGCCTGAAATTCTAAATCAGTGAAATTTAAACCCAGTGAAAATTAGTAAATTCGTTAGATTTTATTGCCACTGAATCATCCCTTCAATGAAAATAGCGAAAATAAATTCCAAGTGAAAATAAAGTATTTTACAGTATTCTTAGAGGTGGTTGATACTCATGGATTGATAGGGTGTATTATCCATTCACTTTTGATGCATAGGTAATACTACCACATGATGTCATTTGTAACAACCAGCTCTACCAATAAGTGATATTAGGTGATAACAATCAACCATGTACCGGTATATGTCATCAAATTCATTGTAATTGCTTTTAATCACTATATGCTAGTTTTCCAAATTTGTATCAATCAAGATTTCACTGGTAAATAAATATCTGATATTAAAAACAGTGAATCGGGAAAAACCTACCAAACAGTACCTATGTTGAGCTATCACTAAGGTCCTACTGCGTATACACACAACTGCCACATTGATACCAAGTATTAAAGACACTGATTTCTACTGGCAATATTTTTGAAGACTGCATTCGTTAAAGAGATTGTCAATACATTTTGTGTGTGCACTTACTGATTTCACAGTCAACTTTTTCCTCATTCATCCAGAATTCAGCTTTGCATCCATCACACATGTTAGGTTTGCAAATAGCTTCTGGATAAGCAGTACATGTGACACCATCACAAGGATTCCTGGCACAATTCCAAGCACGTTCTCCCTTGCGGCATTCTATGAAAACCAACACAGATATTTCAAAACATAATACTAATTTGTTCTGTATTTAATCTAGGAGATGAGACGAGGGATGGAAATACAGAACCTAATTCAGGCATTGTCTTTTGAGAATAGCCTGGGAGCTAAAAATGAACACAGTAATGTGAGTGTTTAGGGAAGCTATGGTATCGATTCAGAATACATGTACTGCAAATACTTTTAGCTAGAATTATTTTTGTTGAAAGACATATTTGCTATTTCGTATGAAGTTCATTTTTCACTGATTTTGATTTTCACTGATTTCACTGATGAGTTGAAAGTAAAATATGTGGAAAAAAGTGTTTTCACTGGATTTTATTTTTACTGATCCATCCCTTCAAAAAAATATATTCCAAATGAAATTAAAGCATTTTTCAGTAATATGATTCAGTAGATGTGATGATTAGATTTCTGGGTCTTGGTTTGGGTGAGTGATAGTCAAGTGTAGGGTCTTAAGTTTTTTAGGTTTTATAGTGTGAAGATTACAAACTGCAATACTCACCACAAGACACAGTTGTGATGTGTCCACGTGTACCTGCTACCTCATTTCCACATCTATCAGTACACCAGCAAGTGGATCCATGACATTGACGTTTTTCATATAATCCCTCTTCAGTACACTCTACACGATGTCTACCAAGTAAACCTGGTGCACTACCTCTCAGCTGCTTTTTCTTGTCATGGCAGGGAGTCATTTTGGGTTCTGATAAATAAAGAAATCATATTAGGATTCTGCATGAAAACATAGTTGCCGACCTAAGATCAAAGTAAATTTCATGATGTCTATAAAATCACAATGTTAGATCATTTATTTTAACACACACTGAAACAAAAATAAACATTTTGATGTTGAAACTCCTTGCCTATATGCAAATTTATAAAAAAGATGACACGGCCCTGCAAGTGTTAACAATGAAGTCACATGTTAAATTGTACAATATGAATAGTCATAGTAAGGTTTTCTCCCTAAATTTGTAATAATTTTAGGCAATAGTAATTCTTAATTCCCAATTTATGGATAGATGCGATGTACCCGGTAGTTTTTTTGCACATGTGTACTTATACAAAAAAATATACAAAAAAAACAATGGACAGAAAGTCCTTAAGAAGACAGCGGCATATTTGAAACAATTTTTAAAATATTGCGAAGTGAGTGTAGGTGACAGCTATAAGAAATGAAACATGAGTAATGTGAATGCTATCAGTTTGGGAAACAGGAATTAGTGTTAATAATTGTACTAAGTTTCCCTGTTCTGATCAGTTCATCTAACCCTGGCAATAACTACATGTATGAACAGTGTATCACAATTGTGTGATCTTGATTCAGATAAATACGTCAGCTAGTTCATTCAGTTTCAGGACAGAAATACAAGGTTTCCTGTGCCGATTATATAAGACCTTGTTTCAGCCAATCAGATGGCTAGATTCAGATGAAGCATGTTTTAATAACTAACAGTAAACTTAATAAAACAACAATAAGTACGGTAAAATCTGTATTAGAAGCTGTATCCCTAATAGAAGTTGCCCCATTCTTTTTGAATAATTGAGAACCAAAAATTCATCATTTCTCATATTTGTAGGTGCTCTAAAAGAAGCCGCATCCCCTCTATTTGCATTATACCATTTGAGAAGCCGCGGTTTCTAATACAGATTTTACAGTAAATCAATTATGTAAATGTTCATATCGCTACATTTACTGTTTTCAACAAAAATAATCAATATACAGTGATGTTGGGATTATAATGATATTTACAGAAATGAAACGACAGAATAATAAACTTACCGCATGTCAAATCGTCCATTGTTTGAGTTCCATCAATAGTAGAGCCACACCTATCAACACACCAGCAAATACCAGTAGATGGGTTACATTGCTTTGGTGTGTGGAATCCTTCAGAATCACAAGTAGGAACATGATGTCCATATACTGGTAAAGAAACTCCACCAAATGTGGTGGTTGGGACATGATCTTTTTCAGTCCAACAAGGAGGAGTAGCTGTTGTGGATAGAAAGAGATTGTTTCAATACAGTATATCCTGTGAACAAGGTATATTGTTTGATATATGATAAAACCTGATAATCTAGCCCTAAGAAAAATGAAAAGCCAACTGAATATGCTTAGAATTGATCTATAGGTGATTTTCCGTTCAACTGCGAGATCTCGTGAGATGCATGAAAGACGTGCGTCGAACGTCTGCCGCAAAAAACAAACAATTTGATTTTTAATCTGAATTTCTTTATTTCGTAGCTTACATTGACCGGCCGATCTTCGACAGAGGAATATTGCTTTCGAATACCCTTACTTAATCGAAATTGCCTATCATCAAATGTGTACAGCAAATTATTAAGCATGGAAAAGCCCCCAAAATATTTTCGTGTTTGTCAAATCCCATGCAATGTTTGACGCCACTACGACGCTATGACCTTTGTTTGTCCAAACTTTTACGTTTGATTTCACGCATAACGCGTGATTCTTGCAGTGAACAGAAAATGATCTATTCCCTGAGGTCTGCAAGACCAGTACAATGAAAGTCTAGTTATCCAAACATAGTGCAGGCCGATAAAATCTGAACCATGCAAAGTAAAATAGTCTCCACTCATTGATTATTAATATTAAATTGTGTTGAATGCCTGTTAATCAGGCTACACATGAAAACCAACACAAAAATGTGTCGCTTTTGACATGGTAGATTAGACCGGTAGTGATAATTTCACATAAGAACCAGAGATTTTACAAATATATTATTTTTAAATTATCATATAAAATAATAAAATTTCAGATGCCTGAATTTTTATAGCTCAAAGAATATTTTGAGATAATTGAAGATATCATCATGAAATGAACAAATCTAAGAAAGGTTTACTCAAGGTACCAAGTATCATTTCAGTAATCAGACTTGAAGTTTTTAAGAAGAAGTCGAAAATGTAAAAAGTTGATGTAGATGACAGATGACTAAAAATCAGTAATACGATAAGATTTGCTCGATGAAGTCACCAGCAGAGCTACCAAAAAAGCAATAATGCTTGAATCTGATTAGCTCAAAATAAATTAAAATGGAGGCTACTACTGTGCCAGTTGTGTTAAAGACAATACCTGGATCAACAGCCTTGATACAGTGAGTACCACAACCATTACTGCAACATTTCTCACCAAGCTCACACTCGCCATCTTCAACACAGTTATTTACACATGTACCAAAGGTGTCACTGCTGACAGCGGGGCACACTTTCTCAATATTACGTGAAGTACTGGTAGTGTCTAATGAATGCAAAGATAGAGTATACTTTTTAGTATTTTCTAAGAGATGTTTTGATCAATATAGTTGAAGCCTAATGATATTAGACACATTTCCTGCATCGCAATGAAAGATGTTGAACTATGTATATTCTTCTGAATAATTTTAAAAAGGTATGTAATTACGAACCTTCAAATTCAGCTGCAACACAGACAGTACCACAAGTTGTCTGACAGCATTTCTTTGTACCAACACAGTCGTTATCATTGGTGCAGTCAATGTCACATGTGGTTACTGGGAAATTAGTAACTGCTGGACACATACCTGGCTTCTCTGTGAAGAAAAAACATTAAAGAACAGCTATTGTTAATATTTCTATGATTTCCATCATTTTTCCAGTGACAATTTGGTGCAATATTTTGTACATTTAAATGGTAATTCCCTAGTCTTGAATCACGACATTCTTGGTACACCCAAAAAAGAACAGCTTGGCGAATTACTGTGTAACTACATTAGTACATAGGTAGTCAACACAGAATTCTATGTCTCCACTGATTGCCAGTAGTCTAAAATCCAGCAATTCTGAGTACACCCAAGAATGGACTGGCAGATTGCTATGTTACTACATAGTCAACACAGAATTCTATGTCTACACTGATTGCCAGTAGTCAAAAATCCAGAAATTCTGAGTACACCCAAGAATGGACTGGCAGATTGCCATGTTACTACATAGTCAGAATTCTATGTCTACACTGATTGCCAGTCGTCTAAAATCCAGCAATTCTGAGTACACCCAAGAATGGACTGGCAGATTGCTATGTTACTACATAGTCAACACAGAATTCTATGTCTACACTGATTGCCAGTCGTCTAAAATCCAGCAATTCTGAGTACACCCAAGAATGGACTGGCAGATTGCTATGTTACTACATAGTCAACACAGAATTCTATGTCTACACTGATTGCCAGTAGTCAAAAATCCAGCAATTCTGAGTACACCCAAGAATGGACTGGCAGATTGCCATGTTACTACATAGTCAACACAGAATTCTATGTCTACACTGATTGCCAGTAGTCTAAAATCCAGCAATTCTGAGTACACCCAAGAATGGCCTGGCTAATTGCTATGTAACATTGAAGTCTTACCTCTAGGTTTAGAAGAGACACACACTTTACCACATCCATTTGTGCAACATTTCTCATAATGAGAGCAATCTCTGTCAATGTTACATTTGTTGGAACACGTCTTGTCTTGGATAGAAATAGGAACTGGGCAGCTGCCATGATTATCTAAAGGTACATATAAGAACAAGATTACTGTGTATGGAAAGCAATTACCAAACGCTCAGATAAAAATACAAGCAGCCTATCGGCTGAGATAGCTCCGCTGTTAGCAATGCACATTTCAATTAAAGAACTGAAGACATCATTAGAAAATGAACAATATGTATAGTATCAAAGCAACAGGACTTACAGTTTTTAACAAGAAGTCGAAAATATCACTTTCTACCAAAAATGGCAAAAATATTCACCAAAATTAGAGAATTAAAGATATCATTACAAAATGAACAAATCTGAGAGAGGTCCACATGTAGTACCTATATCTATAATATCAAAGCAATTGCACTTGCGGTTTTTAACAAGAAGTCGAAAATATCACTTTTCACCAAAAATGACAAAAATAGTCACCAAAATTAGAGAATTGAAGATATCATCACAAAATGAACAAATCTGAGAGAGGTCTACATGTAGTATCTATATATTTAATATCAAAGCAATTGAACTATTGGTTTTTAACAAGAAGTCGAAAATATCACTTTTTACCAAAAATGACAAAAATATTCACCAAAATTAGAGAATTGAAGATATCATCACAAAATGAACAAATCTGAGAGAGGTCCACATGTAGTACCTATATATGTAATATCAAAGCAATCGCACTTGCGGTTTTTAACAAGAAGTCGAAAATATCACTTTTCACCAAAAATGACAAAAATATTCACCAAAATTAGAGAATTGAAGATATCAACATGAAATGAACAAACCTAAGAGAGGTCTACCCAAGGTACATATACATCAAGTATCAGAGCATTCAGGCTTGTAGTTTTCAAGAAGAAGTCTAAAAAGTAAAACATTGACATGGACGGACGACGACGGACAACCACTCATATGATAAGCTCCGCTCGACAAAGTCGACAGCGGAGCTAAAAAAGTTCCATTTGAATTAAAATATCATAGAACATTAGATTTTATTTTTTTTTTAATTCATTAAAATTATTTTTCTGAAATTCAGAAAAAACTCAACAGTAACTGTGATGCACACATTTCTAAATGACATAAGGTTATACCAATAATGTGAATATCACAAAGTATGCAACAAAGGCAATACATGTACAGCAACCGTAATGACTGACATGTAGCGAAGACTGATGCATCTCTATACTGGCAAAGTCCATCTTTGCAAAACTTTTTATAACTTTTTCATTGTATACTTTTTCCTGCTTGTAGTGAAAATTTAATGAGAGATTATGGCCAAAAATTTCAACCAAAAACCTTTTGCGCTGTGCAAAAGTTTGTGTTCAGTGACAAGATTATATTAGTCGTACACAATAGGACTTCTGTGTCCAATGTAAGTAAAGGAAAGTATTCAAACACATCTATTAGTGTTGATACAGCTATTTAAAGCATGGCAAAATCTATTGTTTTTTAGATTTATTTTTGACCCTTAGTGTGCAGACAGTTGAAAAAATAAATGGTAAATAGCCAAAAACAACCTTTACTAAGAAGTGAAAAAAGTTGTGATTTCAATCTAATCAGTAAATGTTCTGTGATATTATTTTAACAGCAAGATGCCCACTATCCAAGTTGCATTTCAGAATTTTAATTCCACTGGAGGAAAGAAACACCTTACAACCTACCCATTTTTGGAGGGACACACAAAGTACCACAATTATTGCTACAGCATTTGAGAGCACCACGGCAATCAGTATCAGATTGACATTCAGAGTCGCATCGATCACCAAACATGTATTTTACTTGTTCCACAGCTGGGCATGATCCAATCTTGGCTGAAATAACAAGAAATTGATATCATAAACTACTATGTTGAGCAACACAGTAGCATACAGTACAGTTCTCGCGGAAGCTTTGGCTTTTGTGGCATCATTGTCGCCTACGCATGGCTTCATTGTCGCCTCAGCATCACATCATTGTGGCATCAGCTTCGCGTCATTGAAAATTGAAGCTTTGTTCGCCTCGCTATTTTGTGGCATCATCGTGGCCTCAGCTTCGCAGTCTCATGGCATCAACATGGCATCAGCTTCAAAGTATTGTGACATGAGTATGACCTCATTATTTGCACGCAGAAGGGCAGTAGACAAAAACATGTACAGAAGTTCGATATGTAATCGATTTGAAATTCAAGGCGAATAAAATAATATGATCAAGAGTAAAATGACATTTTAAAAAGATATCTTGTTTAATTATTTTAGTGTTGCGAGTATTGGGCACCAACAACTTTGCGAAGTACATTACAATCGGCAAGGTGACGAGTTTCATATTGACTGGAAGGAAAATCGTGGTAAATTCAAATCACACGATGCAATCGTCGTTCTGATACAACACAATTTGCTGTATACGAAGTGAAACTGTTCTTGTTATAAAATTTACCTTTTTTCGCTCATTTTATTTGCTGCTAGAAGAGCAGATTCAGATTCCTCATTTCGGTGGTATTTTTCTGTGTTTCGTTTAGTTTTAGCCGAGTCCGACCCCATGCCCGGACTACTAAAACATGCAACACACACGTACGCCGCCGGGTGCGTCGGCGTCGTCGCCAGTCATCTTGATACAAAGTTCCAAAACAAGTGCGTACATTTCCAACATATGATTGGATGGTTGTGGTGGCGTCGGTCTGGTAAAATTTGACGACCAATTCTCAAAATTAAGTCACGATCAGTGATCTGAGCTCGATCTATACGTACTTTAAAAGTATTCTCACAAACATATTTTCGAATGAAAACGAGCCATGCCCTGTGAAAAATCGAATAGCGCTTGACATGCAGGAATAATTTATTGGGCTTCAGAAAAAAAACGTGTCCATTTAGTGTGGCCGTAAATATTTGGTCACCAGCCGATGAACAATTTGAAAATCATGATTCACACGGAAGTCCTTCGATACTGAAAATCATCGACCCCAGTCTGGTTTACCTTATTTCCCAACTTGCAAAACTGATTTGTATCTCAGCCCTGTTTTTTTCTTTTTCTTTTTTTTGAACTGAGGTAAAATCCCATCCGTTTGTCAAAATATACCGATGTTTTCCAGTGAATAATTGCGAAGCCTGTCACAGCACACAAAAAAACTTTGTGAATCGACGATGGAGATTGGATGGTACGACGACCCTTCAATTTGCGTTAAATATGTTTTGTTACAACATCATTGATTGGCTGAGAGTCACCTGATCGGAGCATGACCTGGGTCACAGAACCATATTAGTCCGTATTATCAACAAGACTTTGCGAGAAAACCACACCCACATTTTCAACCATTTTAGCGCGGAAGTTGCCAACAAATGTCGAAAACTCGTGAATTTTATAAATTCGAATAAAATAAAGCTAGCGATTCGTAAGACTGGTTAATAATATATCCCCGATGCTCTTCGATTTTTTTTTTATTTCAAGGTGAGAAATGGATACTAGTAGTTGAAGTTCCATCGATTTCAAGGCGACTATTTAACCGCGACAACTCTACGCTCTGTTGTAGTTTCGCGAGGTAAAACAAAAATACAATAAATAGTACTTGTTTAATTATTTGGTTTTACAGCCCGCAAATTACGGGACATGATCCCCATGAATTGCGATAAATAAATGCTGATTGTGTTGAATAATGGACGTCGGGACCGTTTGGAGAAACAAATTACGGTCGGTAGACATTTCAAACAAATGAAATTATTAACGAAAGATGAGATTTTTCTAGGTATTTACGATCATTCGGTCATACCAAATATATACAAAATTGACAAATACACAAAGATGTGTAATAGTAGGTCATTTTTATTTTAGCCTTAGAAATATTTTCTTTCACTCAGTCCACGTCCATGCGTGGGAATTCTATTTAGCTTCATGGTCCTTCCGCTTGTCTTCTGCTTGGGGGGGGGGGGAACAACAATAATTATACAAATCGTAAACTCAACACAATCAGGAAAAGAAACCCAGACAACCATGTTGTACTTCTGTTGAATACATTTTGTAGCAGTGAGTCACGTCGGAATATTGTCTAAAATAAAATATTCAATCCCAGCCAAATCTAGGTCAAAGGGTCAGATTGCGTGCATATAATTATAGATAGTTAAAACAAAAAGTATTTGAACTTTTGACGGTGGTTCAACAT
The DNA here is from genome assembly GCF_978046115.1 of Saccoglossus kowalevskii. Lineage (NCBI taxonomy): Eukaryota > Metazoa > Hemichordata > Enteropneusta > Harrimaniidae > Saccoglossus > Saccoglossus kowalevskii. Next base: position 25,576,532 of record NC_140659.1, read on the forward strand.
CTATGCACGGTTACTAAACTAGTAACCGTGATCTATGAAAACCAGAAAATTTTTAGTAGTCCGAATTGTTGCACGGTCGATGAATAAAACGGAAATTGACCGGTCAAAAGCGGAAGCGGTCAAGAGGTTTGGGGGAAATGAGTACAGTACTTCTTTGTTTGATGAAGCGATGCTGATGCCACATTGTCGCCATAATGAGGCCACAATGAAGCGAAGCGATAATCGCCTAACTTTTTAATGTCGCGACATTGAAGCGATGCTGAAGCCATAACAATGCCATAATGATGCGATGCTGAAGCGAAGGTGAAGCTGAAGTGAAGCCAAAGCTTCCGCGAGAACTGTACTGTATATAGTAATAGTTCATTTTTTTAAATAAAAATTGTCTCTATATTTGTTTCTCAGAAATTAGAGTACCCTTAAAAACAATAGTCTCAGCAATTCTGCCAGCTTTTTTCAAACACTGTAAATGCTAGAATTTTTAAAATAAAACTTTTAATTAACACAGACATATACTACACTGTAATTTGATCAAAATCCCAAAGAGGGTACAAGTTCAATATAACAACAAAGCTGGTCAATCCTTTCCCAGCAACAATTCATTATTATTATCATTACCATGGAAAACAACATTACAAGTAATAATGCAGTAGGAATAAAACTTGTATACTTACTATCTCTGCAAACCACTTTTTTCTCTTTAATGAAAAATTCCACAGTGCATCCTTTACATCGATTTACTTTGCATTTAGCATCATGGAAGCCAGGGCAGGTCATCTTATCACAAATACTGTTGTCACATATTTCTGGTTGGGATCCATCTGTACACATGTTGGAGCTTGTTCTGGAGAGTGTTCTGCCTGTCGTATCATCCTCCTCAGACAAGTAAAACACAGCTTCTGTCAAAGGAAAACAAATTTGTATTGGAATATTTTCTTTGAGATTAATTAAGATGCAAAGCAGAAGAAAACATGACCAAATAATTTGGTTCTTTTGTTTTAAAAGCGGTCCAGAATCCATAAAATTATTTTGTCCATAAAGTGATTTAAAATCTATATCATATACCTATGTTACAGTGAACATTATACATCCAAATATGAGATAAGAAGAAAGTGAGGCAAGCTAGCACATTAAATTATCCAGTGGGATGAGTAAATCATTGCAATATTTAGATTTGATTGTAATACAAGACAATGTTTTAAGATTCCCCATATATATTTTTTTTGTATTTTTTTGTTTTTTATTTATTTAAAGCCAAAGGGTCGTCACCTGCGCACGTGCGGAAATTGAGTCCCAACCGACAATAACAACACATGCTAAAAATGCAAAGACTAATGGGTAGACGCTTGTTTGTAAACAAGGACACGCTATGGCCATCTGAGGCATGCACAGGTGACGACTCCCCCGCTTTAACCAACAACATATGAGAAACAATGAAATTTTATTCTCAATTGTTTAAAAAGAATAGGTGCGACTTCTATTAGGAATGCGGCTTCTAATATCGATTTTATGGTACTACTTTATCCAAATTTGTTTAGTATTGGTACTATGTTTATAGGACTAAGTTGATACTTACTGCATTTAGGATTTCCATTTATACGGGTACCTTCAACTTCAACACCACATTTGTTAACACACCAGCATTCTTCACCCACACACTGCTTGTGTTTGTAATATCCATTTTTATCACAATCTGGCATGTAATCTGTCCAAATGTCCAGTTGCCGGGTGCATGGTGGGGTCATCATTTCGTTGGCTGTATGATATAAAGAGTTATTAGTTATGTAAGCGGGAGAGGCACCATATATACAGCACATTTTCAGTTACTTCATTAGATCTGGGAGGTGAATCCAACTAACTCATCCAAGTTAATTTCTACCTCCCAGCCATTATTGCATTTCTAAATAATTTAAATGAAAATCTGCATTATCCTGACAAGTTCTATTACTGCAATGTAATTTATAATTGTATATATGGAAATAAAATATTATTATTATATATCATATACACTGTGACAGCTTTTCAGTGGTTCTTTGTTTTATCAGTGGAGCAATTTATTGAAAATTTGAATTTGTCTATTATTAAACAGAATTAGTGTTTTTTAGACATAATTTGAAATTATTATTTTCTCACACTTTCTTCATGATTTTGATTACAACATTTGTGCTTGCAAAGGATTTTCCAAATAAAGTCGCAAATTACTGTGGAATACTTTATTTTCGCTGAAATTAATTTTCGCTGAAAAGGCTTTTTAGGCGTTTTGCTTGGAATTTATTTTCACTGATTTTTCATGAGTTTAATGTGAAATATAGGATTTTATTTTTATTATTATTTTCACGGAATCAACCCTTCAGCGAAAATAGCGAAAATAAAGTATTCTACAGTATGTAAAAATTCAAGAAATTGGGATCATCTTACTTATGCACATGACATTTTATTTTTTTAACTTCAAGATTAATAAATAAAAATATACGGTTTTTGTGTTGTGTTGTCTATTTCTTTGACAAACTTGGTAATAATTGAATTTATTATACATCTGTCACCGTAAGGCCATAATATGACAGAACCCCACACCCTTCCCATGGCTTTCGTTGCGTATGGAAGTTATTTTCACGAGTGATGCGGTGTATCCTGCGGCCGTACTTTCACGAGCGAAGCGAGTGAAAGTACAGCAGAATACACCGCATCTCGAGTGAAAATAACTTCCATACGCAACGAAAGCCACGGGGAGGGTGTGGGGTTCTGTTATTATTACATATGTTCCATACTTGATTATTTCGTATTAAAGAAAGAACGTGCAAACCGGGATGGAATTTAGGTCGGGGAACCCCATTGCCCATTAATATGTTCCAATATAAGTGTTACGCCCTAGCAGCGCGTGTCAGTGTAGAACGCGCCCGGAGAACGCGTGTCACTGTTTGTTTGAAATTAAAATAATCAGACGTCTAATCTGAGTCACTGTTCGAATAAATAACTCGTTGACGTTTAGTTGGGACCACGGCAGAACCAGAACTTGAACTGGACGACTATGATACACAGTTTATGTTGAAGTTAAAAGTTCCGCCACAGAATTGTGCATTGACAAACATGCCGTGCAACTGCGGTACTCCTCTGACGGGATGACTTTCGTCGACAGCGGTTGTCGCTGAGCTGCACGCTACAACTTCGTGTGTGATGTTGCTTGCTGGTCGTGGATTGACTGAGTCTTGATTACCGGTTAAAATGTTGCTCTTTTGGCGTTGGTATTTTTTATTTGGAACTGAGTAACGCCGCAACGTCGCCAGCAGAAACCTGCTATCTCGATGCTGATGGTTGCGGCTGCATAGTAATCGCTGATTTTACTGCTGGTGGATCTTCTGAGAGCCCTTCAAGGTTTATAAAACTCAGTTTCCAGGTGGTCAACATACATTAAGTTCTCCCAATCGTAGTATTCCATGTGATGTACACCTGACATGCCAAAAATGTTGTTGAACGATTTGAACTGGATAGAAATAGCAGACGAAAATGTGTTTACAAAATAAAAATAGTTCGGTAGCCAATGAAAATACCATGTTCATTTGCATATCGACCGTGAAAATACCGAAAACATTATTGCATGGGTGATATGCAAATTAGTTTGGGCCAAAATAAGTGACTGCCTAAAAGTACCGTTACTGTTGTTCAAATTTCATTTCACTCGGCAAGTATATTCATGTACCCCAAGGGGAAAATATCATACTTCTAAATATTGTTTATTTTGAAAAACTGTACTCCTGAAGGGAATACTTTGTTTGCTCTCAGACCTCATTTGCATATGGGTTGTGGAAATACCGATTTTGATTTCAGGGACGAATCAAAATAAACTGCAGTACATATGTAATAAGTTACAGCGTGTCGTAATTTTGCGGTATTTTATGGGGTATTTTCATCCTACCATATAAGGAAATGCGAATTCCAAATATGAAATGATTACGCACGTACGCGTCCTCTAATAATAAAAACAAACATGGCTGCCATTCGAGTTTGATCGAACTCCACACAAAGAAGTTCGCTGATTCCGCTGTAAACATTTTGGATTTCGGCATTCCCATGATGTATTTTCTTGGAAGGTAAAGTTGTATAATAATAAGGTTATCACGAGAATACCTCAAATTATGCACTCAGACAGTACGCCGCACATTGACCTCCGCTGCGCGTTTATCGATACTCCAGCTGTACTGTCTTTGTGCATACGTTGAGGTATTGTCGTAGTAACCTCATAATAATAACATATATAGGTCTCAATTTTTATAAATACAACTTTGTATGGTAAATCACTTGCAAGCCCACATGTGAGACATATATAGGTTTTAATCTTTATGTATTAACTATTTTCTTCATAAAAGAGAAGAAATTACAGTCAAACCTGTGTTACTGACAACCTGTGGGCTGCACTGTGACCTAAAGATTGAAAGTGACCTGTATACTAGTATAGGCCACGCGTATAATTTTTGCAATGATCTGATCAAATGAACCTGTGTATAAAGACCATAGTCCTGCAGATGATTGCATGTTTAGTATATAAAACTAATCTCTACACTGATTCCTTTTATTTAATCATAACAAACAAGCATATTTTTTTATTTATTTCCTATCTGCAAATTTCTGCGCCTCATCAATTGAGACATTATTGTCATTAACAATAAACTAAACCATCAACTTCATATAAAAAACACCTGACAATTTCTTTCAGTACCTTAGGAGGTCACTGCGAACAAAATTGACTGCACAATGAAATAACATCAGGGGGTTTGCATCTACTTACGACATGATGGCCAGGAATCTGTCCTAGTGTCAGGAATTTCAATGCCGCAAGGTGTTACACACCAACATTCATAACCATGGCACTGGATGGGGGAATACAATCCACTATCATCACATTTTGGAACAAAACTGTCTGACTGGAATACGGGAGCTTCATTGATTGTGTGGGTTGGAATTCTTGATTTCACATTCCAACAAGGTTCCGGAACTGTAATAAAAAAATAAACAAATAATGAGAAAATTGAAATCTAACAATACAAGAACCTTTTTCCATCCTTCCATCTCAGCCATTGACATTAAAATAGTAAATGAACAATATATGTATGTACATTTGGTTACTGGCTGTCCACTCAAACACAACCATGGCTCCTCCAGAGTTTCCTCTGGAAATATTAGAGGAAATATAGGTAATATAGATAACCCAACTTTGATTTATAAAAAATGAGAATTTACTTCAAGTTTACCCAAATCAAAAGTTTAACTGAGATTTCTAAAGATTGTGTTTCTGGTTATTAAAAAGTATTTGTTTTTGTTCTGTGCATTATCCACTTATTGTTTCCACTGGTAGATCAACAGCAATGTTAAAGTAGACAGCCAAAGACCGAATTTAAATATTTCTCAGTCTCGGAAATTGAATCCAAGGCTAATTGACGCCTGATCTGATCCCATGTCAAACATTAAATAACTGACAAATTGATATTTCATTTTATCATCCATAGCTTACATCTACTTTATTCGAATAAAAGAATGAAATGTAGAAAAAGTCAAAAAACTATTTGGTCCCAGATCTTTTCACTCATACACAGAATGCTATAAAAGAATGAGGGCGCCCTCTATAGACCATAAATGGTCTAATCAGGGAGTTAAAAAACTTTTGCCACAGATTTAATTGCTGTATTCTACCTAAGAAGATTGAATAACATGTGGCTAATTTGCATAACAATAACACATGTTAATCATATACATTGTTTCTTTACTTCTATGATAATTAAAGCGGCTGAGAAATGTGGTACACACTGAAGCTTTGGTTTATAGAGGGCTCCGCCCTGCTTCATGATTTTCTAGCAAATTTACAACAGGAGAATATAAGCATCCCAAGCATAAAACAATGATGACTTTGTGTATGGACCTCGCCCCCTAACTCAAAGCTTCTGACTTTTTTCAGCTCTCCAACGATTACCAGATTACTTATATACACTGGGAATCTGCTGACTTTTGCTAATCTACTAAGATAACTGTGTTTTCTTTTCAGAAAAGTGCAGAGAAGTCACCTTAGGTTCACAACTACCAGTAAACAGATGAGATAACAGTGCAGGGATCAATCATTCCTTGGCTGGGGTAGCAGTAACACTGTACAAGACCTTTCAACCTGAGTGATTAGTCTGGTTAAATTTGCACACCCCTCCTGTTAGAGTCATTTTATGAATCAGAGACCTCAAAAAAATGAAGAACTAGAGTCCAAAAGTTCATACTCCATTGCGCTCATGCCATTCACCCAGTGGCATCACAAATCTTGTTATCAAAGCTTTAATCTGGCTTGAGTTTTCAACTGTTCGTGAACTTGAAAAACTATGAGTACAACCAGACATCCAAAAACAATATTTGTTCATATTTTCTGAACAGAAACACTTACAAATACTGTGCTATATTTTTGGCAATGAAACAATGTACATTTCATACATATTTGTTTTGTTCTGGAAAAAAACCTTAATTGTATCAACAGTTTGAATTTTAAATTCGACACACTGATCCTATACAAGTATATTTTCTATGTAAATTTTCTTTATGCAGAGGGGGGGGGGGGGGCTTTTCAGTATGTTAATAATATGAGACAAATTTAGATAGATTACATTGCAAAATTTAGATATATGGTAATTTTGAAAGCAAGTTAAAGAAGAACCGATACTATAAATATGGGCAAGACGGCCACCCCAATTAGTATGCTAATCTGAACCAAACCACTCACATCATGGCAGGAGCTCTGGCCGAAATGTGCCGCAACAAGTAAAAATCCTGAGTTTAAAATAGGGCTAATGTATGCAAAATGCTTGTCAATCACAGTTTGAGTAAGCGAGCATAATAAGCATTCATTTACTTAGTAGACAGAAGCAGAGTTAATTACCCATGAGAATGTGGTGCAATCCATGGGATTGAGCGGTTCCCCTTTAAGCTAGTTTAAAGTCTGCTAAATTTAAGTCGTGCTTTGACCTGGCCATGTGATTAAATATCTAAACACAGGTTGATGATCAATAGTTTATCGGTCACTCATCGGTCAAACGTAATCTATCTTCACACTAATCAATATAAAAGTTAAATGATTTAAAGTTCAATGAGATATAAGTAAAAGACAAGATAACAGAATTGCCATGTCAGCTACATCATTGTTTGCTCAAATACCTTGGTATCTAAGATTGAGATTAAACACTTTAAGTTTATTTTAAGGACAGCACATAAAGTACTGTAAAATACTTTATTTTAGCTGGAATTAATTTTCACTGAAAAAACTTCTTGGGTATTTTGTATGGATTTTATTTTCACTGAATCATTCCTTCAACGAAAATAGCAAAATTAATTCCAAGCGAAGATAAAGTATTTTACGGTAAGTGTTTTAGTCAGTATTCCCAACTAAGGACACACTTAGCCAACAATAGTCTTATACCCTGTACTTTTGATAAAATATTAAATAACTAACTGTTAAAATATACAATTTGACATCATGCCATGAAGTGACAATATCACGCCGTTTTTGCTAATGACATTTTCTTAGCAACAACCTTATTTTACTGAAAGCTGGACAACCACAATTCATAACATTTATTTGATCAAAGAGAGAAGGAACTATTTTTTTGTGATCTGATCTAATCGAATAAAATCTTTATTCACAATCACAGTAATTTAAGAGATCCAAAATTAAAAATCTTGTCTTTTCTTACAGAAAAAATAGTTTCAGCAAAATAGTTTATTCAATGATAAATCATACCTTAGCATTTTTTTTAGATGCCTTGTCGAACAAAATTATTCTAAAATGATATATAATTCTTAAAACTAAATAGCCCCTTTTAAAAGATTGCTCAACGTGTGTTCGAATTTCATGTAAACAATGCATTTTACACGCATTGTATACCGTACATCATTCCATATAGAACAGGGTGCGACAACCACCACTTCAACATACTTCAGCGTTTGAATGTTGTCTTCGCCAAATACAAACTGACAAATTTGTTGTAGGTAAGTAATTAACCATTGTGTTAGGTCGAGAAACTCTTAGCAGCCAGTGATGTCAAAAGGTGAGTGGAGTTGAGGTGATTTAACTGATATTTTGATTATTTATATCATGATAAAGTTGTTTTTTTAAAGAATTTTTATTGACCTTATCTTGTTTTGCCGATAACAAATCACATGTGTTATCTCCTATTTATTTGAACAATATTGGTACCAAGCAAAGCTTATCATTGTCTGTACTTCATTGCATAAGTAGAGATATGGCTGAAAAGCTGACATACTGTGTTAAGGTCGTTGCACGCAGAAAGAACTATCAAAACTTGTTCTAGTCCAGAAACTACTGGTATAAACTGCAAATAGATAAATTTAGGCCAATGAAAACTGGAGCCACGTACTACAATTTATATTTTTAACGTAACTCGATTATGATGTATTTAGTTATCAGGCTTTAAAGGGCGGTGATCGTCAGGCAGTGCGTGTTTGAATTTCGTGTAAATAAACAATGCATTTTACATGCGTTGTATACGTCGCTATGAGTCCCATATCGAACAGGACACAGCGCGACCACCGCCCTTTAATAGAATTGTACAATTCAAGCATAGCATCACATGGCGCCAATAGCGGGAAACAATCATAATATTATTTTACACTCAGTGTAACCACCATTGTTAGTTACACCAAGTAGTCGTTTCACTCATCTGGACTAAAGTTTGTACTATTTGATAATTTTCCACAAAATTTGTTCAAGCTTTTATGAAATTCACAGTACTTTCTTTTTTAGTGAGTGAAATTTTGTAAAATTATTTCAAATAACCATTTCCTAAGTCAAATAAGTATACTTACATATTGTGTCTTCCTTCGTGAGTCTTGGCTGAAAAAATAATACACATAATATGAATCATAAACATATAACTCATAATGTATAACTGGAATTACACTGTTTATTGGGATATTGATCAACAGTTAACAGTTTTTTTATTTATTGTTGGAGGAAATAAGCTAAATAATAATAAAATAAAATTTTCCACAGAGAACAAAGCATCAATTTCAAAAAGTGAACATTGTCTCGCTACTTGTTCACTCTGACATCAATCAGTATTTGATATGTAAATATGTATACTCTTTAATTTTATGATACAAGCAAAAGTAAATAAAATGGCCATCAGTACTGAACATGAACCATAAATCCTTATACAATGTATGAGGAGAAATTTGTTGAATTTTCATTTTCTTGTAAGATTCTATCTTTAATTTTATGATACAAGCAAAAGTAAATAAAATGGCCATCAGTACTGAACATGAACCATAAATCCTTATACAATGTATGAGGAGAAATTTGTTGAATTTTCATTTTCTTGTAAGATTCTATCTTTAATTTTATGATACAAGCAAAAGTAAATAAAATGGCCATCAGTACTGAACATGAACCATAAATTCTTATACAATGTACGAGGAGAAAATTGCTGAATTTTCATTTTCTTGTAAGATTCTATCTTTAATTTTATGATACAAGCAAAAGTAAATAAAATGGCCATCAGTACTGAACATGAACCATAAATCCTTATACAATGTACGAGGAGAAAATTGTTGAATTTTCATTTTCTTGTAAGATTCTATCTTTAATTTTATGATACAAGCAAAAGTAAATAAAATGGTCATCAGTACTGAACATGAACCATAAATCCTTATACAATGTACGAGGAGAAAATTGTTGAATTTTCATTTTCTTGTAAGATTCTATCTTATTGTGAAAATGAATTTGTTGTGTATGCCTAGCCTACAATATTGTCAGCTAATTGGATGTATTGTAAATTTTTAATTTCCATTGCTAAACTCTACACTAATTACTCTACTCATTCACTCCACCCCCCTCCGAATAAATTAATTGTTTATGCCCTTCTTGAGGACACCTATAGTTATCTAGAAGGGAATACACATATGATTGAGGGTGGGGATACATGGAAATTAGTCTTTCTTCAGGATTTTATGGCATTTATGAAAAAAAAAATTATTTTCACCAACTTGTGAAATTTTGTCTATTGCAAAATTAAAACAGTCTACAGTAGCTGTGTTGCAAGTAATGTTTTCTCGAAATCTGATAACAATTTACTGGCTTCCTGAAAGCAACATTGTTTGCAACACACAGCTGTATTATCAGCCAATTAGCTGATGATATCACAAGCTATGTGTACGAAACAAAGTCACAGTAAATGTTTACCAGAATCTATGGCTGGGGGAATGAAAATCAAACAATAACTATTTATGCTACCCGCTAGAAAAAACTGTCAGATTGTTTTCTAATAATAATATTAAATTCTGATAAAAACATGTATTATTGACACAGGACAAGTTAGTTCCCCATCACAGTCACTTGGAGCTGAAATTTAATAAATACTATTTTTTTTTTTTAATTTTTTTTTTTTTTTTTTTTTAAATTAGTATTCATTAATTTTCAGCCTCCAAGTGACTGTGTACCCCATCCCGAAGTTTGACTCACACACCCAACCACCTCGCCTAAATTCAAAGAGACTTTTTGAGATGATGGTCCGTAATCACAGTCAGTACAACGGCTAGCCAGTGTGACGGTAGACCCTACTTACTAGTCTTGTTTCATTCAACAAACTCGTGTAAACGGGGACAGCAGTGTTTTACAGTTACGGAAGCTACCCCCGTAGACGACATTTTGTTTCGTGTGCAGCTGTTTTAAGCATAATAATCATACACTTAGGGAGTCTAATATTAGAGGGGTACGTAGTTAGTACCACAGGGAGCCCGGGAACTATAATCAACTGTAATACGCAGTCTCTATGAGCGCGGGGGGGGGGGGGGGGGGGGGGGTTTATCGGCTGGTATCTAGTGTAAGAAATAGACCATTGCACTAATGCGAATGCTTAAGAACACCGTCGCAAACCATCCCACTATTTGCGACCATGACAAAGCTATGTTGTGGTCTGCCTTTACACTGGCGTTCTTCGGCTTCTTGAGAGTCAGCGAATTTGTCGCACCCACGTCAATGACCTTCGATCCACAACGCACTTTACTGACGGCAGACATCACGTGCAACACAGACCTCAAGGCGTCTAAGACAGACCCATTCCGCCGGGGATGTAACATCATCATCGCACCCTCACAGTCATCGGTCTGCGCCGTGCAGGCATACCAGGCGTACAAAGCACTACATAGTTCCGTCGCTCACCTACCCGCATTCCAGTTCGCCAACAGTAATTTCCTCACGCGGCAAGCTGTTAGCAACCACATTCGAGACCTTCTCACTCGCGCATCTGTACCAGATGTTAACCGTTACACTACTCACAGTTTCCGCAGTGGTGCAGCCACGACAGCTGCCGACGCAAATCTCCCGGACTGGTTGATCAAGGCACTGGGCAGGTGGCGCAGCGACGCCTACCAGACGTACATTCGCACACCCCCCAGCATCATCCGCTCAGTTCCGGGTCACTTGTCACTTGCTCTTCCTTAACTGTAATTTCGACATTTGTCTTGAGATTTCATTTCGTTTTCGTTACATGTATTTGCAGTGTATTTAGTTTAATGTTTCATCGGTCTAACCATGCTTTGTTTTATCCTATCGCGATAGACTTTGTAACACATCATCCTGCCTTTAAATTTGGGGGTTTCCACCACAGACCAAGCAGACTTTACACGGGTACCCACGCTGTCCATCCCCCTGGGGTTGTGAGTCTATCTGCAGGCTCCCGCCAGGGGGACGCCAGCCATGACGCCCGCCTGTACAGTCTCTGCTGGTGGAAGGTTGCAACCAGGTACCACGCGCTCGGCGTCATGATACAATTCACAGGCGAGTCGCATCATGGAGCTGTTCGCTGCGACGCCTGCGTCTGCAATTCGCTCCCCCTTCCACTTTTGCCAAAACCTTGTGTCTTGTGTCATTTATTGAAGCATTAATAGTATGATTATGAATATAATTTATAATCTGTGTTAATGCTCAATTATGACATGCATTGACCAAGCTGACATCCCCCTTTCATATTTTGACACCTCCCATGCCACATTGTACTTCATGCAATATTTGCTCACATTTCGTCCTTCAGTCGGATTTACATTAATTAACACCAGACTGTTCATTCGCTTATCCGTGCTCGCATCCTCTTCAAGCATCAGTTCATTTTGCCGCACCGTACGATACACATCGTCTCAGCAGACCTCCCACCCACCCATTCATGCAAAGGTCTCTATATACCAATTTCTATACCATTACCGATCTCACTCAAGTGTAACTCATGTTTATCTGCTCATGAACAACCTTAGCAATAAACAGGAAAGGGGGTTTCCACCACAGACCAAGCAGACTTTACACGGGTACCCACGCTGTCCATCCCCCTGGGGTTGTGAGTCTATCTGCAGGCTCCCGCCAGGGGGACGCCAGCCATGACGCCCGCCTGTACAGTCTCTGCTGGTGGAAGGTTGCAACCAGGTACCACGCGCTCGGCGTCATGATACAATTCACAGGCGAGTCGCATCATGGAGCTGTTCGCTGCGACGCCTGCGTCTGCAATTAATATAATACAAGGGCGCTCACAAGCTGAGAACACAGCTTGTATATCGGCTCCATGTCTAACTGTTGAATTTAGCATTCTAATGCTGATTCTAGGTCTTTAAACATCATCAACCATTTTATGAAACATATAAGATGTTGTAATAACAAGTCAAGTATTTCAAAATTGGATTTATACGAAGAAAATCGCAAGACAAAATTCCACTGTTCAAGTTCAAGATTCACAAAGCATCCAAGATGGCGTCAATGGACAAAGACAAAGAGAACTTTGCAGATCAAACCAAACAAACCAAACAACGCCGTGTTGTTCGTTCTACAAAGGACGCTAACTTTATCCACGAATCTGAAATTACGAAGAAAAATCAGACCACTGACGTAGAAGATGTCACCCCTGTAACCTATTCTCAACGCCGAGGAAAAGACCTTATCCCCGACGAACAGGACACAGTAACCCATTGGCGTAATAAACACAGCGACGCAAGCCATCCTGAAATTAACGACGTTTGCTACAGAACAACACCTGCTCGAATTATAACCTGGATAGAAGTAGCAAAGACCAGATATAGTAACGTCTTTCAGGACAAAAACAATATTAACATGCAATGGTGTAACATTTCCGGAGGTACTCAAATGAAGTGGGTAGATCGACGCCGTGACGAAGACAACAGCAAACAGGTCACTGTCAGTTTCTATTATTCATCTGGCGTCATTTATATCCAAGGTAAATATATCTTACAGTGGTCTAAACGTGAATATCCTGCCCTTAAAGCAAAAGTACATGAATTTCTTTCTGAATCGGTGACGAAAGAGTGCGAGAGCAACAACAGACAACCAAAATATAAACAAGCAAACCAAGATGGCGACGCACAGTCGGCACGTGAACCTATCGCCCAAAATGGCGGCGACGGCGTTCATAACTGCAACGCAACAACTATCCCTGATGATATGCTATGTATATGCTCTCCACAACCTCAAACTGATGTGATCACCAATACGGAATCACAGATACCAGTATCAGAAAACACTAGCCAATCCATATCAGAATCAGTCAACCAAGCCAGTGATCTTCAGAATACAACAAAACAGACACCTATTCGCTCAAAATCACATCTACTAAACAAAGCAAGAAATGTTATTCTAAACAAGGAATCCAACTTCCGGGAAATTATAGAAGATATCGAAGACAGATATATAGACATCAACAATAAACTTGATGATCTACAACAGGAAAAACTGGACAGCAAGGCAAAGTTTTCCTCACATGACAAATTAACGGCAAGCTGTCAGAGTGAGATCAAGAATTTACAAACATCACTAGACAACATCAACGCCAATGTACTCAAGAACAATAACGACATAACTAAACTGAACAAAAGCTTCAATAGGATGCATGACACACAATCACAGATATTAACCATGTTGAAAACCATACAACGCAATTATGCTCTTACGGAAAACAAGAACGTTGCCTATGTTAACGAAGCAACACAGACAAGATTTAATACAACCAATTCCGAAAAGTCGCTAACAACTGCCAATGCCACAACACAAACAAATCCACCTCTCCAAACAACACCTCCGGTCGAAGAAACCTCAAATCTAAATATTGACGCTACACCATTTATCATCAACATCCCGGTGAAAAACTCCTATGACATTCTGAGAGAGGACCATCAAGATCCACTACAATCTACCTCAGCAGATGACAGTGCTAACTCTACTGGTGATTCCAAATATGCCATGACCCATACCTCCAAGACTACAAACTCACAAAAAAAGGACTTCCACGGAACACCGACTGAAAAAAACAAAAACAATCAAAGTCCATCACACAAAAATGCATACAATACTGTTATTATTGGCGACTCTATTATCAAGCACATTGATCCACGTAAATTCTCAACAGTCAGGAAAACCCATGTCAAAGCGTTAAATGGAAAAGGTATTAGCGAGGTGACAACTTATCTGGAAAACTCAAGTTTCAAGAACCCACGTAACATAGTAATACATGTTGGATCTAATGACCTGGACAGAACTACAGAGTCAAAGAAAGAAGCACTTCTCGACAACTACCATCAGAAATTTGTAAACCTGATTGACGTCACCCGTAAAACATATCCACAGAGTAGAATATTCGTCTCTAGTATTCTACCCAGAATTGACAAAGCCCAGTTTAACACAACAGCAACTAGTTTCAACTCATCCTTACAGTCATTATGTGAAGACACAGCGGATGTGCACTTTATACAAAACAATCTACTTGACGCAACAAACAATATTAAATCGTACTTGTACGAAGACAAAGTGCACCTAAATGACAGAGGAACTAAATTCCTAGTCACCAACTTCAAACGTAATATATATCAGACCATCATAAAACGTACAGATGCTACAGAGCAAAGAATGGATCAAGGCAAATCACAAGATTACGATTTTAACACCAACCCTTTGGGCCAGCAAAACACTAAACACAACATGGAGCGAAACAATGGTCACAGAAACAAAGAGCAAACAACACTCAACAGAAGAAAACACAGTAGACAATATTCATTACTTGATGACCTACTTACCAGCCTGGCGAGCTATATAAAAAAACAATAGATTCAATGAACTCACTCCAAAAAATTCTCATTTTAGAAAACATTTTCTGACCTAGAATTCAGGTATTGTGTGCTTTCAATGTATTTTTTTTTATATGATGAATGTTGCTAATAAGCCCTCCCTTAAATGTACTTCCTGGAACATTCATGGTAGTTTAGATCTCAAAATTAGAGATAATAACTTTTTAGATCTTATTAGTGACTTTGATATTATTAGTCTGGTGGAAACCAAAACGGGTGCAGATTCCTGTATCCAATTGCCAAATTTTTGCCATTTTCATTCATTTCGAGCTGATAAACACAAAAAAGCCCGCTCTAACTCGGGAGGAATCATTGTCTATTTCAGAAACACTTTAAAAAAGGGCATTAAACAAGTGAAGAGTGGAAGTGATGATTTTCTCTAGCTGCTCCTAGACAAAGAATTTTTTAATCTTGACGAGGATATTTATTACGGCACCATTTATCTTAGCCCGCAGTATTCAAGTATTTTTAAATGGAAAGACGCAAATTTATTTCAAGTATTGGAGGATGATATTAATAGATATTCAAAACGTGGTTCAGTTATTCTATCAGGCGATTTCAATGCCAGAACCAAAAACATTATGGAATTGACCTCTTTCAGTAAAATTAACTATCAGTCATCTGCTCCAAATATTAACATTAGAAAAAGGGCATCTCAAGACTTGGCAGTAAAAAATCATTATGGTGACTCATTGTTGGATCTATGTTTATCCGCAGAACTAACCATCCTCAATGGTAGATGTATAGGAGATAAAACTGGCAAGTACACTTGTCATCAAACTAAAGGCAGCAGTGTAGTTGACTACACTATTGTTAGCAATAATCTATTTAACAAAATTAATCTATTCTATGTTCACCCTCTTAATTTATTACTCTCAGATCACTGCCAAATAACTTTTCATCTTCAAACAAATGCAATTTACACAAATAATATTTCGAAAATAACACACTCCCACAGTGATAAATTAGTACATGAAACTGACACTTACATTTGGAATAGCGAGTCAAATTTGATATTCAACCTAACGCTACAAAGCAGAGATATTACAAATTTAATTAATAACTTTAACATTAAACATTTTGACAATACACAACAATCAATTGATGAGGCAAATACTATGCTTTCAAGTATTTACATTGAAGCAGCTGGCAGATGTCTGAAAAAACATATCAGGAGAAAACCAAAAAAAAATAAATGTAAACCAAAATGGTTCAACAAGGACCTATATAATCTAAAGAAAGAAATTTTGGGTATCTGCAGTAAATTTAGTGCAAACCCATACAACATTAAACTGAGAGAAAAATGCTACAGTCTGAAGAGGGAATACAAGCGGCTAATAAAAAAGAAAAAGAGAGATTTTAAAAATGATATATTGAACAAGCTCGAAAGTTTTAGTGAATCAAACCCCAGTGAGTACTGGAATTTATTAAGAGAGCTAAAAGACACCAAAATAAATAATGACTCTGATAATGTTGACAGTCAAACCTGGTTTGAACATTTTAGGAAACTGAGTAAAGAAACAAGTAATACAATGAGCGAAAACTCATTGCAGCTACAACTAAAAAATCATGAATCACTCTCTCTACCTAAAGCCAACTTAGACAAGTACATCTCACAATTAGAAATCCAAAATGCTATAACTAAACTCAAAAATAAAAAAGCTCCAGGCGCAGATAAAATTACCAATGAAATGATCAAGGCCAGCAGGAACCCACTAATAAAACCACTACAAAAACTATTCAATTTAATCCTGCAGAGTGGATACATCCCTAATCGCTGGAATTTAGGTATGATCACTCCTATTTTCAAAAAAGGAGACAAAACAAATCCAAACAATTACAGAGGCATCACACTTCTTAATAGTGTCAGTAAACTTTTCACCTCCATTCTTAAGCAACGGCTTTTGAAACATCTAAAGGAAAACAACACAATTATCAGAGAACAAATAGGATTCATGCCAAACTGTAGCACCAAAGACCATTTATTTGTCCTCAAACAACTAACCACAAAATACCTGAGCAACAAAAAGACTTTGTTTGCTTGTTTCATTGACTTCCAGAAAGCCTTTGATTCCATCTGGCATCTAGGTCTCTTCTGGAAACTTATCCAAAGTGGTATTACAGGTAAATTCTACAACATCATAAAATCCATTTATCTGAACTCAACAGGATGTGTTAAACTTAAACAGTGTGTAACAGACAGCTTCACAATTAATAGAGGAATTAGACAAGGGGATGGACTCAGCCCACTCCTTTTCAATATCTATGTAAATGACATTAAAACATCATTAGACTTGGCTCATAATGACCCACCAAGTCTCCTAAACACAAGTCTCCCATGTCTGCTATATGCAGACGACTTTGTAGTATTATCCCAATCACATACTGGCTTACAAAATGCCATAAATTCTCTTGAAACTTACTGCCAGAAATGGAAACTCAATATTAATATCTCTAAGTCAAAAATCATCATGTTTAGTAGGTCAAAAAAATCACAGGACAAACTAAAATTCTATGTTGATGGAAAGGAACTTGAAAATACAAAAACCTACACATACCTCGGCATTAAACTACACAAATCAGGTAAATTCATCGGAGCACAAGAAGACCTCAGAGCTAGAGCAATGAAGGCATGTTTCAAAATGAAACAAATGCTATTCTCAGAAAAACTAACTCCAATCAAAACATACTTAAAAATGTTCGATGCAATTGTAAAACCAATTATGCTTTACTGCAGTGAAATTTGGACGAGCGAGAACATCAATAAATCGCATCTAATGGCAAATCTGTCAACACCAATGGAAAAAGTACAAATACATTTCTGCAAATACCTTCTAAAAGTAAATAGCAAAACAAGTAATTTGGCAAGCCTACTAGAGTTGGGAAGATATCCTCTCCTAGCATCAAGCTTAAAATATATGATCAAATATTGGATCAAAATTAATAATTCTAACCCAAATTCGCTAGTACATGAAGCTTACAATCTTGGGATACATCTTGATAAAAAAGGAAAAGACAACTGGGTAACAGACATAAAACAAATTTTAGAAAATTTAAATATGGGTAATATTTGGGAAAACCATAAATCTCTTGATGAAAAACAAATCACTGAAACAGTAACGCGCAAACTAGAACAATCCTTTGAAATACATAGTACAGAAACATTACACGATGACAATAAAGGTAAAAACCATAAAAACAAGTTACGAACCTATAGGAAAATTAAAACAGAATTTGCATATGAAAAATATCTCACCACAATCAAAAATCCAAATCATAGAGCAGCTATGACAAAACTCAGAATAAGTGCTCATACCCTTCAAATCGAAAGGGGCAGATATAATAACATTTTAGCGGAGGACCGAATTTGCCCAGTTTGTGACAAACAGGAAATTGAAAACGAAAAACATTTTCTTCTCAATTGTGATTTATACAAGAAGGAACGAGAAATCATGATCAAGAATATTAAATACAATATAAGCAACTTGGGGACGGATGACGAAAAACTTACAAATATACTAAAAATTAAAAATGACAAAACAATCATTGAACTAGGAAAATTCATCCACACTTGTTTCAAATTACGACAAGAAAAAATCTTAAAATGCCAGTTGCCTCAACCAACCGCCAAATAATTTAATTTTATTTTTTATTTTCTATTGTCTTTGAATTTCTTGTGTTATTTTTTATCTTTTTTGTATTACTTTATTGTATTTTCAACTAAGATCCCACTCCGGGATACGGTTTCAATAAAGATTATTATTATTATTATTATTAGACAAGGGATGAAGGCTCCAGCCAGCTCACATTTTTTAAACTCGAAAAAACGGACGAAAAGAATGAAAAATAAAATCTAAAAAAAATACCAGGTTGAAGAATATTAGTTGCTCCTTCAAATTTCGCCAAAGCATTACCTACATTTTACCGATATCTGCAGAATAAATCAAGAAAACCACACAAATTGACTCCATTTAGGAATTCCTAACGGTTAGTCCGAACGCATGACACCGTTAGAGGCGTGGCCTGTTCAGCATTTGTCAACAACCAATCACAAGACTGGTTACGAACCAGTTGAGCAAGGCTAACCGAGTCGTGACATCGATGGGGTTCGTAACCAGTCTTGTGATTGGTTGTTGACAAATGCTGAACAGGCCACGCCTCCAACTGTGCCATGCGTTCGGGCAAACCGTTAGGAATTCCAAAATGGAGTAAATTTGTGTAGTTTTCTTGATTTATTCTGCAGATATCGGTAAAATGTAGGTAGGGCTTTGGCGAAATTTGAAGAAGCAACTAATATTCTTCAACCTGGTATTTTTTTTAGATTTTATTTTTCATTCTTTTCGTCCGTTTTTTCGAGTTTAATAAATGTGAGCTGGCTGGAGCCTTCATCCCTTGTCTATTTCTTACACTAGATACCAGCCGATACCCCCCCCCCCCCCGCTCATACAGACTGCGTATTACAGTTGATTATAGTTCCTGGGCTCCCTGTGTTAGTACAACAATTGCTCTGATGTTTTCGTCGGAATCATTTGTGCATATAATGTCGTAAATAACGATGGGTCTAGATTTACGATGACATGCAGTCATAACCCCATGCCCGTGACAATCTAAGCTGATAGGATCTCGTAAGACAAGTCGGCATTTTGGAGCGTGTTGGCAAGCTAATCCCCTAATCTACTGTTGACTATACGATCATAAACACCTTCAATCATTAAAGGTCCATGCGTCAACTCATGCGCTCGCTCACTTTTGGAAGCAGGTGCGATAAACGGCAATTGTATTATTAACATTGCTTGCAAATCACCACTAACCGATAATCTTTGTTCTAATAAACAACTTGGTCACGTGACCTAAACTGGAAATATCCTCTTTCTTGATTGATCACTTGACACTGAACCAGGTCACCAGGTCATTTGGTGACGATAAAAATAACATTATTAACAACGGTATTTAGAAAGTTATTACTCACCTGTTGCGCATGCGCAAATGCCAATGCGATCGCCACGATTAACACCCTCATGGTGAAGGTAAAGAGGTGACGAATGTTTTTACTTTGGTGAATCCTGCAAATATATAAACAAGAAAATCATAGGAACTCAAAAAAATTAGGCGTTCTTGTTTATTTTTAATTAATGCACAGGGAGCCCAGGAACTATAATCAACTGTAATACGCAGTCTGTATGAGCGGGGGGGGGGGGGTATCGGCTGGTATCTAGTGTAAGAAATAGACAAGGGATGAAGGCTCCAGCCAGCTCACATTTATTAAACTCGAAAAAACGGACGAAAAGAATGAAAAATAAAATCTAAAAAAAATACCAGGTTGAAGAATATTAGTTGCTTCTTCAAATTTCGCCAAAGCCCTACCTACATTTTACCGATATCTGCAGAATAAATCAAGAAAACTACACAAATTTACTCCATTTTGGAATTCCTAACGGTTTGCCCGAACGCATGGCACAGGTGGAGGCGTGGCCTGTTCAGCATTTGTCAACAACCAATCACAAGACTGGTTACGAACCCCATCGATGTCACGACTCGGTTAGCCTTGCTCAACTGGTTCGTAACCAGTCTTGTGATTGGTTGTTGACAAATGCTGAACAGGCCACGCCTCTAACGGTGTCATGCGTTCGGACTAACCGTTAGGAATTCCTAAATGGAGTCAATTTGTGTGGTTTTCTTGATTTATTCTGCAGATATCGGTAAAATGTAGGTAATGCTTTGGCGAAATTTGAAGGAGCAACTAATATTCTTCAACCTGGTATTTTTTTTAGATTTTATTTTTCATTCTTTTCGTCCGTTTTTTCGAGTTTAAAAAATGTGAGCTGGCTGGAGCCTTCAATTCTTGTCTATTTCTTACACTAGATACCAGCCGATAAACCCCCCCCCCCCCCGCGCTCATAGAGACTGCGTATTACAGTTGATTATAGTTCCCGGGCTCCCTGTGATTAATGTCAATTACTGTATTTAATAATTATTGTAATTATTTCCACAATACTTTTAATAACATGGACCTACAAAACCATGTGATCTTTGGTCGTGGAAAAGGATGCATGGGCCATACATATTGATAAGTTTCACCACAGTCGTTTCACAAACTTAATTTAAAAAAAAAAACATGGGAATAACACAGCGAGCATAATTTAACATGGGTTTACAATTGTTGTCTCCGTTGGCCTATGGAATGACAGGAATCAAGTTGGAATTTGTAAACAACATATTTACTCGAGACTTTACGCATCGACCTTGCCTCTTGGCGGAACCATTGTGCTTGTCTCCCACCCACTTCAACCAACCCAACCTCCCTCTCTCCAACACACGTATTTTCAAATGGTTCAGGCACTTTAGCACATTTTCTTGCACTATCGGGACAATTGTTACGTAATGTGGCCCATCCGGTCAACCATTGTCATGTGCATAGAGGTGAACCTTCTTTGCCACGACGTATCAGTAGTTGACCTTGTAGCTCCACGCTATGATCGAGACCAACATCACTGGCTACGACCGAGGCCAACACACAATCGTCTTCGGTGACAACTGAGGTTGTGCACTGATGACCTTTGACGTGTTGATCTGATGTTCACTTGTTTATCACAAATCGGGCTATGTGGTACGTACTACTCATAGCGCATGGAATCAGAGATCTGGCCGAATGTTTGACCATTGAAGTCAGACTTCTAGGATTTTGACCGAATTACGGACATTGAAGGACAAATCACAATGCATAATATTGGTCAATGGTTATACTTCTTTTAGTGATCTGAGTACAAGTACAACACACCAAAAACAGAGATTCGCATCTATTTATCGCGCGCATCTTTGAATATACTAGCAATCCTATGTCAGAATCTCACCTTGCTTAAAATATGTCCTTCTTGTCCAAGAGTCTCCACCAGTCTAATTTTTTAATAGGTGTTTGTGAACATCAATAAAAACACTGGGCACATTTAGCGGTGAAATACTTCGCTATTGGACTATTAAGTTTGAATAGACGATACCATTGAGTAGAAGGGGTGCGGAGGTCGAACTATGTTGTTGTCGGGTACGATATTGGCGATATGCCACGCGCATGAATAACAAACACAGCGGGAATAATACTATCTTATTAGAAAAACAAGTTTGCTACCTTTACAATCGAAAGAGCATGCCCCAAAAATCACACCTCTAAGTGTTTTGACTGTTCCACCCCCTATCTCAACTGTCCCACCCTCTGTCCCATTTCAACAATAACTTGTCAATCACGATTTTGTTTACAGCAACTTCTGTTATCTTCGAGACCAAAGATAAGACCGCCAATACAAACACGTGGGGAAACAAACGCCGGAAGTGACGTGTTCTCCAGCTCACAGGCCAACACGTTACAGATCGTGGCGAAAACTAGTTGCACATATTAGAAAAGTGTTGTTTTTTTCTCATTAATCTATATATTGCACTAATGCATCACCATTAACCGTCGGAACCTTAAACTATCGTTAATTTGTGTTACGTGAGGGCAAAGTCGAATTCATGGCGTGACTGAGAAAATATGGGTCACAGCACGAACACCGATGTTCACTTGTTTGATCTAGTTATTTACTTCGCTTTTCATGGTCAACTGGTGAGTTGATATAACAACTTGCGTTACTTGTTTTTTTACCACTTTCATGATATCACTAAGTATTTATGAAACAAACATAATCTGAAAAGAGTGAAAACATATTACATAACTTCGTCCTCGTGGGCACTTTATAGCCCGTGCTAACTGTTCACACCCACCTAAGTTGTTAGCCCATATCCTAGTCCGATAGAGGGACTGTGCCCATACTAAGGTTACGGACCGGGTCTTGAAAATGAATCAGATTTACTTTAGTAGTTCGTTATCGTTGCTTTGCCTGAAATATGCTTTCCTGTGTTTTTTTTAGTACGGGCCAACGTTTTGTCCGTGTTCTTTGCTCGTGATAAAAAAACTGTACTCCAAATTAACGATTATTATCACTTTTATTACTTTGGTCATTTATAGGTTACCCTGCCCCCGATAATTATTTAGTCTAGCGATCACATCTACACTGAAGTCTGGTGCTCGGGCGTGTCACGGTGTGTGTGTGTGTGGTGGTGGAAGGGGTGGTTAAGGTAGATTTCATGTTCACATGATCTGAGGTTCACGATGCTGCCACCACGTTTGCTGAAACGTTACTTTTCGTCCAAGCACCGGTATACAACATTTTGTGGATGATTTTAAATAGATTTCGGGATAATTTTGGTCAACTTTTAAATTTCAACTGTGTACAATGTTATTAAAACTTTGGCGCAAATTACAAACCTTATTACCAATATTTCGAACACCAGAGAAAACACACGGCCATTGTTTCCAAGTTCTGTGGGAACAAGCTTGGCCACCCCTCCTCTTTATATTCAGCATTTTATACTTTATAACAGTATATATGACCAAAGAAAATTAAACGTTTTCTGTAATATGCTAATTATTAATTCTCTGATTTTGCATCAATGGTTACATACATTTTCAATCATAAATGACGAATCCAGAGTGTATAAAAATAGTAATTGACTATAAAGAGTTTTAATAATTTACGGTACATTTATAAATCAAAAATCAAAAACCATGATATTCAACAAAAGCGGCAAACACATTAAAAACCAAAATTTTCACGTAGATGGTGTAGAATTAGAAAGAGTGTCAACATACTCTTATTTTGGAATTAAATTGAAAACAAATGATAAATTTGACTTGGCTCAAGAAGATCTTAAAAATAGAGCTATGAAAGCATGCTTCAAAATGAAACAGTTATTATTCTCAGATACATATATACCAATAAAAACATATCTTAAAATGTTTGATACCATGATAAAACCAATACTTTTATACTGTGCAGAAATCTGGTCAGATAGTATATATAAACTCCAAAAGATGTATATGAATATCATGTCACCAATGCAACAATTGCACATGAAATACTGCAAATACCTTCTCAAAGTTAACAGCAAAGCGACCAATGTGGCATGTTTTTTTTAGAATTAGAAAGGTATCCATTAATTACAACAGGTATAAACTAAAGCAGATGATCAAATACTGGTCTCGAATTTTAAAAAATGCCTGAAAATTCTCTGGTTTATGAAACATACATACAGTCTCGGCTTAGAACTAGACAACTCTGGCACCTACAACTGGGTTTCCTGGTTAAAACTTATACTTAAAGATCTAGATATAGACCATTTGTGGCAGGAAGAAAAAAATGCGAACAATGTAATTATAGATAAAATAATATCAGAAAAACTAAAATCAAAATTTGAAAAAAAAATTGTAAACAGATTTTGGACAATGATAATAAAGGGAAAAATCACAAAAATAAATTGCGCACTTACAGACAACTGAAAACCGACTTTGGCTTTGAAAACTACTTACACGTAGTCAAAAATACTCATCACAGGTCATCAATGACAAAATTGAGGATTAGTGCTCACAGACTACAAATAGAGACTGGGAGATATAACAACACAGATATATCTGACAGAAAATGTCTATGTTGTGAAAATAACGCCATAGAGGACGAAGAACATTTTCTTTTAACATGTGATCTCTACGCGGGAGATAGAAAAACTAAAATGTATTTTAAATAATAAAGATGAGAAAACAATAATACAAATAGCAAAATACACAGAGAACTGTTTCAAAACAAGAGAGGAAAAACTGAAAACATTATAGTCAGCTAACTCAAGATAAGGTCATGTAAATGCATTAGTAATCCAAGCATTCACCATCAGAAATATGAAAAACAATCCAATTTACTTTTTCCCCCTACTTTTATTTGCTTGTCATTTTTTATTTTCCTGTGTGTATTTTTATTCTAACTTTAATTGTATGTTTGTCTTTATTCACATCTGTATTGCATTTTAGTCAAAATCCTAATAATCTAAGAGATACGAACGCAATAAAGATAATTATTTGTATTATTCATTATAGCATGGAGGTAATAAGATTATTTTTACCTATATGGTTATAGTAACAACCAGTCCCAAAATGTGTCAAAAATACACTCGAAACCATATATAACAGGGTTAAAATTGGTTAAGTTTCTGTTTCAAACATTGTTGTTTGTGAGCAGTTTCTGGCTTTTCCCGAAAACACGGTCCGTTGTTTGCATCATATGACGTAATTCGAGTCTTAGAGCGCAGTAAACAACGTATTTTGATGATCCGATATTGGATCAGGTCCCGTTATATTGTGTTTGGATAAGTGTTGATTTTTTCAGATCAGTGTCCCTGCTTGTGATGCATACATCGTGTCCTTGATGCATTAACAATGGCATATACTAAGAAAATGAGTTATTAAAGGAAAAAAGGACGACGCATTGTTTATTGTTGCGTGATAACAGGGCAAGGACGGGATGTGAACAATAATCGGGAAATGCGGTCGAGTTCATTAATTGTGCAAGAATCTCCATCCGAGCCCAATTTTAAATGAAACTGCTTGTTGTTTTTAAAATTGTGTGTATCTGCTTGGTCTTTACTTAAAGCGACTCATTGTTATACGACAATATCTCAATAACCAGTCTACCAATATGTACAATCGTTGTTCGCACTTCTGTCATTCATGTTTCTTCTTGTAACTAAATACAATAATAACAATTTCCACCATTTGTCGCTGTGTCGACCTTTGCTCACTCACGTCTTCGACAACCAGTAATTAGTTCGATGCTGCTTCGACAAATTCGGATATATTTGTAATCTTTGTACTCAAAGTACGTTTCTGGCACCTTGAATAATTTCACCTATTTTTCCTGAATCATACCTGATATTTAATTTTGGTATACTATATCTTTTAAGTTAAACCTTACTCTTTTTTTCGTTCTACTTTTTGCTTCTGCCTTTGTTTTATGAAATTTTGAACACACGTTTTTATTTTGCTACTAATCCGGGATTTTCTTGTACCAGGAGTTGGCTTCAGGCATTAGGTATACCGCGAATTACTTAGGATTTGTGAACACGTTTAACATGAACGGGTTATGCATAGTGCGTAGTCTGGCAGTAGTGTTGGTACGCCATACAATAACTCAACACATGCAACACACGGGTAGCTTTTGCTTTACTCGGCACTACCATGACGGGTTTGCTTTACTCGGCACTACCATGACGGGTTGCTTTACTCGGCACTACCATGACGGGTTGCTTTACTCGGCCCCTACCATGAAGGCCCCCTGGGGGCAGTTTATAAATACATGTAGTTGGGTAGGGAGGTGCCCCTGAGTGCTCAAAAGTGTGACCATTTTTATACCTGGATAGTAGCAAAATCTATACCCATATTCATACCAATGTATCATTTCTGTCATCACTGTTTATTCTAAATATAACACTTACCATATTTGCTCTATTAGAAGAGCATCTCCAATAGAAGCACATGTAAGCCAACAGTTGCATTGTATATTGATTTATTAAAATATGTATTTTGACCATAAAACACCTCTGTCCTCCTATAAGTATACCAAATCGGAAACAAATATTACCGATATTTATACTTATTTTGACCAGAAATAATACCGATACTTATACCTAAAGTCCAAAAAACAAGATTCATTTTCAGGAGCACGTCCCCATTATGTACCCCCCCAGGGGGATGACGGCACGCCCTTGAATCTCGCTGTAATCGTTATAAAGTCGACCACTCTTTGTGGACCATCAATGAATGTATCATATTAACATCATAGTTATTCACTTATCGTCGAAACACATCGCACAAACGTCAGCACTTGCTCGCAGTCATTACAAAGGTCATCTCCTTAAAGGGGAACCGCTCAATCCCATGGATTGCACCAAAGAATCATGGGACACTATTGTTTATGTTGTTTACAAAGTTAATCTATCTTTTGTTATCCATTGCTATTTTAATCCAGAGAGTAAATTTGTTGTGAGATTAGGCTTAACTGGAAGTGCCCCTTTAAAGTACGTCAGAAAGACCCTTAGACATGAGTGAATTGATAAACCCTCGTGATGGTGCAACTAATAATTTTACTCACGTGTCAGTTCCTAACCTAAATGTATTATTTGAGAGGGTTATTGCAACATAAATTTGGAATACATTATGCCCTTTGACCACTGTAAAACACATTGAAATAGCTACATGCCATTTTAGCGAATTTGACTCAATACATGAATTAACAAAATCTTAATTTAGCTAAAAAATGCCAACAATCTCATTGTAAGAGTATACTTTATTCTAAATTAGCGACATCTTTAATTAGTACTAATTACAGGTTAGCTAAATTAGCTAAAATGAAATGCTAGTTAAAAAGACGTGTTTTATAGTATGTTATGGAATGCTCTTCCAATTAACTTGAAACTGTGTAACAATATTGTCATTTAAGAAAAAGAAAACTAAAAACTATTTTTCAAGCAGGCATATACCTAAACAGAAACTTTTTTATAGCAGCATATTTTTTATCCAGTCTACTTTTTAATTCTATTTTGTTTTCTTTCTTTTACTCCAATGTTATGTACCTATGAGCATTTAGTTGAGCTACTGTAAAATACTTTATTTTTGATTGGAATTAATTTTCTCTATTTTGGCTAAAGGAACAATTAATTTTCTCTATTTTGGCTAAAGGAACAATTTAGTGAAAATATAATCAAGCGAATATACTTTTCCCCCTATATTTTACATTCAACTTGATAAAATCAGTTAAAATAAATTCCATACAAAACACCCAATTTTTTTTTCAGCGAAAATTAATTCCAGCTTTAAAAAAAAGTATTTTACAGTATATAAATACGTACATATTTTTATTATAATTATTATAATTATAATAATAATAATAATAATAATAATTATTATTATTATTATTATTATTATTATTATTATTATTATTATTATTATTATTATTATTATTATTATTATTATTATTATTATACGTCTTCAACTCTTACGATTAACACACTCATAAAATGCGTACTAAATATCAAAACTTGAACTAAATTACAAAATAATGAGTTCTATGTGATGTTTACACTTCCATTGTTCAGTACGCTGTAAAATCAACATTTTTGTCAATTTTAACATTTAGCTGAATTAGTGTATCTGAAAAACGGATACAATACATTAACAAATTTAAACAAAGTTTGATAACATGTTCAAAAATATTTGTAATGTTTCAAGAATATTAATGTAAACGAAACGATATCAACTGAATATGACTTGTTATTTAACCAACTTTGAACACAATCATCCCAGGAGCGTCTGAAACCCAAATCGTAATCGCTAACATCTCCAGGCACTAATAATTACAAACGCTTGCCGGGGATATCGACTTCAAGTGCTTGACAGTTCAAGGACTGGTACTCTGTATGACCGATAGTTCTATTGTGTAATAAAATGTCATGACATCGGATATGATTGTGAAACCATCGTATGACATTTGATTTGATTGTCAGTTGTTTTACTGACTGAGTGTGTTTGGTTGTGATGGATGCACCGAATGTACGCACATATTGAAAATGATTCGAGTTCATTCTTGATTTCCGGAATGAATGATCGCAGATCCAGACACGTAAGCACTTTACGGCAATATATTTATTGAGGGTCGTTTATTTATCTATGTATGCTTAGGCCAGACTTTTATTATCCCTTGTTTCGCGAACCCACCGAATGAACAAGAGCCGAAAATGAAATAAAAATAAAATTTTATTTCAGCGTAAGTGCTCGCGCCCGCCGACTTGTAAGCGCAAAAATTGCTAAAAAAACATTATTTTTATCTTCATTTTTTTACCGCCCGCCGCATAACAAATCCAAGTTGCATTTTCGTGGGAGTATCATGATCAAAGTACCGAAGTCTCGCGCAGATGAGAAACAAGGTTATACATAGATTAAAATTTTATTTTATTTCTTCTCTCCGATCAATGATCTCACTTACAATTTATTGAGAATTAATTTAATTTTTTTCCCCGCCCTCCTCAAAAAATTGCCTTATAAAAACTCGATAAACAAGGAATAAAAAAAGTCTGACCTTAAGGATGGACACTGTTAACAGTCTGACCTTTGACCCTGGAATTTCCTGCCTGCCAAGTTTTTATTTATGACTGGCCATTTGAAAATATGAAGTAAAAACACTTGGGGCAACCAAACCAGAGTTTGAAGTATGAACTTCAATTGCACGTATTCTGACAAATTTTCAATTCAATGTAGATAGATGCCAACGTAGGGTTTAACCATGAAGTCACTGTTTCCCACTGGCAGTCCAAGCCACGAAAACGAGTTAAAAGACCTATTTTGGTTTAAAAACCTGAATGGTCCCAACATCAAGGGAGATGATATTATCCTTGAGTGGTTCCAACAACAAGGGAGATAATATTATCCCTGAGTGGTCCCAACAACAGGGGAGATAATATAGTTTCTGAGTGGCCCCAGCAAGGGAAATAATATTATCCCCGAGTTGTTCCAATAACAGAGATAGTAATACGTAGTTATGTAGTGATTTTTTCAAAATGTTCGTAATGTTGGTTTAAATTGTGCTATTTTGATTATTATTGCATTTTCTGCTGGTGAAGTGAAATACTAGTATTCATGGTCATAATATTCCATGTTGCTAGAAAGTACTGTTTTTTTAAAAACATTTTCGAAATTGTATCACACCAATAAACGGCAACAATGACAGGTATCTCATAAGATACAGAGTGGATGGGATGATGGCCGTAACCAACAATGCATAACGTAATCAAGCACGGAATGTCGTTCCCTCCACACTGCGGGCGTTACTCTTAACATGCCCACGAGCTTGATTGGCTTGAGTTGAGGAGATGAGCCTCTAACCAGTTAAAATTTTTATTCATAGTTGCGCCCTCAGTCGTTCATTCATACACACTGGATCACTGGATTCACACTATAGCTAAGAGGGCGCAAGAGATGCGGCTCCGTTGTATTAGGGATCAATAGTCAGTTAGACGAGTAACGTTGTGAGCTAGTTATGTCTAGGTGTGAAACAGATCACAAATATTCATCGGACATGGAATTGATTTTTTGCTCAAGATAAATCAGAATTGGTCACATGCTTTATTTGTAGATATGTTTTCATGAATAGAATGTTTCTTTGATGGACATAGACAGGGCAAGACATCACAAAATTCGATTTTTGTTCCAGAGAAGACATACATTTTCATATGCTGGCAATTGAGTATAGCACCCTGTTTTAATACTCAGTAAATGGTTACTTATATAGACGAAACTTAATTGCCAATATTTTATACAAGTACACATAGTTGAAAATATTTCGATACTTGAAAATAAAATAAAGAACACTTTTAGGAAATTAAAGACAGAAAAATCACCTGGACTTGATGGTATCGCAGCAGAACTACTTATTATATACAGCAGTTCAAATCTTGTCAAAGCACTTCGAAAACTCTACAATTACAAGCCTGTTTCATGTATTCTTCTGTATTTTTTATTCCTTGGACTAAATGAAGATAATTTAATGGCTACAGATCTATGTCAAAAGTTTGGTGAAAAGTTATGAAAAAACTGTGGGTTTATTTTTGACTTTTAAAGTTGACTTTGACACACAAAGGGTTAAATCTAGGAAACAAGTTGTACCACTGGAACTATATTTACAGGAAATATAAATTAAAGAATAACGAAGTATCGTGACGATAATAACATCATTCACAACAACCAAACAGAATTTAGAAGTAAACACAGTGAGGATCACTGATCACATTTAATTCTGCACATCGTTGTAAAAAGTACAAATCAATAAATATGAACTCGTGTATGTATATAAAGTACAATAATGTTAAAAGAAACTTATAAAATTACGTATGAAAACATCAACTTCCATATAACTCGTTAATACAAACTAACACCCGCATTCCAGACGAACAACAATGTAAAAAACGATGTTCAGAATATTCATCAATGATCTTGTCGATGTATAACACAAAGAAATCAAGTTTCCTATTTGTAGATAATATCATAACCTCATGTACATACAAACAAGCTTTTCAATCATTACTCCACGCACTGCATGAACACCCCATAAACTTGGTCTAGAGATGTACACAGCGAAATATGACTATAGAATGAGTACACTTATTTGTGTGTAACATTCAATACTAATGGCTTCTTACACTGAACCATAGGGACTTGTAGATAAGACAAGGACAACACTCAATTTCAAGCGTCTATAATGGTATAACAATAACATAACAATGGAATACAAGTTATTTGATACTATTCAATCCTCTTTTATGTATCTGAGTAACTACCAATCTAATGTAGTAGGACAAAACAGATACAGAAAAAAAGCATATTTCAAACATAAACAAACAATGGAATAAATACAATTGGATGCAGCCCTGAGGCTCCCATATAAGTTTAAATTACCATGCAACAATAGAACTTTAACAGAATTGTTATATTGGCTCATGGTTAGAAAGGTATACAGAATACAGGAACATTGATCTCATGGGAAAATATATTAAACTATTCAAATGAACACTAAAAAGGCATATGGATGGCTGATATCAAAAGAAAGGATTCGGAATTGTGAAAAAAAGGTCTTTTGAAAAATGACAGTAAAATTTCATTATACCTAAATGTTTTACACAACAGGTATGATATGAAACTGTTTTCGCAACTCAAGTTGAACAGCCACAGCCTGCAAATTGAACTTGGTCGTCACTATAAGCCAAAAACACAAATTAGAGAAAACCTTGAATTGTAACAAACAAACAATACATTGTAACAAACTAGAAGATGAAATGCACTTTAATTAGAATTTGAAAAAAAACCTCAAAAACTTCAATAATCGATAATATTTTTATTTTTAGACTGTATATTATTTCATTTGTAAACTTTATATTATATCATTTATATTATTGTATGTCATTGTATTATTCATCACTATGTTCTGACATACTTAATTATCGTGTAATAAAATATTTTGTTATTTTATTCATGGCGTAATTAAACATATTATTATTAAAAAGAAAATTGAAGAATATAAGATGCTGTTGCATCTTTGGGGAGATTTTTTTCTGGTTGTGAGCATTTTGATTCCGAGCAAGAATAGGGTCCTTGAATATGGCACGCGCATGCGCATTAGAATCTGGGGTTATAACGCACAAATGATGTCGGTGACAGAAGAAACAACGACCGAAGAGCTCCTAGAGGTTCTGAGAAAACATGGCACACCAGAAATAATTGTAACTA
The DNA here is from genome assembly GCF_978046115.1 of Saccoglossus kowalevskii. NCBI lineage: Eukaryota > Metazoa > Hemichordata > Enteropneusta > Harrimaniidae > Saccoglossus > Saccoglossus kowalevskii. Next base: position 25,608,873 of record NC_140659.1, read on the forward strand.
AACTCAAAGGTATGTGAATGTTATTCGTCTACAGTGTATAATGGTAATTTAGTTGATAGAGTCCAGAGTTGCGTCAGCGATGCGTTTCCTCGGCTCTTTCATTCATCAACATAAACTGCAATGAACTCAATCAAGTACAGACGCCCGTAGATATTACTTAGGGTCCGAATTATAGATCTCCATTAGATTAGTATGTCAGAATACACGTCAGCATCAGACTGACCTCGGAGATTCACCGACTTTACCGTATATACCGACAGACCCCGCGACAGATGAAGTCGAACTGCACCCAAAAAAACCGAAATCACAGCTCTCAAATAAAAATAATGATGTGGTTTTGCGTCGTTTTGGACACCAACTATGGGTCTCCACTAGGCTTAGTCTGTCAGAATACACGACAGCATTAGACTGACCCAGAGGTTCAGAGACAAAAACAAATAACACATAATGAGAAACTATTGAAAAAGAAAATATCTATTACAGAAATAAAACCCTTATTTAATTTTGTATATTGTTTTTTTTTTAATATTTGACCGATACAGTACTACAATTATATATTGTTTTAAATTTGTTTAGTCTTTCTTCTTTCTGTTTTGTTGTAATATCTGCACCTTCTTTAAATAAGAATTTCCTTCCCTCATTATATAATTCAAAATCTATGATGAAGTGAATTTTATTGCATTTTTTACAAATAAAGTCTATTCTTTTTTTTCTATGAGTGGTTTTCTTCTTCTACCTATTTTGATTTCCAAATTATGGTCACTGATTATAAACTTTGTTACAATTCTTCTCTTGTTGTAGTTGTAGTTTCATTTAGGTAATTTTCATTCCATTGAGTAATTGGTGTGTTCTTAATTTGTTTAACTGCTTTGAATACACAAGAAAAAAATTATTTGTCATGTAAGTTGCACTCAATAATTAAAATGATACGAATGTCATATCATGCATTCACACATACACATACACATCAAATGCAAACGCTATTGCTTTGCAAATGATTTCCAGTGTTTTCCCCTTTCAAGCTGTGAAGGGGGCCTTTGTGTAGTACCTTTACACTGGTCTAACGGGTTCACACTTTTTTTTTAAGCTGGTTGTAAATATTACATAATACAGGTGGTTACACTGGTGCTAATATCCCATAATATCTTCTGTACAGTCTGACAAGGTCGCGTGAGTTGCGCCCTCAATAGTGTTCCAAACCCAACATACGCCTGACAGAACGATGTAGTTTTTCACTTCCCCTGACAATTTTTTGTCGGTACCAATTAAATTGCAGGAACATCAGATAGTGACAGCCATCAAAGAGTAACCAACCATGGCAAAATTTATTTCCACCCAATGTTTATCATCTTGTTCAAAACAGTCTGTGATTTTTGCTGACAATACAAACACGGCTTTGTGTTACTATGACCACAAAACTCATTGCAAGAAATTGTGAACTTTGCGAAATTCGCAGTATTGATCTTGTTGACCAGACATACACTACTGTAAAAGGGTTAATTATTCACTGGGTTTTAATTTTGCTGATTTCGCTGACTGGAAAATGCACTAAATTACCCAGTGAATATGTAAAATTGCCTGAAATGCTAAATCAGTGAAATTTAAACCCAGTGAAAATTAGTCATTTTACAGTATTCTGTCAGGCGTTAGTGAGGTCTAATGCTGTTTGGCCGGCGAGGGCGCCACTCACACCTACATGTCAGGCTAATGTGAACATGACACTTGGGTGATTCATTTGAACGTTTGTTGTTTTATTAAAGATATTTGTTTTTTCATTGTCTAATTTAAGATTTTTTTCTCTAAATTTACCCCTTTTCGGCACCTTGTCAGTGATGAGACAGAATTCATGTTGTGATTCACCAGGCCATTCTTGGGTGTTCTTAGAATTGCTGGATTTCAGGATCATGATGCACTTAATATTTTGTATTTTAATACAGATGAATTTATTGATGGTGAGAGTTTCTTGGATTTGTGTAATAACTTGATGTATATGCAAATGATACCGCAGTATGGTTTACAATTCAAATTCAGGAAGATATATCTAAAAATAACAGGAACAAACTTGATGGTAAGTATTACATAGCCCTTTCTCAAATACCTCAGTTAATGCATTGTAAAGCCCCTCCCCTCTAGATAAACCCTACATCAGGTTATGTACATTTAACCCTCTCATTGTCAGATTAATATCTCATCCAAAATTCAGTGCAAATAATTTCAAATAATTTTGTATTGGCCCATACAAACAGGCTGCATGTAGTTATTTATCAATTTTAGTCAATTTTGTCAATGTAGAGCAGACTGTAAAAGCTTTTTGTAGACAGTGCCAGAAGTTGACACAATCGTAACAATATGCTAGAAAAAAGGGAAGCCCTGTATTTCTCGTGATTTTGCATGGATTAAAAAAAGGAAATCATCTGAATGAAGTATCAGTATACAATTTAATTTAAGGTAGAAATATACTCAGAATATTTGTACTTTCTATATGTAGATACTGAAATGAAATAAAATATCTGAATTCAAATTTTTGCATAATATATTTTAAGTGAGTCAATATAAACTAAAACTCAATTAGTGATTTCTAATTTTTTACCAAGTTGGTCATAAATCACATGAAATTCATTGATTTATTATGTACAATAGAAGAGTGTCAAATTCCTGCGAGTGTTGCCAAGTGAATGCGTGCGCTCACAACAGAAATGAGGTTCAATTTTACAACCGGTCATTCATTTTTCTGTTTCATAATTTGAATATATTTGAAAGCATGTACAGACATCATGGGAATATAAATGTTGTTTAATCTTTCATTTTGGATGTAAAACACATATTTTATGAAAAGTTTGTGTCATAGGTTTGATGGATACAATACAGAATCAATATACGTGATCGAAAACTGAAGCTAGTACAGTAAATAACTGCCTAAAACTGTATTTCTGCTGACTGGAAGTAAATCCATGTCAACCCCCCTTGCACACATGGTAGCTTAGCAACCAGGGAACTTCGGGAACCCCAGACGTGTCAATTATAGAATTATATTTTCATGGTATTATGAATTCTTTTTTCTGTTTCCAAATCGTATTTTGAGAATATTCATCAAATAATTTTTTTTGTTAAAGCATTATTTCATTTTTTGGCACTTTTAAAACTTGGGTTTAAGAACAACACAAAATTCCCTGTCAGTCATATCATTAGCCTACCTTTTGAGAAATGGCATAACATCTCCACTATCAGAACCACTTGTGGAAAATGGCCACCAATTACTGAATTTAACCCACAATTTCGCAAAAAATAGGTTGGTTAGTAAATAATCTTACATGTATATTGACTAGGAGTACAATTTATTGCAAACTAAATACATATTATGTATCCATAATTTTGTAAGTGAAATAGTTGATATAACATTTTTTACATACTTACTCCAATGTATTATCCTAATTTATATTAATTAATGCAATGTAACACTACAAGTACTTTCTTTCTTCGTAGCTCCCTCCAATGTTTTTTGGATTGCCGGGTACTACAGTGCAAGTCAGCAATGCTACAACTGTTGGGCCTGCCCCGTCTGTATCAACTGCTACAAAAGACCCTGCGTCTGTGGAAGTATCAGTAGACAAGAATACAGATAGCACTCTCTCACATATGAAGTCTAAAACTATTGGACAACGAGAGCTAGTACCGAATCCTGCACCATTACCAATATTCAGTCCATTAGTGCAGCAACGACTTGATGCTGGTATGATAGACTTAACTCTTGACAGAAAAATTATTCTGTTAATCTTTTTTGAAATATTAAACTCATGTGACTTCTTTCAGCAGTCACCCTGCCATGCTTCAATTACCTCTTTAAGGGAAGTGTGGATATTTGAATACTTTCAAATTTGACCCATATGATACATGTTGCTGTTCTCAGTATGGGTCCCACATCGAAAGCCTTGCTCTTTAAATTTTTCTACAAAGCGCCATGGGCACAATTATGCAGTTGTGGCTATTCATATTCAGGGTGCTGACTGGCTGTCTAATTAAACTGTTAAGGAAAAGCCTGCTTATAAACTAATAACAAACAAAAAATCAATGAGTTTTCAATCTCAGTGAAATGTACAGGTTTACTGGATCTCTCATCAGAGGTACAGACGTCAGTTAGATTTCAATGTAGTCTCTCCTGACTTAATTTTATATTAAGATTGCCAGTGTGAGTGCTGAGATATATAGTGCATTTTTTCACGGACATCAAATTTCAGTTTGGGACTACATGACAGGGATGTGTAACCATCTTCCTATTATAATGGTATCATGGCAATTTAATGTGATAACCTGGCGTTTAGCCATGCCCGATCGAACAGAAGCACCTGCAGACCTTAACTAACGTTTTCCTAAGGTTGTATTTCTTAGTAAATGGATCTCGGCCATCGGCTTCAGCCTTCCCATTGAATCTGTGGAACACTCACTCAGGGCAGGGGTCAACTATTTAATGTTCAACTCGAGGTACGATTTGAATTCTGGATTTGGGTTTAACTGAGGTATTAGTACATATGTACTATCAGCAACTTCTATCCCACCATGTCATGATGCAGTTACACTATTTTGTTTTTCATTCATAATTTAACTAAACAATTTGTATGTATGTAGTTACTGGTTCAGTGCATTCCATGTGGCATAAATTCATTGCTGAATTGGCTGAGTTTTACGTATGCCAAGGATATTATTTAAGAACCCAAGTTGAATACAAGAATATTGGTCAGACATTACAAGCAAAATACAGTTTCATTTCAGAAGGGACACCTTTGGTGAGTTGCAATATTTGTTTTTCATTTTTACTTGTTAACAGCATTAAAGCGCGGTAGTCATCGCGCGTGTGCGAGATATATGGGTTTCATATAAACAAAGATGGCGACTTTGACTGTTGCGCAGACCAACGAGTACGAACTGAGACGTTTCCAAGCTTCAATTAAGTAATTTTCATGTGATTGGAAGGCATCGAAGGTGTCACCGGCGGTAATCAGTACATGTTGCGCCCAGGTCAAACCTCATACTTGTGATTTCCATTTGAAGAGCACATTGGATTGTGGGAAAATCAATGTTTATCAACACAAATGTGGCACATGTGCAGCGCGACAACTACCGTTTGAGTTGTCAATCTCTTGTTTTCTCAATATGTACCCTATATTAAAGTGAGAGGGTCGTCACCTGCGCACGCGAGGGAATTGAGTTCCAGGCGATGATAATAACACACGCTAAAAATTCAAAGGATCATGGGTAGATGTTTGTTTGTAAACAATGACACACTATGGCCATCCGACGCATGCGGATGTGATGACTCCCTCACTTTAACATCTTTATATTATAATGGGTTTTATAAACCTTGATTGATTCAGTGATTTGAAAGTTACCCCATTTTAAGCCTACAGAAATATTTTTTCAAAATGAGTTTGTGTTTCTAGTACATTGAGTAAAATTTCATGTAACCTCGTACAAATTTCTAATTATTTAATGATCTTGAGACACTCATAGTAAAACTGTCAGTAACTGAGCTCTCAACATTATTAATTGATGATTTAATCTTTGCCTTGTCACCCCAATGAAATTTTCACTACAATATTATTTTAAATTTTTACTGAATCAAGTAATTTATAAAAAATGTTCACTTAATTTTGCATTAAAATCACACATTTTTCATGTTCAAGTTTTGTATTTATTGATTTCTTGTAGTTCATTGATCGCTATAAATTACTGCTTTTAAATAATGCTTGCACGACATTTTTGTGTCACACATTTTAACTATTGCTACAAGTACAGCTATCTAAACTAAAAATTACTCTGGGAAACTTAGCCTTCGAAATGATCTGCTAACAAATGAAATTACCTTGAAGCTATTTCTCATTGTAATATATTTGTCTCGTTTCTCTTTTTCAGACATATTTCACCAAAAGCTTATCAGCAAAAGTGCGGAATCTGAGGATGCATCTGAAGAAAAAGGATGGTGATTCATCTTCTTGCAATAGAACAGTTGCAACACCAAACAAAAAGCCAAAAGTTGAAAGTACACCAATGCCAAACCAGCACGAACCAACAAGGGAGACATACAATGAGAATCTGGTAGAAACACAAATATAATCTTTTGTCGAAAAAGTATTCACTTGTTTCTGGATAGATGTTTGTGAACATTATAAACTTCTTCAACAGCCAAAATTTATTAATTTGCCATTATACCTTGGCAGAATTCCAAATACATGTATAAAACTATATTCAATATCAACATAATCAAACACACGCTGTGTGTTCTTGTGCATTTCCATGGTAAATGTAATAGGAAGCCGCGTGTTGTAACGCGTTTCTGTGGAAGTTGCATGTTTTTATCAGTTTAGGTGGCTTCAGTGAAATCTTGCAAGTTGGGTAATGACCATAATAGGACATTTGTTTTGGTGAACTGCTATTAACATAATTATCGCATGTATAGTCCGTGTTATCAGTACAGTATGATGTTATTTCGGGAAATGCACTTTCCTCAAATAACATACTTGACATTAAAGCCGTAATATTAATATGGGCAGAGCTAATTTTTCTTCTTTTTGTGATTTTCCGTATCAATGTATCCCTTCTCACCTTTGATGCGGAGAAATACAGCTGCTATATGGGAGTCACTCACCTACAAAGACATCACACTCATTCAGAACACAAGGGGGGGGGGGGGTTTATACATAAATATATTCAATCTTACATCACATATCATCATGTGTTTGTACACCTGGTATCAATGTTTTAAGAATATAAAAAAAAAAAAAAAAAAAAAAAAAAAAAAAAAAAAAAAAAAATCGGTGAAAACACCCCATAAGGCAGTTGATTGTTTTTAAAATTATGAATCGTGTGATCTTATTACTTTTCAGATCAATGAGGAAATGAAATTGCTGATCAGAGCAGAAGATTTTGCTAACATGGGAAACAATTTTGACCAGACTATTTCTCGTTTTTCTGACACTAATGAGGTGTCTGAAGTTTGCCATGTACGTACTAAGAATTGGTATATAGATCATGTTTTCCTGGTATGAATTAGCTAACTGAGATTTCAATGCGAGTACCATACACTATTATAACTCTTTTTATTCAAATACTTGGGTGATATCAATAGATGAAAAGTCAAAATATCCCTTGTTGATGATTCAAATGAGTACTATTAAGAAATTTGAATGTTTTATGAATATTCAGAAAAAATTGGGCAAGAAATTTCTATTACATTTCAACTTTTGTGTGAACAGTGGCAAGGCTGTAATTGTTTCACTATGTTTCCTTTTAGCCCTCAAAAAATGACAGTGATACTTATTTACATATAGAGACAACAGTTGACAAAGAAAAGGGCACAAACATTGGACAATTACCAAGGTTAGTGAATTCATATCATCAGTTTTATGTACCATATTTGCTCTATTAGTAGGATATGCGCTTACATAAATGACTGAGGTGTATCTATATGTGCACTTCAGCAGAGCTATACCTTTAAAGGGCAGGAATGGGAATATGTGCAATAATGTGCGTAACGTAGTTGAGTCTATTATATAACTAAACATCCGAGTTCGAATTTGAGTCTAACTTCTAATAAATCCCAATTAGAGGTTTTAGAACTTAAAATTATCACACAATAATGTAGATCTCTATTCGTAAGTAAATTTATTTCAACAAAAATTTGTTTAATTCTGATGGCAGTTATTTAAAACAACAATAATGAATCCCCCACAGTGTCATATTGCATTTGAATAAGTACCAAGACATTATCTTGGCAAAAACCATACTTGTACAATATGTTGCTGTGGGGGATTCATTATTGTTGAAATAATAGTCAGTTATAAAAACTAATGTTAGGTTTGTTATTTAAACGATACATACATATGTAGGCAAAAATTGGATATTGCTGATTTACATGCAGTTTTGTTCTTGCTTTTCATCCTAAGCACTGCCCGATCATGGACAACACCTGGTACTAATCAACCAATAGGAACAAGCTTTTGCAGTGCATGGCATAATAATAAATAATACTGGGAGGGGGGGGGGACACTAAATAATGCATCCTTGTATGCCAATGAACCAATCACTTTATGTCAGTTGTAAAATTGAATAACAATGTATATGTGTTAATTTTTGTTTATTTTTGTATAATTTCTGTTTACAAGAATATTATGTAGTTATTAACTGATTCCAATATGATTGTTTTTGTTCACAGGAAAAGGCGATAGAATAAGCAAGCCCAATCTATTAACATGTATTTGTATCATGAAGGCAAGACAAATAACATCTCTTATCTGGAACCTCTCAACTGAGTCACTAAAAATGTCATCTGTGATATTGAGAGTTCTTCGTGTGGACTTACTTACCTATGTTGGTCAAACTGGTATTACCCTTCGTTCTTGAATGAATAGTCATCGACATGCAATTAAACTTTAACGTTTACAACCATTTTAGATGTTGCCTGGTGGTGCCGTTTTTTTCTCCTTCATTCTGGTTATCCATGGAAACTTTTATTACATCATTCTTTGCTTCCTATGCGTGTCCACATTCTTTTTGTAGAATCAAAGACTAGACCATTATACTGTTCAAAGTGGTGATCTTCATGTATCAAACTCGGGGTTGATATAGAAGAAACCTGAATATTTTAGTGACATTTGATGAACATTAACTACAATTACTTGTCATTTGCAATCATTTCATACTTTTGAAATAGGACCAGGATTGCTTTCTACATCACCACTTAGCAACAGAATCAATCTCATATTGTATAAATAAAGTTACATATTCCACACAGAAAAAAGATATGTGATTTATTTAGAAACACAAAGACCAATACATATTTATTTTTGTATACATAATTTTCGATAGATCCCCCATATTCTAATTCCAAGGTTATTGGAGGAGAGCCAGACATGGCGGGTACAACCTGAGGCGGCCCCGCAAAGTCATCCCTTCGTAATGCCTCCCTGAGCCACGTCGTGGGGATGTTGCGCGATATCATCGAGCCTAGTGACAAGATGTACATACCCACCACCCTCGATCCTGAAGCAGTCCCAAAGATCCCGACCCCGGTACCACAAACTTCTGTTTGGCAGGACGAGTGAAGGGGGATGGCCACGTTCCACGGCAGCTCAATCTGAGACCATCATGCCCTAAGTGCAGAGTTACGACCCATTAACTTTTTGGAGTATGTGGCCGGCACGCTGGAACGCATAATTATGTGTGTCCAGGATTCTGAGACCTCAGAGGCAGAATGCACCAGCCTCCTAAACCAGGCGACACAGCTATTAGTAGGACATCGCACGGATATTTGTGATATCCTCCAGTGTTATCTGGCTCCCTTGGCAGGGGCTACTTTGGTACAGCGGGATGCTGTCTTGGCGGCTTGTGTTTTAGCCGGCTGAGTCAGGGGGTACGCTACCACCTCAGTTATGCAGACTGGACCTCTTCCATGCTCTTTGATAGGGAGATTGTGGGTGCAGTCTCAAAGCTTCGGGAGGCCACCTATCAAATAGTTCAGGTCAAGTCCACTTGTCAGTTGGTTGCTGCCAAGGGCAAGCGGAAAGGGTCCCAAGCGCAGAAAACACAACAACCAAAGGCGGTACCCACTGGCCAGAGGCAAGGAGATAAGTGCCCCCATCTTTCCAGGGAGGTAAGAGGAGTGGCACGCCCCCTCTGCCAGGAAGAAGAGATCAAGTGGTGGGTCCACCTATTTCTTGGGTGGTCGCCCAACTCCGTTGCAGGGGAAGCAAGTTTGACACTTACCTTTGTGAAAGAGGGATGGGGGGAGGCAGAGTCTGAGCTTTTTGACTGCTACAAGCCTTGTGGGGATTCACCTCGGCGGAGGAGAGATCACCCCCAATATATAACCGCCTAACCCATGGCCACATATTTCTGTCGCAGACAGATTGTGTCGGTGTATTCCGGTTTAGAGGCAGCGGGTAACCGATCCCTACACTCTTCAGGCAGTGATACATGATTACAAGATACCTCTGCGATCTCCACCCCCTGTCAATAGCACCCCTGCTGGGAGCACTGCCAGGGGATCCTCGCAAGGTGGAAGCAATCCGACAGGAGGTTGACAGTTTGCTTGCAAAGGGCGCCATACACAGGATAGAGGATCTGGCGATAAGTCCGGGCTTCTACTCCAAAGGTTACAGGTGGCTGGCATCCAGTTCTGGACATAAGCAGACTAAATCAGTATGTGCTTCTCGATCTGTTTCACAAGGAGACACTAAGCGCAGTTTTACTCTCCATGCACCGTTTTGACTGATTAGCCCTGTGATGCCTACCTGCACATAGTGATGCACCCAGCGAATTCAAGGTTCTCTCCTTCAGGTTATGCGCATCCCCATGGTGTTCGACAGTGTTGAAACAGGTGGGTGTCAGTACACATCAACCCGTACCTACACAATCCAAACAAGGGGTTGTTGGCCGAGCTAAGGCAGGATTTAAGTACACCAGTACAGGATTTACTACACCAGTTGGGCTTCCTAGTAAATCAAGAAAAGTCCCATCCTCAACAAACACACCAGTTCAACATGGAGGCAGGCTTAGTAGCAGGGGCAGGGTAGTTCCCCAAGCCACGTTATGCAGCCGCCTGGTTCAGCACACTTTGTTGCAGCAACGGGCCAACTTAGCACTGATATGCTTTCGACCCATAGTTTAAGGACAGAGTCTTGCTTCACATGGACAATAGGGTGGTGGTCTCGTATAATAACAAGGAAGGGGGACCAGATCCCCATCGCTGTCAGTCCTGGCGAAGCAAATTCTCTTTTGGTGCCAGGAATACAATGTGGAGCTAACTGCACAACACCTTCCAGTGGTACAAAACAGTCAAGCAGACGCCCTCTAGCGAGGACTCAGTCTCCAGACTGTGGAGTGGCAGATACCCCAATGGGTAGACCCCAGACTGTCTTGGGCCGTGGATGCTTTATCGATCCCATAGATTCCGGACTCACCTGTCCTCCTGTTCCAACCGGACGGTGCACTACCAATGAGCCCAGCGGTGTACCACTTACACACATGGAAGCTCTCAGTAGACCTTCACAGATGGAAGGTTTGTCTGAGCGGGCCGCCAATGTCAGGCCAGGGCGAATAAGGATTCCACCAATGCAGCCTACGACTCATAATGGCGAGCGTATGTTGATTGGTGTAGTGGAAGGGAGATTGATCCATGCCATCCCTCTGTTGGCCAGGTAGCTAACTTTTTCGTCCATCTGTTTGACGAACTGAGCTTGTCCTATGCGGTCCTATAGGTCACCCACCCTTGAGAAATCAGCACAACTGAAATATTTGACGCGGAAAACAGTCTTCCTACTAACTCTCCCCTCTGGTAGGCATCGTTCTGAGCTAGGGGCCTTGTTCTTCTCGGACGAGTGCACTGCCTTTATGGACAATCAAGCCGTTGTAAAGACATGAATCATGTTTCTCACCAAGAATCAAATCCCAGGACACAATCCCCGCCAATTGTCATCCCCCGTCTGGCCAACATTGTCGACCCGGAGGATCAAGAGGAGTTGCTACTTTGCCCAGTTTGAGCACTGATTTACTACGAGAACCATACTAGGGAGTTGAGGCATGGCAACAAGCACATGTTTATCTGTTACTGCCAGGGTAAGCAGGACAGACCAGTCTCTCGACTTCCATTTCCAGATGGATCACTGTGACCCTGTTTGAGGTTTACAACCGTCTGGCATCCTTGACATAGAGTCTACAAAGACAAAGTACAAGCGCACGAGTTCTATGCGATTGCTAACTCATTGGCTCTTGCGTCAGGTTTCCCCCCTCAGCATGTACTGAGGGCAGGCTTCTGGAGAATGCAAAACGTCTTTATCAACTACTACCCAAGAGATACCCAATCCATTGTGGAGGGTCTTTTTAGGGTGGGTCCTGTCATAGCAGGTCAGACTTTAGTTACAGATGCAGCCCGGACAACCACAGGGATCTTTGCGCATAGACGATAAAATAATTGCGCTAGCACATTTTTTGCAGAGAGATTTCTCCTGTTAGTGTTCCTTGGACGTTTCCTGGTCTCGCTTTCGGCCTATGCCCTCATGCAGAACCGTTTTGGTTTTTTTGAAGGTTAGTTAGCCCAGAATTTGGGTTTGGGTCTAGCGTTCTCTGGCATACCGAACCCCGTCACCATTTCAGCATTTTCTTTTGTTATGAGAACGGCACTGGCAAGGTAAGAAACCGTTTATTCACTGGTCTTAACTAGGTGGTAGTCGTAAGTAGAGAGTATTTTCCCGGACTGGTACACCTTTTATTGTTTTTCAGTTTGCTTGGAAACCCAACACCTATTGGCATCTGACAGTTCAAAATTGTCATTTTGACTGACCGGGGGGTTTTCAACCCGCCTATTCACATACCCACCATAGATTCCGGACCCCTCCCGACCACCCCACTTTCCATAGTGATTGACTTAGTCCTCAGTTACCTAGAAAACCAGAAGTGATCAAGATGGTGTTGCCCTCATTGCCTCGGTCACGTGGTTCGTGACTAGGAAGAAAAGTTATGAGGTCATGGGGCTTTCCCTGACCTAGATTTCTCCCTCCGTCATTGGCTGAATCGCAGATTAATGTCTACAGTTCAAAATATTCATTTGGAATATGTCATTCTGATTGGTCAAGAGTGTGTTTTGATTATGCAAGTCTTGGTTAAATAGATGAGATACCATGTTTGAAAGTAGACCCAAATCATGAATAACACACAGAATTGTTAAAATCCTTCTGTTTAAGGAAATCTGCAAAAATAACATTTTGCATAGTGAGTAATGAAAATACGATCCTAGGGTATTTTGGGTCTGAAAGAGAAGCCCTGGAATTTTTTCAGAATTGTGCAAATGGCCAATTAGTTTCTGTATATTTTTAAATTATGTTGATAGCGATGATGTTGCATACATAGCAGAAACTACACTAATAAGCTTCGCAACACCTGAAGTGCAAATTTGATCCACTTCTCAGAGTATGTAGAATAGACACCTGTTAGTCCCTGGGTCTATTGGTTGGTTGCAAGTATGTATACTAAGTTTCAGATACTGTTTCACATTTGACTCCTGTGTGCGAAGCACACAATGATTTTCTTTGCAGTTAGCCTGTCAGTATGTGTGTGTGTGTCCCACTGAAGAACCGTATGTTGATTTTAACGAAACTTGGTACATAGATTCTCTGGGCTAATGCGCAGATTTGATTAGGTTTTGGTTAAAATACATACATATTAATTACCTAATTTGCATGATAATTAGCTAATGTTTAGCCATTTGATGACTGTTCCACAGATTCCTAAACAGCCACTCACTGGATTTTGATGAAACTTGGTACATGCATGCTCTGGACTAATGCATAGATTTGATTACCGGTAGTTTTAGCATATTAGTCACCTAATTTGCATAATGATTAGTCAATTTTCGGCTTTTCCACTGATATTTCGCGTACTAATTGTCACGTCCCCGGGACAAGGTCTAGTTGTCAAATAGAACCAAGCCCCTGAAACTAACTATGGTACGAGCCCCCACTTCCAGTAATGGAAGAATGACACAATAAAATGTTACAAAATTAGATTTATTGTACTAGTCCAATCAGTAGTGACAGTAATAACAGTGAGCATAGACCAGGGTTGATAAATATTAACATTACAAATAATACCTAGTAGTTTAATATGACAGGTGGACGTTTTCAATAATAATAATCACTATAAAAATATATTCAACTATGAGCATGTCTCTAAATCAGTGCCAGTTCGTTGGGTTAACAATTCGGCTAGAGTCTGCGGTCTTGACGATGTGTATTGTACTCACAGTTCGACGAGAAACGAAGTTTTCATTAGCAAATAATAAGTCTCTTCCGAATTCTTGAATTCGCTCGTCAGCCGGTCATAAGACTCCACAAAGAAGAACACAACCACGTTATCTCAACAGCAAAACGGATCCGGCGTACAGCAAGGGCAGCAACCACGTGCGAGAACTCCTTTCAAGCTCTGCAATTCTCTGTTTTACGTAGTCAAATCGGACCCCTCAGGTCGATCATGGTTCAGACCCTTGCACGACGTATCTACTTCCTAGCTTGGAGGTAATTTATACGTCATACGTAACGCAGTTCCCAACTTGTAACTTGGCAGCTATTCAAAACTTGCACAATATATATGCTCAACCAAATTTCAATGTATTTTAACTTAAATATTTCCATACTCAATTGATAGAACACAAAAATGGCAAATCACCACGCCCTCATCTGGCGAGCATTCAACCTTTTGTCCACAAGCCATATTAATTTAATACAAACACTACGAAATCAATCCCTACAAGTCTCGTGAAATTACAGGTACGTAACACTAATCTTCATATTTCAATGAAACTTAGTACACAGATGTCACAGGACAATGCACAGACCTGATAGGTTAATATCCATGCATATTAGTTTGCATAATTAATCAATTTTCAGCTTTTGATATTTCAAATACTAATCATTACTTTTCAATGAAACTTGGTACATAGATTCTCTAGGAGTATGCAGAGACTTGATTTGTTTTTGGTAAATATTTGTTCATATTAATCAATGTACAGACCTGATTAGTTTGGGGTAATTCCGTAATTAGCATAATTATAGATATTTGGTTGGTTCACATTTCAATGAAACTTGGTACATACATGGTCTGTAACATTTTGCAGACCTTAGTAGTTTTACACTCAAATCTGTGTGTCTAATAATTAACTGATTTGCATAATTAGCCAGTTTCCAGCTTTTCCATCAATATCTCAAGTACAAGTAATTTTAAATGTGTCTCCAATACTCAGCACACAGAAGTTCTTTCTAAGTTTTCTTTGGTTATCTGTCATCACTTAGTGTATTCCATGAGAACTTAAACCACTTATCCATATGGCCTAAACATTAAAGAAAATGTTAGATGAAGTATGCCCTCTTCTCTTTACTTCACTTCTCTTATTTTTATTGCATAAACAAGAGTAGCCATCTCTTCTTTTTTGAGTTGAGAAACGTTGTGCTGTTTTTTTAATAGTAATTTTTAGCTTGGAATTTTATTATTTTTATCAGCTACGGCTACTATTTTATTTATCTTGTTTTCATTTCACTCCGGCTTCTTCAAGACATTGTATCCTTCGTAGATCCACTTAGAACTAAGTGCCATTAGTGTTTGAAGTCGCTAAGGCTTGTATTGGATATTTTTTTTAGATTTCGTAACTTCAAAAGTTCGTAACTTTTGTTGAACGTCCACAAGTAACTTGAACTTTAATTAAAGCGGGGGAGTCATCACCTGCGCATGTGATGGTCATACCGTATACCTTTGCGTTTTTTATCGTCGCTTTAGTCTGGTTCCCTGCCCCAATTTCAACGCTGAGGGCGGTTAAGAAAATAGGTTTAACCGCCCTCAGCGTTGAAATTGGGGCAGGGGACCAGACTGTCGTCGCTTGGGACTCAATTTTCGCGCGTGCGCAGGTTACGACCCTCCGCTTTCAGCTGAACTTCCAGGTCCTGGCAACATACAACGTTCACAAACAAAATATGTTACGTTTTTCTTTTGATGTATCATATACTTGTATATGTATTCGAGCTTTTCTGAATTACGTCACACTTTATGTCGGGACGATATTGATATCCTAGAAGAGCCCTAAACTTTACTCCATAGATGCTCACTATTCAAGTTGTACTATAATGAACGCCAACACATGAGCAATGTCAGATGATGATAAATGCTATTTAAAGCAGACATACGATTAATAAGTGCCAACAAATGCCCGTCAGTAATTCAATCAGTCCTCATTATTATTATTGTAATTACTATATTATTATTGTAACCATAACGAATTTGTGCTTCATTTGTATTTTCTAAGGCACATAGTGTAACGTGAATAAAGAAAGAAAAACACGCTAATGATACTCATAGTAAGTGCGAAATTTAATCTGTCTGTTCGAAGTTCGTTCGTAATGTGCACATTGCCGTATTTGGTATTCCGTCACACAGTAGAACGACCCACATAAAAACGTAATCGATTAGTTTCCATGTATGCCGAGTCACGCACTTAAAACATACTCACAATAAGCGAGCATACAATTATTTTTTAATAAAAATATATTTGATGATAGAAAATAATTTACTTTTTTATCACAATTAATAATTATTTGTACAAGTGTATTTGTCACATTAATTATTCTGGTTACTAAAATGTATGTTTGATAAATGCAATGAATGGGACACTCCGGGATCGGAATGGAACGTTATCGACATTATTTTGTTAAATAGAATAATTCGCATAATATACTACGATTTAAAAAAAAAGACTTTCTATATAAGTCGAAAATAGACACATTGGCATGTATTTTTACGATTGTTCACTGCTTAATTCCTTTAATACACACAGTCGATTCTGAACATCGGCTGTGTCGTATTATGTATCCATGGTGATGTTTCTGTATCACTTACTCCATGTATTCTCGATGCAAAACGTATCAGCTGTTATCGTTTTCTGAATACAAATTCTTCTATGTTCGGCATTTGCAGCCGCAGACACCATTGAAGCTGACATAAAAACCTTGTATATTTTCAATCTGTGTGAGAATATTCCAGTACATGCAGGATTTCCTGTTGAACCATGAGGATGTTGGTCAGGTACAGCGTTTGCATAGTTGCTTCTATTGTCACGTTTGTAGTGTTGTCCAATAATGTGTCTGATGAGTCTACAAGTACGCGGCGATCTGCAACGAATGGACAAAGTGAGTTTCCTAGAGGGGACATGTCATTGAGTGATCTCAAACTGGATTCCATTGATGCGAACGGAATGTTAAACATTCCTGCCCCGGAGTCTGTGGACTCCGATATGCCAATGTACCTCTTTCCCATATTTCGATACGGGACAGGGCCGAATAATCAGTACAGAAGTTTGAAAGTCGCGATACTATTTGCTATTCACTTTAAGAGAACTTTGGTTTTAGGCCCGTTTTTTAACCATTTCCTTGTGAAGAGAGAGACGAGGCACTTCAACGAGACTTTTGATGTTGCTACGCTGAGCACACTGCTGCCCGTTGTATCTATTGAACAGTTCTACCATGACTGCAATGGAGATGTCGCCAGAATTGTACACGGGAGACCGTTCATAAACAAACCAACGGACTACGAACACTATGAAGATAAATACAGAAAAACTCGGAGGCGATTAAATTTCACTACAGGTATTTCACTTCCTGGCGTGGGGACTATTCCAAAATTTGATTACGGAAGCGCCCAAAAATATATAAACGCAAGCAAGAGTAATTGCCTCGGTTTCTATACTCCACTGACAATTGATTACGAGTTTGTGAACATGACGTCACCACTTACTATTGATGAGTATTATAAAATAGGAAAACAAATCGATGAACACATGGTCAGAGCAACTCCAATTCAACGAATGGCAGACGAGTTTAAATCCGTTATTTGTAACGGTGCATCTTATATTGCATTGCACTGGCGGGTCAATGATGATTTCATGAAGACGTGGTGTCCCACAATTAAAAGTAAAGAATGCAAATTGTTTCACGAGTTGAACCAAACTGGATCATTTATTGGCGAACAAATACAGAAGGCAATGACTCGTGTTAATGTTGGTTGTATCTATCTAGCAGCACCGCCCGACTCTTGGGATCTGATCACTCACCTGAGAGGGTTAGGCATAACCGTTTATACGCCCAGACAGACCATAATGGACTCTGGAAATAAGAAACTTCTTTTCCTCTACGAAGATAATTATATTCTTTCTCTTATAGAACAAGAATTGGCGCTGAGATCAGTATTATTTATCGGTAGTAGTTGTTCATCGTGGACCAGTTTTGTGAAGCGAGAACGACAACTACGTAACCAGCGCACCACATATTTGAGCGAATTATTCGGCTTCCCTGAAACTAGTTGTTGATGTAGTTATTGTTATATATATATATATATACAATATTTGGTAATCTTTGTTTTAAAGCGGGAGGGTCGTCACCTGCGCACGCGCGGGAATTGAGTCCCAGGCGACGATAACAACACACGCTCAAAACGCAAAGGCTCATGGGTAGGCGCTTGTTTGTTAACAATGACTCCGCCGCTTTAAATAACAACATTCAATAAACCTCTGTGTTGATGTAAATAACTACAAATGTACTTGCTTTCTGGCATATAACATTCATAAACTCTGCGGTGCATGGTGGGAAGGACAAAACCAAATCTCGTGGCTAACTTTCTCTCAACGAGACCACGGCAGCCATTTTCGTCTAACGTTTATTGATGTAATATGTTAATAAATAAATACATTATTTATTCACTCGCTAAGTAAATGAGGTGTGGGTAAGAGCGTATATTACTGTTTATTATACCGGTAATAAAAATTAACATTGACATCACCCGCTTTGCAAAGCTGATGAAGCGAATATGATAATAATTCGCAGCAGCTGCATTGACATCACGAATCAGCGATTGTAGGATTTTATTAATCTTTTAATAACATCAACTGTAAATTCATGGCCACCGGTAGTAAGCCATGCATGCATCAATATCATTGTGCACATTTAAATAATTGAAGGTATACTATCATGTTTTGTTTACATACGTTTTAATTTGGAAACACATAGTACCCACATTCAAAAAGACACGTTAATTGAAGACAAGTTGCATAGTTGTTGCGTTTGAACTAATATAAATTATATAAGATAGCTGGTGTGCCATACACTGTTAATTCACGTCCTGTTGACTCTTGCCTGTTCAAGAGTGAAGATGGTATCTCCACCTTTTCCAGCCTTTCCATGTAAATAAGAGTTATGAACAACGCGTTTTCTTCTCAGTGTGTTTTTGTATGAAAGAAAAACACTAAAAAATCCAGATTAAAATAATGCACGTTGACACAGAATGTATAAACATGTCATAATCGATGTACTTGGATGTCCCCTGTTTTCAATCCGCGTTAAAATAAAAAAACCTAATCATTGTAAACACCATACTGCTAACATTTTACCAAATCAGTGACACAAAGACATGCGAGCTGCTGGGCATACTATAAAAACGATGTGATGGCAGGTGGTTCGAAAAGATGTGTAAAATAGATACAAGCTACTTTCGAGTTTCTAGAATCTCAAGTTCATTTGAACATACTATCAATATATTCGATTTAAATTCATAAACCTGATAAGAATAATAAGCATAATTTGCTTCACAGAAACTACATATAATCTCGCAACTATGTTGTCAGTCACAAATAACAGTATATTAGCAAACCGGTATTAACAATTTGTAATTATCTGTTTTATTTAAAGTGCACGGCGGACGATGAAACCATGATATGACAGACTCATCCTGTACTTTTTGCCTGGCTCAAACATGACGTCATTGCCTAGAACCTCGACGACGTGTTACCGACATCGGCTCTACTCACACTGTAATACAATTTCCCTCCCACCGACAAACGGATTTCAGTATGTAATACCTTAAGTTTGTACTACGAACTGCATCCAAGCGCACTCGACAAACACGCAGGTTACAAACAACTGCATAAATTTAAAGAGAATTTAGTGGGCCAAACTGAAATATTGTAGTGCTCTGAGTACATTAGAATTATTACTGGTTAGTGTCCTCCTGCATCCCTCATGATTATTTTGTTATTTTTTTCATACTCACACGTGCGTGTGTAATCGTTGTACCAAAGCTTTATTTAGTTTTAATCACTTAATACCACTAGCGTGTCAACCATGAAGTGTACTTTGAACGAACCCTTCACTGTGATTCTAATGTGCTACACACATACCTGGATTGGTCATACTTATTTGAACACAAGTACATGAAGTCATACAATGTGTAAGCTATGGCGTGGATATATCAAATCTCCCTCTACAACATTTAACGGGCGCTAGTCGTCGCGCCACGCATGCGCGAGATATATGGCTCTCATATAAACAAAGATTTAGACTGTTGCGCAAATCAATGAATACAAACTAAGACGTTACCAAGCTTTAATTAGGTATTTTTTAGGTGATTGGAAGGTTTCGAAGGACTCACTGGCGGTAATTAATGTAAGTCGCACCCAGGTCAAACCTCATACTTGTGATTTCCATTAGATGAACGCATTGGATTGTGGGAAAATCAATGTTTATTAACACAAATGTCGCACATGTGCAGCGCGACGACTTTAAACTCAAATTAAATTACAGTGGGCATAGAATTTCTCAATTATAGAACTAGACTTTCAAAACCGCCACTTCAGCACCAAAGTTTGTCTTACTGGTATATATATACACATAATGACCGCCACAGTCATCTTTAATACTTTCACAAATGGCTTAGAAATAAAGAATTGAGACACGTGGCGAATGTTGATAACATATGCAGAAAATGTCTGAATTTATCTCCCTAAATCACTGAATGTCTGATCTCCCACGATTATATTCAATTCACTTAATGTCATTATATAGTTGTATGAATATTCATAGTGACAATTAGGTCAGTCAGAGAGTGCATTAATCACTGGTGCAAACAAGCTAGCACTTGATTTGATCAGTTGGACGAAACACGGTTGTCACGATTTCGTTAAACATGTTTATTAAAAAAAAACGTACAGAAGGCTAATCTACAGTGAAATTATCAATATGCTTGGTTTTCTGATTGACAACATATTTGTCGAGTCTTTCAACAGTTGTCACACGCAACGTAATATTACCGTAATTGGTATAGTACAGGTGTGATGGTTCAAATACCAAAATGGCAACAGTAACAGAAAGACTTCCCTGGCGGCGATGATAAAATACGAACACAGAGCCAACAGATGAGGTTTCAACTGGTACTGGTATTATTATACTCTGCAAACATCAAGTACAATAATGCGGTAAAACGCCACTACTCCAATAACTAAATACTTAAACTCCAACACAATTCAACGAGATCTCCGATCTGATCTCAGTGCTGAACAACTGCCCTATATATACCCCCACTGTCTATAAATAGACCATTACATCAGCATACATAATGAGTCTGGAACTTACTACAAATTTCTAGAATGTTCCATTACCTTCTATTGCCTCCTACAGTGTTCTATTACCTATTCAACCATTTTCTAAAAAATATAGAATATTCCACCCAGACACAGTACGGTTCTAGAACATTCTCAGTGACACGGAAGTGGTAAATAAGTCGTATGCGACAACAGTGTATCATCATCTCAATTCAGTATTGGCAGATTATTTCATTATTACTAGTAGTTAGAACGAAATATTGAAAAATATTGAAAAAATTTTTTCATTTTCAGATATATTGAAAATTTAATTAATGAATATAATATATTCAGCTGTACTCGAGAAGTCCGAACATTAAAACTTTACATGTTTGATTATGTACTGGTTAGTTTTATTACCGACATTTCATCTGTCAGACCTTTGTCATATCGATCGTACAGACACCCACCATGGGCGTTGTCAGGATTCCCACGGGTGACGCTTGTACTGAAACAATATCAAGCGTAAATTCACATTGCTGTCAACAAGCGTGGTTTCTGAAAACAATATTCGTGTCGCTTTTAGCAAGTATGTGGTATACGGGCAGCTGACAGTGTATGGTACCACGTGTAACAATATAATTCGTAAAACATTATCACCTGCGACAAATCAGCCTATAGAGCATTTCACCACAATGTGGAGGTTCTAAAATCACTTTTGTATTTTTATTCAATGTATTTTTATTCAATGTATTTCGGGAAACTTATGTGGGTGTATTGAATCACTGTCCTATCATAAAAGGTGTTTTGAGTCATGTGATGTATCAATTTGAATCACGTGATTTACATTATAAAAAGACAAGTTATTTTAGATGGACTCAGACAGGCAGACATAGACATCGGACCTGGTCTACTTGTTTGCTCTCTGGGCTTGACCGTTTGGCCAACCATTTTACTCTGTGCTCTGGCTAGGCTTGGTCCTCCTGATGTCACCATCCGAATAAAGATCACCGGTTCTTACCAACCTCCGTTTACAGTCTCAGTCCTTCCCTGACACCTTTTTAAGGCAGTTCTATCTATTATGATTAAGGGGCTTCAAAATACTAGTACTGTGATATCATCTTTTCAAAAGTGGTATAAATCAAATGTGGATATTACAAAATGAAATAATCATCGCCTTAAAATGTGACTCTACGCGTTTTTTATCAAGCATTTGTTTAATAGAAATGGTTCTCGGTGTTACACATACGTAGTATTAAGACATGATTCCACCGACTTTGTTGAGAACAAGATTGATGCAAAACTTTCATATACTGCAGATGGCATTAAGAGTACGCTGGAATTTCTAATTGATAATATATATGTATTATATAACCACCTTCAATGTGTTTGGTCTTAGGGTAGAAGCCTACTCATAGTTGTTAGAGAAAGTAGGCCATATATCACATGACAGTTCATTGATCTAAAATCATGAAGCTATTGCCCCATGGCAACACGAAATAACATTCTTTTGTGTGATACACAGTATTAAAATATTATTTATTTTGTTGTTATAACCTGTTGTGAAAAAGACACACTGCATATAAGACGAGGTCATATGTTACACAAATAATAACCGAAGCAGAGGTCAATATTCAGTTTGATGACCGAAAGATAAAATTGTGTCTCGGTCAATTTCATCTGTGGTCATCTATACTGAATATTGACCAAACATTGAGGTAACTATTTGTTTTAGTATACCAAATAAAATAACTACAACACTGTATTCAACATCATAAACTTGTTTTCTTTATTGTGAACATATCAATGTTTTTATATGTCTAATATACAACATAAAAATCACGGCTGTGATAGAACAAACTTCTACTATTTATTCAACAACATATCGTGTCATTGTTTGACACATATTGGAACCGTCTAATTCTGTCAGAAATGGTGTCTGCAATGTCAGTACCAGGATATTTTACTGCTCTAGGTATGATCCCAAAAGCTTTGTTGCCAACAAATGTTATTTATTCCTTTGGATTGGTGTAGTATTGCTTCATATTTTTTCCGATTTATGGCCAGTAATTCTCATTAAATATGCCGTCCTTCATGGGGACCATCTAATATAGCAGTCAATGTAGTGGGTGTATTTCTGTGGTAGTTTAGCCTTTCGTACCGCCATGTTTGCTTTTCCATCTAAAGGAAACTGTCACAACATAAGAATTATCGGTTAAATTTGCTGTTATAGTATATATGCTGACACAGATATCTAGGTTCGCCTAAATAATATAACAAATATTTTATTATAATTAATATAAGATATATGATATAATCAAGTAAAGAAGATTTTCGTGAGCTGTCACATCCATATATTGGATTTTGTTATGCATACCAATAACGTCATATGACCATACATGATATTCTGACATGTTAGTCATGTTTCTTTTTTTAGTGTCGTTATTGTAGCATATGATGCACGTCTTTCTGCAATACTCTCGAGGTATTAAGGTTATGTATAATAATGACATTGCATGACTGTTTAATGCCACCAGTCGTATATCATGTCCATTAGAAAACTTGATATATGTCTCTATTCTTTACTGTGACGAAGATAATACAAATATGCATGAACAAATGACCATATGTATTAACCTATTATATGTATCCATATCTCTTGTTCAATTTCTCCAATATTGTTCTGGTTGATTTAGTAAATCTACAACAATGCTTGAGATATTACAGTTATTGATAATAATGAAGTCACATGACTGTACATAGTCGTCTGATATGTTATAATAGCATTTGTTTGATGTCACCATATGCAATAATGCATGATATATTACAGTTATGCATATTAATGATGCTACATATATGCTAATCTGATATATTAGTCATATTTCTTGTCCGATGCCATCGTTATGACACTGCGTGTCCTTATCTGCGAGAGTGCATGAGATATTACAGTTAGCCACCTTGCAGAATGACTTCATTTTGGCACTGGTTGGATGTTCCTATCTGTAACAGTGATTCATTTTATTGCATTCATACGTATTAATTATGTCAAATGATATATATTTTCACCTGATGTATAATTGATATATCGCATCCGATACCACCATTATAGCATTGATTGCTCCTATCTCTAACAGTGGCTGAGATATCACAGGTTTGCATATTAATGAGGTTACAGTAATATTTATGGTCATATCTCTTATCTAGTGCCATCATTATAGAATTGGTTGCATGCCTTTGTAACAATGTTAGAAATATTGTAGATATGCATGTTAATTGAGATCACACGATTCCCTAATCACCACATTTATTGTCAGATTCTATTCGTCCAATTCAAAACACAAATATTTAGGGTGGCAACTCCCTACCCTATGTATTATGTATTACCTATACAGTATACAGTGCATACCTGGCTCTTCCCATTTCCAATGATGCGTGAAAATAAGTAAAAAAAATAACCTTGTGTTTTGTATTATCTGTTTAATCTACCAAAAAAAAAAAAAACATTACACAAATGATAGCTGTGAGACCACAGTTCTTCTTGTGTCGGTCTTTAGTCATTGTGATGATATTTTAGTCATTTCTGGTATATTTTGTGTCATTAAGTTTGTTACTTTCAGATATTAGGATTTTTATCGACACAGAAGAGCTAAACAAATGACAATCAAAACAACATTTTTTTCACAAAAACAATGGCAGCTAAATCACAGTAGTCGTAGACCAGGTGACATATGCCAAATGACACGTCGATTGGAAAAATAGGTCACGAGTAATTAGACAATTTCTGTTCAATCACTTGATTAATGAAAAATCGGAAAAAGTCACTTTGAAGAGATTTTTTTGAAGATGACGTCAATTGAACCAGCAGTAGTAGCTGCTTATAATTCGAAAATTATAAATTTCGGCCATTTTGTGAATATTACTATACACACTTCATAGATGATATACACAAAAAATACTAGACCTCAAGAAAGTTGTGAAAATGAGCACTCTCGGTTTTACAAAAATTACAAAAATCTATTTAGGCGCTTTGTAGAGTAGAACGAGAAGACTTCCGCGGATTTTGTTAATCTCATCAGCTTGATAGTATTATGAGCCACCCGACGACGTAACAGCAAACTTATCCCTGGTCATTCCAAGCAGGTTTTTATGACCCCTTAGCGACACAGGAACAACATAAGATCAAACAATACTTTTTACTGCAATCATGTCGGCCTTTTAGTGCTGCGAACATTGCTGCAGTGAAGGTTCTTCAAGTCTTGGGGTCATACTTCGGGGCTGTGATTTACATATTCATATACAGTTACAGCCTTGAATTGTTTGTTAGTTTCACAAAACTCTACATCGTTTACAATGTCGATCTTCTGCACGCTTAACAGGTGTCTTGCGATGCCTTGGTCTGATGCACGGCATGGTAATTCTAGAATAGTACTCTTCGTTTACTTTAAAACACTGCCACCAACGATGCAAGTTCCTTCATGTCGTTGTCTTCAAAATTGTGGCCGACGTTAAAATTTCCGAAATCAAATTCTAAATACAATTTGCCCCCAGCAGCAAATGAAAGTTGCAGACGACGAAGTCATAATGTAAACAAATCAAGCAGCGAGGATACCGCACGAGTCATTAATTCGGTATTTTCTCACTGGGGCCATTAAACAGTTATACAACTCTCATATGACCGCATTCTGGACAATCATCGTGACAATGTTGGAAATGAGGTGTAATAATTCGTTTTAACGTATGTGTATACATGCATGTCTGTTCCAATATTATTTAAAGAATTGTTTGTCGGATTCATTTCAATTAAATGTGGTACATGGATGCCCTTGAACAATTTAGATTTAGGTTGAAATCCGTAGTTTTTTAGTTTCAATACATCATTGTAATTCTTTCCTCCAATTAAACTTTTTTTATTAACACCAATTTATTTCGTAATTAGTCGTACAATTTTTTAACCAACAAAATTCTGACAAGATTTACTGAAAATTAGTTAATAATTCTCATACAATACAATACAAAACAATAAAAAAGAATATATAAATAAGAATCGAGTGAATAGCAAAAAGTACACGTTCATTTAAAAAGAATTAAATTTACGTTTTTTAACACTCTAAATAAATTTTATTTAGGTTACTCCCAGTGTTTTTGTTATAGTTGACCGAATAACAAAAAATAATTTCCCAATCTGAATCTGAATAGAATCTGCCCAAACTGAAAAATAATAGAACAAGTTTGTGAAATCTATTTTTTTTGAATACTGATTACATTAATCTCAGAAGTAAATGCTCTTACGTCTTTGATAGTGCAATTAAATAAATAGTGTAATTTGTGAACGATATTATCCTCACATCTTGTACAGATAGAATATAAATTTGCGTTTTCTATTGCATTCAATCAAATGTATGTCTAACGTTTTCATCAAAACAGTGTTCCGCTAAATATATGCGTTACGAGGAACCCTATCAAATAATAAATGGCAATATTTTGTCAGCAAAATAACTATGAGGTAACCACCTTTTGCTCTCATAAATAAAACATTCAGTCTTTCACTCCATTCAAATATTTCACATAACATCCCGTTAGATTGAGGTCA
The DNA here is from genome assembly GCF_978046115.1 of Saccoglossus kowalevskii. Classification (NCBI taxonomy): domain Eukaryota; kingdom Metazoa; phylum Hemichordata; class Enteropneusta; family Harrimaniidae; genus Saccoglossus; species Saccoglossus kowalevskii. Next base: position 25,635,398 of record NC_140659.1, read on the forward strand.
GAAGAGAAATACGTTCTTATAGTTCGCTCAGGCATGTACGATTATATGTGATTTTGTTGGTTTACAGATATTGGAACGAAATGATTCATTTTTGTTGGAGTGATTCCTTAGAGAATATTTCCATAAAAATATAATGATTTTCAATGTTTATATTAAATTGGCATATGCTGCAAATCATCAAGGATTAAATGATTGTTGTAAGCCCAGTTGCTGACTTGGCAAACATAAGAACTGACATCTTTCTGCCAGAAATATCTTGAATGTTAAATGAAAATGTATGCAGCGATAAAGGAATGCCATTGAGATAAGATTAAATTCAGGATTCAGAAACAATATTTGCAAAAAGAGATAAATAAACTGAACTGAAACTGAAATAAAAAATTATAATTACTACAGAAATGTTATGGATAACATCATTCAGCCAGATTATCAGGCTTGACTTCGATGGAGACCATGAATTAAATTGCCCACACCATATAATCCGTGGCACCTGGCGGCTATTCAATTTTCCTTGTGTGTATCAAATAAACAATATGGAATTATGGAAAAACGTCATGTTTTATCTTTGAAATTTACACTTAGACTATGAAAAATATCCATATTTAATGCTTCACGTAATAATGCCACAGCGGTTTTATCCCATTTTAAATTACCCCTACATCTGCCCTACATACTGTGGACATTCATTATTGTATTCTCATTATCACAGTTAAACTTTCAAAATACGAGTTTAATATATTAAATTGAACTAAGGGCGTAACGACAAATTGAAAATTGGAATATTAGAGTCAAATTTCATTATTTCTTCTGGCTCTCGACCTGTTTTCAAGATAAAAAAGAACTTGCGACATTTGATACAAGGTAGCAACCGGACAGAGAGAGACCCAAGACAGCTGAAAACTGAAAAGTGTAATTGGTTAAACGATTGATTTGGTGTCATCTACATTTGGTGAACAAGTAGTAGAATGTCATTTAATCCACACCTCTAATATTACGGCGTTTTCTATTGGCTGGAAGTTGAAATATGTCGATATGACTTGCACTGACACAGGACGAAACAGCGTATAGAACTGTACGAAGCTCGCCCGTATTAGTTACGGTGGTTGGGGTTGGTGCGTGCAGTATGTCGGTTAATTTCAAGGTGCAGGAAGAAACACAGGGAGCTCAGGAACTATAATCAACTGTAGTACGCAGTCACTATGAGCGCGAGGGGGGGGGGGTATCGGCTGGTATCTAGTGTAAGAAATAGACAAGGGATGAAGGCTCCAGCGAGCTCACATTTTTTAAACTCGAAAAAACAGACGAAAAGAATGAAAAATATAATCTAAAAAAAATACCAGGTTGAAGAATATTAGTTGCTCCTTCAAATTTTGCCAAAGCCTTGCCTACATTTTACCGATATCTGCAGAATAAATCAAGAAAACTACACAAATTGACTCCATTTACGAATTCCTAACGGTTTGCCCGAACGCACGGCAAAGTTTGGAGGCGTGGCCTGTAGCATTTGGCAACAACCAATCACAAGACTGGTTACGAACCAGTTGAGCAAGGCTAACCGAGTCGTGACCTGGATGTGGTTCGTAACTAGTTAAAGTTACTATTTGAATTTTTCATTACCGAGAAAAAATGACCCCAAAGTTGGGGTAACTTTTCACCAGCAACGGCTTTTAACTCCTCTGTGATTTTTTCGGCTTGGCTGATTTTGTTCATACTTCACAAGTAGGTCGTACCGTCACTAATTGGAAAAAAAAAATCTGGCCCACCACTGCCATTGCAACATCCAAAAACTGATTTTTGAATACTTTCGCCCCAAATGTATTACCTCCTACCAGTTTTGTAATAGCAGTGTTCAAATGATCATGTTTTTTATTTTTGCTATGTTGCGCACTGGTAAGAGATCACCGGCGCCGACATTGTTACACTGTATCAACGTAATCCCAACGCAACTTTGAACTATGAATGAACTGTAAATGCAGCCTTAATTCTAGAAAATACTATCGCAAAACGGTTGGAAATAATAAATGTAACAGCAGAATACGTCCTAGTAATAAACTAAGTGACTTCTAAAGACTGAATGGTGTTTGCGAACTTCGTATACGGGCCCATTTAGTTATAAACCGACGTTAGCTTCACGTTTATGTCACACCATGGAAACAGCCAAAAACTATGTTGCTTGTTTTTGAGCGGAGCGGATCGCTGACCAACCTACCGGCTTGTTAACATTATTACTAATGCATTGCAATACAACTAATTAAATTGAAAGAAATTGCAATATAAAATATTATGTTAGTAACACTTCTCAAGGGCGTATTTCACGGACAGTGTTATTAACGAAAATATTTGTTTATAATTTTATAAATTTGCTTGGCAATTTCCACCCCAATTAGATATAATGTGTACATATTTTAATAAATAAAATTAAAGATACACTAACAAAAATGAAATATTAATTAATGGCGATCCGCTTCGCTAGGATTGCCCTTATAATCACTTTTGTCATTTTGTGTGTGTGCGCGTGTGTGTGTGTGTCTCTCTGTGTGTGTGATTTCCAGTGTTTTCACGTATTATTTCTTCTGTGATTTTTTTGGCTTGACCGATTTTGCTCAAACTTGGCAGGTAGGTCACACCTTCACCCTAGTTATTAGAAAAATCTAAAAACAAATTGGCCCCCTGTTGTCATAGCAACAGCCAACACAACTGTTTTTTTTGGATAGCTTCGCAACAAATGTATCTCCTCCTACAAAAGTTGGGATAAAATACCTCAGACATAGCTCATTCTACTCAGCTTGAGTGTGGGCACAAAGTTACTATTTGAGTTTTTGATATCTTTTTTCATTACCGAGAAATTTGACCCCAAAGTTGGGGTAACTTTTCACCAGCAACGGCTTTTAACTCCTCTGAGATTTTTTTTGGCTCGGCTGATTTTGTTAGGTAGGTCATACTGTCACTAATTGAAAAAAATCCTGGCGCATCACTGCCATTGCAACAGCCAAAAACTGATTTTTGAATACTTTCGCCCCAAATGTATTACCTCCTACCAGTTTTGTAATAGCAGTGTTCAGATGATCATGCTTTTTATTTTGGCTCAGATGATCATGCTTTTTATTTTGGCTACGTTGCGTACTGGTAAGAGATCACAGACGCCGACGTTGTTACACTGTATCAATGTAATTCCAATGCAACTTTGAGCTTTAAATGAACTGTAAATGCTGCCTTCATTCTAGAAAATACTATCTTCTATCTTTCGAACTTCGTATACAGGGCCCATTTAGATATAAACTGACGTTAGCTTCACGTTCATGTCCTACCATGGAAACAGCCAAAAACATGTTGCTTGTTTTTTGAGCGGAGCAGATTGTCAACCAGCCTACGGCTTGTATTGACTATGTCCCGGACTGTTTACTAGTACTTCCTTATCAACTTTTTGAACCAAAACAATCTGTCACCCTTCGCCGCCCACAGCATTGATATGATTTTATATTGCATAGAAAAGAACACTAAATGCAGCTATCCCAGCCAGCAATCGAATCATCAATCTTCATGATTTATGTGACCGGCATTTCCATCTATTTGCTCAATGGTCTGAACTTTAAGATTGTCAAGTTCGAGAGTGTATTTTTACGTACAGTGACGCGAACATTCAACAACGTGTTGAGCAGGAAGCCCATCTTGGGATAGTGGCATTGTCAAATTTTAGAGAGTACAGGAAATGTTTCAGTAAGGAATTGTTATGCTTATCAAAATCCTTTATTGGAACAGAACATGTTATATATTCACCAAAAACAACGTTGCCATGTTTCTAGGCGTACAACGAATTGGAAACAAAAGAAATCGTTCGATCCAAACCACATGCGCTCGGAACGTTTCTTGGATAATAAAAAATGACTGACTTGCAGCCATGCCTGTGCTAGCTGTAACTTGAACTATTTTGGTCTTCCTCAAATTCTTGATTAGTTCAATCAGAGTTTTAGTCTTGCCAGTTCCAGCTTGTCCCGTAAATAAAAAACTGTGTCCATGTATGGCCATGTCTAAACTGAACTATTTTTGACATTGTGATCGGCAATAAAAGCTTTACTCCACAACACTGATGAAAAGTTATTTTGAAAATTGTTGAATGCTAATAGCAAACCGTTTAGTTCACAAATGACTAACTTCAAAATGGAACAAAGTTCAAAATATGAAATTTGGAAAAAAATAGAATGAATACGTGTTGCAGGTATCAATCAGGCGTCAAAATACGAAAGCAGCTCAGTCAAAAACGGGTTCCTTCCCTCATCCTGGACTTTCTAAAAAAACGTTACAGTGCTGTTACAGGATGTTAGTTCACTGGAGTCTGCCAAGCATCTGATCACTTGCTCAATTAAAACAGATGGTTTCAATTACAACTTCCTGTCATTGCATATAATGACTTTGAATGTGTACACTTAAGCTTAATAAGTACTACCAAGGTCATATCTGTACTTAAGACATACTAGTAATTTTATGCTGGTGTCCAATTTGGCGACCAAGGGCAAAACATTGTTATGCAAATTAGCTTTAGTTGAAAATTTGAGTTTTCTCGGCGATATCTACGTGAATTTGAACCAAACTGTTACCGGCAAGACTCAGAATACGACTGTGACAGCCACTGAAACGCAATTAAAGGCAAATGAACACATCGAGCAAAAAAACTTTTTCAAGTCTTGGAGTAAAATGGAGGCACATACCATTTCGACTCTTGAGGGGAATGGAAATCAGTTGATTTGAGAGTATCACAATGAGCAAGGAAGTAAATCGTTTTTATGCTACGAAAAAATGCAGAACTTGAACGTACTTTTTGGACTTTAGTACAACGTAATTTTTGTTTGATTACCTAATGTTTTTAGGTTCATTTGCTGCAAGTTACAGAGCACATACTTAAGCGGCCGTCCCTCAGGAAATAATGAAGCAAAGGCATTTTCGATGTTGAAATCGCGAAACTGTACGTTTTTACGCAAACTGGGAAGTTTGAATTACTAAACGAAGTACAGGACGACGAAGCTTAGATATCCAAGAACCAACACATACAAAAAAATATCTCAAAAGTGAATATTCGTGGTGTATTTTACCTCCAACCGAAGTAAGATTTTGTTAGTAATCTATATATTCAAACATATTTTAGTATAAGGTAGTAACAAAAACAAATTAATCCCTCGACTGCGCCAGTGAGGAGATCGAATTTCAGTTATTTATCGTTTATTGATGTATGTGATTTGTTCCAATTAAATGAGTGATTCCGAGTTATGTGCTTATAGATGTTATACATAATTATTCCGCTCCAGTTTGTATAGAAATCGATCCAAAACATTCTATCCTTCCTTTCTGGCTGATATTCCATGATTAGTTTAGTACGCAGTCACTGATTGGTTGACCTCTGTCTGCGTGGAAAACGCCGTAATTTTCCTTTTCCCATTTTTAAAGTTCAATGGTAGTTCTGTTCTAGTTTTAGTCCATGCTCAATTGTGGGTCAGTTAATTCATCTGTTTACTATGCAACGTTCATGTTTTATTGCATTCTACAAGTTTATGTAATTACCATAAGTTTACACTTTCGTTCGATCACCAATAAATGCAGTTTATGTTAAACAAGTGATTCGTGAGAGTTCAAGTTCCGCTGAAATCCTAACTCAAGTTTGAATGTGGCCGACTGAATCCAACCACATTATTAGCCCTACTAATTTACTTACAAATTCACACTAGCACGGGCTGAATTGTAAAATTACTTAAATTAAAATATCCAACGTAGAAGAACGTGTTGCTTAGTAAATCATCTGCGATATAACCAAGTGGTTCTTGGATCAAAGATGGCCAATAATTGGATACGTTGTATATACATGTATCAACTACACCTGATGCAAACATTCCTTTATGCAACTATTTACACCAGTACAGAAGAAGCATGGAGACTGGTCAGATATAAATGTTCCCTACTTACCAGCATACTGATGGGATGTTTTACCATTTTTAAATACAATCACAGACAGATATTATGTAACCCTTTAATGATTTTTTATTTACCAGTTCCTGTCGGCAATCACCTACAGGTCTTTTTTTGATCGTTCACGATTGCCCTCCCGGCCATTCCATCTCGCATACAAGCTTTCCAGAGTAAATCTCCCGGCCCAACACCACCTATAAAGTCTTCCCCGCTCATTTATGGCACCTTCCAGCCCTCCTCACACTTACTATTCATATCAGCCTTTCCTTCTCACTTACTCCCCTCAAAGCTTTTCCTGATGACTTACCTACAGCTCTCCAACCTATTCCTACAGTCGATTTCAAGCTTCCCAATACTTCCCTCTTTCATAAGGCCGTTTCCGACCTCTTGCCCTTGCTCACCACTTTCCATAGCCTACCTACCCTGCTTCCAATCTCTACTCCCAACAGTTTGTCTTCCCCCTGCTTATGAGCTCCTCTATTTACAACCTTTTTCAGCCTCTCTCAATTGCTCACAGCTCCTGTCCCTCATTTACAACACCAGACAGCCTCTTCCAATTGTTTATCAAAGCTCACAATCTTCCCTCATGCTCACACAATTCCTCCCATGATCCACTACCTGACTCTCCCAATCATCACCCATGCTTCCACCCTGATACTAACGGCTGCTTCTAGCATCTCCATCTTGCTTATGGTAATTTTATCCGACCCATCTTACAAACCCCCTTCTCCGATGGCCTTTCACTAGTTTATCACCACTTCCACCATACCCATTTTTCCCTACCAGCCAAGTTGACTTCTCTACCGACTTGCCCCTTTCGCCACAAGCTCTTCCAACCACCTCTCTCTCTCTTACAGCTATACTTGGCCTGCAACTCGTTTGAGACTTCTCCAGGCCAACCAATCTTGAATGCGAGCTTTTCAACCTCTACTTTCTTTCTGGCTCCTCTAGCTTTCGCTCATTACGGCATTTCCCTGCTTCTCTCTTTCACTCACCACTTTTCTCTCACTGGCTAACCACACCCTCACCTTGCTCACAACCTCACATGGCCTCTTCCGAGAGTTTTTTCCCCTCCGAAACAAATCCCTTGCTTTCAGTTCTTCCCAGCCACCTGCCTCAGGTATACTGTCATTTCCCCCTCACTTGTGAGCGACTCCAGTCTGACTCTATCTATTGCTTATAGCTCTTCACTGCCACCCCATCTCTCTCCTCTTACTAGTCCTCATGTGATTTCACATCTCTTACAATCCCCTCCTAGCCTTTCCTTTACTGACCTTTCCTCCCACCAATAGTCCCTAGAGGACTTTTCCCTATTGCTTATGCCCATGGCAACTCCATCGCTCAAACAAGCTCCGCAGCTTCCTCCTCCTCGTTGTCCTCTGGCCTTTTTTATGCCTTAGCCGTTTAAACTCGTATACAATCTCCCCAGCTTCCTTGCATCTGTTGTAGCAACTCTCAGCCTCTCACATGCTTACTGCTACTCATGAACTCCCTGCCTTCCTTATGACCATTGTCCATCATTGACATCCCATCTCACATACAAGCTCTTTAGAATTCTGGACGCTTACCGCCACTCCTAGCCTCCTCTCTCAAATGCTTAAAAGGACGACAAAACCCATAACACAAGTCCCCTGTTTGAGACTTCAAATAATGAACACACAAGTGTTTTTCTTGTCACCAAATTTCAAATCAAAAAAATTTATTTCCCCCAATCAGAAAGTACATTCCATTCATCTTCAAGTTAAACCAATCAAGTGAGATATTACTTTTGAGATCCAGGAAAAAATATAATTTATCAATTTGAATGTATATCACTGCAAAACCAGTCAACCAACTTTAACATTTGGAGTGAAGTTACCCTGTGATCTGAATTTCTGCACTTAAATTCACAACACGTCTAATATTTATAAAACCCCTCTCCGGTCTTTCTGCCTAATTTTCCTTCATCAACAAATTTATTAAGAAGCGGACTTGGCACAAATAGTGGATGATCTGGAAATTCTTCATGCCAACCTGCAACGAAAATAAGCAGTTATTTATCATAAACAGCACTATGTTGTAATATCAATATTTCTCTCACCCCCAACATTACAGTGCAGTCCTACATAATACAATGTTAATAGGAATATAATGGAAGCCTTTAAAATGAATGCTTCTGAAGAGGAACTGAACATTAAAAAGCGTTTTCAAAAATATATATATTGGCATTTATAAAACATTCATTTCTGAATTTGCTTTTCTATAACATTCCCTGTCAAACTATCAAATTCGAAACAGCTCTGCTGTTTTAGCCTTGCACTAATAAGGGCATGCATAGTTTTATGAACATCATAATGGGAAAATTAAATAAACTTTGTTTACAATCTATTATAAGTGTCTCATTACATATTTAGATCTTATCACTAATAGAACCAAAAATTGATAAGTCTGTTCCTATAATTTCACAAGTGGAACTAATCTAATAGAGGTCCACTAATCTAATAAAGGTCCACCCAAGATACACTTACACTAAATATCAAAACAATTTGAGTAACGGTTTTCAAGAAGAAGTCAAAAATAGCATTTTCACTGAAAAATGTCACAAATAGTTCAAATCTAATAGAGATCCACCAATGGTACAAATATATCAAGTGTTAAGGCAATAGGAATAGAAGTTTTCAAGAAGTTAAAACATTTTTTACCAAAAATATTTATTAAAAGTAGTGACCCAAGATGACGATGGGCAATCACCCATACCAAGTGATCCATCTGTCATCTTTGTTGACAGAGGTTATAAAGTAGCAACCACACCCTGTTAGATACGTGTGGTATGTAATATATCCATATTTGAAATGAGCTGCAGCTGACTTGTAACTAAAGCAAGAGTAAAATGTGCTGCATTTCAACCTGCACTATTTGTCAATTACAGTAATTCTCATGAAGGCACAAATTTTATGAAATATTTGTAACATTTACCCTGGAAGACTTCATTCAAACCCAAAAAATACACTTTTTCCGTTTTTGTCACGACTGATGCATTGTAATTTGTCAAATTGTTTGCAATTGTCATTTGAAATTTACAAAACATTTAAAAATATTTTACGTTAAAAAACATTCATACCATCGTTAGCTGCAACACATAAATAATCAACTTCAGTTTTAATACTTTGTCATAATATCTTACCGTCAATTATAAATTTGGTGATATCTAGCCCAACATAATCCCCTAATTCAAACGGTCCCATTGGGTAGCCTGCCCCAAGTTTCATACCTACATCAACATCTTCTGGAGTTGAATCACCTAAGCAATGAAAAAAAATGAAGGTACTACTATGTATACATACCATCCAAGATAAATTTACAAACATCCAGACCTACATAGTCAGCTAGTTCTATTGGTCCCATAGGGTAGCCAGCTCCGAGTTTCATGCCTGTGTCAATGTCTTTTGGGGAAGCATCACCTAATGCATTGAAAATGAAAGCGGAAGCAACATGGATGGTTATGGTGTATTCATATAAAGCAGCAAATTAAAATGTCTGTGGGTGGGTAAAATAAATGAGTTATACCAAATATTGAGTTTTAATTATTGCATATGGGTACAATGATCAAGGTATACCAAATATGTCATTACCAGTACTTCATACTGTGTCCTAATTATTACATATGGGTCAATGAACTAGTTTTACTAAATATGGCGTCTTAATTATTGCATTTGGGGATGATGAACGAGATATACCAAATATGTCATCACTTCATGTGGGTCAATGAATGAGTTATGGCATGTTAATTATTATGACAACATGCATGGAGAATGTAGATGTGTGCAAAGCAAAATAATCCATTATGAAATTGAACATATACAAAATAGAACCCCCTCCTTTTTGTTTGGGGATATTCTCTTCACATGAACAAACGTACTGCCCCTACACCTATTTATAGAGTTCAGGATAAATTAACTTGCTCTTATTAAGAATGGTTTGTCTAGTTTTTAAAATTGCAACAGGGGAAAAATATATAATAGTCAAAAATTGATCTAAAAATCACTAAGCATGCTACTAAAAGATCACAAAAAAAACGACAATCCAGAATGAATGTGCAGCCAGAAACATTGCCAAGCAGAAAACCACCTTTATATTTGATGGCTTAGGAAATTGACTAGTTTAGTATTGCATGAATATGGTATTCTGTATTGTATTTAATCTTTCAGATGACATAAGTAGTCTTAATCACAAATAAATTTTGTTCAATTGTTTTTTCCCTGTTGCTATCTAAAAACAAGGGGGTAGTCAGCACAGGCAGGAAGTGAGACCTAGACAACGATAACACGCTAAAAACGTGAAGGTCTGATGTATACGCAGGTGACAACTCTTCTACTTTAAAATCAAATAAAAAATGACATCAGTTGTTCAAAGTCCTGAAAACAGAAATGTTGACCAAGCTGACTACTCACTCTAAATGTATCAGTCCGCTATTTCAAAACCAGTTGCTTTTCACTAAATTAATCTTCCACTAACACATATATAATGCTTGGTTATTCTCTTATCATATTTAATGAAACAGCTTGAAATACAACCACCCTATCCCTTGCAAAAAATTATTTCAAAAAAGAGAGGATTATTTTCATGTAGTCCTGGTACAAATATCTATATCCAATTTCCTACCTCGCTCCACCATCCTTACGGCTTCCATCATGTAAGGTACCAACAAACGATTCACAATGAACCCAGGCGTGTCCTACAAAAAATGCATATTTATTAGGTCAGTTTTCTTATGCAGTGATATGGTTAATTAAACATTCTTCGTCACCAAATAACAATCCACCTGCTTGAAGCTTGTCCAAAATTCCAGTGCGTTCAATCAGCCATTCACACCAATTCGATCACACCACACCAGTATTTACCGACTGGCTGAAGCTGAAGCTGGAGGTTTTATTCATTTCAAGATTTTGTTGGTCACATTTAAAATCATCAAAGGTACTGCTCCACAATATTCAACTTGAATATTTCAAGAACTTTGCTCAGCCATTAAGTTAAGATTGGGTCTTCAATGTAGTAAATTTACTTAAATCATATGGTCAAAGAGATTTTCCTGTTTGTGCATCACTATTGTGAAACCAGTTTTATGAAATTTAAAAACTTGTTTGTACCATGCACAGAGGTATACAAATTAGTGCATTTTGTTATGAAAACTTTTAATAATATGTATCACACACCCAATAAAGTACCCACAATTTAATATTCTCTGTATGGAAAAGTGGTAGCATATCCATTAGAATTTCAAACAACTATTACTGATGACATTATTATATGACATTATTATATGACACCATTACACTCACCTTACAATTGACTGGTACTTTACCCAACTTCTTACAGTAATCAAACAAGGTATCAAATGTGTTATCATTTGTATTAGACGTGCGTACAACCTGCAATATCAGTAGATGATTGTTTAGTTTAAGCTTTTCACTACCAGTTCTCTCTTTTCATCACAAATTCACAAAATAGTCCTGTTTATAGTCTGCACTTTCCTTCAGAAGATTGATATAAAAGAAGCCAAATTTTTTGTGTCTGTTGGCTCCAAAATTAGAGTTCATTTCCAAAAATATTGAAGAATATAAGAAAAAAATGCTGAAAAATTTGGCGGAGGAAGTCTGGTGGTGAAAAGGTTGATGTATTATAATCATAAGAAACTAAATTTGTGTCATATTTTCAATCTTAACTAAAAAAATATTCATGCAAGATAACCTGCAATGAAACTTGAAGAGTCTATAATATAAAACATGTACGATTCAACATTGTAAGCTTCAATTAATCGTTGCCATTATTTATTTTTATGTCCGCATGACTGCAATTACTGTTTTTTTTTTGAATGTTGAAAATGCATTAAATGCTTGAACTTTCTCATTTGTATTTCTCATACATTTGCTTGAATGTATTGGAATATTCATTTTTACATCTTAAGGAAAGAAATGAAAAGTTCAATAATGGTCAAGATGCTTATTGACATTGCAAAACTATAAAACACTTATAATTATTATCAATCAACTTGAAGCTAAATTGCAGCTGGCAGCCTGGATATTTCATTTTGCTAAGTGTATGCTGTCGTACCTCCCACACACAAATAACAAATGTTGTAATATTAGATTCATTAGAGTTATTTTATCTCACATTGTTTCATTTCACTCAGTCTATGTTATGTGTGTACATCAACAGTACAGAAAAGAAACCCAGGCATCACATCACATCGAATCACTTGCAAGCAATTATATTTTTTTTTCTTTTTACACTTAAGTCAGAATATTGCTGAAAATAAGATACTCCATTCCAGGCAAATCGAGCTAAGACTAATTGCTCCTCAAATCCAAAAATTCATGAATATAAATCTATGTGAACGTGAGCAATACATGCAGGCTTGCATGAAATAAAGTGAAAATTCTTGATGAATACTAGATTTGTTGTGTCATTGATGACACAATTAATCCCAGATTTGAAACAGATAATTAAATTATTTACATATACTTTGAAAAATGATGCAAAGGTAATAAGAAGCTGAAGCGATGCTGTAGTGAAAACAAGCAGTCTCTCGACTGAGATAGAACCACTGTTATCAATACACATTTCATTTAGAGAATTGAAGATATCATCACGAAATGAACAAATCTGAGGACTACCCCAAGAATCTATGTTGCAAATATGAAAGCATTTGGTTTAACTGTTTTGAAAAAGAAGACAAAAATGTGAAAAGTTGACGACATACTACAGACTACGCCGGACAATCAGTAATATGAAGAGCTCTGTGTTGTTGACAAAGTCGACAGCGGAGCTAAAAAGCCAAAGCTTTGGCTACAGTTGTACTTTACCAACCATGCTACTGGTGATCCACTGCAGTTTCACCCTGTTCAACTTTCCATTAATCATACAACAATGTTCAGTAGTCTAATAAACTACTTGTAAATATGGACATCTCTTACCTCAACAAGTTTCATCATGGGTACCGGATTGAAGAAATGCAAACCACCAAATTTCTCTGGTCTTTTTGTGACTTTGGCCATCTCTGAGATTGATAAGGAAGACGTGTTACTGGCAAAGATTGTACTCCTGTAAAAAAATATACAACATAAATTATGAGGTTATTCACAAAATACCAGAATTTACGTCTGAGTGCATTGTATGCTTGGGCATGATTCTGTGATTATTTCCTTTGTTTTTTCACTGACCAGGCGGAAAGGTAAACAAGCAGCGTATCGGCTGAGATAGCTCCGCTGTTAGCAATGCACATTTCAATTAAAGAACTGAAGACATCATTAGAAAATGAACAATATGAATAGTATCAAAGCAATCAGACTTACAGTTTTTAACAAGAAGTCGAAAATATCACTTTTTACCAAAAATTACAAAAATATTCACCAAAATAAATTAATTAGAGAATTGAAGATATCATCACAAAATGAACAAATCTGAGAGAGTTCCACATGTAGTACCTATATATGTAATATCAAAGCAATCGGACTTACAGTTTTCAACAAGAAGTCGAAAATATCACTTTTTACCAAAAATGGCAAAAATATTCACCAAAATTAGAGAACTGAAGATATCATCACAAAATGAACAAATCTGAGAAAGGTCTACATGTAGTATCTATATATGTAATATCAAAGCAATTGAACTATTGATTTTTAACAAGAAGTCGAAAATATCACTTTTTACCAAAAATTACAAAAATATTCACCAAAATTAGAGAATTGAAGATATCATCACAAAATGAACAAATCTGAGAAAGGTCCACGTGTAGTACCTATATATGTGGTATCAAAGCAATTGGACTTGCGGTTTTTAACAAGAAGTCGAAAATATCACTTTTTACCAAAAATGACAAAAATATTCACCAAAATTAGAGAATTAAAGATATCATTACAAAATGAACAAATCTGAGAGAGGTCCACATGTAGTACCTATATATGTCATATCAAAGTAATTGCACTTGCGGTTTTTAACAAGAAGTCGAAAATATCACTTTTTACCAAAAATGACAAAAATATTCACCAAAATTAGAGAATTGAAGATATCAACATGAAATGAACAAACCTAAGAGAGGTCTACCCAAGGTACATATACACCAAGTATCAAAGCATTCAGGCTTGTAGTTTTCAAGAAGAAGTCGAAAAAGTAAAACATTGACACGGACGACGACGGACAATCACTCATATGATAAGCTCCGCTCGACAAAGTCGACAGCGGAGCTAAATAAAAGTACAATAATATGACAAACAACCACACCCTCCCCGTGGCTTACGTTGCGTATGGAAGTTATTTTCAAGAGTCTTATGTTGTAACCTGTGGCCATCCGCGAGTGAAAGTAGAGCAGAATACACCGCATCTCGAGTGAAAATAACTTCCATACGCAACGAAAGCCACTGGGAGGGTGTGGGGTTCTGTTATTATTAGTCGCCGCTCAGATGCAGTCCGAAAACAGGAACTTATGTTTTGACCTCTGTACGTCCGTGTGTCTGTGCTTCCGTGCGTGCGTACGTCCGAACCTGTATCTTAGAAATGCCTGGACCGAATGGCAGCCATTTTTGTACCGAAAATCATCAAAATTAAGCATTTCTCGGCTCTTTACAGATGGATTTTGTTCAAACTTGGTATATAAGTTAGACATTATAGGACAACTGATGCACGTCATTTTGTTTTTCAGATAAAATTCAAGGTGGCCGACTGGCGGTCATTTTGTTTTAATGAATGTGGTTGTAGCGCCATATCTCTGACTTGCTTTGACTGATTATGTTCAAATTTTAAATATTCATTATACATTCAGGGTTCAAAATACTCGGGTGCACACTGCACTATGCACATAGATTATTAACTAGTGCAAGTAAACTCAAAATCAAATGTGCACGCTGTGCATGTAGAAATTAACACAACATTTTCTCATTATATTCACTAAGCCTAAATTAGTTTCAACCAATATTGTAAAAAAACTCAAAAGCACAAGTGAAAAAAATCAAATTCGTCCGTGATCGCATCGATCGAGAACCCGGAAGTAAATTGGTAGCGTACTCGCGTACATTGTGAGAGTACTTTGAGTCTCGCGTGACCTCAGAACAGCATACAGATTGAGTATTTCGACCCCTGACATGCAACAAACCGAGATGGAATTTAGGACAGGGAACCCGATTGTCCATTAATATGTTCCAAGATAGTGTTACTCCCTGGCAACGCGCGTCAGTGTAGAACGAGTGTCACTGTCTGTGTGAAAAAAAAATAATGAGACGTCTAATGTGAGTCACTGTCAGAATAAATAACTCATGGACATTTAGTTGGGACCACGACAGAACCAGAACTTGAACTGGACGACTATGATACACAGTTTATGTTGAAATTATAAGTTCCACCACAGAATTGTGCATTGGCAAAATTGCTGTGCAACTGCGGTACTCCACTGACGGGGTGACTTTAATCAACAGCGGTCATCTCTGAGCTGCACATTACAACTTCGTTTGTGATGTTGCTTGGTGGTCGTGGATTGACTGAGTCTTGGTTACCGGTTGAAATGTTGCTCATTTGGCGTTGGTAATCTTTATTTGGAACTGAGTAGTGCCGCAACGTCGCCAGTAGAAACAGATGGATTTTTTTGTGGTCTTGATGAGAGTGGGCACACACGTTATTGATTATATTCTCCCCAAAAAAAATGACAGCAATTTTAGCGTCAATATAATTTCTTACACCAAATGTTGCATAATGCAGAACATATTTTTGAAAAATAAATATACAACATGTAACACTACATGTAACAAAACTCTTCCGGAAAAAACCAGATTTCAATGGCAATAAATAGATGTAGTATTGCATCATGTTCTAAAAATCATAGAGAATTCTGGGTATGTGTTGTGCCAAGCATACAAGAGAGACCCACAGAATTTACTTTCAATTTTAACAATTTTTTTTTATAGGTTTAGTGAATACAGTTCAACCAAGTGTGTTCTCCTCAGATTATACTGTAAAACATACTAAATGTGTAAAAGTCTTACTCTTTTGCTACTTTGTCCAACTCTGAAAACAACTTCTTCTTGATTCCCATATTTTCTATAATTGCTTCTATGACTAAGTCTGTATTAGACACTGCTTTGGAACTGTCCGTTGTTGTAGAAATCTTTGACATGATATCACTAATATAGGCTTCACCTTTCTGAGTACATAAAGTATGAAAAAAAAGGAAAATTAAATCTTGTCTTTTTCCGGATCCATATTACAAGTAGCATTCTTATTTTAATCAAGGTGACAATCATTGTTTGCAAATTAACTTCAACTTTGTACGACTTACACTTGGGTCATCTGCAAACTTCTTTTTTACAACCCTTTGTAAACTCTTATTAATAATAGCACAAGATTTATTGAGAATTTCATCATTCTGGTCAACCATTGTCACTTTATAACCTGCCTGGGCTGACACCTGTAAAAACGAACAAAGAACTTAATATATATACTATTTAAAAATTAGTTAACATTAAGCTCAAATTGTTATTGACACCAACATGAACTATGCATTGTTTGGTTTGTTAGCGACCAAATAAATGGTTGAATTCACTTGCAGTCAGATTTGAGAATGCTGGATAATCTACAAAGTTTTAGAATTTGAATAAATTTCTCTACACTGGTATTTCAAGCACAGCTTTGGATACGAATAGACGTTATGATAAATGGTCTATTTTTTGCAGATTATGTGGTGCTCACTGCACCAAACTAAATACGATACTAAATATAATAAACAAATTCTGTAAATTTAAAAAAAAATGGCAGTCAATGAAAATAATTCCGACGTTCTAATCATAAACAAAAGTGTGAACTCCAGCTTATCAATAAAAGAAGCTTCTGAATATGAATATCTGGAATTTTTGGTTCACAAGGTGCCTCTGATCATACTCACTGTAAAAAACTAATTGAACAAGCCATGCATAGCACAGTCCCTGTTAATTATGAAGTAGACATACAGAGAATGAATCTTGGACTTCTTACAATGGAAAACCGATCAAAAATTATCAACTGAAATATCACAAACGACTGTGCCAGATGATTGAAATTACATTTATTAATCTAATTAATGAAAAGTAAATGAAGATTCCACAATAAGTGACAGGAAGTGTGGGATTGGGTAAAACGTATTAACCATGAAAGACAATCATTAAAATAGACAAATCAGAGATTTAAAACTTAGCACATTATACTAATGGGACAAAGGGAAAACTATGGCGTGTAATAAAACACACTTATGACCACATTGAGAGTAAAATTACATTTGGAGATGTTGAAACTGAATACTTTGACCAGAAGGAGGGTCTTAGGCAAGGTCGTGTCCTAGCTCCAATGCTATTTGCAATTTATATAAATGAATTCAAAAAAAATCCTGAATGATTCATCATAACAATAAATAATATACTCATTAATGGGTTGTTCTTCGCTGATGATGTGGCCCTTATTGCCCCAAATGAGGAACAGCTAAAATCTATGTTAGAGATTGCAAACTATGGAAAATGTCCATTAATGGGGAAAAATTTAATATCCTGATAGTAAATAAAAGAATAAATAAACATAAGGAATGGTATATTGGAGATTTAAAAATTAAAGAATCTAATGAATACAAATATTTAGGCTACTGGTTCACCAGAAACCTGTCTGACCATACTCACTGTGTAAAACTAAGTGAAAAATTCAACAAACTATTCCCAGTAATGAAAGCAACCCTTGGAAATCATGGAAACATTAATAGGGTAGATTATGGGTTGTCACTATGAAATCATGTAATACGCCCTTCATTAGAATATGCTGGTGAAATAGTAACGTCTAGTTTATCTGATATGGAGAGTTTGGAAAAACTGCAAAGAACAGTTGGAAAATTTATACTGAAATGTCAGCGAAACACTGCAAATGAAGCTGTTCTTGGTGATCTTGGGTTGAATACAATATAGATATAATGAGTTTAAAATATTATAGGAGACTGAATAAAATGAAAGAATCTAGGTGGACAAAAGTTACTTTTACCAAATTAAATGAGCTAAACAAAGAAACTGAATAACATAGAGGTTACATATTTTGGAACTGGCTAAGATATACAGATGATGTAATAAAATATGTCAAAATAAACAAAAAACAGTTTACAAACTTAACTGATAAAAAACTAAAAACATTGGTTCTGAACCATGATGAATCCAAGTGGAGAGAAGATATGAAGTTAAAATCAAGCCTTAATTTTAATTATAATAGAAAATTCAAAACTAGCTTGAAAAGTGAGAAATATCTTCAGTCAATAAATAAAAGGGCCACTTTAAAGGAGCACAGCTAAAATTCAGAGCAAGATCATGTACTCTTGGGTTAGCATATGAAAAAAGGAAATGGAAAAATAATAGTGAAGATGACATAATTTGTCCATGTTGTTAAAAAGATGAAGAAACTCTCGAACATTTTATTTTGCAATGTCTAAGTTTTAAAATAAAAAGGGAAAACTTAATGTGTGAAATAAAATAAATGTTATTGAAGATGAAAGAAACAAATTTATCTGATAACTTCCAGCAACTGAATAACGAAGAGTTAGTATGCTTCCTTCTGGGAGATACCACTCAAGGTTATTACAAAGAAATATGTTACACCATAGACAAACTTATGAAAGAATTTTTAGTTGATGCCATGGATGTTAGAACACCATTTTTAAACTAATAAGTAGATTGTATTGTTATTTTTATTGTACTAATATTAATTTTGTTATATGTTATTTTTCATGATCTATAACAATATTTCTTGTACTTATTTTAAAAAATGTATCTTTAATTTTGCAGCTCCAGTGAGCCACTGCTTTATAAGGGTAGCAACAAATAAATAAATAAATAAATAAATACTACATGTATTAAACAAGCAGCCTCTCAGCTAAGATGGCTTCGCTGTTAGGAATGTACATTTCAATTAGAGAATTGAATATATCACCACGAAATGAACAAACTGAGAGAGGTCCACCTGTAGTACCTATATGTACATGTATAATATCAAAGCAATCAGACTTGCGTTTTTAAACATGAAGTCAAAAATATCACTTATTACCAAAAATGACAAAAATATTCATCTAAATTATAGAATTGAAGATATCATAACAATTTGAACAAATCTGAAAGGTCAACTTGAGGTCAAACAAAGTCAAACAGTGTAATCTCTTTGGTTGGCAAATTTGATAATATATATAGATGACAGAAATCCAGGGGGCCTTATGTTTGGTGGACTAAGTCTGAACCAAAGACAATTTTTAGGTTTTTTTCCACTCACTAATATACAGATGATGTAAATCCAAAGAGACATTTTTAATACTGATATGGGACATAAATGTGTATATTAGACAAGGGATTTTTTTTCTGTTTTATCTGAGGGGTAAAGTTTTCCCAAATAACATCTGTATACTGTTATGTATTTTATTGGCTTTAGTTATATTTGTAACTTTTTCTTTTTTTCTGTCATTATTTTATATATATACATGTATTACCTTTACTGTATTGATCAATACCCCATTGTAGATACGATTTCAATCAAGTTATTATTATTATTAAAAATAATGCAGGTTATTACTTGAGAATCCTAGGGTTGATTATTGTCTAAGGAGGTACCAAAATAGGCCTTTTTACTTGAAAACCATCTGTAGGGGGTTGGTAGATAGAAACTGCAATGACCCATTTAGCGGCAGATGTGTATTACCGGCCCGACATTGGCAGGTATTAGTTTGTGTCTTGTTCATCTGTTTGATTGAAAACAATGTACAATAATTTGCTGCGCACCCACTTTATTCTGCTATAGCAGGATCCATGCATGACAGTGTTTTAGTGGGCAGCCAACGACCGAGTGTAAATACCATATACTAGTAACACGTTCCACCCCTAATCCAATGTGTACACGTTGTTGGGCGCCATTTTTCTCCTTACCTGGGCTATGCCGGATCCCATTGATCCGCCACCGATAACAGTAATGTGATTTAGAGCAGCCATTCTCCATGCAGTTGTAGCAAGGCCTCTGGACAAGACATTCGTTGCGAAAGACATGTTGGAAAGTTGTACTGCACTGTGATACGCACGCAGGTCACCACAGATCACCACCAGAGAGTTCGAAGGAAGGGCAAAGTTCACCGTGTCATGTGATACCTACTGTGTGATACCTACTAAGTTGCGGATTGGGATTTTACATTTAGATCTATGTATACGATATTTTTATATCGTCATGAAATTTATTGTATTCTTATTGCATTTTGTCAAAGCTATATGAACATCGGACACACCGAGTGGACGGAGAACACAAGTTACGAACAAACACTCATGGGTCAAATGTTAACCTCGGCGGGTGGCTCACGACCCAAATAAGATTTCGCTTACGACAGATGACGAATCATCATGGTAAATGTTATGCGAGGAGTTTTGGTTGAATGGTAAGCATCCTTGTTTTGAATTAAAATAATAGGAAGCCGTAAAGTGTTGTAGTGGGTCATGCATTTACCGGTTATTTTATAAGTCTGTCAACTGTTGTTTTATTGTGTCAATGGTTCGTGTAATTTGTGGTGTTTGATGGGCGAGATGCAATCACCCACTCTTGCAAGGCACATTTCCATAAGCACTTGTTGAAAATATTGAATATGTGATGGGAAGACAATTTTTGGGGCGAGTGCAGTTTTGAATCTGAGTGAGAAATAAAAATAATTTTAATTTCTGTTGCAGTGATCCAGTAATGAAGCAATTTTTGCTACACCTGGATGAAAGCAACGTTTTAGGAAAGAAGTTTATTATCCAAGAGCTGGACGAGACTCACCTGTTCATTTCGGCTGATATTGTGGATATCTTACAAGACAAGATTGATGAACTGATGGACCAGAATGCATACCCAGTGCTTCAGAAATAAAAGCAGAACTAAACTTTTTATTCCTGTCATGCCAGTGTTTGTTGACAGGAACTACTATTCACAAGATATGAATTCAGGGTATGAACTTGAATCACCTTCAAGGCCAAATACAAGGGTATCAAGGCAAACTCCCTGGGCGTGCAATTTTCTGTGAAGCGATGTGACTTATTTCACTTTTCTAAATCTGGCAAGAATCCAAACTCTGAAGTATGGATATGTTAATTTTAGTGTTGCTGGCATGATGGCGATTTACTGTACATGTGGGGTAAATACAATTATAATACCAAAACGTGAGTTACAGATGGCAGTGTGGTGCAGGTCATACAGAATAATTTTGTCACTATTGGGATGTGATCCTATTCAACTTCTGGTCCCTAGAGCAATTTTTCATCCCAGCAACAAAACATATGTATGTGGAGATAATCACAATAAAATATCACTACTGTGCAGTACTCTCATAATGTCTTGCATTCGCTTAGCATCATTGCTACATTGGGATGCATTTACACGTACAAGAAATGTATAAAGGGTATGGAAAAAAACCCTTATGGAGCTAACAATATGTTGGAAAATAACACTTTATAACAGTTCACTATAGCAGGTCTGTTTTCCTCCTTGTGCCAATACAGGAGTTAAAACAAAATCACAGCAATTATTTCAGTCTCAAATATAATTTATTTTATGAACCATTGTACTTGGATTGCATACATAATATACAAACAAATTTATCAGGAATGTAGTCAGAAAATGTACTTGTATACTATTGAGAGCCAAGAAAAAGATTTATTGTTGTCATTTAACATACAAAGTGTACACACAAATAAATTTATTTTAATTTGCAATGCTTTACAATATTAAATGTATTCCTATACACATATAGCAGTATAAAACATCTTCACTTCCCAAGACTGGACTTATCTTACTTATATTATATATTTTACATCACTCTTTAATAGTCATGTGTCTCATTGTTTATGGTATTTGTTTATTAATGGAAACACCATGAAGAAGTTTGGGTTATGGAACATAACGCTTTTCACACTTTCGAGCAAGTGTTACTTAATTATATGTATATCACTGAAAAAATGATAAAATTTAAAGATTCAGCAATTGGTTGCATTGGCAGTGCACATGCCCGAACGTGTGTTGATATGTATTGTACACTTTGTCATTTGCTCATGAATAATTGAAATGATCATTCTAATTTTCCCCAGAATCTCTATCAGAAATAGCAATAGCTCAGTCATTCAAGGCTCTACCTGCTGTGGTTGATGTTGTGGGTTTAAACCCCTTCCCTGGCCAACTTTTTCAATAGTTCAAAAAGAATTATCAACTCCACTCGTTGCACCTTAAATAAAGCTGCACAGTCTTAGTCAAGGTGCAAGGTCAATAACGATTACAGTTATGCAGCTAAGATAATGCCAATTTACAAGTTACGTGTAGCAATTACACTTGGAAATGAATACAAATGTGACCAGCTTACAATCAGCAAAAGAACAAAATTGCAATTGCAAAAACAAAAGGTATACCAGAAGAGCCAGAACAAAGTGTTACATGACCAAGGATGTTATAGTTCCTGCAAGTCCCGTCCTTATCTCTTTATATCTATGAAGATTAGTAAACTGCTACTGTAACAGCTCATTCATTATTGTAAAGGCCCTCCAAAGAAACGCCACACTTTACACAACGGAGGCATGACAATAGGGGATTTTCCGTACAGTTGCGAGATCTCGCGAGATGTATGAAAAACGCGCGTCGAACGTCTGCCGCAAAAATCGAACGATTTGATTTTGAACTAGAATTTCTTTATTTCGTAACTCACATCGACCGGCCGATCTTCGACAGAGGAATATTGCTTCCGAATACCCTTACTTAATCAAAATTGTCTATCATCAAATGTGGACAGCACATTATTAAGCATGGAAATGTCCCCCAAAATACTTCGCGTTTGTCGAATCCCACGCGATGTTTGACGCCACTACGACGCTATGACCTTTGTTTGTCCTGTTTTTACGTTCGATTTCACGCATAACGCATGATTCTCGCAGTGAACGGAAAATGGTCTATTTCCAACACTTGCACAAACACTCTTCTGATTTCACAAGATGCTGATTTAACTGGCATTTACAATCATAAATGCACTAACTCTGGCTATTACCTATATTTATCAACTTGTACCTGTATTATTCTGTTGACCTGAAGACATCCACATTTCAATTTATGCAAAATAGGTGGACACTCTTCACTAATGCTGTGTTGTAATATCTGCATGTTTTGATGTGTAGTTATCTCATCAATAACATGTATGGTTATCATCAGGGTACCCTTAATTCGCTTTTACCATTGTGGTACCATATACATGTATTGCTGACTATGTGTTTCAGGCCTTGCTTTTGCATTGAAGCAACACATCTGTAGTGAGTCTTAAAGTTGCAGGGGAGCCGAACACAAGGCTTTGAAATGCATATTATTCAGCAATGGCTGCCACATAATAAAAGCGCAAGTTTAGCTCCGAAAAGAAATGTGATTTCATTTCAGAGACCACCTTGAATCAGATGATTTTGCAAACGAAATGCATGAATGTAAAAGAAATGTTTCTCAAATTGACTAATTTCACTGAAAAACTGTGAAAATTCCACAGAAGATGAGACTTGGTGGAAACACTGGTCATCGTGCACTGCACCATTGAATTTTGTGAAAATCAAAAGTATTTTACCTGAGTTGTATAAATCACATGGGACCCATATTGAACAATGCAAGACTGGCTCTAAATTTAATTGTGTAAACCCAAGTTCAGGTGATGACTGAGTACATCATCTTACAGTACCTAATTTAATTTATGACATTGTTTCTGATAAATCCATCATTTGTTGTATTTGTAAAATCCTTCTCCTGTTTTTCTTCCTAATTTTCCATCACAAACAAGTTTATGAACCAAGTCACTTTTCCTAAACAGTGGATCAGAGGGATATGAATCGTGAAAACCTGCAAGAAGAAAAATTGTAAAGAGAATTAGGTCTGTGATTTCTCAGATGTGTACTATCAGTGATTTCATGACAATATTAAACTAAGAATATAACAGTGAAATGATTTGAAAGAACTGTCAACAAACTTTCATGTTTTATAATTTGAGAGCAATCATGACCTCAGCCATTTTCTTTCCAAATTTGAATTTACCTTAATTTACTGGATCAAACTTATGATTCATTAGAATCCAGTGCCCTTAACTTACTATTCATTAGAATCCAATGTCCTTAACTTAGTATTCATTAGAATCCAGTGCCTTTAACTCACTATTCATTAGAATCCAATGCCCTTAACTTACTATTCATTAGAATCCAGTGCCCTTAACTTACTATTCATTAGAATCCAGTGCCTTTAACTCACTATTCATTAGAATCCAATGCCCTTAACTTACTATTCATTAGAATCCAGTGCCCTTAACTTACTATTCATTAGAATTCAATGCTCTTAACTTACTATTCATTAGAATCCAGTGCCCTTAACTTACTATTCATTAGAATCCAATGTCCTTAACTTACTATTCATTAGAATCCAATGCCCTTAACTTACTATTCATTAGAATCCAGTGCATTTAACTCACTATTCATTAGAATCCAATGCCCTTAACTTACTATTCATTAGAATCCAATGTCCTTAACTTACTATTCATTAGAATCCAATGCCCTTAACTTACTATTCATTAGAGTCCAGTGCATTTAACTCACTATTCATCAGAGTCCAGTGCCCTTAACTTACTATTCATCAGAGTCCAGTGCCTTTAACTTACTATTCATTAGAGTCCAGTGCCCTTAACTTACTATTCATTAGAATCCAATGTCCTTAATTTACTATTCATTAGAATCCAATGCCCTTAACTTACTATTCATTAGAGTCCAGTGCCCTTAACTTACTATTCATCAGAGTCCAGTGCCCTTAACTTACTATTCATTAGAGTCCAGTGCCCTTAACTTACTATTCATTAGAATCCAATGCCCTTAACTTACTATTCATAAGAATCCAATGACCTTAACTTACTATTCATTAGAGTCCAGTGCCTTACCATACTATTCATTAGAGTTCAGTGCCCTTAACTTACTATTCATCAGAGTCCAGTGCCCATAACTTACTATTCATTAGAGTCCAGTGCCCTTAACTTACTATTCATTAGAGTCCAGTGCCCTTAACTTACTATTCATTAGAGTGCAGTGCCCTTACCTTACTATTCATTAGAGTCCAGTGCCCTTAACTTACTATTCATTAGAGTCCAGGGCCCTTAACTTACTATTCATTAGAATCCAATGCCCTTAACTTACTATTCATTAGATTCCAGTGCCCTTAACTTACTATTCATTAGAATCCAATGCCCTTAACTTACTATTCATTAGAATCCAATGCCCTTAACTTACTATTCATTAGATTCCAGTGCCCTTAACTTACTATTCATTAGAATCCAATGCCTTTAACTTACTATTCATTAGAGTCCAGTGCCCTTAACTTACTATTCATTAGAATCCAATGCCCTTAACTTACTATTCATTAGATTCCAGTGCCCTTAACTTACTATTCATTAGAATCCAATGCCCTTAACTTACTATTTATGACGTACTCCATGACTTCCAGTCCAATATAGTCAGCTAACTCAAACGGCCCAATCTTATATCCAGCTCCAAGTTTCATAGCAGTGTCAATATCTTTGAAGGAAGCATCACCTATTTATTTAAGCAGAAATTTTATTATATCAGTGGCGCCCTCTAGAGGTTCAAGTTTCATAGCAGTCAGTATCCTTGAAGGGAGCATTTCCTATTGAAGGTCTCATTTCATCAATTAGTCAGTGTTCATAGTTAGGCAATGGATTTGCTTTCACTGCGTTTAATCTGAAACACAATATATGAGAGCATACTTCAATAACGTCAACTGTTAGATGTGTGTGTACATGTAGCTTTGTTTATTGACAAGTAAACAACCCTTGATTAGACACTTCAAAACTGGCTGCTTTTCTGAGAATATCAAAGATAGAAAACGTGACAAATCTGTGTGTTCTGTTTACATCGATTTTGTAGGAGTTTGAGCTGGCCAACATGTGTTTATCTGGCCAGAATGTTATCACAACAATTGTTATTCAACAAATTAAAACAATATTTTGATTTTTCTATCCTGTTTTCACCCAAATGCTAATATTTCCATCTATAAAGTTCTAATTGGTGGTATGAGCCATGAAGCAGAGAAGTTTATTATAGCAGTGGTGCCCTCTAGTGGTTCAAGTTTCATAGCAGTGTCTACACATTGAAGGAATAACCAACCATTAAAGTAAAGATTTACAAACACCCTATACTCTGTTATGATTCAAAATAAAAAAACGATTGGGCTTTTTGCTGGCCAAAATTCAATTTTTACCAAATTCAATAACGTCAAAATGAAGATTAAGTTTGCAACATTCTGAAAAGTGTCTGATTTGCTAAAATTAATCGGGAAATTGAATATTATATATGAAATCATGTTGTATGTATGGGTGTACACACCTCTTTCAGCCATACGACATGCTTCTAGCATATACGGCACCATTAAACGGTTAACGATAAATCCTGGTGTGTCCTATGATGCACAGAATATATGAATTAATTTATATTGATTGTACTCATGTCATCACTTGGGAATCAAAATACAGACACAATGTGAAATACATTACTGAACTGAATATAATTGATAGATGATACAATTCAAGACAATGTAGCTACTGATAATACAATAGGTGATTTCCCGTTCAACTGTGAGATCTCGCGAGATGCATGAAAGATTCGCGTCGAACATCTGCCACAAAAATCGAACATTTGATTTTAAACTCGAATTTCTTTATTTCGTAGCTCACATCGACCGGCCTATCTTCGAATACCCTCACTTAATGGAAATTGTCTATCATCAAATGTGTACAGCACATTATTAGGCATGGAAATGCCCCCCAAAATATTTTCGCATTTGTCGAATCCCACGGGATGTTTGATGCCACTACGACGCTATAACCTTTGTTTGTCCTGTTTTTACGTTTGATTTCATGCATAACGCAGTGAATGGAAAATGGTCTATTCAGGACAATGTTGCTACAAATGATACCATTCTGGAAAATGTTACTTTTTAGGGGTGGGGGGTGTCGGTGGAGCACTTAAATGCTAGCGAGTCTCTGCCACACGCATCAGGATGAAGCTAACACATACACTCACCTTACACTTCACTATCTCTTTGCCAAGCTTTGTACAGAATTCCATTAATATATCTACAGTTCTTTGGGATATCATGTTGTGAGTGACCAACTGTTCAATGAGACATCAATAAAAGTCAGAAATTAATTTCTAATTATTCTAAATAAAATCAAAGCAGATATTATTCATAGTGAAAACAATGATACACAAGAGAATTGAAAACAATGTATAGATGTAAATACCTCAACTATCTTCATGACTGGCACAGGACAGAAGAAGTGTAAACCACCTATTTTTTCTGGAAAGCCAGTAACACTGGCCATTTCACCAACTGACAATGAAGATGTATTGCTAGCAAATACAGCAGACCTGTCAACAGAGAAGCAAATATAAAAGTGCTTGAACGAACTTACATTTTAATCTATTTAATCTCTTTTCATCCTTTGAAATGGATGATAATGGATACATTGTACACAAAAAAAGAAATACGTGATAGTGACATGATAGAGGAAAAACACAGAGAAAATCAAAGAAAACATCTGTGAACCAAATTTCAGTGAAATTTGATGATTATGCACATTGTGCAAATTTGGCAATTTAATCAAAAACTAATGCTGTGTTCCCAGGCACTAATTGGTTATTGAAATTATGCAAATTAGACATAGATTTCATTCCCAAATTAATTAGGTCTGTGTATTATGTACCAAGTTTCGTTATAATGTGAGGATTACCGGTAATTCTTAAAAAATTGGTGTACCAAGTTTCATTGAAATGAGTAGATCAGTACTGGTACGAGAAAAGCCAAACATTAACTAATCATTATGCAAATTAAATGATTAATATCCACAGATTTTTACCTCAAACTAATTAGATCTGTGCATAGACCTAGAGCATCTATGTACCAAGTGACATAGCAATGTAATGATTGGTACTTGAAATATTAGTGAAAAAGCCAAAAATTTACAAATTATGCAATTAAAATTATCAGGTCTGTACACTGTCAAATTACATCTACGTACCATGTTTCATTTTAATGTGATGGTTAGTACTAGAGATATACAGTGGAAAAGCCAAAAATTTATTAATCATTATGCTAATTAGATAATTAATATGCATGGCTTTTTACTCCAAGTCATATCAGATCTCCGCATTGTTCCAAAGCATCTATGTACCAAGTTCAAAATCCGAAGGGGGGTTCTTTAAATAACATGGAACAGCTAAAAATTAGTTAATTATCATGCAAATTAGGTAATTGATATGCCATTATTTTAAACCAAAATCTAAACCAATCTACGCATTAGCCCAGAGCGTCTATGCATAAAGTTTCATCAAAACCCAACATATGGTTCTTGAGATATCAGTGGAAATGACGGACGCACACACACGTACAGACACACTAACTGCAAAGACTCCCATTGTTTTGTTGAGTCAAAAAAATTTAAAAATTAAAATGGCAGAAAATCCAAAAATTTAGAATGTCATTAAGTGACATCAATATCTTGGAAGTGTCTGTACTATCCCAATTGTGCATGATTATTACAAATGCCATATATGGATGTTTTCTGTGAATATCCCATTATGATATAGAAAGATGGTCACACATCCCTGTCAAATATGAAAAGTAGGTGCAGGAGAGACAATTAATTTTGACATACGCCGATGCCATGCTATTGGCAAGAACAGCATTTAAATGACACACATGGAACTCTGTGGAAAGTTGAAGCCAGCCTGCACAATATGTTTCATCACAATTATGAGTTTCATTCTTGGTAGATTATTTTTTTTTGAATTACGGCACTTACTTACTTTTTTTAAATATTTTTTGTGCCAGGCGACAGTTCCAGACATTGGGTATCACTGTTGTCTCTCCTGACATTTTTTTTTTGTATGTGCAAATTGCAAGTGCTAGTGACGACACATAGGGCATTTTGCCACAGAAGTCATATTCATGTTTGGGACTACATGACAGGGCAGTGTGGCCATCTCTCTGTCAAATGGCAATTTGTAATGCGCTATCCTGGCGTCAACCAGACTCGATCGAACACAAACACCTGTGGACCTTAACCAAGGTTCCCCCAAAGTCGAATTCGTTAGTGAATGAATTTCGACCAGTGGAATTGGCCTTCCCATTGAGTCTGTGGCACACTCACCCAGGGTAGGGGTCGACCCTTTGATGTTCAACCTAAGGTAGGATTTGAACTTGGGTCTACAGAACATGAGTCTGATGCGACAACCACTATGCTACCAGTGACCGGTAGCATAGTGGCACTTACTTCTTAATATCTGCATTGTTTAGCTCAGTAAACAGTTTTTTTTTCACTGACATATTTTCGTAGATGGCTTCAACAATCATATCAGCATTGGTAACAGCATCTATAGTGTTTGTACTCACTGATATATTAGACATAACACCCTGAATAAATGTTTCACATCTCTAGAAATATACAAGATTAATCATATGAAAAGAATAAATGAATGAATAAATAAATTAATGAATAAAAAATATTTGTTTAATCAAGTAAAAGCACATATATACTTAAATATTTGGTGTTAAATAAATATGAAATTAATTAATATACAAATGAACCCATTAAATCACTCTTCAATATTACAGAATTGGCAGAATATAGTTCATAAGATATTTTGTAATCTCAAACTAAAATTAACTTAAATTGTATAGTTCATCCATATTAAGCATATTTCAACAAAGTTTGAAACCAGTAGATAGAAATGTGAATGACAAATATTGAATCCAATTATAAATAAAAATGAGCTGAATATGCCTGATTTTTGTTACATTCTCTGCCTGCACAAAACTTACAAAAGTGTGAATCTCTGCCTCAATTTTATCAATCATCATTCTTATGTTTGGATGAAATACAGATACATTGTAGCATGATTATAAACAGATAACAAAGGTAGTTTATAGTTATAGTTTACAAAGAACTTTTATTTTTTTACTTCTCGCCCCAAATTTCACTAGGTACTCATACCCAAGTATTTATATTAAATTTGACATACAATCAGTACTTCAATACTAATTTTAAAAATTGCTGAAAAAAGATTAGCTTTTCAATTTTCTAAAAGTGAACTTACACATGTTTTCTGTATTTCCCGTCAGATCATTTTTGTTATCATTATGTAGTCAAAATATGGTTTGAAAATATTTTTATTCTGAAATATCATTCCAGTGGGCTTTGGAATAACATAAACAAGGCCTCATTGGAAATGCATTTAACTTTGTGGTATTTTAATGGACATGGACAAAATGGACAAAAACAGTCTACTTTGCAGAGGGTAATCAGTCTTGCATCCATAGGGCCTCTCACTCATAACCATGCTCTTCTAGTGCTCCCCATTCCAATTGTATATACCCCTCTTCAGGGCACGTATAGTTATTTGGAGGGGCATATTGAATTACATTTGGGGGGCTGGATTTTTAGGGTTAGGCTTTAGGTCAGGGGTGAGGGGGTCTTAAGTAAATTAACATGAAAATTCAGCGAAAATATAAGTGATAATATTGAAATGAGAAAAAATTGTGATTTATTTTCATGGTTGTGCCAATAGCCAACTACTCTTCACATGTGGCTGTCCTGTTTTGATATAAAATAATACATATATAATACTTACAGTTGGTTCTGTTTTAAATTTTTTATTGGCAACAGCCACCAATCCTTCCCTGATATCATTCATAGATTTATTTAACCGCTCCTCTGATTGGTCAACCAAGGTCACATGGTATCCCACCTGGGCAGAGTTCTATAGAAATGAATGTTATTACTAAAATTAATTGATATTTTGGAAATTTGTTTGGTTGATTAAAAACAGTCAGATTAAATTTGATGTAGGTATAGGTTTATTTGTTTTTTTTAATTTTCATATTTTTTTGTCTATTTATTAAATTCCCATTAAAATTACACATTAACTTTGATAGGGTTAGCTAATATCCCATGAAATAGCATCCAGTTACCCAATGTACCATCACCAGAGGCTGCGGCACAAAAGTTGCATTGAGGGGGGCATTTCGAAGGGCAAATTTTGCTGACATACGTAGCTTAGTTTAATGACATCTCCAGGGAAAACTTTGGGCAGTTTAGCTAATTGTCCATAACATTCTATAAGGTTTACTGAAGCCTACCTGAGCTATGCCGGAGCCCATAAATCCGCAACCAATGACAGTGACATTGTTGACAGCAGCAGTTTTCGCTGCGCGAACAGACAAGCTTCTGATGATAACTTTAGTAGCAAGAGCCATGTTATAAGGCCGTTCAACCCCTCTTTTTCTCTGTTGGAACGCAAAATTAAATGTCAAATCATCTAAGGTCAGGGAGACATCGATACGGGAGGATAACCAATGTACAGATTCGACAGTCGTCCCTATAGCGCGCCATCCCCGAGCTGCATATTTGTTTACAAGGGCGGCGCTAACGTACAAATCATTACAATGCCCATCTTTCGTTTACAATTTGCTTCGCACACGAGAAATATAATAAATAGCTCTATTTTAGCGTTATAATGAAATGAAATTATATGAAATATAATGAAATTGTTCTCAAGCCAATACATACCAATTTTGTAGTAAATTGTTGGTAATAAATATTTTGTATGGCACCTCTTGAGCTTGCAATTTAGTAATTTAGTTCATTTTTAGTTTTTTTTTTTAAAGTTGTTTCAAGAGAAATTCTGAAACTATTGACATTAGTAATGAGTTCAAAAAACGAGTATCGTTGTATAGTACTTGTTTACAGTGAGAATAATTTGGCCTTTAAACGACTAAATTCACCTCTATTTACTACTTCGAGGCTCGTTATGTAGGTTAAAAATATCTGCACACGAAGGAATTTAACTTGCATGTCCCTTGAGGAAGCAGAGTTTGTCTGCTGTGTATGTTTTACACAGTCGAAAACGAGTATCATTTTTGCCTAAAATTATACGACGGGTTAGAACGAAAATATATACATCCTACAGAACATATCCAAATATAGGACAATCTAGAAACTTTGTGAGTGGTATCCTTCTCAATACACTGATTATTTTTGCTAAGCTTGTACATTTTGCATTTCAGGAACGAGACATGAATACGTAAGTAATTTGCATAGTTATTTCATGATAAGCTTCTTTGTGCAAAAAAAAAAAAAAAATAGAGGGAACTATTCTTCTCATGTGCTTATTTTTGCAGTCAATACCAACATTATTGAGCAACGTCGTAACAATGAATACCGCAGTACATACGTAATAATATGAAAGAACGCCATGGTCTCATTCTCCTTCGCAGAGACTACGGGTCTTTTATCACTAAACTAGGTAGTCACCGTAGAACGTCCCACTAGTCTAGTTGCGGCTCTGTGTCTCCCTAGGTCAGGTCATATACTCGAAGACTCTGCAAGAACGTTTGTTGGGTATGACAGTTATATATTTTCACGAGTGATAAGTGTATAAGTGACAATTCCTTATCATCACAGAATGTTCCGCAATGCCTTATCATCATAGAAATATGCGCAATGCCTTATCATCATATAATGCCCCACAAGGCCTTATCATCATAGAAATACGCGCAATGCCTTATCA
This sequence comes from Saccoglossus kowalevskii, assembly GCF_978046115.1. Classification (NCBI taxonomy): domain Eukaryota; kingdom Metazoa; phylum Hemichordata; class Enteropneusta; family Harrimaniidae; genus Saccoglossus; species Saccoglossus kowalevskii. The sequence goes on from NC_140659.1 coordinate 25,668,016, forward strand.
TCATAGAAATATGCGCAATGCCTTATCATCATATAATGCCCTACAAGGCCTTATCATCATAGAAATACGCGCATTGCCGTATCATCATAGATATACGTGCATTGCCTTATCATCTTAGAAATACGCGCAATGCCTTATCATCATAGAATATCTCGCAATGCCTTATTATCATAGAAATACGCGCAATGCCTTATCATCATAGAATGTCTCGCAATGCCTTACCATCATAGAAATACGCGCAATGCCTTATCATCATAGAATGTATCGCAATGCCTTATCATCATAGAAATACGCACAATGCCTTATCATCATAGAATGTCTCGCAATGCCTTATTATCATAGAAATACGTGCAATGCCTTATCATCATATAATGTCTCGCAATGCCTTATCATCATAGAAATACGCGCAATGCCTTATCATCATAGAAATACGCGCAATGCCTTATCATCATAGAATGTCTCGCAATGACTTATTATCATAGAAATACGCGCAATGCCTTATCATCATAGAATGCCTCGCAATGCCGTATCATCATAGAAATATGCGCAATGCCTTATCATCATATAATGCCCTACAAGGCCTTATCATCATAGAAATACGCGCATTGCCTTATCATCATAGATATACGCGCATTGCCTTAACATCTTAGAAATACGCGCAATGCCTTATCATCATAGAATGTCTCGCAATGCCTTATTATCATAGAAATACGCGCATTGCCTTATCATCTTAGAAATACGCGCAATGCCTTATCATCATAGAAATACGCGCATTGCCTTATCATCTTAGCAATACGCGCAATGTCTTATCATCATAGAATGTCTCGCAATGCCTTATCATCATAGAAATACGCACAATGCTTTATCATAGAATGTCTCGCAATCCCTTATCATCATAGAAGTATGCGCAATGCCTTATCATCATATAATGCCCCACAAGGCCTTATCATCATAGAAATACGCGCATTGCCTTATCATCATAGAAATATGCGCAATGCCTTATCATCATATAATGCCCTACAAGGCCTTATCATCATAGAAATACGCGCATTGCCGTATCATCATAGATATACGCGCATTGCCTTATCATCTTAGAAATACGCGCAATGCCTTATCATCATAGAATATCTCGCAATGCCTTATTATCATAGAAATACGCGCAATGCCTTATCATCATAGAATGTCTCGCAATGCCTTACCATCATAGAAATACGCGCAATGCCTTATCATCATAGAATGTCTCGCAATGCCTTATCATCATAGAAATACGCACAATGCCTTATCATCATAGAATGTCTCGCAATGCCTTATTATCATAGAAATACGTGCAATGCCTTATCATCATATAATGTCTCGCAATGCCTTATCATCATAGAAATACGCGCAATGCCTTATCATCATAGAAATACGCGCAATGACTTATCATCATAGAGTGTCTCGCAATGACTTATTATCATAGAAATACGCGCAATGCCTTATCATCATAGAATGCCTCGCAATGCCGTATCATCATAGAAATATGCGCAATGCCTTATCATCATATAATGCCCTACAAGGCCTTATCATCATAGAAATACGCGCATTGCCTTATCATCATAGATATACGCGCATTGCCTCAACATCTTAGAAATACGCGCAATGCCTTATCATCATAGAATGTCTCGCAATGCCTTATTATCATAGAAATACGCGCATTGCCTTATCATCTTAGAAATACGCGCAATGCCTTATCATCTTAGAAATACACGCAATGCTTTATCATCATAGAATGTCTCGCAATGCCTTATCATCTTAGAAATACGCGCAATGCTTTATCATCGTAGAATGTCTCGCAATGCCTTATCATCATAGAATGTCTCGCAATGCCTTATTATCATAGAAATACGCGCATTGCCTTATCATCTTAGAAATACGCGCAATGCCTTATCATCTTAGAAATACGCGCAATGCTTTATCATCATAGAATGTCTCGCAATGCCTTATTACCTTAGAAATACGCGCATTGCCTTATCATCTTAGAAATACGCGCAATGCTTTATCATCATAGAATGTCTCGCAATGCCTTATCATCATAGAAATACGCGCATTGCCTTATCATTTTAGAAATACGCGCAATGTCTTATCATCATAGAATGTCTCGCAATGCCTTATTATCATAGAAATACGCGCAATGCCTTATCATCATAGAATGTCTCGCAATGCCTTATCATCCTAGAAATACGCGCAATGCCTTATCATCATAGAAATACGCGCAATGCCTTATCATCATAGAAATACGCGCAATGCCTTATCTTCAGAGAAATATGCGCAATGCCTTATCATCATAGGCGCATTGCCTTATCATCATAGAAATACGCGCATTGACTTATCATCATAAAAATACGCGCAATGCCTTATCATCATAGAAATACGCGCAATGCCTTATCATCATAGAAATACGCGCATTGCCTTATCATCTTAGCAATACGCGCAATGTCTTATCATCATAGAATGTCTCGCAATGCCTTATCATCATAGAAATACGCACAATGCTTTATCATAGAATGTCTCGCAATGCCTTATCATCATAGAAGTATGCGCAATGCCTTATCATCATATAATGCCCCACAAGGCCTTATCATCATAGAAATACGCGCATTGCCTTATCATCATAGAAATATGCGCAATGCCTTATCATCATATAATGCCCTACAAGGCCTTATCATCATAGAAATACGCGCATTGCCTTATCATCATAGATATACGCGCATTGCCTTAACATCTTAGAAATACGCGCAATGCCTTATCATCATAGAATGTCTCGCAATGCCTTATTATCATAGAAATACGCGCATTGCCTTATCATCTTAGAAATACGCGCAATGCCTTATCATCTTAGAAATACACGCAACGCTTTATCATCATAGAATGTCTCGCAATGCCTTATCATCATAGAAATACGCGCAATGCCTTATCATCATAGAATGTCTCGCAATGCCTTATTATCATAGAAATACGCGCATTGCCTTATCATCTTAGAAATACGCGCAATGCCTTATCATCTTAGAAATACGCGCAATGCTTTATCATCATAGAATGTCTCGCAATGCCTTATTATCATAGAAATACGCGCAATGCTTTATCATCATGGAATGTCTCGCAATGCCTTATCATCATAGAAATATGCGCAATGCCTTATCATCATATAATGCCCCACAAGGCCTTATCATCGTAGAAATACGCGCATTGCCTTATCATCATAGAAATACGCGCATTGCCTTATCATCTTAGAAATACGCGCAATGCCTTATCATCATAGAATGTCTCGCAATGCCTTATTATCATAGAAATACGTGCATTGCCTTATCATCTTAGAAATACGCGCAATGCCTTATCATCTTAGAAATACGCGCAATGCTTTATCATCATAGAATGTCTCGCAATGCCTTATCATCATAGAAATACGCGCAATGCCTTATCATCATAGAAATACGCGCAATGCCTTATCATCATAGAATGTCTCGCAACGCCTTATCATCATAGAAATACGCGCAATGCCTTATCATCATAGAATGTCTCGCAATGCCTTATTATCATAGAAATACGCGCAATGCCTTATCATCATAGAAATACGCGCATTGCCTTATCATCTTAGAAATACGCGCAATGCCTTATCATCATAGAATGTCTCGCGATGCCTTATCATCATAGAAATACGCGCAATGCCTTATCATCATAGAAATACGCGCATTGCCTTATCATTTTAGAAATACGCGCAATGTCTTATCATCATAGAATGTCTCGCAATGCCTTATTATCATAGAAATATGCGCAATGCCTTATCATCATAGAATGTCTCGCAATGCCTTATCATCATAGAAATACGCGCAATGCCTTATCATCATAGAAATACGCGCAATGCCTTATCATAATAGAATGTCTTGCAACGCCTTATCATCATAGAAATACGCGCAATGCCTTATCATAATAGAATGTCTCGCAATGCCTTATTATCATAGAAATACGCGCAATGCCTTATCATCATAGAAATACGCACAATGCCTTATCATCATAGAAATACGCGCATTGCCTTATCATCTTAGAAATACGCGCAATGCCTTATCATCATAGAATGTCTCGCGATGCCTTATCATCATAGAAATACGCGCAATGCCTTACCATAGAATGTCTCGCAATGCCTTATCATCATAGAAATATGCGCAATGCGTTATCATCATATAATGCCCCACAAGGCCTTATCATCATAGAAATACGCGCATTGCCTTATCATCATAGAAATACGCGCATTGCCTTATCATCATAGAAATACGCGCATTGCCTTATCATCTTAGAAATACGCGCAATGCCTTATCATCATAGAATGTCTCGCAATGCCTTATTATCATAGAAATACGCGCATTGCCTTATCATCTTAGAAATACGCGCAATGCCTTATCATCTTAGAAATACGCGCAATGCCTTATCATCTTAGAAATACGCGCAATGCCTTATCATCATAGAATGTCTCGCAATGCCTTATTATCATAGAAATACGCGCAATGCCTTATCATCATAGAATGTCTCGCAATGCCTTATTATCATAGAAATACGCGCAATGCCTTATCATCATAGAAATACGCGCAATGCCTTATCATCATAGAAATACGCGCAATGCCTTATTATCATAGAAATACGCGCAATACCTTATCATCATAGAAATACGCGCAATGCCTTATCTTCAGAGAAATATGCGCAATGCCTTATCATCATAGGCGCATTGCCTTATCATCATAGAAATACGCGCATTGACTTATCATCATAGAAATACGCGCAATGCCTTATCATCATAGAATGTCTCGCAATGCCTTATTATCATAGAAATACGCGCAATGCCTTATCATCATAGAATGTCTCGCAATGCCTTATTATCATAGAAATACGCGCAATGCCTTATCATCATAGAAATACGCGCAATGCCTTATCATCATAGAAATACGCGCAATGCCTTATTATCATAGAAATACGCGCAATACCTTATCATCATAGAAATACGCGCAATGCCTTATCTTCAGAGAAATATGCGCAATGCCTTATCATCATAGGCGCATTGCCTTATCATCATAGAAATACGCGCATTGACTTATCATCATAGAAATACGCGCAATGCCTTATCATCATAGAAATACGCGCAATGCCTTATCATCATAGAAATACGCGCATTGCCTTATCATTTTAGAAATACGCGCAATGTCTTATCATCATAGAATGTCTCGCAATGCCTTATTATCATAGAAATACGCGCAATGCCTTATCATCATAGAATGTCTCGCAATGCCTTATCATCATAGAAATACGCGCAATGCCTTATCATCATAGAAATACGCGCAATGCCTTATCATCATAGAAATACGTGCAATGCCTTATCTTCAGAGAAATATGCGCAATGCCTTATCATCATAGGCGCATTGCCTTATCATCATAGAAATACGCGCATTGACTTATCATCATAGAAATACGCGCAATGCCTTATCATCATAGAAATACGCGCAATGCCTTATCATCATAGAAATACGCGCATTGCCTTATCATCTTAGCAATACGCGCAATGTCTTATCATCATAGAATGTCTCGCAATGCCTTATCATCATAGAAATACGCACAATGCTTTATCATAGAATGTCTCGCAATGCCTTATCATCATAGAAGTATGCGCAATGCCTTATCATCATATAATGCCCCACAAGGCCTTATCATCATAGAAATACGCGCATTGCCTTATCATCATAGAAATATGCGCAATGCCTTATCATCATATAATGCCCTACAAGGCCTTATCATCATAGAAATACGCGCATTGCCTTATCATCATAGATATACGCGCATTGCCTTATCATCTTAGAAATACGCGCAATGCCTTATCATCATAGAATATCTCGCAATGCCTTATTATCATAGAAATACGCGCAATGCCTTATCATCATAGAATGTCTCGCAATGCCTTACCATCATAGAAATACGCGCAATGCCTTATCATCATAGAATGTCTCGCAATGCCTTATCATCATAGAAATACGCACAATGCCTTATCATCATAGAATGTCTCGCAATGCCTTATTATCATAGAAATACGTGCAATGCCTTATCATCATATAATGTCTCGCAATGCCTTATCATCATAGAAATACGCGCAATGCCTTATCATCATAGAAATACGCGCAATGCCTTATCATCATAGAATGTCTCGCAATGACTTATTATCATAGAAATACGCGCAATGCCTTATCATCATAGAATGCCTCGCAATGCCGTATCATCATAGAAATACGCGCAATGCCTTATCATCATAGAATGTCTCGCAATGCCTTATCATCATAGAAATACGCGCAATGCTTTATCATCATAGAATGTCTCGCAATGCCTTATCATAGAAATACGCGCAATGCCTTATCATCATAGAATGTCTCGCAATGCCTTATTATCATAGAAATACGCGCAATGCCTTATCATCATAAAATGTCCCACAATGCCATATCATCATAGAAATACGGACAATTTTTATCCTCATAGAAAGTGTCACAAGCATTATCATAATCATTGTAGTTTCCAAGTTTTGAAAGTAAAATAATAATAACAAAAAATAAAATAACAAAGTATAAACCGAGTCTTCATCACCGTCTGTATCCTTAGTTTGGCTGGCGGAATCTTAGTATTAGTATCATATGTGTTATGCACTATAACTGCATACTGTAGACAAGTTGACCAAAGTCTCTTTCATTATTAATCCTGACAGGTTACTATGGCCACCACCTCAATGCTGCCAATGACACGCGCAACGGAGTCTACATCACTTTATGGTGTTCAACCCAAAGTAGTATTTCAACTTTCATCTTGCCGCAGTAAATATTGTTTCGAACATTCCCAAATAAAATGTTGCATGCTTACAAATGTAAACTGAGCAGCAACGCTAGAAATAGTTACAATACATCGCTACTGATATATTGTATCATTCTTCATATTGGATTAACATTCCTTGCCAATCCTTTGGAGAATATATTCGTTGTTACACATAATTGTGTTTATACTTCTTTTGTTTTCACTTTGGACATTGGACTACAATACAATGTATTCTGCTATAACAGATTTGTGAATAATCACGGAGACACCATTTCACTACAAACTTTATTAATTAGTGCAATATATCATCGTTCAAATACATAAGAAGTCAATGTCCTATCATGATGTTGTATTCGATCTAAGTAATAACATCAGTAACAGCTCAGTGAATATTTGATTGATAAATTACAATTAATATTAAGAATCTGAAGAAATTGTTCTGCAAACCCACTGAAATTCTGATTATATTAAAATAAGAAACACATTCTTAATATATATATTGTTAACTGCCTGGCGATTAAGTGTTGCGTAAATCATTGTTAATCGAAGTCTGCCTATACAAACCAAACTTTTGTGTCATATGAGTAATTATATGTAACAATTGTTTTTTTCCTTGTTTAACGATGGGTTACATTATGTATTAGTGTTTGTTTGTTTGTTATATATAAGAAAATCGATTGGCATATGCAACTTTTCTACTTTTGAAATGGATTCATAGCATTCAAATGTCTTTATTTTATATATATTCGGTAAATATCATAGATGTTATCCTATGAGTAATGCATTACGTTATGCATTTTTATAATATTGATTGCAAAAATCTGTATATAAAAACTGTTTTGTACATACGTACAAATATTAAGGTAATGGCGTAGATATTATTTATTAATTTCTACAACATATGTGTTAAAACATACTGCATTGTATCAAGGCAATATATGATTGGTATATACTGAACAAAAATATAAATGCATTAAAAACCTATGATTTCTTCAAGAAAATCAGTATACTTGTTGACTTTAGTGTATATACCAGGCATGTTTGCTCTGGCACAGCCGTAACCAAAGCTAGTTACGCCGTATAAATACCATCGTCCATCATCCGTATTTTCGATCATCAGTGGTCCGCCACTGTCACCCTGAAAATAAAACATGTATGTCATAACCTAACCTAACATAACAACCAACAAGGCATCATGATCAGTTATATCTAATGCCTGATACCACACTCACCATAAACACATATTCCAAATTACAACAAAAATCACACATTTTCAGTATTTCTTTTTCATAAATTAGTAGATAGTTGTGGATCCAATGGTCAGACATCTTGACAACTTCATATTTTCAATTTATAGGGGTGACAATGTGCAGATGATATACATATATAGTCCATTAAGAATGGTCTGGAAAAAATATTTGGCTTAGACAGTGTCATATTTTATGTGGCAGTATTTTGATCAACTTCACACATTCGATTTTAATAAACATGCACCATTCGCCAATAAGTTAATCATCCCTTTGTGATAACTAGTGAATGATTTCTCATTATTTATAGTTTAATCAATAAATAATATATTTTCACCAACACAATGTCTGAATACTGGACACTATTTCACGATTTGTTCAGTTAATAAATATTTCTTTTAACAACACACATTTCCGTACCTGACATGTATCTATACCCCCAGTCAAGTATCCCGCACATTGCATACCAGGATGGAGCTCGATATTCAACAGCCCAGCACATTCTTCTAGTGCAACAAGTGGAACATGAGCTTCTTGGAGAATTGTGGATACTTCTTCAGCTGGAAATAAATATTGTAATATTTTAAAACCAAGGTTAACTTATCAATGTACGTTGTATTTGTATGTGATGTAATGTGGGCGTGGACATACTGCTTCACTGGTCCAGGTTAACCCTACAATAAATAACTAACCTTTATGCGATTTAATGCGAGTGGTGTCACACACTTACCACATCTTCTGGCTACAGGCTACCTCATACATGAATACACCCTGTACCTGACTGCCTGGGGCCTGGTAAATGTAGATTGTAGATGACACCTCATTTACAATATATATTTACCAGGCCCCAGGTAAACTCATCATATATGTACAACATACTTCATGTAATGTTATATGGGCGGTGGCATACCCCCACCATCTTCTTATATTATGCCCAATGTTCAGACGAATATACAATCATGTGGCTTTATGCGATTTAATGTCAAGTACATACACTTATAATCTTCTTCCACTAGCCTCCAGGTAAACAAAGTTGTGTGCGAAGTAATGTGAACGATAACATACACTTACCATCTTCCTCCGTTATGCCCCATCCTGCAATATAACCTAGTCTACCAGCAGGTAAAACAATATCTTCTAAAGCTATACATGCTGGTCTTACACGATCTGTGTAAGTCACGGGAGACGTCAACTTTAATAGGGCAATGTCATTAACATATGTCCGGTAATTGTACTCTGGGTGAATGTAAAATGTACTTATAGTCCGGGTCTGTTTGGATGACACATATGAATTTGTATATTTAATTCCCATCACTGCTTTGATGCTACTGATATCGACAATGTCCACAATCCTGCGGATTTAATAGACATATACATTAGATGTCGTAAAATAATGAAGCAAATAAAGAATGGTTTACGTCACGTATTGTATCTGTATTGCCGTACTTAAGTTACAGTTACACGTATTGTATCTGTATTACCGTACTTGAGTTACAGTTACACGTATTGTATCTGTATTACCGTACTGAAGTTACTGTTACACGTATTGTATCTGTCTTACCGTACTGAAGTTACAGTTACACGTATTGTATCTGTATTACCGTACTTAAGTTACAGTTACACGTATTGTATCTGTATTACCGTACTGAAGATACATTTACACGTATTGTATCTGTATTGCCGTACTTAAGTTACAGTTACACGTATTGTATCCGTATTGCCGTACTGAAGTTACATTTACACGTATTGTATCTGTATTGCCGTACTGAAGTTACATTTACACGTATTGTATCTGTATTGCCGTACTGAAGTTACAGTTACACGTATTGTATCTATATTGCCGTACTAAAGTTACAGTTACATGGATTGTATCTGTATTGCCGTACTGAAGTTACAGTTACACGTATTGTATCTGTATTGCCGTACTTAAGTTACAGTTACACGTATTGCATCTGTATTGCCGTACTGAAGTTACAGTTACACGTATTGTATCTGTATTGCCGTACTTAAGTTACAGTTACACGTATTGTATCTGTATTACCGTTTATTTGTGTTTATTATCATTCAATATAACAATCTAGTGGGAGAATCATCGACATAAATTGCAATTGATTGAAGTGAGTAAATAATCTCAGAATGTCTGAATACTGATTACTTGAACACAGTTGATGTAGTAGAGATGTAAGTGGATGATTACAGCTAGTCTAAATAGCAAAGAAGTGTGAATACCATTTTCTGAACTGAGAAGGTGATCACTAATGGTTTGAATTGTAAATTGTGTCGGTGTTAGTTGAACTATTGGAAGTTCCTGTATCAGATTCAGTTACCATCGAATTATCATGGCATTCAATGTCATTTTCTGTCTGCTTGAATTCAACTCGCCGATTTGTGTTTCCTAAGTTTAGCATTTAAATCGAGTCAGCGTTTGAAACAAACTTTTTAGCATGAACAAATCTATTGAATAGTATACCTATTTTTATTATTAGGGTATAGGTAATAGGGATAGGTAACATTTTTAATGTAATTCAGATAATACCATCCACGAATGCATGATATGTAGTTCCACACAGCTGTAATCTTGGCGTATTTTCTTTTACAAACAACGGCCACAAGTCAGCCATCTTGAATCAGAACGAATGCATGTTCATAACGTATGTATAATGCTTGAGTGTGATTGCGTGCTCCGGAAATGTCAGGGATATGGCCCCTCTATATTCTTTAAAACTTAATAGCGGGCAGTCGTCCATTTTTATTACAATCTGTAAAACAAAATCACATGCATCAACATATGTTAATTTTAATGTTCCAAGTAAAAAAGAGCAGAATGCGTGAATCTCGTCCATTTCATATGTATGTTTTAAGTTAGAACGTGATCGGTCCAGGTATGTATGAGATGCAGCTGCTGACGAACGTATGTACGTATGCAAATCAAACCAACAAGACTCCGTTTTTGTACTCCATCTAAAACAGGATTACGTACTTACTCGGATTGGTAGAGACAATGTGCTGCAGTTACAATCCATTGCGTATTTATTAGTGTCCCACCACAAAAATGAGAACTGTCGGTTAAATTTTGTAATGATACAATCCATGGCCAATTACCATCAGATGCTGATGAACCACCAACGATTCTACTGGATGGTTGATCTGCTAGTAATCCGCACCCTGCATAAATGAATACAAACATGTATCAAATATTCTCTTAAATGTCCGTAAGCAAATAAAAAACAACCAGACAGACAGGTAAACAAACATAAATAAATAAATAAATAAATAAATAAATAAATAAATAAATAAATAAATAAATAAATAAATAAATAAATAAATAAATAAATAAATAAATAAATAAATAAATAAATAAATACCTATTCCTGTGCATTCCAAGCTTACAAGCTGATCGTTCGAACATGTTTCTGTGCTATGAATTGATAACATGAAACAGATAAACAAATACTATACTATATACACAATCACAGAGTCATCATAAATGCATACAAGTATACAACGCATGTTAAAATACATGGTCTGTTACGTGCAATTCGAGTTTACAATACAAAGCTCAATACTAAACACCTTCAACAGTTCACTGCTATGTTCTTTCAACTGATATATAGTGTATATATTTGTCGTGGGGTGAGAACGTTGTGGTTATGGGTTTAGAATCAGCTATTGTATGTAATTTACAAGTATATATTCTATACATACCTTACTTCAAGTGCATTTCGTATATTCTTCAAATCATTCACTGTTACGGATGGACGTAACGTTGCAGACTTATCGAATCCATCGTTTGTATAGTAATATGTTTTTGAAACATTTCTAGGGATAATAACATTGCACACTTTAATTCTTTATCTGAAGTTAAGCACTTCATAATATATGGTATGTAATACACAATGGATATTAACCAATTATTACTTACCCAAATCCCAACTGTTGACATACCACACGACTATAAGCATTATACCATCCATTAGCACATATGGGTATCCATGAGGCATTGTACTTGGCATATAACATTGACCCAAACATTTTAACTGTAACGAATCGTCAACAAATAATAATTATTACGATTAGCAAAACCTATCTAAGGAAAATCTAAAAAATAACCCTGCAAGTTACATTCATGTTATTATATAAACAATTAATATTTTATTACCACACTTGGATTCATCCGAATTATCAGGACAATCTTTGTTATCATCGCATTCTTGCGTTTTCATGACACATTTATGAACATTTGAGCAACTCATTTGTTCTCCATCGTCTGGACACACAGATCCACACAATGCAACTGTTTCATCTGAATTATCCCCGCAGTCATTATTTGAGTCACATCTCTTAGAGATCGGTATACATGTTCTATTGGCACAGGTGAACTCTGAATATGAACAACGCGTCGAAGCTGAAACAAAAGAAAAAAAAACTCTTATGTGTGAACTACATCTCGAATATTATTCAAATAAGGAAACTTAATTTCGAAAATCATAATTCCTGATATAACCTTACTTTGATAACAGTCAGCCTCATCAGATGCATCAGGGCAGTCGTTTGTGTCGTCACATCGCCATCCCAATGGAATGCATTTACTATTGTCGTTACAGCGGTATTGGAATTCGTTACAATCACCGTCATGATAATTACCTGCAGTAATTGTGAGTGAAGTATTCTGTTGTAGATATTGAGCAAATAATACCACACAAAGTTTCCTAACAGATAAATTGCAATTTGAAATGTAAACAAACATCAACAAACAATATCCAACGTATGTATTAGTATGAATTTGAGTCGATTCTTCTACTCACAGTTGTCTTCGTCAGATTCGTCCCAGCAATCGTTTGCTCCATCACATTTACCACTGACATGAATGCAGCGGCCATCATTGCATCTGAACTCCATGACGTCACAAGTACCTTAATTAAAATAATTCGTTTTGATACAAGTAAATAAATAATGTTACAATCAACGTTTATTATTTAAGTTTTATAGGCAACAGATATGATGTATTTGATTTTTAATATTAGCTTTGGCTTCACATAAAACAGTCTTACTGTTTCAGGAGATAAAATTTGTGGACAAAATTGCTCTATAAAACGCTTTCGACTGACACACAAATAAAATACAAATGGTGTCCAGGCAGTTCTCTTGAATCTTGAAGGAATTTTCCATATATGATGCATCCTACAATAAAAGTACAAATTGGGCTATAAAAACAAATGTTCTATCAGTTTCATATTCCCTTAAGTCAGTCCTTTTTATGGTCAACTGGTGAACTTGAATTTCCAAATTATGCAACCAAATTGGGATATTTTATTTAAAAAAACGTCCTTGGTCACGCTAGTGAGTGAGTGAGTGAGTGACAACGTTATACGCAGGGGGAAGCAGGCATTCTATACCATCTCTGAACATGCATTAGTTTATTTGCTTTGTTTATTTAGCTGATCCTGTCTTACGTCACATGACTTGTGCAGGAGATTGACTTCCTGTTTGTTTATGCATACGTTAAATTGGCTAGCCATTCTACTGACCACCTCATGCCACTGCCCCGAGAGTTTCCACCCTTTCCGTTTTCCGTACATTTAAGCTGTTGTTTTTAATTTGCATAATCAAACACATGCTGTTTATCCCAATTAGGCTTAATTGACAACCAGAGTTGTTAATCAGATAAATAAACATTGAAAAAGCAAATAAACCAATGCATGTATGTACAGAGATGTTATATAATACCTGCTGCCCCCTATAGTTAAACAGGCGAAAGAGATGTATAGAGTATACTCACCTGATTGTGGTTGCCAACATCCTGCATTATTGTCTAAATCAGAACAACTAAACTGAATAGCCAATTCTCTCAATACATTGAGACAACTGTACAACACTGAATAGCAAAACAAACGACAAGGTCTTTGGATAAATCCAGCATCACTCGGACACGATGGTGCGTACGTTAAACACGCAAACAATGTCGCATATTCGTGGCAGTGTAGGTAGTCTTCTATTTTGGAGAGCATGTTAGTGGCCATTTCCTGAGTTGTTACAACTTTGTTAGGAAAATATGCTGACGTGTACGGCAGAACATTTGTACAAGCGTTGATGGTTACCGGCTGGCAATCTGAAACATATAGCAAATAGCATATTTGTTGATGTTATGAATACTTTTAATCAAAAGTCACTCACATTTGAACAATACCACCGAGCATGTTGAATTTATGATTAGAGGTTGAACAGTCAAGTCAAAGTTTAAAAAACACAGGATCTGATTTCGTGTATCCTACATCCTAACATTGTATCATTGGACGAGGTTTTGGCTTGGAGATCCGTACTAGTGTTTGTATATTATCACACACACGCTGGAAAAAGATTACGACATTACGTGTTGCATTGCGCAATGATTTGTGCTCACAGCGGCCAAACATCTTAATTTCGTACATAAAAAATAATATTATCTTTGCAATTACCATAACACCGTCTCCAATCCTCATCTGACATATCCATACATTCACTATAACCGTTACATTGTTGTGTAGAAGAAATGCATCGAGAGGATTCACAGGTAAACTCAAAAGAAGTACAATCTATAAGCAAAATGAATATCTCGTTACAAATACTGTGAAACATGTTTAAATAGCAACATGCCATTTTAGCGAATTTGACTCTATGCATGAACTGAATCCTAATTTAGCTAAAGTGCTAACAATCTCATCGTGGAAATATACTTTATTCTTAATTAGCGACATCTTGAATTAGCAAAATTAGCTACAATAACATGCTAGCTGATGTAGTTCTGATGTTTCAACTGTTTTATTTTCAGAAGTGTGAAATATTTGGTTTGATTTCGTCAAGATTGTACATTGATAATAAATATACAGTTTCATCATTGGGTGTTTTAAAGCAACAAACCTGCTGATGTGTAAGTTGGAGCAGTGGGCATACGAGGTGTTGAAGGATATTTCAGACCTTTATCTGTAAATAACAAACATTATAATATGTTTAACATGATCTGCTGATATTCTATATTCTATAACGACTACACACATTTGTCTTCTTCAATTCATGTATCAACTACAATTATATTTCAATAAACCAAACACAATTATGGAAAAGTGCAGTCCCAGGCCAGGGAAGTTTTTTTGAAGAATGTCTTTAAAACGATGAGGTTCTGAAAGTCGCCCACTCACGTGTTTCAGCGCACGCCACCACGGCGTTACGTTGATTTGGGATGTGAAACCCCATTGCTATTGTCCGTATATCCCAATGAATTGTTGGTTTACCAGTAAGTGACCATTTGTTCATGAACTTTTTTGAAGTTCAACCAAACGTCAAAATTGTCGACTATGGGAAATCATTTAAAGCCATATTACTATCTCTCGTGTAAAAATATTTTATTATATCCACTTACTTGAAACAACCGTCACGTAACTTATGCTCAGCAACGAAAGAATTGCGTTTGAATCATATGAAGATATTCCGCTTGTAAGTGCGTTGTCGATAGTGCTTGTTTTCACGGCGCTCTTCATAAAGATATGAAATATCAAATCCGATGAATACAACCTGTTTAACATAATATATATATATATATATATATATATATATATATATTAAAATAAGATTATTGGAATTATATTTGTGTTTATAATATTGCAACATGTGCCAATAATTTTCTAAAAACATTTGACAACGCATGGATCTTAAATAACCAAACTCTTCGTGGAAATACGACATAACTATTCGATTTTGAACACAAGGCAATATTTTTACCCGAAATTAAAAATAGATCGACGTCGTCAAATTGTGATTATTGTGTCGATAAAAATGATTATTTAAACATTAGGAAATAGGTGGATATTCGAATAATATGCACCAGCGGAAGCTGTAACAATCACAGCGTAGCATAAAGAATATAAGCAGTTGGTTAACGCAAATGAATCATCCTATATGCAGGAATAATAAGTAATCGTTATGGAAACATAATAACACAATTGCATGAAAGCTTTTGTTTATTCAAACTTACCCAACATTAATGTCACGGAATCTTGATAAATCATAATTCTTGTATGTTGAAGTTGTTAAAAGTAGTATATGATCAATCTGAAAATATGTTCACCACGTCATAACAATGAATCTACTAACGCGCGGTGCATGATGAATTGGCTAACTACCAACCAAATTGTGAAACGAAAACACCGACGTACCAAACTAAAAAAGATTGACGCGCCAACTAAATAAAAATGTGAAACCATGCCCCTATCAACATTGATGGTAACTTCAGGAATGCGGGAGGCTCGGTAACGTCGGAAGAGCTACACACTATGATCGCGAATGACACTTTTGCAGATGGAGGTAATCCGGTCACTGGGAATTTTTCATCTTTCATTTGAAGTAGCCGAGAAGTATCGTTTCGGTGTACGCGGTTTGCGTAATAAATGGTAGCGAGTAATGACTTGCTGTTTGTTTGGCTCTATAGTCGATAGTAATATGTTACTTACTACAGCATTACTTGTGCATTAACATAATAATTAATTATTCAACAACTTTGGATTTTTTTTATCACATATCGAAGTGGGTACTGTAAAATGATTAATTTTCACTGAGTTTAAATTTCGTTGATTTACCATTTCAGGCATATTCAGTGGGTTTTAAATTCACGGTATTATCATTTAGATAATGTGTTCTATGCTAAATCTTGCATATTCACTGGGTTTTAATTTAGCACATTTTCCAGTCAGCGAAATAAGCAAAATTAAAACCAAGTGAATAATTAACCTCTTTACAATATTTGATATCATAATTACATACGAATTTCTAAATATTCGGTTCTGTGTGCAAGTAACCGCCTAGAATTAGTGTTTACGTTCAACCAGTTCCTGATGCAATCGAAACTTACAGATATTTTTCCATATTGTTATTAATAAATCGATCTCTGAGTATTGAATCGTGGCAGGTTTTACTTGACGCGAACGTTTACAACTTTTTCTTTAATTTCACTCCGTAGGTTAGTTATTTTCCTTTTCCCTCACCGGTATTCAGGACGGCTAGAACACACATTGTTACACAATCGGTTGTGGCAGTACTCTGACTACCTCATAATGTTTCGTCGATCCTCTTCACAATAGTTTGGAAAAGGTTGCGGAGATTTCTCCGTGGAGGTTTGTATGAGACTGTGACTGTAAATGACCAATAAATAAAGTATGCCGAATAGTCAATATGAATATACTAATTTCCAGAACAATTGCAAAGAGTTATTCGTTTTCTGTACGCCTTCAACGTGACGTTGAAATAAATGTACACCCTTATTAAATCAATATTTCCAGACTATCGCTGCTTAGGACTCAATTCCCGCGCATGCTCACCCCTCCGCTTTAATCAAAGTTACATTAATATAATATGAATAATTATTTACGTACTTCTGTCTCCATTTGCGACGTATAGTACTTGTATTCTTGTGAATTGGTATCTTCAAGAATTTCCTCAAATTCGTCAGAAAAGATCAGCGATGAAGTCAAAGTAACAACGTATCCACTGTATCCATTATTATTATTATTATCATCATTATTACCAACATTGCCTATATTAGTACAAAGAAGGATATTAGAAAGTAAAAAGAAGAACAAAATCTTACATCCATTCAATGAACTTCCCGCACTGTAATAATGCTGTTTCGCAATAATACTCACTGAAACTAAGACTCAAGACAATTGCCGTTATTATAGCAGTAATTATAACTGTCACAGCAATGCATGTTCTGCTATTTGTACTCTTCTTAGGTAGTTGTCGGGGGATAGGCACTGTAGTAGACCCCCCTTGGCTACCACGTTGCTGTTGAGATGTTGTTTGTCGTACGGCCTGAGGAACTATAACAGCCCGAACGACCACCAATGGCCCTTTATTTGTCTGCACCACTTTCCTAACAAATACACGTCGTGTTGTAGCCACTTGAGGGCGTTTTGCACCCAGGACTACCCTCGGAATATCAGTTGGCGCATTGATAACAGGTGGTATCTGTTGGCGTGGAGCCGTCGGTGGGTTGATGTCAGCAACTTGCGTTGAATTCGTCTAGAAATGTTAATAAAATAATGTTCTGTAGCAAGGAAAGATTTGCGGCTTTTGTTTTTTTAGAAAACGTATTATAAGTATTTTCCACACGTTCTAAATATCTTATACTTTAGGTGTTAAACCAAGATTTCTAAATACGCTGAATATAACATAACACTACGAAAAAGAATTTCCGTTTTCGAAATTGTGAAATATTTTTGTTTTTGGGAGAAAAAAGTCGTGAACAAATCTGATTTTGACAAAATAATTCAGAAATTTATATTAAGAATAATTCATAACAAAATGTATTCCCTATGCACCCGTAAATAACTTTCATAATTACCGATTACACAAGAATATTACAGTAAAAAGATAATTTGCTATATTCTCTATATTTTTGTCTTTTATTTGTCTTTAATTATGACTGAAAAAAAAACAGAATTAAATAACAAACTATGTAGTATGTTCAACAATTTTTATATGAACAATAACTTTAATAAATATTAAATACTGTATTTTTCTGCATAAAAACGAAAGAATTTCACAATGTTGAAAACGGACAGTCTTTATTGCAGTGTTTAACGTGCTTTTTCTCGCGTGAATATCTAGGTCTTTTATGGCGTATAGAAAATGTCCATAAGAAATATTGAGTTCGGCCTTCAATGGTATGCAATAATATAATATTGGTTGAAAGACCTTTATAAATAACGTAGGCACAGGTACGATGAATCTGAAAACAGATCAAAATGTCAAACAAAAATTGTTGAGTAATAATAAGCCATTCAATCTGATTGATACATGTAAGCCAAGTCCGAAAAAAACATTATTTATTTATTTATTTATTTATTTATTTATTTATTTATTTATTTATTTATTTATTTATTTATTTATTTATTTATTTATTTATTTATTTATTTATTTATTTATTTATTTATTTATTTATTTATTTATTTATTTATCTGTCTGTCTGGTTATTTGTTTGTTTACGAACAGGTATGAGATTATTTGATACATGTTTGTATTCATTCAAATCATCTATTGTAAGAATAGCAGTAAAACACTGAGTGTTCTAATTACTCAGTTTATTCGACGTGTCTCATTATAACTATAAATTCAGGGAAACAATAAATTGAAAAGTATACATTACAAATGAATTATAAAAATGCAGAAGTTCAGCTATATTTAAAACTATGTTCTCTTTAACCCAAATAAAAAATTAGATCCATAATTTGGTAGAACGTGACTAAAAGTTTTCTTTTCGGCATCTGGCTTTGGGACATTCATGTCCATCTACATTAATACCTTTAAATTTGGAAAAAGTAAAACTGGGTTATACGTTTATTGTGGAAACATATGATTTTGTTGTTTTCCCCGAAGCAAAACAAAACAACACTAATCTTATGTAGACGGTCTAGCCGAGGCAAAGAACAATGCCCCAAAAGTTTATAATATATGCGTGTAAGACAGGCATTATGATCATTCCATAATAAAGTTTCATCATCAACTGTTACACCTAGAATGGAATCTGAATGTACCCTAGCAACCAAAGTACCGTCACCAATAACGGATAAAATATCACTTTGTTATACTACCCATCTTATGGGATATAAATATCAACATGCATTTAGATTTACTGGCATTTGTCTTCATAGAATCAGCATTAACACGGAAATCGGTATAACGTCATTATTTGTAGCTACGATTACCTTGCGCAATAAGTGTCTGAGTATCAGCATGCACATATAGCTGAGAGAAATCCGTTGAAATATATATCATTGATAAAGGTTCCAAAATGGGAAAAATCTCAATTTATCATTACTACTTAAGCCAGTTAACACGTCGCCCCCTCTGTTGATAACAGATTGTGGTTAACGTGACCAACATCTTTGAAGATACCATTGAGGTAGATATCGATATTGAACAAAATTTGATCAGTATTGTGGTCGACGCAGCCTGACAAAGAATGTTTCCCTTAAACCCCGGCTGAGCGCTTAAGTGATGGTTGGTGTGAAAAAATAATAATGGGTAATTATGAACGTTCCAAGTATTTTCGATAATCACGATAAAACAGATATCGGACGACAACTTGCAACATCGGCACGATCACCACTCCCTTTGTACAGCAAGTTGTCTTTGTTTGTTATTCTGCTCTCAAGGGTTCAATTTACACAACACGATCGGCTCACCAGGCGGGCCTTTTAGTTGGGCAGTGTCACAATAGCGAAGCGGCAAAAGACAGAAACGGAGAAAGGGGTAAAAGACTGGAACGGAGTCTATGTTAAAGCTTGTCGCAAGAAGTACGAAATCCAAACCATTAAACAAATATCGTGCCATATCGTTACGCTTGCCTGCAGTTACACAATAGTAACAGGCGTATTCATACTAATGCAAAGTAACGAGCAAAATGCTGACCTGTGTGAACCGGGAAACACCAAAACAAACACTTAACGAGGGCGTGAGATTTGTTTCGTCAAAAAATGGGATTTTAATCCTGAAACGAGAGCTTGTTGGTACAAGATTACATGCAAACCGTCGAATATTGAAAAGAAAAGAAAAAAACAAGAGGCAATAAACTAGCAGTAGCTTGTACAGTACGTCATTGTGGCAGTAGCATCACATGACACCAATCTCACGCTAGCATGTACAATACGTTGAGTTCGCAATGGCATGCGCATTTGTATTGTAGCACTCATCCGTGTCTCGGTTTCAGGAATATCTGAAAAAAGAAACTACCAATACATCATCACCAAAACGTTACATGGTGGTCTTATGTTATGGGCGTGGTGAAACATTAAAGTAGACGGTGTTCGTATATCTCACTTTTACCATGGAATTGTAAATACTTGGTCTGCTATGAATCAAAACCATTGTAAATATATACCACAGGAATATGAAATGATATAGAATAACACAAATATTCCCAGCATTTTTAACCGCAATTTATACAAGCTTGGAATTGTGTATATTTCTGATATTTTTAATTTCAAAGATAAAATTAAAGATTAGGGAGACTTCAGTGACACTGGTTTAAGCTTTATCAATCTTAAACTGGTAATGTATATTACCGTTTATTGCACCAAGATGGAAAAAAAAGACACAGCAATTAACCTACCTAAATTAACTATATTTTTCTATATTTTTGAACGACTTTTTGGTAATGTTGTCATCCTCCACCTCCCAATAATCCGCAATGTTACCTCCGAGCGATATTCTTCCAACTAGCCAGTTTGTTTTTCAATGTAAAATATCAGAATGAAAATTTCTATTAATGTTGCCAATCTCAGTGACCATATACAGCATACTACGTAAATTCGCATGGACCTTAGCTCAATGTTATTTTGCATGAATTTCCTCTCGCTTGGTGTCTGTACATTTTGACAAAAAGCTAGCGAACCACTAGTACACGTATTCTCGAAGTGTGAAGTTTGTTATTGTGAAGTTATTTGGATGGCCTTTTCAAATATTTGGGGAACACGTTCGAGTCCGAATAGACTACCAGCACAGCAAATAATATTAAGAGATGTACGGTTTTCAAATGTGTTGAATCATATTATTTTTCATTGTTAAAAACATATTTCCAAAACGAAATATTACCATCAGATATCAATTATTTAAAAAAATAAATTCAACTTTTGAGAAAGAAAAACAGTCCCTAAAGAAATGGAAAAACTTTACAATCCACAGATATAATTGAAAGCAAGTACAGGTATGCGTAATATACGAGTATGTGTGTATTTGTGCGTGTGTTTGTTTGTTTGTTTGTTTGTTTGTGCATCAGTTATTTATAAATTAGTTGTGTGTGCAAATAATAATAATAATAGAAAAAAAACCTCACTGACAGCTGGTGTACGATGTAATTTAATACAACAAAGCAGCGACCTGTCACTCAAATTAAAAGATCTGTAAATGAACCGAAAGACATATAACCTTACTCTGCCATATAAGACTTGGTATTTATACAATACATCTTTAAGGGGAAGTAGTCAAAAAATCTATTAAATTTGTGAAAAACTGTGGCAAACGTACATACAAACGAGTGGTTAGAAAATCACACTGGTCCGGATCCGTTATACCAGTGTCTTCTTATTAATGCTATTTTGCTTTCTAATAAGAAGTGTCACGTGATTAAAGCGATGAAATAGACAAAAATGCGCTGGTCATAGAGCTGTAGTCATATGATTGATTTCGTAGAGCCACTGAGCTGAATACTCTGAAAAATAGACCATTTTCCGTTCACTGCGAGAATCACGCGTTATGCGTGAAATCGAACGTAAAAACAGGACAAACAAAGGTCATAGCGTCGTAGTGGCGTCAAACATCGCGTGAGATTCGACAAACGCAAAAGTATTTTGGGAAACATTTCCATGTCAATAATGTGCTGTACACATTTGATGATGGGCAATTTCGATTAAGTGAGGATATTCGAAAGCAATATTCCTCTGTCGAAGATCGGCCGGTCGATGTGCGCTACGAAATAAAGAAATTCGAGTTCAAAATCAAATCGTTCGATTTTTGCGGCAGACGTTCGACGCGCGTCTTTCATGCATCTCGCGAGATCTCGCAGTTGTACGGAAAATCACCTATTGAGTCAATTAGAGCATGGAGCGGAAAGGTGTCACCTGTACGCGCGAGAATTGAGTCCTAAGCGATGATAACAATGAACGCTAAAAATGCAAGAGCTCACCGAGAGACGCTTGCTTGTAATAAAATGCCATGGCCGTCTACCTCATGTGCAGGTGTTGTTGCAATTTAGTAGAATTGAGTTTATAAACACTTAAATCCGCCAAAAATTACTATTCCATCAAACATATAATACAACCTATGAACCAGGAACAAGGATATTAGAGTTTTAAACCAAACACTTGTATTCTGTCACACAATGCGTGCCACGGCGTCACGCTTGATATCGGGTAAAAAATGTTTGCTTTGATATGTAAATTGTCATCATAGTAATAGGAGTATACATACCACTGCAAAGTAACGAGCAACATGTTGGGTAGTGTGAACCGGGAAACACCAACAGAGAAGTATCAAGGCGACGTCAATAAGTTTGGAAGGCTTTCCATGTATTATTACAAAATTTAGATTTGACAAAAATGGGACTGTATTTCTGAAACAAGAGCATGTTAGCTGTCTTTTGGTTATTCGTAAACCTTTTAACTGTCTATTGTAAATGCACATATACGTGAAAATAGTCAAATCTGACCACGTACTATATATAAGAGATACAAGAAACTGAATTTTGTTTTGCTTTGATGTAATGTTGTTTGTATTCCCTCATTCTAATTCATTACTAATAAATGTACCCCGGGCGAGTATGTGACAGACTCGACGGAAAAGCCAAATCCACTGTACCCGTGGTGGGTGTGCTGCAGACTCAATGCGTCCCGTGTCGTGTCCGCGCGTATATTTTAACTCATCAACACAAACAAGATATTAAACAATATAATTTGCTTATAACTTTTTTATATTACGTGTAAATATTTTTTTCAAGCGAATTGTAACCATAGTAGCAAAGGGAGACCATGACTCGAAACAAATCACGGCTCTCTGTTTGTATAGTTGAACATGAACATGAACTCAACTGCACATGAACGTATTCACCTCACGGACTGACCGAATCTGCGAGTTTTAAATATACAAACAAATAGTTAAATAATTTAGTCCTTCACCTTACTGCACCACTTTTGTCTGACTCTTCGATTTGTTTGGTAACTTGGTCTGTTGTTTATACAAAATATCTCAGTATTATACACGTTTTGATATCATAGTACTCACCTGCGTCTCGGTTTCAGGGATATCTGAAAAAGCAACATTGTGATGCTCCTCAATGACCGCATATTCACACTGGGGAGTGGTGATGTCTACTAAGCCAGTAGTATCATCCATTTCGAAAAAATGGCGACATTCGTTGTCCCGCCAGATCACATGACCATTTGAAGTCCATAGTGAAATAGCACCACGTGCTGCTACAAGTACGTCATCACCAAGACGTTACGTGGGTATCATATGTGGTGGGAGTGGTAGAACGGTAAATTAGAATACAGCCTCTTTCACCGTTCATAGCTGGAAGGCTATGTGAGTCAAAGTAACAAAGCAGTGACTCGACACGGTAAATGTTCTATTCCGTATTCAACATGGTAGTTAACCAATAAGAAAGTAGAGTATGCATCCGTAAAACGTTGATTTTCATGGAGCAGGATATAGGTAATCACACTCAGGCATATCAAATTTAGCGTACGTACATCTGTCAGGGAAAACAGACGAGGAAATATATTAAACTTTGAAAAACTGTGGCAAATAGACTCACAAACTATTGGTTATGAAAGCTCTCATTCCTGAATACAACATTTTTTTTTATAAATTGACTAGTATGAACCGGGAAACTCCAAACAATTAATAAACGAGGACACGTGATACCGAGACGACGTCAACAAGTGTGAATGGCTTTCAATGTTTATTAACACATTCTGATTTGGCAAAGTGGGATTTTAATTTAATTTGTCTTTTGACACACAAGTATACATAAAACTCATTGTATTGTTTAACAGTGTTCAACATACTCAATGGAGAGGCCAACGCCACTGTACTATTGGTGCCTGATATTTAATGGGGACGACGAATGCACATACATTGTGTGTCTGCCACAGACACAAAGGCGAGATGAAAACCAATGAACCCTGATTGAGTGTGCCACAGACTCAATTGGAAGATCAAACCACTGAACCCTGATTGAGTGTGCCACAGACTACCTCGGTGAATGGGTACTGTCCAATGGGTTTGTGCCACAGACATAATGGGCAGGTCAATGCCACTGTACCCTGGGTAAGTATGTCACATCGTCAAAAGGGAGGTCAAAGCCTGTGTGTGAGTATGTCACAGCCTCAATAGGAAGGCCAAATGTACTGTACCATGGCTAAGTGTGCCACAGAGCCAAATTCACTCTACCCTGAGTGAGTGTGCCACATATTCAATACATAGATGCAATTTACGGAGAAGCAATGCCACTGGGCATTGGGTTAGTTTGTCACAGACTCAATAGGGAAGTTTGAACCACTAATCTTGAATGTGTGTGTGTGTGCCATAGACTAAATACGAAAGCCAAATACGCTGTAATATGGGTGTGTGCCATGGACTTAATAAGGAGGACAAAGCCACTATACTCTAAGTGAGCGTGCGACAGTCTCAATTGAGCAGTCAAATCCACTGTACCATGGGCGAGTACCAACGAAGAGGACAAGGCTAGTGTACCCTCGAAGGTGTGCCACATACTCAATGGGGAGGACGCACACCACTATACCAACTTTGAATATGCCACAGACTCAACAAAGAGGAAACAATATCCGTAACAAGGATGTGTGTGCCACAGACTCAATGGGGAGGTCAAAGCCACTCTCCTCTGGGTGAGTGTGTCCTAGACTCAATAGAGAGGTCAAACCCACTT
Organism: Saccoglossus kowalevskii; assembly: GCF_978046115.1. NCBI lineage: Eukaryota > Metazoa > Hemichordata > Enteropneusta > Harrimaniidae > Saccoglossus > Saccoglossus kowalevskii. Next base: position 25,693,609 of record NC_140659.1, read on the forward strand.
TACAATAGGTGTATGTAAACATACTCAATGCATGAAAGAGAAGCTACGGGATTCTTTTGAACTGCACATTTATGTGGCGTTAATTAAAAATGAACTGCATTTTGATTCACGTTATCGAATTTTCAAGTAGCACTTGCAAGTACTACTTGCAATTTGTTTTCCCCTGTGTATATGTTTGGACCGTTATCGCTGTATGCATGGAAATTTAATATATCGAAAGTGAATTGATTGTTTTTCTCACAATCTTGATCACACAATCTTGCAATTTTACAGTGTCAGATTACCAGGGACTTTTCGCGTGCTAGGCGAACGTGATAACCACTACACTACGGAAACAAGTGTTTGCTTTTCTCACATCTCCTCCAAATAAAATCGTTACACAAATATTGGCAAAAGTGTTCAAAAAAGCGTCGTCTTTCTGTCATATTGTTGGGGGCATACACATTAATCAAATCATAGACCCTATGATCAAATTAATATAATTATCATCGATATCCAGTGTGACTTGGATAAGCCTTCCTGGAAACGTGAGACTCTCGCTATAATCTGTTACAGTTATACCGGATGTTTTCTATACATGACAACACCACGCATGCCACGGTCACACTGGTTTTCCAAATTACTTGTAATCAGTTCGCCTTCCCAGGATTGTGTTATTTTTGGAGTTTCGGAGTCAGTCCAGAACGTTCTTGTAGTGCGACAATTTATGAAGTTTACAATACTGTATTGTATCTGATAGTTTTGTCTGATATCTTAGACCGTTAATATTGATAGATACCAGTGTGACCATAATGACATAACTAATAAGTGGTAATTGTAACAAAATCATTGTTCAGGTGTCGTTAATTACCTTTCCTGATACGACCTGGTCTGTGATGGCATCGGTCGGTTTAAATTTGGTATGTGATTGTTCAATGTTCGGTTTTGGTGCTATTTTTTCCTTCGATGACATTTTCTGTAGATGAATCGTGCTGCCGTTTGACGGTTGTAGACAACTTTGTTAGCCTGTTTTTTTATTACTCTCTTTCTTTGGTCGTCTTTGACAGTTGCTTCATTGTCTGAAAGGTAGAGGTTGTGAGATGCCGAGTCCGGACGGCTGCAATCATCAGCCTCTTCTGCATTTTCAAAACCGAGATTTTCCGTTTCGTCCAAACCGTCACTGTAATATTCGTTATCAGGTTTTCTAGCATTCTCATCGCCGTTGTCATTCGTTTTCTTTAAACTTGTCTCCATTGGTGTTCCATTATTTTCCTCAGTAGATTCGACTTGCTTAACGACTGCTTTCTTTTCCGTGAAGTCTCTAACAGAGATATAACAATGACGTGCAATATGACCATTTTGTCCACATTTAAAACACTTGCGATTTTCACAGATTCTCTCTGTATGACCGAATTGTTTACAGATTTTACACATATAGGTTGGACAGTCGTGGATAACGTGGCTTTCACTTAAACAATTGTTACACACTTTATGCTGATTGTTATGTAATAAACGAGTGTATGGCCTATTGTCTTCAAACTTGATTGCATAAGGCAGTGACTTAACACTTGCTGGGAATTCAACACGAACAAAGCGAGTACCATTTGCAATGGAGGGGGCCTCTCGGTAGTATTTGTGCAACACTGGGCTTCTAATTGTGCATGCAAATTGTTCCAAACGGCATGTAATTACTTCGTCCTGAATATAAGCAGGAACGTTGAAAAAAGCTACTGTCAGGAAGTTACGTCTCACACCATGTACTTCACACTCCACACCATTAATAGCAATGCCTTGTTCGAGTAGGAGTTCAACAGACTCGGTAGAAACCAGAGTTATTTGCCAAACACCATTAATATTAACACATGCTAACACAGATTCAGTTCCACATGCTCCATTTACAGCCTCAATGACATCCAAAGCTTTAAAATTATAATCTACAATGGTTACCGTGTTGTCTTTTGTGGCAGGTGGTCGTCGAGTGCCTTGAGCATGAGGGGCGGATATAATGGTCTAACCTCTCGGGCAGCGCTGGAAGAAAACACTGGTCAGAGAAGGCCTTTCCTATGTACCACGAAATAAAAGTGAAGAAACGTCTTATGGTGGTAGAACAGCACTACAAATCACTGCGATTAACAGAGGATGCCTATCCTACCTTCTTCATGTCGCTGCAGAGAAAAAACGAATATTTCTTCAAAATTCGCGATTTATCGGATGTAGAAGTGAGTATATGGTTTTATGATTGTCCCATGAACATCTTAGAAAGAGTTGGTGTTTGAAAGACTATTCAATGCTTGTGAATTAGGCAATTTAAAGTGCGCTGTCACGGTGTACGTTGTTGTGTCAGGTAACTGACTGTGGATTGCGATGAGTTCTCTTCGATGTGAAGACTGTGGCGAGGTATCTCAACGGGTAGTTTTCTCCCAGGGTGATATTCAACTTTGCCCAGACTGTAATAAAAAAACGCTTTGGATCCAGTAATCCTAACAGTGATGGTTTTCTCACGACAGGAGGCGGTCCTAAATGTCTGTCCGCAGATGTCGCAGTAATTAATGAATTGTTGTGTTTCTTGGTCAATAAGATCGATATTTTGCCAACCGATCTCATAGTCAAGCTGTGCACAGACCACTTTGATGATGAGGATGTTGAAGGTTCTAAGAAACTGTTGTTTGATTTGTGTTGTAATGATTCTACATCGCGATACATTAAACGTCGACAGGGCCAAAACAATCGATCCAATAATATACAGGATATGATAAAATTGATTTACGAATCGGATGACGAAAATCTGCCATGTTTTTTTGCCAAGGACCACCAATTGATCTTACTCATGTGAATGTCTCCGTAATGACTAGGGAAATGAAATCGGTTAGATCAGAAGTATTTCAGCTGAAGGAATCATTTCTACGATCTCAATCAAAGGTAAATGAAGAATTGATACAAGAAGTTAAAAACCTACGCAACGAAATGAATTTTATGAAAAGTTATTTTGAAAATCAGGATATACGGGCCGGGCCTGGAAGTGTACAGTCTGAGGATTGTGAGGATTTGCACGAGATGGTATTGGAAGACGGGAAGCAGGACAAGGGCTTTAATCATTCTAGTCATGCTTATACAGTTTCTGTGGAAAAACACTCTCTGGTGAAAGAGGGCAATACGACCACTTATGCAACAAAAGTGAAGTCGAGTGTTCCTGGTGTAAATAGGAATGTAACACCTTTTAATAACGATGGTGGTTTCGAAATAGTGAAGCCGCATGTTGCCGAGGTAACCATGAATGTGGCACCTGTGCGTGATGATAATGGCTTCACAATGGTCAAGAGCCGGAGACGAAGGCGCCCTCAGCCGGCTGTTGGAATAGCCAGTGTGGATGAATCGTGCGCCATCACAGCGGTTCTCCCTAATCCTCCCTTCAAGTTATTCGTATCTAGATTAGCACCTACCACAAAGTCGGAGGATAGTTGCAGTTACCTGAAGAAGTCTATCAGTCTGGAAGTAAAATGTGAAAAACTTAAATCGAAGTTTGATACATATTACTCGTTTGTTGTCGAATCAAATCGGGAAGTGTCTCATCGACTATTAAGTCCTGCTTCGTGGCCCAATGGGGTATTGATTCGAAGATATTACTAATAATGAACATGGCAGTCAGACTGGTCACATATAACTGTAGAAGTGTAAAATCATCTATTAATGATATTCGAACATTGTGTGACTCTCATGACATTGTTTTAATCCAGGAGCATTGCCTCTGTAAAAATGGACTCCCAATAATGTCAAAAATACATTTTTTATCATGTGGAGTTTCCGCTATGAATGACGAATTAGGCATCCGCATGGGGAGGCCATTTGTTGGTGTAGCAATAATGTGGCGAAAGTCATTGGGTAATATGGTGAAAATCAAATATTTAAATGACTGTAGATTAATTGCAGTGGAACTTTGCAATGATACAACACAACTTCTTATTGTATGTTCTTACTTGCCTACGTGTGCTAATGACAATTATGACAGCTTTCTTTTGTATTTAGGAAAAATTGATTGTATCATTCAAGAATTTGATTCGGCGAATGTCATTGTCCTGGGAGATTTCAACGCTGGAATCGGAACATCATTTGGTCTGGAGCTTGAGCGATTCTCCAATGAAAACAATTTATTTATTTCTGATTTTAGTTTGCTTGACAAAGACAACGATAATTTCACGTTTTATAGTGAAGCCCATGGTAGTACAGTTTGGTTGGATCATTGTGTTAGCACATATTCGGTGCATAATGCTATATCAAGTATTAACATTATGCACGATGTCTTGTCTTCTGACCATTTTCTGATGAGCGTGACAGTCGAGTTGGCAGGTCTAGTTCATTTTAGGAATAACGACCAAACGATCAGTGAACACGTGACTTTTCTTAATTGGAACAAAGCGACCACAAAGAACCTGAACGAATATCGTTTAAAATCAGGTCATCTACTGAGAAATCTCGTCCTCCCCAAGGATGCACTAAGCTGTTGTAACCCGAACTGTATTAATGACAACCATACTGAGATGTTGTGTAAATTATATAATATAGTGACATCGTTGGAGCAATCGGCCCAGCATTGTATACCAAAATCTAAAACTAGGAAGGATAAAGTAGTTCCGGGGTGGAATGACCAAGTTCGTGATTGTCACCATATTGCGAGAGATTCGTTCAGATTATGGGTGTTGAACGGCAAACCGCGCACTGGTGTAATTTATGAACTAATGCGTAAAACACGTGCGCAGTTTACATTAACATTTAGGATGTGCAGGGGGGATGATGATCAAATTAATGCAAACAAAATGGCTAGTAAACTATATCATGATGACACACGTAAATTCTGGGATTCGGTCCGAACGGTTACTAATAGATCATGCCCACTACCTACAACTGTAGACGGATGTAATGGCGATTTGTGCATATCGGACATGTGGAAACAGCATTATTCATCCCTTCTCAACTGTGTAAATGATTGTGCTAAGAAAAATAACGTGATGACAGCACTACACGACATTGAATTTGACAATGACATGATAGTAACGTCACAGGAAATCGCGCAGGCGGTGAACAGGTTAGAGAAAGGTAAAGCCATGGGTATGGACAATCTGGTCTCTGATCACGTGATACATGCCAATTTAGTTTGTGTTATACTGCATTTCTTGTGCACGGGAAACTGCCTGGTAGTTTGACAAATGCACTTATTGTTCCTATCGTCAAAGACAAATCCAAAGATGTATCGTCAAAAGAAAATTATAGACCAGTGGCAATTGTGTCCGTTTTATATAAAGTTTTAGAATCGTGTTTGCTTACGCGCCTCGAGAAGTATATTCATACCAGTGACTATCAATTTGGCTTTAAGAAGAGGCACTCGACAGATATGTGTATTTTTGTACTTAAGGAAATTATAGAATTTTATAAGTGCCACCAGTCGCCGGTATACGCTTGTTTTATGGACGCATCTAAAGCGTTCGATCTAGTGAATCATTGGACATTGTTCAGTAAGTTAATTAATAGAAGTGTTCCATTGTTTATTGTGCGTTTTCTAATGGTTTGGTATAGCAGCCAACTTTTCTTTGTACGGCGGACTATGGTGGTTACAAGTAGCTTAATATGACTGACGGTGTCCGCCAGGGAAGTATTCTGTCACCAAAATTATTTGCGTTGTATGTAGACAAGCATGTATGTAGACAAGCATGGCCCCCTGGCCCCACTCTGGATCCGCCACTGGAATACGTCCTACTCGTTCGCCTCACACGCGAAAGGCCACGGGTTCGAACCCGTGCGAAAACAAAAAAATCAATTAGTTTTAATGAGCGCCACCGCATGAGATGTGTCGCGAATCTTGCACCTTCCACTTCCATGAATACTGCGATAGCAGTTCAAATATATAAACAGGAGAAAACAAAAATCAATTAGTTTTAATTAACGCCACCACAGGAGAAAACAAATTACAATTTACTTATAATTAACACCACCTCATGAAACGTGTCGTTGAAGACAATAGGTAAATTAGTGTACATTTCACCTCCATTCATATATAGTGCTAAGTGGTACTTTCAACACCGATAACGTGAATTAAAATGCAATGAACTTTGATTAACGCCACGAGAAAACTGCAGTTCAAGAGAAGTTAGCTTTTTTATGCACATAGTTTTAGATGGTATCCAGCTTGCTTTTCTCACATCTCCTCGAAAATACAATTAACAGTATAGTGAATTGATCACACAATTTTGCAATTTTGCATTTTCAAAAACTTGCGAATACAACATTTGAAGCCTAACTGATTTATTGGGACTTCATGTAATCAGAAAACAAAAATCTATTAGTTTTAATTAACGCCACCGTGATAACCACTACAAATAGCAGTCCAAATATATAAACAGGAAAAAAAAACAAATTGCAATTTACTTATAATTAACACCACCTTAGGAAACGTGTCGTTGAAGACAATAGGTAAATTAGTGTACATGACACCTCCATTCATATATAGTGCTAAGTGGTATTTGTAACATTGATAACGTGGATTAAAATGCAATAAACTTTGATTAACGCCACGAGAAAACTGCAGTTCAAGAGAAGTTAGCTTTTTTATGCACACTGTTTTAGATGGTATCCAGCTTGCTTTTCTCACATCTCCTCGAAAATACAATTAACAGTATAGTGATTTGATCACACAATCTTGCAATTTTGCATTTTCAGAAACTTGCGAATACAACATTTGAAGCCTAACTGATTTCTTGCTATTTCATGTATGTCACACGCAACGTAATATTACCGTAATTGGTATAGTACAGGTGTGATGGTTCAAATACCTAAATGGCAACAGTAACATAAAGACTTCCCTGGCGGCGATGATAACATGCGAACACGGAACCAACAGATGAGGTTTCAACTGGTACTGGTATCATTATACTCTGCAAACATCAAATACAATAACGCGGTAAAACTCCACTACTCCAATAACTAGATACTTAAACTCCAATACAATTCATCGAGATCTCCGATCTGAAATCAGTGCTGAACAACTCCCCTATATATATAAATAGACCATTACATCAGCATACGTAATGAATCTGGAACTTACTACAAATTTCTAGAATGTTCCATTACCTTCTATTGCTTCCTACAGTGTTCTATTACCTATTCAACCATTTTCTAAAAAATATAGAATATTCCACCCAGACACAGTACGGTTCTAGAACATTCTCAGTGACACGGAAGTGGTAAATAAGTCGTGTGCGACATGCCTCCCCTCTCAAGAATATTATAACATATAATATTACATGACTAGCAACGCCGTCAATAATACGAATATGATAACAATTTCAAATAAAACAACAATACAATATATCAAATCGAACTGAATAAAGCTCTGAGTACATAAATTCGAAAATCACATACAGTAGAATATAATAAAATATGAAATATAATCATAAACGAATAACATTCTACTATACTGTTCAAAAGTTCCTCAGTCCATCAATCTACTCAGGTAGTCCGCTACCACATTGTCCCGTCCAGGAATATTCTCAACACGATAATTATATCCTTGCATAGTCATCGCCCATCTCATCACTCGGTCATTTGCAAACTTGGCTTTATCCAGGTAAGACAATGGTTTATGATCCGTCTGCAAAATGAACTCCACACGGGCTAAATATAGGCGAAATTTATTCACGCCCCATACAATGGCTAAACATTCACTTTCTACAGTTGAATATTTCGTTTCTGCATCGGATAACTTCTTACTTGCATACGCAACTGGATGAAGCTTCTCACCATGATTCTGCATAAGTACTGCTCCCATTCCTACCTGAGACGCGTCCATCCGCAACACAAATGGTTTCTGTGGGTCTGGCAACTTAAAAATTGGTTTGCCCAATAAGTATTCCCGCAAAGTGTTATATGCTTTCTCCTGGGCCTCCCCCCATACAACTTTGTTGGCTTGTCCTTTCCTTAGTAGATCACTCAGGGGGGCTGCAATAGTTGCGAATACTGGGATGTGGTCTCTGTACTAATTCACCAGCCCAAAGAATGATCAGACACCTTTCTTGGTCGCTGGTCTTTGCGCTTCTCGAATTTTTTCCATGTTGTCGTGACTCGGACTCACCCAATTGTGTCCAATTTCATGACCCAGGAAGTCTATTGACGTTGCACCCAGAACACACTTGGATGGTCTAGCTGTTATGTCCGCTGCCCTCAGTCTTCATAACAACTCAGATAATACTTGAACATGCTCATCCCAGCAGCTTGAATAAACTATCAGGTCATCTATATAGCTTCCAACCCCCTCCATACCTGACAATAATTTTCTGATTACCCGCACCAGAGTAGCTCCCGAATTCTTCATTCCAAATGGCATTCTTAAACATTCATAAGTTCCATCGGGAGTAACAAATGCTGTCTTTGGTATATCTTCTTCAGCTACTGGTATCTGCCAATAACCCTTACTTAAATCAATTTTTGACCGGAACTTACTATTATGTAGCCTCTGAAATATGTCCCCTGTTGTTACCATTGGCTCAGGGTCGGTTACAGTGACCTTATTTAATTTCCTATAGTCTACACATATGTGATTTGATCCATCCTTCTTCTTTACAATCACCACCGGTGACGCATAGGGTGATGTGGACTTCCTGATTACTTCCATTTTTAACATATCTTCAATATCTTGCCTTTGGTACTCCCTTATTGCATATGGTAGTGAGTATGGCTTAGATCGTATTGGTGTATCATTTGTCAGGTCAATCTTATGACTGATTATCTTGGTCTTTCCTGGCAAGTCAGTAAACACCTTATCATAAGTATTGACTAAACCCACCAGTCCTTTGTCTGGTGTTCTGTCAGGTCTGTACCAATTTGAACATCTTTACCCGACTCCTAGGGTTTACAAGTTCCTAACTCTAGAAGATCATCTTCGTCTACAGCATTCTCTTCATCTGACTTGTTGCACCCCGCTGTAGCTGCGCACACAGCATTCATCAAGTCTATGGCCGTATTTGGTGAGTAACTTGTCTCACTTCCATCTGGTTGAGATGACGTCTCCCGCTCAACATACAACTTTAACATATTTACATGATACGTCTTCACTTTGTCACCTACCCTCACTCGATAATCGTTTTCGCCAATTACCTGCTCCACCACATATGGACCTTTCCACTGCATCAACAGCTTGTTGTTGTCAGTTGGCAGCAAAATTAACACCTTATCTCCTTCCTTAAGCACTAGCTTCTTCGTTTTACAATCATAATAACACTTGTATCGGTTGTGTGCCTTTTGTAATTCATCTCGAGCAATCTCTAAAGTCTGTTCCAACCGATCTCTCAACTCAAACACATACTGGTAACTATTAACTATCTCGGGAGTATCGCTTCCTTTGGTCCATAACTCTTTAAGGATCTTCATTGGGCCTCTAACCGTTCGACCATATAACAGCTCAAATGGGGAAAAACCAGTTGACTCCTGTGGTATCTCTCTATATGCGAAGAGTAAAGCACTAATATGCCGATGCCATTGCCTTGGTTGTTCATGGCACAACCGCTTTAAGATCTTCTTCAAAGTACCATTAAACTTTTCCACCAGTCCATTACAAATGGGGTGATAGAGCGTAGACGTCAGTCTCTTAATGCTGAGCAATCTTGATACTTCTTGCATGCATTCTGACACAAACTGAGACCCCATGTCACTTAGTACTTATTCTGGAACCCCCAATCGGCTATAAAAGTCAATCAATGCCTCGGCTACAGTCTCCGTATCTATATTTTTAAGTGGAACGACCTCTGGATACCGTGTAGCATAGTCCACCATAGTTAAGATGTATCGATGACCCCGGTTATTGGCTGGTGTAATTGGTCCAACCAAATCTATAACCACACGCTTGAATGGCATATCAATTAAAGGCATCTTACCTAATGGGGCCTTCACAACTGATCCCTTTGAAACAGTCTTCTGGCACACATCACACGACCTACAAAAACTGGTAACATCTTGATGTAGCCCAGGCCAATAAAAGCTAGTCACAATCCGGCCTTCTGTCTTCTTTATCCCCATGTGTCCACCAAATATTGAATCATGGGCAATCTCCATAACACGAGTCCTCAACATTTTCGGCACAACCACTTGACAGTCTTGCCTCCTGGAACTGAACGATCCCGATACACACGATATAGCAAGCCTCCATATACCTGGAACTCGGTTTTATGGTGCCCTCTCACTTCTGGTTCTCTCTTACTATAACACTTCTTCAACAATGTGTCTGCTTGCTGCATCTCGATAATTTGTCTTTTGTTACATGTGCTCCAGTCTTTACATCACACACTTTGAGCGGCTTCACCTTACCAGATTTCTTTGCTTGCGCTCTGGTTGTTACTGCTCCACTCACATTCCACACTGGATCCGGGTCATCTGGTGGTCTTGCGCCGGGCACATTCCCCACAATTAACTCATAGATTGGGTCCTGCACACATAATGCTTCAACCATGCCTCTCAAATATGGCGTATCAATTTCCACCATGGCGACTGGAACCCTTCTTACAGTACGATCAACCATCAATATATGATCCATCTTTTTTGTATACTGGTCATCTGGTACCAAGCTCTTCTTGACTATAATGCCATTACACCCAGTGTCTCTCAACATGGTCACAACTGTGTCACCAACCTTCCCTTGACCCACAGGTAAAGTCCTGTCCTCCACAACGCCACTCCGTTCCATACATGCACCATTCACAACCTTTAACTGCTCCCCGGATGCTAACAACAAATGGTCCTTCTCAATCATTTTAAGCACATCACTGTTAATTTGAACAGCACAGCTAGCACTGATATTAGACTCCTCTTTAACCACTGCAGCTGCACCAGCAGTAGTGCTGGGTTTGACACTCTTTCTTTCTTGACCCCTGTGTTGTTCACTACGGCAGAACTTAGCCACATGTCCTATGGCACCACACTGGAGGCACTGTTCACCCTCGTCATGGTTGACATCAGTATCGCGGGATGGACATTGTGCTGCTTGATGACCAACACCCTGACATACATAACACCAAATACTACTACCCTGTCCCACATCAGTATTTCTAATGGCAGTCTTATTATCGTTACGCCTTACCTGGTCCTTTGAGGATAGCTCTAATTTCCTCAACTCAAATTCTCTTTCCTTTTCTCGCTGTTCTGCTTCCATTCGCAATTTCTCTCTTCCGCCTGCTTCCGCTTCCAGCCGTAACTTTTCCTTTCTTCCCTCAATCTCCATTTTCCTCACCTCTGCTTCAATTTCCATTTTTGCTTTCCTCTCTTCCCTCGCCGCTTGTCTGTCAGCCCGCTGAGAACCCAGTTGCTCCAAAATAAATTTCCTTTTGTCTTCTCCAGTCATTCCCAGTTCATCCGCTCATTCCATCAACTCTTGTTTCGACATATCTTTTATCTCGCTGGCCATGTTGTCTTCTATATGTCTTCACTGTTCCCGGACGAGCCCCCAGATGTCACACGCAACGTAATATTATCGTAATTGGTATAGTACATGTGTGATGGTTCAAATACCAAAATGGCAACAGTGACATAAAGACTTCCCTGGCGGCGATGATAACCTGCGAACACGGAGCCAACAGATGAGGTTTCAACTGGTACTGGTATTATTATACTCTGCAAACATCAAGTACAATAACGCGGTAAAACTCCACTACTCCAATAACTAGATACTTAAACCTCAATACAATTCAACGAGATCTCCGATCTGAAATCAGTGCTGAACAACATTCTCAGTGACACGGAAGTGGTAAATAAGTCGTATGCGACAAAGTAACAAGTTTTCGTGGTGTTGTGGTTACCACGTTCGCTTCACATGCGAAGGGCCCCCGTTTCGAACCCGGGCGAAAACAAAAATCATTTAGTTTTAATTAACGCCGCATTGGAAAAGAAATTCCAATTTACTTATAATTAACACCACCTTACGAAACGTGTCTTTGAAGACAATAGGTAAATTAGTGTACATTACACCTCTATTCATATGTAGTGCTAAGTGGTACTTCGAACATCGATAACGTGGATTAAAATGCAATAAACTTTGAATAACGCCACTAAAAAACTGCAGATTAAGAGAAGTTAGCTTTTAGGCACGTAGTTGCACATGGTATCCAGGATAGATATCGTTTCAAATTATTTACTGGCTTCATATTGTTTCCGCCTGGGCTCGAACCAGGAACCTTTCGCGTGTTAGGCGAACGTGATAACCACTACACTACGGAAACAGGCTGCTTGCTTTTCTTACATCTTCTCTAAAATACAATTAACAGTATAGTGAATTGATCACACAATCTTCCAATTGTGCAGTTTCAAAAACTTGCGAATACAACATTTGAAGTAACGAGTAACGAGTTTCGTAGCTTATCACGTTCGCCTCACACGCGAAAGGCCCCCGGTTCGAACCCGGGCGAAAACAAAAATCAATTAGTTTTAATTAACAAATTCCAATTTACTTATAATTAACACCACCTTACGAAACGTGTGGTTGAAGACAATAGGTAAATTAGTGAACATTACACCTCTATTCATATATAGTGCTAAGTGATACTTGGAACATTGATAACGTGGATTAAAATGCAAATAACTTTGATTAACGCCACTGCAGAACTGCAGTTCAAGAGAAGTTAGCTTTATGGGCACGTAGTTTCACATGGTATCCAGCATAGATATCGTTTCAAAATATTTACTGGATTCATATTGTTTCCGCCTGGGCTCGAACCAGGGACCTTTCGCGTGTTAGGCGAACGTGATAACCACTACACCACGGAAACAGGTTGCTTGCTTTTCTCACATCTTCTCGAAAATACAATTAACAGTATAGTGAATTGATCACACAATCTTCCAATTTTGCAGTTTCAAAAACTTGCGAATACAACATTTGAAGCCTAACTGATTTTTTGGGATTTCATGTAACGAGTTTTCGTAGTGTAGTGGTTATCACGTTCGCCTCACACGCGAAAGGCCTCTGGTTCGAACCCGGGCGAAAACAAAAATCATTCAGTTTTAATTGACGCCGCAGGAGAAAACAAATTCCAATTTACTTATAATTAACACCACCTTATGAAACGTGTCGTTGAAGACAATAGGTAAATTAGTGTACATTACACCTATATTCATATATAGTGCTAAGTTATACTTGGAACATTGATAACGTGGATTAAAATGCAAATAACTTTGATTAACGCCACTGCAGAACTGCAGTTCAAGAGAAGTTAGCTTTATGGGCACGTAGTTTCACATGGTATCCAGCATAGATATCGTTTCAAAATATTTACTGGATTCATATTGTTTCCGCCTGGGCTCGAACCAGGGACCTTTCGCGTGTTAGGCGAACGTGATAACCACTACACCACGGAAACAGGTTGCTTGCTTTTCTCACATCTTCTCGAAAATACAATTAACAGTATAGTGAATTGATCACACAATCTTCCAATTTTGCAGTTTCAAAAACTTGCGAATACAACATTTGAAGCCTAACTGATTTTTTGGGATTTCATGTAACGAGTTTTCGTAGTGTAGTGATTATCACGTTCGCCTCACACGCGAAAGGCCCCTGGTTCGAACCCGGGCGAAAACAAAAATCATTCAGTTTTAATTGACGCCGCAGGAGAAAACAAATTCCAATTTACTTATAATTAACACCACCTTATGAAACGTGTCGTTGAAGACAATAGGTAAATTAGTGTACATTACACCTATATTCATATATAGTGCTAAGTTATACTTGGAACATTGATAACGTGGATTAAAATGCAAATAACTTTGATTAACGCCACTGCAGAACTGCAGTTCAAGAGAAGTTAGCTTTATGGGCACGTAGTTTCACATGGTATCCAGCATAGATATCGTTTCAAAATATTTACTGGATTCATATTGTTTCCGCCTGGGCTCGAACCAGGGACCTTTCGCGTGTTAGGCGAACGTGATAACCACTACACCACGGAAACAGGTTGCTTGCTTTTCTCACATCTTCTCGAAAATACAATTAACAGTATAGTGAATTGATCACACAATCTTCCAATTTTGCAGTTTCAAAAACTTGCGAATACAACATTTGAAGCCTAACTGATTTTTTGGGATTTCATGTAACGAGTTTTCGTAGTGTAGTGGTTATCACGTTCGCCTCACACGCGAAAGGCCCCTGGTTCGAACCCGGGCGAAAACAAAAATCATTCAGTTTTAATTGACGCCGCAGGAGAAAACAAATTCCAATTTACTTATAATTAACACCACCTTATGAAACGTGTCGTTGAAGACAATAGGTAAATTAGTGTACATTACACCTATATTCATATATAGTGCTAAGTTATACTTGGAACATTGATAACGTGGATTAAAATGCAAATAACTTTGATTAACGCCACTGCAGAACTGCAGTTCAAGAGAAGTTAGCTTTATGGGCACGTAGTTTCACATGGTATCCAGCATAGATATCGTTTCAAAATATTTACTGGATTCATATTGTTTCCCCCTGGGCTCGAACCAGGGACCTTTCGCGTGTTAGGCGAACGTGATAACCACTACACTACAGAAACAGGCTGCTTGCTTTTCTCACATCTTCTCGAAAATACAATTAACAGTATAGTGAATTGATCACACAATCTTCCAATTTTGCAGTTTCAAAAACTTGCGAATACAACATTTGGAGCCTAACTGATTTTTTGCGATTTCATGTAACGAGTTTTCGTAGTGTAGTGGTTATCACGTTCGCCTCACACGCGAAAGGCCCCCGGTTCGAACCCGGGCGAAAACAAAAATCAATTAGTTTTAATTAACAAATTCCAATTTACTTATAAACACGGAAACAGGTTGCTTGCTTTTCTCACATCTTCTCGAAAATACAATTAACAGTATAGTGAATTGATCACACAATCTTCCAATTTTGCAGTTTCAAAAACTTGCGAATACAACATTTGAAGCCTAACTGATTTTTTGGGATTTCATGTAACGAGTTTTCGTAGTGTAGTGGTTATCACGTTCGCCTCACACGCGAAAGGCCCCTGGTTCGAACCCGGGCGAAAACAAAAATCATTCAGTTTTAATTGACGCCGCAGGAGAAAACAAATTCCAATTTACTTATAATTAACACCACCTTATGAAACGTGTCGTTGAAGACAATAGGTAAATTAGTGTACATTACACCTATATTCATATATAGTGCTAAGTTATACTTGGAACATTGATAACGTGGATTAAAATGCAAATAACTTTGATTAACGCCACTGCAGAACTGCAGTTCAAGAGAAGTTAGCTTTATGGGCACGTAGTTTCACATGGTATCCAGCATAGATATCGTTTCAAAATATTTACTGGATTCATATTGTTTCCGCCTGGGCTCGAACCAGGGACCTTTCGCGTGTTAGGCGAACGTGATAACCACTACACCACGGAAACAGGTTGCTTGCTTTTCTCACATCTTCTCGAAAATACAATTAACAGTATAGTGAATTGATCACACAATCTTCCAATTTTGCAGTTTCAAAAACTTGCGAATACAACATTTGAAGCCTAACTGATTTTTTGGGATTTCATGTAACGAGTTTTCGTAGTGTAGTGGTTATCACGTTCGCCTCACACGCGAAAGGCCCCCGGTTCGAACCCGGGCGAAAACAAAAATCATTCAGTTTTAATTGACGCCGCAGGAGAAAACAAATTCCAATTTACTTATAATTAACACCACCTTATGAAACGTGTCGTTGAAGACAATAGGTAAATTAGTGTACATTACACCTATATTCATATATAGTGCTAAGTTATACTTGGAACATTGATAACGTGGATTAAAATGCAAATAACTTTGATTAACGCCACTGCAGAACTGCAGTTCAAGAGAAGTTAGCTTTATGGGCACGTAGTTTCACATGGTATCCAGCATAGATATCGTTTCAAAATATTTACTGGATTCATATTGTTTCCGCCTGGGCTCGAACCAGGGACCTTTCGCGTGTTAGGCGAACGTGATAACCACTACACCACGGAAACAGGTTGCTTGCTTTTCTCACATCTTCTCGAAAATACAATTAACAGTATAGTGAATTGATCACACAATCTTCCAATTTTGCAGTTTCAAAAACTTGCGAATACAACATTTGAAGCCTAACTGATTTTTTGGGATTTCATGTAACGAGTTTTCGTAGTGTAGTGGTTATCACGTTCGCCTCACACGCGAAAGGCCCCCGGTTCGAACCCGGGCGAAAACAAAAATTATTCAGTTTTAATTGACGCCGCAGGAGAAAACAAATTCCAATTTACTTATAATTAACACCACCTTATGAAACGTGTCGTTGAAGACAATAGGTAAATTAGTGTACATTACACCTATATTCATATATAGTGCTAAGTTATACTTGGAACATTGATAACGTGGATTAAAATGCAAATAACTTTGATTAACGCCACTGCAGAACTGCAGTTCAAGAGAAGTTAGCTTTATGGGCACGTAGTTTCACATGGTATCCAGCATAGATAACGTTTCAAAATATTTACTGGCTTCATATTGTTTCCGCCAGGGACCTTTCGCGTGTTAGCCGAACGTGATAACCACTACACTACGGAAACAGGCTGCTTGCTTTTCTCACATCTTCTCGAAAATACAATTAACAGTATAGTGAATTGATCACACAATCTTCCAATTGTGCAGTTTCAAAAACTTGCGAATACAACATTTGAAGTAACGAGTAACGAGTTTCGTAGCTTATCACGTTCGCCTCACACGCGAAAGGCCCCCGGTTCGAACCCGGGCGAAAACAAAAATCAATTAGTTTTAATTAACAAATTCCAATTTACTTATAATTAACACCACCTTATGAAACGTGTGGTTGAAGACAATAGGTAAATTAGTGAACATTACACCTCTATTCATATATAGTGCTAAGTGATACTTGGAACATTGATAACGTGGATTAAAATGCAAATAACTTTGATTAACGCCACTGCAGAACTGCAGTTCAAGAGAAGTTAGCTTTATGGGCACGTAGTTTCACATGGTATCCAGCATAGATATCGTTTCAAAATATTTACTGGATTCATATTGTTTCCGCCTGGGCTCGAACCAGGGACCTTTCGCGTGTTAGGCGAACGTGATAACCACTACACCACGGAAACAGGTTGCTTGCTTTTCTCACATCTTCTCGAAAATACAATTAACAGTATAGTGAATTGATCACACAATCTTCCAATTTTGCAGTTTCAAAAACTTGCGAATACAACATTTGAAGCCTAACTGATTTTTTGGGATTTCATGTAACGAGTTTTCGTAGTGTAGTGGTTATCACGTTCGCCTCACACGCGAAAGGCCCCTGGTTCGAACCCGGGCGAAAACAAAAATCATTCAGTTTTAATTGACGCCGCAGGAGAAAACAAATTCCAATTTACTTATAATTAACACCACCTTATGAAACGTGTCGTTGAAGACAATAGGTAAATTAGTGTACATTACACCTATATTCATATATAGTGCTAAGTTATACTTGGAACATTGATAACGTGGATTAAAATGCAAATAACTTTGATTAACGCCACTGCAGAACTGCAGTTCAAGAGAAGTTAGCTTTATGGGCACGTAGTTTCACATGGTATCCAGCATAGATATCGTTTCAAAATATTTACTGGATTCATATTGTTTCCGCCTGGGCTCGAACCAGGGACCTTTCGCGTGTTAGGCGAACGTGATAACCACTACACCACGGAAACAGGTTGCTTGCTTTTCTCACATCTTCTCGAAAATACAATTAACAGTATAGTGAATTGATCACACAATCTTCCAATTTTGCAGTTTCAAAAACTTGCGAATACAACATTTGAAGCCTAACTGATTTTTTGGGATTTCATGTAACGAGTTTTCGTAGTGTAGTGGTTATCACGTTCGCCTCACACGCGAAAGGCCCCTGGTTCGAACCCGGGCGAAAACAAAAATCATTCAGTTTTAATTGACGCCGCAGGAGAAAACAAATTCCAATTTACTTATAATTAACACCACCTTATGAAACGTGTCGTTGAAGACAATAGGTAAATTAGTGTACATTACACCTATATTCATATATAGTGCTAAGTTATACTTGGAACATTGATAACGTGGATTAAAATGCAAATAACTTTGATTAACGCCACTGCAGAACTGCAGTTCAAGAGAAGTTAGCTTTATGGGCACGTAGTTTCACATGGTATCCAGCATAGATATCGTTTCAAAATATTTACTGGATTCATATTGTTTCCCCCTGGGCTCGAACCAGGGACCTTTCGCGTGTTAGGCGAACGTGATAACCACTACACTACAGAAACAGGCTGCTTGCTTTTCTCACATCTTCTCGAAAATACAATTAACAGTATAGTGAATTGATCACACAATCTTCCAATTTTGCAGTTTCAAAAACTTGCGAATACAACATTTGGAGCCTAACTGATTTTTTGCGATTTCATGTAACGAGTTTTCGTAGTGTAGTGGTTATCACGTTCGCCTCACACGCGAAAGGCCCCCGGTTCGAACCCGGGCGAAAACAAAAATCAATTAGTTTTAATTAACAAATTCCAATTTACTTATAATTAACACCACCTTATGAAACGTGTGGTTGAAGACAATAGGTAAATTAGTGAACATTACACCTCTATTCATATATAGTGCTAAGTGATACTTGGAACATTGATAACGTGGATTAAAATGCAAATAACTTTGATTAACGCCACTGCAGAACTGCAGTTCAAGAGAAGTTAGCTTTATGGGCACGTAGTTTCACATGGTATCCAGCATAGATATCGTTTCAAAATATTTACTGGATTCATATTGTTTCCGCCTGGGCTCGAACCAGGGACCTTTCGCGTGTTAGGCGAACGTGATAACCACTACACCACGGAAACAGGTTGCTTGCTTTTCTCACATCTTCTCGAAAATACAATTAACAGTATAGTGAATTGATCACACAATCTTCCAATTTTGCAGTTTCAAAAACTTGCGAATACAACATTTGAAGCCTAACTGATTTTTTGGGATTTCATGTAACGAGTTTTCGTAGTGTAGTGGTTATCACGTTCGCCTCACACGCAAAAGGCCCCTGGTTCGAACCCGGGCGAAAACAAAAATCATTCAGTTTTAATTGACGCCGCAGGAGAAAACAAATTCCAATTTACTTATAATTAACACCACCTTATGAAACGTGTCGTTGAAGACAATAGGTAAATTAGTGTACATTACACCTATATTCATATATAGTGCTAAGTTATACTTGGAACATTGATAACGTGGATTAAAATGCAAATAACTTTGATTAACGCCACTGCAGAACTGCAGTTCAAGAGAAGTTAGCTTTATGGGCACGTAGTTTCACATGGTATCCAGCATAGATATCGTTTCAAAATATTTACTGGATTCATATTGTTTCCGCCTGGGCTCGAACCAGGGACCTTTCGCGTGTTAGGCGAACGTGATAACCACTACACCACGGAAACAGGTTGCTTGCTTTTCTCACATCTTCTCGAAAATACAATTAACAGTATAGTGAATTGATCACACAATCTTCCAATTTTGCAGTTTCAAAAACTTGCGAATACAACATTTGAAGCCTAACTGATTTTTTGGGATTTCATGTAACGAGTTTTCGTAGTGTAGTGGTTATCACGTTCGCCTCACACGCGAAAGGCCCCTGGTTCGAACCCGGGCGAAAACAAAAATCATTCAGTTTTAATTGACGCCGCAGGAGAAAACAAATTCCAATTTACTTATAATTAACACCACCTTATGAAACGTGTCGTTGAAGACAATAGGTAAATTAGTGTACATTACACCTATATTCATATATAGTGCTAAGTTATACTTGGAACATTGATAACATGGATTAAAATGCAAATAACTTTGATTAACGCCACTGCAGAACTGCAGTTCAAGAGAAGTTAGCTTTATGGGCACGTAGTTTCACATGGTATCCAGCATAGATATCGTTTCAAAATATTTACTGGCTTCATATTGTTTCCGCCTGGGCTCGAACCAGGGACCTTTCGCGTGTTAGGCGAACGTGATAACCACTACACTACAGAAACAGGCTGCTTGCTTTTCTCACATCTTCTCGAAAATACAATTAACAGTATAGTGAATTGATCACACAATCTTCCAATTTTGCAGTTTCAAAAACTTGCGAATACAACATTTGGAGTCTAACTGATTTTTTGCGATTTCATTTAACGAGTTTTCGTAGTGTAGTGGTTATCACGTTTACCTCACACGCGAAAAGCCCCCGGTTCGAACCCGGGCGAAAACAAAAATCATTTTGTTTTAATTAACGCCGCATTGGAAAAGAAATTCCAATTTACTTATAATTAACACCACCTTATGAAACGTGTCGTTGAAGACAATAGGTAAATTAGTGTACATTACACCTCTATTCATATATAGTGCTAAGTTATACTTGGAACATTGATAACGTGGATTAAAATGCAAATAACTTTGATTAACGCCACTGCAGAACTGCAGTTCAAGAGAAGTTAGCTTTATGGGCACGTAGTTTCACATGGTATCCAGCATAGATATCGTTTCAAAATATTTACTGGCTTCATATTGTTTCCGCCTGGGCTCGAACCAGGGACCTTTCGCGTGTTAGGCGAACGTGATAACCATTACACTACGGAAACAGGCTGCTTGCTTTTCTCACATCTTCTCGAAAATACAATTAACAGTATAGTGAATTGATCACACAATCTTCCAATTTTGCAGTTTCAAAAACTTGCGAATACAACATTTGAAGCCTAACTGATTTTTTGGGATTTCATGTAACGAGTTTTCGTAGTGTAGTGGTTATCACGTTTGCCTCACACGCGAAAGGCTCCCGGTTCGAACCCGGGCGAAAACAAATATCATTTTGTTTTAATTGACGCCGCAGGAGAAAACAAATTCCAATTTACTTATAATTAACACCACCTTATGAAACGTGTCGTTGAAGACAATAGGTAAATTAGTGTACATTACACCTCTATTCATATATAGTGCTAAGTTATACTTGGAACATTGATAACGTGGATTAAAATGCAAATAACTTTGATTAACGCCACTGCAGAACTGCAGTTCAAGAGAAGTTAGCTTTATGGGCACGTAGTTTCACTTGTTATCCAGCGTAGATATCGTTTCAAAATATTTACTGGATTCATATTGTTTCCGCCTGGGCTCGAACCAGGGACCTTTCGCGTGTTAGGCGAACGTGATAACCACTACACTACGGAAACAGGCTGCTTCCTTTTCTCACATCTTCTCGAAAATACAATTAACAGTATAGTGAATTGATCACACAATCTTCCAATTTTGCAGTTTCAAAAACTTGCGAATACAACATTTGGAGCCTAACTGATTTTTTGCGATTTCATGTAACGAGTTTTCGTAGTGCAGTGGTTATCACGTTTACCTCACACGCGAAAAGCCCCCGGTTTGAACCCGGGCGGAAACAAAAATCATTTTGTTTTAATTAACGCCGCATTGGAAAAGAAATTCCAATTTACTTATAATTAACACCACCTTATGAAACGTGTCGTTGAAGACAATAGGTAAATTAGTGTACATTACATCTCTATTCATATATAGTGCTAAGTTATACTTGGAACATTGATAACGTGGATTAAAATGCAAATAACTTTGATTAACGCCACTAAAAAACTGCAGTTGAAGAGAAGTTAGCTTTTATGCACGTAGTTTCAGATGGTATCCAGCATAGATATCGTTTCAAAATATTTACTGGCTTCATATTGTTTCCAACAGGGACCTTTCGCGTGTTAGGCGAACGTGATAACCACTACACTACGGAAACAGGCTGCTTGCTTTTCTCACATCTTCTCGAAAATACAATTAACAGTATAGTGAATTGATCACACAATCTTCCAATTTTGCAGTTTCAAAAACTTGCGAATACAACATTTGGAGCCTAACTGATTTTTTTCGATTTTATGTAACGAGTTTTCGTAGTGTAGTGGTTATTACGTTCGCCTCACACGCAAAATGCCCCCGGTTCGAACCCGGGCGAAAACAAAAATTATTTAGTTTTAATTGACGCCGCAGGAGAAAACAAATTCCAATTTACTTATAATTAACACCACCTTATGAAACGTGTCGTTGAAGACACTAGATAAATTAGTGTACATTACACCTCTATTCATATAGAGTGCTAAGTTATACTTGGAACATTGATAACGTGGATTAAAATGCAAATAACTTTGATTAACGCCACTGCAGAACTGCAGTTCAAGAGAAGTTAGCTTTATGGGCACGTAGTTTCACATGGTATCCAGCATAGATATCGTTTCAAAATATTTACTGGATTCATATTGTTTCCGCCTGGGCTCGAACCAGGGACCTTTCGCGTGTTAGGCGAACGTGATAACCACTACACTACGCAAACAGGCTGCTTGCTTTTCTCACATCTTCTCGAAAATACAATTAACAGTATAGTGAATTGATCACACAATCTTCCAATTTTGCAGTTTCAAAAACTTGCGAATACAACATTTGGAGCCTAACTGATTTTTTTCGATTTTATGTAACGAGTTTTCGTAGTGTAGTGGTTATTACGTTCGCCTCACACGCAAAATGCCCCCGGTTCGAACCCGGGCGAAAACAAAAATTATTTAGTTTTAATTGACGCCGCAGGAGAAAACAAATTCCAATTTACTTATAATTAACACCACCTTATGAAACGTGTCGTTGAAGACACTAGATAAATTAGTGTACATTACACCTCTATTCATATAGAGTGCTAAGTTATACTTGGAACATTGATAACGTGGATTAAAATGCAAATAACTTTGATTAACGCCACTGCAGAACTGCAGTTCAAGAGAAGTTAGCTTTATGGGCACGTAGTTTCACATGGTATCCAGCATAGATATCGTTTCAAAATATTTACTGGCTTCATATTGTTTCCGCCAGGGACCTTTCGCGTGTTAGCCGAACGTGATAACGACTACACTACGGAAACAGGCTGCTTGCTTTTCTCACATCTTCTCGAAAATACAATTAACAGTATAGTGAATTGATCACACAATCTTCCAATTTTGCAGTTTCAAAAACTTGCGAATACAAAATTTGAAGCCTAACTGATTTTTTGCGATTTCATGTAACGAGTTTTCGTAGTGTAGTGGTTATCGCGTTTGCCTCACACGCGAAAGGCCCCCGGTTCGAACCCGGGCGAAAAAAAAATCATTTAGTTTTAATTAACGCCGCATTGGAAAAGAAATTCCAATTTACTTATAATTAACACCACCTTATGAAACGTGTCGTTGAAGACAATAGGTAAATTAGTGCACATTACACCTCTATTCATATATAGTGCTAAGTTATACTTGGAACATTGATAACATGGATTAAAATGCAAATAACTTTGATTAACGCCACTGCAGAACTGCAGTTCAAGAGAAGTTAGCTTTATGGGCACGTAGTTTCACATGGTATCCAGCATAGATATCGTTTCAAAATATTTACTGGCTTCATATTGTTTCCGCCTGGGCTCGAACCAGGGACCTTTCGCGTGTTAGGCGAACGTGATAACCACTACACTACGGAAACAGGCTGCTTGCTTTTCTCACATCTTCTCGAAAATACAATTAACAGTATAGTGAATTGATCACACAATCTTCCAATTTTGCAGTTTCAAAAACTTGCGAATACAACATTTGGAGTCTAACTGATTTTTTGCGATTTCATGTAACGAGTTTTCGTAGTGTAGTGGTTATCACGTTTACCTCACACGCGAAAAGCCCCCGGTTCGAACCCGGGCGAAAACAAAAATCATTTTGTTTTAATTAACGGCGCATTGGAAAAGAAATTCCAATTTACTTATAATTAACACCACCTTATGAAACGTGTCGTTGAAGACAATAGGTAAATTAGTGTACATTACTCCTCTATTCTTATATAGTGCTAAGTTATACTTGGAACATTGATAACGTGGATTAAAATGCAAATAACTTTGATTAACGCCACTGCAGAACTGCAGTTCAAGAGAAGTTAGCTTTATGGGCACGTAGTTTCACATGGTATCCAGCATAGATATCGTTTCAAAATATTTACTGGCTTCATATTGTTTCCGCCTGGGCTCGAACCAGGGACCTTTCGCGTGTTAGGCGAACGTGATAACCACTAAACCACGGACAGAGGTTGCTTGCTTTTTTCACATCTTCTCGAAAATACAATTAACAGTATAGTGAATTGATCACACAATCTTCCAATTTTGCAGTTTCAAAAACTTGCGAATACAACATTTGAAGCCTAACTGGTTTTTTGCGATTTCATGTAACGAGTTTTCGTAGTGTAGTGGTTATCACGTTCGCCTCACACGCGAAAGGCCCCCGGTTCGAACCCGGGCGAAAACAAAAATCATTTAGTTTTAATTAACGCCGCAGGAGAAAACAAATTCCAATTTACTTATAATTAACACCACCTTATGAAACGTGTCGTTGAAGACAATAGGTAAATTAGTGTACATTACACCTCTATTCATACATAGTGCTAAGTTATACTTGGAACATTGATAACGTGGATTAAAATGCAAATAACTTTGATTAACGCCACTGCAGAACTGCAGTTCAAGAGAAGTTAGCTTTATGGGCACGTAGTTTCACATGGTATCCAGCATAGATATCGTTTCAAAATATTTACTGGCTTCATATTGTTTCCGCCAGGGACCTTTCGCGTGTTAGCCGAACGTGATAACCACTACACTACGGAAACAGGCTGCTTGCTTTTCTCACATCTTCTCGAAAATACAATTAACAGTATAGTGAATTGATCACACAATCTTCCAATTTTGCAGTTTCAAAAACTTGCGAATACAACATTTGAAGCCTAACTGATTTTTTGGGATTTCATGTAACGAGTTTTCGTAGTGTAGTGGTTATCACGTTTGCCTCACACGCGAAAGGCTCCCGGTTCGAACCCGGGCGAAAACAAATATCATTTTGTTTTAATTGACGCCGCAGGAGAAAACAAATTCCAATTTACTTATAATTAACACCACCTTATGAAACGTGTCGTTGAAGACAATAGGTAAATTAGTGTACATTACACCTCTATTCATATATAGTGCTAAGTTATACTTGGAACATTGATAACGTGGATTAAAATGCAAATAACTTTGATTAACGCCACTGCAGAACTGCAGTTCAAGAGAAGTTAGCTTTATGGGCACGTAGTTTCACTTGTTATCCAGCATAGATATCGTTTCAAAATATTTACTGCATTCATATTGTTTCCGCCTGGGCTCGAACCAGGGACCTTTCGCGTGTTAGGCGAACGTGATAACCACTACACTACGGAAACAGGCTGCTTCCGTTTCTCACATCTTCTCGAAAATACAATTAACAGTATAGTGAATTGATCACACAATCTTCCAATTTTGCAGTTTCAAAAACTTGCGAATACAACATTTGGAGCCTAACTGATTTTTTGCGATTTCATGTAACGAGTTTTCGTAGTGCAGTGGTTATCACGTTTACCTCACACGCGAAAAGCCCCCGGTTTGAACCCGGGCGGAAACAAAAATCATTTTGTTTTAATTAACGCCGCATTGGAAAAGAAATTCCAATTTACTTATAATTAACACCACCTTATGAAACGTGTCGTTGAAGACAATAGGTAAATTAGTGTACATTACATCTCTATTCATATATAGTGCTAAGTTATACTTGGAACATTGATAACGTGGATTAAAATGCAAATAACTTTGATTAACGCCACTAAAAAACTGCAGTTGAAGAGAAGTTAGCTTTTATGCACGTAGTTTCAGATGGTATCCAGCATAGATATCGTTTCAAAATATTTACTGGCTTCATATTGTTTCCAACAGGGACCTTTCGCGTGTTAGGCGAACGTGATAACCACTACACTACGGAAACAGGCTGCTTGCTTTTCTCACATCTTCTCGAAAATACAATTAACAGTATAGTGAATTGATCACACAATCTTCCAATTTTGCAGTTTCAAAAACTTGCGAATACAACATTTGGAGCCTAACTGATTTTTTTCGATTTTATGTAACGAGTTTTCGTAGTGTAGTGGTTATCACGTTCGCCTCACACGCGAAAGGCCCCCGGTTCGAACCCGGGCGAAAACAAAAATCATTTAGTTTTAATTAACGCCGCAGGAGAAAACAAATTCCAATTTACTTATAATTAACACCACCTTATGAAACGTGTCGTTGAAGACAATAGGTAAATTAGTGTACATTACACCTCTATTCATACATAGTGCTAAGTTATACTTGGAACATTGATAACGTGGATTAAAATGCAAATAACTTTGATTAACGCCACTGCAGAACTGCAGTTCAAGAGAAGTTAGCTTTATGGGCACGTAGTTTCACATGGTATCCAGCATAGATATCGTTTCAAAATATTTACTGGCTTCATATTGTTTCCGCCAGGGACCTTTCGCGTGTTAGCCGAACGTGATAACCACTACACTACGGAAACAGGCTGCTTGCTTTTCTCACATCTTCTCGAAAATACAATTAACAGTATAGTGAATTGATCACACAATCTTCCAATTTTGCAGTTTCATAACTTGCGAATACAACATTTGAAGCCTAACTGATTTTTTGGGATTTCATGTAACGAGTTTTCGTAGTGTAGTGGTTATCACGTTTGCCTCACACGCGAAAGGCTCCCGGTTCGAACCCGGGCGAAAACAAATATCATTTTGTTTTAATTGACGCCGCAGGAGAAAACAAATTCCAATTTACTTATAATTAACACCACCTTATGAAACGTGTCGTTGAAGACAATAGGTAAATTAGTGTACATTACACCTCTATTCATACATAGTGCTAAGTTATACTTGGAACATTGATAACGTGGATTAAAATGCAAATAACTTTGATTAACGCCACTGCAGAACTGCAGTTCAAGAGAAGTTAGCTTTATGGGCACGTAGTTTCACTTGTTATCCAGCATAGATATCGTTTCAAAATATTTACTGGATTCATATTGTTTCCGCCTGGGCTCGAACCAGGGACCTTTCGCGTGTTAGGCGAACGTGATAACCACTACACTACGGAAACAGGCTGCTTCCTTTTCTCACATCTTCTCGAAAATACAATTAACAGTATAGTGAATTGATCACACAATCTTCCAATTTTGCAGTTTCAAAAACTTGCGAATACAACATTTGGAGCCTAACTGATTTTTTGCGATTTCATGTAACGAGTTTTCGTAGTGCAGTGGTTATCACGTTTACCTCACACGCGAAAAGCCCCCGGTTTGAACCCGGGCGGAAACAAAAATCATTTTGTTTTAATTAACGCCGCATTGGAAAAGAAATTCCAATTTACTTATAATTAACACCACCTTATGAAACGTGTCGTTGAAGACAATAGGTAAATTAGTGCACATTACATCTCTATTCATATATAGTGCTAAGTTATACTTGGAACATTGATAACGTGGATTAAAATGCAAATAACTTTGATTAACGCCACTAAAAAACTGCAGTTGAAGAGAAGTTAGCTTTTATGCACGTAGTTTCAGATGGTATCCAGCATAGATATCGTTTCAAAATATTTACTGGCTTCATATTGTTTCCAACAGGGACCTTTCGCGTGTTAGGCGAACGTGATAACCACTACACTACGGAAACAGGCTGCTTGCTTTTCTCACATCTTCTCGAAAATACAATTAACAGTATAGTGAATTGATCACACAATCTTCCAATTTTGCAGTTTCAAAAACTTGCGAATACAACATTTGGAGCCTAACTGATTTTTTTCGATTTTATGTAACGAGTTTTCGTAGTGTAGTGGTTATTACGTTCGCCTCACACGCAAAATGCCCCCGGTTCGAACCCGGGCGAAAACAAAAATTATTTAGTTTTAATTGACGCCGCAGGAGAAAACAAATTCCAATTTACTTATAATTAACACCACCTTATGAAACGTGTCGTTGAAGACACTAGATAAATTAGTGTACATTACACCTCTATTCATATAGAGTGCTAAGTTATACTTGGAACATTGATAACGTGGATTAAAATGCAAATAACTTTGATTAACGCCACTGCAGAACTGCAGTTCAAGAGAAGTTAGCTTTATGGGCACGTAGTTTCACATGGTATCCAGCATAGATATCGTTTCAAAATATTTACTGGATTCATATTGTTTCCGCCTGGGCTCGAACCAGGGACCTTTCGCGTGTTAGGCGAACGTGATAACCACTACACTACGAAAACAGGCTGCTTGCTTTTCTCACATCTTCTCGAAAATACAATTAACAGTATAGTGAATTGATCACACAATCTTCCAATTTTGCAGTTTCAAAAACTTGCGAATACAACATTTGGAGCCTAACTGATTTTTTTCGATTTTATGTAACGAGTTTTCGTAGTGTAGTGGTTATTACGTTCGCCTCACACGCAAAATGCCCCCGGTTCGAACCCGGGCGAAAACAAAAATTATTTAGTTTTAATTGACGCCGCAGGAGAAAACAAATTCCAATTTACTTATAATTAACACCACCTTATGAAACGTGTCGTTGAAGACACTAGATAAATTAGTGTACATTACACCTCTATTCATATAGAGTGCTAAGTTATACTTGGAACATTGATAACGTGGATTAAAATGCAAATAACTTTGATTAACGCCACTGCAGAACTGCAGTTCAAGAGAAGTTAGCTTTATGGGCACGTAGTTTCACATGGTATCCAGCATAGATATCGTTTCAAAATATTTACTGGCTTCATATTGTTTCCGCCAGGGACCTTTCGCGTGTTAGCCGAACGTGATAACCACTACACTACGGAAACAGGCTGCTTGCTTTTCTCACATCTTCTCGAAAATACAATTAACAGTATAGTGAATTGATCACACAATCTTCCAATTTTGCAGTTTCAAAAACTTGCGAATACAACATTTGAAGCCTAACTGATTTTTTGGGATTTCATGTAACGAGTTTTCGTAGTGTAGTGGTTATCACGTTCGCCTCACACGCGAAAGGCCCCCGGTTCGAACCCGGGCGAAAACAAATATCATTTAGTTTTAATTGACGTCGCAGGAGAAAACAAATTCCGGTTTACTTATAATTAACACCACCTTATGAAACGTGTCGTTGAAAACAATAGGTAAATTAGTGTACATTACACCTCTATTCATATATAGTGCTAAGTTATACTTGGAACATTGATAACGTGGATTAAAATGCAAATAACATTGATTAACGCCACTGCAGAACTGCAGTTCAAGAGAAGTTAGCTTTATGGGCACGTAGTTTCACATGGTATCCAGCATAGATATCGTTTCAAAATATTTACTGGCTTCATATTGTTTCCGCCAGGGACCTTTCGCGTGTTAGCCGAACGTGATAACCACTACACTACGGAAACAGGCTGCTTGCTTTTCTCACATCTTCTCGAAAATACAATTAACAGTATAGTGAATTGATCACACAATCTTCCAATTTTGCAGTTTCAAAAACATGCGAATACAACATTTGAAGCCTAACTGATTTTTTGGGATTTCATGTAACGAGTTTTCGTAGTGTAGTGGTTATCACGTTCGCCTCACACGCGAAAGGCCCCCGGTTCGAACCCGGGCGAAAACAAATATCATTTAGTTTTAATTGACGCCGCAGGAGAAAACAAATTCCGGTTTACTTATAATTAACACCACCTTATGAAACGTATCGTTGAAAACAATAGGTAAATTAGTGTACATTACACCTCTATTCATATATAGTGCTAAGTTATACTTGGAACATTGATAACGTGGATTAAAATGCAAATAACTTTGATTAACGCCACTGCAGAACTGCAGTTCAAGAGAAGTTAGCTTTATGGGCACGTAGTTTCACATGGTATCCAGCATAGATATCGTTTCAAAATATTTACTGGCTTCATATTGTTTCCGCCTGGGCTCGAACCAGGGACCTTTCGCGTGTTAGGCGAACGTGATAACCACTACACTACGGAAACAGGCTGCTTGCTTTTCTCACATCTTCTCGAAAATACAATTAACAGTATAGTGAATTGATCACACAATCTTCCAATTTTGCAGTTTAAAAAACTTGCGAATACAACATTTGAAGCCTAACTGTTTTTTTGCGATTTCATGTAACGAGTTTCCGTAGTGTAGTGGTTATCACGTTTGCCTCACACGCGAAAGGCCCCCGGTTCGAACCCGGGCGAAAACAAATATCATTTTGTTTTAATTGACGCCGCAGGAGAAAACAAATTCCAATTTACTTATAATTAACACCACCTTATGAAACGTGTCGTTGAAGACAATAGGTAAATTAGTGTACATTACACCTCTATTCATATATAGTGCCAAGTTATACTTGGAACATTGATAACGTGGATTAAAATGCAAATAACTTTGATTAACGCCACTGCAGAACTGCAGTTCAAGAGAAGTTAGCTTTATGGGCACGTAGTTTCACATGGTATCCAGCATAGATATCGTTTCAAAATATTTACTGGATTCATATTGTTTCCGCCTGGGCTCGAACCAGGGACCTTTCGCGTGTTAGGCGAACGTGATAACCACTACACTACGGAAACAGGCTGCTTGCTTTTCTCACATCTTCTCGAAAATACAATTAACAGTATAGTGAATTGATCACACAATCTTCCAATTTTGAAGTTTCAAAAACTTGCGAATACAACATTTGAAGCCTAACTGATTTTTTGGGATTTCATGTAACGAGTTTTCGTAGTGTAGTGGTTATCACGTTTGCCTCACACGCGAAAGGCTCCTGGTTCGAACCCGGGCGAAAACAAATATCATTTTGTTTTAATTGACGCCGCAGGAGAAAACAAATTCCAATTTACTTATAATTAACACCACCTTATGAAACGTGTCGTTGAAGACAATAGGTAAATTAGTGTACATTACACCTCTATTCATATATAGTGCTAAGTTATACTTGGAACATTGATAACGTGGATTAAAATGCAAATAACTTTGATTAACGCCACTGCAGAACTGCAGTTCAAGAGAAGTTAGCTTTATGGGCACGTAGTTTCACATGGTATCCAGCATAGATATCGTTTCAAAATATTTACTGGATTCATATTGTTTCCGCCTGGGCTCGAACCAGGGACCTTTCGCGTGTTAGGCGAACGTGATAACCACTACACTACGGAAACAGGCTGCATGCTTTTCTCACATCTTCTCGAAAATACAATTAACAGTATAGTGAATTGATCACACAATCTTCCAATTTTGCAGTTTCAAAAACTTGCGAATACAACATTTGGAGCCTAACTGATTTTTTGCGATTTCATGTAACGAGTTTTCGTAGTGCAGTGGTTATCACGTTTACCTCACAAGCGAAAAGCCCCCGGTTTGAACCCGGGCGGAAACAAAAATCATTTTGTTTTAATTAACGCCGCATTGGAAAAGAAATTCCAATTTACTTATAATTAACACCACCTTATGAAACGTGTCGTTGAAGACAATAGGTAAATTAGTGTACATTACACCTCTATTCATATATAGTGCTAAGTTATACTTGGAACATTGATAACGTGGATTAAAATGCAAATAACTTTGATTAACGCCACTGCAGAACTGCAGTTCAAGAGAAGTTAGCTTTATGGGCACGTAGTTTCACATGGTATCCAGCATAGATATCGTTTCAAAATATTTACTGGATTCATATTGTTTCCGCCTGGGCTCGAACCAGGGACCTTTCGCGTGTTAGGCGAACGTGATAACCACTACACTACGGAAACAGGCTGCTTGCTTTTCTCACATCTTCTCGAAAATACAATTAACAGTATAGTGAATTGATCACACAATCTTCCAATTTTGAAGTTTCAAAAACTTGCGAATACAACATTTGAAGCCTAACTGATTTTTTGGGATTTCATGTAACGAGTTTTCGTAGTGTAGTGGTTATCACGTTTGCCTCACACGCGAAAGGCCCCTGGTTCGAACCCGGGCGAAAACAAATATCATTTTGTTTTAATTGACGCCGCAGGAGAAAACAAATTCCAATTTACTTATAATTAACACCACCTTATGAAACGTGTCGTTGAAGACAATAGGTAAATTAGTGTACATTACACCTCTATTCATATATAGTGCTAAGTTATACTTGGAACATTGATAACGTGGATTAAAATGCAAATAACTTTGATTAACGCCACTGCAGAACTGCAGTTCAAGAGAAGTTAGCTTTATGGGCACGTAGTTTCACATGGTATCCAGCATAGATATCGTTTCAAAATATTTACTGGATTCATATTGTTTCCGCCTGGGCTCGAACCAGGGACCTTTCGCGTGTTAGGCGAACGTGATAACCACTACACTACGGAAACAGGCTGCTTGCTTTTCTCACATCTTCTCGAAAATACAATTAACAGTATAGTGAATTGATCACACAATCTTCCAATTTTGCAGTTTCAAAAACTTGCGAATACAACATTTGGAGCCTAACTGATTTTTTGCGATTTCATGTAACGAGTTTTCGTAGTGCAGTGGTTATCACGTTTACCTCACAAGCGAAAAGCCCCCGGTTTGAACCCGGGCGGAAACAAAAATCATTTTGTTTTAATTAACGCCGCATTGGAAAAGAAATTCCAATTTACTTATAATTAACACCACCTTATGAAACGTGTCGTTGAAGACAATAGGTAAATTAGTGTACATTACACCTCTATTCATATATAGTGCTAAGTTATACTTGGAACATTGATAACGTGGATTAAAATGCAAATAACTTTGATTAACGCCACTAAAAAACTGCAGTTTAAGAGAAGTTAGCTTTTATGCACGTAGTTTCAGATGGTATCCAGCATAGATATCGTTTCAAAATATTTACTGGCTTCATATTGTTTCCGCCAGGGACCTTTCGCGTGTTAGGCGAACGTGATAACCACTACGCTACGGAAACAGGCTGCTTACTTTTCTCACATCTTCTCGAAAATACAATTAACAGTATAGTGAATTGATCACACAATCTTCCAATTTTGCAGTTTCAAAAACTTGCGAATACAACATTTGGAGCCTAACTCATTTTTTGCGATTTCATGTAACGAGTTTTCGTAGTGTAGTGGTTATCACGTTCGCCTCACACGCAAAATGCCCCCGGTTCGAACCCGGGCGAAAACAAAAATTATTTAGATTTAATTGACGCCGCAGGAGAAAACAAATTCCAATTTACTTATAATTAACACCACCTTATGAAACGTGTCGTTGAAGACACTAGATAAATTAGTGTACATTACACCTCTATTCATATAGAGTGCTAAGTTATACTTGGAACATTGATAACGTGGATTAAAATGCAAATAACTTTGATTAACGCCACTGCAGAACTGCAGTTCAAGAGAAGTTAGCTTTATGGGCACGTAGTCTCACATGGTATCCAGCATAGATATCGTTTCAAAATATTTACTGGCTTCATATTGTTTCCGCCAGGGACCTTTCGCGTGTTAGCCGAACGAGATAACCACTACACTACGGAAACAGGCTGCTTGCTTTTCTCACATCTTCTCGAAAATACAATTAACAGTATAGTGAATTGATCACACAATCTTCCAATTTTGCAGTTTAAAAAACTTGCGAATACAACATTTGAAGCCTAACTGATTTTTTGCGATTTCATGTAACGAGTTTCCGTAGTGTAGTGGTTATCACGTTTGCCTCACACGCGAAAGGCCCCCGGTTCGAACCCGGGCGAAAACAAATATCATTTTGTTTTAATTGACGCCGCAGGAGAAAACAAATTCCAATTTACTTATAATTAACACCACCTTATGAAACGTGTCGTTGAAGACAATAGGTAAATTAGTGTACATTACACCTCTATTCATATATAGTGCTAAGTTATACTTGGAACATTGATAACGTGGATTAAAATGCAAATAACTTTGATTAACGCCACTGCAGAACTGCAGTTCAAGAGAAGTTAGCTTTATGGGCACGTAGTTTCACATGGTATCCAGCATAGATATCGTTTCAAAATATTTACTGGATTCATATTGTTTCCGCCTGGGCTCGAACCAGGGACCTTTCGCGTGTTAGGCGAACGTGATAACCACTACACTACGGAAACAGGCTGCTTGCTTTTCTCACATCTTCTCGAAAATACAATTAACAGTATAGTGAATTGATCACACAATCTTCCAATTTTGAAGTTTCAAAAACTTGCGAATACAACATTTGAAGCCTAACTGATTTTTTGGGATTTCATGTAACGAGTTTTCGTAGTGTAGTGGTTATCACGTTTGCCTCACACGCGAAAGGCCCCTGGTTCGAACCCGGGCGAAAACAAATATCATTTTGTTTTAATTGACGCCGCAGGAGAAAACAAATTCCAATTTACTTATAATTAACACCACCTTATGAAACGTGTCGTTGAAGACAATAGGTAAATTAGTGTACATTACACCTCTATTCATATATAGTGCTAAGTTATACTTGGAACATTGATAACGTGGATTAAAATGCAAATAACTTTGATTAACGCCACTGCAGAACTGCAGTTCAAGAGAAGTTAGCTTTATGGGCACGTAGTTTCACATGGTATCCAGCATAGATATCGTTTCAAAATATTTACTGGATTCATATTGTTTCCGCCTGGGCTCGAACCAGGGACCTTTCGCGTGTTAGGCGAACGTGATAACCACTACACTACGGAAACAGGCTGCTTGCTTTTCTCACATCTTCTCGAAAATACAATTAACAGTATAGTGAATTGATCACACAATCTTCCAATTTTGCAGTTTCAAAAACTTGCGAATACAACATTTGGAGCCTAACTGATTTTTTGCGATTTCATGTAACGAGTTTTCGTAGTGCAGTGGTTATCACGTTTACCTCACAAGCGAAAAGCCCCCGGTTTGAACCCGGGCGGAAACAAAAATCATTTTGTTTTAATTAACGCCGCATTGGAAAAGAAATTCCAATTTACTTATAATTAACACCACCTTATGAAACGTGTCGTTGAAGACAATAGGTAAATTAGTGTACATTACACCTCTATTCATATATAGTGCTAAGTTATACTTGGAACATTGATAACGTGGATTAAAATGCAAATAACTTTGATTAACGCCACTAAAAAACTGCAGTTTAAGAGAAGTTAGCTTTTATGCACGTAGTTTCAGATGGTATCCAGCATAGATATCGTTTCAAAATATTTACTGGCTTCATATTGTTTCCGCCAGGGACCTTTCGCGTGTTAGGCGAACGTGATAACCACTACGCTACGGAAACAGGCTGCTTACTTTTCTCACATCTTCTCGAAAATACAATTAACAGTATAGTGAATTGATCACACAATCTTCCAATTTTGCAGTTTCAAAAACTTGCGAATACAACATTTAGAGCCTAACTCATTTTTTGCGATTTCATGTAACGAGTTTTCGTAGTGTAGTGGTTATCACGTTCGCCTCACACGCAAAATGCCCCCGGTTCGAACCCGGGCGAAAACAAAAATTATTTAGATTTAATTGACGCCGCAGGAGAAAACAAATTCCAATTTACTTATAATTAACACCACCTTATGAAACGTGTCGTTGAAGACACTAGATAAATTAGTGTACATTACACCTCTATTCATATAGAGTGCTAAGTTATACTTGGAACATTGATAACGTGGATTAAAATGCAAATAACTTTGATTAACGCCACTGCAGAACTGCAGTTCAAGAGAAGTTAGCTTTATGGGCACGTAGTTTCACATGGTATCCAGCATAGATATCGTTTCAAAATATTTACTGGCTTCATATTGTTTCCGCCAGGGACCTTTCGCGTGTTAGCCGAACGAGATAACCACTAAACTACGGAAACAGGCTGCTTGCTTTTCTCACATCTTCTCGAAAATACAATTAACAGTATAGTGAATTGATCACACAATCTTCCAATTTTGCAGTTTAAAAAACTTGCGAATACAACATTTGAAGCCTAACTGATTTTTTGCGATTTCATGTAACGAGTTTCCGTAGTGTAGTGGTTATCACGTTTGCCTCACACGCGAAAGGCCCCCGGTTCGAACCCGGGCGAAAACAAATATCATTTTGTTTTAATTGACGCCGCAGGAGAAAACAAATTCCAATTTACTTATAATTAACACCACCTTATGAAACGTGTCGTTGAAGACAATAGGTAAATTAGTGTACATTACACCTCTATTCATATATAGTGCTAAGTTATACTTGGAACATTGATAACGTGGATTAAAATGCAAATAGCTTTGATTAACGCCACTGCAGAACTGCAGTTCAAGAGAAGTTAGCTTTATGGGCACGTAGTTTCACATGGTATCCAGCATAGATATCGTTTCAAAATATTTACTGGATTCATATTGTTTCCGCCTGGGCTCGAACCAGGGACCTTTCGCGTGTTAGGCGAACGTGATAACCACTACACTACGGAAACAGGCTGCTTGCTTTTCTCACATCTTCTCGAAAATACAATTAACAGTATAGTGAATTGATCACACAATCTTCCAATTTTGAAGTTTCAAAAACTTGCGAATACAACATTTGAAGCCTAACTGATTTTTTGGGATTTCATGTAACGAGTTTTCGTAGTGTAGTGGTTATCACGTTTGCCTCACACGCGAAAGGCCCCTGGTTCGAACCCGGGCGAAAACAAATATCATTTTGTTTTAATTGACGCCGCAGGAGAAAACAAATTCCAATTTACTTATAATTAACACCACCTTATGAAACGTGTCGTTGAAGACAATAGGTAAATTAGTGTACATTACACCTCTATTCATATATAGTGCTAAGTTATACTTGGAACATTGATAACGTGGATTAAAATGCAAATAACTTTGATTAACGCCACTGCAGAACTGCAGTTCAAGAGAAGTTAGCTTTATGGGCACGTAGTTTCACATGGTATCCAGCATAGATATCGTTTCAAAATATTTACTGGATTCATATTGTTTCCGCCTGGGCTCGAACCAGGGACCTTTCGCGTGTTAGGCGAACGTGATAACCACTACACTACGGAAAGAGGCTGCTTGCTTTTCTCACATCTTCTCGAAAATACAATTAACAGTATAGTGAATTGATCACACAATCTTCCAATTTTGCAGTTTCAAAAACTTGCGAATACAACATTTGGAGCCTAACTGATTTTTTGCGATTTCATGTAACGAGTTTTCGTAGTGCAGTGGTTATCACGTTTACCTCACACGCGAAAAGCCCCCGGTTTGAACCCGGGCGGAAACAAAAATCATTTTGTTTTAATTAACGCCGCATTGGAAAAGAAATTCCAATTTACTTATAATTAACACCACCTTATGAAACGTGTCGTTGAAGACAATAGGTAAATTAGTGTACATTACACCTCTATTCATATATAGTGCTAAGTTATACTTGGAACATTGATAACGTGGATTAAAATGCAAATAACTTTGATTAACGCCACTAAAAAACTGCAGTTTAAGAGAAGTTAGCTTTTATGCACGTAGTTTCAGATGGTATCCAGCATAGATATCGTTTCAAAATATTTACTGGCTTCATATTGTTTCCGCCAGGGACCTTTCGCGTGTTAGGCGAACGTGATAACCACTACGCTACGGAAACAGGCTGCTTGCTTTTCTCACATCTTCTCGAAAATACAATTAACAGTATAGTGAATTGATCACACAATCTTCCAATTTTGCAGTTTAAAAAACTTGCGAATACAACATTTGAAGCCTAACTGATTTTTTGCGATTTCATGTAACGAGTTTCCGTAGTGTAGTGGTTATCACGTTTGCCTCACACGCGAAAGGCCCCCGGTTCGAACCCGGGCGAAAACAAATATCATTTTGTTTTAATTGACGCCGCAGGAGAAAACAAATTCCAATTTACTTATAATTAACACCACCTTATGAAACGTGTCGTTGAAGACAATAGGTAAATTAGTGTACATTACACCTCTATTCATATATAGTGCTAAGTTATACTTGGAACATTGATAACGTGGATTAAAATGCAAATAACTTTGATTAACGCCACTGCAGAACTGCAGTTCAAGAGAAGTTAGCTTTATGGGCACGTAGTTTCACATGGTATCC
Source organism: Saccoglossus kowalevskii (assembly GCF_978046115.1). Lineage (NCBI taxonomy): Eukaryota > Metazoa > Hemichordata > Enteropneusta > Harrimaniidae > Saccoglossus > Saccoglossus kowalevskii. Next base: position 25,731,595 of record NC_140659.1, read on the forward strand.
AGCATAGATATCGTTTCAAAATATTTACTGGATTCATATTGTTTCCGCCTGGGCTCGAACCAGGGACCTTTCGCGTGTTAGGCGAACGTGATAACCACTACACTACGGAAACAGGCTGCTTGCTTTTCTCACATCTTCTCGAAAATACAATTAACAGTATAGTGAATTGATCACACAATCTTCCAATTTTGCAGTTTCAAAAACTTGCGAATACAACATTTGGAGCCTAACTGATTTTTTGCGATTTCATGTAACGAGTTTTCGTAGTGCAGTGGTTATCACGTTTACCTCACACGCGAAAAGCCCCCGGTTTGAACCCGGGCGGAAACAAAAATCATTTTGTTTTAATTAACGCCGCATTGGAAAAGAAATTCCAATTTACTTATAATTAACACCACCTTATGAAACGTGTCGTTGAAGACAATAGGTAAATTAGTGTACATTACACCTCTATTCATATATAGTGCTAAGTTATACTTGGAACATTGATAACGTGGATTAAAATGCAAATAACTTTGATTAACGCCACTAAAAAACTGCAGTTTAAGAGAAGTTAGCTTTTATGCACGTAGTTTCAGATGGTATCCAGCATAGATATCGTTTCAAAATATTTACTGGCTTCATATTGTTTCCGCCAGGGACCTTTCGCGTGTTAGGCGAACGTGATAACCACTACGCTACGGAAACAGGCTGCTTACTTTTCTCACATCTTCTCGAAAATACAATTAACAGTATAGTGAATTGATCACACAATCTTCCAATTTTGCAGTTTCAAAAACTTGCGAATACAACATTTGGAGCCTAACTCATTTTTTGCGATTTCATGTAACGAGTTTTCGTAGTGTAGTGGTTATCACGTTCGCCTCACACGCAAAATGCCCCCGGTTCGAACCCGGGCGAAAACAAAAATTATTTAGATTTAATTGACGCCGCAGGAGAAAACAAATTCCAATTTACTTATAATTAACACCACCTTATGAAACGTGTCGTTGAAGACACTAGATAAATTAGTGTACATTACACCTCTATTCATATAGAGTGCTAAGTTATACTTGGAACATTGATAACGTGGATTAAAATGCAAATAACTTTGATTAACGCCACTGCAGAACTGCAGTTCAAGAGAAGTTAGCTTTATGGGCACGTAGTCTCACATGGTATCCAGCATAGATATCGTTTCAAAATATTTACTGGCTTCATATTGTTTCCGCCAGGGACCTTTCGCGTGTTAGCCGAACGAGATAACCACTACACTACGGAAACAGGCTGCTTGCTTTTCTCACATCTTCTCGAAAATACAATTAACAGTATAGTGAATTGATCACACAATCTTCCAATTTTGCAGTTTAAAAAACTTGCGAATACAACATTTGAAGCCTAACTGATTTTTTGCGATTTCATGTAACGAGTTTCCGTAGTGTAGTGGTTATCACGTTTGCCTCACACGCGAAAGGCCCCCGGTTCGAACCCGGGCGAAAACAAATATCATTTTGTTTTAATTGACGCCGCAGGAGAAAACAAATTCCAATTTACTTATAATTAACACCACCTTATGAAACGTGTCGTTGAAGACAATAGGTAAATTAGTGTACATTACACCTCTATTCATATATAGTGCTAAGTTATACTTGGAACATTGATAACGTGGATTAAAATGCAAATAACTTTGATTAACGCCACTGCAGAACTGCAGTTCAAGAGAAGTTAGCTTTATGGGCACGTAGTTTCACATGGTATCCAGCATAGATATCGTTTCAAAATATTTACTGGATTCATATTGTTTCCGCCTGGGCTCGAACCAGGGACCTTTCGCGTGTTAGGCGAACGTGATAACCACTACACTACGGAAACAGGCTGCTTGCTTTTCTCACATCTTCTCGAAAATACAATTAACAGTATAGTGAATTGATCACACAATCTTCCAATTTTGAAGTTTCAAAAACTTGCGAATACAACATTTGAAGCCTAACTGATTTTTTGGGATTTCATGTAACGAGTTTTCGTAGTGTAGTGGTTATCACGTTTGCCTCACACGCGAAAGGCCCCTGGTTCGAACCCGGGCGAAAACAAATATCATTTTGTTTTAATTGACGCCGCAGGAGAAAACAAATTCCAATTTACTTATAATTAACACCACCTTATGAAACGTGTCGTTGAAGACAATAGGTAAATTAGTGTACATTACACCTCTATTCATATATAGTGCTAAGTTATACTTGGAACATTGATAACGTGGATTAAAATGCAAATAACTTTGATTAACGCCACTGCAGAACTGCAGTTCAAGAGAAGTTAGCTTTATGGGCACGTAGTTTCACATGGTATCCAGCATAGATATCGTTTCAAAATATTTACTGGATTCATATTGTTTCCGCCTGGGCTCGAACCAGGGACCTTTCGCGTGTTAGGCGAACGTGATAACCACTACACTACGGAAACAGGCTGCTTGCTTTTCTCACATCTTCTCGAAAATACAATTAACAGTATAGTGAATTGATCACACAATCTTCCAATTTTGCAGTTTCAAAAACTTGCGAATACAACATTTGGAGCCTAACTGATTTTTTGCGATTTCATGTAACGAGTTTTCGTAGTGCAGTGGTTATCACGTTTACCTCACAAGCGAAAAGCCCCCGGTTTGAACCCGGGCGGAAACAAAAATCATTTTGTTTTAATTAACGCCGCATTGGAAAAGAAATTCCAATTTACTTATAATTAACACCACCTTATGAAACGTGTCGTTGAAGACAATAGGTAAATTAGTGTACATTACACCTCTATTCATATATAGTGCTAAGTTATACTTGGAACATTGATAACGTGGATTAAAATGCAAATAACTTTGATTAACGCCACTAAAAAACTGCAGTTTAAGAGAAGTTAGCTTTTATGCACGTAGTTTCAGATGGTATCCAGCATAGATATCGTTTCAAAATATTTACTGGCTTCATATTGTTTCCGCCAGGGACCTTTCGCGTGTTAGGCGAACGTGATAACCACTACGCTACGGAAACAGGCTGCTTACTTTTCTCACATCTTCTCGAAAATACAATTAACAGTATAGTGAATTGATCACACAATCTTCCAATTTTGCAGTTTCAAAAACTTGCGAATACAACATTTAGAGCCTAACTCATTTTTTGCGATTTCATGTAACGAGTTTTCGTAGTGTAGTGGTTATCACGTTCGCCTCACACGCAAAATGCCCCCGGTTCGAACCCGGGCGAAAACAAAAATTATTTAGATTTAATTGACGCCGCAGGAGAAAACAAATTCCAATTTACTTATAATTAACACCACCTTATGAAACGTGTCGTTGAAGACACTAGATAAATTAGTGTACATTACACCTCTATTCATATAGAGTGCTAAGTTATACTTGGAACATTGATAACGTGGATTAAAATGCAAATAACTTTGATTAACGCCACTGCAGAACTGCAGTTCAAGAGAAGTTAGCTTTATGGGCACGTAGTTTCACATGGTATCCAGCATAGATATCGTTTCAAAATATTTACTGGCTTCATATTGTTTCCGCCAGGGACCTTTCGCGTGTTAGCCGAACGAGATAACCACTAAACTACGGAAACAGGCTGCTTGCTTTTCTCACATCTTCTCGAAAATACAATTAACAGTATAGTGAATTGATCACACAATCTTCCAATTTTGCAGTTTAAAAAACTTGCGAATACAACATTTGAAGCCTAACTGATTTTTTGCGATTTCATGTAACGAGTTTCCGTAGTGTAGTGGTTATCACGTTTGCCTCACACGCGAAAGGCCCCCGGTTCGAACCCGGGCGAAAACAAATATCATTTTGTTTTAATTGACGCCGCAGGAGAAAACAAATTCCAATTTACTTATAATTAACACCACCTTATGAAACGTGTCGTTGAAGACAATAGGTAAATTAGTGTACATTACACCTCTATTCATATATAGTGCTAAGTTATACTTGGAACATTGATAACGTGGATTAAAATGCAAATAGCTTTGATTAACGCCACTGCAGAACTGCAGTTCAAGAGAAGTTAGCTTTATGGGCACGTAGTTTCACATGGTATCCAGCATAGATATCGTTTCAAAATATTTACTGGATTCATATTGTTTCCGCCTGGGCTCGAACCAGGGACCTTTCGCGTGTTAGGCGAACGTGATAACCACTACACTACGGAAACAGGCTGCTTGCTTTTCTCACATCTTCTCGAAAATACAATTAACAGTATAGTGAATTGATCACACAATCTTCCAATTTTGAAGTTTCAAAAACTTGCGAATACAACATTTGAAGCCTAACTGATTTTTTGGGATTTCATGTAACGAGTTTTCGTAGTGTAGTGGTTATCACGTTTGCCTCACACGCGAAAGGCCCCTGGTTCGAACCCGGGCGAAAACAAATATCATTTTGTTTTAATTGACGCCGCAGGAGAAAACAAATTCCAATTTACTTATAATTAACACCACCTTATGAAACGTGTCGTTGAAGACAATAGGTAAATTAGTGTACATTACACCTCTATTCATATATAGTGCTAAGTTATACTTGGAACATTGATAACGTGGATTAAAATGCAAATAACTTTGATTAACGCCACTGCAGAACTGCAGTTCAAGAGAAGTTAGCTTTATGGGCACGTAGTTTCACATGGTATCCAGCATAGATATCGTTTCAAAATATTTACTGGATTCATATTGTTTCCGCCTGGGCTCGAACCAGGGACCTTTCGCGTGTTAGGCGAACGTGATAACCACTACACTACGGAAAGAGGCTGCTTGCTTTTCTCACATCTTCTCGAAAATACAATTAACAGTATAGTGAATTGATCACACAATCTTCCAATTTTGCAGTTTCAAAAACTTGCGAATACAACATTTGGAGCCTAACTGATTTTTTGCGATTTCATGTAACGAGTTTTCGTAGTGCAGTGGTTATCACGTTTACCTCACACGCGAAAAGCCCCCGGTTTGAACCCGGGCGGAAACAAAAATCATTTTGTTTTAATTAACGCCGCATTGGAAAAGAAATTCCAATTTACTTATAATTAACACCACCTTATGAAACGTGTCGTTGAAGACAATAGGTAAATTAGTGTACATTACACCTCTATTCATATATAGTGCTAAGTTATACTTGGAACATTGATAACGTGGATTAAAATGCAAATAACTTTGATTAACGCCACTAAAAAACTGCAGTTTAAGAGAAGTTAGCTTTTATGCACGTAGTTTCAGATGGTATCCAGCATAGATATCGTTTCAAAATATTTACTGGCTTCATATTGTTTCCGCCAGGGACCTTTCGCGTGTTAGGCGAACGTGATAACCACTACGCTACGGAAACAGGCTGCTTGCTTTTCTCACATCTTCTCGAAAATACAATTAACAGTATAGTGAATTGATCACACAATCTTCCAATTTTGCAGTTTAAAAAACTTGCGAATACAACATTTGAAGCCTAACTGATTTTTTGCGATTTCATGTAACGAGTTTCCGTAGTGTAGTGGTTATCACGTTTGCCTCACACGCGAAAGGCCCCCGGTTCGAACCCGGGCGAAAACAAATATCATTTTGTTTTAATTGACGCCGCAGGAGAAAACAAATTCCAATTTACTTATAATTAACACCACCTTATGAAACGTGTCGTTGAAGACAATAGGTAAATTAGTGTACATTACACCTCTATTCATATATAGTGCTAAGTTATACTTGGAACATTGATAACGTGGATTAAAATGCAAATAACTTTGATTAACGCCACTGCAGAACTGCAGTTCAAGAGAAGTTAGCTTTATGGGCACGTAGTTTCACATGGTATCCAGCATAGATATCGTTTCAAAATATTTACTGGATTCATATTGTTTCCGCCTGGGCTCGAACCAGGGACCTTTCGCGTGTTAGGCGAACGTGATAACCACTACACTACGGAAAGAGGCTGCTTGCTTTTCTCACATCTTCTCGAAAATACAATTAACAGTATAGTGAATTGATCACACAATCTTCCAATTTTGCAGTTTCAAAAACTTGCGAATACAACATTTGGAGCCTAACTGATTTTTTGCGATTTCATGTAACGAGTTTTCGTAGTGCAGTGGTTATCACGTTTACCTCACACGCGAAAAGCCCCCGGTTTGAACCCGGGCGGAAACAAAAATCATTTTGTTTTAATTAACGCCGCATTGGAAAAGAAATTCCAATTTACTTATAATTAACACCACCTTATGAAACGTGTCGTTGAAGACAATAGGTAAATTAGTGTACATTACACCTCTATTCATATATAGTGCTAAGTTATACTTGGAACATTGATAACGTGGATTAAAATGCAAATAACTTTGATTAACGCCACTAAAAAACTGCAGTTTAAGAGAAGTTAGCTTTTATGCACGTAGTTTCAGATGGTATCCAGCATAGATATCGTTTCAAAATATTTACTGGCTTCATATTGTTTCCGCCAGGGACCTTTCGCGTGTTAGGCGAACGTGATAACCACTACGCTACGGAAACAGGCTGCTTGCTTTTCTCACATCTTCTCGAAAATACAATTAACAGTATAGTGAATTGATCACACAATCTTCCAATTTTGCAGTTTAAAAAACTTGCGAATACAACATTTGAAGCCTAACTGATTTTTTGCGATTTCATGTAACGAGTTTCCGTAGTGTAGTGGTTATCACGTTTGCCTCACACGCGAAAGGCCCCCGGTTCGAACCCGGGCGAAAACAAATATCATTTTGTTTTAATTGACGCCGCAGGAGAAAACAAATTCCAATTTACTTATAATTAACACCACCTTATGAAACGTGTCGTTGAAGACAATAGGTAAATTAGTGTACATTACACCTCTATTCATATATAGTGCTAAGTTATACTTGGAACATTGATAACGTGGATTAAAATGCAAATAACTTTGATTAACGCCACTGCAGAACTGCAGTTCAAGAGAAGTTAGCTTTATGGGCACGTAGTTTCACATGGTATCCAGCATAGATATCGTTTCAAAATATTTACTGGATTCATATTGTTTCCGCCTGGGCTCGAACCAGGGACCTTTCGCGTGTTAGGCGAACGTGATAACCACTACACTACGGAAACAGGCTGCTTGCTTTTCTCACATCTTCTCGAAAATACAATTAACAGTATAGTGAATTGATCACACAATCTTCCAATTTTGCAGTTTCAAAAACTTGCGAATACAACATTTGGAGCCTAACTGATTTTTTGCGATTTCATGTAACGAGTTTTCGTAGTGCAGTGGTTATCACGTTTACCTCACACGCGAAAAGCCCCCGGTTTGAACCCGGGCGGAAACAAAAATCATTTTGTTTTAATTAACGCCGCATTGGAAAAGAAATTCCAATTTACTTATAATTAACACCACCTTATGAAACGTGTCGTTGAAGACAATAGGTAAATTAGTGTACATTACACCTCTATTCATATATAGTGCTAAGTTATACTTGGAACATTGATAACGTGGATTAAAATGCAAATAACTTTGATTAACGCCACTAAAAAACTGCAGTTTAAGAGAAGTTAGCTTTTATGCACGTAGTTTCAGATGGTATCCAGCATAGATATCGTTTCAAAATATTTACTGGCTTCATATTGTTTCCGCCAGGGACCTTTCGCGTGTTAGGCGAACGTGATAACCACTACGCTACGGAAACAGGCTGCTTGCTTTTCTCACATCTTCTCGAAAATACAATTAACAGTATAGTGAATTGATCACACAATCTTCCAATTTTGCAGTTTCAAAAACTTGCGAATACAACATTTGGAGCCTAACTGATTTTTTGCGATTTCATGTAACGAGTTTTCGTAGTGTAGTGGTTATCACGTTCGCCTCACACGCAAAATGCCCCCGGTTCGAACCCGGGCGAAAACAAAAATTATTTAGATTTAATTGACGCCGCAGGAGAAAACAAATTCCAATTTACTTATAATTAACACCACCTTATGAAACGTGTCGTTGAAGACACTAGATAAATTAGTGTACATTACACCTCTATTCATATAGAGTGCTAAGTTATACTTGGAACATTGATAACGTGGATTAAAATGCAAATAACTTTGATTAACGCCACTGCAGAACTGCAGTTCAAGAGAAGTTAGCTTTATGGGCACGTAGTTTCACATGGTATCCAGCATAGATATCGTTTCAAAATATTTACTGGCTTCATATTGTTTCCGCCAGGGACCTTTCGCGTGTTAGCCGAACGAGATAACCACTACACTACGGAAACAGGCTGCTTGCTTTTCTCACATCTTCTCGAAAATACAATTAACAGTATAGTGAATTGATCACACAATCTTCCAATTTTGCAGTTTCAAAAACTTGCGAATACAACATTTGAAGCCTAACTGATTTTTTGGGATTTCATGTAACGAGTTTTCGTAGTGTAGTGGTTATCACGTTCGTCTCACACGCGAAAGGCCCCCGGTTCGAACCCGGGCGAAAACAAATATCATTTAGTTTTAATTGACGCCGCAGGAGAAAACAAATTCCGGTTTACTTATAATTAACACCACCTTATGAAACGTGTCGTTGAAAACAATAGGTAAATTAGTGTACATTACACCTCTATTCATATATAGTGCTAAGTTATACTTGGAACATTGATAACGTGGATTAAAATGCAAATAACTTTGATTAACGCCACTGCAGAACTGCAGTTCAAGAGAAGTTAGCTTTATGGGCACGTAGTTTCACATGGTATCCAGCATAGATATCGTTTCAAAATATTTACTGGCTTCATATTGTTTCCGCCTGGGCTCGAACCAGGGACCTTTCGCGTGTTAGGCGAACGTGATAACCACTACACTACGGAAACAGGCTGCTTGCTTTTCTCACATCTTCTCGAAAATACAATTAACAGTATAGTGAATTGATCACACAATCTTCCAATTTTGCAGTTTCAAAAACTTGCGAATACAACATTTGAAGCCTAACTGATTTTTTGGGATTTCATGTAACGAGTTTTCGTAGTGTAGTGGTTATCACGTTTGCCTCACACGCGAAAGGCCTCCGGTTCGAACCCGGGCGAAAACAAATATCATTTTGTTTTAATTGACGCCGCAGGAGAAAACAAATTCCAATTTACTTATAATTAACACCACCTTATGAAACGTGTCGTTGAAGACAATAGGTAAATTAGTGTACATTACACCTCTATTCATATATAGTGCTAAGTTATACTTGGAACATTGATAACGTGGATTAAAATGCAAATAACTTTGATTAACGCCACTGCAGAACTGCAGTTCAAGAGAAGTTAGCTTTATGGGCACGTAGTTTCACATGGTATCCAGCATAGATATCCTTTCTAAATATTTACTGTATTCATATTGTTCCCGCCTGGGCTCGAACCAGGGACCTTTCGCGTGTTAGGCGAACGTGATAACCACTACACTACGGAAACAGGCTGCATGCTTTTCTCACATCTTCTCGAAAATACAATTAACAGTATAGTGAATTGATCACACAATCTTCCAATTTTGCAGTTTCAAAAACTTGCGAACACAACATTTGGAGCCTAACTGATTTTTTGCGATTTCATGTAACGATTTTTCGTAGTGTAGTGGTTATCACGTTTACCTCACACGCGAAAAGCCACCGGTTCGAACCCGGGCGAAAACAAAAATCATTTTGTTTTAATTAACGCCGCATTGGAAAAGAAATTCCAATTTACTTATAATTAACACCACCTTATGAAACGTGTCGTTGAAGACAATAGGTAAATTAGTGCACATTACACCTCTATTCATATATAGTGCTAAGTTATACTTGGAACATTGATAACATGGATTAAAATGCAAATAACTTTGATTAACGCCACTGCAGAACTGCAGTTCAAGAGAAGTTAGCTTTATGGGCACGTAGTTTCACATGGTATCCAGCATAGATATCGTTTCAAAATATTTACTGGCTTCATATAGTTTCCGCCAGGGACCTTTCGCGTGTTAGCCGAACGTGATAACCACTACACTACGGAAACAAGCTGCTTGCTTTTCTTACATCTTCTCGAAAATACAATTAACAGTATAGTGAATTGATCGCACAATCTTCCAATTTTGCAGTTTCAAAAACTTGCGAATACAACACTTGAAGCCTAACTGATTTTTTGAGATTTCAGGTAACGAGTTTTCGTAGTGTAGTGGTTATCACGTTCGCCTCACACGCGAAAGGCCCCCGGTTCGAACTCGGGCGAAAACAAATATCATTTACTTTTAATTAACGCCGCAGGAGAAAAGAAATTCCAATTTACTTATAATTAACACCACCTTATGAAACGTGTTGTTGAAGACAATAGGTAAATTAGTGTATATTACACCTCTATTCATATATAGTGCTAAGTTATACTTGGAACATTGATAACGTGGATTAAAATGCAAATAACTTTGATTAACGCCACTGCAGAACTGCAGTTCAAGAGAAGTTAGCTTTATGGGCACGTAGTTTCACATGGTATCCAGCATAGATATCGTTTCAAAATATTTACTGGCTTCATATTGTTTCCGCCAGGGACCTTTCGCGTGTTAGCCGAACGTTATAACCACTACACTACGGAAACAGGCTGCTTGCTTTTCTCACATCTTCTCGAAAATACAATTAACAGTATAGTGAATTGATCACACAATCTTCCAATTTTGCAGTTTCAAAAACTTGCGAATACAACATTTGAAGCCTAACTGATTTTTTGGGATTTCATGTAACGAGTTTTCGTAGTGTAGTGGTTATCACGTTTGCCTCACACGCGAAAGGCCCCCGGTTCGAACCCGGGCGAAAACAAATATCATTTTGTTTTAATTGACGCCGCAGGAGAAAACAAATTCCAATTTACTTATAATTAACACCACTTTATGAAACGTGTCGTTGAAGACAATAGGTAAATTAGTGTACATTACACCTCTATTCATATATAGTGCTAAGTTATACTTGGAACATTGATAACGTGGATTAAAATGCAAATAACTTTGATTAACGCCACTGCAGAACTGCAGTTCAAGAGAAGTTAGCTTTATGGGCACGTAGTTTCACATGGTATCCAGCATAGATATCGTTTCAAAATATTTACTGGATTCATATTGTTTCCGCCTGGGCTCGAACCAGGGACCTTTCGCGTGTTAGGCGAACGTGATAACCACTACACTACGGAAACAGGCTGCTTGCTTTACTCACATCTTCTCGAAAATACAATTAACAGTATAGTGAATTGATCACACAATCTTCCAATTTTGCAGTTTCAAAAACTTGCGAATACAACATTTGGAGCCTAACTGATTTTTTGCGATTTCTTGTAACGAGTTTTCGTAGTGTAGTGGTTATCACGTTTTCCTCACACGCGAAAAGCCCCCGGTTCGAACCCGGGCGAAAACAAATATCATTTTGTTTTAATTGACGCCGCAGGAGAAAACAAATTCCAATTTACTTATAATTAACACCACTTTATGAAACGTGTCGTTGAAGACAATAGGTAAATTAGTGTACATTACACCTCTATTCATATATAGTGCTAAGTTATACTTGGAACATTGATAACGTGGATTAAAATGCAAATAACTTTGATTAACGCCACTGCAGAACTGCAGTTCAAGAGAAGTTAGCTTTATGGGCACGTAGTTTCACATGGTATCCAGCATAGATATCGTTTCAAAATATTTACTGGATTCATATTGTTTCCGCCTGGGCTCGAACCAGGGACCTTTCGCGTGTTAGGCGAACGTGATAACCACTACACTACGGAAACAGGCTGCTTGCTTTACTCACATCTTCTCGAAAATACAATTAACAGTATAGTGAATTGATCACACAATCTTCCAATTTTGCAGTTTCAAAAACTTGCGAATACAACATTTGGAGCCTAACTGATTTTTTGCGATTTCTTGTAACGAGTTTTCGTAGTGTAGTGGTTATCACGTTTTCCTCACACGCGAAAAGCCCCCGGTTCGAACCCGGGCGAAAACAAAAATCATTTTGTTTTAATTAACGCCGCATTGGAAAAGAAATTCCAATTTACTTATAATTAACACCACCTTATGAAACGTGTCGTTGAAGACAATAGGTAAATTAGTGTACATTACACCTCTATTCATATATAGTGCTAAGTTATACTTGGAACATTGATAACGTGGATTAAAATGCAAATAACTTTGATTAACGCCACTGCAGAACTGCAGTTCAAGAGAAGTTAGCTTTATGGGCACGTAGTTTCACATGGTATCCAGCATAGATATCGTTTCAAAATATTTACTGGCTTCATATTGTTTCCGCCAGGGACCTTTCGCGTGTTAGCCGAACGTGATAACCACTACACTACGGAAAAAGGCTGCTTGCTTTTCTCACATCTTCTCGAAAATACAATTAACAGTATAGTGAATTGATCGCACAATCTTCCAATTTTGCAGTTTCAAAAACTTGCGAATACAACATTTGAAGCCTAACTGATTTTTTGGGATTTCATGTAACGAGTTTTCGTAGTGTAGTGGTTATCACGTTCGCCTCACACGCGAAAGGCCCCTGGTTCGAACTCGGGCGAAAACAAATATCACTTACTTTTAATTGACGCCGCAGAAGAAAACAAATTCCAATTTACTCATAATTAACACCACCTTACGAAACGTGTCGTTGAAGACAATAGGTAAATTAGTGTACATTACACCTCTATTCATATATAGTGCTAAGTTATACTTGGAACATTGATAACGTGGATTAAAATGCAAATAACTTTGATTAACGCCACTGCAGAACTGCAGTTCAAGAGAAGTTAGCTTTATGGGCACGTAGTTTCACATGGTATCCAGCATAGATATCGTTTCAAAATATTTACTGGCTTCATATTGTTTCCGCCTGGGCTCGAACCAGGGACCTTTCGCGTGTTAGGCGAACGTGATAACCACTACACCACGGAAACAGGTTGCTCGCTTTTCTCACATCTTCTCGAAAATACAATTAACAGTATAGTGAATTGATCACACAATCTTCCAATTTTGCAGTTTCAAAAACTTGCGAATACAACATTTGAAGCCTAACTGATTTTTTGGGATTTCATGTAACGAGTTTTCGTAGTGTAGTGGTTATCACGTTCGCCTCACACGCGAAAGGCCCCCGGTTCGAACCCGGGCGAAAACAAAAATCATTTAGTTTTAATTAACGCCGCAGGAGAAAACAAATTCCAATTTACTTATAATTAACACCACCTTATGAAACGTGTTGTTGAAGACAATAGGTAAATTAGTGTACATTACACCTCTATTCATATATAGTGCTAAGTTATACTTGGAACATTGATAACGTGGATTAAAATGCAAATAACTTTGATTAACGCCACTGCAGAACTGCAGTTCAAGAGAAGTTAGCTTTATGGGCACGTAGTTTCACATGGTATCCAGCATAGATATCGTTTCAAAATATTTACTGGCTTCATATTGTTTCCGCCAGGGACCTTTCGCGTGTTAGCCGAACGTTATAACCACTACACTACGGAAACAGGCTGCTTGCTTTTCTCACATCTTCTCGAAAATACAATTAACAGTATAGTGAATTGATCACACAATCTTCCAATTTTGCAGTTTCAAAAACTTGCGAATACAATATTTGAAGCCTAACTGATTTTTTGGGATTTCATGTAACGAGTTTTCGTAGTGTAGTGGTTATCACGTTTGCCTCACACGCGAAAGGCCCCCGGTTCGAACCCGGGCGAAAACAAATATCATTTTGTTTTAATTGACGCCGCAGGAGAAAACAAATTCCAATTTACTTATAATTAACACCACTTTATGAAACGTGTCGTTGAAGACAATAGGTAAATTAGTGTACATTACACCTCTATTCATATATAGTGCTAAGTTATACTTGGAACATTGATAACGTGGATTAAAATGCAAATAACTTTGATTAACGCCACTGCAGAACTGCAGTTCAAGAGAAGTTAGCTTTATGGGCACGTAGTTTCACATGGTATCCAGCATATATATCGTTTCAAAATATTTACTGGATTCATATTGTTTCCGCCTGGGCTCGAACCAGGGACCTTTCGCGTGTTAGGCGAACGTGATAACCACTACACTACGGAAACAGGCTGCTTGCTTTACTCACATCTTCTCGAAAATACAATTAACAGTATAGTGAATTGATCACACAATCTTCCAATTTTGCAGTTTCAAAAACTTGCGAATACAACATTTGGAGCCTAACTGATTTTTTGCGATTTCTTGTAACGAGTTTTCGTAGTGTAGTGGTTATCACGTTTTCCTCACACGCGAAAGGCCCCCGGTTCGAACCCGGGCGAAAACAAAAATCATTTTGTTTTAATTAACGCCGCATTGGAAAAGAAATTCCAATTTACTTATAATTAACACCACCTTATGAAACGTGTCGTTGAAGACAATAGGTAAATTAGTGTACATTACACCTCTATTCATATATAGTGCTAAGTTATACTTGGAACATTGATAACGTGGATTAAAATGCAAATAACTTTGATTAACGCCACTGCAGAACTGCAGTTCAAGAGAAGTTAGCTTTATGGGCACGTAGTTTCACATGGTATCCAGCATAGATATCGTTTCAAAATATTTACTGGCTTCATATTGTTTCCGCCAGGGACCTTTCGCGTGTTAGCCGAACGTGATAACCACTACACTACGGAAAAAGGCTGCTTGCTTTTCTCACATCTTCTCGAAAATACAATTAACAGTATAGTGAATTGATCGCACAATCTTCCAATTTTGCAGTTTCAAAAACTTGCGAATACAACATTTGAAGCCTAACTGATTTTTTGGGATTTCATGTAACGAGTTTTCGTAGTGTAGTGGTTATCACGTTCGCCTCACACGCGAAAGGCCCCTGGTTCGAACTCGGGCGAAAACAAATATCACTTACTTTTAATTGACGCCGCAGAAGAAAACAAATTCCAATTTACTCATAATTAACACCACCTTATGAAACGTGTCGTTGAAGACAATAGGTAAATTAGTGTACATTACACCTCTATTCATATATAGTGCTAAGTTATACTTGGAACATTGATAACGTGGATTAAAATGCAAATAACTTTGATTAACGCCACTGCAGAACTGCAGTTCAAGAGAAGTTAGCTTTATGGGCACGTAGTTTCACATGGTATCCAGCATAGATATCGTTTCAAAATATTTACTGGATTCATATTGTTTCCGCCTGGGCTCGAACCAGGGACCTTTCGCGTGTTAGGCGAACGTG
The DNA here is from genome assembly GCF_978046115.1 of Saccoglossus kowalevskii. Taxonomy (NCBI): domain Eukaryota; kingdom Metazoa; phylum Hemichordata; class Enteropneusta; family Harrimaniidae; genus Saccoglossus; species Saccoglossus kowalevskii. The sequence continues at coordinate 25,746,812 of NC_140659.1, forward strand.
ATAACCACTACACTACGGAAACAGGCTGCTTGCATTTCTCACATCTTCTCGAAAATACAATTAACAGTATAGTGAATTGATCACACAATCTTCCAATTTTGCAGTTTCAAAAACTTGCGAAAACAACATTTGAAGCCTAACTGATTTTTTGCGATTTCATGTAACGATTTTTCGTAGTGTAGTGGTTAACACGTTTACCTCACACGCGAAAAGCCCCCGGTTCGAACCCGGGCGAAAACAAAAATCATTTTGTTTTAATTAACGCCGCATTGGAAAAGAAATTCCAATTTACTTACAATTAACACCACCTTATGAAACGTGTCGTTGAAGACAATAGGTAAATTAGTGTACATTACACCTCTATTCATATATAGTGCTAAGTTATACTTGGAACATTGATAACGTGGATTAAAATGCAAATAACTTTGATTAACGCCACTGCAGAACTGCAGTTCAAGAGAAGTTAGCTTTATGGGCACGTAGTTTCACATGGTATCCAGCATAGATATCGTTTCAAAATATTTACTGGCTTCATATTGTTTCCGCCTGGGCTCGAACCAGGGACCTTTCGCGTGTTAGGCGAACGTGATAACCACTACACTACGGAAACAAGTTGCTTGCTTTTCTCACATCTTCTCGAAAATACAATTAATAGTATAGTGAATTGATCGCACAATCTTCCAATTTTGCAGTTTCAAAAACTTGCGAATACAACATTTGAAGCCTAACTGATTTTTTGCGATTTCATGTAACGAGTTTTCGTAGTGTAGTGGTTATCACGTTCGCCTCACAGGCGAAATGCCCCCTGTTCGAACCCGGGCGAAAACAATAATTATTTAGTTTTAATTGACGCCGCAGGAGAAAACAAATTCCAATTTACTTATAATTAACACCACCTTATGAAACGTGTCGTTGAAGACAATAGGTAAATTAGTGTACATTACACCTCTATTCATATATAGTGCTAAGTTATACTTGGAACATTGATAACGTGGATTAAAATGCAAATAACTTTGATTAACGCCACTGCAGAACTGCAGTTCAAGAGAAGTTAGCTTTATGGGCACGTAGTTTCACATGGTATCCAGCATAGATATCGTTTCAAAATATTTACTGGCTTCATATTGTTTCCGCCAGGGACCTTTCGCGTGTTAGCCGAACGTGATAACCACTACGAAAGGCCCCCGGTTCGAACTCGGGCGAAAACAAATATCATTTACTTTTAATTGACGCCGCATTGGAAAAGAAATTCCAATTTACTTATAATTAACACCACCTTATGAAACGTGTCGTTGAAGACAATAGGTAAATTAGTGTACATTGCTCCTCTATTCTTATATAGTGCTAAGTTATACTTGGAACATTGATAACGTGGATTAAAATGCAAATAACTTTGATTAACGCCACTGCATAACTGCAGTTCAAGAGAAGTTAGCTTTATGGGCACGTAGTTTCACATGGTATCCAGCATAGATATCGTTTCAAAATATTTACTGGCTTCATATTGTTTCCGCCTGGGCTCGAACCAGGGACCTTTCGCGTGTTAGGCGAACATGATAACCACTAAACCACGGAAAGAGGTTGCTTGCTTTTCTCACATCTTCTCGAAAATACAATTAACAGTATAGTGAATTGATCACACAATCTTCCAATTTTGTAGTTTCAAAAACTTGCGAATACAACATTTGAAGCCTAACTGATTTTTTGCGATTTCATGTAACGAGTTTTCGTAGTGTAGTGGTTATCACGTTCGCCTCACACGCGAAAGGCCCCCGGTTCGAACCCGGGCGAAAACAAAAATCATTTAGTTTTAATTAACGCCGCAGGAGAAAACAAATTCCAATTTACTTATAATTAACACCACCTTATGAAACGTGTCGTTGAAGACAATAGGTAAATTAGTGTACATTACACCTCTATTCATACATAGTGCTAAGTTATACTTGGAACATTGATAACGTGGATTAAAATGCAAATAACTTTGATTAACGCCACTGCAGAACTGCAGTTCAAGAGAAGTTAGCTTTATGGGCACGTAGTTTCACATGGTATCCAGCATAGATATCGTTTCAAAATATTTACTGGCTTCATATTGTTTCCGCCAGGGACCTTTCGCGTGTTAGCCGAACGTGATAACCACTACACTACGGAAACAGGCTGCTTGCTTTTCTCACATCTTCTCGAAAATACAATTAACAGTATAGTGAATTGATCACACAATCTTCCAATTTTGCAGTTTCAAAAACTTGCGAATACAACATTTGAAGCCTAACTGATTTTTTGGGATTTCATGTAACGAGTTTTCGTAGTGTAGTGGTTATCACGTTTGCCTCACACGCGAAAGGCTCCCGGTTCGAACCCGGGCGAAAACAAATATCATTTTGTTTTAATTGACGCCGCAGGAGAAAACAAATTCCAATTTACTTATAATTAACACCACCTTATGAAACGTGTCGTTGAAGACAATAGGTAAATTAGTGTACATTACACCTCTATTCATATATAGTGCTAAGTTATACTTGGAACATTGATAACGTGGATTAAAATGCAAACAACTTTGATTAACGCCACTGCAGAACTGCAGTTCAAGAGAAGTTAGCTTTATGGGCACGTAGTTTCACTTGTTATCCAGCATAGATATCGTTTCAAAATATTTACTGGATTCATATTGTTTCCGCCTGGGCTCGAACCAGGGACCTTTCGCGTGTTAGGCGAACGTGATAACCACTACACTACGGAAACAGGCTGCTTCCTTTTCTCACATCTTCTCGAAAATACAATTAACAGTATAGTGAATTGATCACACAATCTTCCAATTTTGCAGTTTCAAAAACTTGCGAATACAACATTTGGAGCCTAACTGATTTTTTGCGATTTCATGTAACGAGTTTTCGTAGTGCAGTGGTTATCACGTTTACCTCACACGCGAAAAGCCCCCGGTTTGAACCCGGGCGGAAACAAAAATCATTTTGTTTTAATTAACGCCGCATTGGAAAAGAAATTCCAATTTACTTATAATTAACACCACCTTATGAAACGTGTCGTTGAAGACAATAGGTAAATTAGTGTACATTACATCTCTATTCATATATAGTGCTAAGTTATACTTGGAACATTGATAACGTGGATTAAAATGCAAATAACTTTGATTAACGCCACTAAAAAACTGCAGTTGAAGAGAAGTTAGCTTTTATGCACGTAGTTTCAGATGGTATCCAGCATAGATATCGTTTCAAAATATTTACTGGCTTCATATTGTTTCCAACAGGGACCTTTCGCGTGTTAGCCGAACGTTATAACCACTACACTACGGAAACAGGCTGCTTGCTTTTCTCACATCTTCTTGAAAATACAATTAACAGTATAGTGAATTGATCACTCAATCTTCCAATTTTGCAGTTTCAAAAACTTGCGAATACAACATTTGAAGCCTAACTGATTTTTTGGGATTTCATGTAACGAGTTTTCGTAGTGTAGTGGTTATCACGTTTGCCTCACACGCGAAAGGTCCCCGGTTCGAACCCGGGCGAAAACAAATATCATTTTGTTTTAATTGACGCCTCAGGAGAAAACAAATTCCAATTTACTTATAATTAACACCACCTTATGAAACGTGTCGTTGAAGACAATAGGTAAATTAGTGTACATTACACCTCTATTCATATATAGTGCTAAGTTATACTTGGAACATTGATAACGTGGATTAAAATGCAAATAACTTTGATTAACGCCACTGCAGAACTGCAGTTCAAGAGAAGTTAGCTTTATGGGCACGTAGTTTCACATGGTATCCAGCATAGATATCGTTTCAAAATATTTACTGGATTCATATTGTTTCCGCCTGGGCTCGAACCAGGGACCTTTCGCGTGTTAGGCGAACGTGATAACCACTACACTACGGAAACAGGCTGCTTGCTTTTCTCATATCTTCTCGAAAATACAATTAACAGTATAGTGAATTGATCACACAATCTTCCAATTTTGCAGTTTCAAAAACTTGCGAATACAACATTTGGAGCCTAACTGATTTTTTTCGATTTTATGTAACGAGTTTTCGTAGTGTAGTGGTTATCACGTTCGCCTCACACGCAAAATGCCCCCGGTTCGAACCCGGGCGAAAACAAAAATTATTTAGTTTTAATTGACGCCGCAGGAGAAAACAAATTCCAATTTACTTATAATTAACACCACCTTATGAAACGTGTCGTTGAAGACAATAGGTAAATTAGTGTACATTACACCTCTATTCATATATAGTGCTAAGTTATACTTGGAACATTGATAACGTGGATTAAAATGCAAATAACTTTGATTAACGCCACTGCAGAACTGCAGTTCAAGAGAAGTTAGCTTTATGGGCACGTAGTTTCACATGGTATCCAGCATAGATATCGTTTCAAAATATTTACTGGATTCATATTGTTTCCGCCTGGGCTCGAACCAGGGACCTTTCGCGTGTTAGGCGAACGTGATAACCACTACACTACGGAAACAGGCTGCTTGCTTTTCTCACATCTTCTCGAAAATACAATTAACAGTATAGTGAATTGATCACACAATCTTCCAATTTTGCAGTTTCAAAAACTTGCGAATACAACATTTGGAGCCTAACTGATTTTTTTCGATTATATGTAACGAGTTTTCGTAGTGTAGTGGTTATCACGTTCGCCTCACACGCAAAATGCCCCCGGTTCGAACCCGGGCGAAAACAAAATTTATTTAGTTTTAATTGACGCCGCAGGAGAAAACAAATTCCAATTTACTTATAATTAACACCACCTTATGAAACGTGTCGTTGAAGACACTAGATAAATTAGTGTACATTACACCTCTATTCATATAGAGTGCTAAGTTATACTTGGAACATTGATAACGTGGATTAAAATGCAAATAACTTTGATTAACGCCACTGCAGAACTGCAGTTCAAGAGAAGTTAGCTTTATGGGCACGTAGTTTCACATGGTATCCAGCATAGATATCGTTTCAAAATATTTACTGGCTTCATATTGTTTCCGCCAGGGACCTTTCGCGTGTTAGCCGAACGTGATAACCACTACACTACGGAAACAGGCTGCTTGCTTTTCTCACATCTTCTCGAAAATACAATTAACAGTATAGTGAATTGATCACACAATCTTCCAATTTTGCAGTTTCAAAAACTTGCGAATACAACATTTGAAGCCTAACTGATTTTTTGCGATTTCATGTAACGAGTTTTCGTAGTGTAGTGGTTATCACGTTCGCCTCACACGCAAAAGGCCCCCGGTTCGAACCCGGGCGAAAACAAAAATCATTCAGTTTTAATTGACGCCGCAGGAGAAAACAAATTCCAATTTACTTATAATTAACACCACCTTATGAAACGTGTCCTTGAAGACAATAGGTAAATTAGTGTACATTACACCTCTATTCATATATAGTGCTAAGTTATACTTGGAACATTGATAACGTGGATTAAAATGCCAATAACGTTGATTAACGCCACTGCAGAACTGAAGTTCAAGAGAAGTTAGCTTTATGGGCACGTAGTTTCACATGGTATCCAGCATAGATAACGTTTCAAAATATTTACTGGCTTCATATTGTTTCCGCCTGGGCTCGAACCAGGGACCATTCGCGTGTTAGGCGATCGTGATAACCACTACACTACGTAAACAGGCTGCTTGCTTTTCTCACATCTTCTGGAAAATACAATTAACAGTATAGTGAATTGATCACACAATCGTCCAATTTTGCAGTTTCAAAAACTTGCGAATACAACATTTGAAGCCTAACTGATTTTTTGCGATTTCATGTAACGAGTTTTCGTAGTGTAGTGGTTATCACGTTCGCCTCACACGCGAAAGGCCCCCGGTTCGAACCCGGGCGAAAACAAAAATCATTCAGTTTTAATTGACGCCGCAGGAGAAAACAAATTCCAATTTACTTATAATTAACACCACCTTACGAAACGTGTCGTTGAAGACAATAGGTAAATTAGTGTACATTACACCTCTATTCATATATAGTGCTAAGTTATAATTGGAACATTGATAACGTGGATTAAAATGCAAATAACTTTGATTAACGCCACTGCAGAACTGCAGTTCAAGAGAAGTTAGCTTTATGGGCACGTAGTTTCACATGGTATCCAGCATAGATAACGTTTCAAAATATTTACTGGCTTCATATTGTTTCCGCCAGGGACCTTTCGCGTGTTAGCCGAACGTGATAACCACTACGAAAGGCCCCCGGTTCGAACTCGGGCGAAAACAAATATCATTTACTTTTAATTGACGCCGCAGGAGAAAACAAATTCCAATTTACTTATAATTAACACCACCTTACGAAACGTGTCGTTGAAGACAATAGGTAAATTAGTGTACATTACACCTCTATTCATATATAGTGCTAAGTTATACTTGGAACATTGATAACGTGGATTAAAATGCAAATAACTTTGATTAACGCCACTGCAGAACTGCAGTTCAAGAGAAGTTAGCTTTATGGGCACGTAGTTTCACATGGTATCCAGCATAGATATCGTTTCAAAATATTTACTGGCTTCATATTGTTTCCGCCTGGGCTCGAACCAGGGACCTTTCGCGTGTTAGGCGAACGTGATAACCACTACACTACGGAAACAGGCTGCTTGCTTTTCTCACATCTTCTCGAAAATACAATTAACAGTATAGTGAATTGATCACACAATCTTCCAATTTTGCAGTTTCAAAAACTTGCGAATACAACATTTGAAGCCTAACTGATTTTTTGGGATTTCATGTAACGAGTTTTCGTAGTGTAGTGGTTATCGTGTTTGCCTCACACGCGAAAGGCCCCCGGTTCGAACCCGGGCGAAAACAAAAATCATTTAGTTTTAATTAACGCCGCATTGGAAAAGAAATTCCAATTTACTTATAATTAACACCACCTTATGAAACGTGTCGTTGAAGACAATAGGTAAATTAGTGCACATTACACCTCTATTCATATATAGTGCTAAGTTATACTTGGAACATTGATAACATGGATTAAAATGCAAATAACTTTGATTAACGCCACTGCAGAACTGCAGTTCAAGAGAAGTTAGCTTTATGGGCACGTAGTTTCACATGGTATCCAGCATAGATATCGTTTCAAAATATTTACTGGCTTCATATTGTTTCCGCCTGAGCTCGAACCAGGGACCTTTCGCGTGTTAGGCGAACGTGATATCCACTACACTACGGAAACAGGCTGCTTGCTTTTCTCACATCTTCTCGAAAATACAATTAACAGTATAGTGAATTGATCACACAATCTTCCAATTTTGCAGTTTCAAAAACTTGCGAATACAACATTTGGAGTCTAACTGATTTTTTGCGATTTCATGTAACGAGTTTTCGTAGTGTAGTGGTTATCACGTTTACCTCACACGCGAAAAGCCCCCGGTTCGAACCCGGGCGAAAACAAAAATCATTTTGTTTTAATTAACGGCGCATTTGAAAAGAAATTCCAATTTACTTATAATTAACACCACCTTATGAAACGTGTCGTTGAAGACAATAGGTAAATTAGTGTACATTACTCCTCTATTCTTATATAGTGCTAAGTTATACTTGGAACATTGATAACGTGGATTAAAATGCAAATAACTTTGATTAACGCCACTGCAGAACTGCAGTTCAAGAGAAGTTAGCTTTATGGGCACGTAGTTTCACATGGTATCCAGCATAGATATCGTTTCAAAATATTTACTGGCTTCATATTGTTTCCGCCAGGGACCTTTCGCGTGTTAGGCGAACGTGATAACCACTACACTACGGAAACAGGCTGCTTGCTTTTCTCACATCTTCTCGAAAATACAATTAACAGTATAGTGAATTGATCACACAATCTTCCAATTTTGCAGTTTCAAAAACTTGCGAATACAACATTTGAAGCCTAACTGATTTTTTGGGATTTCATGTAACGAGTTTTCGTAGTGTAGTGGTTATCACGTTCGCCTCACACGCGAAAGGCCCCCGGTTCGAACCCGGGCGAAAACAAAAATCATTTAGTTTTAATTAACGCCGCAGGAGAAAACAAATTCCAATTTACTTATAATTAACACCACCTTATGAAACGTGTCGTTGAAAACAATAGGTAAATTAGTGTACATTACACCTCTATTCATACATAGTGCTAAGTTATACTGGGAACATTGATAACGTGGATTAAAATGCAAATAACTTTGATTAACGCCACTGCAGAACTGCAGTTCAAGAGAAGTTAGCTTTATGGGCACGTAGTTTCACATGGTATCCAGCATAGATATCGTTTCAAAATATTTACTGGCTTCATATTGTTTCCGCCAGGGACCTTTCGCGTGTTAGCCGAACGTGATAACCACTACACTACGGAAACAGGCTGCTTGCTTTTCTCACATCTTCTCGAAAATACAATTAACTGTATAGTGAATTGATCACACAATCTTCCAATTTTGCAGTTTCAAAAACTTGCGAATACAACATTTGAAGCCTAACTGATTTTTTGCGATTTCATGTAACGAGTTTTCGTAGTGTAGTGGTTATCACGTTTGCCTCACACGCGAAAGGCCCCCGGTTCGAACCCGGGCGAAAACAAAAATCATTTTGTTTTAATTAACGCCGCATTGGAAAAGAAATTCCAATTTACTTACAATTAACACCACCTTATGAAACGTGTCGTTGAAGACAATAGGTAAATTAGTGTACATTACACCTCTATTCATATATAGTGCTAAGTTATACTTGGAACATTGATAACGTGGATTAAAATGCAAATAACTTTGATTAACGCCACTGCAGAACTGCAGTTCAAGAGAAGTTAGCTTTATGGGCACGTAGTTTCACATGGTATCCAGCATAGATATCGTTTCAAAATATTTACTGGCTTCATATTGTTTCCGCCAGGGACCTTTCGCGTGTTAGCCGAACGTGATAGCCACTACACTACGGAAACAGGCTGCTTGCTTTTCTCACATCTTCTCGAAAATACAATTAACAGTATAGTGAATTGATCACACAATCTTCGAACCCTCCCTCGAACCAGGGACCTTTCGCGTGTTAGGCGAACGTGATAACCACTACACCACGGAAACAGGTTGCTCGCTTTTCTCACATCTTCTCGAAAATACAATTAACAGTATAGTGAATTGATCACACAATCTTCCAATTTTGCAGTTTCAAAAACTTGCGAATACAACATTTGAAGCCTAACTGATTTTTTGCGATTTCATGTAAATTAGTGTACATTACACCTCTATTCATATATAGTGCTAAGTTATAATTGGAACATTGATAACGTGGATTAAAATGCAAATAACTTTGATTAACGCCACTGCAGAACTGAAGTTCAAGAGAAGTTAGCTTTATGGGCACGTAGTTTCACATGGTATCCAGCATAGATATCGTTTCAAAATATTTACTGGCTTCATATTCTTTCCGCCTGGGCTCGAACCAGGGACCTTTCGCGTGTTAGGCGAACGTGATAACCACTACACCACGGAAACAGGTTGCTCGCTTTTCTCACATCTTCTCGAAAATACAATTAACAGTATAGTGAATTGATCACACAATCTTCCAATTTTGCAGTTTCAAAAACTTGCGAATACAACATTTGAAGCCTAACTGATTTTTTGCGATTTCATGTAACGAGTTTTCGTAGTGTAGTGGTTATCACGTTCGCCTCACACGCAAAAGGCCCCCGGTTCGAACCCGGGCGAAAACAAAAATCATTCAGTTTTAATTGACGCCGCAGGAGAAAACAAATTCCAATTTACTTATAATTAACACCACCTTATGAAACGTGTCCTTGAAGACAATAGGTAAATTAGTGTACATTACACCTCTATTCATATATAGTGCTAAGTTATACTTGGAACATTGATAACGTGGATTAAAATGCCAATAACGTTGATTAACGCCACTGCAGAACTGCAGTTCAAGAGAAGTTAGCTTTATGGGCACGTAGTTTCACATGGTATCCAGCATAGATAACGTTTCAAAATATTTACTGGCTTCATATTGTTTCCGCCTGGGCTCGAACCAGGGACCATTCGCGTGTTAGGCGATCGTGATAACCACTACACTACGTAAACAGGCTGCTTGCTTTTCTCACATCTTCTGGAAAATACAATTAACAGTATAGTGAATTGATCACACAATCGTCCAATTTTGCAGTTTCAAAAACTTGCGAATACAACATTTGAAGCCTAACTGATTTTTTGCGATTTCATGTAACGAGTTTTCGTAGTGTAGTGGTTATCACGTTCGCCTCAAACGCGAAAGGCCCCCGGTTCGAACCCGGGCGAAAACAAAAATCATTCAGTTTTAATTGACGCCGCAGGAGAAAACAAATTCCAATTTACTTATAATTAACACCACCTTACGAAACGTGTCGTTGAAGACAATAGGTAAATTAGTGTACATTACACCTCTATTCATATATAGTGCTAAGTTATAATTGGAACATTGATAACGTGGATTAAAATGCAAATAACTTTGATTAACGCCACTGCAGAACTGCAGTTCAAGAGAAGTTAGCTTTATGGGCACGTAGTTTCACATGGTATCCAGCATAGATAACGTTTCAAAATATTTACTGGCTTCATATTGTTTCCGCCAGGGACCTTTCGCGTGTTAGCCGAACGTGATAACCACTACGAAAGGCCCCCGGTTCGAACTCGGGCGAAAACAAATATCATTTACTTTTAATTGACGCCGCAGGAGAAAACAAATTCCAATTTACTTATAATTAACACCACCTTATAAAACGTGTCGTTGAAGACAATAGGTAAATTAGTGTACATTACACCTCTATTCATATATAGTGCTAAGTTATACTTGGAACATTGATAACGTGGATTAAAATGCAAATAACTTTGATTAACGCCACTGCAGAACTGCAGTTCAAGAGAAGTTAGCTTTATGGGCACGTAGTTTCACATGGTATCCAGCATAGATATCGTTTCAAAATGTTTACTGGCTTCATATTGTTTCCGCCTGGGCTCGAACCAGGGACCTTTCGCGTGTTAGGCGAACGTGATAACCACTACACTACGGAAACAGGCTGCTTGCTTTTCTCACATCTTCTCGAAAATACAATTAACAGTATAGTGAATTGATCACACAATCTTCCAATTTTGCAGTTTCAAAAACTTGCGAATACAACATTTGAAGCCTAACTGATTTTTTGGGATTTCATGTAACGAGTTTTCGTAGTGTAGTGGTTATCGCGTTTGCCTCACACGCGAAAGGCCCCCGCTTCGAACCCGGGCGAAAACAAAAATCATTTAGTTTTAATTAACGCCGCATTGGAAAAGAAATTCCAATTTACTTATAATTAACACCACCTTATGAAACGTGTCGTTGAAGACAATAGGTAAATTAGTGCACATTACACCTCTATTCATATATAGTGCTAAGTTATACTTGGAACATTGATAACATGGATTAAAATGCAAATAACTTTGATTAACGCCACTGCAGAACTGCAGTTCAAGAGAAGTTAGCTTTATGGGCACGTAGTTTCACATGGTATCCAGCATAGATATCGTTTCAAAATATTTACTGGCTTCATATTGTTTCCGCCTGAGCTCGAACCAGGGACCTTTCGCGTGTTAGGCGAACGTGATATCCACTACACTACGGAAACAGGCTGCTTGCTTTTCTCACATCTTCTCGAAAATACAATTAACAGTATAGTGAATTGATCACACAATCTTCCAATTTTGCAGTTTCAAAAACTTGCGAATACAACATTTGGAGTCTAACTGATTTTTTGCGATTTCATGTAACGAGTTTTCGTAGTGTAGTGGTTATCACGTTTACCTCACACGCGAAAAGCCCCCGGTTCGAACCCGGGCGAAAACAAAAATCATTTTGTTTTAATTAACGGCGCATTTGAAAAGAAATTCCAATTTACTTATAATTAACACCACCTTATGAAACGTGTCGTTGAAGACAATAGGTAAATTAGTGTACATTACTCCTCTATTCTTATATAGTGCTAAGTTATACTTGGAACATTGATAACGTGGATTAAAATGCAAATAACTTTGATTAACGCCACTGCAGAACTGCAGTTCAAGAGAAGTTAGCTTTATGGGCACGTAGTTTCACATGGTATCCAGCATAGATATCGTTTCAAAATATTTACTGGCTTCATATTGTTTCCGCCAGGGACCTTTCGCGTGTTAGGCGAACGTGATAACCACTACACTACGGAAACAGGCTGCTTGCTTTTCTCACATCTTCTCGAAAATACAATTAACAGTATAGTGAATTGATCACACAATCTTCCAATTTTGCAGTTTCAAAAACTTGCGAATACAACATTTGAAGCCTAACTGATTTTTTGGGATTTCATGTAACGAGTTTTCGTAGTGTAGTGGTTATCACGTTCGCCTCACACGCGAAAGGCCCCCGGTTCGAACCCGGGCGAAAACAAAAATCATTTAGTTTTAATTAACGCCGCAGGAGAAAACAAATTCCAATTTACTTATAATTAACACCACCTTATGAAACGTGTCGTTGAAAACAATAGGTAAATTAGTGTACATTACACCTCTATTCATACATAGTGCTAAGTTATACTGGGAACATTGATAACGTGGATTAAAATGCAAATAACTTTGATTAACGCCACTGCAGAACTGCAGTTCAAGAGAAGTTAGCTTTATGGGCACGTAGTTTCACATGGTATCCAGCATAGATATCGTTTCAAAATATTTACTGGCTTCATATTGTTTCCGCCAGGGACCTTTCGCGTGTTAGCCGAACGTGATAACCACTACACTACGGAAACAGGCTGCTTGCTTTTCTCACATCTTCTCGAAAATACAATTAACTGTATAGTGAATTGATCACACAATCTTCCAATTTTGCAGTTTCAAAAACTTGCGAATACAACATTTGAAGCCTAACTGATTTTTTGCGATTTCATGTAACGAGTTTTCGTTGTGTAGTGGTTATCACGTTTGCCTCACACGCGAAAGGCCCCCGGTTCGAACCCGGGCGAAAACAAAAATCATTTTGTTTTAATTAACGCCGCATTGGAAAAGAAATTCCAATTTACTTACAATTAACACCACCTTATGAAACGTGTCGTTGAAGACAATAGGTAAATTAGTGTACATTACACCTCTATTCATATATAGTGCTAAGTTATACTTGGAACATTGATAACGTGGATTAAAATGCAAATAACTTTGATTAACGCCACTGCAGAACTGCAGTTCAAGAGAAGTTAGCTTTATGGGCACGTAGTTTCACATGGTATCCAGCATAGATATCGTTTCAAAATATTTACTGGCTTCATATTGTTTCCGCCAGGGACCTTTCGCGTGTTAGCCGAACGTGATAGCCACTACACTACGGAAACAGGCTGCTTGCTTTTCTCACATCTTCTCGAAAATACAATTAACAGTATAGTGAATTGATCACACAATCTTCGAACCCTCCCTCGAACCAGGGACCTTTCGCGTGTTAGGCGAACGTGATAACCACTACACCACGGAAACAGGTTGCTCGCTTTTCTCACATCTTCTCGAAAATACAATTAACAGTATAGTGAATTGATCACACAATCTTCCAATTTTGCAGTTTCAAAAACTTGCGAATACAACATTTGAAGCCTAACTGATTTTTTGCGATTTCATGTAAATTAGTGTACATTACACCTCTATTCATATATAGTGCTAAGTTATAATTGGAACATTGATAACGTGGATTAAAATGCAAATAACTTTGATTAACGCCACTGCAGAACTGAAGTTCAAGAGAAGTTAGCTTTATGGGCACGTAGTTTCACATGGTATCCAGCATAGATATCGTTTCAAAATATTTACTGGCTTCATATTCTTTCCGCCTGGGCTCGAACCAGGGACCTTTCGCGTGTTAGGCGAACGTGATAACCACTACACCACGGAAACAGGTTGCTCGCTTTTCTCACATCTTCTCGAAAATACAATTAACAGTATAGTGAATTGATCACACAATCTTCCAATTTTGCAGTTTCAAAAACTTGCGAATACAACATTTGAAGCCTAACTGATTTTTTGCGATTTCATGTAACGAGTTTTCGTAGTGTAGTGGTTATCACGTTCGCCTCACACGCAAAAGGCCCCCGGTTCGAACCCGGGCGAAAACAAAAATCATTCAGTTTTAATTGACGCCGCAGGAGAAAACAAATTCCAATTTACTTATAATTAACACCACCTTATGAAACGTGTCCTTGAAGACAATAGGTAAATTAGTGTACATTACACCTCTATTCATATATAGTGCTAAGTTATACTTGGAACATTGATAACGTGGATTAAAATGCCAATAACGTTGATTAACGCCACTGCAGAACTGCAGTTCAAGAGAAGTTAGCTTTATGGGCACGTAGTTTCACATGGTATCCAGCATAGATAACGTTTCAAAATATTTACTGGCTTCATATTGTTTCCGCCTGGGCTCGAACCAGGGACCATTCGCGTGTTAGGCGATCGTGATAACCACTACACTACGTAAACAGGCTGCTTGCTTTTCTCACATCTTCTGGAAAATACAATTAACAGTATAGTGAATTGATCACACAATCGTCCAATTTTGCAGTTTCAAAAACTTGCGAATACAACATTTGAAGCCTAACTGATTTTTTGCGATTTCATGTAACGAGTTTTCGTAGTGTAGTGGTTATCACGTTCGCCTCACACGCGAAAGGCCCCCGGTTCGAACCCGGGCGAAAACAAAAATCATTCAGTTTTAATTGACGCCGCAGGAGAAAACAAATTCCAATTTACTTATAATTAACACCACCTTACGAAACGTGTCGTTGAAGACAATAGGTAAATTAGTGTACATTACACCTCTATTCATATATAGTGCTAAGTTATAATTGGAACATTGATAACGTGGATTAAAATGCAAATAACTTTGATTAACGCCACTGCAGAACTGCAGTTCAAGAGAAGTTAGCTTTATGGGCACGTAGTTTCACATGGTATCCAGCATAGATAACGTTTCAAAATATTTACTGGCTTCATATTGTTTCCGCCAGGGACCTTTCGCGTGTTAGCCGAACGTGATAACCACTACGAAAGGCCCCCGGTTCGAACTCGGGCGAAAACAAATATCATTTACTTTTAATTGACGCCGCAGGAGAAAACAAATTCCAATTTACTTATAATTAACACCACCTTATAAAACGTGTCGTTGAAGACAATAGGTAAATTAGTGTACATTACACCTCTATTCATATATAGTGCTAAGTTATACTTGGAACATTGATAACGTGGATTAAAATGCAAATAACTTTGATTAACGCCACTGCAGAACTGCAGTTCAAGAGAAGTTAGCTTTATGGGCACGTAGTTTCACATGGTATCCAGCATAGATATCGTTTCAAAATATTTACTGGCTTCATATTGTTTCCGCCTGGGCTCGAACCAGGGACCTTTCGCGTGTTAGGCGAACGTGATAACCACTACACTACGGAAACAGGCTGCTTGCTTTTCTCACATCTTCTCGAAAATACAATTAACAGTATAGTGAATTGATCACACAATCTTCCAATTTTGCAGTTTCAAAAACTTGCGAATACAACATTTGAAGCCTAACTGATTTTTTGGGATTTCATGTAACGAGTTTTCGTAGTGTAGTGGTTATCGCGTTTGCCTCACACGCGAAAGGCCCCCGCTTCGAACCCGGGCGAAAACAAAAATCATTTAGTTTTAATTAACGCCGCATTGGAAAAGAAATTCCAATTTACTTATAATTAACACCACCTTATGAAACGTGTCGTTGAAGACAATAGGTAAATTAGTGCACATTACACCTCTATTCATATATAGTGCTAAGTTATACTTGGAACATTGATAACATGGATTAAAATGCAAATAACTTTGATTAACGCCACTGCAGAACTGCAGTTCAAGAGAAGTTAGCTTTATGGGCACGTAGTTTCACATGGTATCCAGCATAGATATCGTTTCAAAATATTTACTGGCTTCATATTGTTTCCGCCAGGGACCTTTCGCGTGTTAGCCGAACGTGATAGCCACTACACTACGGAAACAGGCTGCTTGCTTTTCTCACATCTTCTCGAAAATACAATTAACAGTATAGTGAATTGATCACACAATCTTCGAACCCTCCCTCGAACCAGGGACCTTTCGCGTGTTAGGCGAACGTGATAACCACTACACCACGGAAACAGGTTGCTCGCTTTTCTCACATCTTCTCGAAAATACAATTAACAGTATAGTGAATTGATCACACAATCTTCCAATTTTGCAGTTTCAAAAACTTGCGAATACAACATTTGAAGCCTAACTGATTTTTTGCGATTTCATGTAAATTAGTGTACATTACACCTCTATTCATATATAGTGCTAAGTTATAATTGGAACATTGATAACGTGGATTAAAATGCAAATAACTTTGATTAACGCCACTGCAGAACTGAAGTTCAAGAGAAGTTAGCTTTATGGGCACGTAGTTTCACATGGTATCCAGCATAGATATCGTTTCAAAATATTTACTGGCTTCATATTCTTTCCGCCTGGGCTCGAACCAGGGACCTTTCGCGTGTTAGGCGAACGTGATAACCACTACACCACGGAAACAGGTTGCTCGCTTTTCTCACATCTTCTCGAAAATACAATTAACAGTATAGTGAATTGATCACACAATCTTCCAATTTTGCAGTTTCAAAAACTTGCGAATACAACATTTGAAGCCTAACTGATTTTTTGCGATTTCATGTAACGAGTTTTCGTAGTGTAGTGGTTATCACGTTCGCCTCACACGCAAAAGGCCCCCGGTTCGAACCCGGGCGAAAACAAAAATCATTCAGTTTTAATTGACGCCGCAGGAGAAAACAAATTCCAATTTACTTATAATTAACACCACCTTATGAAACGTGTCCTTGAAGACAATAGGTAAATTAGTGTACATTACACCTCTATTCATATATAGTGCTAAGTTATACTTGGAACATTGATAACGTGGATTAAAATGCCAATAACGTTGATTAACGCCACTGCAGAACTGCAGTTCAAGAGAAGTTAGCTTTATGGGCACGTAGTTTCACATGGTATCCAGCATAGATAACGTTTCAAAATATTTACTGGCTTCATATTGTTTCCGCCTGGGCTCGAACCAGGGACCATTCGCGTGTTAGGCGATCGTGATAACCACTACACTACGTAAACAGGCTGCTTGCTTTTCTCACATCTTCTGGAAAATACAATTAACAGTATAGTGAATTGATCACACAATCGTCCAATTTTGCAGTTTCAAAAACTTGCGAATACAACATTTGAAGCCTAACTGATTTTTTGCGATTTCATGTAACGAGTTTTCGTAGTGTAGTGGTTATCACGTTCGCCTCACACGCGAAAGGCCCCCGGTTCGAACCCGGGCGAAAACAAAAATCATTCAGTTTTAATTGACGCCGCAGGAGAAAACAAATTCCAATTTACTTATAATTAACACCACCTTACGAAACGTGTCGTTGAAGACAATAGGTAAATTAGTGTACATTACACCTCTATTCATATATAGTGCTAAGTTATAATTGGAACATTGATAACGTGGATTAAAATGCAAATAACTTTGATTAACGCCACTGCAGAACTGCAGTTCAAGAGAAGTTAGCTTTATGGGCACGTAGTTTCACATGGTATCCAGCATAGATAACGTTTCAAAATATTTACTGGCTTCATATTGTTTCCGCCAGGGACCTTTCGCGTGTTAGCCGAACGTGATAACCACTACGAAAGGCCCCCGGTTCGAACTCGGGCGAAAACAAATATCATTTACTTTTAATTGACGCCGCAGGAGAAAACAAATTCCAATTTACTTATAATTAACACCACCTTATAAAACGTGTCGTTGAAGACAATAGGTAAATTAGTGTACATTACACCTCTATTCATATATAGTGCTAAGTTATACTTGGAACATTGATAACGTGGATTAAAATGCAAATAACTTTGATTAACGCCACTGCAGAACTGCAGTTCAAGAGAAGTTAGCTTTATGGGCACGTAGTTTCACATGGTATCCAGCATAGATATCGTTTCAAAATATTTACTGGCTTCATATTGTTTCCGCCTGGGCTCGAACCAGGGACCTTTCGCGTGTTAGGCGAACGTGATAACCACTACACTACGGAAACAGGCTGCTTGCTTTTCTCACAT
Organism: Saccoglossus kowalevskii; assembly: GCF_978046115.1. Taxonomy (NCBI): domain Eukaryota; kingdom Metazoa; phylum Hemichordata; class Enteropneusta; family Harrimaniidae; genus Saccoglossus; species Saccoglossus kowalevskii. Next base: position 25,764,985 of record NC_140659.1, read on the forward strand.
CTTCTCGAAAATACAATTAACAGTATAGTGAATTGATCACACAATCTTCCAATTTTGCAGTTTCAAAAACTTGCGAATACAACATTTGAAGCCTAACTGATTTTTTGGGATTTCATGTAACGAGTTTTCGTAGTGTAGTGGTTATCGCGTTTGCCTCACACGCGAAAGGCCCCCGCTTCGAACCCGGGCGAAAACAAAAATCATTTAGTTTTAATTAACGCCGCATTGGAAAAGAAATTCCAATTTACTTATAATTAACACCACCTTATGAAACGTGTCGTTGAAGACAATAGGTAAATTAGTGCACATTACACCTCTATTCATATATAGTGCTAAGTTATACTTGGAACATTGATAACATGGATTAAAATGCAAATAACTTTGATTAACGCCACTGCAGAACTGCAGTTCAAGAGAAGTTAGCTTTATGGGCACGTAGTTTCACATGGTATCCAGCATAGATAACGTTTCAAAATATTTACTGGCTTCATATTGTTTCCGCCTGGGCTCGAACCAGGGACCATTCGCGTGTTAGGCGATCGTGATAACCACTACACTACGTAAACAGGCTGCTTGCTTTTCTCACATCTTCTGGAAAATACAATTAACAGTATAGTGAATTGATCACACAATCGTCCAATTTTGCAGTTTCAAAAACTTGCGAATACAACATTTGAAGCCTAACTGATTTTTTGCGATTTCATGTAACGAGTTTTCGTAGTGTAGTGGTTATCACGTTCGCCTCACACGCGAAAGGCCCCCGGTTCGAACCCGGGCGAAAACAAAAATCATTCAGTTTTAATTGACGCCGCAGGAGAAAACAAATTCCAATTTACTTATAATTAACACCACCTTACGAAACGTGTCGTTGAAGACAATAGGTAAATTAGTGTACATTACACCTCTATTCATATATAGTGCTAAGTTATAATTGGAACATTGATAACGTGGATTAAAATGCAAATAACTTTGATTAACGCCACTGCAGAACTGCAGTTCAAGAGAAGTTAGCTTTATGGGCACGTAGTTTCACATGGTATCCAGCATAGATAACGTTTCAAAATATTTACTGGCTTCATATTGTTTCCGCCAGGGACCTTTCGCGTGTTAGCCGAACGTGATAACCACTACGAAAGGCCCCCGGTTCGAACTCGGGCGAAAACAAATATCATTTACTTTTAATTGACGCCGCAGGAGAAAACAAATTCCAATTTACTTATAATTAACACCACCTTATAAAACGTGTCGTTGAAGACAATAGGTAAATTAGTGTACATTACACCTCTATTCATATATAGTGCTAAGTTATACTTGGAACATTGATAACGTGGATTAAAATGCAAATAACTTTGATTAACGCCACTGCAGAACTGCAGTTCAAGAGAAGTTAGCTTTATGGGCACGTAGTTTCACATGGTATCCAGCATAGATATCGTTTCAAAATATTTACTGGCTTCATATTGTTTCCGCCTGGGCTCGAACCAGGGACCTTTCGCGTGTTAGGCGAACGTGATAACCACTACACTACGGAAACAGGCTGCTTGCTTTTCTCACATCTTCTCGAAAATACAATTAACAGTATAGTGAATTGATCACACAATCTTCCAATTTTGCAGTTTCAAAAACTTGCGAATACAACATTTGAAGCCTAACTGATTTTTTGGGATTTCATGTAACGAGTTTTCGTAGTGTAGTGGTTATCGCGTTTGCCTCACACGCGAAAGGCCCCCGCTTCGAACCCGGGCGAAAACAAAAATCATTTAGTTTTAATTAACGCCGCATTGGAAAAGAAATTCCAATTTACTTATAATTAACACCACCTTATGAAACGTGTCGTTGAAGACAATAGGTAAATTAGTGCACATTACACCTCTATTCATATATAGTGCTAAGTTATACTTGGAACATTGATAACATGGATTAAAATGCAAATAACTTTGATTAACGCCACTGCAGAACTGCAGTTCAAGAGAAGTTAGCTTTATGGGCACGTAGTTTCACATGGTATCCAGCATAGATATCGTTTCAAAATATTTACTGGCTTCATATTGTTTCCGCCTGAGCTCGAACCAGGGACCTTTCGCGGGTTAGGCGAACGTGATATCCACTACACTACGGAAACAGGCTGCTTGCTTTTCTCACATCTTCTCGAAAATACAATTAACAGTATAGTGAATTGATCACACAATCTTCCAATTTTGCAGTTTCAAAAACTTGCGAATACAACATTTGGAGTCTAACTGATTTTTTGCGATTTCATGTAACGAGTTTTCGTAGTGTAGTGGTTATCACGTTTACCTCACACGCGAAAAGCCCCCGGTTCGAACCCGGGCGAAAACAAAAATCATTTTGTTTTAATTAACGGCGCATTTGAAAAGAAATTCCAATTTACTTATAATTAACACCACCTTATGAAACGTGTCGTTGAAGACAATAGGTAAATTAGTGTACATTACTCCTCTATTCTTATATAGTGCTAAGTTATACTTGGAACATTGATAACGTGGATTAAAATGCAAATAACTTTGATTAACGCCACTGCAGAACTGCAGTTCAAGAGAAGTTAGCTTTATGGGCACGTAGTTTCACATGGTATCCAGCATAGATATCGTTTCAAAATATTTACTGGCTTCATATTGTTTCCGCCTGGGCTCGAACCAGGGACCTTTCGCGTGTTAGGCGAACGTGATAACCACTACACTACGGAAACAGGCTGCTTGCTTTTCTCACATCTTCTCGAAAATAAAATTAACAGTATAGTGAATTGATCACACAATCTTCCAATTTTGCAGTTTCAAAAACTTGCGAATACAACATTTGAAGCCTAACTGATTTTTTGGGATTTCATGTAACGAGTTTTCGTAGTGTAGTGGTTATCGCGTTTGCCTCACACGCGAAAGGCCCCCGGTTCGAACCCGGGCGAAAACAAAAATCATTTAGTTTTAATTAACGCCGCATTGGAAAAGAAATTCCAATTTACTTATAATTAACACCACCTTATGAAACATGTCGTTGAAGACAATAGGTAAATTAGTGCACATTACACCTCTATTCATATATAGTGCTAAGTTATACTTGGAACATTGATAACATGGATTAAAATGCAAATAACTTTGATTAACGCCACTGCAGAACTGCAGTTTAAGAGAAGTTAGCTTTATGGGCACGTAGTTTCACATGGTATCCAGCATAGATATCGTTTCAAAATATTTACTGGCTTCATATTGTTTCCGCCTGAGCTCGAACCAGGGACCTTTCGCGTGTTAGGCGAACGTGATATCCACTACACTACGGAAACAGGCTGCTTGCTTTTCTCACATCTTCTCGAAAATACAATTAACAGTATAGTGAATTGATCACACAATCTTCCAATTTTGCAGTTTCAAAAACTTGCGAATACAACATTTGGAGTCTAACTGATTTTTTGCGATTTCATGTAACGAGTTTTCGTAGTGTAGTGGTTATCACGTTTACCTCACACGCGAAAAGCCCCCGGTTCGAACCCGGGCGAAAACAAAAATCATTTTGTTTTAATTAACGGCGCATTGGAAAAGAAATTCCAATTTACTTATAATTAACACCACCTTATGAAACGTGTCGTTGAAGACAATAGGTAAATTAGTGTACATTACTCCTCTATTCTTATATAGTGCTAAGTTATACTTGGAACATTGATAACGTGGATTAAAATGCAAATAACTTTGATTAACGCCTCTGCAGAACTGCAGTTCAAGAGAAGTTAGCTTTATGGGCACGTAGTTTCACATGGTATCCAGCATAGATATCGTTTCAAAATATTTACTGGCTTCATATTGTTTCCGCCTGGGCTCGAACCAGGGACCTTTCGCGTGTTAGGCGAACGTGATAACCACTAAACCACGGAAAGAGGTTGCTTGCTTTTCTCACATCTTCTCGAAAATACAATTAACAGTATAGTGAATTGATCACACAATCTTCCAATTTTGCAGTTTCAAAAACTTGCGAATACAACATTTGAAGCCTAACTGATTTTTTGCTATTTCATGTAACGAGTTTTCGTAGTGTAGTGGTTATCACGTTCGCCTCACACGCGAAAGGCCCCCGGTTCGAACCCGGGCGAAAACAAAAATCATTTAGTTTTAATTAACGCCGCAGGAGAAAACAAATTCCAATTTACTTATAATTAACACCACCTTATGAAACGTGTCGTTGAAGACAATAGGTAAATTAGTGTACATTACACCTCTATTCATACATAGTGCTAAGTTATACTTGGAACATTGATAACGTGGATTAAAATGCAAATAACTTTGATTAACGCCACTGCAGAACTGCAGTTCAAGAGAAGTTAGCTTTATGGGCACGTAGTTTCACATGGTATCCAGCATAGATATCGTTTCAAAATATTTACTGGCTTCATATTGTTTCCGCCAGGGACCTTTCGCGTGTTAGCCGAACGTGATAACCACTACACTACGGAAACAGGCTGCTTGCTTTTCTCACATCTTCTCGAAAATACAATTAACAGTATAGTGAATTGATCACACAATCTTCCAATTTTGCAGTTTCAAGAACTTGCGAATACAACATTTGAAGCCTAACTGATTTTTTGGGATTTCATGTAACGAGTTTTCGTAGTGTAGTGGTTATCACGTTTGCCTCACACGCGAAAGGCTCCCGGTTCGAACCCGGGCGAAAAGAAATATCATTTTGTTTTAATTGACGCCGCAGGAGAAAACAAATTCCAATTTACTTATAATTAACACCACCTTATGAAACGTGTCGTTGAAGACAATAGGTAAATTAGTGTACATTACACCTCTATTCATATATAGTGCTAAGTTATACTTGGAACATTGATAACGTGGATTAAAATGCAAATAACTTTGATTAACGCCACTGCAGAACTGCAGTTCAAGAGAAGTTAGCTTTATGGGCACGTAGTTTCACTTGTTATCCAGCATAGATATCGTTTCAAAATATTTACTGGATTCATATTGTTTCCGCCTGGGCTCGAACCAGGGACCTTTCGCGTGTTAGGCGAACGTGATAACCACTACACTACGGAAACAGGCTGCTTCCTTTTCTCACATCTTCTCGAAAATACAATTAACAGTATAGTGAATTGATCACACAATCTTCCAATTTTGCAGTTTCAAAAACTTGCGAATACAACATTTGGAGCCTAACTGATTTTTTGCGATTTCATGTAACGAGTTTTCGTAGTGCAGTGGTTATCACGTTTACCTCACACGCGAAAAGCCCCCGGTTTGAACCCGGGCGGAAACAAAAATCATTTTGTTTTAATTAACGCCGCATTGGAAAAGAAATTCCAATTTACTTATAATTAACACCACCTTATGAAACGTGTCGTTGAAGACAATAGGTAAATTAGTGTACATTACATCTCTATTCATATATAGTGCTAAGTTATACTTGGAACATTGATAACGTGGATTAAAATGCAAATAACTTTGATTAACGCCACTAAAAAACTGCAGTTGAAGAGAAGTTAGCTTTTATGCACGTAGTTTCAGATGGTATCCAGCATAGATATCGTTTCAAAATATTTACTGGCTTCATATTGTTTCCAACAGGGACCTTTCGCGTGTTAGCCGAACGTTATAACCACTACACTACGGAAACAGGCTGCTTGCTTTTCTCACATCTTCTCGAAAATACAATTAACAGTATAGTGAATTGATCACACAATCTTCCAATTTTGCAGTTTCAAAAACTTGCGAATACAACATTTGGAGCCTAACTGATTTTTTTCGATTTTATGTAACGAGTTTTCGTAGTGTAGTGGTTATCACGTTCGCCTCACACGCAAAATGCCCCCGGTACGAACCCGGGCGAAAACAAAAATTATTTAGTTTTAATTGACGCCGCAGGAGAAAACAAATTCCAATTTACTTATAATTAACACCACCTTATGAAACGTGTCGTTGAAGACAATAGGTAAATTAGTGTACATTACACCTCTATTCATACATAGTGCTAAGTTATACTTGGAACATTGATAACGTGGATTAAAATGCAAATAACTTTGATTAACGCCACTGCAGAACTGCAGTTCAAGAGAAGTTAGCTTTATGGGCACGTAGTTTCACATGGTATCCAGCATAGATATCGTTTCAAAATATTTACTGGCTTCATATTGTTTCCGCCAGGGACCTTTCGCGTGTTAGCCGAACGTGATAACCACTACACTACGGAAACAGGCTGCTTGCTTTTCTCACATCTTCTCGAAAATACAATTAACAGTATAGTGAATTGATCACACAATCTTCCAATTTTGCAGTTTCAAAAACTTGCGAATACAACATTTGAAGCCTAACTGATTTTTTGGGATTTCATGTAACGAGTTTTCGTAGTGTAGTGGTTATCACGTTTGCCTAACACGCGAAAGGCTCCCGGTTCGAACCCGGGCGAAAACAAATATCATTTTGTTTTAATTGACGCCGCAGGAGAAAACAAATTCCAATTTACTTATAATTAACACCACCTTATGAAACGTGTCGTTGAAGACAATAGGTAAATTAGTGTACATTACACCTCTATTCATATATAGTGCTAAGTTATACTTGGAACATTGATAACGTGGATTAAAATGCAAATAACTTTGATTAACGCCACTAAAAAACTGCAGTTGAAGAGAAGTTAGCTTTTATGCACGTAGTTTCAGATGGTATCCAGCATAGATATCGTTTCAAAATATTTACTGGCTTCATATTGTTTCCAACAGGGACCTTTCGCGTGTTAGCCGAACGTTATAACCACTACACTACGGAAACAGGCTGCTTGCTTTTCTCACATCTTCTCGAAAATACAATTAACAGTATAGTGAATTGATCACACAATCTTCCAATTTTGCAGTTTCAAAAACTTGCGAATACAACATTTGGAGCCTAACTGATTTTTTTCGATTTTATGTAACGAGTTTTCGTAGTGTAGTGGTTATCACGTTCGCCTCACACGCAAAATGCCCCCGGTACGAACCCGGGCGAAAACAAAAATTATTTAGTTTTAATTGACGCCGCAGGAGAAAACAAATTCCAATTTACTTATAATTAACACCACCTTATGAAACGTGTCGTTGAAGACAATAGGTAAATTAGTGTACATTACACCTCTATTCATACATAGTGCTAAGTTATACTTGGAACATTGATAACGTGGATTAAAATGCAAATAACTTTGATTAACGCCACTGCAGAACTGCAGTTCAAGAGAAGTTAGCTTTATGGGCACGTAGTTTCACATGGTATCCAGCATAGATATCGTTTCAAAATATTTACTGGCTTCATATTGTTTCCGCCAGGGACCTTTCGCGTGTTAGCCGAACGTGATAACCACTACACTACGGAAACAGGCTGCTTGCTTTTCTCACATCTTCTCGAAAATACAATTAACAGTATAGTGAATTGATCACACAATCTTCCAATTTTGCAGTTTCAAAAACTTGCGAATACAACATTTGAAGCCTAACTGATTTTTTGGGATTTCATGTAACGAGTTTTCGTAGTGTAGTGGTTATCACGTTTGCCTAACACGCGAAAGGCTCCCGGTTCGAACCCGGGCGAAAACAAATATCATTTTGTTTTAATTGACGCCGCAGGAGAAAACAAATTCCAATTTACTTATAATTAACACCACCTTATGAAACGTGTCGTTGAAGACAATAGGTAAATTAGTGTACATTACACCTCTATTCATATATAGTGCTAAGTTATACTTGGAACATTGATAACGTGGATTAAAATGCAAATAACTTTGATTAACGCCACTGCAGAACTGCAGTTCAAGAGAAGTTAGCTTTATGGGCACGTAGTTTCACTTGTTATCCAGCATAGATATCGTTTCAAAATATTTACTGGATTCATGTTGTTTCCGCCTAGGCTCGAACCAGGGACCTTTCGCGTGTTAGGCGAACGTGATAACCACTACACTACGGAAACAGGCTGCTTCCTTTTCTCACATCTTCTCGAAAATACAATTAACAGTATAGTGAATTGATCACACAATCTTCCAATTTTGCAGTTTCAAAAACTTGCGAATACAACATTTGGAGCCTAACTGATTTTTTGCGATTTCATGTAACGAGTTTTCGTAGTGCAGTGGTTATCACGTTTACCTCACACGCGAAAAGCACCCGGTTTGAACCCGGGCGGAAACAAAAATCATTTTGTTTTAATTAACGCCGCATTGGAAAAGAAATTCCAATTTACTTATAATTAACACCACCTTATGAAACGTGTCGTTGAAGACAATAGGTAAATTAGTGTACATTACATCTCTATTCATATATAGTGCTAAGTTATACTTGGAACATTGATAACGTGGATTAAAATGCAAATAACTTTGATTAACGCCACTAAAAAACTGCAGTTGAAGAGAAGTTAGCTTTTATGCACGTAGTTTCAGATGGTATCCAGCATAGATATCGTTTCAAAATATTTTCTGGCTTCATATTGTTTCCAACAGGGACCTTTCGCGTGTTAGCCGAACGTTATAACCACTACACTACGGAAACAGGCTGCTTGCTTTTCTCACATTTTCTCGAAAATACAATTAACAGTATAGTGAATTGATCACACAATCTTCCAATTTTGCAGTTTCAAAAACTTGCGAATACAACATTTGAAGCCTAACTGATTTTTTGGGATTTCATGTAACGAGTTTTCGTAGTGTAGTGGTTATCACGTTTGCCTCACACGCGAAAGGCCCCCGGTTCGAACCCGGGCGAAAACAAATATCATTTTGTTTTAATTGACGCCGCAGGAGAAAACAAATTCCAATTTACTTATAATTAACACCACCTTATGAAACGTGTCGTTGAAGACAATAGGTAAATTAGTGTACATTACACCTCTATTCATATATAGTGCTAAGTTATACTTGGAACATTGATAACGTGGATTAAAATGCAAATAACTTTGATTAACGCCACTGCAGAACTGCAGTTCAAGAGAAGTTAGCTTTATGGGCACGTAGTTTCACATGGTATCCAGCATAGATATCGTTTCAAAATATTTACTGGATTCATATTGTTTCCGCCTGGGCTCGAACCAGGGACCTTTCGCGTGTTAGGCGAACGTGATAACCACTACACTACGGAAACAGGCTGCTTGCTTTTCTCACATCTTCTCGAAAATACAATTAACAGTATAGTGAATTGATCACACAATCTTCCAATTTTGCAGTTTCAAAAACTTGCGAATACAACATTTGGAGCCTAACTGATTTTTTTCGATTTTATGTAACGAGTTTTCGTAGTGTAGTGGTTATCACGTTCGCCTCACACGCAAAATGCCCCCGGTTCGAACCCGGGCGAAAACAAAAATTATTTAGTTTTAATTGACGCCGCAGGAGAAAACAAATTCCAATTTACTTATAATTAACACCACCTTATGAAACGTGTCGTTGAAGACACTAGATAAATTAGTGTACATTACACCTCTATTCATATAGAGTGCTAAGTTATACTTGGAACATTGATAACGTGGATTAAAATGCAAATAACTTTGATTAACGCCACTGCAGAACTGCAGTTCAAGAGAAGTTAGCTTTATGGGCACGTAGTTTCACATGGTATCCAGCATAGATATCGTTTCAAAATATTTACTGGCTTCATATTGTTTCCGCCAGGGACCTTTCGCGTGTTAGCCGAACGTGATAACCACTACACTACGGAAACAGGCTGCTTGCTTTTCTCACATCTTCTCAAAAATACAATTAACAGTATAGTGAATTGATCACACAATCTTCCAATTTTGCAGTTTCAAAAACTTGCGAATACAACATTTGAAGCCTAACTGATTTTTTGCGATTTCATGTAACGAGTTTTCGTAGTGTAGTGGTTATCACGTTCGCCTCACACGCGAAAGGCCCCCGGTTCGAACCCGGGCGAAAACAAAAATCATTCAATTTTAATTGACGCCGCAGGAGAAAACAAATTCCAATTTACTTATAATTAACACCACCTTATGAAACGTGTCGTTGAAGACAATAGGTAAATTAGTGTACATTACACCTCTATTCATATATAGTGCTAAGTTATACTTGGAACATTGATAACGTGGATTAAAATGCAAATAACTTTGATTAACGCCACTGCAGAACTGCAGTTCAAGAGAAGTTAGCTTTATGGGCACGTAGTTTCACATGGTATCCAGCATAGATATCGTTTCAAAATATTTACTGGCTTCATATTGTTTCCGCCAGGGACCTTTCGCGTGTTAGCCGAACGTGATAACCACTACACTACGGAAACAGGCTGCTTGCTTTTCTCACATCTTCTCAAAAATACAATTAACAGTATAGTGAATTGATCACACAATCTTCCAATTTTGCTGTTTCAAAAACTTGCGAATACAACATTTGAAGCCTAACTGATTTTTTGGGATTTCATGTAACGAGTTTTCGTAGTGTAGTGGTTATCACGTTCGCCTCACACGCGAAAGGCCCCCGGTTCGAACCCGGGCGAAAACAAATATCATTTAGTTTTAATTGACGCCGCAGGAGAAAACAAATTCCGGTTTACTTATAATTAACACCACCTTATGAAACGTATCGTTGAAAACAATAGGTAAATTAGTGTACATTTCACCTCTATTCATATATAGTGCTAAGTTATACTTGGAACATTGATAACGTGGATTAAAATGCAAATAACTTTGATTAACGCCACTGCAGAACTGCAGTTCAAGAGAAGTTAGCTTTATGGGCACGTAGTTTCACATGGTATCCAGCATAGATATCGTTTCAAACTATTTACTGGCTTCATATTGTTTCCGCCTGGGCTCGAACCAAGGACCTTTCGCGTGTTAGGCGAACGTGATAACCACTACACTACGGAAACAGGCTGCTTGCTTTTCTCACATCTTCTCGAAAATACAATTAACAGTATAGTGAATTGATCACACAATCTTCCAATTTTGCAGTTTCAAAAACTTGCGAATACAACATTTGAAGCCTAACTGATTTTTTGCGACTTCATGTATCGAGTTTTCGTAGTGTAGTGGTTATCACGTTTGCCTCACCCGCGAAAGCCCCCCGGTTCGAACCCGGGCGAAAACAAATATCATTTTGTTTTAATTGACGCCGCAGGAGAAAACAAATTCCAATTTACTTATAATTAACACCACCTTATGAAACGTGTCGTTGAAGACAATAGGTAAATTAGTGTACATTACACCTCTATTCATATATAGTGCTAAGTTATACTTGGAACATTGATAACGTGGATTAAAATGCAAATAACTTTGATTAACGCCACTGCAGAACTGCAGTTCAAGAGAAGTTAGCTTTATGGGCACGTAGTTTCACATGGTATCCAGCATAGATATCGTTTCAAAATATTTACTGGATTCATATTGTTTCCGCCTGGGCTCGAACCAGGGACCTTTCGCGTGTTAGGCGAACGTGATAACCACTACACTACGGAAACAGGCTGCTTGCTTTTCTCACATCTTCTCGAAAATACAATTAACAGTATAGTGAATTGATCACACAATCTTCCAATTTTGCAGTTTCAAAAACTTGCGAATACAACATTTGAAGCCTAACTGATTTTTTGCGACTTCATGTATCGAGTTTTCGTAGTGTAGTGGTTATCACGTTTGCCTCACCCGCGAAAGGCCCCCGGTTCGAACCCGGGCGAAAACAAATATCATTTTGTTTTAATTGACGCCGCAGGAGAAAACAAATTCCAATTTACTTATAATTAACACCACCTTATGAAACGTGTCGTTGAAGACAATAGGTAAATTAGTGTACATTACACCTCTATTCATATATAGTGCTAAGTTATACTTGGAACATTGATAACGTGGATTAAAATGCAAATAACTTTGATTAACGCCACTGCAGAACTGCAGTTCAAGAGAAGTTAGCTTTATGGGCACGTAGTTTCACATGGTATCCAGCATAGATATCGTTTCAAAATATTTACTGGATTCATATTGTTTCCGCCTGGGCTCGAACCAGGGACCTTTCGCGTGTTAGGCGAACGTGATAACCACTACACTACGGAAACAGGCTGCTTGCTTTTCTCACATCTTCTCGAAAATACAATTAACAGTATAGTGAATTGATCACACAATCTTCCAATTTTGCATTTTCAAAAACTTGCGAATACAACATTTGAAGCCTAACTGATTTTTTGGGATTTCATGTAACGAGTTTTCGTAGTGTAGTGGTTATCACGTTTGCCTCACACGCGAAAGGCCCCTGGTTCGAACCCGGGCGAAAACAAATATCATTTTGTTTTAATTGACGCCGCAGGAGAAAACAAATTCCAATTTACTTATAATTAACACCACCTTATGAAACGTGTCGTTGAAGACAATAGGTAAATTAGTGTACATTACACCTCTATTCATATATAGTGCTAAGTTATACTTGGAACATTGATAACGTGGATTAAAATGCAAATAACTTTGATTAACGCCACTGCAGAACTGCAGTTCAAGAGAAGTTAGCTTTATGGGCACGTAGTTTCACATGGTATCCAGCATAGATATCGTTTCAAAATATTTACTGGCTTCATATTGTTTCCGCCAGGGACCTTTCGCGTGTTAGCCAAACGTGATAACCACTACACTACGGAAACAGGCTGCTTGCTTTTCTCACATCTTCTCGAAAATACAATTAACTGTATAGTGAATTGATCACACAATCTTCCAATTTTGCAGTTTCAAAAACTTGCGAATACAACATTTGAAACCTAACTGATTTTTTGGGATTTCATGTAACGAGTTTTCGTAGTGTAGTGGTTATCACGTTTGCCTCACACGCGAAAGGCCCCCGGTTCGAACCCGGGCGAAAACAAAAATCATTTTGTTTTAATTAACGCCGCATTGGAAAAGAAATTCCAATTTACTTACAATTAACACCACCTTATGAAACGTGTCGTTGAAGACAATAGGTAAATTAGTGTACATTACACCTCTATTCATATATAGTGCTAAGTTATACTTGGAACATTGATAACGTGGATTAAAATGCAAATAACTTTGATTAACGCCACTGCAGAACTGCAGTTCAAGAGAAGTTAGCTTTATGGGCACGTAGTTTCACATGGTATCCAGCATAGATATCGTTTCAAAATATTTACTGGCTTCATATTGTTTCCGCCTGGGCTCGAACCAGGGACCTTTCGCGTGTTAGGCGAACGTGATAACCACTACACTACGGAAACAAGTTGCTTGCTTTTCTCACATCTTCTCGAAAATACAATTAACAGTATAGTGAATTGATCGCACAATCTTCCAATTTTGCAGTTTCAAAAACTTGCGAATACAACATTTGAAGCCTAACTGATTTTTTGCGATTTCATGTAACGAGTTTTCGTAGTGTAGTGGTTATCACGTTCGCCTCACAGGCGAAATGCCCCCGGTTCGAACCCGGGCGAAAACAATAATTATTTAGTTTTAATTGACGCCGCAGGAGAAAACAAATTCCAATTTACTTATAATTAACACCACCTTATGAAACGTGTCGTTTAAGACAATAGGTAAATTAGTGTACATTACACCTCTATTCATATATAGTGCTAAGTTATACTTGGAACATTGATAACGTGGATTAAAATGCAAATAACTTTGATTAACGCCACTGCAGAACTGCAGTTCAAGAGAAGTTAGCTTTATGGGCACGTAGTTTCACATGGTATCCAGCATAGATATCGTTTCAAAATATTTACTGGCTTCATATTGTTTCCGCCAGGGACCTTTCGCGTGTTAGCCGAACGTGATAGCCACTACACTACGGAAACAGGCTGCTTGCTTTTCTCACATCTTCTCGAAAATACAATTAACAGTATAGTGAATTGATCACACAATCTTCGAACCCTCCCTCGAACCAGGGACCTTTCGCGTGTTAGGCGAACGTGATAACCACTACACCACGGAAACAGGTTGCTCGCTTTTCTCACATCTTCTCGAAAATACAATTAACAGTATAGTGAATTGATCACACAATCTTCCAATTTTGCAGTTTCAAAAACTTGCGAATACAACATTTGAAGCCTAACTGATTTTTTGCGATTTCATGTAAATTAGTGTACATTACACCTCTATTCATATATAGTGCTAAGTTATAATTGGAACATTGATAACGTGGATTAAAATGCAAATAACTTTGATTAACGCCACTGCAGAACTGAAGTTCAAGAGAAGTTAGCTTTATGGGCACGTAGTTTCACATGGTATCCAGCATAGATATCGTTTCAAAATATTTACTGGCTTCATATTGTTTCCGCCTGGGCTCGAACCAGGGACCTTTCGCGTGTTAGGCGAACGTGATAACCACTACACCACGGAAACAGCTTGCTCGCTTTTCTCACATCTTCTCGAAAATACAATTAACAGTATAGTGAATTGATCACACAATCTTCCAATTTTGCAGTTTCAAAAACTTGCGAATACAACATTTGAAGCCTAACTGATTTTTTGCGATTTCATGTAACGAGTTTTCGTAGTGTAGTGGTTATCACGTTCGCCTCACACGCAAAAGGCCCCCGGTTCGAACCCGGGCGAAAACAAAAATCATTCAGTTTTAATTGACGCCGCAGGAGAAAACAAATTCCAATTTACTTATAATTAACACCACCTTATGAAACGTGTCCTTGAAGACAATAGGTAAATTAGTGTACATTACACCTCTATTCATACATAGTGCTAAGTTATACTTGGAACATTGATAACGTGGATTAAAATGCAAATAACTTTGATTAACGCCACTGCAGAACTGCAGTTCAAGAGAAGTTAGCTTTATGGGCACGTAGTTTCACATGGTATCCAGCATAGATATCGTTTCAAAATATTTACTGGCTTCATATTGTTTCCGCCAGGGACCTTTCGCGTGTTAGCCAAACGTGATAACCACTACACTACGGAAACAGGCTGCTTGCTTTTCTCACATCTTCCCGAAAATACAATTAACTGTATAGTGAATTGATCACACAATCTTCCAATTTTGCAGTTTCAAAAACTTGCGAATACAACATTTGAAGCCTAACTGATTTTTTGGGATTTCATGTAACGAGTTTTCGTAGTGTAGTGGTTATCACGTTTGCCTCACACGCGAAAGGCCCCCGGTTCGAACCCGGGCGAAAACAAAAATCATTTTGTTTTAATTAACGCCGCATTGGAAAAGAAATTCCAATTTACTTACAATTAACACCACCTTATGAAACGTGTCGTTGAAGACAATAGGTAAATTAGTGTACATTACACCTCTATTCATATATAGTGCTAAGTTATACTTGGAACATTGATAACGTGGATTAAAATGCAAATAACTTTGATTAACGCCACTGCAGAACTGCAGTTCAAGAGAAGTTAGCTTTATGGGCACGTAGTTTCACATGGTATCCAGCATAGATATCGTTTCAAAATATTTACTGGCTTCATATTGTTTCCGCATGGGCTCGAACCAGGGACCTTTCGCGTGTTAGGCGAACGTGATAACCACTACACTACGGAAACAAGTTGCTTGCTTTTCTCACATCTACTCGAAAATACAATTAGCAGTATAGTGAATTAATCACACAATCTTCCAATTTTGCAGTTTCAAAAACTTGCGAATACAACATTTGAAGCCTAACTGATTTTTTGCGATTTCATGTAACGAGTTTTCGTAGTGTAGTGGTTATCACGTTCGCCTCACATGCGAAATGCCCCCGGTTCGAACCCGGGCGAAAACAATAATTATTTAGTTTTAATTGACGCCGCAGGAGAAAACAAATTCCAATTTACTTATAATTAACACCACCTAATGAAACGTGTCGTTTAAGACAATAGGTAAATTAGTGTACATTACACCTCTATTCATATATAGTGCTAAGTTATACTTGGAACATTGATAACGTGGATTAAAATGCAAATAACTTTGATTAACGCCACTGCAGAACTGCAGTTCAAGAGAAGTTAGCTTTATGGGCACGTAGTTTCACATGGTATCCAGCATAGATATCGTTTCAAAATATTTACTGGCTTCATATTGTTTCCGCCAGGGACCTTTCGCGTGTTAGCCGAACGTGATAGCCACTACACTACGGAAACAGGCTGCTTGCTTTTCTCACATCTTCTCGAAAATACAATTAACAGTATAGTGAATTGATCACACAATCTTCGAACCCTCCCTCGAACCAGGGACCTTTCGCGTGTTAGGCGAACGTGATAACCACTACACCACGGAAACAGGTTGCTCGCTTTTCTCACATCTTCTCGAAAATACAATTAACAGTATAGTGAATTGATCACACAATCATCCAATTTTGCAGTTTCAAAAACTTGCGAATACAACATTTGAAGCCTAACTGATTTTTTGCGATTTCATGTAAATTAGTGTACATTACACCTCTATTCATATATAGTGCTAAGTTATAATTGGAACATTGATAACGTGGATTAAAATGCAAATAACTTTGATTAACGCCACTGCAGAACTGAAGTTCAAGAGAAGTTAGCTTTATGGGCACGTAGTTTCACATGGTATCCAGCATAGATATCGTTTCAAAATATTTACTGGCTTCATATTGTTTCCGCCTGGGCTCGAACCAGGGACCTTTCGCGTGTTAGGCGAACGTGATAACCACTACACCACGGAAACAGGTTGCTCGCTTTTCTCACATCTTCTCGAAAATACAATTAACAGTATAGTGAATTGATCACACAATCTTCCAATTTTGCAGTTTCAAAAACTTGCGAATACAACATTTGAAGCCTAACTGATTTTTTGCGATTTCATGTAACGAGTTTTCGTAGTGTAGTGGTTATCACGTTCGCCTCACACGCAAAAGGCCCCCGGTTCGAACCCGGGCGAAAACAAAAATCATTCAGTTTTAATTGACGCCGCAGGAGAAAACAAATTCCAATTTACTTATAATTAACACCACCTTATGAAACGTGTCCTTGAAGACAATAGGTAAATTAGTGTACATTACACCTCTATTCATATATAGTGCTAAGTTATACTTGGAACATTGATAACGTGGATTAAAATGCCAATAACTTTGATTAACGCCACTGCAGAACTGCAGTTCAAGAGAAGTTAGCTTTATGGGCACGTAGTTTCACATGGTATCCAGCATAGATAACGTTTCAAAATATTTACTGGCTTCATATTGTTTCCGCCTGGGCTCGAACCAGGGACCATTCGCGTGTTAGGCGATCGTGATAACCACTACACTACGTAAACAGGCTGCTTGCTTTTCTCACATCTTCTGGAAAATACAATTAACAGTATAGTGAATTGATCACACAATCGTCCAATTTTGCAGTTTCAAAAACTTGCGAATACAACATTTGAAGCCTAACTGATTTTTTGCGATTTCATGTAACGAGTTTTCGTAGTGTAGTGGTTATCACGTTCGCCTCACACGCGAAAGGCCCCCGGTTCGAACCCGGGCGAAAACAAAAATCATTCAGTTTTAATTGACGCCGCAGGAGAAAACAAATTCCAATTTACTTATAATTAACACCACCTTACGAAACGTGTCGTTGAAGACAATAGGTAAATTAGTGTACATTACACCTCTATGCATATATAGTGCTAAGTTATAATTGGAACATTGATAACGTGGATTAAAATGCAAATAACTTTGATTAACGCCACTGCAGAACTGCAGTTCAAGAGAAGTTAGCTTTATGGGCACGTAGTTTCACATGGTATCCAGCATAGATAACGTTTCAAAATATTTACTGGCTTCATATTGTTTCCGCCAGGGACCTTTCGCGTGTTAGCCGAACGTGATAGCCACTACACTACGGAAACAGGCTGCTTGCTTTTCTCACATCTTCTCGAAAATACAACTAACAGTATAGTGAATTGATCACACAATCTTCCAATTTTGCAGTTTCAAAAACTTGCGAATACAACATTTGAAGCCTAACTGATTTTTTGGGATTTCATGTAACGAGTTTTCGTAGTGTAGTGGTTATCACGTTTGCCTCACACGCGAAAGGTCCCCGGTTCGAACCCGGGCGAAAACAAAAATCATTTAGTTTTAATTAACGCCGCATTGGAAAAGAAATTTCAATTTACTTATAATTAACACCACCTTATGAAACGTGTCGTTGAAGACAATAGGTAAATTAGTGTACATTACACCTCTATTCATATATAGTGCTAAGTTATACTTGGAACATTGATAACGTGGATTAAAATGCAAATAACTTTGATTAACGCCACTGCAGAACTGCAGTTCAAGAGAAGTTAGCTTTATGGGCACGTAGTTTCACATGGTATCCAGCATAGATATCGTTTCAAAATATTTACTGGCTTCATATTGTTTCCGCCTGGGCTCGAACCAGGGACCTTTCGCGTGTTAGGCGAACGTGATAACCACTACACCACGGAAACAGGTTGCTTGCTTTTCTCACATCTTCTCGAAAATACAATTAACAGTATAGTGAATTGATCACACAATCTTCCAATTTTGCAGTTTCAAAAACTTGCGAATACAACATTTGAAGCCTAACTGATTTTTTGCGATTTCATGTAACGAGTTTTCGTAGTGTAGTGGTTATCACGTTCGCCTCACACGCGAAAGGCCCCCGGTTTGAACCCGGGCGAAAACAAAAATCATTCAGTTTTAATTGACGCCGCAGGAGAAAACAAATTCCAATTTACTTATAATTAACACCACCTTATGAAACGTGTCGTTGAAGACAATAGGTAAATTAGTGTACATTACACCTCTATTCATATATAGTGCTAAGTTATACTTGGAACATTGATAACGTGGATTAAAATGCAAATAACTTTGATTAACGCCACTGCAGAACTGCAGTTCAAGAGAAGTTAGCTTTATGGGCACGTAGATTCACATGGTATCCAGCATAGATATCGTTTCAAAATATTTACTGGCTTCATATTGTTTCCGCCAGGGACCTTTCGCGTGTTAGCCGAACGTGATAGCCACTACACTACGGAAACAGGCTGCTTGCTTTTCTCACATCTTCTCGAAAATACAACTAAAAGTATAGTGAATTGATCACACAATCTTCCAATTTTGCAGTTTCAAAAACTTGCGAATACAACATTTGAAGCCTAACTGATTTTTTGGGATTTCATGTAACGAGTTTTCGTAGTGTAGTGGTTATCACGTTTGCCTCACACGCGAAAGGTCCCCGGTTCGAACCCGGGCGAAAACAAAAATCATTTAGTTTTAATTAACGCCGCATTGGAAAAGAAATTCCAATTTACTTATAATTAACACCACCTTATGAAACGTGTCGTTGAAGACAATAGGTAAATTAGTGTACATTACACCTCTATTCATATATAGTGCTAAGTTATTCTTGGAACATTGATAACGTGGATTAAAATGCAAATAACTTTGATTAACGCCACTGCAGAACTGCAGTTCAAGAGAAGTTAGCTTTATGGGCACGTAGTTTCACATGGTATCGAGCATAGATATAGTTTCAAAATATTTACTGGCTTCATATTGTTTCCGCCTGGGCTCGAACCAGGGACCTTTCGCGTGTTAGGCGAACGTGATAACCACTACAGTACGGAAACAAGTTTCTTGCTTTTCTCACATCTTCTCGAAAATACAATTAACAGTATAGTGAATTGATCACACAATCTTCCAATTTTGCAGTTTCAAAAACTTGCGAATACAACATTTGAAGCCTAACTGATTTTTTGCGATTTCATGTAACGAGTTTTCGTAGTGTAGTGGTTATCACGTTCGCCTCACATGCGAAATGCCCCCGGTTCGAACCCGGGCGAAAACAATAATTATTTAGTTTTAATTGACGCCGCAGGAGAAAACAAATTCCAATTTACTTATAATTAACACCACCTTATGAAACGTGTCGTTGAAGACAATAGGTAAATTAGTGTACATTGCACCTCTATTCATATATAGTGCTAAGTTATACTTGGAACATTGATTACGTGGATTAAAATGCCAATAACTTTGATTAACGCCACTGCAGAACTGCAGTTCAAGAGAAGTTAGCTTTATGGGCACGTAGTTTCACATGGTATCGAGCATAGATATAGTTTCAAAATATTTACTGGCTTCATATTGTTTCCGCCTGGGCTCGAACCAGGGACCTTTCGCGTGTTAGGCGAACGTGATAACCACTACACTACGGAAACAAGTTGCTTGCTTTTCTCACATCTTCTCGAAAATACAATTAACAGTATAGTGAATTGATCACACAATCTTCCAATTTTGCAGTTTCAAAAACGTGCGAATACAACATTTGAAGCCTAACTGATTTTTTGCGATTTCATGTAACGAGTTTTCGTAGTGTAGTGGTTATCACGTTCGCCTCACATGCGAAATGCCCCCGGTTCGAACCCGGGCGAAAACAATAATTATTTAGTTTTAATTGACGCCGCAGGAGAAAACAAATTCCAATTTACTTATAATTAACACCACCTTATGAAACGTGTCGCTGAAGACAATAGGTAAATTAGTGTACATTACACCTCTATTCATATATAGTGCTAAGTTATACTTGGAACATTGATTACGTGGATTAAAATGCCAATAACTTTGATTAACGCCACTGCAGAACTGCAGTTCAAGAGAAGTTAGCTTTATGGGCACGTAGTTTCACATGGTATCCAGCATAGATAACGTTTCAAAATATTTACTGGCTTCATATTGTTTCCGCCTGGGCTCGAACCAGGGACCTTTCGCGTGTTAGGCGAACGTGATAACCACTACACTACGGAAACAGGCTGCTTGCTTTTCTCACATCTTCTCGAAAATACAATTAACAGTATAGTGAATTGATCACACAATCTTCCAATTTTGCAGTTTCAAAAACTTGCGAATACAACATTTGAAGCCTAACTGATTTTTTGCGATTTCATGTAACGAGTTTTCGTAGTGTAGTGGTTATCACGTTCCCCTCACACGCGAAATGCCCCCGGTTCGAACCCGGGCGAAAACAAAAATTATTTAGTTTTAATTGACGCCGCAGGAGAAAACAAATTCCAATTTACTTATAATTAACACCACCTTATGAAACGTGTCGTTGAAGACAATAGGTAAATTAGTGTACATTACACCTCTATTCATATATAGTGCTAAGTTATACTTGGAACATTGATAACGTGGATTAAAATGCAAATAACTTTGATTAACGCCACTGCAGAACTGCAGTTCAAGAGAAGTTAGCTTTATGGGCACGTAGTTTCACATGGTATCCAGCATAGATATCGTTTCAAAATATTTACTGGCTTCATATTGTTTCCGCCAGGGACCTTTCGCGTGTTAGCCGAACGTGATAGCCACTACACTACGGAAACAGGCTGCTTGCTTTTCTCACATCTTCTCGAAAATACAACTAACAGTATAGTGAATTGATCACACAATCTTCCAATTTTGCAGTTTCAAAAACTTGCGAATACAACATTTGAAGCCTAACTGATTTTTTGCGATTTCATGTAACGAGTTTTCGTAGTGTAGTGGTTATCACGTTCGCCTCACATGCGAAATGCCCCCGGTTCGAACCCGGGCGAAAACAATAATTATTTAGTTTTAATTGACGCCGCAGGAGAAAACAAATTCCAATTTACTTATAATTAACACCACCTTATGAAACGTGTCGTTGAAGACAATAGGTAAATTAGTGTACATTACACCTCTATTCATATATAGTGCTAAGTTATACTTGGAACATTGATTACGTGGATTAAAATGCCAATAACTTTGATTAACGCCACTGCAGAACTGCAGTTCAAGAGAAGTTAGCTTTATGGGCACGTAGTTTCACATGTTTTCGAGCATAGATATAGTTTCAAAATATTTACTGGCTTCATATTGTTTCCGCCTGGGCTCGAACCAGGGACCTTTCGCGTGTTAGGCGAACGTGATAACCACTACAGTACGGAAACAAGTTGCTTGCTTTTCTCACATCTTCTCGAAAATACAATTAACAGTATAGTGAATTGATCACACAATCTTCCAATTTTGCAGTTTCAAAAACTTGCGAATACAACATTTGAAGCCTAACTGATTTTTTGCGATTTCATGTAACGAGTTTTCGTAGTGTAGTGGTTATCACGTTCGCCTCACATGCGAAATGCCCCCGGTTCGAACCCGGGCGAAAACAATAATTATTTAGTTTTAATTGACGCCGCAGGAGAAAACAAATTCCAATTTACTTATAATTAACACCACCTTATGAAACGTGTCGTTGAAGACAATAGGTAAATTAGTGTACATTACACCTCTATTCATATATAGTGCTAAGTTATACTTGGAACATTGATTACGTGGATTAAAATGCCAATAACTTTGATTAACGCCACTGCAGAACTGCAGTTCAAGAGAAGTTAGCTTTATGGGCACGTAGTTTCACATGGTATCGAGCATAGATATAGTTTCAAAATATTTACTGGCTTCATATTGTTTCCGCCTGGGCTCGAACCAGGGACCTTTCGCGTGTTAGGCGAACGTGATAACCACTACACTACGGAAACAAGTTGCTTGCTTTTCTCACATCTTCTCGAAAATACAATTAACAGTATAGTGAATTGATCACACAATCTTCCAATTTTGCAGTTTCAAAAACGTGCGAATACAACATTTGAAGCCTAACTGATTTTTTGCGATTTCATGTAACGAGTTTTCGTAGTGTAGTGGTTATCACGTTCGCCTCACATGCGAAATGCCCCCGGTTCGAACCCGGGCGAAAACAATAATTATTTAGTTTTAATTGACGCCGCAGGAGAAAACAAATTCCAATTTACTTATAATTAACACCACCTTATGAAACGTGTCGCTGAAGACAATAGGTAAATTAGTGTACATTACACCTCTATTCATATATAGTGCTAAGTTATACTTGGAACATTGATTACGTGGATTAAAATGCCAATAACTTTGATTAACGCCACTGCAGAACTGCAGTTCAAGAGAAGTTAGCTTTATGGGCACGTAGTTTCACATGGTATCCAGCATAGATAACGTTTCAAAATATTTACTGGCTTCATATTGTTTCCGCCTGGGCTCGAACCAGGGACCTTTCGCGTGTTAGGCGAACGTGATAACCACTACACTACGGAAACAGGCTGCTTGCTTTTCTCACATCTTCTCGAAAATACAATTAACAGTATAGTGAATTGATCACACAATCTTCCAATTTTGCAGTTTCAAAAACTTGCGAATACAACATTTGAAGCCTAACTGATTTTTTGCGATTTCATGTAACGAGTTTTCGTAGTGTAGTGGTTATCACGTTCCCCTCACACGCGAAATGCCCCCGGTTCGAACCCGGGCGAAAACAAAAATTATTTAGTTTTAATTGACGCCGCAGGAGAAAACAAATTCCAATTTACTTATAATTAACACCACCTTATGAAACGTGTCGTTGAAGACAATAGGTAAATTAGTGTACATTACACCTCTATTCATATATAGTGCTAAGTTATACTTGGAACATTGATAACGTGGATTAAAATGCAAATAACTTTGATTAACGCCACTGCAGAACTGCAGTTCAAGAGAAGTTAGCTTTATGGGCACGTAGTTTCACATGGTATCCAGCATAGATATCGTTTCAAAATATTTACTGGCTTCATATTGTTTCCGCCAGGGACCTTTCGCGTGTTAGCCGAACGTGATAGCCACTACACTACGGAAACAGGCTGCTTGCTTTTCTCACATCTTCTCGAAAATACAACTAACAGTATAGTGAATTGATCACACAATCTTCCAATTTTGCAGTTTCAAAAACTTGCGAATACAACATTTGAAGCCTAACTGATTTTTTGCGATTTCATGTAACGAGTTTTCGTAGTGTAGTGGTTATCACGTTCGCCTCACACGCGAAATGCCCCCGGTTCGAACCCGGGCGAAAACAAAAATTATTTAGTTTTAATTGACGCCGCAGGAGAAAACAAATTCCAATTTACTTATAATTAACACCACCTTATGAAACGTGGTGTTGAAGACAATAGGTAAATTAGTGTACATTACACCTCTATTCATATATAGTGCTAAGTTATACTTGGAACATTGATAACGTGGATTAAAATGCAAATAACTTTGATTAACGCCACTGCAGAACTGCAGTTCAAGAGAAGTTAGCTTTATGGGCACGTAGTTTCACATGGTATCCAGCATAGATATCGTTTCAAAATATTTACTGGCTTCATATTGTTTCCGCCAGGGACCTTTCGCGTGTTAGCCGAACGTGATAGCCACTACACTACGGAAACAGGCTGCTTGCTTTTCTCACATCTTCTCGAAAATACAACTAACAGTATAGTGAATTGATCACACAATCTTCCAATTTTGCAGTTTCAAAAACTTGCGAATACAACATTTGAAGCCTAACTGATTTTTTGGGATTTCATGTAACGAGTTTTCGTAGTGTAGTGGTTATCACGTTTGCCTCACACGCGAAAGGTCCCCGGTTCGAACCCGGGCGAAAACAAAAATCATTTAGTTTTAATTAACGCCGCATTGGAAAAGAAATTTCAATTTACTTATAATTAACACCACCTTATGAAACGTGTCGTTGAAGACAATAGGTAAATTAGTGTACATTACACCTCTATTCATATATAGTGCTAAGTTATTCTTGGAACATTGATAACGTGGATTAAAATGCAAATAACTTTGATTAACGCCACTGCAGAACTGCAGTTCAAGAGAAGTTAGCTTTATGGGTACGTAGTTTCACATGGTATCCAGCATAGATATCGTTTCAAAATATTTACTGGCTTCATATTGTTTCCGCCTGGGTTCGAACCAGGGACCTTTCGCGTGTTAGGCGAACGTGATAACCACTACACCACGGAAACAGGTTGCTTGCTTTTCTCACATCTTCTCGAAAATACAATTAACAGTATAGTGAATTGATCACACAATCTTCCAATTTTGCAGTTTCAAAAACTTGCGAATACAACATTTGAAGCCTAACTGATTTTTTGCGATTTCATGTAACGAGTTTTCGTAGTGTAGTGGTTATCACGTTCGCCTCACACGCGAAAGGCCCCCGGTTTGAACCCGGGCGAAAACAAAAATCATTCAGTTTTAATTGACGCCGCAGGAGAAAACAAATTCCAATTTACTTATAATTAACACCACCTTATGAAACGTGTCGTTGAAGACAATAGGTAAATTAGTGTACATTACACCTCTATTCATATATAGTGCTAAGTTATACTTGGAACATTGATAACGTGGATTAAAATGCAAATAACTTTGATTAACGCCACTGCAGAACTGCAGTTCAAGAGAAGTTAGCTTTATGGGCACGTAGATTCACATGGTATCCAGCATAGATATCGTTTCAAAATATTTACTGGCTTCATATTGTTTCCGCCAGGGACCTTTCGCGTGTTAGCCGAACGTGATAGCCACTACACTACGGAAACAGGCTGCTTGCTTTTCTCACATCTTCTCGAAAATACAACTAAAAGTATAGTGAATTGATCACACAATCTTCCAATTTTGCAGTTTCAAAAACTTGCGAATACAACATTTGAAGCCTAACTGATTTTTTGCGATTTCATGTAACGAGTTTTCGTAGTGTAGTGGTTATCACGTTCGCCTCACACGCGAAAGGCCCCCGGTTCGAACCCGGGCGAAAACAAAAATCATTCAGTTTTAATTGACGCCGCAGGAGAAAACAAATTCCAATTTACTTATAATTAACACCACCTTACGAAACGTGTCGTTGAAGACAATAGGTACATTAGTGTACCTTACACCTCTATTCATATATAGTGCTAAGTTATACTTGGAACATTGATAACGTGGATTAAAATGCAAATAACTTTGATTAACGCCACTGCAGAACTGCAGTTCAAGAGAAGTTAGCTTTATGGGCACGTAGTTTCACATGGTATCCAGCATAGATAACGTTTCAAAATATTTACTGGCTTCATATTGTTTCCGCTAGGGACCTTTCGCGTGATAACCACTACACTACGGAAACAGGCTGCTTGCTTTTCTCACATCTTCTCGAAAATACAATTAACAGTATAGTGAATTGATCACACAATCTTCCAATTTTGCAGTTTCAAAAACTTGCGAATACAACATTTGAAGCCTAACTAATTTTTTGGGATTTCATGTAACGAGTTTTCGTAGTGTAGTGGTTATCACGTTTGCCTCACACGCGAAAGGTCCCCGGTTCGAACCCGGGCGAAAACAAAAATCATTTAGTTTTAATTAACGCCGCATTGGAAAAGAAATTCCAATTTACTTATAATTAACACCACCTTATGAAACGTGTCGTTGAAGACAATAGGTAAATTAGTGTACATTACACCTCTATTCATATATAGTGCTAAGTTATTCTTGGAACATTGATAACGTGGATTAAAATGCAAATAACTTTGATTAACGCCACTGCAGAACTGCAGTTCAAGAGAAGTTAGCTTTATGGGCACGTAGTTTCACATGGTATCGAGCATAGATATCGTTTCAAAATATTTACTGGCTTCATATTGTTTCCGCCTGGGCTCGAACCAGGGACCTTTCGCGTGTTAGGCGAACGTGATAACCACTACACTACGGAAACAAGTTGCTTGCTTTTCTCACATCTTCTCGAAAATACAATTAACAGTATAGTGAATTGATCACACAATCTTCCAATTTTGCAGTTTCAAAAACTTGCGAATACAACATTTGAAGCCTAACTGATTTTTTGCGATTTCATGTAACGAGTTTTCGTAGTGTAGTGGTTATCACGTTCGCCTCACACGCGAAAGGCCCTCGGTTCGAACCCGGGCGAAAACAAAAATCATTCAGTTTTAATTGACGCCGCAGGAGAAAACAAATTCCAATTTACTTATAATTAACACCACCTTACGAAACGTGTCGTTGAAGACAATAGGTAAATTAGTGTACATTACACCTCTATTCATATATAGTGCTAAGTTATACTTGGAACATTGATAACGTGGATTAAAATGCAAATAACTTTGATTAACGCCACTGCAGAACTGCAGTTCAAGAGAAGTTAGCTTTATGGGCACGTAGTTTCACATGGTATCCAGCATAGATAACGTTTCAAAATATTTACTGGCTTCATATTGTTTCCGCTAGGGACCTTTCGCGTGTTAGCCGAACGTGATAACCACTACACTACGGAAACAGGCTGCTTGCTTTTCTCACATCTTCTCGAAAATACAATTAACAGTATAGTGAATTGATCACACAATCTTCCAATTTTGCAGTTTCAAAAACTTGCGAATACAACATTTGAAGCCTAACTAATTTTTTGGGATTTCATGTAACGAGTTTTCGTAGTGTAGTGGTTATCACGTTCGCCTCACACGCGAAAGGCCCCCGGTTCGAACCCGGGCGAAAACAAAAATCATTTAGTTTTAATTAACGCCGCAGGAGAAAAGAAATTCCAATTTACTTATAATTAACACCACCTTATGAAACGTGTCGTTGAAGACAATAGGTAAATTAGTGTACATTACACCTCTATTCATATATAGTGCTAAGTTATACTTGGAACATTGATAACGTGGATTAAAATGCAAATAACTTTGATTAACGCCACTGCAGAACTGCAGTTCAAGAGAAGTTAGCTTTATGGGCACGTAGTTTCACATGGTATCCAGCATAGATATCGTTTCAAAATATTTACTGGCTTCATATTGTTTCCGCCAGGGACCTTTCGCGTGTTAGCCGAACGTTATAACCACTACACTACGGAAACAGGCTGCTTGCTTTTCTCACATCTTCTCGAAAATACAATTAACAGTATAGTGAATTGATCACACAATCTTCCAATTTTGCAGTTTCAAAAACTTGCGAATACAACATTTGAAGCCTAACTAATTTTTTGGGATTTCATGTAACGAGTTTTCGTAGTGTAGTGGTTATCACGTTTGCCTCACACGCGAAAGGCCCCCGGTTCGAACCCGGGCGAAAACAAATATCATTTTGTTTTAATTGACGCCGCAGGAGAAAACAAATTCAAATTTACTTATAATTAACACCACTTTATGAAACGTGTCGTTGAAGACAATAGGTAAAGTAGTGTACATTACACCTCTATTCATATATAGTGCTAAGTTATACTTGGAACATTGATAACGTGGATTAAAATGCAAATAACTTTGATTAACGCCACTGCAGAACTGCAGTTCAAGAGAAGTTAGCTTTATGGGCACGTAGTTTCACATGGTATCCAGCATAGATATCGTTTCAAAATATTTACTGGCTTCATATTGTTTCCGCCTGGGCTCGAACCAGGGACCTTTCGCGTGTTAGGCGAACGTGATAACCACTACACTACGGAAACAGACTGCTTGCTTTTCTCACATCTTCTCGAAAATACAATTAACAGTATAGTGAATTGATCACACAATTTTCCAATTTTGCAGTTTCAAAAACTTGCGAATACAACATTTGAAGCCTAACTAATTTTTTGGGATTTCATGTAACGAGTTTTCGTAGTGTAGTGGTTATCACGTTTGCCTCACACGCGAAAGGCCCCCGGTTCGAACCCGGGCGAAAACAAATATCATTTTGTTTTAATTGACGCCGCAGGAGAAAACAAATTCAAATTTACTTATAATTAACACCACTTTATGAAACGTGTCGTTGAAGACAATAGGTAAATTAGTGTACATTACACCTCTATTCATATATAGTGCTAAGTTATACTTGGAACATTGATAACGTGGATTAAAATGCAAATAACTTTGATTAACGCCACTGCAGAACTGCAGTTCAAGAGAAGTTAGCTTTATGGGCACGTAGTTTCACATGGTATCCAGCATAGATATCGTTTCAAAATATTTACTGGCTTCATATTGTTTCCGCCTGGGCTCGAACCAGGGACCTTTCGCGTGTTAGGCGAACGTGATAACAACTACACTACGGAAACAGACTGCTTGCTTTTCTCACATCTTCTCGAATATACAATTAACAGTATAGTGAATTGATCACACAATTTTCCAATTTTGCTGTTTCAAAAACTTGCGAATACAACATTTGAAGCCTAACTGATTTTTTGCGATTTCATGTAACGAGTTTTCGTAGTGTAGTGGTTATCACGTTCGCCTCACACGCGAAATGCCCCCTGTTCGAACCCGGGCGAAAACAAAAATTATTTAGTTTTAATTGACGCCGCAGGAGAAAACAAATTCCAATTTACTTATAATTAACACCACCTTATGAAACGTGTCGTTGAAGACACTTGATAAATTAGTGTACATTACACCTCTATTCATATAGAGTGCTAAGTTATACTTGGAACATTGATAACGTGGATTAAAATGCAAATAACTTTGATTAACGCCACTGCAGAACTGCAGTTCAAGAGAAGTTAGCTTTATGGGCACGTAGTTTCACATGGTATCCAGCATAGATATCGTTTCAAAATATTTACTGTCTTCATATTGTTTCCGCCAGGGACCTTTCGCGTGTTAGCCGAACGTGATAGCCACTACACTACGGAAACAGGCTGCTTGCTTTTCTCACATCTTCTCGAAAATACAACTAACAGTATAGTGAATTGATCACACAATCTTCCAATTTTGCAGTTTCAAAAACTTGCGAATACAACATTTGAAGCCTAACTGATTTTTTGGGATTTCATGTAACGAGTTTTCGTAGTGTAGTGGTTATCACGTTTGCCTCACACGCGAAAGGTCCCCGGTTCGAACCCGGGCGAAAACAAAAATCATTTAGTTTTAATTAACGCCGCATTGGAAAAGAAATTCCAATTTACTTATAATTAACACCACCTTATGAAACGTGTCGTTGAAGACAATAGGTAAATTAGTGTACATTACACCTCTATTCATATATAGTGCTAAGTTATTCTTGGAACATTGATAACGTGGATTAAAATGCAAATAACTTTGATTAACGCCACTGCAGAACTGCAGTTCAAGAGAAGTTAGCTTTATGGGCACGTAGTTTCACATGGTATCGAGCATAGATATCGTTTCAAAATATTTACTGGCTTCATATTGTTTCCGCCTGGGCTCGAACCAGGGACCTTTCGCGTGTTAGGCGAACGTGATAACCACTACACTACGGAAACAAGTTGCTTGCTTTTCTCACATCTTCTCGAAAATACAATTAACAGTATAGTGAATTGATCACACAATCTTCCAATTTTGCAGTTTCAAAAACTTGCGAATACAACATTTGAAGCCTAACTGATTTTTTGCGATTTCATGTAACGAGTTTTCGTAGTGTAGTGGTTATCACGTTCGCCTCACATGCGAAATGCCCCCGGTTCGAACCCGGGCGAAAACAATAATTATTTAGTTTTAATTGACGCCGCAGGAGAAAACAAATTCCAATTTACTTATAATTAACACCACCTTATGAAACGTGTCGTTGAAGAAAATAGGTAAATTAGTGTACATTACACCTCTTTTCATATATAGTGCTAAGTTATACTTGGAACATTGATTACGTGGATTAAAATGCCAATAACTTTGATTAACGCCACTGCAGAACTGCAGTTCAAGAGAAGTTAGCTTTATGGGCACGTAGTTTCACATGGTATCCAGCATAGATAACGTTTCAAAATATTTACTGGCTTCATATTGTTTCCTCCTGGGCTCGAACCAGGGACCTTTCGCGTGTTAGGCGAACGTGATAACCACTACACTACGGAAACAGGCTGCTTGCTTTTCTCACATCTTCTCGAAAATACAATTAACAGTATAGTGAATTGATCACACAATCTTCCAATTTTGCAGTTTCAAAAACTTGCGAATACAACATTTGAAGCCTAACTGATTTTTTGCGATTTCATGTAACGAGTTTTCGTAGTGTAGTGGTTATCACGTTCGCCTCACACGCGAAAGGCCCCCGGTTCGAACCCGGGCGAAAACAAAAATCGTTAAGTTTTAATTGACGCCGCAGGAGAAAACAAATTCCAATTTACTTATAATTAACACCACCTTACGAAACGTGTCGTTGAAGACAATAGGTAAATTAGTGTACATTACACCTCTATTCATATATAGTGCTAAGTTATACTTGGAACATTGATAACGTGGATTAAAATGCAAATAACTTTGACTAACGCCACTGCAGAACTGCAGTTCAAGAGAAGTTAGCTTTATGGGCACGTAGTTTCACATGGTATCCAGCATAGATATCGTTTCAAAATATTTACTGGCTTCATATTGTTTCCGCCATGGACCTTTCGCGTGTTAGCCGAACGTGATAACCACTACACTACGGAAACAGGCTGCTTGCTTTTCTCACATCTTCTCGAAAATACAATTAACAGTATAGTGAATTGATCACACAATCTTCCAATTTTGCAGTTTCAAAAACTTGCGAATACAACATTTGAAGCCTAACTGATTTTTTGGGATTTCATGTAACGAGTTTTCGTAGTGTAGTGGTTATCACGTTTGCCTCACACGCGAAAGGCCCCCGGTTCGAACCCGGGCGAAAACAAATATCATTTAGTTTTAATTGACGCCGCAGGAGAAAACAAATTCCAGTTTACTTATAATTAACACCACCTTATGAAACGTGTCGTTGAAAACAATAGGTAAATTAGTGTACATTACACCTCTATTCATATATAGTGCTAAGTTATACTTGGAACATTGATAACGTGGATTAAAATGCAAATAACTTTGATTAACGCCACTGCAGAACTGCAGTTCAAGAGAAGTTAGCTTTATGGGCACGTAGTTTCACATGGTATCCAGCATAGATATCGATTCAAAATTTTTACTGGCTTCATATTGTTTCCGCCTGGGCTCGAACCAGGGACCTTTCGCGTGTTAGGCGAACGTGATAACCACTACAATACGGAAACAGGCTGCTTGCTTTTCTCACATCTTCTCGAAAATACAATTAACAGTATAGTGAATTGATCACACAATCTTCCAATTTTGCAGTTTCAAAAACTTGCGAATACAACATTTGAAGCCTAACTGATTTTTTGCGATTTCATGTAACGAGTTTTCGTAGTGTAGTGGTTATCACGTTCGCCTCACACGCGAAATGCCCCCGGTTCGAACCCGGGCGAAAATAAAAATCATTTAGTTTTAATTAACGCCGCATTGGAAAAGAAATTCCAATTTACTTATAATTAACACCACCTTATTAAACGTGTCGTTGAAGACAATAGGTAAATTAGTGTACATTACACCTCTATTCATATATAGTGCTAAGTTATACTTGGAACATTGATAACGTGGATTAAAATGCAAATAACTTTGATTAACGCCACTGCAGAACTGCAGTTCAAGAGAAGTTAGCTTTATGGGCACGTAGTTTCACATGGTATCCAGCATAGATATCGTTTCAAAATATTTACTGGCTTCATATTGTTTCCGCCTGGGCTCGAACCAGGGACCTTTCGCGTGTTAGGCGAACGTGATAACCACTACACTACGGAAACAAGTTGCTTGCTTTTCTCACATCTTCTCGAAAATACAATTAACAGTATAGTGAATTGATCACACAATCTTCCAATTTTGCAGTTTCAAAAACTTGCGAATACAACATTTGAAGCCTAACTGATTTTTTGCGATTTCATGTAACGAGTTTTCGTAGTGTAGTGGTTATCACGTTCGCCTCACAGGCGAAATGCCCCCGGTTCGAACCCGGGCGAAAACAATAATTATTTAGTTTTAATTGACGCCGCAGGAGAAAACAAATTCCAATTTACTTATAATTAACACCACCTTATGAAACGTGTCGTTGAAGACAATAGGTAAATTAGTGCACATTACACCTCTATTCATATATAGTGCTAAGTTATACTTGGAACATTGATAACGTGGATTAAAATGCAAATAACTTTGATTAACGCCACTGCAGAACTGCAGTTCAAGAGAAGTTAGCTTTATGGGCACGTAGTTTCACATGGTATCCAGCATAGATATCGTTTCAAAATATTTACTGGCTTCATATTGTTTCCGCCAGGGACCTTTCGCGTGTTAGCCGAACGTGATAGCCACTACACTACGGAAACAGGCTGCTTGCTTTTCTCACATCTTCTCGAAAATACAACTAACAGTATAGTGAATTGATCACACAATCTTCCAATTTTGCAGTTTCAAAAACTTGCGAATACAACATTTGAAGCCTAACTGATTTTTTGGGATTTCATGTAACGAGTTTTCGTAGTGTAGTGGTTATCACGTTTGCCTCACACGCGAAAGGCCCCCGGTTCGAACCCGGGCGAAAACAAATATCATTTAGTTTTAATTGACGCCGCAGGAGAAAACAAATTCCAGTTTACTTATAATTAACACCACCTTATGAAACGTGTCGTTGAAAACAATAGGTAAATTAGTGTACATTACACCTCTATTCATATATAGTGCTAAGTTATACTTGGAACATTGATAACGTGGATTAAAATGCAAATAACTTTGACTAACGCCACTGCAGAACTGCAGTTCAAGAGAAGTTAGCTTTATGGGCACGTAGTTTCACATGGTATCCAGCATAGATATCGTTTCAAAATATTTACTGGCTTCATATTGTTTCCGCCTGGTCTCGAACCAGGGACCTTTCGCGTGTTAGACGAACGTGATAACCACTACACTACGGAAACAGGCTGCTTGCTTTTCTCACATCTTCTCGAAAATACAATTAACAGTATAGTGAATTGATCATACAATCTTCCAATTTTGCAGTTTCAAAAACTTGCGAATACAACATTTGAAGCCTAACTGATTTTTTGGGATTTCATGTAACGAGTTTTCGTAGTGTAGTGGTTATCACGTTCGCCTCAAACGCGAAAGGCCCCCGGTTCGAACCCGGGCGAAAACAAAAATCATTTAGTTTTAATTGACGCCGCAGGAGAAAACAAATTCCAATTTACTTATAATAAACACCATCTTATGAAACGTGTCGTTGAAGACAATAGGTAAATTAGTGTACATTACACGCGAAAGGCCCCCGGTTCGAACCCGGGCGAAAACAAAAATCATTGAGTTTTAATTAACGCTGCAGGAGAAAATAAATTCCAATTTACTTATAATTAACACCACCTTTTGAAACGTGTCGTTGAAGACAATAGGTAAATTAGTGTACATTACACCTCTATTCATATATAGTGCTAAGTTATACTTGGAACATTGATAACGTGGATTAAAATGCAAATAACTTTGATTAACGCCACTGCAGAACTGCAGTTCAAGAGAAGTTAGCTTTATGGGCACGTAGTTTCACATGGTATCCAGCATAGATATCGTTTCAAAATATTTACTGGCTTCATATTGTTACCGCCTGGGCTCGAACCAGGGACCTTTCGCGTGTTAGGCGAACGTGATAACCACTACACCACGGAAACAGGTTGCTTGCTTTTCTCACATCTTCTCGAAAATACAATTAACAGTATAGTGAATTGATCACACAATCTTCCAATTTTGCAGTTTCAAAAACTTGCGAATACAACATTTGAAGCCTAACTGATTTTTCGCGATTTTATGTAAGGAGTGTTCGTAGTGTAGTGGTTATCACGTTTGCCTCACACACGAAAGGCCCCCGGTTCGAACCCGGGCGAAAACAAAAATCATTGAGTTTTAATTAACGCTGCAGGAGAAAAGAAATTCCAATTAACTTATAATTAACACCACCTTATGAAACGTGTCGTTGAAGACAATAGGTAAATTAGTGTACATTACACCTCTATTCATATATAGTGCTAAGTTATACTTGGAACATTGATAACGTGGATTAAAATGCAAATAACTTTGATTAACGCCACTGCAGAACTGCAATTCAAGAGAAGTTAGCTTTATGGGCACGTAGTTTCACATGGTATCCTGCATAGATATCGTTTCAAAATATTTACTGGCTTCATATTGTTTCCGCCAGGGACCTTTCGCGTGTTAGCCGAACGTGATAACCACTACACTACGGAAACAGGCTGCTTGCTTTTCTCACATCTTCTCGAAAATACAATTAACAGTATAGTGAATTGATCACACAATCTTCCAATTTTGCAGTTTCAAAAACTTGCGAATACAACATTTGAAGCCTAACTGATTTTTTGCGATTTCATGTAACGAGTTTTCGTAGTGTAGTGGTTATCACGTTTGCCTCACACGCTAAAGGCCCCCGGTTCGAACCCGGGCGAAAACAAATATCATTTAGTTTTAGTTGACGCCGCAGGAGAAAACAAATTCCAATTTACTTATAATTAACACCACCTTATGAAACGTGTCGTTGAAGACAATAGGTAAATTAGTGTACATTACACCTCTATTCATATATAGTGCTAAGTTATACTTGGAACATTGATAACGTGGATTAAAATGCAAATAACTTTGATTAACGCCACTGCAGAACTGCAGTTCAAGAGAAGTTAGCTTTATGGGCACGTAGTTTCACATGGTATCCAGCATAGATATCGTTTCAAAATATTTACTGGCTTCATATTGTTTCCGCCAGGGACCTTTCGCGTGTTAGCCGAACGTGATAACCACTACACTACGGAAACAGGCTGCTTGCTTTTCTCACATCTTCTCGAAAATACAATTAACAGTATAGTGAATTGATCACACAATCCTCCAATTTTGCAGTTTCAAAAACTTGCGAATACAACATTTGAAGCCTAACTGATTTTTTGCGATTTCATGTAACGAGTTTTCGTAATGTAGTGGTTATCACGTTTGCCTCACACGCGAAAGGCTCCCGGTTCGAACCCGGGCGAAAACAAAATTCATTTAGTTTTAATTAACGCTGCAGGAGAAAAGAAATTCCAATTAACTTATAATTAACACCACCTTATGAAACGTGTCGTTGAAGACAATAGGTAAATTAGTGTACATTACACCTCTATTCATATATAGTGCTAAGTTATACTTGGAACATTGATAACGTGGATTAAAATGCAAATAACTTTGATTAACGCCACTGCAGAACTGCAGTTCAAGAGAAGTTAGCTTTATGGGCACGTAGTTTCACATGGTATCCAGCATAGATATCGTTTCAAAATATTTACTGGCTTCATATTGTTTCCGCCAGGGACCTTTCGCGTGTTAGCCGAACGTGATAACCACTACACTACGGAAACAGGCTGCTTGCTTTTCTCACATCTTCTCGAAAATACAATTAACAGTATAGTGAATTGATCACACAATCCTCCAATTTTGCAGTTTCAAAAACTTGCGAATACAACATTTGAAGCCTAACTGATTTTTTGCGATTTCATGTAACGAGTTTTCGTAATGTAGTGGTTATCACGTTTGCCTCACACGCGAAAGGCTCCCGGTTCGAACCCGGGCGAAAACAAAATTCATTTAGTTTTAATTAACGCTGCAGGAGAAAAGAAATTCCAATTAACTTATAATTAACACCACCTTATGAAACGTGTCGTTGAAGACAATAGGTAAATTAGCGTACATTACACTTCTATTCATATATAGTGCTAAGTTATACTTGGAACATTGATAACGTGGATTAAAATGCAAATAACATTGATTAACGCCACTGCAGTACTGCAGTTCAAGAGAAGTTAGCTTTATGGGCACGTAGTTTCACATGGTATCCAGCATAGATATCGTTTCAAAATATTTACTGGCTTCATATTGTTTCCGCCTGGGCTCGAACCAGGGATCTTTCGCGTGTTAGGCGAACGTGATAACCACTTCACTACGGAAACAGGCTGCTTGTTTTTCTCACATCTTCTCGAAAATACAATTAACAGTATAGTGAATTGATCACACAATCTTCCAATTTTGCAGTTTCAAAAACTTGCGAATACAACATTTGAAGCCTAACTGATTTTTTGCGATTTTATGTAAGGAGTGTTCGTAGTGTAGTGGTTATCACGTTTGCCTCACACACGAAAGGCCCCCGGTTCGAACCCGGGCGAAAACAAAAATCATTGAGTTTTAATTAACGCTGCAAAATAAAAGAAATTCCAATTAACTTATAATTAACACCACCTTATGAAACGTGTCGTTGAAGACAATAGGTAAATTAGTGTACATTACACCTCTATTCATATATAGTACTAAGTTATACTTGGAACATTGATAACGTGGATTAAAATGCAAATAACTTTGATTAACGCCACTGCAGAACTGCAGTTCAAGAGAAGTTAGCTTTATGGGCACGTAGTTTCACATGGTATCCAGCATAGATATCGTTTCAAAATATTTACTGGCTTCATATTGTTTCCGCCAGGGACCTTTCGCGTGTTAGCCGAACGTGATAACCACTACACTACGGAAACAGGCTGCTTGCTTTACTCACATCTTCTCGAAAATACAATTAACAGTATAGTGAATTGATCTTCCAATTTTGCAGTTTCAAAAACCTGCGAATACAACATTTGAAGCCTAACTGATTTTTTGCGATTTCATGTAACGAGTTTTCGTAGTGTAGTGGTTATCACGTTCGCCTCA
The DNA here is from genome assembly GCF_978046115.1 of Saccoglossus kowalevskii. Lineage (NCBI taxonomy): Eukaryota > Metazoa > Hemichordata > Enteropneusta > Harrimaniidae > Saccoglossus > Saccoglossus kowalevskii. Next base: position 25,802,284 of record NC_140659.1, read on the forward strand.
CACGCGAAAGGCCCCCGGTTCGAACCCGGGCGAAAACAAAATTCATTTAGTTATAATTAACGCTGCAGGAGAAAATAAATTCCAATTTACTTATAATTAACACCACCTTGTGAAACGTGTCGTTGAAGACAATAGGTAAATTAGCGTACATTACACTTCTATTCATATATAGTGCTAAGTTATACTTGGAACATTGATAACGTGGATTAAAATGCAAATAACTTTGATTAACGCCACTGCAGTACTGCAGTTCAAGAGATGTTAGCTTTATGGGCACGTAGTTTCACATGGTATCCAGCATAGATATCGTTTCAAAATATTTACTGGCTTCATATTGTTTCCGCTTGGGCTCGAACCAGGGACCTTTCGCGTGTTAGGCGAACGTGATAACCAGTACACCACGGAAACAGGTTGCTTGCTTTTCTCACATCTTCTCGAAAATACAATTAACAGTATAGTGAATTGATCACACAATCTTCCAATTTTGCAGTTTCAAAAACTTGCGAATACAACATTTGAAGCCTAACTGATTTTTTGCGATTTCATGTAACGAGTTTTCGTAGTGTAGTGGTTATCACGTTCGCCTCACACGCGAAAGGCCCCCGGTTCAAACCCGGGCGAAAACAAATATCATTTAGTTTTAATTGACGCCGCAGGAGAAAACAAATTCCAATTTACTTATAATTAACACCACCTTATGAAACGTGTCGTTGAAGACAATAGGTAAATTAGTGTAAATTACACCTCTATTCATATATAGTGCTAAGTTATACTTGGAACATTTATAACGTGGATTAAAATGCAAATAACTTTGATTAACGCCACTGCAGAACTGCAGTTCAAGAGAAGTTAGCTTTATGGGCACGTAGTTTCACATGGTATCCAGCATAGATATCGTTTCAAAATATTTACTGGCTTCATATTGTTTCCGCCAGGGACCTTTCGCGTGTTAGCCGAACGTGATAACCACTACACTACGGAAACAGGCTGCTTGCTTTTCTCACATCTTCTCGAAAATACAATTAACAGTATAGTGAATTGATCACACAATCTTCCAATTTTGCAGTTTCAAAAACTTGCGAATACAACATTTGAAGCCTAACTGATTTTTTGGAATTTCATGTAACGAGTTTTCGTAGTGTAGTGGTTATCACGTTCGCCTCACACGCGAAAGGCCCCCGGTTCGAACCCGGGCGAAAACAAATATCATTTAGTTTTAATTGACGCCGCAGGAGAAAACAAATTCCAATTTGCTTCTAATTAACACCACCTTATGAAACGTGTCATTGAAGACAATAGGTAAATTAGTGTACATTACACATCTATTCATATATTGTGCTAAGTTATACTTGGAACATTGATAACGTGGATTAAAATGCAAATAACTTTGATTAACGCCACTGCAGAACTGCAGTTCAAGAGAAGTTAGCTTTATGGGCACGTAGTTTCACATGGTATCCAGCATAGATATCGTTTCAAAATATTTACTGGCTTCATATTGTTTCCGCCAGGGACCTTTCGCGTGTTAGCCGAACGTGATAACCACTACACTACGGAAACAGGCTGCTTGCTTTTCTCACATCTTCTCGAAAATACAATTAACAGTATAGTGAATTGATCACACAATCTTCCAATTTTGCAGTTTCAAAAACTTGCGAATACAACATTTGAAGCCTAACTGATTTTTTGGGATTTCATGTAACGAGTTTTCGTAGTGTAGTGGTTATCACGTTCGCCTCACACGCGAAAGGCCCCCGGTTCGAACCCGGGCGAAAACAAATATCATTTAGTTTTAATTGACGCCGCAGGAGAAAACAAATTCCAATTTACTTATATTTAACACCACCTTATGAAACGTGTCGTTGAAGACAATAGGTAAATTAGTGTACATTACACCTCTATTCATATATAGTGCTAAGTTATACTTGGAACATTGATAACGTGGATTAAAATGCAAATAACTTTGATTAAAGCCACTGCAGAACTGCAGTTCAAGAGAAGTTAGCTTTATGGGCACGTAGTTTCACATGGTATCCAGCATAGATATCGTTTCAAAATATTTACTGGCTTCATATTGTTTCCGCCAGGGACCTTTCGCGTGTTAGGCGAACGTGATAACCACTACACTACGGAAACAGGCTGCTTGCTTTTCTCACATCTTCTCGAAAATACAATTAACAGTATAGTGAATTGATCACACAATCTTCCAATTTTGCAGTTTCAAAAACCTGCGAATACAACATTTGAAGCCTAACTGATTTTTTGGGATTTCATGTAACGAGTTTTCGTAGTGTAGTGGTTATCACGTTCGCCTCACACGAGAAAGGCCCCAGGTTCGAACCCGGGCGAAAACAAATATCATTTAGTTTTAATTGACGCCGCAGGAGAAAACAAATTCCAATTTACTCATAATTAACACCACCTTATGAAACGTGTCGTTGAAGACAATAGGTAAATTAGTGTACATTACACCTCTATTCATATATAGTGCTAAGTTATACTTGGAACATTGATAACGTGGATTAAAATGCAAATAGCTTTGATTAACGCCACTGCAGAACTGCAGTTCAAGAGAAGTTAGCTTTATGGGCACGTAGTTTCACATGGTATCCAGCATAGATATCGTTTCAAAATATTTACTGGCTTCATATTGTTTCCGCCTGGGATCGAACCAGGGACCTTTCGCGTGTTAGGCGAACGTGATAACCACTACACTACGGAAACAGGCTGCTTGCTTTTCTCACATCTTCTCGAAAATACAATTAACAGTATAGTGAATTGATCACACAATCTTCCAATTTTGCAGTTTCAAAAACTTGCGAATACAACATTTGAAGCCTAACTGATTTTTGCGATTTCATGTAACGAGTTTTCGTAGTGTAGTGGTTATCACGTTCGCCTCACACGAGAAAGGCCCCCGGTTCGAACCCGGGCGAAAACAAATATCATTTAGTTTTAATTGACGCCGCAGGAGAAAACAAATTCCAATTTACTCATAATTAACACCACCTTATGAAACGTGTCGTTGAAGACAATAGGTAAATTAGTGTACATTACACATCTATTCATATATAGTGCTAAGTTATACTTGGAACATTGATAACGTGGATTAAAATGCAAATAACTTTGATTAACGCCACTGCAGAACTGCAGTTCAAGAGAAGTTAGCTTTATGGGCACGTAGTTTCACATGGTATCCAGCATAGATATCGTTTCAAAATATTTACTGGCTTCATATTGTTTTCCGCCAGGGACCTTTCGCGTGTTAGGCGAACGTGATAACCACAACACTACGGAAACAGGCTGCTTGCTTTTCTCACATCTTCTCGAAAATACAATTAACAGTATAGTGAATTGATCACACAATCTGCCAATTTTGCAGTTTCAAAAACTTGCGAATACAACATTTGAAGCCTAACTGATTTTTTGCGATTTCATGTAACGAGTTTTCGTAGTGTAGTGGTTATCACGTTTGCCTCACACGCGAAAGGCCTCCGGTTCGAACCCGAGCGAAAACAAAAATCATTGAGTTTTAATTAACGCTGCAGGAGAAAAGAAATTCCAATTAACTTATAATTAACACCACCTTATGAAACGTGTCGTTGAAGACAATAGGTAAATTAGTGTACATTACACCTCTATTCATATATAGTGCTAAGTTATACTTGGAACATTGATAACGTGGATTAAAATGCAAATAACTTTGATTAACGCCACTGCAGAACTGCAGTTCAAGAGAAGTTAGCTTTATGGGCACGTAGTTTCACATGGTATCCAGCATAGATATCGTTTCAAAATATTTACTGGCTTCATATTGTTTCCCTAGGGACCTTTCGCGTGTTAGCCGAACGTGATAACCACTACACTACGGAAACAGGCTGCTTGCTTTTCTCACATCTTCTCGAAAATACAATTAACAGTATAGTGAATTGATCACACAATCTTCCAATTTTGCAGTTTCAAAAACTTGCGAATACAACATTTGAAGCCTAACTGATTTTTTGGGATTTCATGTAACGAGTTTTCGTAGTGTAGTGGTTATCACGTTCGCCTCACACGCGAAAGGCCCCCGGTTCGAACCCGGGCGAAAACAAATATCATTTAGTTTTAATTGACGCCGCAGGAGAAAACAAATTCCAATTTACTTATAATTAACACCACCTTATGAAACGTGTCGTTGAAGACAATAGGTAAATTAGTGTACATTACACCTCTATTCATATATAGTGCTAAGTTATACTTGGAACATTGATAACGTGGATTAAAATGCAAATAACTTTGATTAACGCCACTGCAGAACTGCAGTTCAAGAGAAGTTAGCTTTATGGGCACGTAGTTTCACATGGTATCCAGCATAGATATCGTTTCAAAATATTTACTGGCTTCATATTGTTTCCGCCTGGGCTCGAACCAGGGACCTTTCGCGTGTTAGGCGAACGTGATAACCACTACACTACGGAAACAGGCTGCTTGCTTTTCTCACATCTTCTCGAAAATACAATTAACAGTATAGTGAATTGATCACACAATCTTCCAATTTTGCAGTTTCAAAAACTTGCGAATACAACATTTGAAGCCTAACTGATTTTTGCGATTTCATGTAACGAGTTTTCGTAGTGTAGTGGTTATCACGTTTGCCTCACACGCGAAAGGCCCCCGGTTCGAACCCGGGCGAAAACAAAAATAATTGAGTTTTAATTAACGCTGCAGGAGAAAAGAAATTCCAATTAACTTATAATTAACACCACCTTATGAAACGTGTCGTTGAAGACAATAGGTAAATTAGTGTACATTACACCTCTATTCGTATATAGTGCTAAGTTATACTTGGAACATTGATAACGTGGACTAAAATGCAAATAACTTTGATTAACGCCACTGCAGAACTGCAGTTCAAGAGAAGTTAGCTTTATGGGCACGTAGTTTCACATGGTATCCAGCATAGATATCGTTTCAAAATATTTACTGGCTTCATATTGTTTCCGCCAGGGACCTTTCGCGTGTTAGCCGAACGTGATAACCACTACACTACGGAAACAGGCTGCTTGCTTTTCTCACATCTTCTCGAAAATACAATTAACAGTATAGTGAATTGATCACACAATCTTCCAATTTTGCAGTTTCAAAAACCTGCGAATACAACATTTGAAGCCTAACTGATTTTTTGGGATTTCATGTAACGAGTTTTCGTAGTGTAGTGGTTATCACGTTCGCCTCACACGCGAAAGGCCCCCGGTTCGAACCCGGGCGAAAACAAAAATCATTGAGTTTTAATTAACGCTGCAGGAGAAAAGAAATTCCAATTAACTTATAATTAACACCACCTTATGAAACGTGTCGTTGAAGACAATAGGTAAATTAGTGAACATTACACCTCTATTCATATATAGTGCTAAGTTATACTTGGAACATTGATAACGTGGATTAAAATGCAAATAACTTTGATTAACGCCACTGCAGAACTGCAGTTCAAGAGAAGTTAGCTTTATGGGCACGTAGTTTCACATGGTATCCAGCATAGATATCGTTTCAAAATATTTACTGGCTTCATATTGTTTCCGCCAGGGACCTTTCGCGTGTTAGGCGAACGTGATAACCACTACACTACGGAAACAGGCTGCTTGCTTTTCTCACATCTTCTCGAAAATACAATTAACAGTATAGTGAATTGATCACACAATCTTCCAATTTTGCAGTTTCAAAAACCTGCGAATACAACATTTGAAGCCTAACTGATTTTTTGGGATTTCATGTAACGAGTTTTCGTAGTGTAGTGGTTATCACGTTCGCCTCACACGAGAAAGGCCCCCGGTTCGAACCCGGGCGAAAACAAATATCATTTAGTTTTAATTGACGCCGCAGGAGAAAACAAATTCCAATTTACTTATAATTAACACCACCTTATGAAACGTGTCGTTGAAGACAATAGGTAAATTAGTGTACATTACACCTCTATTCATATATAGTGCTAAGTTATACTTGGAACATTGATAACGTGGATTAAAATGCAAATAGCTTTGATTAACGCCACTGCAGAACTGCAGTTCAAGAGAAGTTAGCTTTATGGGCACGTAGTTTCACATGGTATCCAGCATAGATATCGTTTCAAAATATTTACTGGCTTCATATTGTTTCCGCCTGGGCTCGAACCAGGGACCTTTCGCGTGTTAGGCGAACGTGATAACCACTACACTACGGAAACAGGCTGCTTGCTTTTCTCACATCTTCTCGAAAATACAATTAACAGTATAGTGAATTGATCACACAATCTTCCAATTTTGCAGTTTCAAAAACTTGCGAATACAACATTTGAAGCCTAACTGATTTTTGCGATTTCATGTAACGAGTTTTCGTAGTGTTGTGGTTATAACGTTCGCCTCACACGAGAAAGGCCCCCGGTTCGAACCCGGGCGAAAACAAATATCATTTAGTTTTAATTGACGCCGCAGGAGAAAACAAATTCCAATTTACTCATAATTAACACCACCTTATGAAACGTGTCGTTGAAGACAATAGGTAAATTAGTGTACATTACACATCTATTCATATATAGTGCTAAGTTATACTTGGAACATTGATAACGTGGATTAAAATGCAAATAACTTTGATTAACGCCACTGCAGAACTGCAGTTCAAGAGAAGTTAGCTTTATGGGCACGTAGTTTCACATGGTATCCAGCATAGATATCGTTTCAAAATATTTACTGGCTTCATATTGTTTTCCGCCAGGGACCTTTCGCGTGTTAGGCGAACGTGATAACCACAACACTACGGAAACAGGCTGCTTGCTTTTCTCACATCTTCTCGAAAATACAATTAACAGTATAGTGAATTGATCACACAATCTGCCAATTTTGCAGTTTCAAAAACTTGCGAATACAACATTTGAAGCCTAACTGATTTTTTGCGATTTCATGTAACGAGTTTTCGTAGTGTAGTGGTTATCACGTTTGCCTCACACGCGAAAGGCCTCCGGTTCGAACCCGAGCGAAAACAAAAATCATTGAGTTTTAATTAACGCTGCAGGAGAAAAGAAATTCCAATTAACTTATAATTAACACCACCTTATGAAACGTGTCGTTGAAGACAATAGGTAAATTAGTGTACATTACACCTCTATTCATATATAGTGCTAAGTTATACTTGGAACATTGATAACGTGGATTAAAATGCAAATAACTTTGATTAACGCCACTGCAGAACTGCAGTTCAAGAGAAGTTAGCTTTATGGGCACGTAGTTTCACATGGTATCCAGCATAGATATCGTTTCAAAATATTTACTGGCTTCATATTGTTTCCCTAGGGACCTTTCGCGTGTTAGCCGAACGTGATAACCACTACACTACGGAAACAGGCTGCTTGCTTTTCTCACATCTTCTCGAAAATACAATTAACAGTATAGTGAATTGATCACACAATCTTCCAATTTTGCAGTTTCAAAAACTTGCGAATACAACATTTGAAGCCTAACTGATTTTTTGGGATTTCATGTAACGAGTTTTCGTAGTGTAGTGGTTATCACGTTCGCCTCACACGCGAAAGGCCCCCGGTTCGAACCCGGGCGAAAACAAATATCATTTAGTTTTAATTGACGCCGCAGGAGAAAACAAATTCCAATTTACTTATAATTAACACCACCTTATGAAACGTGTCGTTGAAGACAATAGGTAAATTAGTGTACATTACACCTCTATTCATATATAGTGCTAAGTTATACTTGGAACATTGATAACGTGGATTAAAATGCAAATAACTTTGATTAACGCCACTGCAGAACTGCAGTTCAAGAGAAGTTAGCTTTATGGGCACGTAGTTTCACATGGTATCCAGCATAGATATCGTTTCAAAATATTTACTGGCTTCATATTGTTTCCGCCTGGGCTCGAACCAGGGACCTTTCGCGTGTTAGGCGAACGTGATAACCACTACACTACGGAAACAGGCTGCTTGCTTTTCTCACATCTTCTCGAAAATACAATTAACAGTATAGTGAATTGATCACACAATCTTCCAATTTTGCAGTTTCAAAAACTTGCGAATACAACATTTGAAGCCTAACTGATTTTTGCGATTTCATGTAACGAGTTTTCGTAGTGTAGTGGTTATCACGTTTGCCTCACACGCGAAAGGCCCCCGGTTCGAACCCGGGCGAAAACAAAAATAATTGAGTTTTAATTAACGCTGCAGGAGAAAAGAAATTCCAATTAACTTATAATTAACACCACCTTATGAAACGTGTCGTTGAAGACAATAGGTAAATTAGTGTACATTACACCTCTATTCATATATAGTGCTAAGTTATTCTTGGAACATTGATAACGTGGATTAAAATGCAAATAACTTTGATTAACGCCACTGCAGAACTGCAGTTCAAGAGAAGTTAGCTTTATGGGCACGTAGTTTCACATGGTATCCAGCATAGATATCGTTTCAAAATATTTACTGGCTTCATATTGTTTCCCTAGGGACCTTTCGCGTGTTAGCCGAACGTGATAACCACTACACTACGGAAACAGGCTGCTTGCTTTTCTCACATCTTCTCGAAAATACAATTAACAGTATAGTGAATTGATCACACAATCTTCCAATTTTGCAGTTTCAAAAACTTGCGAATACAACATTTGAAGCCTAACTGATTTTTTGGGATTTCATGTAACGAGTTTTCGTAGTGTAGTGGTTATCACGTTCGCCTCACACGCGAAAGGCCCCCGGTTCGAACCCGGGCGAAAACAAATATCATTTAGTTTTAATTGACGCCGCAGGAGAAAACAAATTCCAATTTACTTATAATTAACACCACCTTATGAAACGTGTCGTTGAAGACAATAGGTAAATTAGTGTACATTACACCTCTATTCATATATAGTGCTAAGTTATACTTGGAACATTGATAACGTGGATTAAAATGCAAATAACTTTGATTAACGCCACTGCAGAACTGCAGTTCAAGAGAAGTTAGCTTTATGGGCACGTAGTTTCACATGGTATCCAGCATAGATATCGTTTCAAAATATTTACTGGCTTCATATTGTTTCCGCCTGGGCTCGAACCAGGGACCTTTCGCGTGTTAGGCGAACGTGATAACCACTACACTACGGAAACAGGCTGCTTGCTTTTCTCACATCTTCTCGAAAATACAATTAACAGTATAGTGAATTGATCACACAATCTTCCAATTTTGCAGTTTCAAAAACTTGCGAATACAACATTTGAAGCCTAACTGATTTTTGCGATTTCATGTAACGAGTTTTCGTAGTGTAGTGGTTATCACGTTTGCCTCACACGCGAAAGGCCCCCGGTTCGAACCCGGGCGAAAACAAAAATAATTGAGTTTTAATTAACGCTGCAGGAGAAAAGAAATTCCAATTAACTTATAATTAACACCACCTTATGAAACGTGTCGTTGAAGACAATAGGTAAATTAGTGTACATTACACCTCTATTCGTATATAGTGCTAAGTTATACTTGGAACATTGATAACGTGGACTAAAATGCAAATAACTTTGATTAACGCCACTGCAGAACTGCAGTTCAAGAGAAGTTAGCTTTATGGGCACGTAGTTTCACATGGTATCCAGCATAGATATCGTTTCAAAATATTTACTGGCTTCATATTGTTTCCGCCAGGGACCTTTCGCGTGTTAGCCGAACGTGATAACCACTACACTACGGAAACAGGCTGCTTGCTTTTCTCACATCTTCTCGAAAATACAATTAACAGTATAGTGAATTGATCACACAATCTTCCAATTTTGCAGTTTCAAAAACCTGCGAATACAACATTTGAAGCCTAACTGATTTTTTGGGATTTCATGTAACGAGTTTTCGTAGTGTAGTGGTTATCACGTTCGCCTCACACGCGAAAGGCCCCCGGTTCGAACCCGGGCGAAAACAAAAATCATTGAGTTTTAATTAACGCTGCAGGAGAAAAGAAATTCCAATTAACTTATAATTAACACCACCTTATGAAACGTGTCGTTGAAGACAATAGGTAAATTAGTGTACATTACACCTCTATTCATATATAGTGCTAAGTTATACTTGGAACATTGATAACGTGGATTAAAATGCAAATAACTTTGATTAACGCCACTGCAGAACTGCAGTTCAAGAGAAGTTAGCTTTATGGGCACGTAGTTTCACATGGTATCCAGCATAGATATCGTTTCAAAATATTTACTGGCTTCATATTGTTTCCGCCAGGGACCTTTCGCGTGTTAGGCGAACGTGATAACCACTACACTACGGAAACAGGCTGCTTGCTTTTCTCACATCTTCTCGAAAATACAATTAACAGTATAGTGAATTGATCACACAATCTTCCAATTTTGCAGTTTCAAAAACCTGCGAATACAACATTTGAAGCCTAACTGATTTTTTGGGATTTCATGTAACGAGTTTTCGTAGTGTAGTGGTTATCACGTTCGCCTCACACGAGAAAGGCCCCCGGTTCGAACCCGGGCGAAAACAAATATCATTTAGTTTTAATTGACGCCGCAGGAGAAAACAAATTCCAATTTACTTATAATTAACACCACCTTATGAAACGTGTCGTTGAAGACAATAGGTAAATTAGTGTACATTACACCTCTATTCATATATAGTGCTAAGTTATACTTGGAACATTGATAACGTGGATTAAAATGCAAATAGCTTTGATTAACGCCACTGCAGAACTGCAGTTCAAGAGAAGTTAGCTTTATGGGCACGTAGTTTCACATGGTATCCAGCATAGATATCGTTTCAAAATATTTACTGGCTTCATATTGTTTCCGCCTGGGCTCGAACCAGGGACCTTTCGCGTGTTAGGCGAACGTGATAACCACTACAATACGGAAAAAGGCTGCTTGCTATTCATATATAGTGCTAAGTTATACTTGGAACATTGATAACGTGGATTAAAATGCAAATAGCTTTGATTAACGCCACTGCAGAACTGCAGTTCAAGAGAAGTTAGCTTTATGGGCACGTAGTTTCACATGGTATCCAGCATAGATATCGTTTCAAAATATTTACTGGCTTCGTATTGATTCCGCCTGGGCTCGAACCAGGGACCTTTCGCGTGTTAGGCGAACGTGATAACCACTACAGTACGGAAACAGGCTGCTTGCTTTTTTCACATCTTCTCGAAAATACAATTAACAGTATAGTGAATTGATCACACAATCTTCCAATTTTGCAGTTTCAAAAACTTGCGAATACAACATTTGAAGCCTAACTGATTTTTTGCGATTTCATTTAACGAGTTTTCGTAGTGTAGTGGTTATCACGTTCGCCTCACACGCGAAAGGCCCCGGTTCGAACCCGGGCGAAAACAAATATCATTTAGTTTTAATTGACGCCGCAGGAGAAAAGAAATTCCGATTTACTTATAATCAACACCACCTTATGAAACGTGTCGTTGAAGACAATAGGTAAATTAGTGTACATTACACCTCTATTCATATATAGTGCTAAGTTATACTTGGAACATTGATAACGTGGATTAAAATGCAAATAACTTTGATTAACGCCACTGCAGAACTGCAGTTCAAGAGAAGTTAGCTTTATGGGCACGTAGTTTCACATGGTATCCAGCATAGATATCGTTTCAAAATATTTACTGGCTTCGTATTGTTTCCGCCTGGGCTCGAACCAGGGACCTTTCGCGTGTTAGGCGAACGTGATAACCACTACACTACGGAAACAGGCTGCTTGCTTTTCTCACATCTTCTCGAAAATACAATTAACAGTATAGTGAATTGATCACACAATCTTCCAATTTTGCAGTTTCAAAAACTTGCGAATACAACATTTGAAGCCTAACTGATTTTTTGCGATTTCATGTAACGAGTTTTCGTAGTGTAGTGGTTATCACGTTCGCCTCACACGCGAAAGGCCCCGGTTCGAACCCGGGCGAAAACAAATATCATTTAGTTTTAGTTGACGCCGCAGGAGAAAACAAATTCCAATTTACTTATAATTAACACCACCTTATGAAACGTGTCGTTGAAGACAATAGGTAAATTAGTGTACATTACACCTCTATTCATATATACTGCTAAGTTATACTTGGAACATTGATAACGTGGATTAAAATGCAAATAACTTTGATTAACGCCACTGCAGAACTGCAGTTCAAGAGAAGTTAGCTTTATGGGCACGTAGTTTCACATGGTATCCAGCATAGATATCGTTTCAATATATTTACTGGCTTCGTATTGTTTCCGCCTGGGCTCGAACCAGGGACCTTTCGCGTGTTAGGCGAACGTGATAACCACTACACTACGAAAACAGGCTGCTTGCTTTTCTCACATCTTCTCGAAAATACAATTAACAGTATAGTGAATTGATCACACAATCTTCCAATTTTGCAGTTTCAAAAACTTGCGAATACAACATTTGAAGCCTAACTGATTTTTTGCGATTGCATGTAACGAGTTTTCGTAGTGTAGTGGTTATCACGTTCGCCTCACACGCGAAAGGCCCCGGTTCGAACCCGGGCGGAAACAAATATCATTTAGTTTTAGTTGACGCCGCAGGAGAAAACAAATTCCAATTTACTTATAATTAACACCACCTTATGAAACGTGTCGTTGAAGACAATAGGTAAATTAGTGTACATTACACCTCTATTCATATATAGTGCTAAGTTATACTTGGAACATTGATAACGTGGATTAAAATGCAAATAACTTTGATTAACGCCACTGCAGAACTGCAGTTCAAGAGAAGTTAGCTTTATGGGCACGTAGTTTCACATGGTATCCAGCATAGATATCATTTCAAAATATTTATTGGCTTCGTATTGTTTCCGCCTGGGCTCGAACCAGGGACCTTTCGCGTGTTAGGCGAACGTGATAACCACTACACTACGGAAACAGACTGCTTGCTTTTCTCACATCTTCTCGAAAATACAATTAACAGTATAGTGAATTGATCACACAATCTTCCAATTTTGCAGTTTCAAAAACTTGCGAATACAACATTTGAAGCCTAACTGATTTTTTGCGATTTCATGTAACGAGTTTTCGTAGTGTAGTGGTTATCACGTTCGCCTCACACGCGAAAGGCCCCGGTTCGAACCCGGGCGAAAACAAATATCATTTAGTTTTAGTTGACGCCGCAGGAGAAAACAAATTCCAATTTACTTATAATTAACACCACCTTATGAAACGTGTCGTTGAAGACAATAGGTAAATTAGTGTACATTACACCTCTATTCATATATAGTGCTAAGTTATACTTGGAACATTGATAAAATGCAAATAACTTTGATTAACGCCACTGCAGAACTGCAGTTCAAGAGAAGTTAGCTTTATGGGCACGTAGTTTCACATGGTATCCAGCATAGATATCGTTTCAAAATATTTACTGGCTTCATATTGTTTCCGCCAGGGACCTTTTGCGTGTTAGCCGAACGTGATAACCACTACACTACGGAAACAGGCTGCTTGCTTTTCTCACATCTTCTCGAAAATACAATTAACAGTATAGTGAATTGATCACACAATCTTCCAATTTGGCAGTTTCAAAAACTTGCGAATACAACATTTGAAGCCTAACTGATTTTTTGGGATTTCATGTAACGAGTTTTCGTAGTGTAGTGGTTATCACGTTCGCCTCACACGCGAAAGGCCCCCGGTTCGAACCCGGGCGAAAACAAATATCATTTAGTTTTAATTGACGCTGCAGGAGAAAACAAATTCCAATTTACTTATAATTAGCACCACCTTATGAAACGTGTCGTTGAAAACAATAGGTAAATTAGTGTACATTACACCTCTATTCATATATAGTGCTAAGTTATACTTGGAACATTGATAACGTGTATTAAAATGCAAATAACTTTGATTAACGCCACTGCAGAACTGCAGTTCAAGAGAAGTTAGCTTTATGGGCACGTAGTTTCACATGGTATCCAGCATTGATAACGTTTCAAAATATTTACTGGCTTCATATAGTTTCCGCCTGGGCTCGAACCAGGGACCTTTCGCGTGTTAGGCGAACGTGATAACCACTACACTACGTAAACAGGCTTCTTGCTTTTCTCACATCTTCTCGAAAATACAATTAACAGTATAGTGAATTGATCACACAATCTTCCAATTTTGCAGTTTCAAAAACTTGCGAATACAACATTTGAAGCCTAACTGATTTTTTGGGATTTCATGTAACGAGTTTTCGTAGTGTAGTGGTTATCACGTTCGCCTCACACGCGAAAGGCCCCCGGTTCGAACCCGGGCGAAAACAAATATCATTTAGTTTTAGTTGACGCCGCAGGAGAAAACAAATTCCAATTTATTTATAATTAACAGCACCTTATGAAACGTGTCGTTGAAGGCAATAGGTAAATTAGTGTACATTACACCTCTATTCATATATAGTGCTAAGTTATACTTGGAACATTGATAACGTGGATTAAAATGCAAATAACTTTGATTAACGCCACTGCAGAACTGCAGTTCAAGAGAAGTTAGCTTTATGGGCACGTAGTTTCACATGGTATCCAGCATTGATAACGTTTCAAAATATTTACTGGCTTCATATTGTTTCCGCCTGGGCTCGAACCAGGGACCTTTCGCGTGTTAGGCGAACGTGATAACCACTACACTACGGAAACAGGCTTCTTGCTTTTCTCACATCTTCTCGAAAATACAATTAACAGTATAGTGAATTGATCACACAATCTTCCAATTTGGCAGTTTCAAAAACTTGCGAATACAACATTTGAACTGATTTTTTGCGATTTCATGTAACGAGTTTTCGTAGTGTAGTGGTTATCACGTTCGCCATACACGCGAAAGGCCCCCGGTTCGAACCAGGGCGAAAACAAAAATCATTTAGTTTTAATTGACGCCGCAGGAGAAAACAAATTCCAATTTACTTATAATTAACACCACCTTATGAAACGTGTCGTTGAAGACAATAGGTAAATTAGTGTACATTACACCTCTATTCATATATAGTGCTAAGTTATACTTGGAACATTGATAACGTGGATTAAAATGCAAATAACTTTGATTAACGCCACTGCAGAACTGCAGTTCAAGAAAAGTTAGCTTTATGGGCACGTAGTTTCACATGGTATCCAGCATAGATATCGTTTCAAAATATTTACTGGCTTCATATTGTTTCCGCCAGGGACCTTTCGCGTGTTAGCCGAATGTGATAACCACTACACTACGGAAACAGGCTGCTTGCTTTTCTCACATCTTCACGAAAATACAATTAACAGTATAGTGAATTGATCACACAATCTTCCAATTTGGCAGTTTCAAAAACTTGCGAATACAACATTTGAAGCCTAACAGGCTACTTGCTGTTCTTACATCTTGCTTTTCTCACATCTTCTCGAAAATACAATTAACAGTATAGTGAATTGATCACACAATAGTCCAATTTTGCAGTTTCAAAAACTTGCGAATACAACATTTGAAGCCTAACTGATTTTTTGGGATTTGATGTAACGAGTTTTCGTAGTGTAGTGGTTATCACGTTCGCCTCACATGCGAAAGGCCCCCGGTTCGAACCCGGGCGAAAACAAATATCATTTAGTTTTAATTGACGCCACAGGAGAAAACAAATTCCAATTTACTTATAATTAACACCACCTTATGAAACGTGTCGTTGAAGACAATATGTAAATTAGTGTACATTACACCTCTATTCATCTATAGTGCTAAGTTATACTTGGAACATTGATAACGTGGATTAAAATGCAAATAATTTTGATTAACGCCACTGCAGAACTGCAGTTCAAGAGAAGTTAGCTTTATGGGCACGTAGTTTCACATGGTATCCAGCATTGATAACGTTTCAAAATATTTACTGGCTTCATATTGTTTCCGCCAGGGACCTTTTGCGTGTTAGCCGAACGTGATAACCACTACACTACGGAAACAGGCTGCTTGCTTTTCTCACATCTTCTCGAAAATACAATTAACAGTATAGTGAATTGATCACACAATCTTCCAATTTTGCAGTTTCAAAAACTTGCGAATACAACATTTGAAGCCTAACTGATTTTTTGGGATTTCATGTAACGAGTTTTCGTAGTGTAGTGGTTATCACGTTCGCCTCACACGCGAAAGGCCCCCGGTTCGAACCCGGGCGAAAACAAATATCATTTAGTTTTAATTGACGCCGCAGGAGAAAACAAATTCCAATTTACTTATAATTAACACCACCTTATGAAACGTGTCGTTGAAAACAATAGGTAAATTAGTGTACATTACACCTCTATTCATATATAGTGCTAAGTTATACTTGGAACATTGATAACGTGTATTAAAATGCAAATAACTTTGATTAACGCCACTGCAGAACTGCAGTTCAAGAGAAGTTAGCTTTATGGGCACGTAGTTTCACATGGTATCCAGCATTGATAGCGTTTCAAAATATTTACTGGCTTCATATTGTTTCCGCCTGGGCTCGAACCAGGGACCTTTCGCGTGTTAGGCGAACGTGATAACCACTACACTACGGAAACAGGCTTCTTGCTTTTCTCACATCTTCTCGAAAATACAATTAACAGTATAGTGAATTGATCACACAATCTTCCAATTTTGCAGTTTCAAAAACTTGCGAATACAACATTTGAAGCCTAACTGATTTTTTGGGATTTCATGTAACGAGTTTTTGTAGTGTAGTGGTTATCACGTTCGCCATACACGCGAAAGGCCCCCGGTTCGAACCCGGGCGAAAACAAATATCATTTAGTTTTAATTGACGAAGCAGGAGAAAACAAATTCCAATTTACTTATAATTAACACCACCTTATGAAACGTGTCGTTAAAGGCAATGGGTAAATTAGTGTACATTACACCTCTATTCATATATAGTGCTAAGTTATACTTGGAACATTGATAACGTGGATTAAAATGCAAATAACTTTGATTAACGCCACTGCAGAACTGCAGTTCAAGAGAAGTTAGCTTTATGGGCACGTAGTTTCACATGGTATCCAGCATAGATATCGTTTCAAAATATTTACTGGCTTCATATTCTTTCCGCCAGGGACCTTTCGCGTGTTAGCCGAACGTGATAACCACTACACTACGGAAACAGGCTGCTTGCTTTTCTCACATCTTCTCGAAAATACAATTAACAGTATAGTGAATTGATCACACAATCTTCCAATTTGGCAGTTTCAAAAACTTGCGAATACAACATTTGAAGCCTAACTGATTTTTTGGGATTTCATGTAACGAGTTTTCGTAGTGTAGTGGTTATCACGTTCGCCTCACACGCGAAAGGCCCCCGGTTCGAACCCGGGCGAAAACAAATATCATTTAGTTTTAATTGACGCCGCAGAAGAAAACAAATTCCAATTTACTTATAATTAACAGCACCTTATGAAACGTGTCGTTGAAGGCAATAGGTAAATTAGTGTACATTACACCTCTATTCATATATAGTGCTAAGTTATACTTGGAACATTGATAACGTGGATTAAAATGCAAATAACTTTGATTAACGCCACTGCAGAACTGCAGTTCAAGAGAAGTTAGCTTTATGGGCACGTAGTTTCACATGGTATCCAGCATAGATATCGTTTCAAAATATTTACTGGCTTCATATTGTTTCCGCCAGGGACCTTTCGCGTGTTAGCCGAACGTGATAACCACTACGCTACGGAAACAGGCTGCTTGCTTTTCTCACATCTTCTCGAAAATACAATTAACAGTATAGTGAATTGATCACACAATCTTCCAATTTGGCAGTTTCAAAAACTTGCGAATACAACATTTGAAGCCTAACTGATTTTTTGGGATTTCATGTAACGAGTTTTCGTAGTGTAGTGGTTATCACGTTCGCCTCACACGCGGAAGTCCCCCGGTTCGAACACGGGCGAAAACAAATATCATTTAGTTTTAATTGACGCCGCAGGAGAAAACAAATTCCAATTTACTTATAATTAACACCACCTTATGAAACGTGTCGTTGAAGGCAATAGGTAAATTAGTGTACATTACACCTCTATTCATATATAGTGCTAAGTTATACTTGGAACATTGATAACGTGGATTAAAATGCAAATAACTTTGATTAACGCCACTGCAGAACTGCAGTTCAAGAGAAGTTAGCTTTATGGGCACGTAGTTTCACATGGTATCCAGCATAGATATCGTTTCAAAATATTTACTGGCTTCATATTGTTTCCGCCAGGGACCTTTCGCGTGTTAGCCGAACGTGATAACCACTACACTACGGAAACAGGCTGCTTGCTTTTCTCACATCTTCTCGAAAATACAATTAACAGTATAGTGAATTGATCACACAATCTTCCAATTTGGCAGTTTCAAAAACTTGCGAATACAACATTTGAAGCCTAACTGATTTTTTGGGATTTCATGTAACGAGTTTTCGTAGTGTAGTGGTTATCACGTTCGCCTCACACGCGAAAGTCCCCCGGTTCGAACACGGGCGAAAACAAATAACATTTAGTTTTAATTGACGCCGCAGGAGAAAACAAATTCCAATTTACTTATAATTAACACCACCTTATGAAACGTGTCGTTGAAGGCAATAGGTAAATTAGTGTACATTACACCTCTATTCATATATAGTGCTAAGTTATACTTGGAACATTGATAACGTGGATTAAAATGCAAATAACTTTGATTAACGCCACTGCAGAACTGCAGTTCAAGAGAAGTTAGCTTTATGGGCACGTAGTTTCACATGGTATCCAGCATAGATATCGTTTCAAAATATTTACTGGCTTCATATTGTTTCCGCCAGGGACCTTTTGCGTGTTAGCCGAACGTGATAACCACTACACTACGGAAACAGGCTGCTTGCTTTTCTCACATCTTCTCGAAAATACAATTAACAGTATAGTGAATTGATCACACAATCTTCCAATTTGGCAGTTTCAAAAACTTGCGAATACAACATTTGAAGCCTAACTGATTTTTTGGGATTTCATGTAACGAGTTTTCGTAGTGTAGTGGTTATCACGTTCGCCTCACACGCGAAAGGCCCCCGGTTCGAACCCGGGCGAAAACAAATATCATTTAGTTTTAATTGACGCCGCAGAAAACAAATTCCAATTTACTTATAATTAATACCACCTTATGAAACGTGTCGTTGAAGGCAATAGGTAAATTAGTGTACATTACACCTCTATTCATATATAGTGCTAAGTTATACTTGGAACATTGATAACGTGGATTAAAATGCAAATAACTTTGATTAACGCCACTGCAGAACTGCAGTTCAAGAGAAGTTAGCTTTATGGGCACGTAGTTTCACATGGTATCCAGCATAGATATCGTTTCAAAATATTTACTGGCTTCATATTGTTTCCGCCAGGGACCTTTTGCGTGTTAGCCGAACGTGATAACCACTACACTACGGAAACAGGCTGCTTGCTTTTCTCACATCTTCTCGAAAATACAATTAACAGTATAGTGAATTGATCACACAATCTTCCAATTTGGCAGTTTCAAAAACTTGCGAATACAACATTTGAAGCCTAACTGATTTTTTGGGATTTCATGTAACGAGTTTTCGTAGTGTAGTGGTTATCACGTTCGCCTCACACGCGAAAGGCCCCCGGTTCGAACCCGGGCGAAAACAAATATCATTTAGTTTTAATTGACGCCGCAGGAGAAAACAAATTCCAATTTACTTATAATTAACACCACCTTATGAAACGTGTCGTTGAAAACAATAGGTAAATTAGTGTACATTACACCTCTATTCATATATAGTGCTAAGTTATACTTGGAACATTGATAACGTGTATTAAAATGCAAATAACTTTGATTAACGCCACTGCAGAACTGCAGTTCAAGAGAAGTTAGCTTTATGGGCACGTAGTTTCACATGGTATCCAGCATTGATAACGTTTCAAAATATTTACTGGCTTCATATTGTTTCCGCCTGGGCTCGAACCAGGGACCTTTCGCGTGTTAGGCGAACGTGATAACCACAACACTACGGAAACAGGCTTCTTGCTTTTCTCACATCTTCTCGAAAATACAATTAACAGTATAGTGAATTGATCACACAATCTTCCAATTTTGCAGTTTCAAAAACTTGCGAATACAACATTTGAAGCCTAACTGATTTTTTGGGATTTCATGTAACGAGTTTTCGTAGTGTAGTGGTTATCACGTTCGCCATACACGCGAAAGGCCCCCGGTTCGAACCCGGGCGAAAACAAATATCATTTAGTTTTAATTGACGCCGCAGGAGAAAACAAATTCCAATTTACTTATAATTAACACCACCTTATGAAACGTGTCGTTGAAGGCAATAGGTAAATTAGTGTACATTACACCTCTATTCATATATAGTGCTAAGTTATACTTGGAACATTGATAACGTGGATTAAAATGCAAATAACTTTGATTAACGCCACTGCAGAACTGCAGTTCAAGAGAAGTTAGCTTTATGGGCACGTAGTTTCACATGGTATCCAGCATAGATATCGTTTCAAAATATTTACTGGCTTCATATTCTTTCCGCCAGGGACCTTTCGCGTGTTAGCCGAACGTGATAACCACTACACTACGGAAACAGGCTGCTTGCTTTTCTCACATCTTCTCGAAAATACAATTAACAGTATAGTGAATTGATCACACAATCTTCCAATTTGGCAGTTTCAAAAACTTGCGAATACAACATTTGAAGCCTAACTGATTTTTTGGGATTTCATGTAACGAGTTTTCGTAGTGTAGTGGTTATCACGTTCGCCTCACACGCGAAAGGCCCCCGGTTCGAACCCGGGCGAAAACAAATATCATTTAGTTTTAATTGACGCCGCAGGAGAAAACAAATTCCAATTTACTTATAATTAACACCACCTTATGAAACGTGTCGTTGAAAACAATAGGTAAATTAGTGTACATTACACCTCTATTCATATATAGTGCTAAGTTATACTTGGAACATTGATAACGTGTATTAAAATGCAAATAACTTTGATTAACGCCACTGCAGAACTGCAGTTCAAGAGAAGTTAGCTTTATGGGCACGTAGTTTCACATGGTATCCAGCATTGATAACGTTTCAAAATATTTACTGGCTTCATATTGTTTCCGCCTGGGCTCGAACCAGGGACCTTTCGCGTGTTAGGCGAACGTGATAACCACTACACTACGGAAACAGGCTTCTTGCTTTTCTCACATCTTCTCGAAAATACAATTAACAGTATAGTGAATTGATCACACAATCTTCCAATTTTGCAGTTTCAAAAACTTGCGAATACAACATTTGAAGCCTAACTGATTTTTTGGGATTTCATGTAACGAGTTTTCGTAGTGTAGTGGTTATCACGTTCGCCATACACGCGAAAGGCCCCCGGTTCGAACCCGGACGAAAACAAATATCATTTAGTTTTAATTGACGCCGCAGGAGAAAACAAATTCCAATTTACTTATAATTAACACCACCTTATGAAACGTGTCGTTGAAGGCAATAGGTAAATTAGTGTACATTACACCTCTATTCATATATAGTGCTAAGTTATACTTGGAACATTGATAACGTGGATTAAAATGCAAATAACTTTGATTAACGCCACTGCAGAACTGCAGTTCAAGAGAAGTTAGCTTTATGGGCACGTAGTTTCACATGGTATCCAGCATAGATATCGTTTCAAAATATTTACTGGCTTCATATTCTTTCCGCCAGGGACCTTTCGCGTGTTAGCCGAACGTGATAACCACTACACTACGGAAACAGGCTGCTTGCTTTTCTCACATCTTCTCGAAAATACAATTAACAGTATAGTGAATTGATCACACAATCTTCCAATTTGGCAGTTTCAAAAACTTGCGAATACAACATTTGAAGCCTAACTGATTTTTTGGGATTTCATGTAACGAGTTTTCGTAGTGTAGTGGTTATCACGTTCGCCTCACACGCGAAAGGCCCCCGGTTCGAACCCGGGCGAAAACAAATATCATTTAGTTTTAATTGACGCCACAGGAGAAAACAAATTCCAATTTACTTATAATTAACACCACCTTACGAAACGTGTCGTTGAAGACAATAGGTAAATTAGTGTACATTACACCTCTATTCATATATAGTGCTAAGTTATACTTGGAACATTGATAACGTGGATTAAAATGCAAATAACTTTGATTAACGCCACTGCAGAACGGCAGTTCAAGAGAAGTTAGCTTTATGGGCACGTAGTTTCACATGGTATCCAGCATAGATATCGTTTCAAAATATTTACTGGCTTCATATTGTTTCCGCCTGGGCTCGAACCAGGGACCTTTCGCGTGTTAGGCGAACGTGATAACCACTACACTACGGAAACAGGCTGCTTGCTTTTCTCACATCTTCTCGAAAATACAATTAACAGTATAGTGAATTGATCACACAATCTTCCAATTTTGCAGTTTCAAAAACTTGCGAATACAACATTTGAAGCCTAACTGATTTTTTGCGATTTCATGTAACGAGTTTTCGTAGTGTAGTGGTTATCACGTTTGCCTCACACGCGAAAGGCCCCCTTTTCGAACCCGGGCGAAAACAAAAATCATTTAGTTTTAATTAACGCCGCAGGAGAAAAGAAATTCCAATTTACTTATAATTAACACCACCTTATGAAACGTGTCGTTGAAGACAATAGGTAAATTAGTGTACATTACACCTCTATTCATATATAGTGCTAAGTTATACTTGGAACATTGATAACGTGGATTAAAATGCAAATAACTTTGATTAACGCCACTGCAGAACGGCAGTTCAAGAGAAGTTAGCTTTATGGGCACGTAGTTTCACATGGTATCCAGCATAGATATCGTTTAAAAATATTTACTGGCTTCATATTGTTTCCGCCTGGGCTCGAACCAGGGACCTTTCGCGTGTTAGGCGAACGTGATAACCACTACACTACGGAAACAGGCTGCTTACTTTTCTCACATCTTCTCGAAAATACAATTAACAGTATAGTGAATTGATCACACAATCTTCCAATTTTGCAGTTTCAAAAACTTGCGAATACAACATTTGAAGCCTAACTGATTTTTGGGGATTTCATGTAACGAGTTTTCGTAGTGTAGTGGTTATCACGTTCGCCTCACACGCGAAAGGCCCCCGGTTCGAACCCGGGCGAAAACAAATATCATTTAGTTTTAATTGACGCCGCAGGAGAAAACAAATTCCAATTTACTTATAATTAACACCACCTTATGAAACGTGTCGTTGAAAACAATAGGTAAATTAGTGTACATTACACCTCTATTCATATATAGTGCTAAGTTATACTTGGAACATTGATAACGTGTATTAAAATGCAAATAACTTTGATTAACGCCACTGCAGAACTGCAGTTCAAGAGAAGTTAGCTTTATGGGCACGTAGTTTCACATGGTATCCAGCATTGATAACGTTTCAAAATATTTACTGGCTTCATATTGTTTCCGCCTGGGACCTTTCGCGTGTTAGCCGAACGCGATAACCACTACACTACGGAAACAGGCTGCTTGCTTTTCTCACATCTTCTCGAAAATACAATTAACAGTATAGTGAATTGATCACACAATCTTCCAATTTGGCAGTTTCAAAAACTTGCGAATACAACATTTGAAACCTAACTGATTTTTTGCGATTTCATGTAACGAGTTTTCGTAGTGTAGTGGTTATCACGTTTGCCTCACACGCGAAAGGTCCCCGGTTCGAACCCGGGCGAAAACAAAAATCATTTAGTTTTAATTAACGCCGCAGGAGAAAAGAAATTCCAATTTACTTATAATTAACACCACCTTAAGAAACGTGTCGTTGAAGACAATAGGTAAATTAGTGTACATTACACCTCTATTCATATATAGTGCTAAGTTATACTTGGAACATTGATAACGTGGATTAAAATGCAAATAACTTTGATTAACGCCACTGCAGAACTGCAGTTCAAGAGAAGTTATCTTTATGGGCACGTAGTTTCACATGGTATCCAGCATATATATCGTTTCAAAATATTTACTGGCTTCATATTGTTTCCGCCTGGGACCTTTCGCGTGTTAGCCGAACGCGATAACCACTACACTACGGAAACAGGCTGCTTGCTTTTCTCACATCTTCTCGAAAATACAATTAACAGTATAGTGAATTGATCACACAATCTTCCAATTTGGCAGTTTCAAAAACTTGCGAATACAACATTTGAAACCTAACTGATTTTTTGCGATTTCATGTAACGAGTTTTCGTAGTGTAGTGGTTATCACGTTTGCCTCACACGCGAAAGGTCCCCGGTTCGAACCCGGGCGAAAACAAAAATCATTTAGTTTTAATTAACGCCGCAGGAGAAAAGAAATTCCAATTTACTTATAATTAACACCACCTTATGAAACGTGTCGTTGAAGACAATAGGTAAATTAGCGTACATTACACTTCTATTCATATATAGTGCTAAGTTATACTTGGAACATTGATAACGTGGATTAAAATGCAAATAACTTTGATTAACGCCACTGCAGAACTGCAGTTCAAGAGAAGTTAGCTTTATGGGCACGTAGTTTCACATGGTATCCAGCATAGATATCGTTTCAAAATATTTACTGGCTTCATATTGTTTCCGCCAGGGACCTTTCGCGTGTTAGCCGAACGTGATAACCACTACACTACGAAAACAGGCTGCTTGCTTTTCTCACATCTTCTCGAAAATACAATTAACAGTATAGTGAATTGATCACACAATCTTCCAATTTTGCAGTTTCAAAAACTTGCGAATACAACATTTGAAGCCTAACTGATTTTTTGCGATTGCATGTAACGAGTTTTCGTAGTGTAGTGGTTATCACGTTCGCCTCACACGCGAAAGGCCCCGGTTCGAACCCGGGCGAAAACAAATATCATTTAGTTTTAGTTGACGCCGCAGGAGAAAACAAATTCCAATTTACGTATAATTAACACCACCTTATGAAACGTGTCGTTGAAGACAATAGGTAAATTAGTGTACATTACACCTCTATTCATATATAGTGCTAAGTTATACTTGGAACATTGATAACGTGGATTAAAATGCAAATAACTTTGATTAACGCCACTGCAGAACGGCAGTTCAAGAGAAGTTAGCTTTATGGGCACGTAGTTTCACATGGTATCCAGCATAGATATCGTTTCAAAATATTTACTGGCTTCATATTGTTTCCGCCAGGGACCTTTCGCGTGTTAGCCGAACGTGATAACCACTACACTACGGAAACAGGCTGCTTGCTTTTCTCACATCTTCACGAAAATACAATTAACAGTATAGTGAATTGATCACACAATCTTCCAATTTGGCAGTTTCAAAAACTTGCGAATACAACATTTGAAGCCTAACAGGCTGCTTGCTTTTCTCACATCTTCTCGAAAATACAATTAACAGTATAGTGAATTGATCACACAATCTTCCAATGTTGCAGTTTCAAAAACTTGCGAATACAACATTTGAAGCCTAACTGATTTTTTGCGATTGCAGGTAACGAGTTTTCGTAGTGTAGTGGTTATCACGTTCGCCTCACACGCGAAAGGCCCCGGTTCGAACCCGGGCGAAAACAAATATCATTTAGTTTTAGTTGACGCCGCAGGAGAAAACAAATTCCAATTTACTTATAATTAACACCACCTTATGAAACGTGTCGTTGAAGACAATAGGTAAATTAGTGTACATTACACCTCTATTCATATATAGTGCTAAGTTATACTTGGAACATTGATAACGTGGATTAAAATGCAAATAACTTTGATTAACGCCACTGCAGAACTACAGTTCAAGAGAAGTTAGCTTTATGGGCACGTAGTTTCACATGGTATCCAGCATAGATATCGTTTCAAAATATTTACTGGCTTCATATTGTTTCCGCCAGGGACCTTTCGCGTGTTAGCCGAACGTGATAACCACTACACTACGGAAACAGGCTGCTTGCTTTTCTCACATCTTCTCGAAAATACAATTAACAGTATAGTGAATTGATCACACAATCTTCCAATTTTGCAGTTTCAAAAACTTGCGAATACAACATTTGAAGCCTAACTGATTTTTCGCGATTTCATTTAACGAGTTTTCGTAGTGTAGTGGTTATCACGTTCGCCTCACACGCGAAAGGCCCCGGTTCGAACCCGGGCGAAAACAAATATCATTTAGTTTTAATTGACGCCGCAGGAGAAAAGAAATTCCAATTTACTTATAATCAACGCCACCTTATGAAACGTGTCGTTGAAGACAATAGGTAAATTAGTGTACATTACACCTCTATTCATATATAGTGCTAAGTTATACTTGGAACATTGATAACGTGGATTAAAATGCAAATAACTTTGATTAACGCCACTGCAGAACTGCAGTTCAAGAGAAGTTAGCTTTATGGGCACGTAGTTTCACATGGTATCCAGCATAGATATCGTTTCAAAATATTTACTGGCTTCGTATTGTTTCCGCCTGGGCTCGAACCAGGGACCTTTCGCGTGTTAGGCGAACGTGATAACCACTACACTACGGAAACAGGCTGCTTGCTTTTCTCACATCTTCTCGAAAATACAATTAACAGTATAGTGAATTGATCACACAATCTTCCAATTTTGCAGTTTCAAAAACTTGCGAATACAACATTTGAAGCCTAACTGATTTTTTGCGATTTCATGTAACGAGTTTTCGTAGTGTAGTGGTTATCACGTTCGCCTCACACGCGAAAGGCCCCGGTTCGAACCCGGGCGAAAACAAATATCATTTAGTTTTAGTTGACGCCGCAGGAGAAAACAAATTCCAATTTACTTATAATTAACACCACCTTATGAAACGTGTCGTTGAAGACAATAGGTAAATTAGTGTACATTACACCTCTATTCATATATAGTGCTAAGTTATACTTGGAACATTGATAACGTGGATTAAAATGCAAATAACTTTGATTAACGCCACTGCAGAACTGCAGTTCAAGAGAAGTTAGCTTTATGGGCACGTAGTTTCACATGGTATCCAGCATAGATATCGTTTCAAAATATTTACTGGCTTCATATTGTTTCCGCCTGGGCTCGCACCAGGGACCTTTCGCGTGTTAGGCGAACGTGATAACCACTACACTACGGAAACAGGCTGCTTGCTATTCATATATAGTGCTAAGTTATACTTGGAACATTGATAACGTGGATTAAAATGCAAATAACTTTGATTAACGCCACTGCAGAACTGCAGTTCAAGAGAAGTTAGCTTTATGGGCACGTAGTTTCACATGGTATCCAGCATAGATATCGTTTCAAAATATTTACTGGCTTCATATTATTTCCGCCTGGGCTCGAACCAGGGACCTTTCGCGTGTTAGGCGAACGTGATAACCACTTCACTACGGAAACAGGCTGCTTGCTTTTCTCACATCTTCTCGAAAATACAATTAACAGTATAGTGAATTGATCACACAATCTTCCAATTTTGCAGTTTCAAAAACCTGCGAATACAACATTTGAAGCCTAACTGATTTTTTGGGATTTCATGTAACGAGTTTTCGTAGTGTAGTGGTTATCACGTTCGCCTCATACGCGAAAGGCCCCCGGTTCGAACCCGGGCGAAAACAAATATCATTTAGTTTTAATTGACGCCGCAGGAGAAAAGAAATTCCAATTTACTTATAATCAACACCACCTTATGAAACGTGTCGTTGAAGACAATAGGTAAATTAGTGTACATTACACCTCTATTCATATATAGTGCTAAGTTATACTTGGAACATTGATAACGTGGATTAAAATGCAAATAACTTTGATTAACGCCACTGCAGAACTGCAGTTCAAGAGAAGTTAGCTTTATGGGCACGTAGTTTCACATGGTATCCAGCATAGATATCGTTTCAAAATATTTACTGGCTTCATATTGTTTCCGCCTGGGCTCGAACCAGGGACCCTTCGCGTGTTAGGCGAACGTGATAACCACAACACTACGGAAACAGGCTGCTTGCTTTTCTAACATCTTCTCGAAAATACAATTAACAGTATAGTGAATTGATCACACAATCTTGCAATTTTGCAGTTTCAAAAACTTGCGAATACAACATTTGAAGCCTAACTGATTTTTTGCGATTTCATGTAACGAGTTTTCGTAGTGTAGTGGTTATCACGTTTGCCTCACACGCGAAAGGCCCCCGGTTCGAACCCGGGCGAAAACAAAAATCATTTAGTTTTAATTAACGCCGCAG
This sequence comes from Saccoglossus kowalevskii, assembly GCF_978046115.1. NCBI lineage: Eukaryota > Metazoa > Hemichordata > Enteropneusta > Harrimaniidae > Saccoglossus > Saccoglossus kowalevskii. The sequence goes on from NC_140659.1 coordinate 25,830,405, forward strand.
GAGAAAAGAAATTCCAATTTACTTATAATTAACACCACCTTATGAAACGTGTCGTAGAAGACAATAGGTAAATTAGTGTACATTACACATCTATTCATATATAGTGCTAAGTTATACTTGGAACATTGATAACGTGGATTAAAATGCAAATAACTTTGATTAACGCCACTGCAGAACTGCAGTTCAAGAGAAGTTAGCTTTATGGGCACGTAGTTTCACATGGTATCCAGCATAGATATCGTTTCAAAATATTTACTGGCTTCATATTGTTTCCGCCAGGGACCTTTCGCGTGTTAGGCGAACGTGATAACCATTACACTACGGAAACAGGCTGCTTGTTTTTCTCACATCTTCTCGAAAATACAATTAACAGTATAGTGAATTGATCACACAATCTTCCAATTTTGCAGTTTCAAAAACTTGCGAATACAACATTTGAAGCCTAACTGATTTTTTGGGATTTCATGTAACGAGTTTTCGTAGTGTAGTGGTTATCACGTTCGCCTCACACGCGAAAGGCCCCCGTTTCGAACCCGGGCGAAAACAAATATCATTTAGTTTTAATTGACGCCGCAGGAGAAAACAAATTCCAATTTACTTATAATTAACACCACCTTATGAAACGAGTCGTTGAAGACAATAGGTAAATTAGTGTACATTACACCTCTATTCATATATAGTGCTAAGTTATACTTGGAACATTGACAACGTGAATTAAAATGCAAATAACTTTGATTAACGCCACTGCAGAACTGCAGTTCAAGAGAAGTTAGCTTTATGGGCACGTAGTTTCACATGGTATCCAGCATAGATATCGTTTCAAAATATTTACTGGCTTCATATTGTTTCCGCCAGGGACCTTTCGCGTGTTAGCCGAACGTGATAACCACTACACTACGGAAACAGGCTGCTTGCTTTTCTCACATCTTCTCGAAAATACAATTAACAGTATAGTGAATTGATCACACAATCTTCCAATTTTGCAGTTTCAAAAACTTGCGAATACAACATTTGAAGCCTAACTGATTTTTTGCGATTTCATGTAACGAGTTTTCGTAGTGTAGTGGTTATCACGTTTGCTTTACACGCGAAAGGCCTCCAGATCGAACCCTGGCGAAAACAAAAATTATTTAGTTTTAATTGACGCCGCAGGAGAAAACAAATTCAATTTACTTATAATTAACACCACCTTATGAAACGTGTCGTTGAAGACACTAGATAAATTAGTGTACATTACACCTCTATTCATATATAGTGCTAAGTTATACATGGAACATTGATAACGTGGATTAAAATGCAAATAACTTTGATTAACGCCACTGCAGAACTGCAGTTCAAGAGAAGTTAGCTTTATGGGCACGTAGTTTCACATGGTATCCAGCATAGATATCGTTTCAAAATATTTACTGGCTTCGTATTGTTTCCGCCTGGGCTCGAACCAGGGACCTTTCGCGTGTTAGGCGAACGTGATAACCACTACACTACGAAAACAGGCTGCTTGCTTTTCTCACATCTTCTCGAAAATACAATTAACAGTATAGTGAATTGATCACACAATCTTCCAATTTTGCAGTTTCAAAAACTTGCGAATACAACATTTGAAGCCTAACTGATTTTTTGCGATTTCATGTAACGAGTTTTCGTAGTGTAGTGGTTATCACGTTCGCCTCACACGCGAAAGGCCCCGGTTCGAACCCGGGCGAAAACAAATATCATTTAGTTTTAGTTGACGCCGCAGGAGAAAACAAATTCCAATTTACTTATAATTAACACCACCTTATGAAACGTGTCGTTGAAGACAATAGGTAAATTAGTGTACATTACACCTCTATTCATATATACTGCTAAGTTATACTTGGAACATTGATAACGTGGATTAAAATGCAAATAACTTTGATTAACGGCACTGCAGAACTGCAGTTCAAGAGAAGTTAGCTTTATGGGCACGTAGTTTCACATGGTATCCAGCATAGATATCGTTTCAAAATATTTACTGGCTTCGTATTGTTTCCGCCTGGGCTCGAACCAGGGACCTTTCGCGTGTTAGGCGAACGTGATAAACACTACACTACGAAAACAGGCTGCTTGCTTTTCTCACATCTTCTCGAAAATACAATTAACAGTATAGTGAATTGATCACACAATCTTCCAATTTTGCAGTTTCAAAAACTTGCGAATACAACATTTGAAGCCTAACTGATTTTTTGCGATTGCATGTAACGAGTTTTCGTAGTGTAGTGGTTATCACGTTCGCCTCACACGCGAAAGGCCCCGGTTCGAACCCGGGCGGAAACAAATATCATTTAGTTTTAGTTGACGCCGCAGGAGAAAACAAATTCCAATTTACTTATAATTAACACCACCTTATGAAACGTGTCGTTGAAGACAATAGGTAAATTAGTGTACATTACACCTCTATTCATATATAGTGCTAAGTTATACTTGGAACATTGATAACGTGGATTAAAATGCAAATAACTTTGATTAACGCCACTGCAGAACTGCAGTTCAAGAGAAGTTAGCTTTATGGGCACGTAGTTTCACATGGTATCCAGCATAGATATCATTTCAAAATATTTATTGGCTTCGTATTGTTTCCACCTGGGCTCGAACCAGGGACCTTTCGCGTGTTAGGCGAACGTGATAACCACTACACTACGGAAACAGACTGCTTGCTTTTCTCACATCTTCTCGAAAATACAATTAACAGTATAGTGAATTGATCACACAATCTTCCAATTTTGCAGTTTCAAAAACTTGCGAATACAACATTTGAAGCCTAACTGATTTTTTGCGATTTCATGTAACGAGTTTTCGTAGTGTAGTGGTTATCACGTTCGCCTCACACGCGAAAGGCCCCGGTTCGAACCCGGGCGAAAACAAATATCATTTAGTTTTAGTTGACGCCGCAGGAGAAAACAAATTCCAATTTACTTATAATTAACACCAAGAGAAGTTAGCTTTATGGGCACGTAGTTTCACATGGTATCCAGCATAGATATCGTTTCAAAATATTTACTGGCTTCATATTGTTTCCGCCAGGGACCTTTTGCGTGTTAGCCGAACGTGATAACCACTACACTACGGAAACAGGCTGCTTGCTTTTCTCACATCTTCTCGAAAATACAATTAACAGTATAGTGAATTGATCACACAATCTTCCAATTTGGCAGTTTCAAAAACTTGCGAATACAACATTTGAAGCCTAACTGATTTTTTGGGATTTCATGTAACGAGTTTTCGTAGTGTAGTGGTTATCACGTTCGCCTCACACGCGAAAGGCCCCCGGTTCGAACCCGGGCGAAAACAAATATCATTTAGTTTTAATTGACGCCGCAGGAGAAAACAAATTCCAATTTACTTATAATTAACACCACCTTATGAAACGTGTCGTTGAAAACAATAGGTAAATTAGTGTACATTACACCTCTAATCATATATACTGCTAAGTTATACTTGGAACATTGATAACGTGGATTAAAATGCAAATAACTTTGATTAAAGGCACTGCAGAACTGCAGTTCAAGAGAAGTTAGCTTTATGGGCACGTAGTTTCACATGGTATCCAGCATAGATATCGTTTCAAAATATTTACTGGCTTCGTATTGTTTCCGCCTGGGCTCGAACCAGGGACCTTTCGCGTGTTAGGCGAACGTGATAACCACTACACTACGAAAACAGGCTGCTTGCTTTTCTCACATCTTCTCGAAAATACAATTAACAGTATAGTGAATTGATCACACAATCTTCCAATTTTGCAGTTTCAAAAACTTGCGAATACAACATTTGAAGCCTAACTGATTTTTTGCGATTGCATGTAACGAGTTTTCGTAGTGTAGTGGTTATCACGTTCGCCTCACACGCGAAAGGCCCCGGTTCGAACCCGGGCGGAAACAAATATCATTTAGTTTTAGTTGACGCCGCAGGAGAAAACAAATTCCAATTTACTTATAATTAACACCACCTTATGAAACGTGTCGTTGAAGACAATAGGTAAATTAGTGTACATTACACCTCTATTCATATATAGTGCTAAGTTATACTTGGAACATTGATAACGTGGATTAAAATGCAAATAACTTTGATTAACGCCACTGCAGAACTGCAGTTCAAGAGAAGTTAGCTTTATGGGCACGTAGTTTCACATGGTATCCAGCATAGATATCATTTCAAAATATTTATTGGCTTCGTATTGTTTCCACCTGGGCTCGAACCAGGGACCTTTCGCGTGTTAGGCGAACGTGATAACCACTACACTACGGAAACAGACTGCTTGCTTTTCTCACATCTTCTCGAAAATACAATTAACAGTATAGTGAATTGATCACACAATCTTCCAATTTTGCAGTTTCAAAAACTTGCGAATACAACATTTGAAGCCTAACTGATTTTTTGCGATTTCATGTAACGAGTTTTCGTAGTGTAGTGGTTATCACGTTCGCCTCACACGCGAAAGGCCCCGGTTCGAACCCGGGCGAAAACAAATATCATTTAGTTTTAGTTGACGCCGCAGGAGAAAACAAATTCCAATTTACTTATAATTAACACCAAGAGAAGTTAGCTTTATGGGCACGTAGTTTCACATGGTATCCAGCATAGATATCGTTTCAAAATATTTACTGGCTTCATATTGTTTCCGCCAGGGACCTTTTGCGTGTTAGCCGAACGTGATAACCACTACACTACGGAAACAGGCTGCTTGCTTTTCTCACATCTTCTCGAAAATACAATTAACAGTATAGTGAATTGATCACACAATCTTCCAATTTGGCAGTTTCAAAAACTTGCGAATACAACATTTGAAGCCTAACTGATTTTTTGGGATTTCATGTAACGAGTTTTCGTAGTGTAGTGTTTATCACGTTCGCCTCACACGCGAAAGGCCCCCGGTTCGAACCCGGGCGAAAACAAATATCATTTAGTTTTAATTGACGCCGCAGGAGAAAACAAATTCCAATTTACTTATAATTAACACCACCTTATGAAACGTGTCGTTGAAAACAATAGGTAAATTAGTGTACATTACACCTCTATTCATATATAGTGCTAAGTTATACTTGGAACATTGATAACGTGTATTAAAATGCAAATAACTTTGATTAACGCCACTGCAGAACTGCAGTTCAAGAGAAGTTAGCTTTATGGGCACGTAGTTTCACATGGTATCCAGCATTGATAACGTTTCAAAATATTTACTGGCTTCATATTGTTTCCGCCTGGGCTCGAACCAGGGACCTTTCGCGTGTTAGGCGAACGTGATAACCACTACACTACGGAAACAGGCTTCTTGCTTTTCTCACATCTTCTCGAAAATACAATTAACAGTATAGTGAATTGATCACACAATCTTCCAATTTGGCAGTTTCAAAAACTTGCGAATACAACATTCATGTAACGAGTTTTCGTAGTGTAGTGGTTCTCACGTTCGCCATACACGCGAAAAGCCCCCGGTTCGAACCAGGGCAAAAACAAAAATCATTTAGTTTTAATTGACGCCGCAGGAGAAAACAAATTCCAATTTACTTATAATTAACACCACCTTATGAAACGTGTCGTTGAAGACAATAGGTAAATTAGTGTACATTACACCTCTATTCATATATAGTGCTAAGTTATACTTGGAACATTGATAACGTGGATTAAAATGCAAATAACTTTGATTAACGCCACTGCAGAACTGCAGTTCAAGAGAAGTTAGCTTTATGGGCACGTAGTTTCACATGGTATCCAGCATAGATATCGTTTCAAAATATTTACTGGCTTCATATTGTTTCCGCCAGGGACCTTTCGCGTGTTAGCCGAACGTGATAACCACTACACTACGGAAACAGGCTGCTTGCTTTTCTCACATCTTCACGAAAATACAATTAACAGTATAGTGAATTGATCACACAATCTTCCAATTTGGCAGTTTCAAAAACTTGCGAATACAACATTTGAAGCCTAACAGGCTGCTTGCTTTTCTCACATCTTCTCGAAAATACAATTAACAGTATAGTGAATTGATCACACAATCTTCCAATTTTGCAGTTTCAAAAACTTGCGAATACAACATTTGAAGCCTAACTGATTTTTTGGGATTTCATGTAACGAGTTTTCGTAGTGTAGTGGTTATCACGTTCGCCTCACATGTGAAAGGCCCCCGGTTCGAACCCGGGCGAAAACAAATATCATTTAGTTTTAATTGACGCCACAGGAGAAAACAAATTCCAATTTACTTATAATTAACACCACCTTATGAAACGTGTCGTTGAAGACAATAGGTAAATTAGTGTACATTACACCTCTATTCATATATAGTGCTAAGTTATACTTGGAACATTGATAACGTGGATTAAAATGCAAATAAATTTGATTAACGCCACTGCAGAACTGCAGTTCAAGAGAAGTTAGCTTTATGGGCACGTAGTTTCACATGGTATCCAGCATTGATAACGTTTCAAAATATTTACTGGCTTCATATTGTTTCCGCCTGGGCTCGAACCATGGACCTTTCGCGTGTTAGGCGAACGTGATAACCACTACACTACGGAAACAGGATTCTTGCTTTTCTCACATCTTCTCGAAAATACAATTAACAGTATAGTGAATTGATCACACAATCTTCCAATTTTGCAGTTTCAAAAACTTGCGAATACAACATTTGAAGCCTAACTGATTTTTTGGGATTTCATGTAACGAGTTTTCGTAGTGTAGTGGTTATCACGTTCGCCATACACGCGAAAGGCCCCCGGTTCGAACCCGGGCGAAAACAAATATCATTTAGTTTTAATTGACGCCGCAGGAGAAAACAAATTCCAATTTACTTATAATTAACACCACCTTATGAAACGTGTCGTTGAAGGCAATAGGTAAATTAGTGTACATTACACCTCTATTCATATATAGTGCTAAGTTATACTTGGAACATTGATAACGTGGATTAAAATGCAAATAACTTTGATTAACGCCACTGCAGAACTGCAGTTCAAGAGAAGTTAGCTTTATGGGCACGTAGTTTCACATGGTATCCAGCATAGATATCGTTTCAAAATATTTACTGGCTTCATATTGTTTCCGCCAGGGACCTTTCGCGTGTTAGCCGAACGTGATAACCACTACACTACGGAAACAGGCTGCTTGCTTTTCTCACATCTTCACGAAAATACAATTAACAGTATAGTGAATTGATCACACAATCTTCCAATTTGGCGGTTTCAAAAACTTGCGAATACAACATTTGAAGCCTAACTGATTTTTTGCGATTTCATGTAACGAGTTTTCGTAGTGTAGTGGTTATCACGTTCGCCTCACACGCGAAAGGCCCCCGGTTCGAACCCGGGCGAAAACAAATATCATTTAGTTTTAATTGACGCCGCAGGAGAAAACAAATTCCAATTTACTTATAATTAACACCACCTTATGAAACGTGTCGTTGAAGGCAATAGGTAAATTAGTGTGCATTACACCTCTATTCATATATAGTGCTAAGTTATACTTGGAACATTGATAACGTGGATTAAAATGCAAATAACTTTGATTAACGCCACTGCAGAACTGCAGTTCAAGAGAAGTTAGCTTTATGGGCACGTAGTTTCACATGGTATCCAGCATAGATATCGTTTCAAAATATTTACTGGCTTCATATTGTTTCCGCCAGGGACCTTTTGCGTGTTAGCCGAACGTGATAACCACTACACTACGGAAACAGGCTGCTTGCTTTTCTCACATCTTCTCGAAAATACAATTAACAGTATAGTGAATTGATCACACAATCTTCCAATTTGGCAGTTTCAAAAACTTGCGAATACAACATTTGAAGCCTAACTGATTTTTTGGGATTTCATGTAACGAGTTTTCGTAGTGTAGTGGTTATCACGTTCGCCTCACACGCGAAAGGCCCCCGGTTCGAACCCGGGCGAAAACAAATATCATTTAGTTTTAATTGACGCCGCAGGAGAAAACAAATTCCAATTTACTTATAATTAACACCACCTTATGAAACGTGTCGTTGAAGGCAATAGGTAAATTAGTGTACATTACACCTCTATTCATATATAGTGCTAAGTTATACTTGGAACATTGATAACGTGGATTAAAATGCAAATAACTTTGATTAACGCCACTGCAGAACTGCAGTTCAAGAGAAGTTAGCTTTATGGGCACGTAGTTTCACATGGTATCCAGCATAGATATCGTTTCAAAATATTTACTGGCTTCATATTGTTTCCGCCAGGGACCTTTTGCGTGTTAGCCGAACGTGATAACCACTACACTACGGAAACAGGCTGCTTGCTTTTCTCACATCTTCTCGAAAATACAATTAACAGTATAGTGAATTAATCACACAATCTTCCAATTTGGCAGTTTCAAAAACTTGCGAATACAACATTTGAAGCCTAACTGATTTTTTGGGATTTCATGTAACGAGTTTTCGTAGTGTAGTGGTTATCACGTTCGCCTCACACGCGAAAGGCCCCCGGTTCGAACCCGGGCGAAAACAAATATCATTTAGTTTTAATTGACGCCGCAGGAGAAAACAAATTCCAATTTACTTATAATTAACACCACCTTATGAAACGTGTCGTTGAAAACAATAGGTAAATTAGTGTACATTACACCTCTATTCATATATAGTGCTAAGTTATACTTGGAACATTGATAACGTGGATTAAAATGCAAATAACTTTGATTAACGCCACTGCAGAACTGCAGTTCAAGAGAAGTTAGCTTTATGGGCACGTAGTTTCACATGGTATCCAGCATAGATATCGTTTCAAAATATTTACTGGCTTCATATTGTTTCCGCCAGGGACCTTTTGCGTGTTAGCCGAACGTGATAACCACTACACTACGGAAACAGGCTGCTTGCTTTTCTCACATCTTCTCGAAAATACAATTAACAGTATAGTGAATTGATCACACAATCTTCCAATTTGGCAGTTTCAAAAACTTGCGAATACAACATTTGAAGCCTAACTGATTTTTTGGGATTTCATGTAACGAGTTTTCGTAGTGTAGTGGTTATCACGTTCGCCTCACACGCGAAAGGCCCCCGGTTCGAACCCGGGCGAAAACAAATATCATTTAGTTTTAATTGACGCCGCAGGAGAAAACAAATTCCAATTTACTTATAATTAACACCACCTTATGAAACGTGTCGTTGAAAACAATAGGTAAATTAGTGTACATTACACCTCTATTCATATATAGTGCTAAGTTATACTTGGAACATTGATAACGTGTATTAAAATGCAAATAACTTTGATTAACGCCACTGCAGAACTGCAGTTCAAGAGAAGTTAGCTTTATGGGCACGTAGTTTAACATGGTATCCAGCATTGATAACGTTTCAAAATATTTACTGGCTTCATATTGTTTCCGCCAGGGACCTTTTGCGTGTTAGCCGAACGTGATAACCACTACACTACGGAAACAGGCTGCTTGCTTTTCTCACATCTTCTCGAAAATACAATTAACAGTATAGTGAATTGATCACACAATCTTCCAATTTGGCAGTTTCAAAAACTTGCGAATACAACATTTGAAGCCTAACTGATTTTTTGGGATTTCATGTAACGAGTTTTCGTAGTGTAGTGGTTATCACGTTCGCCTCACACGCGAAAGGCCCCCGGTTCGAACCCGGGCGAAAACAAATATCATTTAGTTTTAATTGACGCCGCAGGAGAAAACAAATTCCAATTTACTTATAATTAACACCACCTTATGAAACGTGTCGTTGAAAACAATGGGTAAATTAGTGTACATTACACCTCTATTCATATATAGTGCTAAGTTATACTTGGAACATTGATAACGTGTATTAAAATGCAAATAACTTTGATTAACGCCACTGCAGAACTGCAGTTCAAGAGAAGTTAGCTTTATGGGCACGTAGTTTAACATGGTATCCAGCATTGATAACGTTTCAAAATATTTACTGGCTTCATATTGTTTCCGCCTGGGCTCGAACCAGGGACCTTTCGCGTGTTAGGCGAACGTGATAACCACTACACTACGGAAACAGGCTTCTTGCTTTTCTCACATCTTCTCGAAAATACAATTAACAGTATAGTGAATTGATCACACAATCTTCCAATTTTGCAGTTTCAAAAACTTGCGAATACAACATTTGAAGCCTAACTGATTTTTTGCGATTTCATGTAACGAGTTTTCGTAATGTAGTGGTTATCACGTTTGCCTCACACGCGAAAGGCTCCCGGTTCGAACCCGGGCGAAAACAAAATTCATTTAGTTTTAATTAACGCTGCAGGAGAAAAGAAATTCCAATTAACTTATAATTAACACCACCTTATGAAACGTGTCGTTGAAGACAATAGGTAAATTAGTGTACATTACACCTCTATTCATATATAGTGCTAAGTTATACTTGGAACATTGATAACGTGGATTAAAATGCAAATAACTTTGATTAACGCCACTGCAGAACTGCAGTTCAAGAGAAGTTAGCTTTATGGGCACGTAGTTTCACATGGTATCCAGCATAGATATCGTTTCAAAATATTTACTGGCTTCATATTGTTTCCGCCAGGGACCTTTTGCGTGTTAGCCGAACGTGATAACCACTACACTACGGAAACAGGCTGCTTGCTTTTCTCACATCTTCTCGAAAATACAATTAACAGTATAGTGAATTGATCACACAATCTTCCAATTTGGCAGTTTCAAAAACTTGCGAATACAACATTTGAAGCCTAACTGATTTTTTGGGATTTCATGTAACGAGTTTTCGTAGTGTAGTGGTTATCACGTTCGCCTCACACGCGAAAGGCCCCCGGTTCGAACCCGGGCGAAAACAAATATCATTTAGTTTTAATTGACGCCGCAGGAGAAAACAAATTCCAATTTACTTATAATTAACACCACCTTATGAAACGTGTCGTTGAAGGCAATAGGTAAATTAGTGTACATTACACCTCTATTCATATATAGTGCTAAGTTATACTTGGAACATTGATAACGTGGATTAAAATGCAATAACTTTGATTAACGCCACTGCAGAACTGCAGTTCAAGAGAAGTTAGCTTTATGGGCACGTAGTTTCACATGGTATCCAGCATAGATATCGTTTCAAAATATTTACTGGCTTCATATTGTTTCCGCCAGGGACCTTTTGCGTGTTAGCCGAACGTGATAACCACTACACTACGGAAACAGGCTGCTTGCTTTTCTCACATCTTCTCGAAAATACAATTAACAGTATAGTGAATTAATCACACAATCTTCCAATTTGGCAGTTTCAAAAACTTGCGAATACAACATTTGAAGCCTAACTGATTTTTTGGGATTTCATGTAACGAGTTTTCGTAGTGTAGTGGTTATCACGTTCGCCTCACACGCGAAAGGCCCCCGGTTCGAACCCGGGCGAAAACAAATATCATTTAGTTTTAATTGACGCCGCAGGAGAAAACAAATTCCAATTTACTTATAATTAACACCACCTTATGAAACGTGTCGTTGAAAACAATAGGTAAATTAGTGTACATTACACCTCTATTCATATATAGTGCTAAGTTATACTTGGAACATTGATAACGTGGATTAAAATGCAAATAACTTTGATTAACGCCACTGCAGAACTGCAGTTCAAGAGAAGTTAGCTTTATGGGCACGTAGTTTCACATGGTATCCAGCATAGATATCGTTTCAAAATATTTACTGGCTTCATATTGTTTCCGCCAGGGACCTTTTGCGTGTTAGCCGAACGTGATAACCACTACACTACGGAAACAGGCTGCTTGCTTTTCTCACATCTTCTCGAAAATACAATTAACAGTATAGTGAATTGATCACACAATCTTCCAATTTGGCAGTTTCAAAAACTTGCGAATACAACATTTGAAGCCTAACTGATTTTTTGGGATTTCATGTAACGAGTTTTCGTAGTGTAGTGGTTATCACGTTCGCCTCACACGCGAAAGGCCCCCGGTTCGAACCCGGGCGAAAACAAATATCATTTAGTTTTAATTGACGCCGCAGGAGAAAACAAATTCCAATTTACTTATAATTAACACCACCTTATGAAACGTGTCGTTGAAAACAATAGGTAAATTAGTGTACATTACACCTCTATTCATATATAGTGCTAAGTTATACTTGGAACATTGATAACGTGTATTAAAATGCAAATAACTTTGATTAACGCCACTGCAGAACTGCAGTTCAAGAGAAGTTAGCTTTATGGGCACGTAGTTTAACATGGTATCCAGCATTGATAACGTTTCAAAATATTTACTGGCTTCATATTGTTTCCGCCAGGGACCTTTTGCGTGTTAGCCGAACGTGATAACCACTACACTACGGAAACAGGCTGCTTGCTTTTCTCACATCTTCTCGAAAATACAATTAACAGTATAGTGAATTGATCACACAATCTTCCAATTTGGCAGTTTCAAAAACTTGCGAATACAACATTTGAAGCCTAACTGATTTTTTGGGATTTCATGTAACGAGTTTTCGTAGTGTAGTGGTTATCACGTTCGCCTCACACGCGAAAGGCCCCCGGTTCGAACCCGGGCGAAAACAAATATCATTTAGTTTTAATTGACGCCGCAGGAGAAAACAAATTCCAATTTACTTATAATTAACACCACCTTATGAAACGTGTCGTTGAAAACAATGGGTAAATTAGTGTACATTACACCTCTATTCATATATAGTGCTAAGTTATACTTGGAACATTGATAACGTGTATTAAAATGCAAATAACTTTGATTAACGCCACTGCAGAACTGCAGTTCAAGAGAAGTTAGCTTTATGGGCACGTAGTTTAACATGGTATCCAGCATTGATAACGTTTCAAAATATTTACTGGCTTCATATTGTTTCCGCCTGGGCTCGAACCAGGGACCTTTCGCGTGTTAGGCGAACGTGATAACCACTACACTACGGAAACAGGCTTCTTGCTTTTCTCACATCTTCTCGAAAATACAATTAACAGTATAGTGAATTGATCACACAATCTTCCAATTTTGCAGTTTCAAAAACTTGCGAATACAACATTTGAAGCCTAACTGATTTTTTCGAATTTCAAGTAACGAGTTTTCGTAGTGTAGTGGTTATCACGTTCGCCATACATGCGAAAGGCCCCCGGTTCGAACCCGGGTGAAAACAAATATCATTTAGTTTTAATTGACGCCGCAGGAGAAAACAAATTCCAATTTACTTATAATTAACACCACCTTATGAAACGTGTCGTTGAAGGCAATAGGTAAATTAGTGTACATTACACCTCTATTCATATATAGTGCTAAGTTATACTTGGAACATTGATAACGTGGATTAAAATGCAAATAACTTTGATTAACGCCACTGCAGAACTGCAGTTCAAGAGAAGTTAGCTTTATGGGCACGTAGTTTCACATGATATCCAGCATAGATATCGTTTCAAAATATTTACTGGCTTCATATTCTTTCCGCCAGGGACCTTTCGCGTGTTAGCCGAACGTGATAACCACTACACTACGGAAACAGGCTGCTTGCTTTTCTCACATCTTCTCGAAAATACAATTAACAGTATAGTGAATTGATCACACAATCTTCCAATTTGGCAGTTTCAAAAACTTGCGAATACAACATTTGAAGCCTAACTGATTTTTTGGGATTTCATGTAACGAGTTTTCGTAGTGTAGTGGTTATCACGTTCGCCTCACACGCGAAAGGCCCCCGGTTCGAACCCGGGCGAAAACAAATATCATTTAGTTTTTATTGACGCCGCAGGAGAAAACAAATTCCAATTTACTTATAATTAACAGCACCTTATGAAACGTGTCGTTGAAGGCAATAGGTAAATTAGTGTACATTACACCTCTATTCATATATAGTGCTAAGTTATACTTGGAACATTGATAACGTGGATTAAAATGCAAATAACTTTGATTAACGCCACTGCAGAACTGCAGTTCAAGAGAAGTTAGCTTTATGGGCACGTAGTTTCACATGGTATCCAGCATAGATATCGTTTCAAAATATTTACTGGCTTCATATTGTTTCCGCCTGGGCTCGAACCAGGGACCTTTCACGTGTTAGGCGAACGTGATAACCGCTACACTACGGAAACAGGCTGCTTACTTTTCTCAAATCTTCTCGAAAATACAATTAACAGTATAGTGAATTGATCACACAATCTTCCAATTTTGCAGTTTCAAAAACTTGCGAATACAACATTTGAAGCCTAACTGATTTTTTGCGATTTCATGTAACGAGTTTTCGTAGTGTAGTGGTTATCACGTTTGCCTCACACGCGAAAGGCCCCCTTTTCGAACCCGGGCGAAAACAAAAATCATTTAGTTTTAATTAACGCCGCAGGAGAAAAGAAATTCCAATTTACTTATAATTAACACCACCTTATGAAACGTGTCGTTGAAGACAATAGGTAAATTAGTGTAGATTACACCTCTATTCATATATAGTGCTAACTTATACTTGGAACATTGATAACGTGGATTAAAATGCAAATAACTTTGATTAACGCCACTGCAGAACGGCAGTTCAAGAGAAGTTAGCTTTATGGCCACCTAGTTTCACATGGTATCCAGCATAGATATCGTTTCAAAATATTTACTGGCTTCATATTGTTTCCGCCTGGGCTCGAACCAGTGACCTTTCGCGTGTTAGGCGAACGTGATAACCACTACACTACGGAAACAGGCTGCTTGCTTTTCTCACATCTTCTCGAAAATAGAATTAACAGTGTAGTGAATTGATCACACAATCTTCCAATTTTGCAGTTTCAAAAATTTACGAATACAACATTTGAAGCCTAACTGATTTTTTGCGATTTTATGTAACGAGTTTTCGTAGTGTAAAATACAATTAACAGTATAGTGAATTGATCACACAATCTTCCAATTTTGCAGTTTCAAAAACTTGCGAATACAACATTTGAAGCCTAACTGATTTTTTGCGATTTCATGTAACGAGTTTTCGTAGTGTAGTGGTTATCACGTTTGCCTCACACGCGAAAGGCCCCCTTTTCGAACCCGGGCGAAAACAAAAATCATTTAGTTTTAATTAACGCCGCAGGAGAAAAGAAATTCCAATTTACTTATAATTAACACCACCTTATGAAACGTGTCGTTGAAGACAATAGGTAAATTAGTGTACATTACACCTCTATTCATATATAGTGCTAAGTTATACTTGGAACATTGATAACGTGGATTAAAATGCAAATAACTTTGATTAACGCCACTGCAGAACGGCAGTTCAAGAGAAGTTAGCTTTATGGGCACGTAGTTTCACATGGTATCCAGCATAGATATCGTTTCAAAATATTTACTGGCTTCATATTGTTTCCGCCTGGGCTCGAACCAGGGACCTTTCGCGTGTTAGGCGGACGTGATAACCACTACACTACGGAAACAGGCTGCTTGCTTTTCTCACATCTTCTCGAAAATACAATTAACAGTGTAGTGAATTGATCACACAATCTTCCAATTTTGCAGTTTCAAAAACTTGCGAATACAACATTTGAAGCCTAACTGATTTTTTGCGATTTTATGTAACGAGTTTTCGTAGTGTAGTGGTTATCACGTTTGCCTCACACGCGAAAGGCCTCCGGTTCGAACCCGGGCGAAAACAAAAATTATTTAGTTTTAATTGACGCCGCAGGAGAAAACAAATTCCAATTTACTTATAATTAACACCACCTTATGAAACGTGTCGTTGAAGACACTAGATAAATTAGTGTACATTACACCTCTATTCATATATAGTGCTAAGTTATACTTGGAACATTGATAATGTGGATTAAAATGCAAATAACTTTGATGAACGCCACTGCAGAACTGCAGTTCAAGAGAAGTTAGCTTTGTGGGCACGTAGTTTCACATGGTATCCAGCATAGATATCGTTTCAAAATATTTACTGGCTTCATATTGTTTCCGCCAGGGACCTTTCGCGTGTTAGCCGAACGTGATAACCACTACACTACGGAAACAGGCTGCTTACTTTTCTCACATCTTCTCGAAAATACAATTAACAGTATAGTGAATTGATCACACAATCTTCCAATTTTGCAGTTTCAAAAACTTGCGAATACAACATTTGAAGCCTAACTGATTTTTGGGGATTTCATGTAACGAGTTTTCGTAGTGTAGTGGTTATCACGTTCGCCTCACACGCGAAAGGCCCCCGGTTCGAACCCGGGCGAAAACAAATATCATTTAGTTTTAATTGACGCCACAGGAGAAAACAAATTCCAATTTACTTATAATTAACACCACCTTACGAAACGTGTCGTTGAAGACAATAGGTAAATTAGTGTACATTACACCTCTATTCATATATAGTGCTAAGTTATACTTGGAACATTGATAACGTGGATTAAAATGCAAATAACTTTGATTAACGCCACTGCAGAACGGCAGTTCAAGAGAAGTTAGCTTTATGGGCACGTAGTTTCACATGGTATCCAGCATAGATATCGTTTCAAAATATTTACTGGCTTCATATTGTTTCCGCCTGGGCTCGAACCAGGGACCTTTCGCGTGTTAGGCGAACGTGATAACCACTACACTACGGAAACAGGCTGCTTACTTTTCTCACATCTTCTCGAAAATACAATTAACAGTATAGTGAATTGATCACACAATCTTCCAATTTTGCAGTTTCAAAAACTTGTGAATACAACATTTGAAGCCTAACTGATTTTTGGGAATTTCATGTAACGAGTTTTCGTAGTGTAGTGGTTATCACGTTCGCCTCACACGCGAAAGGCCCCCGGTTCGAACCCGGGCGAAAACAAATGTCATTTAGTTTTAATTGACGCCACAGGAGAAAACAAATTCCAATTTACTTATAATTGACACCACCTTACGAAACGTGTCGTTGAAGACAATAGGTAAATTAGTGTACATTACACCTCTATTCATATATAGTGCTAAGTTATACTTGGAACATTGATAACGTGGATTAAAATGCAAATAACTTTGATTAACGCCACTGCATAACTGCAGTTCAAGAGAAGTTAGCTTTATAGGCACGTGGTTTCACATGGTATCCAGCATAGATATCGTTTCAAAATATTTACTGGCTTCATATTGTTTCCGCCTGGGCTCGAACCAGGGACCTTTCACGTGTTAGGCGAACGTGATAACCACTACACTACGGAAACAGGCTGCTTGCTTTTTTCACATGTTCTCGAAAATACAATTAACAGTATAGTGAATTGATCACACAATCTTCCACTTTTGCAGTTTCAAAAACTTGCGAATACAACATTTGAAGCCTTACTGATTTTTTGCGATTTTATGTAACGAGTTTTCGTAGTGTAGTGGTTATCACGTTTGCCTCACACGCGAAAGGCCTCCGGTTCGAACCCGGGCGAAAACAAAAATTATTTAGTTTTAATTGACGCCGCAGGAGAAAACAAATTCCAATTTACTTATAATTAACACCACCTTATGAAACGTGTCGTTGAAGACACTAGATAAATTAGTGTACATTACACCTCTATTCAAAGGCCTCCGGTTCGAACCCGGGCGAAAACAAAAATTATTTAGTTTTAATTGACGCCGCAGGAGAAAACAAATTCCAATTTACTTATAATTAACACCACCTTATGAAACGTGTCGTTGAAGACACTAGATAAATTAGTGTACATTACACCTCTATTCATATATAGTGCTAAGTTATACTTGGAACATTGATAACGTGGATTAAAATGCAAATAACTTTGATGAACGCCACTGCAGAACTGCAGTTCAAGAGAAGTTAGCTTTGTGGGCACGTAGTTTCACATGGTATCCAGCATAGATATCGTTTCAAAATATTTACTGGCTTCATATTGTTTCCGCCAGGGACCTTTCGCGTGTTAGCCGAACGTGATAACCACTACACTACGGAAACAGGCTGCTTGCTTTTCTCACATCTTCTCGAAAATACAATTAACAGTATAGTGAATTGATCACACAATCTTCCAATTTTGCAGTTTCAAAAACTTGCGAATACAACATTTGAAGCCTAACTGATTTTTTGGGATTTCATGTAACGAGTTTTCGTAGTGTAGTGGTTATCACGTTCGCCTCACACGCGAAAGGCCCCCGGTTCGAACCCGGGCGAAAACAAATATCATTTAGTTTTAATTGACGCCACAGGAGAAAAGAAATTCCAATTTACTTATAATTAACACCACCTTACGAAACGTGTCGTTGAAGACAATAGGTAAATTAGTGTACATTACACCTCTATTCATATATAGTGCTAAGTTATACTTGGAACATTGATAACGTGGATTAAAATGCAAATAACTTTGATTAACGCCACTGCAGAACGGCAGTTCAAGAGAAGTTAGCTTTATGGGCACGTAGTTTCACATGGTATCCAGCATAGATATCGTTTCAAAATATTTACTGGCTTCATATTGTTTCCGCCTGGGCTCGAACCAGGGACCTTTCGCGTGTTAGGCGAACGTGATAACCACTACACTACGGAAACAGGCTGCTTGCTTATACTTGGAACATTGATAACGTGGATTAAAATGCAAATAACTTTGATTAACGCCACTGCAGAACTGCAGTTCAAGAGAAGTTAGCTTTGTGGGCACGTAGTTTCACATGGTATCCAGCATAGATATCGTTTCAAAATATTTACTGGCTTCATATTGTTTCCGCCAGGGACCTTTCGCGTGTTAGCCGAACGTGATAACCACTACACTACGGAAACAGGCTGCTTGCTTTTCTCACATGTTCTCGAAAATACAATTAACAGTATAGTGAATTGATCACACAATCTTCCAATTTTGCAGTTTCAAAAACTTGCGAATACAACATTTGAAGCCTAACTGATTTTTTGCGATTTCATGTAACGAGTTTTCGTAGTGTAGTGGTTATCACGTTTGCCTCACACGCGAAAGGCCCCCTTTTCGAACCCGGGCGAAAACAAAAATCATTTAGTTTTAATTAACGCCGCAGGAGAAAAGAAATTCCAATTTACTTATAATTAACACCACCTTATGAAACGTGTCGTTGAAGACAATAGGTAAATTAGTGTACATTACACCTCTATTCATATATAGTGCTAACTTATACTTGGAACATTGATAACGTGGATTAAAATGCAAAAAACTTTGATTAACGCCACTGCAGAACGGCAGTTCAAGAGAAGTTAGCTTTATGGGCACGTAGTTTCACATGGTATCCAGCATAGATATCGTTTCAAAATATTTACTGGCTTCATATTGTTTCCGCCTGGGCTCGAACCAGTGACCTTTCGCGTGTTAGGCGAACGTGATAACCACTACACTACGGAAACAGGCTGCTTGCTTTTCTCACATCTTCTCGAAAATACAATTAACAGTGTAGTGAATTGATCACACAATCTTCCAATTTTGCAGTTTCAAAAACTTGCGAATACAACATTTGAAGCCTAACTGATTTTTTGCGATTTTATGTAACGAGTTTTCGTAGTGTAGTGGTTATCACGTTTGCCTCACACGCGAAAGGCCTCCGGTTCGAACCCGGGCGAAAACAAAAATCATTTAGTTTTAATTGACGCCGCAGGAGAAAACACATTCCAATTTACTTATAATTAACACCACCTTATGAAACGTGTCGTTGAAGACACTAGATAAATTAGTGTACATTACACCTCTATTCATATATAGTGCTAAGTTATACTTGGAACATTGATAACGTGGATTAAAATGCAAATAACTTTGATGAACGCCACTGCAGAACTGCAGTTCAAGAGAAGTTAGCTTTGTGGGCACGTAGTTTCACATGGTATCCAGCATAGATATCGTTTCAAAATATTTACTGGCTTCATATTGTTTCCGCCAGGGACCTTTCGCGTGTTAGCCGAACGTGATAACCACTACACTACGGAAACAGGCTGCTTGCTTTTCTCACATCTTCTCGAAAATACAATTAACAGTATAGTGAATTGATCACACAATCTTCCAATTTTGCAGTTTCAAAAACTTGCGAATACAACATTTGAAGCCTAACTGATTTTTTGGGATTTCATGTAACGAGTTTTCGTAGTGTAGTGGTTATCACGTTCGCCTCACACGCGAAAGGTCCCCGGTTCGAACCCGGGCGAAAACAAATATCATTTAGTTTTAATTGACGCCGCAGGAGAAAACAAATTCCAATTTACTTATAATTAACACCACCTTACGAAACGTGTCGTTGAAGACAATAGGTAAATTAGTGTACATTACACCTCTATTCATATATAGTGCTAAGTTATACTTGGAACATTGATAACGTGGATTAAAATGCAAATAACTTTGATTAACGCCACTGCAGAACGGCAGTTCAAGAGAAGTTAGCTTTATGGGCACGTAGTTTCACATGGTATCCAGCATAGATATCGTTTCAAAATATTTACTGGCTTCATATTGTTTCCGCCTGGGCTCGAACCAGGGACCTTTCGCGTGTTAGGCGAACGTGATAACCACTACACTACGGAAACAGGCTGCTTGCTTTTCTCACATCTTCTCGAAAATACAATTAACAGTATAGTGAATTGATCACACAATCTTCCAATTTTGCAGTTTCAAAAACTTGCGAATACAACATTTGAAGCCTAACTGATTTTTTGCGATTTTATGTAACGAGTTTTCGTAGTGTAGTGGTTATCACGTTTGCCTCACACGCGAAAGGCCTCCGGTTCGAACCCGGGCGAAAACAAAAATTATTTAGTTTTAATTGACGCCGCAGGAGAAAACAAATTCCAATTTACTTATAATTAACACCACCTTATGAAACGTGTCGTTGAAGACACTAGATAAATTAGTGTACATTACACCTCTATTCATATATAGTGCTAAGTTATACTTGGAACATTGATAACGTGGATTAAAATGCAAATAACTTTGATTAACGCCACTGCATAACTGCAGTTCAAGAGAAGTTAGCTTTATAGGCACGTGGTTTCACATGGTATCCAGCATAGATATCGTTTCAAAATATTTACTGGCTTCATATTGTTTCCGCCTGGGCTCGAACCAGGGACCTTTCACGTGTTAGGCGAACGTGATAACCACTACACTACGGAAACAGGCTGCTTGCTTTTCTCACATCTTCTCGAAAATACAATTAACAGTATAGTGAATTGATCACACAATCTTCCAATTTTGCAGTTTCAAAAACTTGCGAATACAACATTTGAAGCCTAACTGATTTTTTGCGATTTCATGTAACGAGTTTTCGTAGTGTAGTGGTTATCACGTTTGCCTCACACGCGAAAGGCCCCCTTTTCGAACCCGGGCGAAAACAAAAATCATTTAGTTTTAATTAACGCCGCAGGAGAAAAGAAATTCCAATTTACTTATAATTAACACCACCTTATGAAACGTGTCGTTGAAGACAATAGGTAAATTAGTGTACATTACACCTCTATTCATATATAGTGCTAAGTTATACTTGGAACATTGATAACGTGGATTAAAATGCAAATAACTTTGATTAACGCCACTGCAGAACGGCAGTTCAAGAGAAGTTAGCTTTATGGGCATGTAGTTTCACATGGTATCCAGCATAGATATCGTTTCAAAATATTTACTGGCTTCATATTGTTTCCGCTTGGGCTCGAACCAGGGACCTTTCGCGTGTTAGGCGAACGTGATAACCACTACACTACGGAAACAGGCTGCTTGCTTTTCTCACATCTTCTCGAAAATACAATTAACAGTGTAGTGAATTGATCACACAATCTTCCAATTTTGCAGTTTCAAAAACTTGCGAATACAACATTTGAAGCCTAACTGATTTTTTGCGATTTTATGTAACGAGTTTTCGTAGTGTAGTGGTTATCACGTTTGCCTCACACGCGAAAGGCCTCTGGTTCGAACCCGGGCGAAAACAAAAATTATTTAGTTTTAATTGACGCCGCAGGAGAAAACAAATTCCAATTTACTTATAATTAACACCACCTTATGAAACGTGTCGTTGAAGACACTAGATAAATTAGTGTACATTACACCTCTATTCATATATAGTGCTAAGTTATACTTGGAACATTGATAACGTGGATTAAAATGCAAATAACTTTGATGAACGCCACTGCAGAACTGCAGTTCAAGAGAAGTTAGCTTTGTGGGCACGTAGTTTCACATGGTATCCAGCATAGATATCGTTTCAAAATATTTACTGGCTTCATATTGTTTCCGCCAGGGACCTTTCGCGTGTTAGCCGAACGTGATAACCACTACACTACGGAAACAGGCTGCTTGCTTTTCTCACATCTTCTCGAAAATACAATTAACAGTATAGTGAATTGATCACACAATCTTCCAATTTTGCAGTTTCAAAAACTTGCGAATACAACATTTGAAGCCTAACTGATTTTTTGGGATTTCATGTAACGAGTTTTCGTAGTGTAGTGGTTATCACGTTCGCCTCACACGCGAAAGGCCCCCGGTTCGAACCCGGGCGAAAACGAATATCATTTAGTTTTAATTGACGCCACAGGAGAAAACAAATTCCAATTTACTTATAATTAACACCACCTTACGAAACGTGTCGTTGAAGACAATAGGTAAATTAGTGTACATTACACCTCTATTCATATATAGTGCTAAGTTATACTTGGAACATTGATAACGTGGATTAAAATGCAAATAACTTTGATTAACGCCACTGCAGAACGGCAGTTCAAGAGAAGTTAGCTTTATGGGCACGTAGTTTCACATGGTATCCAGCCTATATATCGTTTCAAAATATTTACTGGCTTCATATTGTTTCCGCCTGGGCTCGAACCAGGGACCTTTCGCGTGTTAGGCGAACGTGATAACCACTACACTAAGGAAACAGGCTGCTTGCTTTTCTCACATCTTCTCGAAAATACAATTAACAGTATAGTGAATTGATCACACAATCTTCCAATTTTGCAGTTTCAAAAACTTGCGAATACAACATTTGAAGCCTAACTGATTTTTTGCGATTTCATGTAACGAGTTTTCGTAGTGTAGTGGTTATCACGTTTGCCTCACACGCGAAAGGCCCCCTTTTCGAACCCGGGCGAAAACAAAAATCATTTAGTTTTAATTAACGCCGCAGGAGAAAAGAAATTCCAATTTACTTATAATTAACACCACCTTATGAAACGTGTCGTTGAAGACAATAGGTAAATTAGTGTACATTACACCTCTATTCATATATAGTGCTAAGTTATACTTGGAACATTGATAACGTGGATTAAAATGCAAATAACTTTGATTAACGCCACTGCATAACTGCAGTTCAAGAGAAGTTAGCTTTATAGGCACGTGGTTTCACATGGTATCCAGCATAGATATCGTTTCAAAATATTTACTGGCTTCATATTGTTTCCGCCTGGGCTCGAACCAGGGACCTTTCGCGTGTTAGGCGAACGTGATAACCACTACACTACGGAAACAGGCTGCTTGCTTTTCTCACATCTTCTCGAAAATACAATTAACAGTATAGTGAATTGATCACACAATCTTCCAATTTTGCAGTTTCAAAAACTTGCGAATACAACATTTGAAGCCTAACTGATTTTTTGGGATTTCATGTAACGAGTTTTCGTAGTGTAGTGGTTATCACGTTCGCCTCACACGCGAAAGGTCCCCGGTTCGAACCCGGGCGAAAACAAATATCATTTAGTTTTAATTGACGCCGCAGGAGAAAACAAATTCCAATTTACTTATAATTAACACCACCTTACGAAACGTGTCGTTGAAGACAATAGGTAAATTAGTGTACATTACACCTCTATTCATATATAGTGCTAAGTTATACTTGGAACATTGATAACGTGGATTAAAATGCAAATAACTTTGATTAACGCCACTGCAGAACGGCAGTTCAAGAGAAGTTAGCTTTATGGGCACGTAGTTTCACATGGTATCCAGCATAGATATCGTTTCAAAATATTTACTGGCTTCATATTGTTTCCGCCTGGGCTCGAACCAGGGACCTTTCGCGTGTTAGGCGAACGTGATAACCACTACACTACGGAAACAGGCTGCTTGCTTTTCTCACATCTTCTCGAAAATACAATTAACAGTATAGTGAATTGATCACACAATCTTCCAATTTTGCAGTTTCAAAAACTTGCGAATACAACATTTGAAGCCTAACTGATTTTTTGCGATTTTATGTAACGAGTTTTCGTAGTGTAGTGGTTATCACGTTTGCCTCACACGCGAAAGGCCTCCGGTTCGAACCCGGGCGAAAACAAAAATTATTTAGTTTTAATTGACGCCGCAGGAGAAAACAAATTCCAATTTACTTATAATTAACACCACCTTACGAAACGTGTCGTTGAAGACACTAGATAAATTAGTGTACATTACACCTCTATTCATATATAGTGCTAAGTTATACTTGGAACATTGATAACGTGGATTAAAATGCAAATAACTTTGATTAACGCCACTGCATAACTGCAGTTCAAGAGAAGTTAGCTTTATAGGCACGTGGTTTCACATGGTATCCAGCATAGATATCGTTTCAAAATATTTACTGGCTTCATATTGTTTCCGCCTGGGCTCGAACCAGGGACCTTTCACGTGTTAGGCGAACGTGATAACCACTACACTACGGAAACAGGCTGCTTGCTTTTCTCACATCTTCTCGAAAATACAATTAACAGTATAGTGAATTGATCACACAATCTTCCAATTTTGCAGTTTCAAAAACTTGCGAATACAACATTTGAAGCCTAACTGATTTTTTGCGATTTCATGTAACGAGTTTTCGTAGTGTAGTGGTTATCACGTTTGCCTCACACGCGAAAGGCCCCCTTTTCGAACCCGGGCGAAAACAAAAATCATTTAGTTTTAATTAACGCCGCAGGAGAAAAGAAATTCCAATTTACTTATAATTAACACCACCTTATGAAACGTGTCGTTGAAGACAATAGGTAAATTAGTGTACATTACACCTCTATTCATATATAGTGCTAAGTTATACTTGGAACATTGATAACGTGGATTAAAATGCAAATAACTTTGATTAACGCCACTGCAGAACGGCAGTTCAAGAGAAGTTAGCTTTATGGGCATGTAGTTTCACATGGTATCCAGCATAGATATCGTTTCAAAATATTTACTGGCTTCATATTGTTTCCGCTTGGGCTCGAACCAGGGACCTTTCGCGTGTTAGGCGAACGTGATAACCACTACACTACGGAAACAGGCTGCTTGCTTTTCTCACATCTTCTCGAAAATACAATTAACAGTGTAGTGAATTGATCACACAATCTTCCAATTTTGCAGTTTCAAAAACTTGCGAATACAACATTTGAAGCCTAACTGATTTTTTGCGATTTTATGTAACGAGTTTTCGTAGTGTAGTGGTTATCACGTTTGCCTCACACGCAAAAGGCCTCTGGTTCGAACCCGGGCGAAAACAAAAATTATTTAGTTTTAATTGACGCCGCAGGAGAAAACAAATTCCAATTTACTTATAATTAACACCACCTTATGAAACGTGTCGTTGAAGACACTAGATAAATTAGTGTACATTACACCTCTATTCATATATAGTGCTAAGTTATACTTGGAACATTGATAACGTGGATTAAAATGCAAATAACTTTGATGAACGCCACTGCAGAACTGCAGTTCAAGAGAAGTTAGCTTTGTGGGCACGTAGTTTCACATGGTATCCAGCATAGATATCGTTTCAAAATATTTACTGGCTTCATATTGTTTCCGCCAGGGACCTTTCGCGTGTTAGCCGAACGTGATAACCACTACACTACGGAAACAGGCTGCTTGCTTTTCTCACATCTTCTCGAAAATACAATTAACAGTATAGTGAATTGATCACACAATCTTCCAATTTTGCAGTTTCAAAAACTTGCGAATACAACATTTGAAGCCTAACTGATTTTTTGGGATTTCATGTAACGAGTTTTCGTAGTGTAGTGGTTATCACGTTCGCCTCACACGCGAAAGGCCCCCGGTTCGAACCCGGGCGAAAACGAATATCATTTAGTTTTAATTGACGCCACAGGAGAAAACAAATTCCAATTTACTTATAATTAACACCACCTTACGAAACGTGTCGTTGAAGACAATAGGTAAATTAGTGTACATTACACCTCTATTCATATATAGTGCTAAGTTATACTTGGAACATTGATAACGTGGATTAAAATGCAAATAACTTTGATTAACGCCACTGCAGAACGGCAGTTCAAGAGAAGTTAGCTTTATGGGCACGTAGTTTCACATGGTATCCAGCCTATATATCGTTTCAAAATATTTACTGGCTTCATATTGTTTCCGCCTGGGCTCGAACCAGGGACCTTTCGCGTGTTAGGCGAACGTGATAACCACTACACTAAGGAAACAGGCTGCTTGCTTTTCTCACATCTTCTCGAAAATACAATTAACAGTATAGTGAATTGATCACACAATCTTCCAATTTTGCAGTTTCAAAAACTTGTGAATACAACATTTGAAGCCTAACTGATTTTTTGCGATTTCATGTAACGAGTTTTCGTAGTGTAGTGGTTATCACGTTTGCCTCACACGCGAAAGGCCCCCTTTTCGAACCCGGGCGAAAACAAAAATCATTTAGTTTTAATTAACGCCGCAGGAGAAAAGAAATTCCAATTTACTTATAATTAACACCACCTTATGAAACGTGTCGTTGAAGACAATAGGTAAATTAGTGTACATTACACCTCTATTCATATATAGTGCTAAGTTATACTTGGAACATTGATAACGTGGATTAAAATGCAAATAACTTTGATTAACGCCACTGCAGAACGGCAGTTCAAGAGAAGTTAGCTTTATGGGCACGTAGTTTCACATGGTATCCAGCATAGATATCGTTTCAAAATATTTACTGGCTTCATATTGTTTCCGCCTGGGCTCGAACCAGGGACCTTTCGCGTGTTAGGCGAACGTGATAACCACTACACTACGGAAACAGGCTGCTTACTTTTCTCACATCTTCTCGAAAATACAATTAACAGTATAGTGAATTGATCACACAATCTTCCAATTTTGCAGTTTCAAAAACTTGCGAATACAACATTTGAAGCCTAACTGATTTTTGGGGATTTCATGTAACGAGTTTTCGTAGTGTAGTGGTTATCACGTTCGCCTCACACGCGAAAGGCCCCCGGTTCGAACCCGGGCGAAAACAAATGTCATTTAGTTTTAATTGACGCCACAGGAGAAAACAAATTCCAATTTACTTATAATTAACACCACCTTACGAAACGTATCGTTGAAGACAATAGGTAAATTAGTGTACATTACACCTCTATTCATATATAGTGCTAAGTTATACTTGGAACATTGATAACGTGGATTAAAATGCAAATAACTTTGATGAACGCCACTGCAGAACTGCAGTTCAAGAGAAGTTAGCTTTGTGGGCACGTAGTTTCACATGGTATCCAGCATAGATATCGTTTCAAAATATTTACTGGTTTCATATTGTTTCCGCCAGGGACCTTTCGCGTGTTAGCCGAACGTGATAACCACTACACTACGGAAACAGGCTGCTTGCTTTTCTCACATCTTCTCGAAAATACAATTAACAGTATAGTGAATTGATCACACAATCTTCCAATTTTGCAGTTTCAAAAACTTGCGAATACAACATTTGAAGCCTAACTGATTTTTTGGGATTTCATGTAACGAGTTTTCGTAGTGTAGTGGTTATCACGTTCGCCTCACACGCGAAAGGCCCCCGGTTCGAACCCGGGCGAAAACAAATATCATTTAGTTTTAATTGACGCCACAGGAGAAAACAAATTCCAATTTACTTATAATTAACACCACCTTATGAAACGTGTCGTTGAAGACAATAGGTAAATTAGTGTACATTACACCTCTATTCATATATAGTGCTAAGTTATACTTGGAACATTGATAACGTGGATTAAAATGCAAATAACTTTGATTAACGCCACTGCAGAACGGCAGTTCAAGAGAAGTTAGCTTTATGGGCACGTAGTTTCACATGGTATCCAGCATAGATATCGTTTCAAAATATTTACTGGCTTCATATTGTTTCCGCCTGGGCTCGAACCAGGGACCTTTCGCGTGTTAGGCGAACGTGATAACCACTACACTACGGAAACAGGCTGCTTGCTTTTCTCACATCTTCTCGAAAATACAATTAACAGTATAGTGAATTGATCACACAATCTTCCAATTTTGCAGTTTCGAAAACTTGCGAATACAACATTTGAAGCCTAACTGATTTTTTGCGATTTCATGTAACGAGTTTTCGTAGTGTAGTGGTTATCACGTTTGCCTCACACGCGAAAGGCCCCCTTTTCGAACCCGGGCGAAAACAAAAATCATTTAGTTTTAATTAACGCCGCAGGAGAAAACAAATTCCAATTTACTTATAATTAACACCACCTTATGAAACGTGTCGTTGAAGACAATAGGTAAATTAGTGTACATTACACCTCTATTCATATATAGTGCTAAGTTATACTTGGAACATTGATAACGTGGATTAAAATGCAAATAACTTTGATTAACGCCACTGCAGAACGGCAGTTCAAGAGAAGTTAGCTTTATGTGCACGTAGTTTCACATGGTATCCAGCATAGATATCGTTTAAAAATATTTACTGGCTTCATATTGTTTCCGCTTGGGCTCGAACCAGGGACCTTTCGCGTGTTAGGCGAACGTGATAACCACTACACTACGGAAACAGGCTGCTTACTTTTCTCACATCTTCTCGAAAATACAATTAACAGTATAGTGAATTGATCACACAATCTTCCAATTTTGCAGTTTCAAAAACTTGCGAATACAACATTTGAAGCCTAACTGATTTTTGGGGATTTCATGTAACGAGTTTTCGTAGTGTAGTGGTTATCACGTTTGCCTCACACGCGAAAGGCCCCCTTTTCGAACCCGGGCGAAAACAAAAATCATTTAGTTTTAATTAACGCCGCAGGAGAAAAGAAATTCCAATTTACTTATAATTAACACCACCTTATGAAACGTGTCGTTGAAGACAATAGGTAAATTAGTGTACATTACACCTCTATTCATATATAGTGCTAAGTTATACTTGGAACATTGATAACGTGGATTAAAATGCAAATAACTTTGATTAACGCCACTGCAGAACGGCAGTTCAAGAGAAGTTAGCTTTATGGGCACGTAGTTTCACATGGTATCCAGCATAGATATCGTTTCAAAATATTTACTGGCTTCATATTGTTTCCGCAAGGGACCTTTCGCGTGTTAGCCGAACGTGATAACCACTACACTACGGAAACAGGCTGCTTGCTTTTCTCACATCTTCTCGAAAATACAATTAACAGTATAGTGAATTGATCACACAATCTTCCAATTTTGCAGTTTCAAAAACTTGCGAATACAACATTTGAAGCCTAACTGATTTTTGGGGATTTCATGTAACGAGTTTTCGTAGTGTAGTGGTTATCACGTTTGCCTCACACGGGAAAGGCCCCCTTTTCGAACCCGGGCGAAAACAAAAATCATTTAGTTTTAATTAACGCCGCAGGAGAAAAGAAATTCCAATTTACTTATAATTAACACCACCTTATGAAACGTGTCGTTGAAGACAATAGGTAAATTAGTGTACATTACACCTCTATTCATATATAGTGCTAAGTTATACTTGGAACATTGATAACGTGGATTAAAATGCAAATAACTTTGATTAACGCCACTGCAGAACTGCAGTTCAAGAGAAGTTAGCTTTGTGGGCACGTAGTTTCACATGGTATCCAGCATAGATATCGTTTCAAAATATTTACTGGCTTCATATTGTTTCCGCCAGGGACCTTTCGCGTGTTAGCCGAACGTGATAACCACTACACTACGGAAACAGGCTGCTTGCTTTTCTCACATCTTCTCGAAAATACAATTAACAGTATAGTGAATTGATCACACAATCTTCCAATTTTGCAGTTTCAAAAACTTGCGAATACAACATTTGAAGCCTAACTGATTTTTTGCGATTTCATGTAACGAGTTTTCGTAGTGTAGTGGTTATCACGTTTGCCGCACACGCGAAAGGCCCCCTTTTCGAACCCGGGCGAAAACAAAAATCATTTAGTTTTAATTAACGCCGCAGGAGAAAAGAAATTCCAATTTACTTATAATTAACACCACCTTATGAAACGTGTCGTTGAAGACAATAGGTAAATTAGTGTACATCACACCTCTATTCATATATAGTGCTAAGTTATACTTGGAACATTGATAACGTGGATTAAAATGCAAATAACTTTGATTAACGCCACTGCAGAACGGCAGTTCAAGAGAAGTTAGCTTTATGGGCACGTAGTTTCACATGGTATCCAGCATAGATATCGTTTCAAAATATTTACTGGCTTCATATTGTTTCCGCAAGGGACCTTTCGCGTGTTAGCCGAACGTGATAACCACTACACTACGGAAACAGGCTGCTTGCTTTTCTCACATCTTCTCGAAAATACAATTAACAGTATAGTGAATTGATCACACAATCTTCCAATTTTGCAGTTTCAAAAACTTGCGAATACAACATTTGAAGCCTAACTGATTTTTGGGGATTTCATGTAACGAGTTTTCGTAGTGTAGTGGTTATCACGTTTGCCTCACACGGGAAAGGCCCCCTTTTCGAACCCGGGCGAAAACAAAAATCATTTAGTTTTAATTAACGCCGCAGGAGAAAAGAAATTCCAATTTACTTATAATTAACACCACCTTATGAAACGTGTCGTTGAAGACAATAGGTAAATTAGTGTACATTACACCTCTATTCATATATAGTGCTAAGTTATACTTGGAACATTGATAACGTGGATTAAAATGCAAATAACTTTGATTAACGCCACTGCAGAACTGCAGTTCAAGAGAAGTTAGCTTTGTGGGCACGTAGTTTCACATGGTATCCAGCATAGATATCGTTTCAAAATATTTACTGGCTTCATATTGTTTCCGCCAGGGACCTTTCGCGTGTTAGCCGAACGTGATAACCACTACACTACGGAAACAGGCTGCTTGCTTTTCTCACATCTTCTCGAAAATACAATTAACAGTATAGTGAATTGATCACACAATCTTCCAATTTTGCAGTTTCAAAAACTTGCGAATACAACATTTGAAGCCTAACTGATTTTTTGCGATTTCATGTAACGAGTTTTCGTAGTGTAGTGGTTATCACGTTTGCCTCACACGCGAAAGGCCCCCTTTTCGAACCCGGGCGAAAACAAAAATCATTTAGTTTTAATTAACGCCGCAGGAGAAAAGAAATTCCAATTTACTTATAATTAACACCACCTTATGAAACGTGTCGTTGAAGACAATAGGTAAATTAGTGTACATTACACCTCTATTCATATATAGTGCTAAGTTATACTTGGAACATTGATAACGTGGATTAAAATGCAAATAACTTTGATTAACGCCACTGCAGAACGGCAGTTCAAGAGAAGTTAGCTTTATGTGCACGTAGTTTCACATGGTATCCAGCATAGATATCGTTTAAAAATATTTACTGGCTTCATATTGTTTCCGCAAGGGACCTTTCGCGTGTTAGCCGAACGTGATAACCACTACACTACGGAAACAGGCTGCTTGCTTTTCTCACATCTTCTCGAAAATACAATTAACAGTATAGTGAATTGATCACACAATCTTCCAATTTTGCAGTTTCAAAAACTTGCGAATACAACATTTGAAGCCTAACTGATTTTTTGGGATTTCATGTAACGAGTTTTCGTAGTGTAGTGGTTATCACGTTCGCCTCACACGCGAAAGGCCCTCGGTTCGAACCCGGGCGAAAACAAATATCATTTAGTTTTAATTGACGCCGCAGGAGAAAACAAATTCCAATTTACTTATAATTAACACCACCTTATGAAACGTGTCGTTGAAGACACTAGATAAATTAGTGTACATTACACCTCTATTCATATATAGTGCTGAGTTATACTTGGAACATTGATAACGTGGATTAAAATGCAAATAACTTTGATTAACGCCACTGCAGAACGGCAGTTCAAGAGAAGTTAGCTTTATGGGCACGTAGTTTCACATGGTATCCAGCATAGATATCGTTTCAAAATATTTACTGGCTTCATATTGTTTCCGCAAGGGACCTTTCGCGTGTTAGCCGAACGTGATAACCACTACACTACGGAAACAGGCTGCTTGCTTTTCTCACATCTTCTCGAAAATACAATTAACAGTATAGTGAATTGATCACACAATCTTCCAATTTTGCAGTTTCAAAAACTTGCGAATACAACATTTGAAGCCTAACTGATTTTTTGGGATTTCATGTAACGAGTTTTCGTAGTGTAGTGGTTATCACGTTCGCCTCACACGCGAAAGGCCATCGGTTCGAACCCGGGCGAAAACAAATATCATTTAGTTTTAATTGACGCCGCAGGAGAAAACAAATTCCAATTTACTTATAATTAACACCACCTTATGAAACGTGTCGTTGAAGACACTAGATAAATTAGTGTACATTACACCTCTATTCATATATAGTGCTAAGTTATACTTGGAACATTGATAACGTGGATTAAAATGCAAATAACTTTGATTAACGCCACTGCAGAACTGCAGTTCAAGAGAAGTTAGCTTTGTGGGCACGTAGTTTCACATGGTATCCAGCATAGATATCGTTTCAAAATATTTACTGGCTTCATATTGTTTCCGCCAGGGACCTTTCGCGTGTTAGCCGAACGTGATAACCACTACACTACGGAAACAGGCTGCTTGCTTTTCTCACATCTTCTCGAAAATACAATTAACAGTATAGTGAATTGATCACACAATCTTCCAATTTTGCAGTTTCAAAAACTTGCGAATACAACATTTGAAGCCTAACTGATTTTTTGCGATTTCATGTAACGAGTTTTCGTAGTGTAGTGGTTATCACGTTTGCCGCACACGCGAAAGGCCCCCTTTTCGAACCCGGGCGAAAACAAAAATCATTTAGTTTTAATTAACGCCGCAGGAGAAAAGAAATTCCAATTTACTTATAATTAACACCACCTTATGAAACGTGTCGTTGAAGACAATAGGTAAATTAGTGTACATCACACCTCTATTCATATATAGTGCTAAGTTATACTTGGAACATTGATAACGTGGATTAAAATGCAAATAACTTTGATTAACGCCACTGCAGAACGGCAGTTCAAGAGAAGTTAGCTTTATGGGCACGTAGTTTCACATGGTATCCAGCATAGATATCGTTTCAAAATATTTACTGGCTTCATATTGTTTCCGCAAGGGACCTTTCGCGTGTTAGCCGAACGTGATAACCACTACACTACGGAAACAGGCTGCTTGCTTTTCTCACATCTTCTCGAAAATACAATTAACAGTATAGTGAATTGATCACACAATCTTCCAATTTTGCAGTTTCAAAAACTTGCGAATACAACATTTGAAGCCTAACTGATTTTTGGGGATTTCATGTAACGAGTTTTCGTAGTGTAGTGGTTATCACGTTTGCCTCACACGGGAAAGGCCCCCTTTTCGAACCCGGGCGAAAACAAAAATCATTTAGTTTTAATTAACGCCGCAGGAGAAAAGAAATTCCAATTTACTTATAATTAACACCACCTTATGAAACGTGTCGTTGAAGACAATAGGTAAATTAGTGTACATTACACCTCTATTCATATATAGTGCTAAGTTATACTTGGAACATTGATAACGTGGATTAAAATGCAAATAACTTTGATTAACGCCACTGCAGAACTGCAGTTCAAGAGAAGTTAGCTTTGTGGGCACGTAGTTTCACATGGTATCCAGCATAGATATCGTTTCAAAATATTTACTGGCTTCATATTGTTTCCGCCAGGGACCTTTCGCGTGTTAGCCGAACGTGATAACCACTACACTACGGAAACAGGCTGCTTGCTTTTCTCACATCTTCTCGAAAATACAATTAACAGTATAGTGAATTGATCACACAATCTTCCAATTTTGCAGTTTCAAAAACTTGCGAATACAACATTTGAAGCCTAACTGATTTTTTGCGATTTCATGTAACGAGTTTTCGTAGTGTAGTGGTTATCACGTTTGCCTCACACGCGAAAGGCCCCCTTTTCGAACCCGGGCGAAAACAAAAATCATTTAGTTTTAATTAACGCCGCAGGAGAAAAGAAATTCCAATTTACTTATAATTAACACCACCTTATGAAACGTGTCGTTGAAGACAATAGGTAAATTAGTGTACATTACACCTCTATTCATATATAGTGCTAAGTTATACTTGGAACATTGATAACGTGGATTAAAATGCAAATAACTTTGATTAACGCCACTGCAGAACGGCAGTTCAAGAGAAGTTAGCTTTATGTGCACGTAGTTTCACATGGTATCCAGCATAGATATCGTTTAAAAATATTTACTGGCTTCATATTGTTTCCGCAAGGGACCTTTCGCGTGTTAGCCGAACGTGATAACCACTACACTACGGAAACAGGCTGCTTGCTTTTCTCACATCTTCTCGAAAATACAATTAACAGTATAGTGAATTGATCACACAATCTTCCAATTTTGCAGTTTCAAAAACTTGCGAATACAACATTTGAAGCCTAACTGATTTTTTGGGATTTCATGTAACGAGTTTTCGTAGTGTAGTGGTTATCACGTTCGCCTCACACGCGAAAGGCCCTCGGTTCGAACCCGGGCGAAAACAAATATCATTTAGTTTTAATTGACGCCGCAGGAGAAAACAAATTCCAATTTACTTATAATTAACACCACCTTATGAAACGTGTCGTTGAAGACACTAGATAAATTAGTGTACATTACACCTCTATTCATATATAGTGCTGAGTTATACTTGGAACATTGATAACGTGGATTAAAATGCAAATAACTTTGATTAACGCCACTGCAGAACGGCAGTTCAAGAGAAGTTAGCTTTATGGGCACGTAGTTTCACATGGTATCCAGCATATATATCGTTTCAAAATATTTACTGGCTTCATATTGTTTCCGCAAGGGACCTTTCGCGTGTTAGCCGAACGTGATAACCACTACACTACGGAAACAGGCTGCTTGCTTTTCTCACATCTTCTCGAAAATACAATTAACAGTATAGTGAATTGATCACACAATCTTCCAATTTTGCAGTTTCAAAAACTTGCGAATACAACATTTGAAGCCTAACTGATTTTTTGGGATTTCATGTAACGAGTTTTCGTAGTGTAGTGGTTATCACGTTCGCCTCACACGCGAAAGGCCATCGGTTCGAACCCGGGCGAAAACAAATATCATTTAGTTTTAATTGACGCCGCAGGAGAAAACAAATTCCAATTTACTTATAATTAACACCACCTTATGAAACGTGTCGTTGAAGACACTAGATAAATTAGTGTACATTACACCTCTATTCATATATAGTGCTGAGTTATACTTGGAACATTGATAACGTGGATTAAAATGCAAATAACTTTGATGAACGCCACTGCAGAACTGCAGTTCAAGAGAAGTTAGCTTTGTGGGCACGTAGTTTCACATGGTATCCAGCATAGATATCGTTTCAAAATATTTACTGGCTTCATATTGTTTCCGCCAGGGACCTTTCGCGTGTTAGCCGAACGTGATAACCACTACACTACGGAAACAGGCTGCTTGCTTTTCTCACATCTTATCGAAAATACAATTAACAGTATAGTGAATTGATCACACAATCTTCCAATTTTGCAGTTTCAAAAACTTGCGAATACAACATTTGAAGCCTAACTGATTTTTTGGGATTTCATGTAACGAGTTTTCGTAGTGTAGTGGTTATCACGTTCGCCTCACACGCGAAAGGCCCCCCGGTTCGAACCCGGGCGAAAACAAATATCATTTAGTTTTAATTGACGCCACAGGAGAAAACAAATTCCAATTCACTTATAATTAACACCACCTTACGAAACGTGTCGTTGAAGACAATAGGTAAATTAGTGTACATTACACCTCTATTCATATATAGTGCTAAGTTATACTTGGAACATTGATAACGTGGATTAAAATGCAAATAACTTTGATTAACGCCACTGCAGAACTGCAGTTCAAGAGAAGTTAGCTTTATGGGCACGTAGTTTCACATGGTATCCAGCATAGATATCGTTTCAAAATATTTACTGGCTTCATATTGTTTCTGCAAGGGACCTTTCGCGTGTTAGCCGAACGTGATAACCACTACACTACGGAAACAGGCTGCTTGCTTTTCTCACATCTTCTCGAAAATACAATTAACAGTATAGTGAATTGATCACACAATCTTCCAATTTTGCAGTTTCAAAAACTTGCGAATACAACATTTGAAGCCTAACTGATTTTTTGGGATTTCATGTAACGAGTTTTCGTAGTGTAGTGGTTATCACGTTCGCCTCACACGCGAAAGGCCCTCGGTTCGAACCCGGGCGAAAACAAATATCATTTAGTTTTAATTGACGCCGCAGGAGAAAACAAATTCCAATTTACTTATAATTAACACCATCTTATGAAACGTGTCGTTGAAGACATTAGATAAATTAGTGTACATTACACCTCTATTCATATATAGTGCTGAGTTATACTTGGAACATTGATAACGTGGATTAAAATGCAAATAACTTTGATTAACGCCACTACAGAACTGCAGTTCAAGAGAAGTTAGCTTTATGGGCACGTAGTTTCACATTGTATCCAGCATAGATATCGTTTCAAAATATTTACTGGCTTCATATTGTTTCCGCCTGGGCTCGAACCAGGGACCTTTCGAGTGTTAGGCGAACGAGATAACCACTACACTACGGAAACAGGCTGCTTGCTTTTCTCACATCTTCTCGAAAGGCCCCCTTTTCGAACCCGGGCGAAAACAAAAATCATTTAGTTTTAATTAACGCCGCAGGAGAAAAGAAATTCCAATTTACTTATAATTAACACCACCTTATGAAACGTGTCGTTGAAGACAATAGGTAAATTAGTGTACATTACACCTCTATTCATATATAGTGCTAAGTTATACTTGGAACATTGATAACGTGGATTAAAATGCAAATAACTTTGATTAACGCCACTGCAGAACTGCAGTTCAAGAGAAGTTAGCTTTATGGGCACGTAGTTTCACATGGTATCCAGCATAGATATCGTTTCAAAATATTTACTGGCTTCATATTGTTTCCGACTGGGCTCGAACCAGGGACCTTTCGAGTGTTAGGCGAACGAGATAACCACTACACTACCGAAACAGGCTGCTTGCTTTTCTCACATCTTCTCGAAAATACAATTAACAGTATAGTGAATTGATCACACAATCTTCCAATTTTGCAGTTTCAAAAACGTAGTTTCACATGGTATCCAGCATAGATATCGTTTCAAAATATTTACTGGCTTCATATTGTTTCCGCCTGGGCTCGAACAAGGGACCTTTCACGTGTTAGGCGAACGTGATAACCACTACACTACGGAAACAGGCTGCTTGCTTTTCTCACATGTTCTCGAAAATACAATTAACAGTATAGTGAATTGATCACACAATCTTCCAATTTTGCAGTTTCAAAAACTTGCGAATACAACATTTGAAGCCTAACTGATTTTTTGCGATTTCATGTAACGAGTTTTCGTAGTGTAGTGGTTATCACGTTTGCCTCACACGCGAAAGGCCCCCTTTTCGAACCCGGGCGAAAACAAAAATCATTTAGTTTTAATTAACGCCGCAGGAGAAAAGAAATTCCAATTTACTTATAATTAACACCACCTTATGAAACGCGTCGTTGAAGACAATAGGTAAATTAGTGTACATTACACCTCTATTCATATATAGTGCTAAGTTATACTTGGAACATTGATAACGTGGATTAAAATGCAAATAACTTTGATTAACGCCACTGCAGAACTGCAGTTCAAGAGAAGTTAGCTTTATGGGCACGTAGTTTCACATGGAATCCAGCATAGATATCGTTTCAAAATATTTACTGGCTTCATATTGTTTCCGCCAGGGACCTTTCGCGTGTTAGCCGAACGTGATAACCACTACACTACGAAAACAGGCTGCTTGCTTTTCTCACATCTTCTCGAAAATACAATTAACAGTATAGTGAATTGATCACACAATCTTCCAATTTTGCAGTTTCCAAAACTTGCGAATACAACATTTGAAGCCTAACTGATTTTTTGGGATTTCATGTAACGAGTTTTCGTAGTGTAGTGGTTATCACGTTCGCCTCACACGCGAAAGGCCCTCGGTTCGAACCCGGGCGAAAACAAATATCATTTAGTTTTAATTGACGCCGCAGGAGAAAACAAATTCCAATTTACTTATAATTAACACCATCTTATGAAACGTGTCGTTGAAGACACTAGATAAATTAGTGTACATTACACCTCTATTCATATATAGTGCTGAGTTATACTTGGAACATTGATAACGTGGATTAAAATGCAAATAACTTTGATTAACGCCACTACAGAACTGCAGTTCAAGAGAAGTTAGCTTTATGGGCACGTAGTTTCACATGGTATCCAGCATAGATATCGTTTCAAAATATTTACTGGCTTCATATTGTTTCCGCCTGGGCTCGAACCAGGGACCTTTCGAGTGTTAGGCGAACGAGATAACCACTACACTACGGAAACAGGCTGCTTGCTTTTCTCACATCTTCTCGAAAGGCCCCCTTTTCGAACCCGGGCGAAAACAAAAATCATTTAGTTTTAATTAACGCCGCAGGAGAAAAGAAATTCCAATTTACTTATAATTAACACCACCTTATGAAACGTGTCGTTGAAGACAATAGGTAAATTAGTGTACATTACACCTCTATTCATATATAGTGCTAAGTTATACTTGGAACATTGATAACGTGGATTAAAATGCAAATAACTTTGATTAACGCCACTGCAGAACTGCAGTTCAAGAGAAGTTAGCTTTATGGGCACGTAGTTTCACATGGTATCCAGCATAGATATCGTTTCAAAATATTTACTGGCTTCATATTGTTTCCGACTGGGCTCGAACCAGGGACCTTTCGAGTGTTAGGC
This sequence comes from Saccoglossus kowalevskii, assembly GCF_978046115.1. Lineage (NCBI taxonomy): Eukaryota > Metazoa > Hemichordata > Enteropneusta > Harrimaniidae > Saccoglossus > Saccoglossus kowalevskii. The sequence goes on from NC_140659.1 coordinate 25,869,316, forward strand.
GAACGAGATAACCACTACACTACCGAAACAGGCTGCTTGCTTTTCTCACATCTTCTCGAAAATACAATTAACAGTATAGTGAATTGATCACACAATCTTCCAATTTTGCAGTTTCAAAAACTTGCGAATACAACATTTGAAGCCTAACTGATTTTTTGGGATTTCATGTAACGAGTTTTCGTAGTGTAGTGGTTATCACGTTCGCCTCACACGCGAAAGGCCCTCGGTTCGAACCCGGGCGAAAACAAATATCATTTAGTTTTAATTGACGCCGCAGGAGAAAACAAATTCCAATTTACTTATAATTAACACCACCTTATGAAACGTGTCGTTGAAGACAATAGGTAAATTAGTGTGCATTACACCTCTATTCATATATAGTGCTAAGTTATACTTGGAACATTGATAATGTGGATTAAAATGCAAATAACTTTGATTAACGCCACTGCAGAACGGCAGTTCAAGAGAAGTTAGCTTTATGGGCACGTAGTTTCACATGGTATCCAGCATAGATATCGTTTCAAAATATTTACTGGCTTCATATTGTTTCCGACTGGGCTCGAACCAGGGACCTTTCGAGTGTTAGGCGAACGAGATAACCACTACACTACCGAAACAGGCTGCTTGCTTTTCTCACATCTTCTCGAAAATACAATTAACAGTATAGTGAATTGATCACACAATCTTCCAATTTTGCAGTTTCAAAAACTTGCGAATACAACATTTGAAACCTAACTGATTTTTTGCGATTTCATGTAACGAGTTTTCGTAGTGTAGTGGTTATCACGTTTGCCTCACACGCGAAAGGCCCCCTTTTCGAACCCGGGCGAAAACAAAAATCATTTAGTTTTAATTAACGCCGCAGGAGAAAAGAAATTCCAATTTACTTATAATTAACACCACCTTATGAAACGTGTCGTTGAAGACAATAGGTAAATTAGTGTACATTACACCTCTATTCATATATAGTGCTAAGTTATACTTGGAACATTGATAACGTGGATTAAAATGCAAATAACTTTGATTAACGCCACTGCAGAACGGCAGTTCAAGAGAAGTTAGCTTTATGGGCACGTAGTTTCACATGGTATCCAGCATAGATATCGTTTCAAAATATTTACTGGCTTCATATTGTTTCCGCCTGGGCTCGAACCAGGGACCTTTCGCGTGTTAGGCGAACGTGATAACCACTACACTACGGAAACAGGCTGCTTGCTTTTCTCACATCTTCTCGAAAATACAATTAACAGTATAGTGAATTGATCACACAATCTTCCAATTTTGCAGTTTCAAAAACGTAGTTTCACATGGTATCCAGCATAGATATCGTTTCAAAATATTTACTGGCTTCATATTGTTTCCGCCTGGGCTCGAACAAGGGACCTTTCACGTGTTAGGCGAACGTGATAACCACTACACTACGGAAACAGGCTGCTTGCTTTTCTCACATGTTCTCGAAAATACAATTAACAGTATAGTGAATTGATCACACAATCTTCCAATTTTGCAGTTTCAAAAACTTGCGAATACAACATTTGAAGCCTAACTGATTTTTTGCGATTTCATGTAACGAGTTTTCGTAGTGTAGTGGTTATCACGTTTGCCTCACACGCGAAAGGCCCCCTTTTCGAACCCGGGCGAAAACAAAAATCATTTAGTTTTAATTAACGCCGCAGGAAAAAAGAAATTCCAATTTACTTATAATTAACACCACCTTATGAAACGTGTCGTTGAAGACAATAGGTAAATTAGTGTACATTACACCTCTATTCATATATAGTGCTAAGTTATACTTGGAACATTGATAACGTGGATTAAAATGCAAATAACTTTGATTAACGCCACTGCAGAACTGCAGTTCAAGAGAAGTTAGCTTTATGGGCACGTAGTTTCACATGGAATCCAGCATAGATATCGTTTCAAAATATTTACTGGCTTCATATTGTTTCCGCCAGGGACCTTTCGCGTGTTAGCCGAACGTGATAACCACTACACTACGAAAACAGGCTGCTTGCTTTTCTCACATCTTCTCGAAAATACAATTAACAGTATAGTGAATTGATCACACAATCTTCCAATTTTGCAGTTTCAAAAACTTGCGAATACAACATTTGAAGCCTAACTGATTTTTTGGGATTTCATGTAACGAGTTTTCGTAGTGTAGTGGTTATCACGTTCGCCTGACACGCGAAAGGCCCCCGATTCGAACCCGGGCGAAAACAAATATCATTTAGTTTTAATTGACGCCGCAGGAGAAAACAAATTCCAATTTACTTATAATTAACACCACCTTATGAAACGTGTCGTTGAAGACAATAGGTAAATTAGTGTACATTACACCTCTATTCATATATAGTGCTAAGTTATACTTGGAACATTGATAACGTGGATTAAAATGCAAATAACTTTGATTAACGCCACTGCAGAACGGCAGTTCAAGAGAAGTTAGCTTTATGGGCACGTAGTTTCACATGGTATCCAGCATAGATATCGTTTCAAAATATTTACTGGCTTCATATTGTTTCCGCCTGGGCTCGAACCAGGGACCTTTCGCGTGTTAGGCGAACGTGATAACCACTACACTACGGAAACAGGCTGCTTGCTTTTCTCACATCTTCTCGAAAATACAATTAACAGTATAGTGAATTGATCACACAATCTTCCAATTTTGCAGTTTCAAAAACTTGCGAATACAACATTTGAAGCCTAACTGATTTTTTGGGATTTCATGTAACGAGTTTTCGTAGTGTAGTTGTTATCACGTTCGCCTCACACGCGAAAGGCCCTCGGTTCGAACCCGGGCGAAAACAAATATCATTTAGTTTTAATTGACGCCGCAGGAGAAAACAAATTCCAATTTACTTATAATTAACACCACCTTATGAAACGTGTCGTTGAAGACAATAGGTAAATTAGTGTGCATTACACCTCTATTCATATATAGTGCTAAGTTATACTTGGAACATTGATAATGTGGATTAAAATGCAAATAACTTTGATTAACGCCACTGCAGAACGGCAGTTCAAGAGAAGTTAGCTTTATGGGCACGTAGTTTCACATGGTATCCAGCATAGATATCGTTTCAAAATATTTACTGGCTTCATATTGTTTCCGCCTGGGCTCGAACCAGGGACCTTTCGCGTGTTAGGCGAACGTGATAACCACTACACTACGGAAACAGGCTGCTTGCTTTTCTCACATCTTCTCGAAAATACATTTAACAGTATAGTGAATTGATCACACAATCTTTCAATTTTGCAGTTTCAAAAACTTGCGAATACAACATTTTAAGCCTAACTGATTTGATGGGCACGTAGTTTCACATGGTATCCAGCATAGATATCGTTTCAAAATATTTACTGGCTTCATATTGTTTCCGCCAGGGACCTTTCGCGTGTTAGCCGAACGTGATAACCACTACACTACGGAAACAGGCTGCTTGCTTTTCTCACATCTTCTCGAAAATACAATTAACAGTATAGTGAATTGATCACACAATCTTCCAATTTTGCAGTTTCAAAAAACTTGCGAATACAACATTTGAAGCCTAACTGATTTTTTGGGATTTCATGTAACGAGTTTTCGTAGTGTAGTGGTTATCACGTTCGCCTCACACGCGAAAGGCCCTCGGTTCGAACCCGGGCGAAAACAAATATCATTTAGTTTTAATTGACGCCGCAGGAGAAAACAAATTCCAATTTACTTATAATTAACACCACCTTATGAAACGTGTCGTTGAAGACAATAGGTAAATTAGTGTGCATTACACCTCTATTCATATATAGTGCTAAGTTATACTTGGAACATTGATAATGTGGATTAAAATGAATATAACTTTGATTAACGCCACTGCAGAACGGCAGTTCAAGAGAAGTTAGCTTTATGGGCACGTAGTTTCACATGGTATCCAGCATAGATATCGTTTCAAAATATTTACTGGCTTCATATTGTTTCCGCCTGGGCTCGAACCAGGGACCTTTCGCGTGTTAGGCGAACGTGATAACCACTACACTACGGAAACAGGCTGCTTGCTTTTCTCACATGTTCTCGAAAATACAATTAACAGTATAGTGAATTGATCACACAATCTTCCAATTTTGCAGTTTCAAAAACTTGCGAATACAACATTTGAAGCCTAACTGATTTTTTGCGATTTCATGTAACGAGTTTTCGTAGTGTAGTGGTTATCACGTTTGCCTCACAAGCGAAAGGCCCCCTTTTCGAACCCGGGCAAAAACAAAAATCATTTAGTTTTAATTAACGCCGCAGGAGAAAAGAAATTCCAATTTACTTATAATTAACACCACCTTATGAAACGTGTCGTTGAAGACAATAGGTAAATTAGTGTACATTACACCTCTATTCATATATAGTGCTAAGTTATACTTGGAACATTGATAACGTGGATTAAAATGCAAATAACTTTGATTAACGCCACTGCAGAACGGCAGTTCAAGAGAAGTTAGCTTTATGGGCACGTAGTTTCACATGGAATCCAGCATAGATATCGTTTCAAAATATTTACTGGCTTCATATTGTTTCCGCCAGGGACCTTTCGCGTGTTAGCCGAACGTGATAACCACTACACTACGAAAACAGGCTGCTTGCTTTTCTCACATCTTCTCGAAAATACAATTAACAGTATAGTGAATTGATCACACAATCTTCCAATTTTGCAGTTTCAAAAACTTGCGAATACAACATTTGAAGCCTAACTGATTTTTTGGGATTTCATGTAACGAGTTTTCGTAGTGTAGTGGTTATCACGTTCGCCTGACACGCGAAAGGCCCCCGATTCGAACCCGGGCGAAAACAAATATCATTTAGTTTTAATTGACGCCGCAGGAGAAAACAAATTCCAATTTACTTATAATTAACACCACCTTATGAAACGTGTCGTTGAAGACAATAGGTAAATTAGTGTACATTACACCTCTATTCATATATAGTGCTAAGTTATACTTGGAACATTGATAACGTGGATTAAAATGCAAATAACTTTGATTAACGCCACTGCAGAACGGCAGTTCAAGAGAAGTTAGCTTTATGGGCACGTAGTTTCACATGGTATCCAGCATAGATATCGTTTCAAAATATTTACTGGCTTCATATTGTTTCCGCCTGGGCTCGAACCAGGGACCTTTCGCGTGGTAGGCGAACGTGATAACCACTACACTACGGAAACAGGCTGCTTGCTTTTCTCACATCTTCTCGAAAATACATTTAACAGTATAGTGAATTGATCACACAATCTTCCAATTTTGCAGTTTCAAAAACTTGCGAATACAACATTTGAAGCCTAACTGATTTGATGGGCACGTAGTTTCACATGGTATCCAGCATAGATATCGTTTCAAAATGTTTACTGGCTTCATATTGTTTCCGCCAGGGACCTTTCGCGTGTTAGCCGAACGTGATAACCACTACACTACGGAAACAGGCTGCTTGCTTTTCTCACATGTTCTCGAAAATACAATTAACAGTATAGTGAATTGATCACACAATCTTCCAATTTTGCAGTTTCAAAAACTTGCGAATACAACATTTGAAGCCTAACTGATTTTTTGGGATTTCATGTAACGAGTTTTCGTAGTGTAGTGGTTATCACGTTCGCCTCACACGCGAAAGGCCCCCCGGTTCGAAGCCGGGCGAAAACAAATATCATTTAGTTTTAATTGACGCCACAGGAGAAAACAAATTCCAATTTACTTATAATTAACACCACCTTACGAAACGTGTCGTTGAAGACAATAGGTAAATTAGTGTACATTACACCTCTATTCATATATAGTGCTAAGTTATACTTGGAACATTGATAACGTGGATTAAAATGCAAATAACTTTGATTAACGCCACTGCAGAACTGCAGTTCAAGAGAAGTTAGCTTTATGGGCACGTAGTTTCACATGGAATCCAGCATAGATATCGTTTCAAAATATTTACTGGCTTCAAATTGTTTCCGCCTGGGCTCGAACCAGGGACCTTTCGCGTGTTAGGCGAACGTGATAACCACTACACTACTGAAACAGGCTGCTTACTTTTCTCACATCTTCTCGAAAATACATTTAACAGTATAGTGAATTGATCACACAATCTTCCAATTTTGCAGTTTCAAAAACTTGCGAATACAACATTTGAAGCCTAACTGATATGATGGGCACGTAGTTTCACATGGTATCCAGCATAGATATCGTTTCAAAATATTTACTGGCTTCATATTGTTTCCGCCAGGGACCTTTCGCGTGTTAGCCGAACGTGATAACCACTACACTACGGAAACAGGCTGCTTGCTTTTCTCACATCTTCTCGAAAATACAATTAACAGTATAGTGAATTGATCACACAATCTTCCAATTTTGCAGTTTCAAAAACTTGCGAATACAACATTTGAAGCCTAACTGATTTTTTGGGATTTCATGTAACGAGTTTTCGTAGTGTAGTGGTTATCACGTTCGCCTCACACGCGAAAGGCCCTCGGTTCGAACCCGGGCGAAAACAAATATCATTTAGTTTTAATTGACGCCGCAGGAGAAAACAAATTCCAATTTACTTATAATTAACACCACCTTATGAAACGTGTCGTTGAAGACAATAGGTAAATTAGTGTGCATTACACCTCTATTCATATATAGTGCTAAGTTATACTTGGAACATTGATAATGTGGATTAAAATGCAAATAACTTTGATTAACGCCACTGCAGAAAGGCAGTTCAAGAGAAGTTAGCTTTATGGGCACGTAGTTTCACATGGTATCCAGCATAGATATCGTTTCAAAATATTTACTGGCTTCATATTGTTTCCGCCTGGGCTCGAACCAGGGACCTTTCGCGTGTTAGGCGAACGTGATAACCACTACACTACGGAAACAGGCTGCTTGCTTTTCTCACATCTTCTCGAAAATACATTTAACAGTATAGTGAATTGATCACACAATCTTCCAATTTTGCAGTTTCAAAAACTTGCGAATACAACATTTTAAGCCTAACTGATTTGATGGGCACGTAGTTTCACATGGTATCCAGCATAGATATCGTTTCAAAATATTTACTGGCTTCATATTGTTTCCGCCAGGGACCTTTCGCGTGTTAGCCGAACGTGATAACCACTACACTACGGAAACAGGCTGCTTGCTTTTCTCACATCTTCTCGAAAATACAATTAACAGTATAGTGAATTGATCACACAATCGTCCAATTTTGCAGTTTCAAAAACTTGCGAATACAACATTTGAAGCCTAACTGATTTTTTGGGATTTCATGTAACGAGTTTTCGTAGTGTAGTGGTTATCACGTTCGCCTCACACGCGAAAGGCCCTCGGTTCGAACCCGGGCGAAAACAAATATCATTTAGTTTTAATTGACGCCGCAGGAGAAAACAAATTCCAATTTACTTATAATTAACACCACCTTATGAAACGTGTCGTTGAAGACAATAGGTAAATTAGTGTGCATTACACCTCTATTCATATATAGTGCTAAGTTATACTTGGAACATTGATAATGTGGATTAAAATGCAAATAACTTTGATTAACGCCACTGCAGAACGGCAGTTCAAGAGAAGTTAGCTTTATGGGCACGTAGTTTCACATGGTATCCAGCATAGATATCGTTTCAAAATATTTACTGGCTTCATATTGTTTCCGCCTGGGCTCGAACCAGGGACCTTTCGCGTGTTAGGCGAACGTGATAACCACTACACTACGGAAACAGGCTGCTTGCTTTTCTCACATCTTCTCGAAAATACATTTAACAGTATAGTGAATTGATCACACAATCTTCCAATTTTGCAGTTTCAAAAACTTGCGAATACAACATTTTAAGCCTAACTGATTTGATGGGCACGTAGTTTCACATGGTATCCAGCATAGATATCGTTTCAAAATATTTACTGGCTTCATATTGTTTCCGCCAGGGACCTTTCGCGTGTTAGCCGAACGTGATAACCACTACACTACGGAAACAGGCTGCTTGCTTTTCTCACATCTTCTCGAAAATACAATTAACAGTATAGTGAATTGATCACACAATCTTCCAATTTTGCAGTTTCAAAAACTTGCGAATACAACATTTGAAGCCTAACTGATTTTTTGGGATTTCATGTAACGAGTTTTCGTAGTGTAGTGGTTATCACGTTCGCCTCACACGCGAAAGGCCCTCGGTTCGAACCCGGGCGAAAACAAATATCATTTAGTTTTAATTGACGCCGCAGGAGAAAACAAATTCCAATTTACTTATAATTAACACCACCTTATGAAACGTGTCGTTGAAGACAATAGGTAAATTAGTGTGCATTACACCTCTATTCATATATAGTGCTAAGTTATACTTGGAACATTGATAATGTGGATTAAAATGCAAATAACTTTGATTAACGCCACTGCAGAACGGCAGTTCAAGAGAAGTTAGCTTTATGGGCACGTAGTTTCACATGGTATCCAGCATAGATATCGTTTCAAAATATTTACTGGCTTCATATTGTTTCCGCCTGGGCTCGAACCAGGGACCTTTCGCGTGTTAGGCGAACGTGATAACCACTACACTACGGAAACAGGCTGCTTGCTTTTCTCACATGTTCTCGAAAATACAATTAACAGTATAGTGAATTGATCACACAATCTTCCAATTTTGCAGTTTCAAAAACTTGCGAATACAACATTTGAAGCCTAACTGATTTTTTGCGATTTCATGTAACGAGTTTTCGTAGTGTAGTGTTTATCACGTTTGCCTCACACGCGAAAGGCCCCCTTTTCGAACCCGGGCGAAAACAAAAATCATTTAGTTTTAATTAACGCCGCAGGAGAAAAGAAATTCCAATTTACTTATAATTAACACCACCTTATGAAACGTGTCGTTGAAGACAATAGGTAAATTAGTGTACATTACACCTCTATTCATATATAGTGCTAAGTTATACTTGGAACATTGATAACGTGGATTAAAATGCAAATAACTTTGATTAACGCCACTGCAGAACTGCAGTTCAAGAGAAGTTAGCTTTATGGGCACGTAGTTTCACATGGAATCCAGCATAGATATCGTTTCAAAATATTTACTGGCTTCATATTGTTTCCGCCAGGGACCTTTCGCGTGTTAGCCGAACGTGATAACCACTACACTACGAAAACAGGCTGCTTGCTTTTCTCACATCTTCTCGAAAATACAATTAACAGTATAGTGAATTGATCACACAATCTTCCAATTTTGCAGTTTCAAAAACTTGCGAATACAACATTTGAAGCCTAACTGATTTTTTGGGATTTCATGTAACGAGTTTTCGTAGTGTAGTGGTTATCACGTTCGCCTGACACGCGAAAGGCCCCCGATTCGAACCCGGGCGAAAACAAATATCATTTAGTTTTAATTGACGCCGCAGGAGAAAACAAATTCCAATTTACTTATAATTAACACCACCTTACGAAACGTGTCGTTGAAGACAATAGGTAAATTAGTGTACATTACACCTCTATTCATATATAGTGCTAAGTTATACTTGGAACATTGATAACGTGGATTAAAATGCAAATAACTTTGATTAACGCCACTGCAGAACGGCAGTTCAAGAGAAGTTAGCTTTATGGGCACGTAGTTTCACATGGTATCCAGCATAGATATCGTTTCAAAATATTTACTGGCTTCATATTGTTTCCGCCTGGGCTCGAACCAGGGACCTTTCGCGTGTTAGGCGAACGTGATAACCACTACACTACGGAAACAGGCTGCTTGCTTTTCTCACATCTTCTCGAAAATACATTTAACAGTATAGTGAATTGATCACACAATCTTCCAATTTTGCAGTTTCAAAAACTTGCGAATACAACATTTGAAGCCTAACTGATTTGATGGGCACGTAGTTTCACATGGTATCCAGCATAGATATCGTTTCAAAATATTTACTGGCTTCATATTGTTTCCGCCAGGGACCTTTCGCGTGTTAGCCGAACGTGATAACCACTACACTACGGAAACAGGCTGCTTGCTTTTCTCACATGTTCTCGAAAATACAATTAACAGTATAGTGAATTGATCACACAATCTTCCAATTTTGCAGTTTCAAAAACTTGCGAATACAACATTTGAAGCCTAACTGATTTTTTGGGATTTCATGTAACGAGTTTTCGTAGTGTAGTGGTTATCACGTTCGCCTCACACGCGAAAGGCCCCCCGGTTCGAAGCCGGGCGAAAACAAATATCATTTAGTTTTAATTGACGCCACAGGAGAAAACAAATTCCAATTTACTTATAATTAACACCACCTTACGAAACGTGTCGTTGAAGACAATAGGTAAATTAGTGTACATTACACCTCTATTCATATATAGTGCTAAGTTATACTTGGAACATTGATAACGTGGATTAAAATGCAAATAACTTTGATTAACGCCACTGCAGAACTGCAGTTCAAGAGAAGTTAGCTTTATGGGCACGTAGTTTCACATGGAATCCAGCATAGATATCGTTTCAAAATATTTACTGGCTTCAAATTGTTTCCGCCTGGGCTCGAACCAGGGACCTTTCGCGTGTTAGGCGAACGTGATAACCACTACACTACGGAAACAGGCTGCTTACTTTTCTCACATCTTCTCGAAAATACATTTAACAGTATAGTGAATTGATCACACAATCTTCCAATTTTGCAGTTTCAAAAACTTGCGAATACAACATTTGAAGCCTAACTGATTTGATGGGCACGTAGTTTCACATGGTATCCAGCATAGATATCGTTTCAAAATATTTACTGGCTTCATATTGTTTCCGCCAGGGACCTTTCGCGTGTTAGCCGAACGTGATAACCACTACACTACGGAAACAGGCTGCTTGCTTTTCTCACATCTTCTCGAAAATACAATTAACAGTATAGTGAATTGATCACACAATCTTCCAATTTTGCAGTTTCAAAAACTTGCGAATACAACATTTGAAGCCTAACTGATTTTTTGGGATTTCATGTAACGAGTTTTCGTAGTGTAGTGGTTATCACGTTCGCCTGACACGCGAAAGGCCCCCGATTCGAACCCGGGCGAAAACAAATATCATTTAGTTTTAATTGACGCCGCAGGAGAAAACAAATTCCAATTTACTTATAATTAACACCACCTTATGAAACGTGTCGTTGAAGACAATAGGTAAATTAGTGTACATTACACCTCTATTCATATATAGTGCTAAGTTATACTTGGAACATTGATAATGTGGATTAAAATGCAAATAACTTTGATTAACGCCACTGCAGAACGGCAGTTCAAGAGAAGTTAGCTTTATGGGCACGTAGTTTCACATGGTATCCAGCATAGATATCGTTTCAAAATATTTACTGGCTTCATATTGTTTCCGCCTGGGCTCGAACCAGGGACCTTTCGCGTGTTAGGCGAACGTGATAACCACTACACTACGGAAACAGGCTGCTTGTTTTTCTCACATCTTCTCGAAAATACATTTAACAGTATAGTGAATTGATCACACAATCTTCCAATTTTGCAGTTTCAAAAACTTGCGAATACAACATTTTAAGCCTAACTGATTTGATGGGCACGTAGTTTCACATGGTATCCAGCATAGATATCGTTTCAAAATATTTACTGGCTTCATATTGTTTCCGCCAGGGACCTTTCGCGTGTTAGCCGAACGTGATAACCACTACACTACGGAAACAGGCTGCTTGCTTTTCTCACATCTTCTAGAAAATACAATTAACAGTATAGTGAATTGATCACACAATCTTCCAATTTTGCAGTTTCAAAAACTTGCGAATACAACATTTGAAGCCTAACTGATTTTTTGGGATTTCATGTAACGAGTTTTCGTAGTGTAGTGGTTATCACGTTCGCCTCACACGCGAAAGGCCCTCGGTTCGAACCCGGGCGAAAACAAATATCATTTAGTTTTAATTGACGCCGCAGGAGAAAACAAATTCCAATTTACTTATAATTAACACCACCTTATGAAACGTGTCGTTGAAGACAATAGGTAAATTAGTGTGCATTACACCTCTATTCATATATAGTGCTAAGTTATACTTGGAACATTGATAATGTGGATTAAAATGCAAATAACTTTGATTAACGCCACTGCAGAACGGCAGTTCAAGAGAAGTTAGCTTTATGGGCACGTAGTTTCACATGGTATCCAGCATAGATATCGTTTCAAAATATTTACTGGCTTCATATTGTTTCCGCCTGGGCTCGAACCAGGGACCTTTCGCGTGTTAGGCGAACGTGATAACCACTACACTACGGAAACAGGCTGCTTGCTTTTCTCACATGTTCTCGAAAATACAATTAACAGTATAGTGAATTGATCACACAATCTTCCAATTTTGCAGTTTCAAAAACTTGCGAATACAACATTTGAAGCCTAACTGATTTTTTGCGATTTCATGTAACGAGTTTTCGTAGTGTAGTGGTTATCACGTTTGCCTCACACGCGAAAGGCCCCCTTTTCGAACCCGGGCAAAAACAAAAATCATTTAGTTTTAATTAACGCCGCAGGAGAAAAGAAATTCCAATTTACTTATAATTAACACCACCTTATGAAACGTGTCGTTGAAGACAATAGGTAAATTAGTGTACATTACACCTCTATTCATATATAGTGCTAAGTTATACTTGGAACATTGATAACGTGGATTAAAATGCAAATAACTTTGATTAACGCCACTGCAGAACTGCAGTTCAAGAGAAGTTAGCTTTATGGGCACGTAGTTTCACATGGAATCCAGCATAGATATCGTTTCAAAATATTTACTGGCTTCATATTGTTTCCGCCAGGGACCTTTCGCGTGTTAGCCGAACGTGATAACCACTACACTACGAAAACAGGCTGCTTGCTTTTCTCACATCTTCTCGAAAATACAATTAACAGTATAGTGAATTGATCACACAATCTTCCAATTTTGCAGTTTCAAAAACTTGCGAATACAACATTTGAAGCCTAACTGATTTTTTGGGATTTCATGTAACGAGTTTTCGTAGTGTAGTGGTTATCACGTTCGCCTGACACGCGAAAGGCCCCCCGGTTCGAAGCCGGGCGAAAACAAATATCATTTAGTTTTAATTGACGCCACAGGAGAAAACAAATTCCAATTTACTTATAATTAACACCACCTTACGAAACGTGTCGTTGAAGACAATAGGTAAATTAGTGTACATTACACCTCTATTCATATATAGTGCTAGGTTATACTTGGAACATTGATAACGTGGATTAAAATGCAAATAACTTTGATTAACGCCACTGCAGAACTGCAGTTCAAGAGAAGTTAGCTTTATGGGCACGTAGTTTCACATGGAATCCAGCATAGATATCGTTTCAAAATATTTACTGGCTTCAAATTGTTTCCGCCTGGGCTCGAACCAGGGACCTTTCGCGTGTTAGGCGAACGTGATAACCACTACACTACGGAAACAGGCTGCTTGCTTTTCTCACATCTTCTCGAAAATACATTTAACAGTATAGTGAATTGATCACACGATCTTCCAATTTTGCAGTTTCAAAAACTTGCGAATACAACATTTGAAGCCTAACTGATTTGATGGGCACGTAGTTTCACATGGTATCCAGCATAGATATCGTTTCAAAATATTTACTGGCTTCATATTGTTTCCGCCAGGGACCTTTCGCGTGTTAGCCGAACGTGATAACCACTACACTACGGAAACAGGCTGCTTGCTTTTCTCACATCTTCTCGAAAATACAATTAACAGTATAGTGAATTGATCACACAATCTTCCAATTTTGCAGTTTCAAAAACTTGCGAATACAACATTTGAAGCCTAACTGATTTTTTGGGATTTCATGTAACGAGTTTTCGTAGTGTAGTGGTTATCACGTTCGCCTCACACGCGAAAGGCCCCCCGGTTCGAAGCCGGGCGAAAACAAATATCATTTAGTTTTAATTGACGCCACAGGAGAAAACAAATTCCAATTTACTTATAATTAACACCACCTTACGAAACGTGTCGTTGAAGACAATAGGTAAATTAGTGTACATTACACCTCTATTCATATATAGTGCTAGGTTATACTTGGAACATTGATAACGTGGATTAAAATGCAAATAACTTTGATTAACGCCACTGCAGAACTGCAGTTCAAGAGAAGTTAGCTTTATGGGCACGTAGTTTCACATGGAATCCAGCATAGATATCGTTTCAAAATATTTACTGGCTTCAAATTGTTTCCGCCTGGGCTCGAACCAGGGACCTTTCGCGTGTTAGGCGAACGTGATAACCACTACACTACGGAAACAGGCTGCTTACTTTTCTCACATCTTCTCGAAAATACATTTAACAGTATAGTGAATTGATCACACGATCTTCCAATTTTGCAGTTTCAAAAACTTGCGAATACAACATTTGAAGCCTAACTGATTTGATGGGCACGTAGTTTCACATGGTATCCAGCATAGATATCGTTTCAAAATATTTACTGGCTTCATATTGTTTCCGCCAGGGACCTTTCGCGTGTTAGCCGAACGTGATAACCACTACACTACGGAAACAGGCTGCTTGCTTTTCTCACATCTTCTCGAAAATACAATTAACAGTATAGTGAATTGATCACACAATCTTCCAATTTTGCAGTTTCAAAAACTTGCGAATACAACATTTGAAGCCTAACTGATTTTTTGGGATTTCATGTAACGAGTTTTCGTAGTGTAGTGGTTATCACGTTCGCCTCACACGCGAAAGGCCCCCCGGTTCGAAGCCGGGCGAAAACAAATATCATTTAGTTTTAATTGACGCCACAGGAGAAAACAAATTCCAATTTACTTATAATTAACACCACCTTACGAAACGTGTCGTTGAAGACAATAGGTAAATTAGTGTACATTACACCTCTATTCATATATAGTGCTAGGTTATACTTGGAACATTGATAACGTGGATTAAAATGCAAATAACTTTGATTAACGCCACTGCAGAACTGCAGTTCAAGAGAAGTTAGCTTTATGGGCACGTAGTTTCACATGGAATCCAGCATAGATATCGTTTCAAAATATTTACTGGCTTCAAATTGTTTCCGCCTGGGCTCGAACCAGGGACCTTTCGCGTGTTAGGCGAACGTGATAACCACTACACTACGGAAACAGGCTGCTTACTTTTCTCACATCTTCTCGAAAATACATTTAACAGTATAGTGAATTGATCACACAATCTTCCAATTTTGCAGTTTCAAAAACTTGCGAATACAACATTTGAAGCCTAACTGATATGATGGGCACGTAGTTTCACATGGTATCCAGCATAGATATCGTTTCAAAATATTTACTGGCTTCATATTGTTTCCGCCAGGGACCTTTCGCGTGTTAGCCGAACGTGATAACCACTACACTACGGAAACAGGCTGCTTGCTTTTCTCACATCTTCTCGAAAATACAATTAACAGTATAGTGAATTGATCACACAATCTTCCAATTTTGCAGTTTCAAAAACTTGCGAATACAACATTTGAAGCCTAACTGATTTTTTGGGATTTCATGTAACGAGTTTTCGTAGTGTAGTGGTTATCACGTTCGCCTCACACGCGAAAGGCCCTCGGTTCGAACCCGGGCGAAAACAAATATCATTTAGTTTTAATTGACGCCGCAGGAGAAAACAAATTCCAATTTACTTATAATTAACACCACCTTATGAAACGTGTCGTTGAAGACAATAGGTAAATTAGTGTGCATTACACCTCTATTCATATATAGTGCTAAGTTATACTTGGAACATTGATAATGTGGATTAAAATGCAAATAACTTTGATTAACGCCACTGCAGAACGGCAGTTCAAGAGAAGTTAGCTTTATGGGCACGTAGTTTCACATGGTATCCAGCATAGATATCGTTTCAAAATATTTACTGGCTTCATATTGTTTCCGCCTGGGCTCGAACCAGGGACCTTTCGCGTGTTAGGCGAACGTGATAACCACTACACTACGGAAACAGGCTGCTTGCTTTTCTCACATCTTCTCGAAAATACATTTAACAGTATAGTGAATTGATCACACAATCTTCCAATTTTGCAGTTTCAAAAACTTGCGAATACAACATTTTAAGCCTAACTGATTTGATGGGCACGTAGTTTCACATGGTATCCAGCATAGATATCGTTTCAAAATATTTACTGGCTTCATATTGTTTCCGCCAGGGACCTTTCGCGTGTTAGCCGAACGTGATAACCACTACACTACGGAAACAGGCTGCTTGCTTTTCTCACATCTTCTCGAAAATACAATTAACAGTATAGTGAATTGATCACACAATCTTCCAATTTTGCAGTTTCAACAACTTGCGAATACAACATTTGAAGCCTAACTGATTTTTTGGGATTTCATGTAACCAGTTTTCGTAGTGTAGTGGTTATCACGTTCGCCTCACACGCGAAAGGCCCTCGGTTCGAACCCGGGCGAAAACAAATATCATTTAGTTTTAATTGACGCCGCAGGAGAAAACAAATTCCAATTTACTTATAATTAACACCACCTTATGAAACGTGTCGTTGAAGACAATAGGTAAATTAGTGTGCATTACACCTCTATTCATATATAGTGCTAAGTTATACTTGGAACATTGATAATGTGGATTAAAATGCAAATAACTTTGATTAACGCCACTGCAGAACGGCAGTTCAAGAGAAGTTAGCTTTATGGGCACGTAGTTTCACATGGAATCCAGCATAGATATCGTTTCAAAATATTTACTGGCTTCAAATTGTTTCCGCCTGGGCTCGAACCAGGGACCTTTCGCGTGTTAGGCGAACGTGATAACCACTACACTACGGAAACAGGCTGCTTACTTTTCTCACATCTTCTCGAAAATACATTTAACAGTATAGTGAATTGATCACACAATCTTCCAATTTTGCAGTTTCAAAAACTTGCGAATACAACATTTGAAGCCTAACTGATATGATGGGCACGTAGTTTCACATGGTATCCAGCATAGATATCGTTTCAAAATATTTACTGGCTTCATATTGTTTCCGCCAGGGACCTTTCGCGTGTTAGCCGAACGTGATAACCACTACACTACGGAAACAGGCTGCTTGCTTTTCTCACATCTTCTCGAAAATACAATTAACAGTATAGTGAATTGATCACACAATCTTCCAATTTTGCAGTTTCAAAAACTTGCGAATACAACATTTGAAGCCTAACTGATTTTTTGGGATTTCATGTAACGAGTTTTCGTAGTGTAGTGGTTATCACGTTCGCCTCACACGCGAAAGGCCCTCGGTTCGAACCCGGGCAAAAACAAATATCATTTAGTTTTAATTGACGCCGCAGGAGAAAACAAATTCCAATTTACTTATAATTAACACCACCTTATGAAACGTGTCGTTGAAGACAATAGGTAAATTAGTGTGCATTACACCTCTATTCATATATAGTGCTAAGTTATACTTGGAACATTGATAATGTGGATTAAAATGCAAATAACTTTGATTAACGCCACTGCAGAACGGCAGTTCAAGAGAAGTTAGCTTTATGGGCACGTAGTTTCACATGGTATCCAGCATAGATATCGTTTCAAAATATTTACTGGCTTCATATTGTTTCCGCCTGGGCTCGAACCAGGGACCTTTCGCGTGTTAGGCGAACGTGATAACCACTACACTACGGAAACAGGCTGCTTGCTTTTCTCACATCTTCTCGAAAATACATTTAACAGTATAGTGAATTGATCACACAATCTTCCAATTTTGCAGTTTCAAAAACTTGCGAATACAACATTTTAAGCCTAACTGATTTGATGGGCACGTAGTTTCACATGGTATCCAGCATAGATATCGTTTCAAAATATTTACTGGCTTCATATTGTTTCCGCCAGGGACCTTTCGCGTGTTAGCCGAACGTGATAACCACTACACTACGGAAACAGGCTGCTTGCTTTTCTCACATCTTCTCGAAAATACAATTAACAGTATAGTGAATTGATCACACAATCTTCCAATTTTGCAGTTTCAACAACTTGCGAATACAACATTTGAAGCCTAACTGATTTTTTGGGATTTCATGTAACCAGTTTTCGTAGTGTAGTGGTTATCACGTTCGCCTCACACGCGAAAGGCCCTCGGTTCGAACCCGGGCGAAAACAAATATCATTTAGTTTTAATTGACGCCGCAGGAGAAAACAAATTCCAATTTACTTATAATTAACACCACCTTATGAAACGTGTCGTTGAAGACAATAGGTAAATTAGTGTGCATTACACCTCTATTCATATATAGTGCTAAGTTATACTTGGAACATTGATAATGTGGATTAAAATGCAAATAACTTTGATTAACGCCACTGCAGAACGGCAGTTCAAGAGAAGTTAGCTTTATGGGCACGTAGTTTCACATGGTATCCAGCATAGATATCGTTTCAAAATATTTACTGGCTTCATATTGTTTCCGCCTGGGCACAAACCAGGGACCTTTCGCGTGTTAGGCGAACGTGATAACCACTACACTACGGAAACAGGCTGCTTGCTTTTCTCACATGTTCTCGAAAATACAATTAACAGTATAGTGAATTGATCACACAATCTTCCAATTTTGCAGTTTCAAAAACTTGCGAATACAACATTTGAAGCCTAACTGATTTTTTGCGATTTCATGTAACGAGTTTTCGTAGTGTAGTGGTTATCACGTTTGCCTCACACGCGAAAGGCCCCCTTTTCGAACCCGGGCGAAAACAAAAATCATTTAGTTTTAATTAACGCCGCAGGAGAAAAGAAATTCCAATTTACTTATAATTAACACCACCTTATGAAACGTGTCGTTGAAGACAATAGGTAAATTAGTGTACATTACACCTCTATTCATATATAGTGCTAAGTTATACTTGGAACATTGATAACGTGGATTAAAATGCAAATAACTTTGATTAACGCCACTGCAGAACTGCAGTTCAAGAGAAGTTAGCTTTATGGGCACGTAGTTTCACATGGAATCCAGCATAGATATCGTTTCAAAATATTTACTGGCTTCATATTGTTTCCGCCAGGGACCTTTCGCGTGTTAGCCGAACGTGATAACCACTACACTACGAAAACAGGCTGCTTGCTTTTCTCACATCTTCTCGAAAATACAATTAACAGTATAGTGAATTGATCACACAATCTTCCAATTTTGCAGTTTCAAAAACTTGCGAATACAACATTTGAAGCCTAACTGATTTTTTGGGATTTCATGTAACGAGTTTTCGTAGTGTAGTGGTTATCACGTTCGCCTGACACGCGAAAGGCCCCCGATTCGAACCCGGGCGAAAACAAATATCATTTAGTTTTAATTGACGCCGCAGGAGAAAACAAATTCCAATTTACTTATAATTAACACCACCTTACGAAACGTGTCGTTGAAGACAATAGGTAAATTAGTGTACATTACACCTCTATTCATATATAGTGCTAAGTTATACTTGGAACATTGATAACGTGGATTAAAATGCAAATAACTTTGATTAACGCCACTGCAGAACGGCAGTTCAAGAGAAGTTAGCTTTATGGGCACGTAGTTTCACATGGTATCCAGCATAGATATCGTTTCAAAATACTTACTGGCTTCATATTGTTTCCGCCTGGGCTCGAACCAGGGACCTTTCGCGTGTTAGGCGAACGTGATAACCACTACACTACGGAAACAGGCTGCTTGCTTTTCTCACATCTTCTCGAAATTACATTTAACAGTATAGTGAATTGATCACACAATCTTCCAATTTTGCAGTTTCAAAAACTTGCGAATACAACATTTGAAGCTTAACTGATTTGATGGGCACGTAGTTTCACATGGTATCCAGCATAGATATCGTTTCAAAATATTTACTGGCTTCATATTGTTTCCGCCAGGGACCTTTCGCGTGTTAGCCGAACGTGATAACCACTACACTACGGAAACAGGCTGCTTGCTTTTCTCACATGTTCTCGAAAATACAATTAACAGTATAGTGAATTGATCACACAATCTTCCAATTTTGCAGTTTCAAAAACTTGCGAATACAACATTTGAAGCCTAACTGATTTTTTGGGATTTCATGTAACGAGTTTTCGTAGTGTAGTGGTTATCACGTTCGCCTCACACGCGAAAGGCCCCCCGGTTCGAAGCCGGGCGAAAACAAATATCATTTAGTTTTAATTGACGCCACAGGAGAAAACAAATTCCAATTTACTTATAATTAACACCACCTTATGAAACGTGTCGTTGAAGACAATAGGTAAATTAGTGTGCATTACACCTCTATTCATATATAGTGCTAAGTTATACTTGGAACATTGATAATGTGGATTAAAATGCAAATAACTTTGATTAACGCCACTGCAGAACGGCAGTTCAAGAGAAGTTAGCTTTATGGGCACGTAGTTTCACATGGTATCCAGCATAGATATCGTTTCAAAATATTTACTGGCTTCATATTGTTTCCGCCTGGGCTCGAACCAGGGACCTTTCGCGTGTTAGGCGAACGTGATAACCACTACACTACGGAAACAGGCTGCTTGCTTTTCTCACATCTTCTCGAAAATACATTTAACAGTATAGTGAATTGATCACACAATCTTCCAATTTTGCAGTTTCAAAAACTTGCGAATACAACATTTTAAGCCTAACTGATTTGATGGGCACGTAGTTTCACATGGTATCCAGCATAGATATCGTTTCAAAATATTTACTGGCTTCATATTGTTTCCGCCAGGGACCTTTCGCGTGTTAGCCGAACGTGATAACCACTACACTACGGAAACAGGCTGCTTGCTTTTCTCACATCTTCTCGAAAATACAATTAACAGTATAGTGAATTGATCACACAATCTTCCAATTTTGCAGTTTCAAAAACTTGCGAATACAACATTTGAAGCCTAACTGATTTTTTGGGATTTCATGTAACGAGTTTTCGTAGTGTAGTGGTTATCACGTTCGCCTCACACGCGAAAGGCCCTCGGTTCGAACCCGGGCGAAAACAAATATCATTTAGTTTTAATTGACGCCGCAGGAGAAAACAAATTCCAATTTACTTATAATTAACACCACCTTATGAAACGTGTCGTTGAAGACAATAGGTAAATTAGTGTGCATTACACCTCTATTCATATATAGTGCTAAGTTATACTTGGAACATTGATAATGTGGATTAAAATGCAAATAACTTTGATTAACGCCACTGCAGAACGGCAGTTCAAGAGAAGTTAGCTTTATGGGCACGTAGTTTCACATGGTATCCAGCATAGATATCGTTTCAAAATATTTACTGGCTTCATATTGTTTCCGCCTGGGCTCGAACCAGGGACCTTTCGCGTGTTAGGCGAACGTGATAACCACTACACTACGAAAACAGGCTGCTTGCTTTTCTCACATCTTCTCGAAAATACAATTAACAGTATAGTGAATTGATCACACAATCTTCCAATTTTGCAGTTTCAAAAACTTGCGAATACAACATTTGAAGCCTAACTGATTTTTTGGGATTTCATGTAACGAGTTTTCGTAGTGTAGTGGTTATCACGTTCGCCTGACACGCGAAAGGCCCCCGATTCGAACCCGGGCGAAAACAAATATCATTTAGTTTTAATTGACGCCGCAGGAGAAAACAAATTCCAATTTACTTATAATTAACACCACCTTACGAAACGTGTCGTTGAAGACAATAGGTAAATTAGTGTACATTACACCTCTATTCATATATAGTGCTAAGTTATACTTGGAACATTGATAACGTGGATTAAAATGCAAATAACTTTGATTAACGCCACTGCAGAACGGCAGTTCAAGAGAAGTTAGCTTTATGGGCACGTAGTTTCACATGGTATCCAGCATAGATATCGTTTCAAAATATTTACTGGCTTCATATTGTTTCCGCCTGGGCTCGAACCAGGGACCTTTCGCGTGTTAGGCGAACGTGATAACCACTACACTACGGAAACAGGCTGCTTGCTTTTCTCACATCTTCTCGAAAATACATTTAACAGTATAGTGAATTGATCACACAATCTTCCAATTTTGCAGTTTCAAAAACTTGCGAATACAACATTTGAAGCCTAACTGATTTGATGGGCACGTAGTTTCACATGGTATCCAGCATAGATATCGTTTCAAAATATTTACTGGCTTCATATTGTTTCCGCCAGGGACCTTTCGCGTGTTAGCCGAACGTGATAACCACTACACTACGGAAACAGGCTGCTTGCTTTTCTCACATGTTCTCGAAAATACAATTAACAGTATAGTGAATTGATCACACAATCTTCCAATTTTGCAGTTTCAAAAACTTGCGAATACAACATTTGAAGCCTAACTGATTTTTTGGGATTTCATGTAACGAGTTTTCGTAGTGTAGTGGTTATCACGTTCGCCTCACACGCGAAAGGCCCCCCGGTTCGAAGCCGGGCGAAAACAAATATCATTTAGTTTTAATTGACGCCACAGGAGAAAACAAATTCCAATTTACTTATAATTAACACCACCTTACGAAACGTGTCGTTGAAGACAATAGGTAAATTAGTGTACATTACACCTCTATTCATATATATAGTGCTAAGTTATACTTGGAACATTGATAACGTGTATTAAAATGCAAATAACTTTGACTAACGCCACTGCAGAACTGCAGTTCAAGAGAAGTTAGCTTTATGGGCACGTAGTTTCACATGGAATCCAGCATAGATATCGTTTCAAAATATTTACTGGCTTCAAATTGTTTCCGCCTGGGCTCGAACCAGGGACCTTTCGCGTGTTAGGCCAACGTGATAACCACTACACTACGGAAACAGGCTGCTTACTTTTCTCACATCTTCTCGAAAATACATTTAACAGTATAGTGAATTGATCACACAATCTTCCAATTTTGCAGTTTCAAAAACTTGCGAATACAACATTTGAAGCCTAACTGATTTGATGGGCACGTAGTTTCACATGGTATCCAGCATAGATATCGTTTCAAAATATTTACTGGCTTCATATTGTTTCCGCCAGGGACCTTTCGCGTGTTAGCCGAACGTGATAACCACTACACTACGGAAACAGGCTGCTTGCTTTTCTCACATCTTCTCGAAAATACAATTAACAGTATAGTGAATTGATCACACAATCTTCCAATTTTGCAGTTTCAAAAACTTGCGAATACAACATTTGAAGCCTAACTGATTTTTTGGGATTTCATGTAACGAGTTTTCGTAGTGTAGTGGTTATCACGTTCGCCTGACACGCGAAAGGCCCCCGATTCGAACCCGGGCGAAAACAAATATCATTTAGTTTTAATTGACGCCGCAGGAGAAAACAAATTCCAATTTACTTATAATTAACACCACCTTACGAAACGTGTCGTTGAAGACAATAGGTAAATTAGTGTACATTACACCTCTATTCATATATAGTGCTAAGTTATACTTGGAACATTGATAACGTGGATTAAAATGCAAATAACTTTGATTAACGCCACTGCAGAACGGCAGTTCAAGAGAAGTTAGCTTTATGGGCACGTAGTTTCACATGGTATCCAGCATAGATATCGTTTCAAAATATTTACTGGCTTCATATTGTTTCCGCCTGGGCTCGAACCAGGGACCTTTCGCGTGTTAGGCGAACGTGATAACCACTACACTACGGAAACAGGCTGCTTGCTTTTCTCACATCTTCTCGAAAATACATTTAACAGTATAGTGAATTGATCACACAATCTTCCAATTTTGCAGTTTCAAAAACTTGCGAATACAACATTTGAAGCCTAACTGATTTGATGGGCACGTAGTTTCACATGGTATCCAGCATAGATATCGTTTCAAAATATTTACTGGCTTCATATTGTTTCCGCCAGGGACCTTTCGCGTGTTAGCCGAACGTGATAACCACTACACTACGGAAACAGGCTGCTTGCTTTTCTCACATGTTCTCGAAAATACAATTAACAGTATAGTGAATTGATCACACAATCTTCCAATTTTGCAGTTTCAAAAACTTGCGAATACAACATTTGAAGCCTAACTGATTTTTTGGGATTTCATGTAACGAGTTTTCGTAGTGTAGTGGTTATCACGTTCGCCTCACACGCGAAAGGCCCCCCGGTTCGAAGCCGGGCGAAAACAAATATCATTTAGTTTTAATTGACGCCACAGGAGAAAACAAATTCCAATTTACTTATAATTAACACCACCTTACGAAACGTGTTGTTGAAGACAATAGGTAAATTAGTGTACATTACACCTCTATTCATATATAGTGCTAAGTTATACTTGGAACATTGATAACGTGGATTAAAATGCAAATAACTTTGACTAACGCCACTGCAGAACTGCAGTTCAAGAGAAGTTAGCTTTATGGGCACGTAGTTTCACATGGAATCCAGCATAGATATCGTTTCAAAATATTTACTGGCTTCAAATTGTTTCCGCCTGGGCTCGAACCAGGGACCTTTCGCGTGTTAGGCCAACGTGATAACCACTACACTACGGAAACAGGCTGCTTACTTTTCTCACATCTTCTCGAAAATACATTTAACAGTATAGTGAATTGATCACACAATCTTCCAATTTTGCAGTTTCAAAAACTTGCGAATACAACATTTGAAGCCTAACTGATTTGATGGGCACGTAGTTTCACATGGTATCCAGCATAGATATCGTTTCAAAATATTTACTGGCTTCATATTGTTTCCGCCAGGGACCTTTCGCGTGTTAGCCGAACGTGATAACCACTACACTACGGAAACAGGCTGCTTGCTTTTCTCACATCTTCTCGAAAATACAATTAACAGTATAGTGAATTGATCACACAATCTTCCACTTTTGCAGTTTCAAAAACTTGCGAATACAACATTTGAAGCCTAACTGATTTTTTGGGATTTCATGTAACGAGTTTTCGTAGTGTAGTGGTTATCACGTTCGCCTCACACGCGAAAGGCCCCCCGGTTCGAAGCCGGGCGAAAACAAATATCATTTAGTTTTAATTGACGCCACAGGAGAAAACAAATTCCAATTTACTTATAATTAACACCACCTTACGAAACGTGTCGTTGAAGACAATAGGTAAATTAGTGTACATTACACCTCTATTCATATATAGTGCTAAGTTATACTTGGAACATTGATAACGTGGATTAAAATGCAAATAACTTTGATTAACGCCACTGCAGAACTGCAGTTCAAGAGAAGTTAGCTTTATGGGCACGTAGTTTCACATGGAATCCAGCATAGATATCGTTTCAAAATATTTACTGGCTTCAAATTGTTTCCGCCTGGGCTCGAACCAGGGACCTTTCGCGTGTTAGGCGAACGTGATAACCACTACACTACGGAAACAGGTTGCTTACTTTTCTCACATCTTCTCGAAAATACATTTAACAGTATAGTGAATTGATCACACAATCTTCCAATTTTGCAGTTTCAAAAACTTGCGAATACAACATTTGAAGCCTAACTGATTTGATGGGCACGTAGTTTCACATGGTATCCAGCATAGATATCGTTTCAAAATATTTACTGGCTACATATTGTTTCCGCCAGGGACCTTTCGCGTGTTAGCCGAACGTGATAACCACTACACTACGGAAACAGGCTGCTTGCTTTTCTCACATCTTCTCGAAAATACAATTAACAGTATAGTGAATTGATCACACAATCTTCCAATTTTGCAGTTTCAAAAACTTGCGAATACAACATTTGAAGCCTAACTGATTTTTTGGGATTTCATGTAACGAGTTTTCGTAGTGTAGTGGTTATCACGTTCGCCTGACACGCGAAAGGCCCCCGATTCGAACCCGGGCGAAAACAAATATCATTTAGTTTTAATTGACGCCGCAGGAGAAAACAAATTCCAATTTACTTATAATTAACACCACCTTATGAAACGTGTCGTTGAAGACAATAGGTAAATTAGTGTGCATTACACCTCTATTCATATATAGTGCTAAGTTATACTTGGAACATTGATAATGTGGATTAAAATGCAAATAACTTTGATTAACGCCACTGCAGAACGGCAGTTCAAGAGAAGTTAGCTTTATGGGCACGTAGTTTCACATGGTATCCAGCATAGATATCGTTTCAAAATATTTACTGGCTTCATATTGTTTCCGCCTGGGCTCGAACCAGGGACCTTTCGCGTGTTAGGCGAACGTGATAACCACTACACTACGGAAACAGGCTGCTTGCTTTTCTCACATCTTCTCGAAAATACATTTAACAGTATAGTGAATTGATCACACAATCTTCCAATTTTGCAGTTTCAAAAACTTGCGAATACAACATTTTAAGCCTAACTGATTTGATGGGCACGTAGTTTCACATGGTATCCAGCATAGATATCGTTTCAAAATATTTACTGGCTTCATATTGTTTCCGCCAGGGACCTTTCGCGTGTTAGCCGAACGTGATAACCACTACACTACGGAAACAGGCTGCTTGCTTTTCTCACATCTTCTCGAAAATACAATTAACAGTATAGTGAATTGATCACACAATCTTCCAATTTTGCAGTTTCAAAAACTTGCGAATACAACATTTGAAGCCTAACTGATTTTTTGGGATTTCATGTAACGAGTTTTCGTAGTGTAGTGGTTATCACGTTCGCCTCACACGCGAAAGGCCCTCGGTTCGAACCCGGGCGAAAACAAATATCATTTAGTTTTAATTGACGCCGCAGGAGAAAACAAATTCCAATTTACTTATAATTAACACCACCTTATGAAACGTGTCGTTGAAGACAATAGGTAAATTAGTGTGCATTACACCTCTATTCATATATAGTGCTAAGTTATACTTGGAACATTGATAATGTGGATTAAAATGCAAATAACTTTGATTAACGCCACTGCAGAACGGCAGTTCAAGAGAAGTTAGCTTTATGGGCACGTAGTTTCACATGGTATCCAGCATAGATATCGTTTCAAAATATTTACTGGCTTCATATTGTTTCCGCCTGGGCTCGAACCAGGGACCTTTCGCGTGTTAGGCGAACGTGATAACCACTACACTACGGAAACAGGCTGCTTGCTTTTCTCACATCTTCTCGAAAATACATTTAACAGTATAGTGAATTGATCACACAATCTTCCAATTTTGCAGTTTCAAAAACTTGCGAATACAACATTTTAAGCCTAACTGATTTGATGGGCACGTAGTTTCACATGGTATCCAGCATAGATATCGTTTCAAAATATTTACTGGCTTCATATTGTTTCCGCCAGGGACCTTTCGCGTGTTAGCCGAACGTGATAACCACTACACTACGGAAACAGGCTGCTTGCTTTTCTCACATCTTCTCGAAAATACAATTAACAGTATAGTGAATTGATCACACAATCTTCCAATTTTGCAGTTTCAAAAACTTGCGAATACAACATTTGAAGCCTAACTGATTTTTTGGGATTTCATGTAACGAGTTTTCGTAGTGTAGTGGTTATCACGTTCGCCTCACACGCGAAAGGCCCCCGGTTCGAACCCGGGTGAAAACAAATATCATTTAGTTTTAATTGACGCCGCAGGAGAAAACAAATTCCAATTTACTTATAATTAACACCAGCTTATGAAACGTGTCGTCGAAGACACTAGATAAATTAGTGTACATTACACCTCTATTCATGTATAGTGCTGAGTTATACTTGGAACATTGATAACGTGGATTAAAATGCAAATAACTTTGATTAACGCCACTACAGAACTGCAGTTTAAGAGAAGTTAGCTTTATGGGCACGTAGTTTCACATGGTATCCAGCATAGATATCGTTTCAAAATATTCACTGGCTTCATATTGTTTCCGACTGGGCTCGAACCAGGGACCTTTCGAGTGTTAGGCGAACGAGATAACCACTACACTACCGAAACAGGCTGCTTGCTTTTCTCACATCTTCTCGAAAATACAATTAACAGTATAGTGAATTGATCACACAATCTTCCAATTTTGCAGTTTCAAAAACGTAGTTTCACATGGTATCCAGCATAGATATCGTTTCAAAATATTTACTGGCTTCATATTGTTTCCGCCTGGGCTCGAACAAGGGACCTTTCACGTGTTAGGCGAACGTGATAACCACTACACTACGGAAACAGGCTGCTTGCTTTTCTCACATGTTCTCGAAAATACAATTAACAGTATAGTGAATTGATCACACAATCTTCCAATTTTGCAGTTTCAAAAACTTGCGAATACAACATTTGAAGCCTAACTGATTTTTTGCGATTTCATGTAACGAGTTTTCGTAGTGTAGTGGTTATCACGTTTGCCTCACACGCGAAAGGCCCCCTTTTCGAACCCGGGCGAAAACAAAAATCATTTAGTTTTAATTAACGCCGCCGGAGAAAAGAAATTCCAATTTACTTATAATTAACACCACCTTATGAAACGTGTTGTTGAAGACAATAGGTAAATTAGTGTACATTACACCTCTATTCATATATAGTGCTAAGTTATACTTGGAACATTGATAACGTGGATTAAAATGCAAATAACTTTGATTAACGCCACTGCAGAACTGCAGTTCAAGAGAAGTTAGCTTTATGGGCACGTAGTTTCACATGGAATCCAGCATAGATATCGTTTCAAAATATTTACTGGCTTCATATTGTTTCCGCCAGGGACCTTTCGCGTGTTAGCCGAACGTGATAACCACTACACTACGAAAACAGGCTGCTTGCTTTTCTCACATCTTCTCGAAAATACAATTAACAGTATAGTGAATTGATCACACAATCTTCCAATTTTGCTGTTTCAAAAACTTGCGAATACAACATTTGAAGCCTAACTGATTTTTTGGGATTTCATGTAACGAGTTTTCGTAGTGTAGTGGTTATCACGTTCGCCTCACACGCGAAAGGTCCCCGGTTCGAACCCGGGCGAAAACAAATATCATTTAGTTTTAATTGACGCCGCAGGAGAAAACAAATTCCAATTTACTTATAATTAACACCACCTTATGAAACGTGTCGTTGAAGACAATAGGTAAATTAGTGTACATTACACCTCTATTTATATATAGTGCTAAGTTATACTTGGAACATTGATAACGTGGATTAAAATGCAAATAACTTTGATTAACGCCACTGCAGAACGGCAGTTCAAGAGAAGTTAGCTTTATGGGCACGTAGTTTCACATGGTATCCAGCATAGATATCGTTTCAAAATATTTACTGGCTTCATATTGTTTCCGCCTGGGCTCGAACCAGGGACCTTTCGCGTGTTAGGCGAACGTGATAACCACTACACTACGGAAACAGGCTGCTTGCTTTTCTCACATCTTCTCGAAAATACAATTAACAGTATAGTGAATTGATCACACAATCTTCCAATTTTGCAGTTTCAAAAACTTGCGAATACAACATTTGAAGCCTAACTGATTTTTTGCGATTTTATGTAACGAGTTTTCGTAGTGTAGTGGTTATCACGTTTGCCTCACACGCGAAAGGCCTCCGGTTCGAACCCGGGCGAAAACAAAAATTATTTAGTTTTAATTGACGCCGCAGGAGAAAACAAATTCCAATTTACTTATAATTAACACCACCTTATGAAACCTGTCGTTGAAGACACTAGATAAATTAGTGTACATTACACCTCTATTCATATATAGTGCTAAGTTATACTTGGAACATTGATAACGTGGATTAAAATGCAAATAACTTTGATTAACGCCACTGCATAACTGCAGTTCAAGAGAAGTTAGCTTTATAGGCACGTGGTTTCACATGGTATCCAGCATAGATATCGTTTCAAAATATTTACTGGCTTCATATTGTTTCCGCCTGGGCTCGAACCAGGGACCTTTCACGTGTTAGGCGAACGTGATAACCACTACACTACGGAAACAGGCTGCTTGCTTTTCGCACATGTTCTCGAAAATACAATTAACAGTATAGTGAATTGATCACACAATCTTCCAATTTTGCAGTTTCAAAAACTTGCGAATACAACATTTGAAGCCTAACTGATTTTTTGCGATTTCATGTAACGAGTTTTCGTAGTGTAGTGGTTATCACGTTTGCCTCACACGCGAAAGGCCCCCTTTTCGAACCCGGGCGAAAACAAAAATTATTTAGTTTTAATTAACGCCGCAGGAGAAAAGAAATTCCAATTTACTTATAATTAACACCACCTTATGAAACGTGTCGTTGAAGACAATAGGTAAATTAGTGTACATTACACCTCTATTCATATATAGTGCTAAGTTATACTTGGAACATTGATAACGTGGATTAAAATGCAAATAACTTTGATTAACGCCACTGCAGAACTGCAGTTCAAGAGAAGTTAGCTTTATGGGCACGTAGTTTCACATGGAATCCAGCATAGATATCGTTTCAAAATATTTACTGGCTTCATATTGTTTCCGCCAGGGACCTTTCGCGTGTTAGCCGAACGTGATAACCACTACACTACGAAAACAGGCTGCTTGCTTTTCTCACATCTTCTCGAAAATACAATTAACAGTATAGTGAATTGATCACACAATCTTCCAATTTTGCAGTTTCAAAAACTTGCGAATACAACATTTGAAGCCTAACTGATTTTTTGGGATTTCATGTAACGAGTTTTCGTAGTGTAGTGGTTATCACGTTCGCCTGACACGCGAAAGGCCCCCGATTCGAACCCGGGCGAAAACAAATATCATTTAGTTTTAATTGACGCCGCAGGAGAAAACAAATTCCAATTTACTTATAATTAACACCACCTTATGAAACGTGTCGTTGAAGACAATAGGTAAATTAGTGTACATTACACCTCTATTCATATTGTGACGTTAAATGCGGGGGGGGGGCCTTTATGGGGCTACACCGTATTCAGGATCGGGGAGTTTGTCTTTAATACCGGTCTAATAGTCTTTGTCTTTGGTAGCGTGCTTATCTAATAAGTCTCCTCCCTCTCAGCTCGTCCGCTGTCACGGGGTGGGGATCGTTTGGTGAATGTATATCACCACAACTGAGACTGTGCAGAGAAAGACATATACCAGTAACGATTATAACAAATCAACACAACACAATATATACGGTTTCCTGTACTTTAATAAACAATTAACAGGGATGCTGGTCACTGGAACCAGCAAGGAGGGGGATACACTGTAAAATAAAATAAATTAGAGACTTGATCGATGCTGCAGGGAACACTCCACTCTCCATTGGACAGCAGTGTGCAATGTTGCGTTCCTTCGTATCTGGCACACTGGCGAAGCAGCTGCACTACAATTTAAACTCGTGCTCTGTGTCCAGGGAGTATCGGCAACTGCACTGCTATCTGCTGCTACTGGTAGCACTGGTACAACGGGAGTAGTTCAGGCAGTGAGCTTCGGTGGTTCCTGTTGATCAGCAGGGATCACTGCACAGCACGTCTGCATATGTACCCCTGTATAGGGTACAGCTCACTGGAGTCAGGAATCAGCTTCACAAGATGTTACAGGATCAAGTCAGGTCACCTTCCTGACTAAAGATTTTCCCCTTATGTCTCAACTTAAATACCCTAGCTAATTTATGGCCATGCAAATAATAAAATGTATATAACGAAATGATTGGTTATCTCGAAATAGCCGACAAATCAGTGTACAGAGGATGCCAATTTTGGTAGTGGAATAAACCACACTTAATCCAAGCTCTACCAATTTAAAGTAGGAGACTCGGGTCAATGATGTCATATCTATTTTCATTGCCAACAACACTGGGCTCAGCACATTCCAAGGTATTTCACAATCACCATGTCACTGTCTGAGACATACCATTATGCCACAGGGAGAGACAGGATGTATGTATCTCAAATTCTGCTGACAACACAATCCAGTGACTGTATCAGCAGTCTTAAAAATAAACATGTGCAATGGGTTGTTGCAAAGTATCCAAACATGTGCGCTTTTATTTCACACAGCCAGGGCTCTGTACTTTTCACTTACAATTTATGTCACATTATTCCCCCCTGAGTTCAACACACCGGGGTTGATTTCATAGCATTTTTTCACAGACATAAATTATTTTGAAAAATTGAAATTGGTTATACATTTAGTGGTAATTATTATCTGAAGTCTATCCTCTCAATCGAAATAGTACACAAAATCAAGGACAGAAGTCACAGCTCAAGTTGACTTTTGACTGCCATTTTGTTTGTCAATTTAACCTCTCTCCCCAAACTCCCAATGCTGGTCTGCAGCCCAGCAGTAGGAATGTGGTTTGAGATCTTTCTGGCCACAAATAAAATAAAAACTAGTTTTCATGAATACGTCAAAAATAATTAAATATGGAGTAGTTTATTCTTCACGCACAAGTGCGGGTTTTCTACTTTTAAATTTCTAGTTACACTAAATCCAAATGGAAATATATATATGCCACCCAAATAAAGGTAAATACATTTTTCACGGCAGTGCAAATTTCCCATACAGGGTTATTCACTCACAGTTTATAGTTCAGTTCTATTTCATGTCTTCCTCATCTGATTCCACAAAAATGCACTTTGACTGGTTCATAATTTTCACTTTCATCCGATCTCTCCTAATGTCTTCATCACAAACGTCGCATACTCTCGACCTTTCTTTATTCCGAGTTGCTTCCAGCTTCCCCAATTAACTCTCACGGCGGGCGCCAACCGTGACATCTCTTTCCATTTTGGTCTGATTCCGCATTCCTTCGCCCTCTTTACTGGACCTATTTCTGCATCAGCCATCTGGGCTTCCTTTATCTGATCACCGCTCACCTTAGGTTGAATTCTGACAGCCCATACCTGGGTCTCTATTTCCGTTTCCACCATCCTGGTGTCCACTATTCCTTTTCCCATATTCACCTTTTCTGTGTCCCTCATGCAAGTGGGAGTATCCTGCAATGAACTGCTATACTCTCCGGCCCTGGAAATCACAGCGCTATGTTTCCCCTGCCAACCACATTTCCCACATGGTCTCCTTATAACCCGTCAGTTTTCCCGTGGATTTTCCCTGGCCTATAACCTTATACTCGGATTCCCCAAGGACTTCGATCCACCTGGCGAGTTTTCCTCCTGGACACTTAAAACTCAACAACCACCTTAGAGCTGCATGATCAGTCCTGATGGTGAATTTCCTACCGTACAAGTACTGCCTGTAGTATCTCACGAAATTCACCAATACCAGTAATTCTTTCCTTGTGACGCAATAATTCCTTTCCGCTTTACTCAGCGACCTGCTGCCATACCTTATCACCCTTTCCTTTTCATCCTGGACCTGTGATAAGACAGCACTAATACCTGTTTCACTTGCGTCTGTATCCAGCACATATTCTCCTGTTTCCTGTGGATACGCTAGTACAGGGGCAGACATCAGACACTCCTTTAATACCTGGAAAGCAATCTCACATTCTGTATCCCAGTTAAACACTTCATTTTTCTCCGTTAATCTGTGCAAAGGTACTGCTATTTTGGCAAATCCTTGTACATACCGGCGGTAGTAGGACGCCATCTCCAAGAAACTTCTTAAATCCTTCACACTTTTTGGCGTTGACCACTCCTTTATGGTTCTCTCTCTTTGTCTGGATCGGTCGCTACACCATCTTTTGACACTATATGACCCGAATACATTGCACTGGTTCTGCACAGGTCACATTTCTTTGGCTTGAGTCTTGACCTGGCTATCAGCAATCTGTTCAATACTTTTTCCAAACGCTCTAATTTCTCATATACATCTCTGCCGTACATAATAATATCGTTTAAGGTCTTGGAACTACAACTTGGTTCAATAATACTGGCTTTTAGCATCTTTTCTACTTCCAATGCAGGTCTCTGCACCACATGTATACGTTGATATTGTTTTCTTGACAGCAGTGTTTCTGATGCCCCAGTATCTATTAACAATATCTTTGCAATCCATCTCCTTTGTCTGCCGCAAATATCCCGCCTGTCTACTTTCCTTTTTTGGGGGGTTTCTGTATCTGGTTCCTCTAGTTTCTTTTCCCCTTGCTGTGTACCCTGCCCCTCCTTCTCTGCACCATTTTTACTGCTTGTTGGGGTTGCCTGGGCCTGTCTGCATTTCCGAGCCAGCCCTGGTCCCTGGGGTTAGTTTTGATGCATTTCCAGCATATCTGCTTGGTGGGGTGGTACAGTTTCTCTTTATATGCCTCCGTCCACCACATCTGTAACACTCAATTCCTATCAGGCGCCACCTTTCTGGTCCTTCTGGTCCCCCACTGCATGGCTGTTCTGCTATCAGGCTTGGTTGAAATTGTCCTACCCCCATTTCTTTCATTCCTTCATTCAGCTCCATCACCTCCGAGTCACAATCAAAATTTCAGCACTCTGCTAAATTTGGGGTACTGCTCAGCCAGTCTTTGTTTCTCTGACATCACGTGTGACTCAGTCTCCAATGCAGCCTGTATCTCCTGGTCAAAAGTGTTTGGATTTGCTCTGAATATACCGTCTCTTATTTCCTTTTCAGGGATGGCATTCTTAAAATACTGCCTGCCCAGCCTTTCTTGGGAAGCAGGGTCCATACCTGTGTAGGTCATCTCTGTTAAATCACGTATAGCTTCACCCAATTCCTGCAAACTTTCATCTTTCTTGTGCTGCCTAAACCATAGTTCTGCCGCATAGGTATCTGCTTGCCCACTGGGACTAAATCTCTTGTCCAATCTTGCGACTAACTCTTGGTATGGTATTTCTCCACCATCTGTTTCTTGGGTCAGCACTTTGTGCGCCAAACTGGACAAACTCACTGCTAAATACCTCGACTTGCGTACCATATCGCAATTATTTACAATTGCACTTTGCTCAAAATAGGCTTTGTAATCTCTCCATGGCGTTTTCCCATTAAATTTTTCTGGAATTATGTTAGGCTTTGTCACAGCATACATGCCCCTCTGACGGAAAGCCTCCTCTCCTTTCAGTGCTTTTTCTCTGTACAACTTTGGTCTAACTACCAGATCTGGATCCTCCTTTACCTCCTCAAATAAATCTGAGGTGGGGTTTGTCAGCCATCTGCCAGTTGATTGTGCCCGGGGGTACCCAAGCCATAAGTCATCTGCTCTGTCAGCTGGTCTCCCTCTCAATGCTGATCGGTACCATGGTGTGGCTGTATCCAGCCTCCATGGTATATCTGTTTTCTCTGCTACTGCTGATTCACTCCGCTTTTCCGCTGTAACTCTACTGCTAGTCAACAGGTCAGCTTTACTCATTTCTTGGGTCCCATAGCCAGAGGTTGGTGTCACCTGTGGGGGCAGCTCCTCTGCTTTACCCTCTGGCTGCACAACCCCCTCTTTTTCAGTCTCCACTGGATCTTTAAGCTCTGTAGTATCACCAGCTGCTGCCTGTGCAAACTGTATTTCTCTTAATGTATCAACAAAAATGTGCTGATCATTTCTTTGCTCTGCATCAGCTACTGGTTCAATCTGGATACTCTCTACTGGAATCGGCTTTGCCATTTCTGGATCTGCTACAGGTTCAGTCTGGATACTTTCTACTTGAATCTTTCTCTGTCATTTCTTGATCTGTAACAGGAGTCGCCTTGATCTGCTTTCTCTGGTTCACCTCCTCTGCACCAGTTGTATCCCACCGCTGCCACCAATGTGACGTTAAATGCGGGGGGGGGGCCTTTATGGGGCTACACCGTATTCAGGATCGGGGAGTTTGTCTTTAATACCGGTCTAATAGTCTTTGTCTTTGGTAGCGTGCTTATCTAATAAGTCTCCTCCCTCTCAGCTCGTCCGCTGTCACGGGGTGGGGATCGTTTGGTGAATGTATATCACCACAACTGAGACTGTGCAGAGAAAGAAATATACCAGTAACGATTATAACAAATCAACACAACACAATATATACGGTTTCCTGTACTTTAATAAACAAATAACAGGGATGCTGGTCACTGGAACCAGCAAGGAGGGGGATACACTGTAAAATAAAATAAATTAGAGACTTGATCGATGCTGCAGGGAACACTCCACTCTCCATTGGACAGCAGTGTGCAATGTTGCGTTCCTTCGTATCTGGCACACTGGCGAAGCAGCTGCACTACAATTTAAACTCGTGCTCTGTGTCCAGGGAGTATCGGCAACTGCACTGCTATCTGCTGCTACTGGTAGCACTGGTACAACGGGAGTAGTTCAGGCAGTGAGCTTCGGTGGTTCCTGTTGATCAGCAGGGATCACTGCACAGCACGTCTGCATATGTACCCCTGTATAGGGTACAGCTCACTGGAGTCAGGAATCAGCATCACAAGATGTTACAGGATCAAGTCAGGTCACCTTCCTGACTAAAGATTTTCCCCTTATGTCTCAACTTAAATACCCTAGCTAATTTATGGCCATGCAAATAATAAAATGTATATAACGAAATGATTGGTTATCTCGAAATAGCCGACAAATCAGTGTACAGAGGATGCCAATTTTGGTAGTGGAATAAACCACACTTAATCCAAGCTCTACCAATTTAAAGTAGGAGACTCGGGTCAATGATGTCATATCTATTTTCATTGCCAACAACACTGGGCTCAGCACATTCCAAGGTATTTCACAATCACCATGTCACTGTCTGAGACATACCATTATGCCACAGGGAGAGACAGGATGTATGTATCTCAAATTCTGCTGACAACACAATCCAGTGACTGTATCAGCAGTCTTAAAAATAAACATGTGCAATGGGTTGTTGCAAAGTATCCAAACATGTGCGCTTTTATTTCACACAGCCAGGGCTCTGTACTTTTCACTTACAATTTATGTCACAATATATAGTGCTAAGTTATACTTGGAACATTGATAACGTGGATTAAAATGCAAATAACTTTGATTAACGCCACTGCAGAACGGCAGTTCAAGAGAAGTTAGCTTTATGGGCACGTAGTTTCACATGGTATCCAGCATAGATATCGTTTCAAAATATTTACTGGCTTCATATTGTTTCCGCCTGGGCTCGAACCAGGGACCTTTCGCGTGTTAGGCGAACGTGATAACCACTACACTACGGAAACAGGCTGCTTGCTTTTCTCACATCTTCTCGAAAATACATTTAACAGTATAGTGAATTGATCACACAATCTTCCAATTTTGCAGTTTCAAAAACTTGCGAATACAACATTTGAAGCCTAACTGATTTGATGGGCACGTAGTTTCACATGGTATCCAGCATAGATATCGTTTCAAAATATTTACTGGCTTCATATTGTTTCCGCCAGGGACCTTTCGCGTGTTAGCCGAACGT
Organism: Saccoglossus kowalevskii; assembly: GCF_978046115.1. Lineage (NCBI taxonomy): Eukaryota > Metazoa > Hemichordata > Enteropneusta > Harrimaniidae > Saccoglossus > Saccoglossus kowalevskii. The sequence goes on from NC_140659.1 coordinate 25,906,393, forward strand.
GATAACCACTACACTACGGAAACAGGCTGCTTGCTTTTCTCACATGTTCTCGAAAATACAATTAACAGTATAGTGAATTGATCACACAATCTTCCAATTTTGCAGTTTCAAAAACTTGCGAATACAACATTTGAAGCCTAACTGATTTTTTGGGATTTCATGTAACGAGTTTTCGTAGTGTAGTGGTTATCACGTTCGCCTCACACGCGAAAGGCCCCCCGGTTCGAAGCCGGGCGAAAACAAATATCATTTAGTTTTAATTGACGCCACAGGAGAAAACAAATTCCAATTTACTTATAATTAACACCACCTTACGAAACGTGTCGTTGAAGACAATAGGTAAATTAGTGTACATTACACCTCTATTCATATATAGTGCTAAGTTATACTTGGAACATTGATAACGTGGATTAAAATGCAAATAACTTTGATTAACGCCACTGCAGAACTGCAGTTCAAGAGAAGTTAGCTTTATGGGCACGTAGTTTCACATGGAATCCAGCATAGATATCGTTTCAAAATATTTACTGGCTTCAAATTGTTTCCGCCTGGGCTCGAACCAGGGACCTTTCGCGTGTTAGGCGAACGTGATAACCACTACACTACGGAAACAGGCTGCTTACTTTTCTCACATCTTCTCGAAAATACATTTAACAGTATAGTGAATTGATCACACAATCTTCCAATTTTGCAGTTTCAAAAACTTGCGAATACAACATTTGAAGCCTAACTGATTTGATGGGCACGTAGTTTCACATGGTATCCAGCATAGATATCGTTTCAAAATATTTACTGGCTTCATATTGTTTCCGCCAGGGACCTTTCGCGTGTTAGCCGAACGTGATAACCACTACACTACGGAAACAGGCTGCTTGCTTTTCTCACATCTTCTCGAAAATACAATTAACAGTATAGTGAATTGATCACACAATCTTCCAATTTTGCAGTTTCAAAAACTTGCGAATACAACATTTGAAGCCTAACTGATTTTTTGGGATTTCATGTAACGAGTTTTCGTAGTGTAGTGGTTATCACGTTCGCCTCACACGCGAAAGGCCCTCGGTTCGAACCCGGGCGAAAACAAATATCATTTAGTTTTAATTGACGCCGCAGGAGAAAACAAATTCCAATTTACTTATAATTAACACCACCTTATGAAACGTGTCGTTGAAGACAATAGGTAAATTAGTGTGCATTACACCTCTATTCATATATAGTGCTAAGTTATACTTGGAACATTGATAATGTGGATTAAAATGCAAATAACTTTGATTAACGCCACTGCAGAACGGCAGTTCAAGAGAAGTTAGCTTTATGGGCACGTAGTTTCACATGGTATCCAGCATAGATATCGTTTCAAAATATTTACTGGCTTCATATTGTTTCCGCCTGGGCTCGAACCAGGGACCTTTCGCGTGTTAGGCGAACGTGATAACCACTACACTACGGAAACAGGCTGCTTGCTTTTCTCACATCTTCTCGAAAATACATTTAACAGTATAGTGAATTGATCACACAATCTTCCAATTTTGCAGTTTCAAAAACTTGCGAATACAACATTTTAAGCCTAACTGATTTGATGGGCACGTAGTTTCACATGGTATCCAGCATAGATATCGTTTAAAAATATTTACTGGCTTCATATTGTTTCCGCCAGGGACCTTTCGCGTGTTAGCCGAACGTGATAACCACTACACTACGGAAACAGGCTGCTTGCTTTTCTCACATCTTCTCGAAAATACAATTAACAGTATAGTGAATTGATCACACAATCTTCCAATTTTGCAGTTTCAAAAACTTGCGAATACAACATTTGAAGCCTAACTGATTTTTTGGGATTTCATGTAACGAGTTTTCGTAGTGTAGTGGTTATCACGTTCGCCTCACACGCGAAAGGCCCTCGGTTCGAACCCGGGCGAAAACAAATATCATTTAGTTTTAATTGACGCCGCAGGAAAAAACAAAATCCAATTTACTTATAATTAACACCACCTTATGAAACGTGTCGTTGAAGACAATAGGTAAATTAGTGTGCATTACACCTCTATTCATATATAGTGCTAAGTTATACTTGGAACATTGATAATGTGGATTAAAATGCAAATAACTTTGATTAACGCCACTGCAGAACGGCAGTTCAAGAGAAGTTAGCTTTATGGGCACGTAGTTTCACATGGTATCCAGCATAGATATCGTTTCAAAATATTTACTGGCTTCATATTGCTTCCGCCTGGGCTCGAACCAGGGACCTTTCGCGTGTTAGGCGAACGTGATAACCACTAGACTACGGAAACAGGCTGCTTGCTTTTCTCACATCTTCTCGAAAATACATTTAACAGTATAGTGAATTGATCACACAATCTTCCAATTTTGCAGTTTCAAAAACTTGCGAATACAACATTTTAAGCCTAACTGATTTGATGGGCACGTAGTTTCACATGGTATCCAGCATAGATATCGTTTCAAAATATTTACTGGCTTCATATTGTTTCCGCCAGGGACCTTTCGCGTGTTAGCCGAACGTGATAACCACTACACTACGGAAACAGGCTGCTTGCTTTTCTCACATCTTCTCGAAAATACAATTAACAGTATAGTGAATTGATCACACAATCTTCCAATTTTGCAGTTTCAAAAACTTGCGAATACAACATTTGAAGCCTAACTGATTTTTTGGGATTTCATGTAACGAGTTTTCGTAGTGTAGTGGTTATCACGTTCGCTTCACACGCGAAAGGCCCCCGGTTCGAACCCGGGTGAAAACAAATATCATTTAGTTTTAATTGACGCCGCAGGAGAAAACAAATTCCAATTTACTTATAATTAACACCAGCTTATGAAACGTGTCGTCGAAGACACTAGATAAATTAGTGTACATCACACCTCTATTCATGTATAGTGCTGAGTTATACTTGGAACATTGATAACGTGGATTAAAATGCAAATAACTTTGATTAACGCCACTACAGAACTGCAGTTTAAGAGAAGTTAGCTTTATGGGCACGTAGTTTCACATGGTATCCAGCATAGATATCGTTTCAAAATATTCACTGGCTTCATATTGTTTCCGACTGGGCTCGAACCAGGGACCTTTCGAGTGTTAGGCGAACGAGATAACCACTACACTACCGAAACAGGCTGCTTGCTTTTCTCACATCTTCTCGAAAATACAATTAACAGTATAGTGAATTGATCACACAATCTTCCAATTTTGCAGTTTCAAAAACGTAGTTTCACATGGTATCCAGCATAGATATCGTTTCAAAATATTTACTGGCTTCATATTGTTTCCGCCTGGGCTCGAACAAGGGACCTTTCACGTGTTAGGCGAACGTGATAACCACTACACTACGGAAACAGGCTGCTTGCTTTTCTCACATGTTCTCGAAAATACAATTAACAGTATAGTGAATTGATCACACAATCTTCCAATTTTGCAGTTTCAAAAACTTGCGAATACAACATTTGAAGCCTAACTGATTTTTTGCGATTTCATGTAACGAGTTTTCGTAGTGTAGTGGTTATCACGTTTGCCTCACACGCGAAAGGCCCCCTTTTCGAACCCGGGCGAAAACAAAAATCATTTAGTTTTAATTAACGCCGCAGGAGAAAAGAAATTCCAATTTACTTATAATTAACACCACCTTATGAAACGTGTCGTTGAAGACAATAGGTAAATTAGTGTACATTACACCTCTATTCATATATAGTGCTAAGTTATACTTGGAACATTGATAACGTGGATTAAAATGCAAATAACTTTGATTAACGCCACTGCAGAACTGCAGTTCAAGAGAAGTTAGCTTTATGGGCACGTAGTTTCACATGGAATCCAGCATAGATATCGTTTCAAAATATTTACTGGCTTCATATTGTTTCCGCCAGGGACCTTTCGCGTGTTAGCCGAACGTGATAACCACTACACTACGAAAACAGGCTGCTTGCTTTTCTCACATCTTCTCGAAAATACATTTAACAGTATAGTGAATTGATCACACAATCTTCCAATTTTGCAGTTTCAAAAACTTGCGAATACAACATTTTAAGCCTAACTGATTTGATGGGCACGTAGTTTCACATGGTATCCAGCATAGATATCGTTTCAAAATATTTACTGGCTTCATATTGTTTCCGCCAGGGACCTTTCGCGTGTTAGCCGAACGTGATAACCACTACACTACGGAAACAGGCTGCTTGCTTTTCTCACATCTTCTCGAAAATACAATTAACAGTATAGTGAATTGATCACACAATCTTCCAATTTTGCAGTTTCAAAAACTTGCGAATACAACATTTGAAGCCTAACTGATTTTTTGGGATTTCATGTAACGAGTTTTCGTAGTGTAGTGGTTATCACGTTCGCCTCACACGCGAAAGGCCCCCGGTTCGAACCCGGGTGAAAACAAATATCATTTAGTTTTAATTGACGCCGCAGGAGAAAACAAATTCCAATTTACTTATAATTAACACCAGCTTATGAAACGTGTCGTCGAAGACACTAGATAAATTAGTGTACATCACACCTCTATTCATGTATAGTGCTGAGTTATACTTGGAACATTGATAACGTGGATTAAAATGCAAATAACTTTGATTAACGCCACTACAGAACTGCAGTTTAAGAGAAGTTAGCTTTATGGGCACGTAGTTTCACATGGTATCCAGCATAGATATCGTTTCAAAATATTCACTGGCTTCATATTGTTTCCGACTGGGCTCGAACCAGGGACCTTTCGAGTGTTAGGCGAACGAGATAACCACTACACTACCGAAACAGGCTGCTTGCTTTTCTCACATCTTCTCGAAAATACAATTAACAGTATAGTGAATTGATCACACAATCTTCCAATTTTGCAGTTTCAAAAACGTAGTTTCACATGGTATCCAGCATAGATATCGTTTCAAAATATTTACTGGCTTCATATTGTTTCCGCCTGGGCTCGAACAAGGGACCTTTCACGTGTTAGGCGAACGTGATAACCACTACACTACGGAAACAGGCTGCTTGCTTTTCTCACATGTTCTCGAAAATACAATTAACAGTATAGTGAATTGATCACACAATCTTCCAATTTTGCAGTTTCAAAAACTTGCGAATACAACATTTGAAGCCTAACTGATTTTTTGCGATTTCATGTAACGAGTTTTCGTAGTGTAGTGGTTATCACGTTTGCCTCACACGCGAAAGGCCCCCTTTTCGAACCCGGGCGAAAACAAAAATCATTTAGTTTTAATTAACGCCGCAGGAGAAAAGAAATTCCAATTTACTTATAATTAACACCACCTTATGAAACGTGTCGTTGAAGACAATAGGTAAATTAGTGTACATTACACCTCTATTCATATATAGTGCTAAGTTATACTTGGAACATTGATAACGTGGATTAAAATGCAAATAACTTTGATTAACGCCACTGCAGAACTGCAGTTCAAGAGAAGTTAGCTTTATGGGCACGTAGTTTCACATGGAATCCAGCATAGATATCGTTTCAAAATATTTACTGGCTTCATATTGTTTCCGCCAGGGACCTTTCGCGTGTTAGCCGAACGTGATAACCACTACACTACGAAAACAGGCTGCTTGCTTTTCTCACATCTTCTCGAAAATACAATTAACAGTATAGTGAATTGATCACACAATCTTCCAATTTTGCTGTTTCAAAAACTTGCGAATACAACATTTGAAGCCTAACTGATTTTTTGGGATTTCATGTAACGAGTTTTCGTAGTGTAGTGGTTATCACGTTCGCCTCACACGCGAAAGGTCCCCGGTTCGAACCCGGGCGAAAACAAATATCATTTAGTTTTAATTGACGCCGCAGGAGAAAACAAATTCCAATTTACTTATAATTAACACCACCTTATGAAACGTGTCGTTGAAGACAATAGGTAAATTAGTGTACATTACACCTCTATTCATATATAGTGCTAAGTTATACTTGGAACATTGATAATGTGGATTAAAATGCAAATAACTTTGATTAACGCCACTGCAGAACGGCAGTTCAAGAGAAGTTAGCTTTATGGGCACGTAGTTTCACATGGTATCCAGCATAGATATCAAAATATTTACTGGCTTCATATTGTTTCCGCCTGGGCTCGAACCAGGGACCCTTCGCGTGTTAGGCGAACGTGATAACCACTACACTACGGAAACAGGCTGCTTGCTTTTCTCACATCTTCTCGAAAATACATTTAACAGTATAGTGAATTGATCACACAATCTTCCAATTTTGCAGTTTCAAAAACTTGCGAATACAACATTTTAAGCCTAACTGATTTGATGGGCACGTAGTTTCACATGGTATCCAGCATAGATATCGTTTCAAAATATTTACTGGCTTCATATTGTTTCCGCCAGGGACCTTTCGCGTGTTAGCCGAACGTGATAACCACTACACTACGGAAACAGGCTGCTTGCTTTTCTCACATCTTCTCGAAAATACAATTAACAGTATAGTGAATTGATCACACAATCTTCCAATTTTGCAGTTTCAAAAACTTGCGAATACAACATTTGAAGCCTAACTGATTTTTTGGGATTTCATGTAACGAGTTTTCGTAGTGTAGTGGTTATCACGTTCGCCTCACACGCGAAAGGCCCCCGGTTCGAACCCGGGTGAAAACAAATATCATTTAGTTTTAATTGACGCCGCAGGAGAAAACAAATTCCAATTTACTTATAATTAACACCAGCTTATGAAACGTGTCGTCGAAGACACTAGATAAATTAGTGTACATCACACCTCTATTCATGTATAGTGCTGAGTTATACTTGGAACATTGATAACGTGGATTAAAATGCAAATAACTTTGATTAACGCCACTACAGAACTGCAGTTTAAGAGAAGTTAGCTTTATGGGCACGTAGTTTCACATGGTATCCAGCATAGATATCGTTTCAAAATATTCACTGGCTTCATATTGTTTCCGACTGGGCTCGAACCAGGGACCTTTCGAGTGTTAGGCGAACGAGATAACCACTACACTACCGAAACAGGCTGCTTGCTTTTCTCACATCTTCTCGAAAATACAATTAACAGTATAGTGAATTGATCACACAATCTTCCAATTTTGCAGTTTCAAAAACGTAGTTTCACATGGTATCCAGCATAGATATCGTTTCAAAATATTTACTGGCTTCATATTGTTTCCGCCTGGGCTCGAACAAGGGACCTTTCACGTGTTAGGCGAACGTGATAACCACTACACTACGGAAACAGGCTGCTTGCTTTTCTCACATGTTCTCGAAAATACAATTAACAGTATAGTGAATTGATCACACAATCTTCCAATTTTGCAGTTTCAAAAACTTGCGAATACAACATTTGAAGCCTAACTGATTTTTTGCGATTTCATGTAACGAGTTTTCGTAGTGTAGTGGTTATCACGTTTGCCTCACACGCGAAAGGCCCCCTTTTCGAACCCGGGCGAAAACAAAAATCATTTAGTTTTAATTAACGCCGCAGGAGAAAAGAAATTCCAATTTACTTATAATTAACACCACCTTATGAAACGTGTCGTTGAAGACAATAGGTAAATTAGTGTACATTACACCTCTATTCATATATAGTTCTAAGTTATACTTGGAACATTGATAACGTGGATTAAAATGCAAATAACTTTGATTAACGCCACTGCAGAACTGCAGTTCAAGAGAAGTTAGCTTTATGGGCACGTAGTTTCACATGGAATCCAGCATAGATATCGTTTCAAAATATTTACTGGCTTCATATTGTTTCCGCCAGGGACCTTTCGCGTGTTAGCCGAACGTGATAACCACTACACTACGAAAACAGGCTGCTTGCTTTTCTCTCATCTTCTCGAAAATACAATTAACAGTATAGTGAATTGATCACACAATCTTCCAATTTTGCTGTTTCAAAAACTTGCGAATACAACATTTGAAGCCTAACTGATTTTTTGGGATTTCATGTAACGAGTTTTCGTAGTGTAGTGGTTATCACGTTCGCCTCACACGCGAAAGGTCCCCGGTTCGAACCCGGGCGAAAACAAATATCATTTAGTTTTAATTGACGCCGCAGGAGAAAACAAATTCCAATTTACTTATAATTAACACCACCTTATGAAACGTGTCGTTGAAGACAATAGGTAAATTAGTGTACATTACACCTCTATTCATATATAGTGCTAAGTTATACTTGGAACATTGATAACGTGGATTAAAATGCAAATAACTTTGATTAACGCCACTGCAGAACGGCAGTTCAAGAGAAGTTAGCTTTATGGGCACGTAGTTTCACATGGTATCCAGCATAGATATCGTTTCAAAATATTTACTGGCTTCATATTGTTTCCGCCTGGGCTCGAACCAGGGACCTTTCGCGTGTTAGGCGAACGTGATAACCACTACACTACGGAAACAGGCTGCTTGCTTTTCTCACATCTTCTCGAAAATACAATTAACAGTATAGTGAATTGATCACACAATCTTCCAATTTTGCAGTTTCAAAAACTTGCGAATACAACATTTGAAGCCTAACTGATTTTTTGCGATTTTATGTAACGAGTTTTCGTAGTGTAGTGGTTATCACGTTTGCCTCACACGCGAAAGGCCTCCGGTTCGAACCCGGGCGAAAACAAAAATTATTTAGTTTTAATTGACGCCGCAGGAGAAAACAAATTCCCATTTACTTATAATTAACACCACCTTATGAAACGTGTCGTTGAAGACACTAGATAAATTAGTGTACATTACACCTCTATTCATATATAGTGCTAAGTTATACTTGGAACATTGATAACGTGGATTAAAATGCAAATAACTTTGATTAACGCCACTGCATAACTGCAGTTCAAGAGAAGTTAGCTTTATAGGCACGTGGTTTCACATGGTATCCAGCATAGATATCGTTTCAAAATATTTACTGGCTTCATATTGTTTCCGCCTGGGCTCGAACCAGGGACCTTTCACGTGTTAGGCGAACGTGATAACCACTACACTACGGAAACAGGCTGCTTGCTTTTCTCACATGTTCTCGAAAATACAATTAACAGTATAGTGAATTGATCACACAATCTTCCAATTTTGCAGTTTCAAAAACTTGCGAATACAACATTTGAAGCCTAACTGATTTTTTGCGATTTCATGTAACGAGTTTTCGTAGTGTAGTGGTTATCACGTTTGCCTCACACGCGAAAGGCCCCCTTTTCGAACCCGGGCGAAAACAAAAATCATTTAGTTTTAATTAACGCCGCAGGAGAAAAGAAATTCCAATTTACTTATAATTAACACCACCTTATGAAACGTGTCGTTGAAGACAATAGGTAAATTAGTGTACATTACACCTCTATTCATATATAGTGCTAAGTTATACTTGGAACATTGATAACGTGGATTAAAATGCAAATAACTTTGATTAACGCCACTGCAGAACGGCAGTTCAAGAGAAGTTAGCTTTATGGGCACGTAGTTTCACATGGTATCCAGCATAGATATCGTTTCAAAATATTTACTGGCTTCATATTGTTTCCGCTTGGGCTAGAACCAGGGACCTTTCGCGTGTTAGGCGAACGTGATAACCACTACACTACGGAAACAGGCTGCTTGCTTTTCTCACATCTTCTCGAAAATACAATTAACAGTGTAGTGAATTGATCACACAATCTTCCAATTTTGCAGTTTCAAAAACTTGCGAATACAACATTTTAAGCCTAACTGATTTGATGGGCACGTAGTTTCACATGGTATCCAGCATAGATATCGTTTCAAAATATTTACTGGCTTCATATTGTTTCCGCCAGGGACCTTTCGCGTGTTAGCCGAACGTGATAACCACTACACTACGGAAACAGGCTGCTTGCTTTTCTCACATCTTCTCGAAAATACAATTAACAGTATAGTGAATTGATCACACAATCTTCCAATTTTGCAGTTTCAAAAACTTGCGAATACAACATTTGAAGCCTAACTGATTTTTTGGGATTTCATGTAACGAGTTTTCGTAGTGTAGTGGTTATCAAGTTCGCCTCACACGCGAAAGGCCCCCGGTTCGAACCCGGGTGAAAACAAATATCATTTAGTTTTAATTGACGCCGCAGGAGAAAACAAATTCCAATTTACTTATAATTAACACCAGCTTATGAAACGTGTCGTCGAAGACACTAGATAAATTAGTGTACATCACACCTCTATTCATGTATAGTGCTGAGTTATACTTGGAACATTGATAACGTGGATTAAAATGCAAATAACTTTGATTAACGCCACTACAGAACTGCAGTTTAAGAGAAGTTAGCTTTATGGGCACGTAGTTTCACATGGTATCCAGCATAGATATCGTTTCAAAATATTCACTGGCTTCATATTGTTTCCGACTGGGCTCGAACCAGGGACCTTTCGAGTGTTAGGCGAACGAGATAACCACTACACTACCGAAACAGGCTGCTTGCTTTTCTCACATCTTCTCGAAAATACAATTAACAGTATAGTGAATTGATCACACAATCTTCCAATTTTGCAGTTTCAAAAACGTAGTTTCACATGGTATCCAGCATAGATATCGTTTCAAAATATTTACTGGCTTCATATTGTTTCCGCCTGGGCTCGAACAAGGGACCTTTCACGTGTTAGGCGAACGTGATAACCACTACACTACGGAAACAGGCTGCTTGCTTTTCTCACATGTTCTCGAAAATACAATTAACAGTATAGTGAATTGATCACACAATCTTCCAATTTTGCAGTTTCAAAAACTTGCGAATACAACATTTGAAGCCTAACTGATTTTTTGCGATTTCATGTAACGAGTTTTCGTAGTGTAGTGGTTATCACGTTTGCCTCACACGCGAAAGGCCCCCTTTTCGAACCCGGGCGAAAACAAAAATCATTTAGTTTTAATTAACGCCGCAGGAGAAAAGAAATTCCAATTTACTTATAATTAACACTACCTTATGAAACGTGTCGTTGAAGACAATAGGTAAATTAGTGTACATTACACCTCTATTCATATATAGTGCTAAGTTATACTTGGAACATTGATAACGTGGATTAAAATGCAAATAACTTTGATTAACGCCACTGCAGAACTGCAGTTCAAGAGAAGTTAGCTTTATGGGCACGTAGTTTCACATGGAATCCAGCATAGATATCGTTTCAAAATATTTACTGGCTTCATATTGTTTCCGCCAGGGACCTTTCGCGTGTTAGCCGAACGTGATAACCACTACACTACGAAAACAGGCTGCTTGCTTTTCTCACATCTTCTCGAAAATACAATTAACAGTATAGTGAATTGATCACACAATCTTCCAATTTTGCAGTTTCAAAAACTTGCGAATACAACATTTAAAGCCTAACCGATTTTTTGGGATTTCATGTAACGAGTTTTCGTAGTGTAGTGTTTATCACGTTCGCCTCACACGCGAAAGGCCCCCGGTTCGAACCCGGGTGAAAACAAATATCATTTAGTTTTAATTGACGCCGCAGGAGAAAACAAATTCCAATTTACTTATAATTAACACCAGCTTATGAAACGTGTCGTCGAAGACACTAGATAAATTAGTGTACATCACACCTCTATTCATGTATAGTGCTGAGTTATACTTGGAACATTGATAACGTGGATTAAAATGCAAATAACTTTGATTAACGCCACTACAGAACTGCAGTTTAAGAGAAGTTAGCTTTATGGGCACGTAGTTTCACATGGTATCCAGCATAGATATCGTTTCAAAATATTCACTGGCTTCATATTGTTTCCGCCTGGGCTCGAACCAGGGACCTTTCGCGTGTTAGGCGAACGTGATAACCACTACACTACGGAAACAGGCTGCTTGCTTTTCTCACATCTTCTCGAAAATACAATTAACAGTATAGTGAATTGATCACACAATCTTCCAATTTTGCAGTTTCAAAAACTTGCGAATACAACATTTGAAGCCTAACTGATTTTTTGCGATTTTATGTAACGAGTTTTCGTAGTGTAGTGGTTATCACGTTTGCCTCACACGCGAAAGGCCTCCGGTTCGAACCCGGGCGAAAACAAAAATTATTTAGTTTTAATTGACGCCGCAGGAGAAAACAAATTCCCATTTACTTATAATTAACACCACCTTATGAAACGTGTCGTTGAAGACACTAGATAAATTAGTGTACATTACACCTCTATTCATATATAGTGCTAAGTTATACTTGGAACATTGATAACGTGGATTAAAATGCAAATAACTTTGATTAACGCCACTGCATAACTGCAGTTCAAGAGAAGTTAGCTTTATAGGCACGTGGTTTCACATGGTATCCAGCATAGATATCGTTTCAAAATATTTACTGGCTTCATATTGTTTCCGCCTGGGCTCGAACAAGGGACCTTTCACGTGTTAGGCGAACGTGATAACCACTACACTACGGAAACAGGCTGCTTGCTTTTCTCACATGTTCTCGAAAATACAATTAACAGTATAGTGAATTGATCACACAATCTTCCAATTTTGCAGTTTCAAAAACTTGCGAATACAACATTTGAAGCCTAACTGATTTTTTGCGATTTCATGTAACGAGTTTTCGTAGTGTAGTGGTTATCACGTTTGCCTCACACGCGAAAGGCCCCCTTTTCGAACCCGGGCGAAAACAAAAATCATTTAGTTTTAATTAACGCCGCAGGAGAAAAGAAATTCCAATTTACTTATAATTAACACCACCTTACGAAACGTGTCGTTGAAGACAATAGGTAAATTAGTGTACATTACACCTCTATTCATATATAGTGCTAAGTTATACTTGGAACATTGATAACGTGGATTAAAATGCAAATAACTTTGATTAACGCCACTGCAGAACGGCAGTTCAAGAGAAGTTAGCTTTATGGGCACGTAGTTTCACATGGTATCCAGCATAGATATCGTTTCAAAATATTTACTGGCTTCATATTGTTTCCGCTTGGGCTCGAACCAGGGACCTTTCGCGTGTTAGGCGAACGTGATAACCACTACACTACGGAAACAGGCTGCTTGCTTTTCTCACATCTTCTCGAAAATACAATTAACAGTGTAGTGAATTGATCACACAATCTTCCAATTTTGCAGTTTCAAAAACTTGCGAATACAACATTTGAAGCCTAACTGATTTTTTGCGATTTTATGTAACGAGTTTTCGTAGTGTAGTGGTTATCACGTTTGCCTCACACGCGAAAGGCCTCCGGTTCGAACCCGGGCGAAAACAAAAATTATTTAGTTTTAATTGACGCCGCAGGAGAAAACAAATTCCAATTTACTTATAATTAACACCACCTTATGAAACGTGTCGTTGAAGACACTAGATAAATTAGTGTACATTACACCTCTATTCATATATAGTGCTAAGTTATACTTGGAACATTGATAACGTGGATTAAAATGCAAATAACTTTGATGAACGCCACTGCAGAACTGCAGTTCAAGAGAAGTTAGCTTTGTGGGCACGTAGTTTCACATGGTATCCAGCATAGATATCGTTTCAAAATATTTACTGGCTTCATATTGTTTCCGCCAGGGACCTTTCGCGTGTTAGCCGAACGTGATAACCACTACACTACGGAAACAGGCTGCTTGCTTTTCTCACATCTTCTCGAAAATACAATTAACAGTATAGTGAATTGATCACACAATCTTCCAATTTTGCAGTTTCAAAAACTTGCGAATACAACATTTGAAGCCTAACTGATTTTTTGGGATTTCATGTAACGAGTTTTCGTAGTGTAGTGGTTATCACGTTCGCCTCACACGCGAAAGGCCCCCGGTTCGAACCCGGGCGAAAACAAATATCATTTAGTTTTAATTGACGCCACAGGAGAAAACAAATTCCAATTTACTTATAATTAACACCACCTTACGAAACGTGTCGTTGAAGACAATAGGTAAATTAGTGTACATTACACCTCTATTCATATATAGTGCTAAGTTATACTTGGAACATTGATAACGTGGATTAAAATGCAAATAACTTTGATTAACGCCACTGCAGAACGGCAGTTCAAGAGAAGTTAGCTTTATGGGCACGTAGTTTCACATGGAATCCAGCATAGATATCGTTTCAAAATATTTACTGGCTTCAAATTGTTTCCGCCTGGGCTCGAACCAGGGACCTTTCGCGTGTTAGGCGAACGTGATAACCACTACACTACGGAAACAGGCTGCTTGCTTTTCTCACATCTTCTCGAAAATACAATTAACAGTATAGTGAATTGATCACACAATCTTCCAATTTTGCAGTTTCAAAAACTTGCGAATACAACATTTGAAGCCTAACTGATTTTTTGCGATTTTATGTAACGAGTTTTCGTAGTGTAGTGGTTATCACGTTTGCCTCACACGCGAAAGGCCTCCGGTTCGAACCCGGGCGAAAACAAAAATTATTTAGTTTTAATTGACGCCGCAGGAGAAAACAAATTCCAATTTACTTATAATTAACACCACCTTATGAAACGTGTCGTTGAAGACACTAGATAAATTAGTGTACATTACACCTCTATTCATATATAGTGCTAAGTTATACTTGGAACATTGATAACGTGGATTAAAATGCAAATAACTTTGATTAACGCCACTGCATAACTGCAGTTCAAGAGAAGTTAGCTTTATAGACACGTGGTTTCACATGGTATCCAGCATAGATATCGTTTCAAAATATTTACTGGCTTCATATTGTTTCCGCCTGGGCTCGAACCAGGGACCTTTCACGTGTTAGGCGAACGTGATAACCACTACACTACGGAAACAGGCTGCTTGCTTTTCTCACATGTTCTCGAAAATACAATTAACAGTATAGTGAATTGATCACACAATCTTCCAATTTTGCAGTTTCAAAAACTTGCGAATACAACATTTGAAGCCTAACTGATTTTTTGCGATTTCATGTAACGAGTTTTCGTAGTGTAGTGGTTATCACGTTTGCCTCACACGCGAAAGGCCCCCTTTTCGAACCCGGGCGAAAACAAAAATCATTTAGTTTTAATTAACGCCGCAGGAGAAAAGAAATTCCAATTTACTTATAATTAACACCACCTTATGAAACGTGTCGTTGAAGACAATAGGTAAATTAGTGTACATTACACCTCTATTCATATATAGTGCTAAGTTATACTTGGAACATTGATAACGTGGATTAAAATGCAAATAACTTTGATTAACGCCACTGCAGAACGGCAGTTCAAGAGAAGTTAGCTTTATGGGCACGTAGTTTCACATGGTATCCAGCATAGATATCGTTTCAAAATATTTACTGGCTTCATATTGTTTCCGCTTGGGCTCGAACCAGGGACCTTTCGCGTGTTAGGCGAACGTGATAACCACTACACTACGGAAACAGGCTGCTTGCTTTTCTCACATCTTCTCGAAAATACAATTAACAGTGTAGTGAATTGATCACACAATCTTCCAATTTTGCAGTTTCAAAAACTTGCGAATACAACATTTGAAGCCTAACTGATTTTTTGCGATTTTATGTAACGAGTTTTCGTAGTGTAGTGGTTATCACGTTTGCCTCACACGCGAAAGGCCTCCGGTTCGAACCCGGGCGAAAACAAAAATTATTTAGTCTTAATTGACGCCG
The DNA here is from genome assembly GCF_978046115.1 of Saccoglossus kowalevskii. NCBI lineage: Eukaryota > Metazoa > Hemichordata > Enteropneusta > Harrimaniidae > Saccoglossus > Saccoglossus kowalevskii. The sequence goes on from NC_140659.1 coordinate 25,921,943, forward strand.
CAGGAGAAAACAAATTCCAATTTACTTATAATTAACACCACCTTACGAAACGTGTCGTTGAAGACACTAGATAAATTAGTGTACATTACACCTCTATTCATATATAGTGCTAAGTTATACTTGGAACATTGATAACGTGGATTAAAATGCAAATAACTTTGATGAACGCCACTGCAGAACTGCAGTTCAAGAGAAGTTAGCTTTGTGGGCACGTAGTTTCACATGGTATCCAGCATAGATATCGTTTCAAAATATTTACTGGCTTCATATTGTTTCCGCCAGGGACCTTTCGCGTGTTAGCCGAACGTGATAACCACTACACTACGGAAACAGGCTGCTTGCTTTTCTCACATCTTCTCGAAAATACAATTAACAGTATAGTGAATTGATCACACAATCTTCCAATTTTGCAGTTTCAAAAACTTGCGAATACAACATTTGAAGCCTAACTGATTTTTTGGGATTTCATGTAACGAGTTTTCGTAGTGTAGTGGTTATCACGTTCGCCTCACACGCGAAAGGCCCCCGGTTCGAACCCGGGCGAAAACAAATATCATTTAGTTTTAATTGACGCCACAGGAGAAAACAAATTCCAATTTACTTATAATTAACACCACCTTACGAAACGTGTCGTTGAAGACAATAGGTAAATTAGTGTACATTACACCTCTATTCATATATAGTGCTAAGTTATACTTGGAACATTGATAACGTGGATTAAAATGCAAATAACTTTGATTAACGCCACTGCAGAACGGCAGTTCAAGAGAAGTTAGCTTTATGGGCACGTAGTTTCACATGGTATCCAGCATAGATATCGTTTCAAAATATTTACTGGCTTCATATTGCTTCCGCCTGGGCTCGAACCAGGGACCTTTCGCGTGTTAGGCGAACGTGATAACCACTACACTACGGAAACAGGCTGCTTGCTTTTCTCACATCTTCTCGAAAATACAATTAACAGTATAGTGAATTGATCACACAATCTTCCAATTTTGCAGTTTCAAAAACTTGCGAATACAACATTTGAAGCCTAACTGATTTTTTGCGATTTCATGTAACGAGTTTTCGTAGTGTAGTGGTTATCACGTTTGCCTCACACGCGAAAGGCCCTCTTTTCGAACCCGGGCGAAAACAAAAATCATTTAGTTTTAATTGACGCCGCAGGAGAAAACAAATTCCAATTTACTTATAATTAACACCACCTTATGAAACGTGTCGTTGAAGACACTAGATAAATTAGTGTACATTACACCTCTATTCATATATAGTGCTAAGTTATACTTGGAACATTGATAACGTGGATTAAAATGCAAATAACTTTGATTAACGCCACTGCATAACTGCAGTTCAAGAGAATTTAGCTTTATAGGCACGTGGTTTCACATGGTATCCAGCATAGATATCGTTTCAAAATATTTACTGGCTTCATATTGTTTCCGCCTGGGCTCGAACTAGGGACCTTTCACGTGTTAGGCGAACGTGATAACCACTACACTACGGAAACAGGCTGCTTGCTTTTCTCACATGTTCTCGAAAATACAATTAACAGTATAGTGAATTGATCACACAATCTTCCAATTTTGCAGTTTCAAAAATTTACGAATACAACATTTGAAGCCTAACTGATTTTTTGCGATTTCATGTAACGAGTTTTCGTAATGTAGTGGTTATCACGTTTGCCTCACACGCGAAAGGCCCCCTTTTCGAACCCGGGCGTAAACAAAAATCATTTAGTTTTAATTAACGCCGCAGGAGAAAAGAAATTCCAATTTACTTATAATTAACACCACCTTATGAAACGTGTCGTTGAAGACAATAGGTAAATTAGTGTACATTACACCTCTATTCATATATAGTGCTAAGTTATACTTGGAACATTGATAACGTGGATTAAAATGCAAATAACTTTGATTAACGCCACTGCAGAACGGCAGTTCAAGAGAAGTTAGCTTTATGGGCACGTAGTTTCACATGGTATCCAGCATAGATATCGTTTCAAAATATTTACTGGCTTCATATTGTTTCCGCTTGGGCTCGAACCAGGAACCTTTCGCGTGTTAGGCGAACGTGATAACCACTACACTACGGAAACAGGCTGCTTGCTTTTCTCACATCTTCTCGAAAATACAATTAACAGTATAGTGAATTGATCACACAATCTTCCAATTTTGCAGTTTCAAAAACTTGCGAATACAACATTTGAAGCCTAACTGATTTTTTGAGATTTCATGTAACGAGTTTTCGTAGTGTAGTGGTTATCACGTTCGCCTCACTCGCGAAAGGCCCCCGGTTCGAACCCGGGCGAAAACAAATATCATTTAGTTTTAATTGACGCCACAGGAGAAAACAAATTCCAATTTACTTATAATTAACACCACCTTACGAAACGTGTCGTTGAAGACAATAGGTAAATTAGTGTACATTACACCTCTATTCATATATAGTGCTAAGTTATACTTGGAACATTGATAACGTGGATTAAAATGCAAATAACTTTGATTAACGCCACTGCAGAACGGCAGTTCAAGAGAAGTTAGCTTTATGGGCACGTAGTTTCACATGGTATCCAGCATAGATATCGTTTCAAAATATTTACTGGCTTCATATTGTTTCCGCCTGGGCTCGAACCAGGGACCTTTCGCGTGTTAGGCGAACGTGATAACCACTACACTACGGAAACAGGCTGCTTACTTTTCTCACATCTTCTCGAAAATACAATTAACAGTATAGTGAATTGATCACACAATCTTCCAATTTTGCAGTTTCAAAAACTTGCGAATACAACATTTGAAGCCTAACTGATTTTTGGGGATTTCATGTAACGAGTTTTCGTAGTGTAGTGGTTATCACGTTCGCCTCACACGCGAAAGGCCCCCGGTTCGAACCCGTGCGAAAACAAATATCAATTAGTTTTAATTGACGCCACAGGAGAAAACAAATTCCAATTTACTTATAATTAACACCACCTTACGAAACGTGTCGTTGAAGACAATAGGTAAATTAGTGTACATTACACCTCTATTCATATATAGTGCTAAGTTATACTTGGAACATTGATAACGTGGATTAAAATGCAAATAACTTTGATTAACGCCACTGCAGAACGGCAGTTCAAGAGAAGTTAGCTTTATGGGCACGTAGTTTCACATGGTATCCAGCATAGATATCGTTTCAAAATATTTACTGGCTTCATATTGTTTCCGCCTGGGCTCGAACCAGGGACCTTTCGCGTGTTAGGCGAACGTGATAACCACTACACTACGGAAACAGGCTGCTTACTTTTCTCACATCTTCTCGAAAATACAATTAACAGTATAGTGAATTGATCACACAATCTTCCAATTTTGCAGTTTCAAAAACTTGCGAATACAACATTTGAAGCCTAACTGATTTTTGGGATTTTCATGTAACGAGTTTTCGTAGTGTAGTGGTTATCACGTTCGCCTCACACGCGAAAGGCCCCCGGTTCGAACCCGGGCGAAAACAAATGTCATTTAGTTTTAATTGACGCCACAGGAGAAAACAAATTCCAATTTACTTATAATTAACACCACCTTACGAAACGTATCGTTGAAGACAATAGGTAAATTAGTGTACATTACACCTCTATTCATATATAGTGCTAAGTTATACTTGGAACATTGATAACGTGGATTAAAATGCAAATAACTTTGATGAACGCCACTGCAGAACTGCAGTTCAAGAGAAGTTAGCTTTGTGGGCACGTAGTTTCACATGGTATCCAGCATAGATATCGTTTCAAAATATTTACTGGCTTCATATTGTTTCCGCCTGGGCTCGAACCAGGGACCTTTCACGTGTTAGGCGAACGTGATAACCACTACACTACGGAAACAGGCTGCTTGCTTTTCTCACATGTTCTCGAAAATACAATTAACAGTATAGTGAATTGATCACACAATCTTCCAATTTTGCAGTTTCAAAAACTTGCGAATACAACATTTGAAGCCTAACTGATTTTTTGCGATTTCATGTAACGAGTTTTCGTAGTGTAGTGGTTATCACGTTCGCCTCACACGCGAAAGGCCCCCGGTTCGAACCCGGGCGAAAACAAAAATCATTTAGTTTTAATTAACGCCGCAGGAGAAAAGAAATTCCAATTTACTTATAATTAACACCACCTTACGAAACGTGTTGTTGAAGACAATAGGTAAATTAGTGTACATTACACCTCTATTCATATATAGTGCTAAGTTATACTTGGAACATTGATAACGTGGATTAAAATGCAAATAACTTTGATTAACGCCACTGCAGAACGGCAGTTCAAGAGAAGTTAGCTTTATGGGCACGTAGTTTCACATGGTATCCAGCATAGATATCGTTTCAAAATATTTACTGGCTTCATATTGTTTCCGCCTGGGCTCGAACCAGGGACCTTTCGCGTGTTAGGCGAACGTGATAACCACTACACTACGGAAACAGGCTGCTTGCTTTTCTCACATCTTCTCGAAAATACAATTAACAGTATAGTGAATTGATCACACAATCTTCCAATTTTGCAGTTTCAAAAACTTGCGAATACAACATTTGAAGCCTAACTGATTTTTTGCGATTTCATGTAACGAGTTTTCGTAGTGTAGTGGTTATCACGTTTGCCTCACACGCGAAAGGCCCCCTTTTCGAACCCGGGCGAAAACAAAAATCATTTAGTTTTAATTAACGCCGCAGTAGAAAAGAAATTCCAATTTACTTATAATTAACACCACCTTATGAAACGTGTCGTTGAAGACAATAGGTAAATTAGTGTACATTACACCTCTATTCATATATAGTGCTAAGTTATACTTGGAACATTGATAACGTGGATTAAAATGCAAATAACTTTGATTAACGCCACTGCAGAACGGCAGTTCAAGAGAAGTTAGCTTTATGGGCACGTAGTTTCACATGGTATCCAGCATAGATATCGTTTCAAAATATTTACTGGCTTCATATTGTTTCCGCCTGGGCTCGAACCAGGGACCTTTCGCGTGTTAGGCGAACGTGATAACCACTACACTACGGAAACAGGCTGCTTACTTTTCTCACATCTTCTCGAAAATACAATTAACAGTATAGTGAATTGATCACACAATCTTCCAATTTTGCAGTTTCAAAAACTTGCGAATACAACATTTGAAGCCTAACTGATTTTTGGGGATTTCATGTAACGAGTTTTCGTAGTGTAGTGGTTATCACGTTCGCCTCACACGCGAAAGGCCCCCGGTTCGAACCCGGGCGAAAACAAATGTCATTTAGTTTTAATTGACGCCACAGGAGAAAACAAATTCCAATTTACTTATAATTAACACCACCTTACGAAACGTGTCGTTGAAGACAATAGGTAAATTAGTGTACATTACACCTCTATTCATATATAGTGCTAAGTTATACTTGGAACATTGATAACGTGGATTAAAATGCAAATAACTTTGATTAACGCCACTGCAGAACGGCAGTTCAAGAGAAGTTAGCTTTATGGGCACCTAGTTTCACATGGTATCCAGCATAGATATCGTTTCAAAATATTTACTGGCTTCATATTGTTTCCGCCTGGGCTCGAACCAGGGACCTTTCGCGTGTTAGGCGAACGTGATAACCACTACACTACGGAAACAGGCTGCTTACTTTTCTCACATCTTCTCGAAAATACAATTAACAGTATAGTGAATTGATCACACAATCTTCCAATTTTGCAGTTTCAAAAACTTGCGAATACAACATTTGAAACCTAACTGATTTTTTGGGATTTCATGTAACGAGTTTTCGTAGTGTAGTGGTTATCACGTTCGCCTCACACGCGAAAGGCCCCCCGGTTCGAAGCCGGGCGAAAACAAATATCATTTAGTTTTAATTGACGCCACAGGAGAAAACAAATTCCAATTTACTTATAATTAACACCACCTTACGAAACGTGTCGTTGAAGACAATAGGTAAATTAGTGTACATTACACCTCTATTCATATATAGTGCTAAGTTATACTTGGAACATTGATAACGTGGATTAAAATGCAAATAACTTTGATTAACGCCACTGCAGAACTGCAGTTCAAGAGAAGTTAGCTTTATGGGCACGTAGTTTCACATGGAATCCAGCATAGATATCGTTTCAAAATATTTACTGGCTTCAAATTGTTTCCGCCTGGGCTCGAACCAGGGACCTTTCGCGTGTTAGGCGAACGTGATAACCACTACACTACGGAAACAGGCTGCTTACTTTTCTCACATCTTCTCGAAAATACATTTATCAGTATAGTGAATTGATCACACAATCTTCCAATTTTGCAGTTTCAAAAACTTGCGAATACAACATTTGAAGCCTAACTGATTTGATGGGCACGTAGTTTCACATGGTATCCAGCATAGATATCGTTTCAAAATATTTACTGGCTTCATATTGTTTCCGCCAGGGACCTTTCGCGTGTTAGCCGAACGTGATAACCACTACACTACGGAAACAGGCTGCTTGCTTTTCTCACATCTTCTCGAAAATACAATTAACAGTATAGTGAATTGATCACACAATCTTCCAATTTTGCAGTTTCAAAAACTTGCGAATACAACATTTGAAGCCTAACTGATTTTTTGGGATTTCATGTAACGAGTTTTCGTAGTGTAGTGGTTATCACGTTCGCCTCACACGCGAAAGGCCCTCGGTTCGAACCCGGGCGAAAACAAATATCATTTAGTTTTAATTGACGCCGCAGGAGAAAACAAATTCCAATTTACTTATAATTAACACCACCTTATGAAACGTGTCGTTGAAGACAATAGGTAAATTAGTGTACATTACACCTCTATTCATATATAGTGCTAAGTTATACTTGGAACATTGATAACGTGGATTAAAATGCAAATAACTTTGATTAACGCCACTGCAGAACGGCAGTTCAAGAGAAGTTAGCTTTATGGGCACGTAGTTTCACATGGTATCCAGCATAGATATCGTTTCAAAATATTTACTGGCTTCATATTGTTTCCGCCTGGGCTCGAACCAGGGACCTTTCGCGTGTTAGGCGAACGTGATAACCACTACACTACGGAAACAGGCTGCTTGCTTTTCTCACATCTTCTCGAAAATACATTTAACAGTATAGTGAATTGATCACACAATCTTCCAATTTTGCAGTTTCAAAAACTTGCGAATACAACATTTTAAGCCTAACTGATTTGATGGGCACGTAGTTTCACATGGTATCCAGCATAGATATCGTTTCAAAATATTTACTGGCTTCATATTGTTTCCGCCAGGGACCTTTCGCGTGTTAGCCGAACGTGATAACCACTACACTACGGAAACAGGCTGCTTGCTTTTCTCACATCTTCTCGAAAATACAATTAACAGTATAGTGAATTGATCACACAATCTTCCAATTTTGCAGTTTCAAAAACTTGCGAATACAACATTTGAAGCCTAACTGATTTTTTGGGATTTCATGTAACGAGTTTTCGTAGTGTAGTGGTTATCACGTTCGCCTCACACGCGAAATGCCCTCGGTTCGAACCCGGGCGAAAACAAATATCATTTAGTTTTAATTGACGCCGCAGGAGAAAACAAATTCCAATTTACTTATAATTAACACCACCTTATGAAACGTGTCGTTGAAGACAATAGGTAAATTAGTGTGCATTACACCTCTATTCATATATAGTGCTAAGTTATACTTGGAACATTGATAATGTGGATTAAAATGCAAATAACTTTGATTAACGCCACTGCAGAACGGCAGTTCAAGAGAAGTTAGCTTTATGGGCACTTAGTTTCACATGGTATCCAGCATAGATATCGTTTCAAAATATTTACTGGCTTCATATTGTTTCCGCCTGGGCTCGAACCAGGGACCTTTCGCGTGTTAGGCGAACGTGATAACCACTACACTACGGAAACAGGCTGCTTGCTTTTCTCACATCTTCTCGAAAATACATTTAACAGTATAGTGAATTGATCACACAATCTTCCAATTTTGCAGTTTCAAAAACTTGCGAATACAACATTTTAAGCCTAACTGATTTGATGGGCACGTAGTTTCACATGGTATCCAGCATAGATATCGTTTCAAAATATTTACTGGCTTCATATTGTTTCCGCCAGGGACCTTTCGCGTGTTAGCCGAACGTGATAACCACTACACTACGGAAACAGGCTGCTTGCTTTTCTCACATCTTCTCGAAAATACAATTAACAGTATAGTGAATTGATCACACAATCTTCCAATTTTGCAGTTTCAAAAACTTGCGAATACAACATTTGAAGCCTAACTGATTTTTTGGGATTTCATATAACGAGTTTTCGTAGTGTAGTGGTTATCACGTTCGCCTCACACGCGAAAGGCCCCCGGTTCGAACCCGGGTGAAAACAAATATCATTTAGTTTTAATTGTCGCCGCAGGAGAAAACAAATTCCAATTTACTTATAATTAACACCAGCTTATGAAACGTGTCGTCGAAGACACTAGATAAATTAGTGTACATTACACCTCTATTCATGTATAGTGCTGAGTTATACTTGGAACATTGATAACGTGGATTAAAATGCAAATAACTTTGATTAACGCCACTACAGAACTGCAGTTCAAGAGAAGTTAGCTTTATGGGCACGTAGTTTCACATGGTATCCAGCATAGATATCGTTTCAAAATATTTACTGGCTTCATATTGTTTCCGACTGGGCTCGAACCAGGGACCTTTCGAGTGTTAGGCGAACGAGATAACCACTACACTACCGAAACAGGCTGCTTGCTTTTCTCACATCTTCTCGAAAATACAATTAACAGTATAGTGAATTGATCACACAATCTTCCAATTTTGCAGTTTCAAAAACTTGCTAATACAACATTTGAAGCCTAACTGATTTTTTGCGATTTCATGTAACGAGTTTTCGTAGTGTAGTGGTTATCACGTTTGCCTCACACGCGAAAGGCCCCCTTTTCGAACCCGGGCGAAAACAAAAATCATTTAGTTTTAATTAACGCCGCAGGAGAAAAGAAATTCCAATTTACTTATAATTAACACCACCTTATGAAACGTGTCGTTGAAGACAATAGGTAAATTAGTGTACATTACACCTCTATTCATATATAGTGCTAAGTTATACTTGGAACATTGATAACGTGGATTAAAATGCAAATAACTTTGATTAACGCCACTGCAGAACGGCAGTTCAAGAGAAGTTAGCTTTATGGGCACGTAGTTTCACATGGTATCCAGCATAGATATCGTTTCAAAATATTTACTGGCTTCATATTGTTTCCGCCTGGGCTCGAACCAGGGACCTTTCGCGTGTTAGGCGAACGTGATAACCACTACACTACGGAAACAGGCTGCTTACTTTTCTCACATCTTCTCGAAAATACAATTAACAGTATAGTGAATTGATCACACAATCTTCCAATTTTGCAGTTTCAAAAACTTGCGAATACAACATTTGAAGCCTAACTGATTTGATGGGCACGTAGTTTCACATGGTATCCAGCATAGATATCGTTTCAAAATATTTACTGGCTTCATATTGTTTCCGCCAGGGACCTTTCGCGTGTTAGCCGAACGTGATAACCACTACACTACGGAAACAGGCTGCTTGCTTTTCTCACATCTTCTCGAAAATACAATTAACAGTATAGTGAATTGATCACACAATCTTCCAATTTTGCAGTTTCAAAAACTTGCGAATACAACATTTGAAGCCTAACTGATTTTTTGGGATTTCATGTAACGAGTTTTCGTAGTGTAGTGGTTATCACGTTCGCCTCACACGCGAAATGCCCTCGGTTCGAACCCGGGCGAAAACAAATATCATTTAGTTTTAATTGACGCCGCAGGAGAAAACAAATTCCAATTTACTTATAATTAACACCACCTTATGAAACGTGTCGTTGAAGACAATAGGTAAATTAGTGTGCATTACACCTCTATTCATATATAGTGCTAAGTTATACTTGGAACATTGATAATGTGGATTAAAATGCAAATAACTTTGATTAACGCCACTGCAGAACGGCAGTTCAAGAGAAGTTAGCTTTATGGGCACTTAGTTTCACATGGTATCCAGCATAGATATCGTTTCAAAATATTTACTGGCTTCATATTGTTTCCGCCTGGGCTCGAACCAGGGACCTTTCGCGTGTTAGGCGAACGTGATAACCACTACACTACGGAAACAGGCTGCTTGCTTTTCTCACATCTTCTCGAAAATACATTTAACAGTATAGTGAATTGATCACACAATCTTCCAATTTTGCAGTTTCAAAAACTTGCGAATACAACATTTTAAGCCTAACTGATTTGATGGGCACGTAGTTTCACATGGTATCCAGCATAGATATCGTTTCAAAATATTTACTGGCTTCATATTGTTTCCGCCAGGGACCTTTCGCGTGTTAGCCGAACGTGATAACCACTACACTACGGAAACAGGCTGCTTGCTTTTCTCACATCTTCTCGAAAATACAATTAACAGTATAGTGAATTGATCACACAATCTTCCAATTTTGCAGTTTCAAAAACTTGCGAATACAACATTTGAAGCCTAACTGATTTTTTGGGATTTCATATAACGAGTTTTCGTAGTGTAGTGGTTATCACGTTCGCCTCACACGCGAAAGGCCCCCGGTTCGAACCCGGGTGAAAACAAATATCATTTAGTTTTAATTGACGCCGCAGGAGAAAACAAATTCCAATTTACTTATAATTAACACCAGCTTATGAAACGTGTCGTCGAAGACAGTAGATAAATTAGTGTACATTACACCTCTATTCATGTATAGTGCTGAGTTATACTTGGAACATTGATAACGTGGATTAAAATGCAAATAACTTTGATTAACGCCACTACAGAACTGCAGTTCAAGAGAAGTTAGCTTTATGGGCACGTAGTTTCACATGGTATCCAGCATAGATATCGTTTCAAAATATTTACTGGCTTCATATTGTTTCCGACTGGGCTCGAACCAGGGACCTTTCGAGTGTTAGGCGAACGAGATAACCACTACACTACCGAAGCAGGCTGCTTGCTTTTCTCACATCTTCTCGAAAATACAATTAACAGTATAGTGAATTGATCACACAATCTTCCAATTTTGCAGTTTCAAAAACGTAGTTTCACATGGTATCCAGCATAGATATCGTTTCAAAATATTTACTGGCTTCATATTGTTTCCGCCTGGGCTCGAACCAGGGACCTTTCGCGTGTTAGGCGAACGTGGTAACCACTACACTACGGAAACAGGCTGCTTGCTTTTCTCACATCTTCTCGAAAATACATTTAACAGTATAGTGAATTGATCACACAATCTTCCAATTTTGCAGTTTCAAAAACTTGCGAATACAACATTTTAAGCCTAACTGATTTGATGGGCACGTAGTTTCACATGGTATCCAGCATAGATATCGTTTCAAAATATTTACTGGCTTCATATTGTTTCCGCCAGGGACCTTTCGCGTGTTAGCCGAACGTGATAACCACTACACTACGGAAACAGGCTGCTTGCTTTTCTCACATCTTCTCGAAAATACAATTAACAGTATAGTGAATTGATCACACAATCTTCCAATTTTGCAGTTTCAAAAACTTGCGAATACAACATTTGAAGCCTAACTGATTTTTTGGGATTTCATGTAACGAGTTTTCGTAGTGTAGTGGTTATCACGTTCGCCTCATCGCGAAATGCCCTCGGTTCGAACCCGGGCGAAAACAAATATCATTTAGTTTTAATTGACGCCGCAGGAGAAAACAAATTCCAATTTACTTATAATTAACACCACCTTATGAAACGTGTCGTTGAAGACAATAGGTAAATTAGTGTGCATTACACCTCTATTCATATATAGTGCTAAGTTATACTTGGAACATTGATAATGTGGATTAAAATGCAAATAACTTTGATTAACGCCACTGCAGAACGGCAGTTCAAGAGAAGTTAGCTTTATGGGCACTTAGTTTCACATGGTATCCAGCATAGATATCGTTTCAAAATATTTACTGGCTTCATATTGTTTCCGCCTGGGCTCGAACCAGGGACCTTTCGCGTGTTAGGCGAACGTGATAACCACTACACTACGGAAACAGGCTGCTTGCTTTTCTCACATCTTCTCGAAAATACATTTAACAGTATAGTGAATTGATCACACAATCTTCCAATTTTGCAGTTTCAAAAACTTGCGAATACAACATTTTAAGCCTAACTGATTTGATGGGCACGTAGTTTCACATGGTATCCAGCATAGATATCGTTTCAAAATATTTACTGGCTTCATATTGTTTCCGCCAGGGACCTTTCGCGTGTTAGCCGAACGTGATAACCACTACACTACGGAAACAGGCTGCTTGCTTTTCTCACATCTTCTCGAAAATACAATTAACAGTATAGTGAATTGATCACACAATCTTCCAATTTTGCAGTTTCAAAAACTTGCGAATACAACATTTGAAGTTAGCTTTATGGGCACTTAGTTTCACATGGTATCCAGCATAGATATCGTTTCAAAATATTTACTGGCTTCAAATTGTTTCCGCCTGGGCTCGAACCAGGGACCTTTCGCGTGTTAGGCGAACGTGATAACCACTACACTACGGAAACAGGCGGCTTGCTTTTCTCACATCTTCTCGAAAATACATTTAACAGTATAGTGAATTGATCACACAATCTTCCAATTTTGCAGTTTCAAAAACTTGCGAATACAACATTTTAAGCCTAACTGATTTGATGGGCACGTAGTTTCACATGGTATCCAGCATAGATATCGTTTCAAAATATTTACTGGCTTCATATTGTTTCCGCCAGGGACCTTTCGCGTGTTAGCCGAACGTGATAACCACTACACTACGGAAACAGGCTGCTTGCTTTTCTCACATCTTCTCGAAAATACAATTAACAGTATAGTGAATTGATCACACAATCTTCCAATTTTGCAGTTTCAAAAACTTGCGAATACAACATTTGAAGCCTAACTGATTTCTTGGGATTTCATGTAACGAGTTTTCGTAGTGTAGTGGTTATCACGTTCGCCTCACACGCGAAATGCCCTCGGTTCGAACCCGGGCGAAAACAAATATCATTTAGTTTTAATTGACGCCGCAGGAGAAAACAAATTCCAATTTACTTATAATTAACACCACCTTATGAAACGTGTCGTTGAAGACAATAGGTAAATTAGTGTGCATTACACCTCTATTCATATATAGTGCTAAGTTATACTTGGAACATTGATAATGTGGATTAAAATGCAAATAACTTTGATTAACGCCACTGCAGAACGGCAGTTCAAGAGAAGTTAGCTTTATGGGCACTTAGTTTCACATGGTATCCAGCATAGATATCGTTTCAAAATATTTACTGGCTTCATATTGTTTCCGCCTGGGCTCGAACCAGGGACCTTTCGCGTGTTAGGCGAACGTGATAACCACTACACTACGGAAACAGGCTGCTTGCTTTTCTCACATCTTCTCGAAAATACATTTAACAGTATAGTGAATTGATCACACAATCTTCCAATTTTGCAGTTTCAAAAACTTGCGAATACAACATTTTAAGCCTAACTGATTTGATGGGCACGTAGTTTCACATGGTATCCAGCATAGATATCGTTTCAAAATATTTACTGGCTTCATATTGTTTCCGCCAGGGACCTTTCGCGTGTTAGCCGAACGTGATAACCACTACACTACGGAAACAGGCTGCTTGCTTTTCTCACATCTTCTCGAAAATACAATTAACAGTATAGTGAATTGATCACACAATCTTCCAATTTTGCAGTTTCAAAAACTTGCGAATACAACATTTGAAGTTAGCTTTATGGGCACTTAGTTTCACATGGTATCCAGCATAGATATCGTTTCAAAATATTTACTGGCTTCATATTGTTTCCGCCTGGGCTCGAACCAGGGACCTTTCGCGTGTTAGGCGAACGTGATAACCACTACACTACGGAAACAGGCTGATTGCTTTTCTCACATCTTCTCGAAAATACATTTAACAGTATAGTGAATTGATCACACAATCTTCCAATTTTGCAGTTTCAAAAACTTGCGAATACAACATTTTAAGCCTAACTGATTTGATGGGCACGTAGTTTCACATGGTATCCAGCATAGATATCGTTTCAAAATATTTACTGGCTTCATATTGTTTCCGCCAGGGACCTTTCGCGTGTTAGCCGAACGTGATAACCACTACACTACGGAAACAGGCTGCTTGCTTTTCTCACATCTTCTCGAAAATACAATTAACAGTATAGTGAATTGATCACACAATCTTCCAATTTTGCAGTTTCAAAAACTTGCGAATACAACATTTGAAGTTAGCTTTATGGGCACTTAGTTTCACATGGTATCCAGCATAGATATCGTTTCAAAATATTTACTGGCTTCATATTGTTTCCGCCTGGGCTCGAACCAGGGACCTTTCGCGTGTTAGGCGAACGTGATAACCACTACACTACGGAAACAGGCTGCTTGCTTTTCTCACATCTTCTCGAAAATACATTTAACAGTATAGTGAATTGATCACACAATCTTCCAATTTTGCAGTTTCAAAAACTTGCGAATACAACATTTTAAGCCTAACTGATTTGATGGGCACGTAGTTTCACATGGTATCCAGCATAGATATCGTTTCAAAATATTTACTGGCTTCATATTGTTTCCGCCAGGGACCTTTCGCGTGTTAGCCGAACGTGATAACCACTACACTACGGAAACAGGCTGCTTGCTTTTCTCACATCTTCTCGAAAATACAATTAACAGTATAGTGAATTGATCACACAATCTTCCAATTTTGCAGTTTCAAAAACTTGCGAATACAACATTTGAAGCCTAACTGATTTCTTGGGATTTCATGTAACGAGTTTTCGTAGTGTAGTGGTTATCACGTTCGCCTCACACGCGAAATGCCCTCGGTTCGAACCCGGGCGAAAACAAATATCATTTAGTTTTAATTGACGCCGCAGGAGAAAACAAATTCCAATTTACTTATAATTAACACCACCTTATGAAACGTGTCGTTGAAGACAATAGGTAAATTAGTGTGCATTACACCTCTATTCATATATAGTGCTAAGTTATACTTGGAACATTGATAATGTGGATTAAAATGCAAATAACTTTGATTAACGCCACTGCAGAACGGCAGTTCAAGAGAAGTTAGCTTTATGGGCACTTAGTTTCACATGGTATCCAGCATAGATATCGTTTCAAAATATTTACTGGCTTCATATTGTTTCCGCCTGGGCTCGAACCAGGGACCTTTCGCGTGTTAGGCGAACGTGATAACCACTACACTACGGAAACAGGCTGCTTGCTTTTCTCACATCTTCTCGAAAATACATTTAACAGTATAGTGAATTGATCACACAATCTTCCAATTTTGCAGTTTCAAAAACTTGCGAATACAACATTTTAAGCCTAACTGATTTGATGGGCACGTAGTTTCACATGGTATCCAGCATAGATATCGTTTCAAAATATTTACTGGCTTCATATTGTTTCCGCCAGGGACCTTTCGCGTGTTAGCCGAACGTGATAACCACTACACTACGGAAACAGGCTGCTTGCTTTTCTCACATCTTCTCGAAAATACAATTAACAGTATAGTGAATTGATCACACAATCTTCCAATTTTGCAGTTTCAAAAACTTGCGAATACAACATTTGAAGTTAGCTTTATGGGCACTTAGTTTCACATGGTATCCAGCATAGATATCGTTTCAAAATATTTACTGGCTTCATATTGTTTCCGCCTGGGCTCGAACCAGGGACCTTTCGCGTGTTAGGCGAACGTGATAACCACTACACTACGGAAACAGGCTGCTTGCTTTTCTCACATCTTCTCGAAAATACATTTAACAGTATAGTGAATTGATCACACAATCTTCCAATTTTGCAGTTTCAAAAACTTGCGAATACAACATTTTAAGCCTAACTGATTTGATGGGCACGTAGTTTCACATGGTATCCAGCATAGATATCGTTTCAAAATATTTACTGGCTTCATATTGTTTCCGCCAGGGACCTTTCGCGTGTTAGCCGAACGTGATAACCACTACACTACGGAAACAGGCTGCTTGCTTTTCTCACATCTTCTCGAAAATACAATTAACAGTATAGTGAATTGATCACACAATCTTCCAATTTTGCAGTTTCAAAAACTTGCGAATACAACATTTGAAGCCTAACTGATTTTTTGGGATTTCATATAACGAGTTTTCGTAGTGTAGCGGTTATCACGTTCGCCTCACACGCGAAAGGCCCCCGGTTCGAACCCGGGTGAAAACAAATATCATTTAGTTTTAATTGACGCCGCAGGAGAAAACAAATTCCAATTTACTTATAATTAACACCAGCTTATGAAACGTGTCGTCGAAGACACTAGATAAATTAGTGTACATTACACCTCTATTCATGTATAGTGCTGAGTTATACTTGGAACATTGATAACGTGGATTAAAATGCAAATAACTTTGATTAACGCCACTACAGAACTGCAGTTCAAGAGAAGTTAGCTTTATGGGCACGTAGTTTCACATGGTATCCAGCATAGATATCGTTTCAAAATATTTACTGGCTTCATATTGTTTCCGACTGGGCTCGAACCAGGGACCTTTCGAGTGTTAGGCGAACGAGATAACCACTACACTACCGAAACAGGCTGCTTGCTTTTCTCACATCTTCTCGAAAATACAATTAACAGTATAGTGAATTGATCACACAATCTTCCAATTTTGCAGTTTCAAAAACTTGCGAATACAACATTTGAAGTTAGCTTTATGGGCACTTAGTTTCACATGGTATCCAGCATAGATATCGTTTCAAAATATTTACTGGCTTCATATTGTTTCCGCCTGGGCTCGAACCAGGGACCTTTCGCGTGTTAGGCGAACGTGATAACCACTACACTACGGAAACAGGCTGATTGCTTTTCTCACATCTTCTCGAAAATACATTTAACAGTATAGTGAATTGATCACACAATCTTCCAATTTTGCAGTTTCAAAAACTTGCGAATACAACATTTGAAGCCTAACTGATTTTTTGCGATTTCATGTAACGAGTTTTCGTAGTGTAGTGGTTATCACGTTTGCCTCACACGCGAAAGGCCCCCTTTTCGAACCCGGGCGAAAACAAAAATCATTTAGTTTTAATTAACGCCGCAGGAGAAAAGAAATTCCAATTTACTTATAATTAACACCACCTTATGAAACGTGTCGTTGAAGACAATAGGTAAATTAGTGTACATTACACCTCTATTCATATATAGTGCTAAGTTATACTTGGAACATTGATAACGTGGATTAAAATGCAAATAACTTTGATTAACGCCACTGCAGAACTGCAGTTCAAGAGAAGTTAGCTTTATGGGCACGTAGTTTCACATGGAATCCAGCATAGATATCGTTTCAAAATATTTACTGGCTTCATATTGTTTCCGCCAGGGACCTTTCGCGTGTTAGCCGAACGTGATAACCACTACACTACGAAAACAGGCTGCTTGCTTTTCTCACATCTTCTCGAAAATACAATTAACAGTATAGTGAATTGATCACACAATCTTCCAATTTTGCTGTTTCAAAAACTTGCGAATACAACATTTGAAGCCTAACTGATTTTTTGGGATTTCATGTGACGAGTTTTCGTAGTGTAGTGGTTATCACGTTCGCCTGACACGCGAAAGGCCCCCGATTCGAACCCGGGCGAAAACAAATATCATTTAGTTTTAATTGACGCCGCAGGAGAAAACAAATTCCAATTTACTTATAATTAACACCACCTTATGAAACGTGTCGTTGAAGACAATAGGTAAATTAGTGTACATTACACCTCTATTCATATATAGTGCTAAGTTATACTTGGAACATTGATAACGTGGATTAAAATGCAAATAACTTTGATTAACGCCACTGCAGAACGGCAGTTCAAGAGAAGTTAGCTTTATGGGCACGTAGTTTCACATGGTATCCAGCATAGATATCGTTTCAAAATATTTACTGGCTTCATATTGTTTCCGCCTGGGCTCGAACCAGGGACCTTTCGCGTGTTAGGCGAACGTGATAACCACTACACTACGGAAACAGGCTGCTTGCTTTTCTCACATCTTCTCGAAAATACATTTAACAGTATAGTGAATTGATCACACAATCTTCCAATTTTGCAGTTTCAAAAACTTGCGAATACAACATTTGAAGCCTAACTGATTTGATGGGCACGTAGTTTCACATGGTATCCAGCATAGATATCGTTTCAAAATATTTACTGGCTTCATATTGTTTCCGCCAGGGACCTTTCGCGTGTTAGCCGAACGTGATAACCACTACACTACGGAAACAGGCTGCTTGCTTTTCTCACATCTTCTCGAAAATACAATTAACAGTATAGTGAATTGATCACCCAATCTTCCAATTTTGCAGTTTCAAAAACTTGCGAATACAACATTTGAAGCCTAACTGATTTTTTGGGATTTCATGTAACGAGTTTTCGTAGTGTAGTGGTTATCACGTTCGCCTCACACGCGAAAGGACCCCGGTTCGAACCCGGGCGAAAACAAATATCATTTAGTTTTAATTAACGCCGCAGGAGAAAACAAATTCCAATTTACTTATAATTAACACCACCTTATGAAACGTGTCGTTGAAGACAATAGGTAAATTAGTGTACATTACACCTCTATTCATATATAGTGCTAAGTTATACTTGGAACATTGATAACGTTGATTAAAATGCAAATAACTTTGATTAACGCCACTGCAGAACTGCAGTTCAAGAGAAGTTAGCTTTATGGGCACGTAGTTTCACATGGTATCCAGCATAGATATCGTTTCAAAATATTTACTGGCTTCATATTGTTTCCGCCTGGGCTCGAACCAGGGACCTTTCGCGTGTTAGGCGAACGTGATAACCACTACACTACGGAAACAGGCTGCTTACTTTTCTCTCATGTTCTCGAAAATACAATTAACATATAGTGAATTGATCACACAATCTTCCAATTTTGCAGTTTCAAAAACTTGCGAATACAACATTTGAAGCCTAACTGATTTTTTGCGATTTCATGTAACGAGTTTTCGTAGTGTAGTGGTTATCACGTTTGCCTCACGCGCGAAAGGCCCCCTTTTCGAACCCGGGCGAAAACAAAAATCATTTAGTTTTAATTAACGCCGCAGGAGAAAAGAAATTCCAATTTACTTATAATTAACACCACCTTATGAAACGTGTCGTTGAAGACAATAGGTAAATTAGTGTACATTACACCTCTATTCATATATAGTGCTAAGTTATACTTGGAACATTGATAACGTGGATTAAAATGCAAATAACTTTGATTAACGCCACTGCAGAACTGCAGTTCAAGAGAAGTTAGCTTTATGGGCACGTAGTTTCACATGGTATCCAGCATAGATATCGTTTCAAAATATTTACTGGCTTCATATTGTTTCCCCCAGGGACCTTTCGCGTGTTAGCCGAACGTGATAACCACTACACTACCGAAACAGGCTGCTTGCTTTTCTCACATCTTCTCGAAAATACAATTAACAGTATAGTGAATTGATCACACAATCTTCCAATTTTGCAGTTTCAAAAACTTGCGAATACAACATTTGAGCCTAACTACGGAAACAGGCTGCTTGATTTGCTCACATCTTCTCGAAAATACAATTAACAGTATAGTGAATTGATCACACAATCTTGCAATTTTGCAGTTTCAAAAACTTGCGAATACAACATTTGAAGCCTAACTGATTTTTTGCGATTTCATGTAACGAGTTTTTGTAGTGTAGTAGTAATAACGTTCGCCTCAAACGCGAAAGGCCCCCTATTCGAACCCGGGCGAAAACAAAAATCATTTAGTTTTAATTAACGCCGCAGGAAAAAAACAAATTCCAATTTACTTATAATTAACACCACCTTACGAAACGTGTCGCTGAAGACAATAGATAAATTAGTGTACATTACACCTCTATTCATACATAGTGCTAAGTTATACTTGGAACATTGATAACATGGATTAAAATGCAAATAACTTTGATTAACGCCACTGCAGAACTGCAGTTCAAGAGAAGTTAGCTTTATGGGCACGTAGTTTCACATGGTATCCAGCATAGATATCGTTTCAAAATATTTACTGGCTTCATATTGTTTCCGCCTGGGCTCGAACCAGGGACCTTTCGCGTGTTAGGCGAACGTGATAACCACTACACTACGGAAACAGGCGCTGGCATTTCTCACATCTTCTCGAAAATACAATTAACAGTATAGTGAATTCATCACACCATCTTGCAATTTTGCACTTTCAAAAATTGCGAATACAACATTTGAAGTAACGAGTAACGCGTTTCGTAGCTTATCACGTTCGCCTCACACGCGAAAGGCCCCCGCTTCGAACCAGGGCAAAAACAAAAATCAATTAGTTTTAATTAACAAATTCCAATTTACTTATAATTTACACCACCTTATGAAACGTGTCGTTGAAGACAATAGGTAAATTAGTGTACATTACACCTCTATTCATATATAGTGCTAACTGGTACTTGGAACATTGATAACGTGGATTAAAATGCAAATAACTTTGATTAACGCCACTGCAGAACTGCAGTTCAAAAGAAGTTAGCTTTATGTGCACGTAGTTTCAGATGGTATCCAGCATAGATATCGTTTCAAAATATTTACTAGCTTCACATTGTTTCCGCCTTGGCTCGAACCAGGGTCCTTTCGCGTGTTAGGCGAACGTGATAACCACTACACTACGGAAACAGGCTGCTTGCTTTTCTCACAATTTTGCAGTTACGAAATTTGCGAATACTGCATTTGAAAGCCTAACTGATTTCTTGCGATTTCATGTAACCAGTTTTCGTTGTGTAGTGGTTATCACGTTCGCCTCATTCGCGAACGGTTCCTGGTTCGAACCTGGGCGGAAACAAAAATCATTCAGTTTTAATTAACGCCGCAGGAGAAAACATATTCCAATTTACTTGTAATTAACACCACCTTATGAAACGTGTCGTTGAAGACAATAGGTAAATTAGTGTACATTACACCTCTATTCATATATAGTGCTAAGTTATACTTGGAACATTGATAACGTGGATTAAAATGCAAATAACTTTGATTAACGCCACTGCAGAACTGCAGTTCAAGAGAAGTTAGCTTTATGGGCACGTAGTTTCACATGGTATCCAGCATAGATATCGTTTCAAAATATTTACTGGCTTCATATTGTTTCCCCCAGGGACCTTTCGCGTGTTAGCCGAACGTGATAACCACTACACTACGGAAACAGGCTGCTTGCTTTTCTCACATCTTCTCGAAAATACAATTAACAGTATAGTGAATTGATCACACAATCTTCCAATTTTGCAGTTTCAAAAACTTGCGAATACAACATTTGAAGCCTAACTGATTTTTTGCGATTTCATGTAACGAGTTTTCGTAGTGTAGTGGTTATCACGTTTGCCTCACACGCAAAAGGCCCCCTTTTCGAACCCGGGCGAAAACAAAAATCATTTAGTTTTAATTGACGCCGCAGGAGAAAACAAATTCCAATTCACTTATAATTAACACCACCTTATGAAACGTGTCGTTGAAGACAATAGGTAAATTAGTGTACATTACACCTCTATTCATATATAGTGCTAAGTTATACTTGGAACATTGATAACGTGGATTAAAATGCAAATAACTTTGATTAACGCCACTGCAGAACTGCAGTTCAAGAGAAGTAAGCTTTATGGGCACGTAGTTTCACATGGTATCCAGCATAGATATCGTTTCAAAATATTTACTGGCTTCATATTGTTTCCCCCAGGGACCTTTCGCGTGTTAGCCGAACGTGATAACCACTACACTACGGAAACAGGCTGCTTGCTTTTCTCACATCTTCTCGAAAATACAATTAACAGTATAGTGAATTGATCACACAATCTTCCAATTTTGCATTTTCAAAAACTTGCGAATACAACATTTGAAGCCTAACTGATTTTTTGCGATTTTATGTAACGAGTTTTCGTAGTGTAGTGGTTATCACGTTTGCCTCACACGCGAAAGGCCCCCGGTTCGAACCCGGGCGAAAACAAAAATCATTTAGTTTTAATTAACGCCGCAGGAGAAAACAAATTCCAATTTACTTATAATTAACACCACCTTATGAAACGTGTCGTTGAAAACAATAGGTAAATTAGTGTACATTACACCTCTATTCATATATAGTGCTAAGTTATACTTGGAACATTGATAACGTGGATTAAAATGCAAATAACTTTGATTAACGCCACTGCAGAACTGCAGTTCAAGAGAAGTTAGCTTTATGGGCACGTAGTTTCACATGGTATCCAGCATAGATATCGTTTCAAAATATTTACTGGCTTCACATTGTTTCCGCCAGGGACCTTTTGCGTGTTAGCCGAACGTGATAACCACTACACTACGGAAACAGGCTGCTTGCTTTTCTCACATCTTCTCGAAAATGCAATTAACAGTATAGTGAATTGATCACACAATCTTCCAATTTGGCAGTTTCAAAAACTTGCGAATACAACATTTGAAGCCTAACTGATTATTTGCGATTTCATGTAACGAGTTTTCGTAGTGTAGTGGTTATCACGTTTGCCTCACACGCAAAAGGCCCCCTTTTCGAACCCGGGCGAAAACAAAAATCATTTAGTTTTAATTGACGCCGCAGGAGAAAACAAATTCCAATTCACTTATAATTAACACCACCTTATGAAACGTGTCGTTGAAGACAATAGGTAAATTAGTGTACATTACACCTCTATTCATATATAGTGCTAAGTTATACTTGGAACATTGATAACGTGGATTAAAATGCAAATAACTTTGATTAACGCCACTGCAGAACTGCAGTTCAAGAGAAGTAAGCTTTATGGGCACGTAGTTTCACATGGTATCCAGCATAGATATCGTTTCAAAATATTTACTGGCTTCATATTGTTTCCCCCAGGGACCTTTCGCGTGTTAGCCGAACGTGATAACCACTACACTACGGAAACAGGCTGCTTGCTTTTCTCACATCTTCTCGAAAATACAATTAACAGTATAGTGAATTGATCACACAATCTTCCAATTTTGCATTTTCAAAAACTTGCGAATACAACATTTGAAGCCTAACTGATTTTTTGCGATTTTATGTAACGAGTTTTCGTAGTGTAGTGGTTATCACGTTTGCCTCACACGCGAAAGGCCCCCGGTTCGAACCCGGGCGAAAACAAAAATCATTTAGTTTTAATTAACGCCGCAGGAGAAAAGAAATTCCAATTCACTTATAATTAACACCACCTTACGAAACGTGTCGTTGAAAACAATAGGTAAATTAGTGTACATTACACCTCTATTCATATATAGTGCTAAGTTATACTTGGAACATTGATAACGTGGATTAAAATGCAAATAACTTTGATTAACGCCACTGCAGAACTGCAGTTCAAGAGAAGTTAGCTTTATGGGCACGTAGTTTCACATGGTATCCAGCATAGATATCGTTTCAAAATATTTACTGGCTTCACATTGTTTCCGCCAGGGACCTTTTGCGTGTTAGCCGAACGTGATAACCACTACACTACGAAAACAGGCTGCTTGCTTTTCTCACATCTTCTCGAAAATACAATTAACAGTATAGTGAATTGATCACACAAGCTTCCAATTTTGCAGTTTCACCACCTTATGAAAGGTGTCGTTGAAGATAATAGGTGAATTAGTGTACATTACACCTCTATTCATATATAGTGCTAAGTTATACTTGGAACATTGATAACGTGGATTAAAATGCAAATAACTTCGATTAAAGCCACTAACGAACTGCAGTTCAAGAGAAGGTAGCTTTATGTGCACGTAGTTTCAGATGGTATCCAGCATAGATATCGTTTCAAATTATTTACTAGCTTCGCATTGTTTACGCCTGGGCTCGAACCAGAGACCTTTCGCGTGTTAGGCAAACATGATAACCACTACACTACGTAAACAGGTTGCTTGTTTTATTCACATCTTCTCGAAAATACAATTAACAGTACAGTGAATTGATCACAATCATGCAATTTTGCAGTTACAAAATTTGCGAATACTGCATTTGAAAACCTAACTGCTTTCTTGCGATTGCATGTAACCAGTTTTCGTAGTGTAGTGGTTATCACGTTCGCCTCACACGCGAAAGGTCCCTGGTTCGAACCCGGGCGGAAACAAAAATAATTTAGTTTTAATTAACGCCGCAGGAGAAAACAGATTCCAATTTACTTATAATTAACATAACCTTAGGAAACGTGTCGTTGAAGACAATAGGTAAATTTGTGTACATTACACCTCTATTAATATATACTTGGAACATCGATAACGTGGATTAAAATGCAATAAACTTTGAATAAGGCCACTAAAAAACTGTAGTTTAAGAGAAGTTAGATTTTATGCACCCAGTTTCAGATGGTATCCAGCATAGATATCGTTTCAAAGTATTTACTAGCTTCACATTGTTTCCGCCTGGGCTCGAACCAGCGTCCTTTCGCGTGATAGGCGAACGTGATAACCACTACACTACGGAAATAGGCTGCTCACTTTTCTCACATGTTCTCGAAAATACAATTAACAGTATAGTGAATTGATCACACAATCTTCCAATTTTGCAGTTTCAAAAACTTGCGAATACAACATTTGAAGCCTAACTGTTTTTTTGGGGCTTTCATGTAACGAATTTTCGTAGTGTAGTGGTTATCACGTTTGCCTCACACGCGAAAGGCCCCCGGTTCGAACCCGGGCGAAAACAAATATCATTTAGTTTTAATTGACGCCACAGGAGAAAACAAATTCCAATTTACTTATAATTAACACCACCTTATGAAACGTGTCGTTGAAGACAATAGGTAAATTAGTGTACATTACACATCTATTCATATATAGTGCTAAGTTATACTTGGAACATTGATAACGTGGATTAAAATGCAAATAACTTTGATTAACGCCACTGCAGAACTGCAGTTCAAGAGAAGTTAGCTTTATGGCACGTAGTTTCACATGGTATCCAGCATAGATATCGTTTCAAAATATTTACTGGCTTCATATTGTTTCCGCCAGGGACCTTTCGCGTGTTAGCCGAACGTGATAACCACTACACTACGGAAACAGGCTGCTTGCTTTTCTCACATCTTCTCGAAAATACAATTAACAGTATAGTGAATTGATCACACAATCTCCCAATTTTGCAGTTTCAAAAACTTGCGAATACTACATTTGAAGCCTAGCTGATTTTTTGCGATTTCATGTAACCAGTTTTCGTAGTGTAGTGGTTATCACCTTCGCCTCACACGCGAAAGTTCCCTGGTTGGAACCCGGGCGGAAACAAAAATCATTTAGTTTTAATTAATGCCACAGGAGAAAACAAATTCCAATTTACTTATAATTAACACCACCTTACCTTACACCACCTCTATTCATATATAGTGCTTAGTGGTATTGGAACATGGATAACGTGGATTAAAATGCAAATACCTTTGATTAAAGCCACTAACGAACTGCAGTTCAAGAGAAGGTAGCTTTATGTGCACGTAGTTTCAGATGGTATCCATCATAGATATCGTTTCAAAATATTTACTAGCTTCACATTGTTTCTTCCTGGGCTCGAACCAGGGACCTTTCGCGTGTTAGGCGAACGTGATAACCACTACACTACGAAAACAGGCTGCTTGCTTTTCTCACATCTTCTCAAAAATACAATTAACAGTATAGTGAATTGGTTGCACAAACTTGCAATTTTGCAGTTTCAAAAACTTGCGAATACAACATATGAAGCCTAACTGATTTTTTTGCGATTTCATGTAACGAGTTTTCGTAGTGTAGTAGTTATTACGTTCGCCACACACGCGAAAGGTCCCTTGTTCGAACCCGGGCGGAAACAAAAATCATTTAGTTTTAATTAACGATGCAGGAGAAAACAAATTCCAATTTACATATAATTGACACCACCTTACGAAACATGTTGTTGAAGACAATAGGTAAATTAGTGTACATTACACCTCTATTCATATGTAGTGCTAAGTGGTACTTGGAACATCGGTAATGTGGATTAAAATGCAATAAACTTTGATTAACGCCACTAAAAAACTGCAGTTTAAGAGAAGTTAGCTTTTATGCACGTAGTTTCACATGGTATCCAGCATAGATATCGTTTCAAAATATTTACTGGCTTCATATTGTTTCCGCCTGGGCTCGAACAAGGGACCTTTCGCGTGTTAGGCGAACGTGATAACCACTACAATACAAAAACAGGCTGCTTGCTTTTCTCACATCTTCTGGAAAATACAATTAATAGTATAGATGAAACCCTAACTGATTTCATGCGATTTCGTGTAACCAGTTTATGTAGTGTAATGGTTATCACGTTCGCCTCACTCGCGAAAGGTTCCTGGTTCGAACCCGGCGGAAACAAAAATCATTTAGTTTTAATTAACGCCGCAGGAGAAAAATTCCAATTTACTTATAATTAACACCACCTTACGAAACGTGTCGTTGAAGACAATAGGTAAATCAGTGTACATTACACCTCTATTCATATATAGTGGTACTTGGAACATTGATAACGTGGATTAAAATGCAATAAACTTAACGCCACTGAAAAACTGCAGTTTAAGAGAAGTTAGCTTTTATGCACGTAGTTTCAGATGGTATACAGCATAGATATCGTATCAAAATTGTTACTATCTTCATTGTTTCAGGCGCTGGATTTTTTCACATCTTCTCGAAAATACAATTAACAGTACAGTGAATTGATCACACAATCTTGCAATTTTGCAGTTACAAAATATGCGAATACTACCTTTGAAATCCTAACTGATTTTTTGCGATTTCATGTAACCAGTTGTCGTAGTGTAGTGGTTATCACGTTCGCCTCACACGCGAAATGCCCCCGGTTCGAACCCGGGCGAAAACAAAAATCATTTAGTTTTATTTAACGCTGCAGGAGAAAACAAATTCCAATTTACTTATAATTAACACCACCTTAAGAAACGCGTCGTTGAAGACAATAGGTAAATTAGTGTACATTACACCTCTATTCATATATAGTGCTAAGTGGTACTTGGAACATCGATAACGTGGATTAAAATGCAATAAACTTTGATTAACGCCACTAAAAAACTGCAGTTTAAGAGAAGTTAGCTTTTATGCACGTAGTTTCAGATGGTATCCAGCATAGATATCGTTTCAAAATATTTACTGGCTTCATATTGTTTCCGCCTGGACTCGAACCAGGGACCTTTCGCGTGTTAGGCAAACGTGATAACCACTACACTACGGAAACAGGCGCTGGCTTTTTTCACATCTTCTCGAAAATACAATTAACAGTACAGTGAATTGATCACACAATCTTGCAATTTTGCAGTTACAAAATATGCGAATACTACCTTTGAAACCCTAACTGATTTCTTGCGATTTCATGTAACCAGTTTTCGTAGTGTAGTGGTTATCACGTTCGCCTCACACGCGAAAGGCCCCCGGTTCGAACCCGGGCGAAAACAAAAATCATTTAGTTTTAATTAACGCCGCAGGAGAAAACAAATTCCAATTTACTTATAATTAACACCACCTTACGAAACGGTCGTTGAAGACAATAAGTAAATTAGCGTACATTACAATTCCATTCATAAGTAGTAGTGCTAAGTGGTACTTGCAACATCGATAATTAAAATGCAAAAAACTTTGATTAATGCCATTAGAAAATTGCAGTTCAAGAGAAGTTAGCTTTTTATGCACGTAGTTTCAGATGGTATCCAGCATTGATATGGTTTCAAAATATTTACTGGCCTCACATTGTTTTCGCCTGGGCTCGAACCAGGGACCTTTCCCGTGATAGGCAAACGTGATTACCACTACAATACGGAAACAGGCAGGTTGCTTTTCTCACATCTTCTCGAAAATACAATTAACAGTATAGTGAAGTGATCAAACAATCTTGCAATTTCGCAGTTTCAACAATTTGCGAATACAACATTTGAAGCCTAACTGATTTCTTGCGATTTCATGTAACGAGTTTTCGTAGTGTAGTGGTTATCACGTTCGCCTCACACGCGAAAGGCCCCCGGTTCGAACCCGGGCGAAAACAAAAATCATTTAGTTTTAATTAACGCCACAGGAGAAAACAAATTCCAATTTACTTATAATTAACACCACCTTATGAAACGTGTCGTTGAAGACAATAGGTAAATTAGTGTACATTACACCTCTATTCATATATAGTGCTAAGTTATACTTGGAACATTGATAACGTGGATTAAAATGCAAATAACTTTGATTAACGCCACTGCAGAACTGCAGTTCAAGAGAAGTTAGCTTTATGGGCACGTAGTTTCACATGGTATCCAGCATAGATATCGTTTCAAAATATTTACTGGCTTCACATTGTTTCCGCCTGGGCTCGAACCAGGGACCTTTCGCGTGTTAGGCGAACGTGATAACCACTACACTATGGAAACAGGCAGGTTGCTTTTCTCATATCTTCTCGAAAATACAATTAACGGTATAGTGAATTGATCAAACAATCTTGCAATTTTGCAGTTTCAAAAATTTGCGATTCGCGTATCAAAATCTTTTATTGGAACGAAACATGTCCTAAATTCACCAAAATCACGGAGGCCAGAAAAACAACCGATTTTCAACTAATCTTTTCAACAGTTAGATCTCCAATGGAATGACAAGATCGCTTTGCTAATTAAATAATTGAAATGTTCAAAACGGTTTCAATACATTGTATGAGATCAAGGTAAGTTAATCTTAAAGAGAGATCGGATTAAAATATGGTTTGAGTAATAATCAAGACTGTTTACGTGGGGGATCCGTAGTCTATGGTGGGTATGAACTATGTGAATAAGTGGGTGGAGAACCCTCTGCCTAAATTCACTACGTTCAATTACCCACCATAGACTCCGGTCAGTCAATAGGTGGCGAGTTTTCCGAGCAAACAGAAAAATGATGAAATGCTTTTCCCAGTCCGGGATGATACAACAATCACTCAACACCTTAGTTAAGACCCCAAGAGGGTGGTGTCTTATCTTGCCGATGCCTTCCCCGGAGCAAGAAGCAAAAAAAACTGCTATGGTGACAGGATTCGGTGTGTCCGAGAAAGCTAGACCCAAACCCAATTCAGGGGGTAGTATGCTTTCGAAGTAAAGACCGAAACAGTTATGCATGAGGGCATAGGTCGAAAAGCGGGACCTGGGAGCTTCTAGGGAGTGCTTATGGTAGAGAAATCTGTCCGCAAAAATGCAGAGACTGACTTATCGCCTATGCACAGGGTTCCTTGTGGTCGCTCGGGCTGGGTAAGC
This sequence comes from Saccoglossus kowalevskii, assembly GCF_978046115.1. Taxonomy (NCBI): domain Eukaryota; kingdom Metazoa; phylum Hemichordata; class Enteropneusta; family Harrimaniidae; genus Saccoglossus; species Saccoglossus kowalevskii. Next base: position 25,951,247 of record NC_140659.1, read on the forward strand.
AATCCAAGTCTGACCTGCTACGACGAGACCCTACCTGAAGGGACCCTGCTCAATAGATTGGGTGTCTCTTTGGTAGTAGTTGATAAAGATGTTCTGCGTTCTCCAGAAGCCTGCCCTTAAAATGTGTTCGAGGGGGCTCCTGACACTAGCGCTAGTGAGTTAGCAATCGCACAGACATCATGCGCTCATACTTGGTGGCTCTGCAAGTTCTGTGTTGAGGAAGATAACGTATTATAGATCTCCAATACAGTCACAGTAATCCACCTGGCAATGGGAGTAGGGAGAACGGCTTATTCTGCCTGCCTGGGCCATAACACAAAAACATGTGTTTGGTTCCCTGTCTCGAAATCCTATTACGGTTCGCAACTCAACACTCAAACCGGGCAGAGAAGCAATTCCTCCTGATCCTCTGGACGACAATATTTGACAGCCGGGGGATGACGATCGGCTGGGATCGTGTCCTGGAATTTGGTTCTTGGCGAGAAAACTGATTTGTGTCTTTAGCACAACTTGATCGTCCATAAAGGCGGCGCACCCGTCCGTGAAGGACAGTGCGCCTATCTCTGCCCGGCATCTACCTGAGGCGAGGGCCAGCAGGAAGACTGTTTTCCACGTCCAAAACTTGAGTGGTGCTGATTGGAGAGGCTCAAAGGGCGGTCTGCATAGAGCGTACAACACAACAACCGACAAATCCCAGTTAGGCAATTCCCTTGTACGGGGGTCTCGACCTCTGGAAAGCAGTAAATGGTCTCCTAATAATAGGACAATCAGATAGTCTTGTTCCCAAAACATTCTCAATGGTGGGGGACAAGGCCGACCTGTAGCCAATGATCGCTGCGCAGGACAAATCCACTTCGTCAAACAGGTGGACGAAAGAGTCTGCTACGTGGACAATAGAGGGATGGTATGGATCAATCTCCCTTCCGCTACACCAATCAGTGTATGCTCGCACCCTAGAAATGTAGGCAGCGTTTGTGGAATCCCTGTTCGCCTTGGCTATGACGTTGGCAGCCCGCTCAGATAAACCTTTCATATGTGCGGGTCTACTGAGAGCCTCTATGCATGTAAGTGATACCTGCTGGTCTCGTTAGTGCACCGTCTGGTTGGGACAGCAGGTCCAGTAAGTCCGGAAGCACTACTAGTGTTTCGACTATCATTGGTTGGCCAATTGGGTGCGACCAATGACAATATGCAGGTGTGCACCTGTCGATGTTTTTTCCGGTGCCAGGTGAACTAGCGAGAAGGGAGAAAAGGCGTACACAACTAAGTGGGTCCATGAGGTTAGCAAAGCGACCCTGGCCCAGGCAGCAGGAGTGTTATGTACATCGAGAGCTTGGCGTTCTGGGGTGCGGCAAACCGGACTGTCCCACAGCTGAAACAGCCTGGAGGTTACCCACTAGAGTATCAGCCACTCCGTGTTCTGGAGACAGAGCCGCCTTGAAAGGGCGTCTGCCAGACTGTTTCTGGTGTGCGGTTAGCTCCACATTCCAGGCACCAAAGGAGAATTTGCTCCGCTAGGACTTACAACGATGGGAAACGCCCCCCCCCCAACCTTCTTGAAGGAGACCACCGCTGTGTTGACTGTGCGGAGCAGGACTCTGTGGTCTCGAACTACGAGTAGAAAATGTGGTAGTGCTAAGCGCACTGCTTTCAGTTCGAGCCGGTTGATATGGTGGTCCCGAAACTAATGCGGGCCCATATCCTTGTGCTTGTTCGTCCAATAGATGCGCTCCCCAACCTTGCAGGGAGGCATCTGTTACCAGAGTCATAGCTGCAGCGAGTGGGTCCAAGGGGCCCCCCACCCTGGCCAGTGACAACCACCAGGGCAGGGCTTCCTTCACTTGGTCAGAGATCAATACCCGCCTATCTAGTTTCCATAGGAGAGATCGGCGTTGTTCCAACAAGAGTTGTACCGGGCGGCTGCGTAGTGCAGCCTGGGGAACCACCCTTCAAACCAAGGTCATTCCGATGATCCGCATTAGTTTTCGAAGGGACACTGAGGGAACACTGACTAGGCGTTTGGCTAGGCTGCTTATTGCTAAGCAACACGCTTGAAATAGCTATGCCAAGTCTACCTCTGTGTCAAACTCTATGCCCAAGAACACCAACTGTTGCATTGGGTCGGGATGGTACTTGCCGATTTACTAAAGAGCCCAACTGGTGAAGTAAATCCTGTGTTAGCTTGACGTGTTTGGCTAATACCCCTTGTCTGGGTTGTGTAGTAACCAGTCGTCTAGGTATGAATTGAGGTGTACCCACATTTGGTGAAGCGGCAGCGCTACCTGTTTCATCACTCTGGTGAACACGCAAGACGCTGCGCATAACCCAAAGCGAACCCGAAATTCGAACACTTGGCCCAGCCAGGTGCATCAGTATGTGCAGGTAGACCCGCTTAAGTCTAGTGGGGCTATCCAGTCGATGGAGAGAAGAACCCTGAATGGCGTTCTCCATGCAGAACCGATCAAGAAGCACGTACTAATTCAGTCTGCCTAGGTCCAGAACTGGACGCCCGCCATCTGTAGATTTGGTACTACGAACACATTTGGGTAGAAGCCTGGATTAATGCCAGCTGATCTACCCTGTGTATGGCGCCCTTTTCCAGCAAACTGCTACTTCCTGTCTGATTGCTTCCACCTTGCAGGAGTCCCCTGGCAGTGCCCAATAGGGGAGACACTGACAGGGGAGATTTCAGTGGTATCCCGTAACAGAATGTCACCACCTGGAAAGGTCCAGGGATCGGTCACCCGCAACCTCCAAACCAGACTACACCGGCGCAATCTGTGTTCGACAGGGATATGTGGCCATGGGTTCTCCAGTTGCAAGGGGTGGGTGCTCACTTTTCTCATGAGGTGAGATCCTCCAAGGCCTGCGAGAGTCACTGCGTTGTAACCTGGCCACTCGCCGAACACATAACTGTCCCCCCAGTCGCAGAGGTAAGCATCAAACATGCTTCCCCCACTGCCGGGGTGGACGACTGCCAGAGGAGGCTGAGGAGCCACCACCTAAACCCTTCCTCCCTGGGGGTTCGCTGCTACACTTCCCTTCCATGGAAGGGTATGAGCGCTTGCCTCCTGGCCAACTCTGGCTAGCGGACGATGCCCTAGGGCATTGTGTTTTCTGTGCTTGGGGTGCCCTCTGTTTACCCTTGGCAGGGCCAACTGGCTAGCGGATTTGATCTGAACCCTCTGGTTCATTGCACTCCAAAGCTCCGAGACTGCACCAGCCATTTCATGAACGAAGAGGGTGGAAGATGTCCATTCTGCATCACTGAGGTGGGAACGTACCCCTTTACCCCACCCAGGGGCCTTAAGCGCTACCTCCTCCATGGCTGACCAACATCCGCCCATCAACATCGTTTGCGCGCCATGCTCCCCACTCCGTGCTCGGCCGGTCAGGGAGAGATGTGCCGATGGGGTTACTTTGGATCCCAATGCCCGTGATCCTATAAGCGTTGAGCGCCTTAGGATCAAGGGTGGGAGTATTTACATTGTATCACTAGGGTCGATGATACTCCGCATCACCACAATGGCGTGGCTCACTGAGTAGTTACGGATGGAAGACTCTGAGGGGCCGCCCGGGGTATCGGCTGTATCCGACGTGAGCGAGCTGTCTCCTTTCCACTTAAGTATGTGAGAGGGAGCGTGTTTGACTGCGCGTACCAGGGTCGGTTCCCTCTGGGGACACCCGTGGGTCAGTAAGAAGGGAGTCAAAACCCACAGCGGAGACCAGACACAAGAGTAAATTCTTTACCGTTGTACCATTACCGTGCGATGAACCCTGGCTGGCTGAATGTAGGGGGAGGTGCAACGTGTGCCAACCCGAAAGCCCTGCCCCGAAATCGGAGGCTTGGCTGCCAGCATCTCCATTGGCATTCAGCGCCGGAGGCCTCAGGGGAGACGCGGTGCGACTAGCCTGAGCCTCGGCCTCACCCAAATCAGTGGGAGAGCCGCGGCTGGGAACGGGGGGTTCTCCGGAAGAGACATGTCTGAATGTGAGCGATGCTTTTATGTTTAATCCTGCTTGCCCACTGAGGGGCCGCAGTGGACCACATTTTGATTGGCTCCTGTGGAAACCAAGGTGGTGTACCTGAAACTGAGCCATTTGTTTATGCTCTATAAATAGGTTAGATTGATGAAAGTTGAGGTCCACCATTTCAATTGAGTACTCTGTGTGTTGCTGCTGCTACGATATTGTGAGACAAGTGATACAGGCTTTAATCTTGTATGAACTGCTCTGTGACCTCCTGCTATCAGCGATGCCCTCCAGAATAAGAGCGTTCCTCTGCAAGCAAGACTCCAGTATCTCTTCATTGTTGTGTTGCAAGAAGCCATTGGCTGTCATCAATTTCCACATCCTGGAACTGTGAGTTATCACCTATGCACACTTCCCTAGACAATCCTCTATTTTAGTGAATTTATGCATTGTATTATTTTGAAAGTATTAAAGCCAGAAGCTTTAACTTGGTAGTTTGGTGTATGTGTATTTCATTTTCAGTACTATAATAGTTATTTCTACCCCATTCTAACAGTGAAAGAACCCCTTGTCCAATGCGAGTTCTGTGAGTGTCCCTCTCAATATCAATAAACAGGCCTTACACTGTGACAGTTGAACGACAACATTTATAAACTTGATCTTTAATTAACAGTTGAACGAACTTCAAGTTACGGGCAACATGGATTTTTAGTTTTTTTTAAAAGATAATTTGTTTCAAAATGTGTCTTAATGATGGGATAATTGTTGGCAGAACAATGCACGTATGAGTGTAGTGCAAGTTTCTGCCCAAGTTAATTTTGTACTTAGGCATACAAAATGTGTTTGGTAATTGGTAAGACAGTTTAATTGTATTTTAACATTAAATATATTACTAAATCAACAAGATCCTCAAATAACTTCTTTGTTTCTTGATTTTAATATGGCTGATGACACATACGCATGTGCACTGACCGTAAAATCTGTAAGCTAATTATATGTAGGCCTATTTTGTCTTGCATCACTGATGATACAAATTCAGGGGATAGTGGTTCTGGTCAATGTTTTTGCACTCACGTAACTTATTGATGTCTCTATAAAGGAAGATTCATTTGAAAAGTGGGGATGGTAACTAGGGTGAGACTGACAAGACTGAATGATGACAGATTTATCAACTTTGTGCAAACTAATCTATAATATATGTAGACATTACATTGAATGATATACTGCTGATTACAGTAGAGCTGGTAGAAACTGAAAAACCACCCGACTCTTCCTCACTTGTATTTATGTTGGAATACCAAATGTATGCATATTTTATTGCATAGCAGCAACAATTCTGTGTGTCAAAATCTTCTGTGATTCATTGCTGTGGATATTTTCTACTTTTTGAGAAAATTGTAAAATAATATGTATTCTCTGAGGCCAAGCTTGTACATTTTGTTCTAAAAGTCATTTTCCACCTGTTTGCATAAACATCGCAACAAGTAAACCTCATGTAGATGGGATTTTATTTAGCAGGTCAAAGTTCAGTTTGGCTCAGAATTACAGAGACACTAAGAAAAACAGCAAAAACAACTACTCACTAGGATTAAGAAACCATGTCTTGTGGGTACATTACCCTAATACGAATATTTTTTTTTAATTCAGTTTTATGTTGGTAAATTGTAATTTAGTTTATTTATAATAAAAAACATTCATTTGGTTAATTTATTTGTTGCCTCCACAATTATAACATACAAAAACTAAAATCAAATTTTTAGAAAATAGTCATGTGACAAAACACCAAATGAGGCATTACGTCATATGTGATATCGGTCTCTTGTAACACATACACTGCATGTAAAATATAATTGGTACTTTTCAGTAGTTCAACAGTTTTTGTTTTAAAAACAAAGACATAATAAATTCAGTAAATAGGTTTTACTTGACATACTTACTTACTTAATGAAGTTGAGAATCAAATCACGATTACCAATTTCTCAAAACAACTAAATTGTTAAAATATGAAATGACATATTATTAGAGGTTCCACTTTACAGGGAGTGCCAAATAAACTGATTAGGAAAAGTGCTATCTCCCTAGTAATCTTCTTTGCAATGTTGGAATATTCCTAGGAACATTGGCAATAGCATCTATGATTTTGCTTTCAACCATTGGAAAGTAAAAACTAATTCTTATATTGCAATTCCCATGTAGGATGTCCAAATTTAAAATAAAATTGTATGTTATTTTGTACTTTTACTTTGTACAAATGTACAACGCTCGTTTCAATAATACACCATTTTCATACATCACACAATTCTTTCACTCGAAATCCATAAATTTAATTTGGTTTACATGGTTACATCAATTTCCTGTTTGTTTACATGGTAACATCAATTTCCTGTTTGTTTACATGGTTACATCAATTTCCTGTTTGAAACTGAGTGGTTTTTACTGCACCTAAATGTAGTTATGCATATGTCGTAATAAATATAAAAGTTTTGAAGTCAAAACAAATACTACTGGCCATGCACGTTTCTAGGAATATCACAAAACTGACTGTGACTCAGTCGTAATGACCTACAATGAAACAAGTCTATGAATCACAGTCATAATGACCTACAATGTAAGTAGTGACTGTGACTCAGTCGTAATGACCTACAATAGAAGTCACTATGACTCACAGTCATAATGACCTACAATGAAAGAAGTCACTGTGACTCAGTCGTAATGACCTACAATGAAAGAAGTCACTATGAATCACAGTCATAATGACCTACAATTAAAGAAGTCACTGTGACTCAGTCGTAATGACCTACAATTAAAGAAGTCACTATGAATCAGTCGTAATGACCTACAATTAAAGAAGTCACTGTGACTCAGTCGTAATGACCTACAATGAAAGAAGTCACTGTGACTCAGTCGTAATGACCTACAATGAAAGAAGTCACTGTGACTCAGTCATAATGACCTACAATGAAAAAGTCACTGTGACTCAGTCGTAATGACCTACAATGAAAGAAGTCACTGTGACTCAGTCGTAATGACCTACAATGAAAGAAGTCACTGTGACTCACAGCCGTAATGACCTACAATGAAAGAAGTCGCTGTGACTCAGTCATAATGACCTACAATGAAAGAAGTCACTGTGAATCACTGTTAAACATAATTTTTTTAGTCAGTGCAATTTTTCTGAGGTCCTGAAATCGTGAACATTTCTAGCAGCGAAAAAAAACAATTTGTTTTAAATAACGATATAAACACAATTTTCCCTAAAATGGCTATGGCCATGTCAGCTAAGGAGTATAACTCCTCACTAAATTGCTTTCACAGGCTAGACATGGATTATCATGGATGCATGGTTTGCTATGAATTGTACAATACTTCAAAACTGTACTTGGCATGGGATGGGATGACCCTTTAAACCGGCCAGTAAGTTGTTCGCTGCTAGTACAGACATTTCTGTCCTTGTCTCCACCGTTGCACTCCCAATGTGTGGTAACACAACTGAAATAATATAAAGTAAAATTTTTAAAATATGCATAAGATATACAGCAAATCAGATACTGTTTTTACTCCATTAAAAGCATATAAGATTACATCAATGATCTAGATAAGTTTGGCGTACATACATAAAACCCTATGAAACATTTTTAATTTTATTATTTGCTTTCACTGTTATTAGTAAATATAGTTATCTGAGATATATAACTTCAAAGACAGATTAGTAAAACCTACATAAATTTGCATATGAAAGCGAAAAGATCACATCAATTGGCATTATTTTCTGAAGGAGTTCTAATAAAGCAAATCTTGGAGGAAATTGTTCAAATGGAAATTTACACAGGGAAAGTGCTCACCTGATTTAGTCAATTCTGTTCACTGATAAGAAGAATGTATTTAGCTGGCCAGAAAAAGTTCACTCCGCAAAGTTCATAGATTTCAGATTTGTTAATCAATAATTCTGAGAAATAGCCACCCCTTAACTTGGTCAAATTTAAACACTTCAGATGAAGTGCAGAAACATTAAAAGCGGGAGGATCATCACATGCGCACATGTGAGAATTGAGTATCAAGCAATGATAACAACACATGCTAAAAATGCAAAGGCTCATGGGTAGATGCTTGTTTGTAAACAATGCCACGCTATGGCCATCTGACGCATGTGCAGGTGGACTCGCCCACTTTAACACAAAACATGAAAAAAGAAGATTTACTATATAATGGTGAGAGAGAGAAATCTTACCACAATTTTCTAGCTCAAGCAATGGATGATCTGTTGGCAGTGGTTCTGGTACAGTAACATCCAACCCGGCAGCTTTGATTGTTCCCGATTCCAAGGCTTCTAGTAAGTCATCTTGGTTAACAACACCACCCCTGTGATAGTACAATATATACGCTATGTATCTGCCAACACATCATTCATGTCACATCATTCGACACACCACGTCATTGTAAAAGTGAAGGGAATACAAACTGTGGGTCAGTCTAATTCTATATATGTTATTTATAGCGTACAGTGTATTGCAATTCACATACCTGCTGGTGTTAATAAATATTGCTGAACTCTTCATTTTCTCAAAGGTTTCTGTTTTAAAAAGATCGGTAGTCTCGGGTGTCAGTGAGCAGCACGCTATAACAAAATCTGATTGTAGTAGTAGATCATCAAGACTTACTGAAATAAAGACAAATTTATTATCAACAAACCTAGTCAATAAGCTGATTGGTGATCCCACTCCACTAAAAAAATCATTTTCAGTACTGTTGCCTCCTGAGAATTTACATCTTCAAACACTGTAATCTTTGTTTTTGAATTACGTTTTTTAATTAGAATTATAAAAGCTCTATCATTATGTTCTAATAGCTGAAACAAATTCCTGTGAATTTTCATTTGTCGAATGAACTGTTTTTTAGTACAATTAGTACAATTTTTAGTACAATTTTCTTTTCAAAATGTGGATGCAGCGTTTTGCTTTTTAAGTATTTTTTATGTATTGTTTTTGATTTGATAACTTTGAACTAAACAGATTTTCTATTAGCTTCAGATCTTGATCAAAGTTTGGCACCTAGTTCATAGGAGTGCTTATATTGATTTTCTGACATCTTGTTTTCTGTAAAGATTTTATTGGTAGGTTTGCAAATGTGCATCGCACTGTGCAAAAACTCTCTCCATGAGTTGGTTTTGAAACCCAGTCTAGTATTCCCATGGGATTTGGGAGATACATTACCAACGATATTATTACAAGATAAATGATTTGCTTCATTTGCATATTTCCACTGAGATCAGTGACCTTTGAATGTGTATCACCAGTGATCAGTCTAGTAGAAACAGTCAAAATATTTTATCAGATTTTCTTAATTTTTGCATGATATTTCCATACAGAAATTCTGTTGTTCATACTCAGGGAAGACTTTATACTGATGAATAAGGTGACCAAGTTTGATGAAGTTTTGAATAGAATTAGTAAAGTTATTGTGCGCACAATAACAATTATGCAATTATGAACGGCGACGACAACAACGACATCAACGACCATGACGGTGGCAACAACCACAGCACAACAATTTTTCCCTTAATATACCTTTCCATTCCATCTTTAATGGTACGGGCAATGTAAAAATGGCTCCAATATATCAGGCTTTATTTTCATAGTGAAGACGAGAAGGTCAAAATGGCAAAACAGGAATTAGGTTGAAGTTTACATCAAAGTTTGATGACTTGGATTTCATAGCGCTGATAGCATCCACAAAACAACATCTCCAACAAAACAGACAGAAGAAAAAATAATGAAAATTAATGCAAGAAATGTTGACAGAATTTACATCGATGGCGAAGTTGTTGAAGATGTCAACAAATTTGTCAATTTTCATTGAAATTTGATGATTGGTACTTCAGATATTGGTAGAAAAGACAAAAATTTACTAATTTTACCAGCAGCTCTCACTTACCCTGTCTGTGTGTAACAGACATACACACAGACAGGGTAACTGCAAAGATAATGTGCTTTGCAAATATACATAAAGAGTATAAAAGGTTGCACCAAAATTTTGCCCAGAAAAAATTCTGACACTCTAGGGTTTAAATTCTATGACTTACCGAATTCAGCCGGGAGAAGATGAGAATCTGATTTAGGACTCCTACCAGTGTATAAAAATCTCTTGACCCCAAATGGTTTCAACCTCTGGCCGACAGCCATTCCAATACGTCCTAACCCAACTATTCCTACTGTGCTGTTGGAAAGTCCACTTCCACACATCCATAATGGAACCCAGGATCCCCAGCCACCACTGGATTAATAAAAAGACATTATTATATGTATAATCTACAATATTAATCAAAGTTTTAGTATCAATCCAAGTCGTAGGCGGGGATTGATGCAACTCTAGGGGTAATCACAAGTGTAAACTGACGTCAATCTAAAAGAAAATAACTTGGGATTATATATTTATCACCATGTATATTAAAAAGTGAAATGTTGAAAGTAAAATTATTGCAAAAATATGAAATATGATGTGTCATACAGCAAAACAAAATTTCAACAGAATTTTGGTGTGACTGAATGATGCCAAAAATAAACACATGAGCTTACTAATATGAACCTTTTCATTACAGACTCTTGTTATCAGACCGTACATCAATCTGGAAGCTCCAGACAACTTATAGGTAGTGCAAACAATGAAAAAACAGTATGTGACATTAGACCATGTGATATGCATTTTTGATCTGACTTGCAATATGTCAGTAGAACAGGAATTAAACCGGTAACATGCTTGATTATCATTTTCAAAGCCTTTCAAAAAATACACATACACATAAATTTGTCAAACCTTTAGCCAATGAAAAATAACATATCATACTTTCTGACTTGCTCAGCGGCTTCTAAGAGACGTCTTGAGGTCGCTAACAGAAGAGACACTGTCAATTCAGCGGTAGCATCCGTCAATACATCCGGGGTATAACCAAGTGGGATGTTCCTGAAATCATAAAATTTGAAAATGTTGTAGGGTTTGTGGTACATTGGATTTTTGTTCTTTTTAACAGAAACTTATTAAAGGCAGCTGAATTAAAAATTTTGCACTAGTGAGTGAGTGTTACTGCACGTATACGCATTGCATTATGGGAGATACATGTAGCCTCCAACTGTGTATGAAAACTAGAATTACATTATCACTCTGGAAACACACTAAATTGTATATTAAATGATTTCATGTTAGAATTCATAATAATACATGTCTTTCTCATCTTGTGACATCAAGCAACATTATGAGGCATGGATAAATAATTACAACATAAAAACCAGCATAAAAAAGCCAGTACACTTCAAAGTCTAGTATCTCAAAAATTCATCATTTGTATCTGATTAATATGCAAATTGTATCTGATTAATATGCAAATTGTATCTGATCATTATGCAAATTGTATCTGATTAATATGCAAATTGTATCTGATCAATATGCAAATTGTATCTGATTAATATGCAAATTGTTTCTGATCAATATGCAAATTGTAACTGATCAATATGCAAATTGTATCTGATCAATATGCAAATTGTATCTGATCAATGTGCAAATTGTATCTGATTAATATGCAAATTGTATCTGATTAATATGCAAATTGTTTCTGATCATTATGCAAACTGTATCTGATTAACCTCATTTTGTACCTGCGTTTCAGTTCGGCAAGATTAATATGGTCATATCCAACAGACATAGTACTAACAGCTTTAAGACTCGGACCTGCAAGATTAACAAGATGCCACATTTAAAACAGAATAATATGTAATTGTTATAAAGCAAAATGAAGTGCTGTGAACCATTTGAATTTCAACAAATTTTCACAAATTTATTGAGTCAGAAATCCCCTCGATAGTAAACACCCAGTACTAACCCACTGGTACTAACCACTCAATACCAACCCCTTGGTAATAACGACCTGGTTCTGACTCCTCAGTTCTAACCACATGCAGTGTTTCAGCCAGGATTTTGAAACGTGACCCATGTCAGCCAAAAAGTGGGGACACACGATTTTTTTGAGGGACACCCATTGTTAAATTTTCATAATAAATTGCATTTCACTCAAAAAAGTATGTTTACCTTTAATTTTTATTTCCATGATTAACAATGTACATAATACACATCAGCAAAGCCAATCAATATCAATACTCATTAATGAGATATACGGGTATAGATAATAACATTCATTTCGTATGAAATGCTCTCCTTGGTTTACTTGATTTCCATAAAGCAAGGGCTTCATTGAATTGAAAATCTTCAATACTGGGTCCCTCGCCAGAGATCAGAGACAGCGTGTCTACTCTATGAGGTTGCAGTCTATTACGCGTTTTGGTTTTTATACGATTCTGAATCGAGAACCCACGTTCGCAATCTGCTGTTTGAACTGGAAGTACAAGTGCTAAACTCGCCAATTTAAGTAGATTTGTAAATTGTTCTTTATGATATTTGTATATTCTCTTCCATAAGGTTGACATCTTATCACGTGGATATTTCTGTTGCACTACTAATGGCTTTACAACTGACCATTCATGCTTGGTCTCATCGCCGTCAATTATAGCCGTAAACACCGTACCATCATCTGACTCGCGATCTGTACCGAAGTGATTAATTAATGTGTCCATTTCATTGTTTCCGTATTCACTGAGGTCGTGACTTGATAAGAAACTTAGCGGTCGCATAGCTAGAATAGCGAATGAGGTTATAACATCACTAGTCTCCGTCAGAAATCTTTCATTTAAATTCTCCAAAATATTATCAGTAAAGCTCTCTGTCGTGTTTTCAAATTGCTTCACAGCTTGGGGTGATGCGTTGATCGAGTGGTCGAAATACTTGAACTTCGATCGTTTGTCACGTAGTGCATTCAACTGGTTTACAAATTGTCCACCTTCCGATGCGATCGATTTAATTTTCGCAATGGCACTTTTAAGGGACACTTGAACCATTGCGATGTCGATATCAGCCTTTTGAAAAACCAAACTCAGTTATGTCATAACGGGCATCACATCCATTAACAAGTGCATTGTTGCAACGAACTGAAAGTTGGTCATTTTGTTCATTAATCCCTTTGCTATCAGGTTTTGTCATGATACTGATTCGAAGTAAGTAACGAGAGAGCCATACGTTCTATAAATTGTTTCTAATGCACTATAGAACGAAAACCACCTCACTTCGTGGACTTCTTTATATTTCAATTGTGGATCGTATAACACCTTTTGTATATCCTTCACAGATTCGACACGTGTGGATGACCGTTTAAATTAATAGTAAATGTCCGTCAAAACTTGTTGGTATTTCTTCATATAGTTTACTGAGTTGGCTGCCTGACTTGTACAGAGAGCGAGTCGGTGCGCCACACAATGGACACTCAACAAAAAAGGATTTACTTCACGTCGCAATCTCGCTGCAACTCCGTTAAGCCGTCCACGCATGACACTCGCCCCATCACTGCCGAAACCAAGTAGTTGTCTTGCTTCTATCTTTTTTCTGATCTAGTAACATCTGTTTCAGCGTTTCAGTGATTACCAATGCAGTCCCATCCTTTACTAAAACATTTCTCAAATAACGAGTTCTTGGCTGAAAGTCCGAATCCATAAGTCTCATGTATACAACCAGTTTTTTGGTTACTGATATGTCCGTACTTTCGTTCGTCAACTTGCTGACAAACTCACTACCATGCAACTGATCTTCAATATTTTTACGAATTACAGTGGCCATGGCATCCTGCATTTCGTCTGCAGTTTGTTGGGTAGTGTATGTCGCATATTCACCAGATTTCAATTTTCCCAGCGTGTTTATTCCTTGCAGTTGTAATAATTGTAATAATGATGAATATTTTCGAGTGAATATGTCTTCCTTTGCGAGCCAATATACACTACACATTGCCAATATAATTGATTCTTCTTTGTGGCTCAGAACACGTGACCTGGCTTTTTGAAAATTACGGCGAAAACAATTTCTTGAATGGCTTTTTTGTGATCAGAGCACTGCAAATGTCTCTCCAGAGTGGACGTCCGAAAATTGAAGCATCCTCCGCTACGCGTGTCTGTAAATGAATTTGATTTCCCGGTGTCTTGACACCATTTACAAATCATTCCTTTCTCATTGTGACGGATCAACCAATGTGAATATTGTGGTTTTTGTAGCCACCCATTACTGAAGTTTCGGACTTTCTGTTTCTTGTGGACCGGTTCGTTCGTATCATCGTGTTGTATGTTCTGGTTGTGTTTCGGTGATGTCAACATCTTCACCAGTGTCTGCCGTACTTGTAGTAGCTGCCGTACCATGTCCTCCAAAAAAACTTGTGATTCGTTTTTGCCTTGACATTCTTATGACGGTTGACACGATGGACGTAGTGACAGTTAATGTAAATTCCCCTGTGTTTCGACTTCCAACTACGTTGAACTGCCACAGAGGCACCATAGAAACGAAACTTTGTATCAATCAGTTCGGCACGCGGCCTCAAAGAAAAAATGGCAACAATTTATTTTAGACCTAATTGATTGTCGCCACGTTGCCATAGTAGCAGACGAAATAGACAAGACATAATGCGAAACTGTCATAAAAATCACTTACTCGTGCGGCAATATAAACAATAATGAAGTCAGAATCAAAACATTCCCACGTGCAACCTGATGTTTATATATATATATATATATAAAAAACTAACGCTTCACAACCAGTCCAGGCTTCCGGATAATGGTATCAGTGCGTCCCTGTGACCCCAAACCTTTATTTCTGAGGGACAATGTTTATTTTTTTGCATGAAATGACGCAAGCCCGCGCTCTGGCTGAAACACTGCACATGGTACTAGCCTTTCAGTTCTGACCGCCTGGTACTAACCCCTGGTACAACATACCTGGTACTAATCCTTAACACTAACCATCCAGTTCAACCTCCTGCTAATTATCCCCTGGTACTCACCACCCAGTACAAACCCTCTGGTACGAACAAGCTGGTACCAACCCTCACAGTACTAACCCCGGGTACTGACCACCCAGTACTAGCCTCTTGGTACTAACCCCCCAGTACTAATCCCTTGGTACTAACCACTGAGTACTAACCCTCTGGTACCCACCCCCAGTACTAACCACCTTGTACTAACCACCCAGTACTAACCCCCTGATACTACCCACCCAGTACTAACCGCTTGGTACTAACCCTCTCAGTCCTAACCACCTGGTACTATCCCTCTGGTACTAACCTCCTTGTACTAACCACCCAGTACTAACCCCCTGGTACTACCCACCCAGTACTAACCGCTTGGTACTAACCCTCTCAGTCCTAACCACCTGGTACTATCCCTCTGGTACTAACCTCCTTGTACTAACCACCCAGTACTAACCCACTGGTACTAACCAGCCGGCGCTAACCCCCTGATACTACCCACCGAGTACTAACCCCTCGGTCCTAACTGCCTTGTACTAACCCCTCGATACTAACCACCCGGTACTAACCCTCTGCTACTTACCACCTGGTACCAACCCCCAGGTAGTAACCTGATACTAACACCCGGTACTAACCACTGGTACTAACCACCCAGTACCAACCCCTCACTACAAACCAACTGGTACCAATCCCTCGGTAATAACCGCCTGGTATTAACCCCCTGCTACTAACCACCTGGTACCAACCCCCTGGTACTAAGCCCTTGGTACTAACCGCTTGGTACTAACTCCTCAGTTCTAACCGCCTGGTACTAGTCCTGGGTATTACCCACCCAGTACTAATCCTTAGCACTAACCACCCATTACAACCATCTGCTAATTACCCACTGGTACTAACAACCCAGTACTAACTACCTGGTACCAACACCCCAGTAGTAACTCCGGGTACTAACCACCCAGTACTAATCCCTGGGTACTAACCAACAGGTAATAATTCTCTGTACTAACCACCCAGTACTAACCACCCAGTACTAACCTGCTGCAGTCAAAATATCACCATCAATAGTATCAGTTAGAAGGCAATAAAGGCCATCAATTCCAGGAACGTTCTTCAATAGCTCAGATCGAGGTACCGGATCGTCTGATTTCCACTGTGTCACATGGCATCTGCACACGACATTGAGACACAAATTATTATAAATATGGTATTCTGATTACATCACTATTCATTCATTGTGTCATTTAAAGTTGTGGAGATAAAATGTAATTTGAAGCGTCCAGGGCATTGTCGCGTGTGTCTCTCAAATCTTCCGAGCGCCCCGCCCCCATTTTCAATACCCACCCAAAATAAAAACGACCATGCGAACAAAAAATGCATTCTAACAACAATAACAACAACACTTTAGATTCAACTTTAGCAATGCGTGTGCAAAGGAAGTGTGAAGAAAGTTTGGCAATCAATGTTATAACCGAGCAGTTGTAGTTGGACTCGTGAGTCGTTACTACTCACTCTGGCTGCAGAATATCTAGTGCTTTCTGAGGAATATTCCGAGTCACGAAGATTTTAAAACGCTTCTCACTACTCATGGTCCTCGCACACTTGCTACTTCTCATTAACAAACAGGAAAAGTATCCGACTTTTCTTAAATTTCTTGCGAAAACTATTAAGACCATGATCGTTTCATGGGCGCTGCCATTTTGTATGAAGGGATTTTCAGTTGGTGGCGCCCTTGTGATTGGACTCGGAGTTGGTGCGGTTTCAATAATGATTTAGTGTGTTTTACACCGTATTATGTTTTGCAAGTAATTACAAGCATTACTTTTCGTGTATAGAAGACTCTTTTGCAAAGGCGATCTATACCACATTATGTAACATTAATAATCTTTATTGTGTTCGTGTATATTATTATTTAGAGGACTTATCATGCGCATATTCTCCTAAGAAAAACAAATTAAAACTCGTAAAATTGACTACAGGGATATGTTTTAGTGCCCTCTTCAGCGATTTTAAAAGTGGTGAAATGTGAAAAGATAAACCACGCCTGCAGACAAGACGAGCTGCTGAATTCTGGACTCGTTGAAGTTTTTTTATCAAATAATCAGGGCATCCGACTAATAAGCAATTGCAATAGTCAAGACGAGATAGTATGAAAGCACAAACGAGAGTGAGTGTTTCTTTTGGTGTAAGATAGTGGCAAATAGAAGAAATACGTCTTAGTTGAATATAGCATGATTTGCATATACAGGTACTTGCGGCGACATATTGATATTGCAATCAAGTGTGACACCAAGACCCCCAGGCACCAAGATTGCAATACAGATGCGAAAAAGACAAACAAACAAAATGAGAATAAAATAAAAACACAAACAAAGCAAAACACCACAACTATTAAACAAAAAAATAATGGAAAAATAAATTGGATTTGTTTTTCATATTTGTGTTGGTGAATATTTCGTTTACTAATTGCATGTAAATAACCTTATAGCTGCGGTTTCGCAGCTCTCTATTGCGACTGTCAACTGATTACTGCCTTTTAAATTTTATTTGGACGTCTTTTCAACTTGTTTTCGAATACCGACGACCAAAAATTACAATAAAAAATGGCTTTCAGGGGGCTATGAGTCCACAGCTGATCTTGGGGTAGCTGACTTTATTGTTTTCAGTTTGTATTCTCTGGTGTTGAAACCGTGACAGTTTTCTGTGCATTTTGCTGTTTGTATTATTCTTTTCTTATCTATATTATTTATAAAATATTTTAGTTTTACTTTATTTTTTGCTAAATGCGGGGATGATAACCGCTGATAAAGTTGTTTTTTTCTTATTCTTGCATACAGATCAAATGTTAACAGAGAATGTTTATCGTCTTCTATGGCGTGAGCACTTATCTTAATGTTGTCATTGATGACCTGTGATGAGTATTTTTGACTACGTGTAAGTGGTTTTCAGTTCTCTGTAAGTGCGCAATTTATTTTTTCCTTAGTTACCTTTGTCTAAAATCTGTTTACAAATGTTTTCAATTTTTTTTTATATTACTTTATTTATAATTACATTGTCCGTGTTTTGCTATTTTTTTATTTTAAAGAAGGGGGCAAGGGTTATTTTCGTTCAACGTATTTTTTTTTTTTTTTGTTCGTACAACGTAAATTGAAAAAAATACATTCTGTAATTCTGTAATCACAGGCTAAACGTACAACGTAATCAATCAAATATTTTTTTTTTCGTACACTGTAAAAATGTGTAATTTTTCTCGGTACGTACAAGAATTTACATCTAAATAAAAAAGCTGTAAAGAATAATCCATGGAAATTACATTTTCGAAACTGTAAAACGACTAGATGGCACAATTCACTGCAAAATTCAATTTTCACTGTAAACTGTAAAAACGTCTTTTTTTTCCTTGTAAATTGTAAAAAGCCCCTTTTTCTCATAAAACTGTACCAGCTACCCCCCCCCCCCCCCTTGCCCCTTTAAAAGATTTAATCACTTTTGTAAAAACGGAAGCAAAACAAAGTATGATCCCCGAGGGCGCCGTAGCTGTCAGGCAAACTTTTGACAGTTTGGTGGCGGGTACATTTTCACTGGCCTTGGAAACTAAATCACATATGTATGTGTGTAACAAGTGTCGCTCACGGTGACTGTTTTCGACGACGCTGTGGGGGTCGTTTTACCGTTACAGTACCAGATCATCTGATGAAATCGGAGAAATAGCACTGAGGTAAGTGGTATTGGTCGACCCCCAATCAGGTGCAACGGCACGCTCTCCAACTTTATCCAGGGAAAAATCAGCAGCCACGCGGTTCAACTGAGAGTGTATATGTGTTGAAGAGCTGCGTGCGCTGTGTCTGTATAGTGTACACAGTGAATCAAGTGCTTTCACAAAACATCCGCACAAGACGCGGTCTTTGGAATAGCCAGACCTGAACGAAGCCTTGTCAACACACATGTCCATTGCATCGCGGGGTATACACGTTACCATAGAGACCACAGAAGCGAGGTATTGTTTATTTTTCAGTCGGAAGTTTATTAAATACTCGCCGTGAAGACCGGGTAACCCATCCACACCGGCGAGTTTCTGCTAGTCGTAGCTCCGTTGCTATGCACACTGGAAATAGGAGCACGTTTCGAAAAGTGATTTCGGGATTAAACAGCACACTTGTATTTGTTCTCATTGATCGATCGATTGATTGATTTATTGATAGAAAAACTATTTCAGTTTTTTCTCTAGAAACTCACATGGCCATGCAAGCGGTGACTTTGTTCAGCATTTTGTCTGCAATTATTTCAACTGAATTTGACTTTTGCAAGTGATGTTTTGATTTCTCACGTAAAGTTACCTAACATTCTTTGTGTCCGTATTATCACCAAGACTCTGAATTTTTGTGTGTGTGTTGCTGTATGTGCACCATAATTGTAAACATACATACTAAGTCAATGCTGTAGTGACTGTACAGTTTGAGTGGAATCAATACTTCTATGCACAAGAGCTCTAGTATGTGTTTGTTCTCTGGGCTGTCCTCAATTGCTGCTAATACTTAAAATTAACAAAAAACGAATTTGTTAGGGAATTTCACCTTAATCCTAATTTGGACTTTTATACTCTGCAGTTATTCAGTATGTGTAATTGTTTGTTTTCGGTTTATTTATTTCAAAAAGAACTCTATGTGTATAGTTTTTTTTTATACATGTTGTACCTGCTGTCGGGCCAACACTCAAGTTCAATGGCTGTCCATCAAAGGAATTGTCAACTCAACCATGGTTGCTTTATCGGGAAACTGGAAACTGCCTTCAGAAAGGCTGCAAAAGAGTATGATGGATTGAAAAAACAAAAATGGATTGTGTTTAAATCAATAATAAATGAAATAGAAAATTTCAAAAAATTATTTAGTTGGTAAAAGTTAAATGTAAATGTGTCAAAAAAGGTAGTTGTATACGCTCACTGCCAAGCCAGCCCCAAGAATGTTCAAACAAATAAAATTAAACTTCAAAACTCATTACAGATTGTAAATAAATATAAATACAAGTCGTATAACAATTTAACATTTCTGTCATGGTATGCATTTCTTTACATTTTGTAATCCCGATTTAAAGAGATAATTGAAATGGAAAAATACAATGGTCTATTGTAATACCCCTTTTGTTCCTAGGTAATAATGGTATTCGTGCTGCAATGTGTTTTCATAATTTATTATTATCTAAGTTATCAGTGAATGGGATGGGCATTCTATAATCTTGTGTCCTGAAAATACAATGCTGTATCGCCGTTAATGTTATTCAGATTGTGGGTTGGGAAATCTCACATTAAATCATGGCTGCGTACATATATAGGTACATTTGTATGCAAAGGGCAGAGTCCATCGTTGATAGCAGTATGAGGTACTAGCCATGATGTTTTATGGTTTTGGCACAAATCCATGTTAACTGAACCTTTGTTGAATTGTTTTCGCTATAATATTATGAGTTTATTCTGAGAATATCACAGATCAGTGGAGACAATGCAGTGAGGGTAACGACCGATGCATAGCTGAGGTCGACATGACCGTATGTATACTGTCTGAGTGTAATCCTCATAATAACCTTATTTCTATACATGTCTTTTTCGGTTCAACCACCTGAAGTCGGCCTGTAAATAGTTTTCATGTAGATAGGAGGAAAAAAGTAATACGTTTTGGCAATGCCACTTGTTATTTATAACAAGCTGCCATATTAGAAATATATATATTTTTTTCATCTTTCAATTATTAAGTTATTATACCTTACTTGGAATATGCATTTTCTAAAATTCACTGAGAAAAAAGCCTTTCTGCATGGATCAGTTACAAATGTTCGCATAACAACTTTTTTTAATTTATTTTCAGAAATGTAAAAAAAAAGAGACAACTTTCAGGTTTTATGAAAAATAAAAGTTCAAATTGGATAAAAATTTGATAAAAATGCTTGTGTGCAACAATTTTGAAAAAAATGTATTTGTTTTGGGTTCTTTGTTGGGATATATATACATGGAGTAGTTAGCAAAAGGCAATTTTTTTTAAATTCTTGAAGTCAGTGAAAATGATAACATTTTGTAGGAATGAAAAGTTTGTTTCCTACGACAAGAAGGTCAGTGACTTTTTTTGTTAATTTTTGTCTTCACAAATGCCATAAAATCCTGAAATTGCAAAAAAATAATAATATTAATAATTTAAATGGTTTGCAATATATCTTAATACAACAGCAGGTTCACTCCAGTGAGTGAGAGTAATTACGTAATGTTTAAGTTTTATGTTTGTGGGCAGAGTCAAAGTTAGCATAGGGTAAACTACAGTATTTTTCTAAATAGATCTGTACCCCCTTATTCTTTATTTTTTACAGTGAAAACCACTGAGACTTTGTCATGGAGATTGCTCTGAAAGTTGTGAGATTAGAGCAGCTGATTACCAACCATGTTTCAAAATGTTGTCTATTACTGTCAGACTGACAGTATGGATGTATTTACACATAGAAATAATGTAAATAGGTCTACAAATTTGATTTGTGATCCCATTATAGCAATAAGCAATCTATTTGCAAAGTATAAGAAATTCCAAAGATATTATGGTCAATCTTAAAAAAATTAAACATTAGAAAAATCTTAATTTTATGGGTACTTTAAATTACTTTTTGTTATTTAATGGAAAAAATTGATAATTGTGTATTTTTTTCACTGTTTTTCAGTTAAAAAGATAACACAATTGTATAAAGTTTAACACAATGGAAGAGGAGCCTCAATTGTTGGAACAGCAAGAGCAGAATCAGTTATCAGAAGGGGAGGAGCCAAAAGAAGAACAGCCTAAAGAATGTATACTTCGAGGGAAATCGCTCAAATCTGTTCCAGCCGAAGCATGGCAAGACAGGGACATTTATAAGCTTAGTTTGCAGGGAAATAAACTTAAAGATTTACCTCCTCAACTCCGTCGCTTGAAAAATCTCCAAGAACTCATACTCTCATTTAATGCATTTGATAAATTCCCGCTAGTAGCATGTGATTTTCAAAACTTGCGCACTTTGTCGGTGAGCCGAAATCGGTTGAAAACGGTCTCATCACAGATATGTCAATTGACTAATTTACAGGACCTGTGGCTGACCGGCAATGTTTTTGAAGAATTCCCGGAAGCATTGTGTTCGGTGGAGCTGGGAAACCTAGAGAAGTTGTATTTGTATGATAACAAGATCGCTAATATTCCACAAGGAATAGCTCGTTTAAAAAAACTAAAAGTGTTGAATATCAATAACAATAAGGTCCGAGAAATCCCAGAAGCATTCTACGAGCTAAAAAACCTGGAAAACTTCCATGCGAAGGGCAACAAGATTAAGAAGCTGCCTCCAAAGTTTGGCACTGAGCTTAATCAGATTAAGCTACTGGAGCTTAATGGTAACCCACTTGTGATACCTTCGCTTGCCGTCTGTCAGCGTGGAATAAACGCCATCAAAGATTTTCAAGATAAAAAAAAAGCTGAGGCCGAGTCCACCCGCGCCGCCCTGCTTGCAAGACAGCAAGTTGACGGTGTAGCTCAGTTTAGGATGAATAACAACGATGAAAAGATCACAATCAATGGGATACCAAAATTAGTTGCAAATAAAGAAGATGTCTATTGCATTGATGGGATCCCAGCGTATCGAGTCGGAAGTTTGCCTCGAGGTTTGGCAGTCATTATAAATAATCATCACTTCAAAACAGATCCATCATGCATAGATGAGAGCCGACAACTTCCTGACCGAGAGGGAACACAAATTGATAAAGGTAAGCTTATTTTCTTCCACCATATATTAGCTGTAAACTGCTCATTTTGGGTTGCCACAATATATTCAATTTGAATATTTTTTCAAATTTTTACCCAACTTGGGAAAATGTTTTTTTTTGCAAGAAATTACGGTAAAATACTTTATTCTGGCTGGAATTCATTTTCGCTGAAAAAACTTTCAGGCGTTTTGTATGGAATTTATTTTCACTGATTTTTGACGAGTTGAATGTAAAATATAGCAAAAAAGGTATATTCGCTGGGTTTTATTTTTACTGAATCATTACTTCAGAGAAAATAGCGAAAATTAATTCCAAGCCTAAATGAAGTATTGTACAGTATTCTTTGTTTATTTATTTTAAATTGCGGATCAAAATATAAATCTGAATGATTGTCTAATTACACTTGTTGTCAAATACAGTGAAAGGCAGAAAGTGTATCTTAGTTTTCTTTAAAAATATTAAATATTGATAATCAGCTTTCTCAGCTTTTTCAGCTAACTTATTAATATTCAAAATGAAGTGCTGACTGATTGGATGGTGTTGAACTAACTCATTAATATTCAAAAGGAAGTGCTGGCTTATTGGATGGTGTTGAACTAACTCATTAATATTCAAAATAAAGTGCTGGCTGATTGGATGGTGTTGAACTAACTCATTAATATTCAAAAGGAAGTGCTGGCTTATTGGATGGTGTTGAACTAACTCATTAATATTCAAAATAAAGTGCTGGCTGATTGGATGGTGTTGAACTAACTCATTAATATTCAAAATAAAGTGCTGGCTGATTGGATGGTGTTGAACTAACTCATTAATATTCAAAAGGAAGTGCTGGCTTATTGGATGGTGTTGAACTAACTCATTAATATTCAAAATAAAGTTCTGGCTGATTGGATGGTGTTGAACTAACTCATTAATATTCAAAATGAAGTGCTGGCTGATTGGATGATGTTGAACTAACTCATTAATATTCAAAATGAAGTGCTGGCTGATTGGATGGTGTTGAACTAACTCATTAATATTCAAAATGAAGTGCTGGCTTATTGGATTGTGTTGAACTAACTCATTAATATTGATTAGAATTAACCCATGATGATGTTACAATACCATTTCTTGATTATTATAAAACCCCAACCAAACAACTGAATAAATCTAAATTTGGAATTAACAAATATATTTATGTTTTAATACAACTCATACCACTGAATTTTAGTTTGTGTTTTCAACTGACAAATCAAACATATCATCATCCATTCAAATAAAACTTTAAACAAGGTTTAGCTCTGCAACAAATCTCTCAATTCAAAAACTGAAGTGATCAGTTAAATTCAGTATTCAAATGACATCATTTACTATAGTAACCCTAGCAATTATGTTTACAAAGTTTGTTGTGCTAAATTATTGAAGATTAATTAATCAATTATGCAAATAAGATTGTTGAAGAATGAGAATTTCAACATTACATCAGTGGTCCATCAGTAGTTCAAAAGATAATGAAAACACACAAAACAAATTAAATATGCAAATATGCATATTAACATATTTGTCATAATACATTCAACATATTAATACATATTTAATTAATATTTATGAATGAAAATGAAAAAAATTGGAGTTCTTAAATTGGTGATTATTAATTATAATAATCATCAATTTGAGTCAAAAACTAATCAGCTTTAGAGATTATTCCTAATCTATGAATTCAAATGCATAAAAATCTAGATAAATAGTTCTTCAAAAAGTTTGAAAAATTCACCATTCATTTTGTGGAACAATTGTATAATTTATATGCATGAACTTGGACCATGCACAAATTTTGGTGCAAAATTTCTTACTTTTTGTTTTCTAAATATTTTTTTCTTCATGTAATTTTTGACCAAATGAATGGTCTTACTATTGCCTAATAAAGGTTTTTTTATTACGGAAAATTTATTTTAGTTTACTCTCTAAAAAATGACAAAAGTTAAATTTTTCTTTCAAAACTTTAACCTAAGAGAATGCTACAAATTTTGAGTCACAAATGTTTGCCAAAGTGGTGTTTGTTTGGTTGCCTATAACCCTGTAATTACTATGCTGACCTATCAATTTTTACCTGTCATTTTTATTCTCTGTATCAAACTATTACAAATATTAAGAAATTCAAAATTAATGCTTAAATCATCACAGTCATTATGCAGTGTGTGTTTAAATTACATATAAAAAAAACAAAAATGTCATACGCTCATTACGTACGTTGTATGGGACCCATATTGAACATGACATGGAGTGACGTTTCTGATTCTTCAATTCATGCGTTAATTCTTGCCCACTTACAAACTGTAGTGTCTCTTGGGTTACCTCCATCTTAGGAAAACAATGGCATCATTTCTTTGCACAAGTCATACTGGGCTTGGCCGGGTGTGAGGCGTTGCCCTGAAAGGAGGCATTTTTTTGTCCCTGCTGTGCTTTTATGAAGCATACAATTGTAGGCGCTAAGAGGTGTTTGCTATGCTGAGCTGCTGGATTCTATTCAGTACAGTATGCCATAGGGTACCAGTGAATGAAACTCAATCACACTCAATAAGATCGCAATTCAAGAGGTGAACAAACTTATTTCAGTTGTCAATTAAACCTTGTTGATCACAAAATGTCAAAAATATATCTGATACTACCCGATAAATGATGTATAATGTTCTCCAGTAGAATACCACATTGTTTTAGAAAATTTTGCGATTGTTGATTTAATAAGACGTTAGAGTAAAATTCACTAAAAGGGTCTGTGACTAAGTACCCTAATGAAATGTACACTGTTACGAATTGCCCTGAAATTTACAAGGGGCTATACCTATCATCAACATCATGGTAATTAAGGACCGGCAGGAATTTTTATTTTTTGACTGCAGTGAACATAGAGTTATATTAAATTTCAAATTTTGGTGTGCTGTGGTTGTGTTATTAATTAAAATTGAAACGCACATGAGTGAATTGAATACACTTTGCTTGCGAAACTATATAATGTAAATGTGGTTGTGTTTACTGTTATTAATTCAGCTAAATTTGTATTCAGAATTAAAACACATAATTGTGATCTGTTTTTAAATACACCTAACTTGAAAAACTATATAACTTGAGAGTGGCTGTGTTTACTGTGATTAATTCAGCTAAATTTTAATTTAAAATTAAAACACAATATGTGATCTGTTTTAAAGAAATACACTTTACTTGAAAAACTATATAACTTGAGAGTGGCTGTGTTCACTGTGATTAATTCAGCTAAATTTTAATTTAAAATTAAAACACAATATGTGATCTGTTTTAAAGAAATACACTTTACTTGAAAAACTATATAACTTGAAAGTGGTTTTGTTTACTGTGATTAATTCAGCTAAATTCAGGAAGGGACATTTATGTAGCCTATAATCTCATTGAATTTATGGTCTGGAGTTAAACACAGTAGGTGGTTCCTGATCATCATATGTCGATCCTTATGGTATTTGTGATAGATGTACATATGGACCACACAGCTTACTCACTTAAAAGAAAAAAACCTAATGAGAGATAACAGCTCGAATATCAACGAAAAAACATTTTGCATTGTGCAAACCTTTGTATTTCTATTTTCATGTGCATCCAAGGTAAACAAAAGAAGTGTTTGATTGTGATGTAAATTTGATTTACATTTTCCAATTAGGGAAGACTGTAACAGTTTTGATCACGTTCGTATAGCAGATGTACCGTATTATAATTCGTTATGTCATTAAAATTTATACACAATGTAAAAGTCGCAACTATATTATTACATTATATCTCTAAACAAATTCTTCCTCTTGCTGTAATAGATTTTTTTGGACAATGATACGATGAATTGAACCCATGGAAGGGAATCAAATTAAATTATATAAAATTGCTTCATCAACAAAAACATTAATTTAAAAACTCGTCCAATTAGCAGATTTTCACAAAATTCTGTAGCAGTGAAATTTTCACAAAAGATTTGTCTCTGGCTCCTACGTCAACAACTCATCAAATTGTGCAAATCTCGGAAAATAGAAATTTAACAATTTAAATATCTCTGTAGCCAGAGGTACCGTATTTGCTCAATTAGAAGCGCATCTCCAATAGAAGTTCCTATAAAACAAAAATCACATTTTATACAGTAAATCATTAAATTGAAACACTTGTATAATTAATGTAAACACATGCGTTACTAATAAAGCAAGTATGGTATGTGAATTCAGGCTTTAAACCACATCTTTAATGTTACCTCAATGCATGTGTGTGTTGATTTGTGTAACCATGTAGGTGAATTGCTGAATAAAATGATAAAATACTGGTTATACTAATTATCACTTGACTCGAATTAAATTGCACCAATTTACTAATTGAGTGAGTGATTTATTCTTCTGTTCTATGTGACATGTTGCATTAATGGTAACTAATAGCTGTGTGTGGTAATAAATTTGTTTTATTGTCTTGAGATAAAGGTTCATACTTGGGTGATATAATACCCCTTAGCAATGTGTAAATAAACATCACCCCATTAGGGAAAATTTACCTACCCTTCTGCATTGCAGAAATGTACATTGTATTATTGTTGCCATGGAAACCAACATTCGTTATTTTTGTCATGTTTTTCTTTGTATCTATTACATGAGATGACATATTTTTTTCGTGAATAAAAAAGACGTAATCTGAGCATGCAACCGCAAATTTAGATTTGAGTTATCAGACATTTTGCATTTTGTTACAATTTTGTTTTGTCCCAATTTGGAATACCGTTGCATTTTAAGACATTGAAGAATTTTGAGTCATGCTGAAAATCCTTTGGAAATTGCTTCCCAGCATCAACATTTTACATTTTTTCTTCTAAATCATTTTTTCAAGATGGTGGTTAATCATAGTTGTCTTAGTAACCATATGTAAATGTGAATTACTCCTAGTACTAAATTGTTTTGTACTCGTAAGACAGTCAAAATAAAATCTAGTTCATAGCATAGTTTTCCTTACACAGACAAGTACCAGCATTATGGCTGCCTATATATAGAGCCATCAGAATACCGATTTTACTTACTTTACCTAACCTTTTCACCACCAGACTTTCTTGCCCAAATTTTTCTGCACTTTTTTCTTACATTCTTGAAATGAACCTTAATTTTGGAGCCAACTGACAAAATTTGAGTCAATTTTCGGTTTTCACTCCAAAAAATTGGCTAATCTTCTGAAAGAAAGTGAAGACTATAAACAGGACTATTTTGTGAATTTTTGATGAAAAGAGGGAACTGGTGGTGAAAAGGTTAATGCCATACACTATAGCTAAAGAAGGGGATATCTTAAATTGACCCCACCTCTCCAAATGTGTGTTGCTGGGAAGAAAGTGAGTTCACTTTAAGTATTAACAAGTATCTGTCACAATATATACTAATAATAAAATAACAAAGAAGTTAAAGTTTTTATGTCGTGATCATGTATTATATCGGCGTATGTATCCGGGCATGTTTGAATGACCTGGGATTAAGCAGTCCTTCATTTTCACCGACCTGGGTCATTATCATAAATGGCAAAAGATTACAATGAGCATGTGTAATGAGTTGGAGAGGTACACTCTAGATCATCCTAGCTACCAATGCAAGATGTAATCCCATGTCAGATAACGTGCAGCATATTCACCGTACTAGCTTACGTAAAAGCCCTCTTAACAAGTTATCGGTAGTACTATCACATAGTAAGCATGGTGTGCGACATTCATCCAAACAACCCATTCAACCCCATCCTGTTTCTTCTAAATAATATTTGTCTTTCTAAAATAGAAGTTTTGATGAGAATGCATAATGACTGAAAAATGATAATTTTATAATATACAATTTTCCGATTGCGGTTAATTTTTACATCAGTGACTTCAATACGTATTTTAGACATATATGTAGTTGTGATTTTACCAAAGAGAGCTTACTTGTCTTGTATTTAAAGGGCGGTGGTCGTTGCGCTGCACATGTGCGACATTTGTGTGGATAAACATTGATTTTCCCACAATCCAATGCACTCTTCTAATGGAAATCATAAGTCTGAGGTTTGGCCTAGGGGCAACTTGCACTAATTACCGCCGATGACCTATTCGATACCATCCAATCCTCAAAAAATATTTAATTAAAGCTTGGTAACGTCTCAATTTGTACTTGACTTTTAAAAAATGGCGCGCATTTGCTTTCAATTTTTTGTAATTGTGTTCTTTTTAAGCTAGCTGGTTTCCCTTATTCATTTCCAGTCGATTAAAATTACACACTGTTGTAATCTTACATCACATATTAAATTTTGTTGACTCTCAGTTTATTTTTACCTCTTTATTCAACACGTTACTATTATTTTTAAATTATTATATCACTGCATTCAATCTCTAATGTCATAGAATGAATACTACATGTACCTAGTATTACTGTTATTTCTAAACATTGAATTGCTTTCCACCTGTCAATCAAAAATTTCGTCAACATAATGTTTTGTTCATTTACAACAAAAATAACAATTACAATTATGTTTTCCATATTAATAAAATTATGTTTTCCATATCAACAAAATTATGTTTTCAATATTAATAAAATTATGTTTTCCATATTTATAAAATTATGTTTTCCATATTAATAAAATAGTGAATAATACGTAGATGAACGAAGTTAGTCAATAGTCTATGTGCATCGCTTATTTTCTTTTATGTGCATTCAACTCACTATTAATGACTGTCTGAGACCGGCAAGATCGTATATCCAATCACAATAATTCGTGATTTGTTCTAGATTCATTCATGAAGAAGGTTTTTGTAATTTTTATACAAATTTAATAAGATAACAAAGTGCAGATCAACAATTAGGTTTTGATAAATTAAATTCTAAGTTTAAAAAGATTTAAAATTTAATTAAAAAGCTTCAAATATATGATTGAAGGTATGTGTTTAGAGTAGCAGCCGCATGTCTCACATGTTTCCATGGCAACAGCATTCAGACATCATCAGCAATTCGTCTTCACTTCTAATTTTCATTGCAGTTTTTTTGTCACACATACTAGTTCAGCCAGCTGTAATTTTGCCTATCTAAATTTCAGTGCAACATTTTTCACAAGAATAATTTATATATATATATTTTTGTTTATATTTTAATCAAGACCTGTACACAATGAAATTATTGAAAATTACAAACAATTTTGCGCAATTTTTTGAGTAGGAAATAGTATGATTATTTATGATTGATTTACGAATACCGGTAAGTTTTGGGGGAATTTGATCTCAAATCAAATCCAACACCTGAGATATAATCAATAAAATACACTGTAAACCATTCAATCTTTGCTGCCAAAAATTTTATCGCATTTATTGAAGCATATTTTTTGTGAAAGTCAATGACATAAAACCCCAGACAAATTTTCACCGCTAAAACACTTTTTACTGATTCACAAAATTTTCGCTCACAAAATTAATGGTTAACAATTGATTACTGTAAAACACGTCATTTTAGCTAATTTAGCTAACTTGTAATTTTGCTAATTCAAGATGTCGCTAATTTAGAATAAAGTATATTCTCACAATGAGATTGTTGGCATTTTAGCTAAATTAAGATTTAGTTAATTCATGCATGGAGTCAAATTTGCTAAAATGGCATGGAGCTATTTCAATGTTTTTTAAGGTAGTTAAGTCAGAACACCTGTGGAATTGGATCAAGGGTTGACATTTGATTTCCCATGACATTGTCCAAAGAAACAAAATATTAATGTACATGTATTAATTAAATTAACCTATAAAATAGAGATTTCATAATGTTGTCAGATTTCACAACCCTATGCTAATAAAGGTCACAGTCTCAACCATGAAATTGGCGCCAAATCAACTCTGGCCTTATTGATTCATTTCAATAGTGTTGATCAGCAGAGATATAATAGATAACCAGTCGAGTGTTTTGATGACAATGAACACCAGCTGCGGCTCTATTTTCAAGGCATTGAGACATTGACAATGGCGTTTCAATTACACCGAACAGTTGCCATGCTCCCTCGAAGCTGACCACAGCTACTCTGTGCTGATATCGCATTTCTACAAAAGCAGCTTAAACACCTAACTGTTTGTGTGTAGCAACTAGTATTGGGAAAGATGACCTTTGATGAACTGTTTAGTGATTACAGAGTTCACAGGGTGTCCCAAATACAATAGGACATTATTATTGTTTGTCTTTTCTTTTTAAATGCTTATAAATGCTGTAAAAGCATTAAATTTCACACTGGTATTTATTATCACCATTTTGATCATTTAAGATTCAAATTCACAAATTTCCAGGCAAACTCATTGTAACCTTGATTACTATTCACATGACTTTAATTAAATAAATTTGATTTAATTTATCTGCGGAAAATAGGAAATTGAAAAAACAGTGAAACATTAATGATGTTACAGTTTGTTTGAAAATATCTTTATTTATATCAAAGAATGTTTCTAATTTATTTATTTATTTTCTGTAATGAGATCTTGTTTCACAAACTCTCATGAATACAGTGAATAAGACGTATGTACTGTAATGAACTGTTTCCAAATATCCTAAGGGGGTTTTAGACCACTATACAAATAACCAGTGTTAGAGTAAACAAGTTCTAAGTCAAAAATGTATCAATGTCTTCATTGTTGTTGAACTGTTCATAATGACTATTCAGAAAATAAATTACTTTCAATTCTGTTAATCAAGAACAATTAAGAACTTTCTTGCTGCTTTTAATACACTATCATCAGTGATTATTGGTTTGAAATAGGTTTGAACTACATTACTCTGAAGTGTGTATGCATAGCTAGCAACACAATGAACAACCACTCCCTGTACTCAACAGTACATTAAGTCTGCCCAAAAGTTTATAAAATCTTGCCTACTGTAAAATACTTTATTTTCGCTTGCAACTTCTTTTTCGCTGAAAGAATGATATAGTCCAGCTAATATTCCTTTTTTCCTATATTTTACATTCAACTTGTCAACAATCAGTAAAATAAATTCCATACAAAACACCCAAAAAGTCTTTTCAATGAAAATTAATTCCAGCTAAAATAATGTATCTTACAGTATGTTGACCCAGAATAAAGTTCCACTGACCTTTATTACCTATACTGAATGCCCCAATTCCAACCTAGCACAGTTTGAGATTAGCCTAGAATCAGGAGCTCTTACAATAAGGTATTGATTTCAAAAACCAGTGTCTAGTAACAAATATGAATGCAGTAGTAGGATTGCCTGTATTGATAGCTGTTAACACCAGTAGTCATATAATAGATTACGTTATTCAATGTTGCAAGTGTTGAAATGTATTGCCTATTGTGTGGGTGACAGTATTAAAATCAAAGGAAAAAGAAAATGTTTTTTAAAACGTTATAGTCGCCGGGCATGACTGCGTAAATGTGAGTCCCATGCAACATGTAAAGAACATTGTTTGTTTACAATACTCACAATTCAATCACATGTGAAGACAACAAGTATTTTAATAGAAGCATTGTGTTAGGTAATAATTGTAGAATTTAAGTTCCGTCAGAAGAAAATGTTTTTATGTTTTGTAAATGAACCAGTTTAAAAGACTTTTATTTGAATTTTATCTGATCTTTGACATAGGAATGTTGTCCATGCTTTTGTTTACAAGTAGGATAGCTATATAGTAAAGCAAATCAGTAAAATATTACCCTGGGAGTTTAAACAGTTTTATTAACTTTACATTATATATCAAAAGACTCCCTAGGCCAGTGAGGAAACCTTGCAAAGGTATATATTGAAGTAAAGGTAAACCTTGCTGAGAAAAAATAAAAGTACATGTCTATACCTGTATGTGAACAAATTTGAGTTAAATTTTTTCCACATCCTCAGATTTTGCCAAGGGTTGATTATTCAACTGATTTAATTCCTTGATACATAAAATCTGTTATTATAATTAATTTATGCACCAATATGGGTGTGTATTTATATTATTACCCACAGCTCACTGCAGTCAGTTCAAAAAAAGAATTAACTTAATAGGTTTCACCATATAGAATTTGGATCTGATTTGTGTAAATGTCATGTTTGGTCGTTGATATATCGAGACTTATTATTCCACTGTAAATAATGTGTCTGAACTTTTCATTCATAATGGTGTAATGCATCAGTAAGGTTGCCATAACAACTATAGAAATATATTCCTTGTGTTGTTTTCTTTCCATCGCCATCCAAGTGAATCTTACAGAGTCTCAATTAGGTCCTGACAAATAAATCACAATCTCAACATATAATTCAGTACCAGGTGGTGATGTTATTATCAACTGTCTCAAAAATGTCACACTGTATTTGGGAATTTTCTAGAGATCTCTTTGATGATAGAATTTTTCAACCAATCAGAGTCTACTTTACTAAAATAAAACTTCATTGTCCTGCTCACATTTTTTTTTTATTCCAGGTCATGATTGGCTGTAAATAAACCGATTTTGAGTTCATGTTATTGCAGTGTAAACACAGTATGGTGTTAGATTTCTCAATTTGCCAACAGGAGAAACAGTTTTGATAGAGGGAATACAATGTTAATAATATTTAGTATACACTTTGTAATCATAATAGCATGTAATTTAGTTTTGAATGACATATTACGAAATAATGTGTTTATAATTGTTCTTGGTGTCATTTGATTTAAAAATAGTGACTGCATGATTTGTACGTTTGAAGATATGTACGTGTGCCAGACACATTTTAGTTCTATAGTTATGCCTTATTATTTATTATTTTATGCATTGTAAATAAATTAAAGAAATTGCTTTGAACACTATTGTCGATACGCAACAGAGATATGTTTTTGTTTGGTAATCAGTTTCATATATTTTGAAAGATGAAACTGAGTAATTATTCAAAGAACAAAATTGCTAGTGTATTGAAATGTTTACCAAACCCCCACCGATTATTTACAGTATTCAAACGTTTGTTTTTTGTCTGCAGGGAAGCTTTTGTCAATCGCATATCACTTTTCTCGGTGTCACTAAGAATGTAATCAATTCCTTGTTAGTGCGATCAAATTTGATTTATTTTTTACTTTGTGTAAATGTAGCGTGAATGCAATCTCCCCTGCTATGGAATCGAGTTACGTTCTCTAAGTGAGCATTGTCGTCATCAATATCTTGTTCTAAACTCACAAATTTATAAATGTCCATAGATGAAAACAAATTTTTATTTTATATTTACTTTATATTTCGTAGATTGAACCTAAATTTAGTTAGAATATTTCTTAAGTTTTTATATATTTTATTAATCGCAATAATTTTCCCTACAACCTCTTTAAACAATAATAATTGTTATGTAAATTAGGTAGACAAAGTTGTACACTGGAAAATACTATAATGAGCTCCGACATAATCTTTAGTTTGGGTTACAAAAAATCTTGTTCTCAAAAATCTAAGCAGGAGGGTCGTCACCTGCGCACACGTGGGAATTGAATCCCAAGCGACGATAACAGCACATGCTAAAAACGCAAAGGCTCGTGGGCAGACGCTTGTTTGTAAATAATGACACGCTATGGCCATCTGATGCTTGCGCAGGTGACAACTCTCCTGTTTTAAGTAAGTTAAGTTTCAATTTCAAATAATTTTCACTGCTAGAAATTTTCAGGAATGTCTGGCATTTGTGAAGACGAAATTACGCTAAAGTCACTGAAACCCAGAAAAATTTGTTACTGCTACAAATTTTCTCTGACTCAGGAAATTCACAAAAATTTATCTCTGGCTATCAGTGGATACATACACTGGAAGAACAATTTTCAGCGGTTGTATTTTATGATAGGCTTGTTTTTATGCAACGCAATCAGCTTTAATATTTGTTGCAATTGTATTTCTACATGTGACAATTGTGCAAACAGCTTGTTGAAGAGTGCTGAACATTTGTTGATTGTTTACTAAAAATTTGTAACATTTTCACACACCAACTTAATTCATAAACCTCATTACTAAGATGGCATCTGCAGTAATTCAAATGCTCACCTGACAACAGCAAATATTTGCAAGGATATCAATTTTAAGTACAATTTTTCTTGTTTTTGTTTTTTTTTCCAGAAAAACTTCAATCAATTTTCAGTCAGTTAAAGTTTGAAGTCCAAGTTCATGAAGATCTAAGTTCTGATGATTTGATGCGCGTACTGATACAAGTGAGTCAAGAAGATCATGAAGTGTACGACATGTTTGTTTGTTGTATCCTGACGCATGGTTCAGCGGGTGTGGTTTATGGTAGTGATAGCATTGCTGTCAAGATCAGTGACATCACAAGTACTTTTGTTTCTTCTCGATGTCCAACTTTGAGAGGAAAACCAAAGCTCTTCTTTATTCAGGTTTGTTGTTAATACAATTTTTTGATAATTTGCCTATACCCAACTAGGAAAAGCCACAACACTAATCTGCTAAAACAATTGCCCAAAAACAGTAGTCAGTGAAACTAAGCTAAAGATATCAACATGTTACTTAATAGTGACATGACAAAAAAAGTTATCGTAAGCCAAGCAAATATGCATTGCTGTGAATACAGTCTTATGCCTAAACGTTAAACACACATGAATGATAAATATACATAGAAAAATAATAAATGTTTAATAAACTATAAAGAAAAATATAGTGAATATACACTGAAGTCAGCTAAAGCATGTATGTATACTCATAAACCTAAATGACATTGGCTGTTCTAAAAAATACATATAGACTGCCCTCTATGGCAAAACTTTGCATTTCTTTCGTTGTACTTATGTACTGATAATTTTGATAACTACTGTAGAATACTTTATTTTCGCTTGGAATTTATTTTCGCTATTTTCGCTAAAGGGATGATTCCGTGAAAATAAAATCCAGCGAATATACTTTTTTTCCTATATTTTACATTAAACTCATCAAAAATCAATGAAAATAAATTCCATACAAAATACCCAAAAAGCCTTTTCAGCGAAAATTAATTCCAGCGAAAATAAAGTATTCCACAGTATTTAGTTTTTATCATATATCTAGCTATAGTTGCAGCCATGTATGAATATTCTTCTAATTCAGTGACAATTAACTTGAAGGATTGGGTTATTTTTTTGACCAATAAGCCTGAGTCAATCGACGTGCCAAGAACATAAACAAAATAGGGCGTGTCTTCACAAATACTTTCTTTTCCTCATTAATTCAATTGTTCATTATTGCGAATAATTTTCCATTTTTTTCTTTATATTATAGGCATGTCAGAATGAAGAGAGTGAGAAACCTGAAGGTTTGCAGGAAGATGCGGTTCATGTCAACAATGTGATCCCGGATCAGGCTGATTTCTTACTCGGCTATGCAACCGTACCGGGATTTGTGTCATACCGACACACAACCGATGGTTCGTGGTACGTTGGTGCACTGGTGAAGGCATTAGACAAGTATTATAACCGACTGCATCTACTCGACATTCTGACAATCGTGAATGACACTGTCGCCCAAGAGAGTTCAGATGGCTTCGTTCAAGTCCCTGCGCCACAGTATACGCTGAGAAAAAGACTGTATTTGGATGCTCCAATGTAAGATGTGTTTGAATTACATTTAGAATTATATGTAACTCATAATCGAGAACATAATTTCACAAAGCACTCAAAAATAGTGTAACAAGCACAAGAACTTAAATTTTAATACTGATCTATTATTGTGTGATAATAGATTTAACGCTCTTAAATATTCAAAATGGCTAACAAATGTGTGCAAGTGCTAATTTTTGCACATAAAAATGGATTTTAATTTTCCCACCTGCTACGAAATGTATGCTCAACAAATAATCAACAATCCTTATTTACTCTATTAGAAGCATGCACACCTCCAATGCAAGTGCAGAAAAAACAAAAATTGCATTTACTAAAAATATGGCTTATTTTGTCCATAAAGACACTTCTGTTTTTTATGCACGCAACTACTAATAGAGCAAATATTTTATACATTATAATTATATTTTAGAATTAAATCAAGAATAAAACAACATACTTTATAATATTTTTTGGTAAAAATTGAGGACATTGGTCAGTATAATAAGCAATCAGAGTGCTTGTAACAGAAATCAGTAAAATAATTTTTTTGAGAGATGGTTCATGGTTGGGTGATATTTTTATCTATTTTGAATATTTTAACAGTTATGTCTTCATTTTACAATGTTTTTTTTTTTTTTTTTCATTATTTTATTTCTGCATCCCTGGTTACTCAGAACTGTTTTAACTTCCGTACCCATTTTGTAAATTTGTGAGGTACCGTCCTCTTACTAATATACACCATCAATTGTTGTAGATGAGTTACGGTAAAAGAGATTCACAACAGAATAAGAATTTAAGTGGACCTGTTAAATTATACTAGATAGACACTCCCCAAGTTAGGGGGCCTTGTTTGTTCTTGGAGGTCAGTAACAATAGTAGCGTTCACGCACAGCTCCTTAGCACGGGCTAAGAGGACAAATACCTCAGCCTGTGCTAAGAAACGCTAAGTATGGATTAAATCTGGCCTGTTTTTAGGACCCGGTGAACACTTAGCTCGGGCTAAGCACAAAAAACGACATTGAATTCAATGTTCATTTGAACGATTTGCTATTATATTCATAACTATTAATTGCGACATGCCATTTCAGACATGACAATCAACAATCGGGCACATCTGCGGACATTGTTCTTGAGAACAAAAATGAACTAACGATGACACTCTGTGCTGCTTCCTTTTATTCTGCAATCTGCATATGAACTTGCTTTGATATTGCTTAGCCTGTGCTAACCACTTCTTTCTTCTGTGCGTGAACGCAATTGGGTCTATCCGATATGCAAACATATGAGATTACTTAGTTTAAATCTTAGTCCATACTTTGTGTAGCATGAACACTACAAATGTAGGTATGTTTGTCTCTAAGATAACACCCTCCAGTATCTTCAAACTGAAAGGAGCAGAAAAGTGAGGGCAGGAAACCTACTTTTAATATATCATGCTTTTAGATATAAAAGCAGCAGCATATTTTGTTTTTAGTTTGTTCTGGGAGGGATTTTCACATATTTACAAAGTTGGAATGCAACTTTAATGTGTAAATCTAGCATTGTAGTAGTATGTGTATGTGCTATGAATATGAGCAAAGTAGAAAAATGAAATACCAATTTAAAATAAATTGATTTTATATTTTTATTTTTTCAGTAAAAAATTTACACATGGTTATAATTTCATATTGTATTTCTAAAAATTATTGTTAATTTGGATATGTATATTTGGATAACTAGATCATAAATTCAAGAAGGTATTGTCTTCTGTATGACAAATAAACATGACATTAATATTTTTTGTTACATTTTGTAGCTATGAACATTTTTGTTGAACAGTATTTTTGACAATAATTTTAAGATGATTTTAACTAACTATATATTGATATTGTTTAATTTTTTTATTAATTTCTTCCTTATTTAAAGCTTTGAAAGCCTATTTTTGCCACTTTTCGCAAAATAAACCTGCATAATTTTGTCCTCAATATTTCAGATCAAGACCATTATTCAAAGTGTAATTGTCAACATTTTGTTCAAAATTAACAAAGAAATTATAGAATATACACAAACAATTGGTTGCTGTTCAAACATTGATGAAGGTTCATTAATCATCGCATGTGTAGTTACGTTGAGAGAACAGACGCCACACAGTGATGCATGAATTATTTCTCGCATATTGTAAAAGTCTCTTGTGACCAATTTCAAACACAATCCAACATGACAGGACACAATGCAATGCAACAACTACGACAATTTAATATTCTAAGTTGCAAAATCAGACAACAGCAACAACCTGAATAACTATATCATATAGCGTTTTCCTCTCATATTAAGAGGATATACGTAAAGGAAAATATTGCTGTATTTCAAGGTGCCAAATTAATTGTTAATAAACATAGTAAAAGTGGTGTACAACCTTCTCTTCCCATGATATTTTGGTATTTTCAAAAATGGAATTCATTTGCATATCAATATCAAAACTTGTGAACACTTCTGTATGGTCTAAAATAATATATTAAAATAATATATTTTAAAATGTTATTTTAGCTTTCAAAAGCATTACAAATATTTGGAAAGGGTTCAAATGAATTCCACTCCTATTTTGGGAGGGGGAGGGGGTGATTTGTGCTGCATGTTTTATATTTGTATCATTTTAATGTAATTCACTTTGATTTGGTAAGAGACAAATCAATTAATTATTCATGAATTTTCTGGGTGAGGGCAAATTGCCAAATTTTCTAACTAGAAAACGTTCAATAACATGTAAACTAAAATTGACTTTTCTGAAATCAATCATAAAAATTACCGGTAGCAGCAATTTACAGAATGTTAAATCGCAGTCTGTATAGCCCCACTTGTATGTTTCATTTTACTTGAATAAAATAAAAAAATTTTAAACCACCTTTCATTTTTTTTATTAAAAGCCATAGAATGAGATCCTATAGAAAACCATAACCGGTATAGAATATGCCACTCTTGACAAAAGTGAATTACACAGAATGAGATCCTATAGAAAACCAGATTCCCTATAGAATACAACACTCTTGAGGAAGATGAATTACATAGAATGAGATCCTATAGAAAACCAGAACCTCTATAGAATACACCACTCTTGATGAAAGTGAATTACATAGAATGAGATCCTATAGAAAACCAGAACATCTATAGAATACGCCACTCTTGATGAAAGTGAATTACATAGAATGAAATCCTGTAGAAAACCAGAACCCCTATAGAATACAACACTCTTGACGAAAGTTAATTACACAGAATGAGATCCTATAGAAAACCAGAATCTCTATAGAAAACACCACTCTTGAGGAAAGTGAATTACATACAATGAGATCCTATAGAAAACCAGAACCTCTATAGAGTACAACACTCTTGAGGAAAGTGAATTACACAGAATGAAATCCTGTAGAAAACCAGAACCCCTATAGAATACAACACTCTTGACGAAAGTGAATTACATACAATGAGATCCTATATAAAACCAGAACCCCTATTTAGTACAACACTCTTGAGGAAAGTGAATTACACAGAATGAGATCCTATAGAAAACCAGAACCCCTATAGAGTACAAAACTCGTGAGGAAAGTGAATTACACAGAATGAAATCCTATAAAAAAAAACAGAACCTCTATAGAATACAACACTCTCGGGGAAAGTGAATCACATACAATGAGATCCTATAGAAAACCAGAACCTCTATAGAATACACCACTCTTGAGGAAAGTGAATTACATAGAATGAGATTCTATAGAAAACCAGAACCCCTATAGAATACAATACACTCGAGGAAGGTAAATCACAAAAGATGAAAATCCTGTAGAGAACCAGAATCCCTATAGTTTACACCATTCTTGTGTTAAGCAAAAACTTTTGGAATGTGATCCTATTGAAAACCAGAATTCAACACCCCGTGGAAGGTGAATGCCATAGAATGAAATCCTATAGAATATCAGAACCCCTATATGATACCTCACTCTTGTGGAAAATGAATGCCACAGATTGTGATCCTATTGAAACCAGAACTCTTAATATGAATGCCATGGAATGTGATTATAATGAAACTTGGGGAAGGTAAATGCTATTGAAGGCGATCCTATAGAAAACCAAAAGTTCTATAGAATACACCACTCCAATTTGAGTACTTGTCTATGATAAAAACAACAGACGCTTATTTATCAAAATATACAGTGATTATTATTTGGGGGTTTACGATTTATATTTCCTTTTAAATACAAATTGAGTTACTAAATTTTAACATTAAAAAAACAAATCTATATTAACTGTTAATAAAAGTTTGAGTTACTAAATGTGGACGTTCAACAAAAACAAAAATGTAAGTTGCCCTTAATTTGAAGTTCTGTTAACTGTTAATTGAACATAGAGTTACTATTTGGAAGTTGTTTCGCAAAAGTGGGCGCGGTTTCTAAAATATGGGCGTGGTCATTTTCATGGAGATATCACCACTTGACGTTAGTATCGTGTCTTCCAATATATCGCCCTCACACTACAGAAAGAAATACTTTTGTTTCTATTCTCGCCTGGCCAACAGTCCGGCGATGTAAATGGAGGTTTTTTTTTAAGTTACTTTGCTAAATTGATCGTTTCATGTACAACAATCAAACATGTGTTCGCCAAATGTTCATTAGATTTCGATTTGAAAGTTGTACAACTGATGTTTTCATTGACATAATAATAAAATTCAGAATCAGGACTAAATTAGACACCAACTTTTACGATTTTACAATCGCTTTTATAATATATCAATGCTGAGCAGAATATTTCGACTCAAACCGTACGACAAAATAAATTTGAGCTGTTTTTTAAGTTTCATCTCGAATTGCCAATATGTTTTTATTACTAGTATGTCATTTTCGGTTCACTTAGAAAATCATGCGTTATGCTTGAAATCGAACGTTAAAACAGGACAAAGATCATATCGTCGTAGTTGTGCCAACACGTCGTGTGGGATACGACAAACCATGGAAGGTAGCTTCCATGAACGGACAAACGTAAAAGTATTTTTTAAGTATTTTCATGCTTAATTAGTGTGCTATGCCAGTTTTGTTAGAGTAAGGGTATCTCGACTACATATTCCACTCTGAAAGCTCGGCTCGCCATTTCAACATTGAATTATACAACAATCAATTTCAACGTAAAATCTTTTGATTTTTTGTGGTAGTCGCTCGGCCAGCACCCTTCACCCATTACGCGAGATCTCGCAGTGAACGAAAAATCAAATTCGCAATAATAGAAACGTCAAAAAATGTATCAAATCGAAAATACGTGTGATGAGTCAAAGGACCAACTTGCTGATGTAAAATTCTATGGCTTAGAATTTGTGATTGGTCAAACGCCATTGATTGTCATTTTAACAAGTCTTATGCATATCCACTACTAGTATTTACGTCCCTGTTCATAGCTTTAGTGGAATGATAGTCGCCCAAATATGTAAAAATTAAAATATGAAACCAAGTTCGTGTAGTTCACTAAGAAACATTTTGAAATTCCGAAACACTAACTTCGTTGAGCGCGATAATTTTTCAAGTTGTTCCTCTCTCCTATACATGTACTATGGTTACGTAACTCAGTGGAACAATGGACGCGATAATGGAAGACAATGAAATACGATTTGAAAGACCAACAAAAAGTCGCGCAGATTTCTGGCTCTCAACGAGATTACTGCGGCTATACGCAAAGTTGCATAGGGATTTGTTGTATTTGTAAGTGAACAATATCTGGATCATATGATAAGGTTTCGTGAGGAATATCGATGAAAACCAAAAGCTTCCACCTCGATGGTCTTCGACTTCTTAGACAATTATAATGATGCGACAACCCTCCATAATAGCGTTCTCACAGGAAGATCTTCTCTGGAAGGTGTTCTCGACGATGGCTTCAGGTTTGCTTAGGTTGTACTCGCTTGTTTCGTTTTCTTTTTTACCACTGGCGAATCCAGAAATTCGGTAAGGGGCGCGCCTCACTAATGACACGAAAGCCACGTCCGCGCACCTCCGGTGGACTACCAGTGGGTTTGTCATTTTTTTGCGGGCTAAAGGGAGGGCGCTAGGCATCCGCGCATGTTTACCGTAGCCTGGGTCAAGCCTACGGACATCGTATCCGAGGTCTGGTCTGTCCAGTGCCACTGTTGAAATAATATTTTCTCACCGACTCACTGGTCTACCCAGTGCCACTGTGGAGATAATATTATCTCACTGACTCACTGGTCTGTTCTGTGCCACTGTTGAAATAATATTATCTCATCGACTCACTGGTCTGTTCTGTGCCACTGTTGAAATAATATTTTCTCACCGACTCACTGGTCTACCCAGTGCCACTGTGGAGATAATATTATCTCACTGACTCACTGGTCTGTTCAGTGCCACTGTTGAAATAATATTATCTCATCGACTCACTGGTCTGTTCAGTTCCACTGTTGAAATATTGTTATATCATCGACTCACTAGTCTACCCAGTGCCACTGTGAAGATATTATTTCTCTCTGACTCAGTCGTCAATGTCCCTGCGGAGATTGATTGATTGTTTTCCTCTGTTTGACTTCTGAAGACATATCACATGATAATACGTTTCTTTTCTATATTGTCAACACTGACTATATCTATACACATCCATGCATAAATGGAATAAACATGAACAAAATAATTCTATTTTGAAAAAAATAGTGTTGAAAATTGTTTTAAAGTAAAGACAAAAATCAACTTTGCATATTTGTTCAAATCAGATCAAAATGTAGGTGGCGCAGTACTTATTATTAGGGCGGTGATTCTGAGTTTCAGAATTCTCTGAGTTTCAGAATATTCTCAGTTTCAAGATGGCGGAAACGACTTTCATAACGAGAAATCGAGTTTCAATATCTTGCTTAGCTTTGGGATTTAATCACCAAACGTAGCCTGGGAGCGGTGTTCACGACGTACATTTTTAATTTTATTCAGAAAAGCTATTCCCGTATTTATGATACACATGTATATTACATCAATTCCTAGAGGGTGGCAAGTTAAGGGTTTAGGGATGATCAACAAAGTTTTCTTAAACGTGGTCACGGTGGGTTTGAAGTGCTCGCGCTATATTTTCGCGTGAGAACACGTGAACACGGACAGGGTAAATTACATGTATTACAGCCGTATCTGTCGACAAATAGGTCCATACCCCCAATTTTGTATTTACTTTTTTCAAAATGTAGCTGTGGGCAGAATTTGTTATTACCTTGAGTTTAAAAAATAAATAAATGGCTCTGTGAAGCAATGAGCAATATAGGCCGGCAGTACTCGAAAGCATGCAAAGAACACTAATCAGTGAAAGCTGATACTTATACAAGTAACAGCTAATTGCTCTTTGGCGTAAAATTATGTAAGAAAAAGACAATAATTTATCAAGTTTATGAATTGGTGGTCTCTTCACTCTCCTGACGATATTTTTATTACTGGTAACTGGGAAAGACCGCCGAAGGGCGACTCGGATGTGACCACAAGAGGGCGCTATGAAAAAAATGCGCATCCCTTTGTTTGACAAGGTGTCACGGTCAGTGTTGATGATCTGTGGAGGTATATAATTTTTGTGACGCTGTCTATTCCAGCAACGTGTACACATTAGAAGAAATGGGCGAGTGACGCGGACACGTGAATAGCGTGGAGCCCACGTTGCAAAGGGACGATACCAAAATAAAAGACTAGTACACTAGTAGTATAAAACAGCTTGTTAAATTTCATTCATGCGCTTATAGTTTTTTGTGGTACAGCTGTGCTATGCAGTGAGACCAGTTTCATTCGCTTGTAATTTTGACAAATTAAATGAGATACAAGTTCCAAGCTACCCTGAAATACGGTTGCTAAACAGGAATAACCGTGTCTGAATGTAACGCTCAGTCCCGATGATTTATTATGACGCACTTCCGGTACAGTAAAGCTTATTTGCATATTGCTCCATCCTCAGGTCCGACCTCTATTACTTTGTTAAAAAATCATCGTATATTGTCCACAAACTCAAATTTGTTATTATCACAATATAAACAGTAATATGTTTCTTTACACATTAATTATTTAACAATAATTGTTGTCGATACAATGACGAAGTGATAGGAAATTGAATGTTTGATACGCCATATACATACAACTCACCGCATCCTAAATTTGGCTTCTATTCATATGAGTCCTCATCGAGGGATTTTCCTAGCATACTTACCTGGCGTAGGGGTTAACCGTGATCAAGGAGGCGGTTCCCTCAGGGAGAGGCCTTCCCATTGCACTCCGGCTGGGCTGACACCTGCGATCGCCCCAAATGTGGGCGACTCGGGCGCATAATTTATGTTAGTGGGGGACTGCGTACGCGCTATCCCCTGATAATTAAACGAAATGTAGAATTCGAAATGTTATTAACAAAGAAGATAAGTTGTGGTCACTACTACTACTACTAACCTTGGTGCTATGAATTTACAGCAAATCGGACACCTACAA
Source organism: Saccoglossus kowalevskii (assembly GCF_978046115.1). Lineage (NCBI taxonomy): Eukaryota > Metazoa > Hemichordata > Enteropneusta > Harrimaniidae > Saccoglossus > Saccoglossus kowalevskii. Next base: position 25,995,831 of record NC_140659.1, read on the forward strand.
AAGGCTTGTAAGTAGCGTGGCAGTGCCATCAACCCGTATCATTTATTTCCATGGTAATGTTACAGTGTATGCAGTTAGTCACGTGGATGGAAATGTCTGCAATGAAAGTTTATAGGACTGCACTTGTTAATGTGTTATAGCTTAAGTTAGAGGTTGGTGGGCACTTGGAGTGAATTTCTTTTTTGCTTTTTCTGACCCAGACAGTCTTGGCTAGATAGTGTTAACATTTCGTAGCATTGTCATTGTTGGAACATACGAACGATTTTAAAATATAGGGACCCGGTGCACACGTACGTGATTAAAAGGCTCTTTGATTGACAAGTCACTGTTGATGTTATATGCAAACGATTGCTGGCCCCAGTTACGGAGCAGCGATGTGCGACTTCCTGTCCTGGCTCTCTGTTTACTTACCTCAAGTGCGATCTTTTAGAGGTCTTTAGAAGATCTTCTTTGGATCAACTAGCAAACTGCAAAAAAAACGCAGAACAAAAAAGACAAGACGTATACGCTTCCAGCATGCAATTTACAGTTGTAAATTATAAGTAAACTTTTTCACTTTTAAATAATTTGATTTTTTCATTTATTTTCATGTAGGAGGAAGTCCCGATAGGGCGATTTAATTTTCACGCAAAACAAGGTCACAATTTCTTTTGTTTTCTTGATGCATAGATTTCAAGCTTTTTCGCATTGTGCGTTTCCACACATTTTAACACTGAAGTAAACATTTTTCGTTTCGCTGTAACGATCACCGTGCTGATAGAATTGTGATGCAATCACAGTCCCACAACAGTTGTGGAGGGACTATGGTAAAATGTATATTGGTGAAATATCAATAGCCCACGTATTTGAGCTATACAACATTTAAAAAATGCGGAGTTCCCGGCTACAATTGAATGAGTGTGTAAGTTGTTAAACAAGATAGTCAATCATTCGTTGTGCATTTAATATATTAACATTAGATATGAACACGTATCGAATATAATTTAAACCAGGGCCGGATCGACCAAACCGTTTTGGGACCGGAACGTCCAAACCAGGGCCGGATAGTCTTTTTTGTCCAGAGACGCAACCGACCAGGGCCGGGCCGTCCTGATACCGTGTGTATCTATCGTAACCGATTCCTGCCGCACGTATTTACGCTATATAACACATAAAAATCGCAGACTTTCCGGCTCCCACTGAAAGGGTGTCCATCCACAGTCTGCTGGAGTACAAATGATAATAAAATAAAAGTGATTAATTTATCGATCGATACTTACTCTATGGGGAAGCCATGTTGATTACGGCTAGAAACTTAATTTCTTTCTGTAAGACCCTTTTTATCCTTTCCTAAGGATTTTATGCGTCTAATAAAAAATATACAAATAAATATACAAATATCCACTGTAACCAGCTATAAAAACTGACGCAAATATTTAAGGTAGTATAACACATTAAAAAAAGTGCAGACCTACAAGCTCTCATTGCAGGCATTACCATCCAACTGCGTACACTGTAACTTAACTTTGTAAAAAAAATGACACATGTTATAGCATTGCGAAGCTACGTACAAGCATGGAAGGTACTAACGGAAGGAGCCCCGACGCTATTGTTTTAGCTTTACCCCATGATCGTTTGTCAATGTTTGCTCACAAACATTGTTCTTGTTAGCTTTTAGCACCTTCGTACAATGGGTTACAATAATCTCGAGCATTCCGTAATATTCGGAGCACGCTCGGAAGCGATAGTGGAACCTCGCATGTACAATATTGAAAATGGCGTCTAGTTTGAATGCTGTTGTTTCCGGAGATCTTGGCGAACTTTAATGGAAAATTGTCAAATATAATATTGATTGAAGAAGAACTGATGAAATATCGTGGATTTTTCATTTTTAATGGTAATGAGACCTAATCAATGATTGCATTATTCAATGGTACCATTGTCAGTGCGTGGGTTCGGCGCCCGAAACTGTCGAAATTGTTGACCACCGGACATCGGCGAACACCAACAGCAAAGTTAGTATCGAAAGAAGAGCATGCCTAGACACTTTCTCTGGGATAATTACCAAACGCTTCAGCGTGGTATTAAGAGTTTGTTTTCAGGGGTGGGTGATACCAAGGTTGAAAATGGGTGCCCTATTTTTTAATGGCAGAGTCCAATAGTTTCACCCCAACTGGGAAATCTGCATTGTTGCTTGAATGAGAGTTAATTAAACACATTTTCCAGACCGGCGAAAGTGTATGCAACAGCCAATTTTAACAGCCTGTCACGTGATTTTACTCTGAATGTCAACAAGAAAGAGGCTAGTCCATTTTACGCAGGAATAATTGGGGGTAGAATATGTGAGGGATTGTATCAACAGAGATGTGTATACTGAAAAGTAACATCTATCCTTCTTTTGCATTACTTAGCATTTCTGTTTTAGTATACTGGTTTGAAAATGTTGAATTTGCATGATTTGCGATGTTTTTTTTAACTGAAACTCCCCTATTGATTGAATGTCGGGTTTGAAGAAGAACGGCACACCACGTGATTCGTTTGAATACAATGGTGAAGGGTTGACCCTGGGTTGACACAAATTTATGTTGAAGTTAAAAGTTTCTCCACAGAATTTTGCATTGGCAAACATGCCATGCTACTGCGGTACTCCACTGACGGGATGACTTTCGTCGACAGCGGTCGTCGCTGAGCCGCACGCTACAACTTCGCTTGTGATGTAACTTGTTAGCCGTGAATTGAATGAATCTTCATTACCGGTTAAAATGTTGTTCATTTGGCGTTGGTAATCTTTATTTGTAACTGGGTAACGTCGCAACGTCGCCAGCAGAAACATCCTAACTAAAACCGGGCACCGTATATGAAGTTCGCAAAAAACATTCAGTCTTTAGAAGTCACTTAATTGTATTGCTAGGACGTATTCTGCAGTTAAATGTATTATTTCCATCCGTTTTGCGATAGTATTTTCTAGATTGGAGGCAGTATTTACATTTCATTCAAAGTTGCGTTGAGATTACGTTGATACAGTGTAACAATGTCCGTCGGCGCCGGCGTGCAACGTAACCAAAATAAAAGGCATAATCATTTAAACACTGCTATCACAAGACTGGTAGGAGGTAATAAAGTTGGCGCGAAAGTATTCAAAAAAACAGTTTCTGACTGTTGCCATGGTAGCTGTGGGCCAGGATTGTTTTTTCCAATTAGTGACGGTACAACCTGCCTGTCATGTATGAACAAAATTAGCTAAGAGAGGAGTTAGAAGCTGTTGCTGGTGAAAAGTTACCCCAACGTTGGGGTCCATTTTCTCGGTAATGAAAATAGATATAAAAAACAGTAAATTGTTGCCTACACTCAAGCTGAGTAGAATGAGCTATGTCCGTGCTTTTTAATTAAAGAAATGTAAGGTGTAATACATTTGGCGTGAAGGTATTAAAAGAATCAGTTTTTGGATGTTGCCATGGAAACGGTGGTCAGAATTTGTTTTCGGATTTTACAAAAAGTAACTTTGTGCCCACACTCAAGCTAAGTAAAATAAGCTATGTCTGGGGTGTTGTATCCTAAATTTGTAGCAGGAGATACGTTTAGTGAGAAGTTATCAACAAAGCTTGGACGTTCAGTTGTGAGACATGACAAAATAAACGGTGCCAGTGATAGATTTCGAGTATGAAAAAACAAAATAAACGCAATCAAAGGCGCCGACCACGCGCGTTGGAAATAAAGAGAACGCGTTGCGACGAGTAATCTCGCCTGCATCTTTCACTCACGCAAACGCACACACATGCTATTTCCGTATATTGAATACGTTGGCAACGGAAGGGACAAGTTTAAATCATCTTTGTATTAACACAACTTGAAAGCAACAGTTTCACACTGAATATATGTTTATAAATTATCAAACTAAACATTCAATGAAGCGGACTGCGACGGTTAAGACGAAAAGACAAGGCTAAGACGAAAAACATGTGACAGTACGATTATGTTCGTCTACTACATGCCCCGGGACTACACGTTCAAGTATCCAACTTCCCAATACAAATTTTTTTTAGTATCAGCAATAATTTCTAGTACTGCCTGGATAATTGCGTATTATTAGTTTACATCAGACATAACCCTGTACAGGATTTTTTAACAATGTCTCAAATTTCCGAAAGAATATTCAAATAAGTTGGGATGAATATGAATTGAATGTCCATCTTTTACAAATCAGCTATTAAAACAGTTCACCACCACGATTATGGTGAATTGGCGAGTTATCAACGAAGACGACGGGACGTCTCCAATCATGAGCTAGCTGGTTCGAATTTATCCACTTTTACAGTGATGAATATTGCATTCGAGTTGAGTTTCTTGTAATTACAAGCTTGATTTACATTTTTCTTGGGGTGTTTTTTGTCAATGTATTAAATATAAGTGCGTTGGGAAATAGCATAATTATATTGCGTCAGTGAAAGAGGCTGGTGAGACTGTGTCACAACGCGTTCTATTTATTGCCAACGCGCGTGGTCGGCGCCTCTGATTGCGTTTATTTTGTATTTGTATTTTCAAAATGTATCACTGGCTGCATTTTTTTTGTTACGTCTCGCAACTGAACGTCCAAGCTGACTTTGTATTGGCTGTAAGAGCAATCCCAGTGGAGCGGATCGCCAATACCATGTTCATTTGCATATCGACCGTGAAAATACCGAAAACATTATTGCATGGGTGATATGCAAATTTAATAGTTTTAGTCAAAATAAGTGACTGCCTAGAAGTACCATTATTCTTGTTCAAATTTCATTTCACTCGGCAAGTATATCCATGTACCCAAGCGTAAAATATCGTACTTCTAAATATTGTTTATTTCTGCTATGTTTCGAAAAACGCTACTCTTGAAAGGACTAATTTGTTTGCTCCAAGACCTCATTTGCATATGTGGTGTGGAAATACCGATTTTGATTTCAGGGACGAATCAAAATAAACTGCAGTACATATGTAATAATGTGAAATACTTCATTTTCACTGTAAACATTTTTCCGCTAAAATAAATTCCAGTGAAAATGCCATTTCCTACATACCCCATTGAGACTTGACACAGCACAGTGAAAATTGGATTCACACGTGATGCTTGAAAACGAAAATAATTAAGTGAAATTCTATGTGACTTCATGAGAGTTGGAAATGAACAAATTATATGACACCCAACCCTACCATTCCATACACAGTGTAAACTACACCCCCAAAACATCCATTCACCGATGTATTCTATTTGACTTCTCAGGAGAAATTGAAATAAACAAATTATATGACAACGAACTTAATTATAATTTCAGCTTCTAGTTCAGCACTGGTTAAATAAACTATGTCGTCTCTATGCCAACTTGAAGTTATTCATTGCTTACACCATTGACTTCAAAGTCTACGTTTCAATCCGAGGATTAATTGCATTGGAGTGCCAGTCTTTTATTTTTCTATTGTAATGTCAATTTCTTGCGATTACTCGGAACATGAAGCTGTAACCACAGACTGTCTATGTTCTGTAGCTAAATCCTGGTATAAGTACCGGTTAGGCAGGCTTGAACTATGTATTTGAAGCCAGCTGAGAGGTAAATCCAATCCAATAGATTTCTCATTGTTTGGTAACTATTTGCTGCAAATGCAACAAAAATCAATATAAAAATATTACCCACACAGCCTTCTACAGGTTACTTGTATTTTGTAGTAGTCCTTAGGAATTGTTGTTGTATGCTCTCGGAATCTTGTTATAGTTACAGTTGCTAATAATTACAACCTGTGAAATATGTAAAATAAAATGTTCATCTGTTGAATTTCCGGTTGTGAAATACGTAAGGGCGTGCATCACAAAAACAAATTGAAAACATACAGAGAAATAAAAACTGATTTTTCTTTTGAGAAATACCTCCAAATAATTAAAAATCCACTATATCGTGCTGCAATGACTAAACTTAGAATAAGTGCCCACCGTTTACAGATTGAATCAGGCAGATACAAAAACATCTCCATCTCTGATAGAATATGCCCTGTGTGTGATCTTGGAGAAATTGAAGATGAGAAACATTTCCTTTTCACGTGCCAGCTATATGATAAAGAAGAACCAACCTTTTTACTAAACATAAAATGCATGGAGAGACATTAATAAACATATTAAATAAAAACGATCACATAATTAAAGACATTTCAAAACACATTTATACTTGCTTTATGCTTAGGGAGCAAAAAATCAAACAATAACTTCAGTACCAGCTGCCTCAAAAAAAAAACCCACAAAACACAGATTTACATTTATTTACATTATATTACAATTATTCACTTATCTCTTATTGTGAGATGTGTATTTATTTCATTCATTTACTGTATTTTTATTATTTCCTTTTATTTTCATTTTTTTATTATTACATGTTTTTGACTTTATTGTACTTTTTTTCAAGATCTCAAATGGGATACGATAGCAATAAATAATTACTTACTTACTTACTTACTTACTTACTTACTTACTTACTTACTTACTTACGTATTTTGACCTTTCACACCTAAACAAACCCAGTGCGCATGTGTGATGACCGTAGTTTCATAATGCGCATATATTTTATGGTCACATTAAAAATCGGCGAGGTTATATCATACTCCGCTAACTCGTTCCTTGTGTAAACAATCGCAAACTATCATCGACATCAAAGATGAGCTAGACAATGTCCTTATCAGGATTAACTTGGGTTGAAACAAAAGGAAATACGCCAGTTAAGAGGCCACTTGATAGGCGTCGTGGCTCCTTCCGTTAGTACCTTCCATGGTACAAGCGTGTCCATGTGTCTGATTGCCTATACAGTCATTTTCCTGGTAAGCATATTTCGAATTCTATATTTTGTTTAATTATCAGGGGATAGCGCGTACGCAGTCCCCCACTAACATAAATTATGCGCCCGAGTCGCCCACATTTGGGGCGATCGCAGGTGTCAGCCCAGCCGGAGTGCAATGGGAGGGCCTCTCCCTGAGGGAACCGCCTCCTTGATCACGGTTAACCCCTACGCCAGGTAAGTATGCATCATTGATCACTCGATGAGGACTCATATAAATAGAAGCCAAACTTAGGATGCGGTGAGTTGTAAGTATATGGCGTATCGAACATTTAATTTCCTATCACTTCGTCATTGTATCGGCAACAATTATTGTTAAATAATTAATGTGTAAAGGAACATATTACTGTTTATATTTATTGACAACAACATATTCGAGTTTGTGGACAATATACAATGATTTTTTAACAAAGTAATATAAGTCGGACCGAAGTATGAAGCAATATGCAAATAAGCTTCACTGTACCGGAAGTGCGTCATAATAAATCATCGAGACTGAGCGTTACATTCAGACACGGTTATTCCTGTTTAGCAACCGTATTTCAGGGTAGCTTGGAACTTGTATCTCATTTAATTTGTGAAAATGACAAGCGAATGAAACTAGTCTCACTGCATAGCACAGCTGTACCACAAAAACTATGAGCGCATGAATGAAATGTAACAAGCTGTTTTATACTACTAGTGTACTAGTCTTTTATTTTGGTATCGTCCCTTTGCAACATGGGCTCCACGCTATTCACGTGTCCGCGTCACTCGCCCATTTCTTCTAATGTGTACACGTTGCTGGAATAGATAGCGTCACAAAAATGATATACCTCCACAGATCATCAACACTGACCGTGACACCTTGTCAAACAAAGAGATGCGCATTTTTTTTTCACAGCGCCCTCTTGTGCTCACTATCAGAGTCGCCATTTCGGTGGTCTTTACCATTACCAGTAATCAAAATATCGTCAATTTACGATTGTTTATTGTTTATTGCTTTACATGGCCATTTAATTAGAATAAAACGTGTGTTTTTTTAAACTCAAGGTATTAAAAATTCTGCCCAGAGTTACATTTTGAAAAAAATGGGGTATGGACCTATTTGTCGACAGATACGGCTGTAATTATATGTAATTTGCTCTGTCCGTGTTCACGTGTTCTCACGCGAAAATCTAGCGCGAGTACTTCAAACCCACCGTGACCACGTTTAAGAAAACTGTGTTGGTCATCCCTAAACCCTTAACTTGCCACCCTCTAGGGATTGATGTAATATACATGTGTATCATAAATACGGGAATAGCTTTTCTGAATAAAATAAAAAAATGTACGTCGTGAACACCGCTCCCAGGCCGGGGTACGTTTGGTGATTAAACGCCTAAAGCTAAGCAAGATATTAAAACTCGATTTCTCGTTATGAAAGTCGTGTCCGCCATCTTGAAACTTAGAATAGTAAATAATATAAGTCTAAGTTTGAAACTATCGCAAAATCATATTATATTTTTATCTATATTTGGAATTTGCAGTTCCTAATAAGTTATGACGCACATGCCTCGTACAATAATTGCGGTATGCTGTACATGTACTACACACTGTAAATAAACTTACAATAGATGATTCAATGTGTTTGTAAAAACACTGCACAGATCTCGTTCTTAACGATCACGCCGTGTGATGTGAGTCCACACGTGTTACATGCGTCAATCACTTGGAGGGGTCTTCGCGCCCACGTTTTACGTCACACAATCTAGCGTTTTTTGTATCTAATATTTGCACTAATTATAAACCTTGAAAATTCAAAATTAAAATTAAACTATTTTAGCACTGCAGAAGACCTGTTTATCATTGTAGACAGGAATGACACTTGTTTATCATTCATTCTAACTAAATAGGTGATTTTCCGTACAATTGCGAGATCTCGCGAGATGCATGAAAGACGCGCGTCAAACGTCTGCCGCAAAAATCGAACGATTTGATTTTGAACTAGAATTTCTTTATTTCGCAGCTTACATTGACCGGCCGATCTTCGACAGAGGAATTTTGCTTCCGAATACCCTTACTTAATCGAAATTGCCTATCATCAAATGTGGGCAGCACAAAAGTCATTATTAAGCATGGAAATGTCCCCGAAATACTTTCGCGTTTGTCGAATCCCACGCGATGTTTGACGCGACTACGACGCTATGACCTTTGTTTGTTCTGTTTTACGTTCGATTTCACGCATAACGCGTGATTCTCGCAGTGAACGGAAAATGGTCTATTGTGGGTATTTAGTCAATGGGCCATACAATTTACTGATACCAACAAGATATATGATGTCTTTGGAGAGCTCTTGGTGTGTATTTTTGAAGAAAAAAAATGTTTGCTGGACGTGTCAAATCGGCGGATTATACATTATTTGGAGGGGTCAAAGTTCACTCGACAATGTAAATTGTGATTTTATTGATGTGTTTAGCCACTTACATATTTCAATGTGTACATAATTATTCGAATCGAGATTTTAAACATTTTAGGATAAAATACAAAATAATCACCGCCCTAATAATGAGTACGCCGGCGCCACCTACATTTTGACATGATTTGAACAAATATGCAAAGTTGATTTTCGTCTTTACTTCAAAACAATTTTCAACACTATTTTTTTCAAAATAGAATTATTTTGTTCATGTTTATTCCATTTATGTACGGAGTGTGTAATAATATAGTCAGTGTTGATAATATAGAAAAGAAACGTATTATCATGTGATATGTCTTCAGAAGTCAAACAGGGAAAAACAATCAATCAATCTCCGCAGGGACCTTGACGACTGAGTCAGAGAGAGGTAATATCTTCACAGTGGCACTAGGTAGACCAGTGAGTCGATGATATAACAATATTTCAACAGTGGAACTGAACAGACCAGTGAGTCGATGAGATAATATTATTTCAACAGTGGCACTGAACAGACCAGTGAGTCAGTGAGATAATATTATCTCCACAGTGGCACTGGGTAGACCAGTGAGTCGGTGAGAAAATATTATTTCAACAGTGGCACAGAACAGACCAGTGAGTCGATGAGATAATATTATTTCAACAGTGGTACTGAACAGATCAGTGAGTCGATGAGATAATATTATTTCAACAGTGGTACTGAACAGATCAGTGAGTCGATGAGATAATATTATTTCAACAGTGGCACTGGACAGACCAGAGATTCGATGAGATAATATTAATTACATATTATTAATTAATCACTAATACTTGTTTCCGGCTGATCAGCTTGCATTATATATAGTGCAAGCTGATCAGCCGGAAACAAGTATTAGTGATTTTCGTGGTTTCGGAGCGTGATGATTAAGTTTAATAACATATGCTTGCTTTACATTACTAAACTGTTTTAATTCTATAATTTATATTATTTTGAGCAAGGACAAGGTCCTGTACCGGGACATAGTCGCTCGGTCCCATGCATTGAGACGAATAGATCGTCAGGCCCCTGTGTTCGCACGGTCCGCGGAAACTGCATCTAACAACGTAATTATTAAAAGGTTTGAGGGAAGGTAAATTTAGACTTCAACCCACCCAATGGCGATCGCTATGTTTATACTAGCTCCATGGTTTATATAACTGTATGAATATCTCATCGGCTTTACGTAATCCATTGTGTCATGTCCCTCCCTCAGTGGGATTGATCATTCTCTACCATCGGCCCCACGGACCTCTGTAACCACAACTTGTGCGCACAGTCACTGCGCATCTTCCTCCGCGCACTGAACCCTGAACTACATTTACATAAACACAGAAATGCAAACAAGCGGAGGCACGATCGTCATTCACTGTTTTAGTTTTTCGACTGCTAGATTATCATTTTATATCAAGCTCGGAAGCCGTAAAGCCGAAGCTGATAATATAACGACCATCTTAGAATCGTATTTAGATAAGATTTCCTTATTTTGTTTTTAATAGTATTTTGTTATGCAATCGGTGGAGCAATATTAGGAAATGTTATATCTGAACTCATGATTGCGGATAATTTGTTGGTTTTCGTAAAAACCGTGAAACTTTTAATTTAATTAATAATTATTTTTGTTGCATTGTCAAACACTAAATTTCTTTGTTGTTCGTATTTTTACATGATTTGAGACAGAAGTATGGAGTGTGTAATATCAAGACGTTAATCCACCGGCTAGGCCCAAATAAAGTTACACAAGCCATAGGTCGTGAAACAGGGTCAGCAGATGCAGTATGTCGTTCTGTGTCAATTTTAGTGAAGCACTCTTCATCCACTGTAAATCCAGTAGACACACGTATGTAGTTCCGGAAGAAGTTTTACTTCGAGGTACACACGTACTACAAAAGTTAAGGATATTTATGAAAACCCTTGGACAATCATGTAATGGATTGAAAGGAATTAATTCATCGCCATTTCAGAAATAAAGTAAAGGCACATTGATTGATGCAAATGTGTGGTATTATTAATTTATTATTGAATGGATAATGGACGTATATATATATGTATAGCAAACATTCTTGTGATATACATGTATACATATAATTTTATAATGGGATTCTATTACATGTATACACTATAAAAATAAATTTATTATGAAAGTCTAACAAATGATTTGAAATACTACTGTTGTCCAAATGTAGGCACTTGTTCAAGGATAAACCTTGACCCTCTCAACGCTCAAGGTAGAAGTCTACTCATATACGCAGAATTTATCTATTTTTTAATAAATTGTACTTCTAGGCAATATATTGACTTAAAAAAGTTGGGGGTCACCAGGTTAATTTTCAAGAAAATCATGGTTGTATTTAGTGGATAGTGGCTATTTTGGCAGTATTATAGTGCTTTTACCATAGATTCCTATGGCAGAGATATTATGCCAATGCCATATGTCAAATTGTAGGCTGGTGACATAGGCTGAAAAAAATATATATTGTTAATGAGGGGTACTTTTTGTTTTCCTGAATTTTTTTAAATACCTTGGTTTTAAAAATGTTGAAAAATGCAATTTTTGCTTAACATTGCGCTCTATGGAATTGTTCTAAAAATAGCGATTTTTGAAAAATATTAGGACAAGTTTCTCAAAATACGGCACTGTTCACACAAAAGAATGCTATTTTATGGGGCAATAGCTCCACGATTTTACATAATAAACCAATGAACACTGTCATGCGATTTATGACCAACTTTCTCAAAAAATGCTGAGTAGGCTTCTACCTTAAATCAATACTTGTACCATTATTGGTCATGTGACCTTTGTTCTGGTTGTAACCGCACTTGTGTTGATATGCAAAGTGTAGTTAATACAGATGACAATACATAACATGTAAACCACTATTGAAATTCAGCCTTACACCAATGCAGACAAATATCTGTTGAAAATTAAAAAAATATTTGTTCACAGACTGAAAATTACTAGTACTACCCTTTAAATTGGTCTTATCTTACTTGACCTACTAATTGTGAACCACATTTACTGTATTAGCTCTGTCAATAGACAAAACACTTATTTATTTACACATATATATGTGCTTCTAATAGAGCAAATATGGTATTGGATTTGAATTATCAGGAGTTTTTCATGGGGTAAAGTACCCAGGTAAAAGAGGTGTTACAAATTTAACACAGATATGATTATATTGGAGGTGCACTTAAATTATGGCAGTTGACTTAAAGACAATTAGTGCAGCACATCCCCGGGGAGCACTGCTCTTTTGTGAATCCAAACACAGACAACATATATTGTTGTGCAATACATTATTATATTCTCTTGCATGCCAGGAACATTCTCAGCAATATTTTGTAACTGTGGTAACTGGTCCAGCTGTACAGCAGTCAGAGTGCCACTCAATGCCATGAAAAGAGCCATAATAAAAAAGACAGTTGTGTGTTCAGCTCTTTGTAGGTTTTACAAAATGTTTTTACTCTGCGAAAAAAAAAATGAACATGTTTAGTCAAAATAGAATATATGAAAAATGGTACTTGTAACAGAAATACTTGAAAATGAAATACAACAACCAGAAACTGTGAAAGTTATTTTGCCCACTAAAATTAGAATGACATACACGTAGCAGCTATAGTGCGCATTGTGACTGAATCTATTTCAACAATAGCAGAAGCCAAGATAAAAATAAATCTAAATTAGTATCTTATTATAATTGTAATCCTTATAATATTTACATGATCAATGTCAAATTAATATTGTCGAGCAGCACACTTGAACATGCTGCATTGACAGTGGGTACATTTTTTATAGGACAAATAAAATAGTATTGTTTATGGAAACACTGAAATTAATGTAGGTAGGTATAACTTTTATTTTGATTAAAGTGTTAATAGCTGTAACTATCTATCTTTTTTTCTCTTATTTTTGTTTTTAATAAAACATTTCCTGTGTCAGTGTCAATTTGTAGCGGCCATCGCCAAAATGTGGACTTTGAAAGCATAGCATATACACTATGTATATCAATGTAGTATATTATTAAAATAAATTCTAAAAAAATGAGATCTAATTGTTTATATTAGCTTATTTAAAAGACATAATCTAAAATGCACCTTGTCCAATACTTCTGAGAAACAAATTAGTTATTCACCCACGGTTACTAAAAACCGTGATTCACCGACCACCACTAGTAATTTGTTTTCCTTGTATAAAATGTTTATTATATAAGGGGGCATTCCATAACCACAGAACAGTGAGCAGAAAAACAACGGTGACGATTAATATTTTACTACACTAGCAACCGATGATAAACCTCAGACAACAAATAAATGTATTAGTTATCTAAGGATAAACACACACAATTTACGGCTTGTTCCCTGAATAGTCTCTGTGGTGAATAAACAATGGTAAAGTTCTCCAAATTAACACTTACCTACATGTTGGGATTCAAGGCATCATTGCATGATTTCACAATCGGATCGGAGGCTGCCATTTTAAAATCTCCCGGGAAACTATTTACGCCTTGTAATCAATCCATAAAAATGTAGTCCTTTATCAAAATAGCCATTTACGTCCACAAAGCACGGTAAAACATAATACTTTTACTATATTTATTTAAACCAACTACTTTATGAAGTATTTGAATCATTTTGATACATTTTCCAGTTCAATTAATGCAAGAACGTATTTATTTATCACGATTCTTGATAAAATCACCGCTTGTGGTGGCAAGGGTTACCGGAGGATGGCGCGTGACCCTTGTTACGCAGGATGTGGGATTGATAACACGACGCCATGACAGTTTTCACGCAAAGTTGTGACTTCGCGGACGATTTTTCGTCTGTTTCCCTAAATTGTAAATATTTTTATTTTACTTTTTTTACCTGACGATTTAGCATCAGCAAATATCGGTGTATGGCGTGTTTTTATGAGTTTCTTTTACACATATGAAACGAATGATTCGTTTTTATAACTTTTTTTTTACAAAATGGCGATTAAATTTCAAATTTAAAACTATTTAACTTCTATACCTGTTCAATTGTTGTCAATGAAATTTTCAGGGGTGATTATTCAGATCTATCCTAAGTATGTGGCTTCGCATGGTTTCACTGTCTTCACTGGAACAGAAACAATAGAGCTGCCAATTAGCGGCTCTGTTAATTGTGAACGATTTATAAAATGTGAATGTTTCAGAAAGAGCATTGTGTGAAAACTTTTCAATGGAAATTCTAATAAATAAGCCATTTTGTTCCTGGTAAAAAGAAGTTTTAAACAAGTGTTTTTGAAATCAAAATCAGGGTATGCATTCAAAAGTTAAATAGTTTTAGGTGCACGTTCACCTAAAATGCATGATTTTAACCTAAAATCAACACCACTTAATATGGTATCATAGTACATTATTGTAAAACATAGAACTGGAAAGTTTAAATAAAACTCTTTGAAATGATATATAACTTGATGGGTAAAAGTTCTATTTTACTCATGTAATTACAGTAATTAGAGCCAATTAAAAATAATGTCTCCCAATCTGCATCTCTACCTTAAATATTTGCGTCAGTTTTTACAGCTGGTTACGGTGGGTGAACACACATTCAGCCAGCGTACAATGATAATACCATTTTTTTATTTAATTTACCGATATGTTTCTAACCGTAATCAACATGGCTTCCCCATAAAGTAAGTATCGATAAATTAATCACTTTTATTTTATTATCATTTGTACGCCAGCAGACTGTGGATGGACACCTTTTCAGTGGGAGCCGAGAGGTCTGCAATTTGTATGTGTTATATAGCGTAAATACGTGCGGCAGGAGTTGGTTACGGTAGATATACAATGGGAGTCGTGAAGTCTGCATTGTTTAATGTTTTATAGCTCAAATACGTGGACTATTGATATTTCACCAATATACATTTTACAATATACATACAAGCTACGGGGAAACAGTGGGATGATGTGCGAAGTTTGTTGTAACAACGTGGACCTATTTCCATGGTAACATATTCCAGTCAGGCATACGCGACCGGAAAAAAAGGAACGATAATCATTGAAAACAACCGTGACCAGCTATTTTGAGTATAAACTGTAACTCTATATCTCTGTTCTATTTTCCCGCAAGCAATCCAAAGTTTTAAAAATGCAAAATAACACCTACAATAGTATTCTTATAACACACTCAACATGAGAATTATTAATCATTTCCCTTCTCGTTCAATCCGATTAACACCCCCGATGTTCATAAATGTCGCCGATGTATATCGCATTTCTACTCGAAGGCGATGTATCTCGACGGCCGTATACCAACGCACGCATTGTCGGTACCACTATAGCTGCATGGGGTGTAGTCATTGTGCAAAAAAAAAAAAAAACATCAGTGTTTTTTTCCGTTAAAGTTGCAGTAGTGAATATTGTAATACTTCAATTAAAAGGAAAGTTAAATGTCAAGCAGTACGTCGTTCGAATGTCATGTAATTGTCACGGAAGCCTTTGGTATTTAAAGACAACGCATTGATGCTATTCTTGGTGAACTGGCTTTTGTTGCCTTAGGTCGTGTGACAGAAGCGCCCGAGAACAGAGGAAATCGACTCTGTTTGACAGTTCAACATTAACAGCGTTCAAATTTGGTTTGGCGATTTATTGAAACAATAATTTGAAGCTTATTCAAATTAAAGGTATCGCCGGTATAATATTGTATCAATAATGACCGGTCGTCAAATGGATGGCACGTGCCAAACGCGGGGCGACGACTAGTGCCAATGCGGCGATTAGAGTCAACGCGAGAGATTATAACAAGTCGGTAGGCTGGTTGGCGATCCGCTCCGCTCAAAAACAAGCAACATGTTTTTGGCTGTTTCCATGGTAGAATATGAACGTGAAGCTAACGTCGGTTTATAACTAAATGCGAAGTTTAGTTTACACAATAATTTGAAGCTTATTAAAATTAAAGGTATCGCCGGTATAATATTGTACACGATAGGTCTAGGTCTGGGGTAAAAACGGCCAAGAGACTAAACATAACACGAGTACACGCGCTCTGCGTGACAAATATTGTGCTGTGTGACGACTGTGGAGCTGTCTTTTTCTACCACCTGTCTCAGACAACTTGATGCGTGACCATTTTTACGTAGGATGTGGAGCTGTGTGACAAATGAGACGATGCGTAATGTATGTGGCGCCGCAGAACGAATGTGACACTGTGGCGACGACGGTGGCATTGCGTAACGACTTTCATAAATGCGTGTGCAATTAGAGGTACATATATGCTTAATTTGGTACACACTGGATTACGATTGTATTTTCAGAATATTTTCTTCATTGAAAGGGCACTGAACTTAAGCGTGGGCCGCATTAAAAGACGGTGTCACCGAGTCACGGAACCGTTCAGGTTGACCACGGGAATAGTTTTCTTTTTTTTGATCGTTAATAATGACGGACGGTGAAACAACGAATGTGTTTTCAAGAAGATAAAAAAATATAAAAAAATAGTAGAACAGAAACATGGAACCTTTTTTGAAACTCTAGGTATTATAACATTTTTTTCAAAAAGTGACGTATTCTTACCTGCAGGCGCGACCTTGCTAGCTGCAATGAACAACGTAGTGCGTGGAAAGATACGCTGTCATAAATTGGGAGAAATCATTAAGTCTTTAATTTAGTATTTAATAGCTTGTTGCAACATACACTACTAAGACCCAAGAAAATGACATACATGTGTAAAAACCCGCAAGCTATTACAATGCAGTCGTAAATTGTATAAAAACTTTCATTTCTTAAACAAATAGATTTGTGTACATGAGTGGAATACCCACGAGCAAGGCGCTTAAACTTTATTGTTTCGTAATTATATCAATAAAAATTGGTAAAGAAAATATATTTTTTAAACATAAAACTTTATTTACTAAAATATTAGTAGTTAATCTGCAAGAATTTAAATAAGTATTTTTATATCATGATGTTGCAGAGAAAGTTATGGAGATATTATTGTACGATTTTTACATAAAGCAATTCTCGTCGCTTTTGTGATTTACATAAGTGAAGGGACAAGGTTTACAACATTGACCGTCAACTTTAATGTCAATGACATTGTTTTGATGTGGTTGACCGTCGATATAAAAAGTATACTGTTTTATTTTGTTTTTGTATTTTTTAGAAATTCGATATATCGGTATATCAGAATTATGAACAACATCGAATACAAACTCACTCGACACTGCTTTACTAGTAAAATACAGACAGCAGTGCCATTTTTATTTGACGTCACAATAACGGTTACAGGGCACTCTTAGTATCGCTTCATCCATCGTCACTGTATTGGAAATTGATAGTCTTTGTACTGATCATGTTTACACTATCTACGGGCGCAAACATAATCTATGCTTAACAGTGATATCATATATTATTTCATTTTCACAAGCACATTTCGATTATTAACCGGCGTGCATTACCTGATCAAGATAGGCTGATTCCTCTTCGCTGGTTTCAGTGACGTCTCTTTGGATGTAAAATTTGCAGGGAACGCCAGAGGGCGCAAGTCGCGACTATGCTCTCAATGGATATGCAGGCTTGATGCGGCGCGAGAGACTTGAAGTGTCCCGTACTCAATTCGCGATGATGAATTGTACATAAATTAAACATAGTGAAATGTGATTAAAAATGCTGAAAATTTTCATTTTTGCACTGCTTTATATGATGGCATTATTTCTTTATATTTACAGAGACTGCATTTTTAAAACGCATAGATTGAGGGTGTGTACGCAGTCTTTTTACGAGTAAAACCGTTACGCATTATATATCTCAATGCTATACTAATAAGTGTACCGTTTTCACACGATGGAATTTGGGTCATTGTGGATAACACGTTATATTGCACAGGGCGGTGAATACTAGATAAACAAGATGGTCGTCCTTCCTTATTATCTGACGTCAATACGCACGAATTACGTCTGTCGATGTAAAATTCAATGTTCCAGAAATAGAAATTACGGTCGTTCAAATGATATGCGATAAGAGAAGTTATTATTACAAAATAGTACAATGCAATATATTTATATTATAGGTAATTTGGATTCAGTATTGTCGCCTGGAAGTCATATCTCAACCCGACAATTGTTATCGCCATGGGTACCGTCATCTTTTTTACATTTTCAGCGCTATTTTCCGAGTTTTTATCAACCAATTTATCATGTTGCAGATGAACTGCAAAGATTGGAATCTAGTAGATCGTCGATGATGCCGGGCAACCTCTTTCTAAACCGCCGACGTACCGAGTTTTGTTGACACTGACTGATCGCGGTCATATAATTAAATTCAGTTATCATACCGGAACTGTGCGAGTATTTCAAACAGCGGTGTCTCTGTTTCAGGGTCAATGTGGAGATAGCTTGGCTAGAATTGGAAGTGAACAAAATTACGCGTTACTCATTATATAAACCAAAAATCCACGAAAAGTGCAGTAATTAAGATATATAAATCCTGCTTGCCAGCGATGCTTATTCACCGTGGTCGATCTCTACAGATAAACATCGATTATTTTCTTGACAGAATTCATGAAAACACGCTAACACCTGCGGCAGCCACGGTTGCGTAATTTTGTTCTAGTGGATATTTTCGCACATTCATTTTATCTCAAATCGAAACATTGATTTTAAAGTCTGTTCGAAAAACGAATTTCTATTTTTATTTCATTTTCATCGATTTGGATATTTCACTCCAAATATACAGGAAAGACTCGTGTTTTTTATTCAATTTTCTTTGATCGATTCTTGGTTCGTCCATACATGGAGATTCTACAGAAGACGAACTTTTATGGCAGACGACTTTTTTTTGACAAGCGTAGTAAGAATCTCAGTGATTTGTACATAATCTCTCATCATTTGTACCACGTGACTTTACATTGATTCTCTCATAAAATGGAAGTGTACGATTGGACATCTTTCAAGATATCAACAATTTAGACAGTCACTTTGTATTCGGATATCCCCTATGTTGTTCCTCATACTATTAGCCTACAGCGACAAACCATTCAGTTTTTATGAAAATGTGTTGTGTACTTTTTAATGCATTGTCATCACGTTTTCTCAGTCATCATCGCGCCTGTTTGAAAACGGAACTCAAAGTCAGCTAATCAATAATAATATCATAAAGTTTGTGACAAACAAATTTGTGTTTCAGTGAGATTCTATTTATACATCGGTTTAATAGTAGCTGTGGTTCTGTCGCCAAGTGAAAATTGCACAGGCATGTCGACCGATACGTAACCAACAGCATGTTTAAGAGCAGACGGATGTGGACCCGGACTACGTCACCTTTTATCCGTTGACTTAACGAACGCTACATGTCGTTCGCGTAGAATAAGGCGGCTATTCATTTGAAAAAAATGAGGGCCTGGAGGAAATCTGTTATGGCCACTGAGATCTCGAGTTTCAGCTTAGGTTTTTTGTGTGTCTGTTTTGGTATAAAAGTATGTATCTCAGTTGATGAAATCAACCACGCAGTTACATCGCATCATTACAGAAAGAGGTCGTCGAATTCATTACAACACAGATCCACTCTTTACCGATTAGTTGACTTTGTTATAAGCTCCTGCAAACTTATGTGAACTGTCTTTGTAAACTTGCACCACATCCGACTCCATAGCAACCAATCAAGAAGATATGTAACCATAGTTACCGACTAATCTGTATTACTGTAGAGATTTTCTTGTCAGATTATATCAGATTTTTCGGTTGCATTTGAGCATTTAAGTTAACTTTTTTATTTCAGTAATCCGAAGGTAATCTTTACGTTTCTTTCGTTTCTGTTTTAAAATCTCCATGGATATGCGTATGATGGATACGAGTTATTAAGTGATATGCCCCGGGCGTTATTTGTTGTTATTCTCCTGGTTGAAATGGAACAGATCTATGATCAGTCTGCAGATACACTTCTGACATCATGGCCATTGCTCAATATGAAATGATGCCCATCAGCATTATGACGTCATTGCTTAAGCAGCATAAAAACTTCCGTGGATATTAAAATACTTGGTATGAGCTCATGGAGGTAAAACGATAGGAGTTTATCGGCTTGGGTAAACCAATCAGTCCCCTCGGTCCAATCTGATAAGTCCCGGATTAACAAACAGTCACGTATTCGGCAGTCGATCTGCACGTGTACTAAAAAATTAGAACACTCATAATTATTCTTTCAACTTATATGTTGTTTTTTGGTAGCTACAATCATTTACCTTACGTCTATGCTACAATGAGGATACGGACATAAAATAGTCGGGGTCAACATATTATCTTTTTGGGGGGAGGGGATTGTTAGCGTTGTACTACGTGACGGTGTTGCCAGGGTATGTCATACAGCCTCTGTCTCGTTGGTAGACAGTCGTCCAATAAAATCGACATCTGATAAAATCTATAACACCACTGCACGGTATGTGTTGTTCGATATACAACACCGCACAATCATAAAAAAGTCGTGTTCACTTTTGATGTCTAATTTATACACAAGGAGTCATGAACCAACGTCGAATTTGATGACGCAATCGAACAAAATGTCACGTTCACACATCGTGGCTGACATCGTACTGTTTTTTTCTTTTTCCTTTTCAACGTTTATTTTGTATTTGTTAATCCCCTGAGCTAAATAACTCATGTGTCGTCACCTGCGTACACGCGGGAATTGAGCAGCGATAACAACAAACGCTAAAAACGCAAAGGCTCATCGGTAGCCGCTTGTTTGTAAACAATGACACGCTATGGCCAGCTGACGCATGCGCAGGTGACCACTCCCCAGCTTTATCACATTGTGATATGTCAATAACATAGAATATATTCATGATAAGAACATGCAAATAGAAGGTCAATGTTTGTTTGATAGATCGGCTGTCTAAAAAAAACGCAGCTCACGCCTCTATAAAATTCGTCGTAAAATTTAAGCACAGCGTACAAAATACTATTCATGCTGTGGAATAATGAAATAATCCAGTGCGCATGCGCGTGCGCATTCGTGATGCTCGTTACAAAATTAAGATGATACGAATGAACTTCAAACGTACAAATACTCGCTTAAGGTTATGTATATATTGTAGTTTCCTGATCACGCTGAGTTTCTACAAGGTAGTTAGGGCCGGGTGGACATTGATGCAAAAGGGTCATAATAAAGTATATTCACAAAGATGTAGCTACGCCACGATCCCCCAAACGTTGCCAGGACCAATCACAAACAAGAATAGAAAATGAACACTTGTGTTTTCCCACACGCTAAAATCTTTTTTTTTCTACTGACTTCCTGTGCAGGCTTTGAGAATACACAATCGGGTTGGCTGTTAAGTAGTAATACTGTTTGTCACGGTGACTTGTCTAAAGTACAGGCGAATGGGGCTAGTTGCTAACAACGCTTCTAGTCAATACAGGAAACTCGATAAGGAGGAAGCAATCTCGTTTTACAGTTGAACTGAGGATTATCCGGCTTTGATCTGATTAAAGAATAACTAGTAAATCATTGTACACGAGTAACCGCGGCGATTAGGGTCAATATCAACACGGCAATGCACTATCTGATGAGTTCCTTAAAAGTTAGAACGAACCATTATTTCTCTTGGGGGTGTGGGTTGGAATTGGATAACATTTTTTGTACGAGAATTATTCGGTTCAGATAATCACAACAACAACAAAAATTAGCAAAACACAAGAAGAAAACAACTCAAAACGAGTACGAGCAACAGAATAGCGTAATATAACGTGGCACGATAAAATGGTGATTCTCTATTTTTTAACATTTTAAGATGGTCGTCTAGAAAGGGAGTATTATATGTGTTTCTTCCCGCGAAGCTGCTTTTACGTGAATAGTAGTAACAATTGGACGAAAATTACGTTGTTACAAATATGTTCCAGTTCCAAAATGGCGGTATCCAAATCACGTGACCATTCATAATCCTATATACGACGTTCAAATCCAAACCACGTAATTCGAACGCGCGCTGCACACAACTTGTGTAGCTATCGGTTTGATATTATCTTGTGATAGTATTTTGTCTACATTCAATTTACAATTCATTTTGACTCGTACTTATTCCCGCTAAGAGAAACTAACAAGAACAAGTCAGCATGGCATCTCAATATGTGCAAAATGCTAGGATCACACATGAACGCATAAAATGACGTTACCCTTCTATAATGATGGGTTGTTTCGATATCTTTTCGCATATTCTGTCGTATTTGTTCTGTCGATGAAATAAATGGAGACGTGCGGGTTAATTCAAATAATTAAATAGACGACTGAAACATTGCATCATAGAATGATCTGTGAATACCCTGCTCGTTTTTGTTTTACTCACGTAACGTAATGAATGAAGCTACCCTGTTGATTTGTTTAATTGAATGCACACTGCTTCAGTCACTATAATTGCGCAAGTATGTACCGGAAACGGTACATAGAGTAATACAATCATTTAATCTGAGATTGGTGACTGTTCAGAGCAGGGTAACTCAGGAACCGGAAGTTTAAATATTCAAGTATGGTCACCGAACATGAGCTTAATCTGCCATTTTTTATTAACGTGAGGCTTATAACATTCTGCTTACATAAAAACACACTACGCCTTATGAAATAAATTCAGAATAAGGCACATGTATTGATAACAAATCCGATTCCGTCTCCAAAAGTTGTCTTGTATCATATTGGCGATCCGCTCCGCTAGGATTGCCCTTATAATCACTTTTGTCGTTTTGTGTGTGTGTGTGTGTGTCTGTGTGTGTACATTTCCAGTGTTCCAGTGTTCACGTATTATTTCTTCTGTGATTTTTTTGGCTTGGCCGATTTCGTTCAAACTTGGCAGGTAGGTCACACCTTAACCCTAGTTATAAGGAAAAATCTGGAAAAATTTTTTGGCCCACCGTTGCCATAGCAACAGCCAAAAAACTGATTTTTGGATAGCTTCGCGCCAAATGTATCTCCTCCTACAAATTTGGGATAAAATACTTCAAACATAGCTCATTCTACTCAGCTTGAGTGTGGGCACAAAGTTACCATTTGAATTTTTGATATCTGTTTTCATTACCGAGAAATTTGACCCCAAAGTTGGGGTAACTTTTCACCAGCAACGGCTCGGCTGGTTTTGTTCATACTTCACAGGTAGGTCGTGCCGTCACTAATTGGAAAAAAATCCTGGCCCACCACTGCCATTGCAACATCCAAAAACTGATTTTTGAATACTTTCACCCCAAATGTATTACCTCCTACCAGTTTTGTACACAGTCAGCTGGCATCGGTGTCGCTGGGTGTATATGATAAAGGGAAGTTGTGCAACCAAATTTGCCGAGTTCGCAGTTTTTCGCCAATAAAAAAATAACTAAGGCAACAACTCACGGTTTTTCAGCATTTTTGTAATAAAGACATTATTCTCTATCAATAATCCGCCCAAAACAGGAACATTTCTACTAATTCTTGTGTTTTTTAGACGTTTTTCGAAAAACCTGCTATTAGGCTGCCAAAGTAGAACATTCCGGAGGGGGCGAAAGGGAAGAGCCAAATTTAACGCGTAAAAATAGAACGCGTATTTTGACCTCTATGCAGTCGTTGCCAAAGAGCCCTGCGTCCATCGCCTGGCGATGCTCTTCTGTTTCACCAGTTGCGTTTTTTGACTAAAATTTGGGCAGTACTGTCAGTCACGAAAATTGATGAATAAATTAATACACATAAAATATGAATCACGGGCTAATTCAATGGTCACCGAACACTCCACTACTAAACAATCTGTGGCAAGATAGTAGCGTACTGTATATTTGACCTAGATTTGACAAGCGTGGTACAGTTTTTTGCGCGTGTCCGTAATAACGCGCACAAAGGATTGTGGGACAGAGTCCTTTATTTGCTGGCATTCTTGACTTTTGACTGCAGTTCTTTTTTTATATTTTAGAGTAAATGCTTCTGATATGCTCTTAGGTTGCTTAATATCCGTCTGAAATTCTGGACTGTGGTCATATTTTTCGATTAGGAGTCGTATATTTAAATTACTCACTGTGACTAGTGTTTTGCCGTATGAAGTATACTGTTATGAAGGTCAACACACTGCAATTTAGGTAAATATTTACCATTTCGTTATTTCATTATTTCATTATTTCGCTTTCCAGCATTTCCGGGAAACGCTTCATTCAAAAAAATGCTATCGCAAAACTTTTGGAAATAATAAATGTAACAGCAGAATACGTCCTAGCACAGTCACTCTACTAGGTGAGAGTAACTGTGGTCCCAGTACTAAACTAAGTGACTTCTAAAGACTGAATGGTGTTTGCGAACTTCGTATTAGTTATAAACCGACGTCAGCTTCACGTTTATGTCACCATGGAAACAGCCAAAAAACATGTTGCTTGTTTTTGAGCGGAGCGGATCGCCAACCAGCCTACCGGCTTGTACTGATTCTTGTCATTTTATGTAAATGAAGCAATGACGTCATATTCCCATCGTCGTTTGAAATGTGTGTCAAAAATATGCCACAACAATACAAAACGTGTCAACCTTTGGTAAAAACGCCAATTATCTGGTATTGTCATGGTAACGTCGCCGACGCTCAAAGTCTGAAAGAACCATCATTTATATCAAGTCGTTGACATTTCTGATTAATGATACAATGATCATGCGTTCCCACATTTTAATCTGAAATGTCAAGAAAAATTTGACCAAGCAAAATGAAAGACGATTTATGGAAGCTGTGGATGATTGGGCTATTTTGAACGAACACATGACATTTTCAGGTGAGAGAAAGCATAGAGTCTGTAACCTTTATCTGTTTCATCTTGACGTCAATAGCGTATTCAGAAACTCATTTAAGCTGCGAATAACATTCACAGTGTCCGGCTCAACCACTGCGTGAATACGAGAGCAATAACCACATTTTGACAAATACTCCCCACGCGTACCATCAATGGATTGTTATTATTAATGGGCACACCTGTGGATAGCGTGTGAATTGATGATGTCTCACTCAGCGTGCGTCTGCAATTTTGGTGAAATTATCTTCAGTGAATGTCTCTCAAAACTTGTTGTACCTTACTTTAGATCAAATATCGAGTAATTTTCTTCATCTTCTTTATTTATTCTCTTTCTCAAACTCCAAACCAGCGAAGTCATAAAGCAAACGTTTCAATCCATGGTTTAAAGTTTATGTTGTTGAAGACTAGGCGTGGTGATTTATCGATGCACGTTTTAGCTGACTGGCATACGTGATTTATAGCATATCACGCCTGATACAATTTGATCCGTAGTCTGAAATTGTTATATCATTAAAGCTGTCATGCATGCTAAAATGGAGGCATCGTGAGGCCACTGATCAGACTACTTATTAATTTCCTCTATACATTGAATTTACATTTTTTCATTTGTCTCAATGCAACGATATTCTGTTGCATAGTTTAAACTCACCATTGACTCAAAGTGTCTAAATATTCATTTACACAAACTCTGATTGGGTAATCGTTACATGACGTAATTTATTCATCATTATTAGTAAAATATGAATCTATATTAATCTCAACTACGTGTAGGTATTGGCGTGTGAATGATCCACCACGAGCAGAAAATAGCCCATTTAACTTATCTTAAGCTGCGTCTATGATTGCATAATTAAGCAGAAAAAACATCATAAGCAATCGAAATTGACGATCATAAGCAGGAAGTAAAATCGTGATCCGAGGAACACAAATCAATGTATAACAGACGTAGGAAAAAGATATATCAAACTCAAGTCGTAAATGTCAAGCAGATTGAGCTAAACCTACGTCACGCTTGTACATTTTAGTCATAATCATATAGTTCATGTCAGACAAATATCACTGACAGATGTCTCCTCTCTGAAATCAAACTTGCAATATAAATACACGATTATTCTGCAATGTAAGTACTAATACGTAATATCGCGTTGTTTTATTGTAGAGTTTAGATATTCAAAGATCAATCAATGCTGCTCCTTTGAACTGTTTCAGTGGTCCATTTACTCATTTTAATTAAGCTCCACGTCTCATTTACATATTCAAATTAATTGGCAATATACTACAAGTACCAAACGAATGTGTTTCGTATATCACAACCATTATTATACATCTGTCACCGTAACGCCACAAGTTACACCGTGCCGTAATTTTGCGGTATTTTACGGGGTATTTCATCCTACCTTACAAGGAAATGCGAATTCCAAATATGGAATGATTACGCACTTAAGCGTCCTCTAATAATAAAAAACAAACATGACATCTAGGTTTGACCGGAAAGGTTTGACCGGACTCTACACAAAGAAGTTCGCTGATTCTGTTTTAAACTTTTAAAATTTCGGCATTCCCATGATGTATCCTTGGAAGGAAAAGATGTATAATAATAAGGTTATTACAAGAATACCTCAAAGTATGCACTCTGATAGTACGCCGCTGCGCGTCAGTCGATAATGCAGCTGTAATATTCTTCGTGCATACTTTGAGGTATTCTCGTAATAACTTCATATTATCAAACCCATACTACTACTAATATAAATAATTAACTCGTATTGTGCTTTTTACATTACAAGAAACATCACAAAAGCATCAGCAATGAACAAAACATGATATTTATACACCGGCCAAGTGATTGACAGCGCAGGTAGCCAATCAGCGACCGCGTTGCAGCTGATGATTTCTTGTATTAATAAGAGACAAACTATTGTGTTAATGGCCATAATTCCCGACTGCAAACTTGAAAGCAGTAACACTGAAAGTTTCAGTGTGATGTTGAGTAGGTGGAGTTATTTTGAGCCGTGATGTCGTAAAGCAGGTGTGGTTCTGACTCCCGTGAGTTCAGTGTCAACATATGGTGGACATAGAGGAATTATTTATTGATTGGAGGAAATTATGTTGACCTTACGTGGCACTAACATTTTCATACAATGATAGGTTGATGTCCTTATGAACATATGTATTTTCAGTGCTGATTTAAAATATAGAGCATTTAACGCATACGTCAGACTGCATAGCTGCTCCCACATTTTTTGGTAAAAAACTACCAATTATTTTCGAATGCTTCAAGTTGTAATGTCATCAAAAATGTGTTTGAAGTCTTTGAAATGTTAAATAATATGTGCACTATAATAAGTACAACAGCTATGGAATTCGTAATAGCTGAACAACGCAGTCCATAGCTTTGGTTGTGATTGAATTTTCAGCATATTCAGTTGTCAAGTCACCAATTTCGCACGTAGGATTTATCTGCTTGATGATTGAATGCGAACTATATTACAAAATAAATATTCAATGTGAAGTATTGTTCATTAAAATTAATAGGAGAGGCACACTTGACTCTTGGGTTGTTTTCTGAATAGGCATTATGCCTCTCCTATTTGATATAGGACGACTATTTTACTCATGTTTCCGAAGTGTCCAAGTGAACGTCGAATATTACGTACTTGGTTAGTTGTACCCCGGAGCAGAATTCGAACAGCATTTATTGTAGTGAAGAACATAAATAACGATGCCATGAACCAGGGTTCGATCAGCGAACGGCGTAACTTTCAGATTTTACTTTCAGCCGAATTATTCAAAATGAGGAATTTTTGTCAACTTTAACGCTTTTCACTGAAAATCCTGTCTTGTTTTGAGTGGTTAACTCCTAAAACAACTGAGTCATTTTCAGTGTTGGTTTTTAGTTGAAATGTCTTAAAATCAATGAAATGATTGTCATTCCACCTAGCTCTCTATGTTTCTCTTGTTCTAAGATATTTAAATGACCCCCCCCCCCTTCCCAAAGTAAGAAATTAACTGTTCAAGACATGTTGACCCACTAAATCCAAAAACTTGAAAACCCCCTGAAATAACGATTTTCGAGTTGACATTCAGATGTGACAATGTAAAATTTACTCAGGTTAGTAAATACCAATCGAATATGAAGTTATATGTACAGGGGTTACGGACCCGACTAGTTTTGATGAACTATATCTGTAATCCGCACCAAAAAAAGGAAAGTATTCTAAGTAGAATTCATAATTTATTTATATATTTTTACTACAATTTCTATATTTCTATTTTTTTGGTGAAATAAATTTCATTCATTCATTCATCCACTAATTTATATCCCTAATAATGATACAATTGTCTTCTGTTGCAAAATCTAAAATCTAAATGATGTTCATTTATTCAAATATAATTTGAGTACTTGTATACTACACATTTTTACCGTGGCCTTAGATCAGCTACATAGAGGCCTGAGAAAATAAATACAATTTATATGCAATTCCTCAAATACACGCATTTCAGTAGTTCACTTCAGGTGTATTCCACAATGTCTATACATTAGATGATTGCATAAAATCAACTTGATTGGAGACAGACTAGGCAACCAGGCTAGACAAAGCATTCACTCTCAGATCACAATTATACAGAAAAAATACAAGCACATACACTTGTAGTAGGTTGTTGTAAACGAAATAGGGCCATGTAATTGGTAAGATATTCACATTTTATTAATATGGGCGTTTAAGTAGTTGAAATTGAATGGATGGGTCTGCCTTTGTTTTAGTTTAGATTGAACCAATTCTTCATAACATGCAGGGTCGTGGTGTATTTAATTCTAGCCAAGTGTCTCCAGGATGAACATAGGATTGTGGAAAGAATGTGGAAACTCAAGTAAAATTGAATTGTTGATAAATAAATGGCCTCAGATTACAAATAAGATAAAATTACTTTACTCTGATTCCCAACCAGTTGAACTGTTGTCGTTCCAAGTTTATGCTCAGGCAGATTTCTTCAGTTTAGTTTAGTGCTCGACACAGAATACATTTTACAATGTCAAGTGAAAAGGCTGCATGGGTCGACCAATTTCCTCCGTCATATAGGACAATTGACAGTTTGTGTTAGCATCTAATTTCTGCTGTTCACAAAATACAATGCCCACTCTCTGATGTTGAATTTAACATTAATTTTCACGTGGTCCAGAACACTAAGGAGATTAATTATCAATAGCTTGTGGACAGGATGTGCATACAGTAGATAGTTTATGATTTGCAAGCACATTATCGAGTCATGATGTTAATAATGCAATAACAATTACTATAATCTATAGACAGATAACTATATCTATTATAGACAGATACACATGACTTTTGAACAGGATGTGCTAACAGTTTATATGGAATTTTAGTTTTAATTAGCCCCCCTCCATTTTGACATAGTTCATTCACGTTCAACAGTAAAAAACAAAGTTGTCTTCTTTCTTGACTTAAAGATGTTATAGATTTTCGCGAAAGCTTAACAGAAAAAATTGTAACTTGTTAATAGCACATGAATGTTTAAGTAAATGATACTCATATTTCGGAAGGCTGGGACCTGGCCCAGTTACATGCATGATTCAATATAACACCGATGTAAGGCAAATGCTCTATAAGAATATTAAAGTTCTTGTATTTTCCCCAAATCGTGTGTTTGTTTAAGTTTGATCAGAATCATGAATTTATTTTTTGCGAAGGGTTTGCTTATATATTGCTATACAAGGTCGTATAAGTAAAAGATTTTGTATCGTGGCCCAAATGTTAAAAAATAAACGGGATATTACTTTATGTAGATTATGAGATTAATACATAGAAATTCATGTAGAAAAAGAAAAACATTTGTCCAATTAAAATTAATAATGTTTTTTTTATAACACAATGTTCCTGGAACTATGTGAACACAATTTTAAAAGTAGAAAAGGGTAGTATGGATGATTGTTTCAGGATTTTTCCCTACGCTAATGGACAAGCAATAGAACGTGTTTTCTTCCGCGACCACTTCGAACCAACCGGCGTTCGTGAAACTGTATTGATTAATTATAAGGGATTGCAAAAAATTGCAATAATTTGTAAGCTATAAAACATATAGGTAATATGTCCGATCAATACACTGATTCATATAATACATGAAATGTACACACACAAAACAGGATGAATCATTCACTGGATGACGAGTGGCAATCACAAATTTGAGTTTATTAACTTTTATTTACCGAAAGATATCACATGTGCTAACAAATAAACTAATTTTACAGAACTTTAATCGGAACAAATGCTGCCGGGGAACTCTGTTTTGCCTGAACTGGTTGATTGTCTGAATGGACACGAGTTTTCTATACTTCTTTAGATTTACTGATATATATATTACCAAGTTGTTAAATTCAAATCCTTTGCACAACAAAGGAAGTGGAATATTAGATAGCCATGAGGAATAACACAATTGACAAACATTTCAGAAAATGCAGTTTGCATGTTATTTCTAACCAATTTATACAAGGCACTATTACAAAGTGTATTAATATAATGTCTTATTTGGTTAACAATCCAAATGTATCTTTCCATGGCTTGGTTTTTCATTTGTAATGTAATACATCTTATTTTTATTTCATCATATATCATTCAATTATGTTGTTTCATTTAAAAAACGAATAGTCTAAATGAGGATACTTTTCTGTCTTGTCTGCAATCACATATAAATCGTTTTGCAATGATTACAACGTTATTCAAAATACTTGGATATATAAAATATTTGGCAATTGTAAATACATAATATTCGTTTTGTCCCACCGTTTACCCACCATTAAATATATGTGTATATATGGATACTGTTTGATCTACCAGAATATATACAACGCAACAACCTTATCAAAATAATATTTTAATTTCTTAGAAAGTATAATACTTGCATTTACAACTCCCACGCTTGTGTTACTTAGTAGGTCTAAACATGCAAAACCACTAAACCACAGAAGTATTTGAACAGTGCATGCATATTCAATTGATACGTGAAATATTAAAATCAACCGTGCTCATCAGATCGTTACAACAAACAGTGTGTATTTTACACAACCGTTTTCAAATACTCAATTACCAAGGCATAACAAAATGACTTGTCACTTGTCCTAGGTGACGAGAATGCATTCATCATCATTATATATAAGCATATGACAGTCATCGTTCAGTATGCATGCCAGCATTACGACATTTCACTGTGTCAATATGCAGGCGCCAACTAAACTCGCATTTTCTCGATGTGAATGACGCCCGATTTTTTAGTAGCTACGATTGCCGCCATATTTTCAATGCAATATCTTGCGACTTTACATTTAGTTTTCAGTAATTTCTTTGTTAATTTTTCTACCAAACAGAAACAAATTGGTTGCCAATTGGTTGGTTGCAGGTTTTGATCATTTTTTAAAATATAGACATGATTGTGAAAGGTGACAAAGTTGACCTTGGGCATTCAGAAGGTTAGTTGAACTTGGATAAATAACTTCGAGTATTGTCCTGAATCATTGCACGTAAATAACACAGTGTTGTTGTAGTCTGGCGCATAACATAGTATTACTTTGATAGGTAATACTCTACGCAATGCTTTTGATTTCTGATGAGGACTATTAATCTAAAACACATGCGCTTCTGTATAGCTGATTATTATAGGAATAGTCTTGAGATATTTATTTTTGGACGTCATCCTTTTATTTTTACATTGTTTTGGCAAGAAACGGAATTGCCTGTCCACGTCATCATCGTCAAAATGAGATATGGATTAATGGTAAATGGTGTGTTATTTATATGTTAGTCCCAGAGGCATCGTTTACGTGGTAGATATTGTTCTGATATCAGACATTTGCATGCTGGTTTGTAAATATGTAAACAAATGACGTCACAGCACGACAGTAATGCGTAGAATCATGCGTAAACGAGCATTTGAACAATAGTACAATTCGTCATTCTGGAAAAGCATGTCCGATTTAATGAATGTCGGTCAAATAGATCGAGCTAATCAACATTGAACATTGCATAACTCAAAATTAATTATTAATTCTTAAGTAAAGCTAACGTAAACAATGACGACATCGAGTGATGACGTAAACAGGTGGTGCTTTTCACTAACACGTGCGTATCATGATTTATTCTCGCAAGGATTGGCAACTCACTGCAAGCGTTGGTGGCGCTGCCTACTGGGGGGACATCGGAGACGCAGGTGCCCAGTAGCATTGCTACGACCCGAATGGAACAACTAACATCTGCTTCCCAACACGTGTACGCAGCACACATCTATAAGGTATGTGTTTATCATTGCTCTCCGTCAAATATTGTCATTCCGACTGCAATTGATTACAAAGTAGCCCTTCATCATAGTGAGCTCAATCTCTGGTCACAATTGTCATCAATTGCTTCTCATTGAATGCTGTTAGCTTCCCACTGAGGTTAGGATTTCGGGGTTAGCGTTCGAATATAAGACCAACTTAACGCAGGATTATCTACAGTAAAAGGTGTATGAAGATTGCATTCGTTAAATAATTCAGTTGGTCACGATCTCGCGTAAACTATGGCAAGCTGATCACGACCAGTCAGAGTCTCCTGCCGCTTTTAATAAATTACCATCGGTGTGAAGCGTATCACTCTAGTTACAGGCAATGGACACTGCGTGCTGAAATTAAAAACGACTAGAGCCTCTACCTACAACTGATTTTAATCAGACTGGAACTATGGTTTCCTCCTCAAAGTGATGACGTTAACACGGGACAAAATAGATTACCAATTTCTACTTGATAAATATTAGGTGTTGTCCGCCTGTCTGCCTGTGCGACATCGGGCATATGGCATACTACGGTAGTTAGGGAACTTGTAATACGAACTATATTCCGTGAAGGTGCCAACGTACAACGATTTTCACCATGGCGTCCTTTTAAAAGTCTTTCAACACCCCTGGATGTTTATTACCCAGCCAAGTAAGCATCCCGTCGTTATTTGTGTGGAGAACCTGTGCATGCGAACGTATCCATCTCCCGAGGCCATTCGAGTAAGTGTATTTTTGTTCGCGTTCGTTGTCAGTGTATGTAAACGTTGTATTTAAACTCATAAAAGGTTCTGCCTATACTAACGATGAGATATTGTGTTGAAGGTCAATTTCAGCACAGATTAGCGATACTTCATCTTGCCAAATTTATGGTCTGTTTCGCTGAGTGTTTGTGCGAGTAAACTGTGCAAATATGTGACGTCACAGACACGTTGCGCTGTTCCGTGGGTCAATTGCAGTATGTAATTAGTGTCCCACGTAGTTATAAAAAGCAGTATCCTGCATAACTTTCGAGAACCGTGTAACATTCATATTTAGCGGTTTTTTTTGACATCTGACATTGACATTTTGAGTCAATATTTATGTATATATTATGTATTTATATAATAGGGGATTTTCCGTACAATTGCGAGATCTCGCGAGATGTATGAAAAACGCGCGTCGAACGTCTGCCGCAAAAATCGAACGATTTGATTTTGAACTAGAATTTCTTTATTTCGTAACTCACATCGACCGGCCGATCTTCGACAGAGGAATATTGCTTTCGAATACCTTTACTTAATCAAAATTGCCAATCATCAAATGTGAACAGCACATTATTAAGCATGGAAATGTCACCCAAAATACTTCGCGTTTGTCGAATCCCACGCGATGTCTGACGCCACTACGACGCTATGACCTTTGTTTGTCCTGTTTTTACGTTCGATTTCACGCATAACGCGTGATTCTCGCAGTGCACGGAAAATGGTCTATTGTGTGTTCCCGCCTCCGTGTCCAATAGAATTTATTCTTAGGTTCGAACGACATCAGACGTATTTTCTATTTGTCGCCATAGTGATACAGCATCAGTCAGTGTGTAATCGTTTATATATAATTGCACCTTCACTGTATTTAAAATAGCAAAAACTCCTCGAGAAAAGTGGCACGAGTCTTGACTAATAATGCCATGACACTCGTGCATGAGACATGATTGTCTTGTTTCTATTCAAATTGTTTAAGACGGTGTGAAAATGGCAATACGTAATTGTTGAATGTTTGTCATACCACCCAATTATATTATGACAACTTATACATTCACTGAGTCGCCTGCGTAAAAAGAACTGATTGACGTCACATACTTTCGATTTTAATTGTCCTTCTGTAATTGTGTTCTCACAACGCAAAAATATCAATGTGTACAATAAAAATAAACTAGAGAAATAGCCATTTCGACCTAAAATACATCTACATATATTATATGAACCACGTATCATAACGAGCTTCTTTTTTCAAATTCGCGAGCACACGCGCGTGACCTAAGGAACAGTCGAGTGAACACAAAACTCACTCGTAATTTTAGCTTGGTTAGTAACTCACGTGAAATTAATTTTCAAATTTAATGGAGCGTTAAATCGAATGCCGTTGAAATATACTGTCAATTCTTATCTTAATTACGAGGCGAAAAAAATGAATTATCCGTAATTTTAATTAGATAATGTGAACTATTAACTCCCCTTGTCAAGTGTTACTTTATTCAAGCCGATCATGTTTCTTGTTAAAATTAAGGAGACTACGTAGTACTCCCACCGGAACAGATGTAATATTGAATCACAAGGCCTGTTAGTATAATTAAAAAGTATATTTCACGGTACTGCATGTAGCTTGGTGGTAGTAATTATGTAATAGAAAATACACGAGTGGAGTGCATTTGTTCACATATTTGACCGACGCGATTGCCAAATATGAGAGCGAATTCATGAAAATACGTCAACAACACCTGGAGTTTGTTCTGGCCAATCACGTTCAATTAATTATGATTGTATACATGCGCGTGTGATCCGGGCATTGTTTCATTGTTTCTATTTACGTATTAAAAATATCGCAGATGGGCGACGTTACACTGCATATTTATGACAACATTAATTTTGAACTAAGCGAATATTAAAGCTGTGAGGTTTCCCGCGCGTTGGTTGGTCCCGGCTTCCATACATATACGCAGGTGTTGCTATGCAGTTGCTATGCAGTCATGATGAGAACCAGTGAACCACATGGATTTACTGTTTGCTAATTCAGCCCCCAAAATAAATAACATACTCAACCGCAAGCAAAAGTCGCATAGGGGAATTTACACTACACTACATAGTCAAATCAGTGAGTGAACGATATATAGACCTCGTACTGTACACGAGGTGATGTCAGGTGTTTCGAAAAGAGTGAGCACATCCTGTTCCACAGGAGGCATCCGCCATTTATCATTCTGAGTCATAATAATGTGGTTTCTGTACAAAAGCTGAGGTCTACATCAGACAAATTACATTAATGCCTTCTGAGATCTGTTTTGTAATAGTGCTATTGTATTTAACCACAAGCTCATTATATCACAAAACATGTTGAATGTTAAGGCGGGAGGGTCGTCACCTGCACATTTGTGGGAATTGCGTCCTGAACGACGTTAACAATACGCACTAAAAACGCAAAGGCTCATGGGTAGACGCTTGTTTGTAAACAATGACATGCTATGGCCATCTGATGCATGCGCAGGTGACGACCCCCCCCCCCCCCCCCGCTTTAAGGCTTGTTGTTTTCTTAAAAAAAAACCTGGTTTAACAGTTCGAACGAAGTAAGACTCTTATAATGTCTCTTATATAAATACAGGACCGAGCGCTGGGAAAATCATACCCCATATGTAGGAGAGAGTGGGAAATTGTTGCCATTCAGGCTATATTAATTTACAGTTTCTAATAACTCACCAAGATTTTTTTCAAATATTCAGGAATTTGCATATACATTGACAACTTGAATTTTCTCAACATAGATGAATGGATACGAAACCGTGCGTTCGGTCGGTGCATCGATTAATAATACTATTACGATATTGTAAAGCCACGTACTAATTCAATCAATAACAATCCGATGTAACACCAGAGTGGCTTTGCTCACAGACAGTGTACATATTTCATGGCTGATTCGTTTTCTAAATTAGCTCAAGAGCGATTACATTGGCCCTGAAATATGTGTAGATGTTTAGTTACATTTTCAGCAATGTCTACTGACCGTTAAATTTGATTAACTACGCCCCTTGCATTTTCTATCAGAGTACACCGGTTTCTTTTTTTTTCCAAAGCTACTTATACTTAGAGGCGTCTTCATAAAATATTGAATATTTCTGTGACGCTCTCATTTGCCAGATCACGCGAGATTTTGCAAGGTTGTTACTTTGTGAAAACTGTATACATTGTTTGCACGTGCATGATTAATTATGCATCAACTATCGAGTGCCCAATGACCTATAACCTTTGAACTCTGTTCAATGTAATAAAACAAGTTATAAACCGCATTTAGTAAATAACGAAGTAAAAGCTTAGCATTTTATTGTAAGGATTATATTTTATCATACAAAAAGTACTGGTTCCGATGAAATAATAAACTTTGAAACGCGCATGCGCATTGTAATATTGATACGTACTGTTAAATGAATGTGTTTTGTTAAATCAAAGGGATATTTTGTTGTGAATACGGTGTTTTTTATCACAGTACTGGGAAATTGCTAGTCATGTTATCCATATTACTGTTTTAATTGGCTGTGTAAATGCATCATAAATATACCTGCTAAAAATTACGAGCTTTTGAAGACAATTTCATTCTATCCGAATACTAATTAGCGTGGACGCGGGTTTCAGTAAGGATCCAATGCATCAAATGGCAGAATTGAGCGATGCGTCGTCTTTTCGCATCATCAGAAACGATTAGACAAATAACTGAGTTAATTGCGGTACAATAACCCAACCGCTTGCAGCATATATGTCATTAAAAGCAAGACTGTTATGAGGGCATTCATTAACTAATAGTTTTTTAATTACGAGAGGTGGCTGTGACATTAATCCTATTAATATAATTACAAGTAATGAATTTCGAAAAAAGGCAACGTGACGTTATTCCCAATATTATTATTTTTTTTCATTCGCTGATATTTTACATCTAATAAATTCACCGGATTCCGGAAAAATATGAAAAATCGGTATTGATACTGCTAAATTAACTGAAACCATGGCAACTGACAGGCAATGTTCACCGGGAATGTACATAATTACGAAATCGATCAAATAATCCTTTCTTCCCGGAGAGAAAACAGGAAAGAAAATCGGATTTTTTTTTCGAATGATGTTATTTTCAGCAGTAATAAGTTGACGATGTCGTGATCGCTCCATGTCCGGTTACAGAGGCGACATCTTGCACTGATTACATCTCCTTGTATACATGTGTATGAACACATAATATGAAAACCTCGCAACCTAGTTGTCGAATATCGCACAATAAGTCTCTAGTTTTACTATGGCACTTGATATCACGAATGAATCCAAAAGGTCATATAGCACCACTCTGATTGAATGTGTAATTTGCGACGGTACATATATACTATGTAATCAAACGACGCAACCACTTAAACAGACTCCTTATGTAAAGTATTGTGATAAATTATCTCCGTCTGACTCAGTATCATATAGGCAGTGTATTTTAAGTTATTTTTATTGAGCCCTAAGTATGACAGTTGGCAAGGACCCTCGCGTACGATGTCTAGACGTTTTTTCGATACTTTATCAGTCTGTCTTATACAAATACACCTAATAATCGTTAAAGTACCATTTAAATATATCGCCCGTTTTTTTGCCATATGCTCATATAATTCGAATTAAACAGCATGGTCACTGAACTAATTTTTGCACAAAAATGTGCCAAACATTTTTTAGAGTAGTTATAATATGATTGTGTATTCATGGTTATTTCAAGTTATTGGGGAATTCTGACGAAAACTGGAATAATGCTTTAAACATGAACTCCAATAGAGATAGTACCCCAAAAGCCTATATATTCATTTAAAAGTTTAAAAGATGTTTATAAAAATTATGTAACACTTTTGACACACAAACGTGATAGTTTTACGTTCTTATTCAAACAGTATTTGCTTTATACAGTGAATAGTATTTGCAGTTATAGGAAAAAAATTTAATTGTACGTTTTTTCATTCATCGCATTTTTCGCTCTTATTTAATAGTATTTGTTTCGTTCGCATCACTCTCTTATCATACAAAAAAACTTTACATTTTGTATTTTTAAGTTCATCGTATTTCCCCTTCCTCTACCAAAACCAGATAATACATGATTAAATTAATTAATTAAGCTTCTTTGGCAACACAAATAATAATATGTTTTTATCATTTTCATTGAGAAAAACAGTACACAACATTACAAACGAAAACGAAATTATGATCAAATGTGCATTTGCTTACTTATCTAGTATTTATTTATTTATTTATTTGTTTATTTTTCAATGCAGATACAACTAGCTGTGTGTATGATTTTAAATAAATATAACTATCAAAGGACACAACAATTATATACAATGATTAGAACATATTTTAGGATTTACAAAAACGACAGTCAATTTAATTTTAACATCCGTGCTTTCTCTAAGTCAGTACACAATCGGGGTTCACGTGTCAATAAGTAGCTTTAGATGGTCGATCTTAACGCCGCAATGGATGCCTGTCTGTGCAGTGACGAACTTGGCAGGTATGGTGTCGAGCTATAATATAATAATCAAATATGCACATGCGCACTAAATATGTTCAATATCAACAGTATGTTTTATGTTAGTACGCAAGTCGCCAGGTGACAACAATAATGAATAGTACTCATAAATTCGTTTTATGTGTTTTTTTTCTTTTAATAAGTTTTTCGTTTATTTATTAAATACATTGCAGAAACATGCATAACAAAATGACGCAATTACATACCAACAACGGTATTGCAGTATACATTGCTCTATTTATAACCTGACCGTCAACTTTTGGACCACGATGTTATTATTGCTTGTTAATATCGGGTTTCGTGTTCCGAGCTTCACGGATGTTTTAAGCCTATATAAATGCACAGGTTTCACCGGATATGAATGCATTAATGTACATGTATATTTAACCGAATTTCAAACAATATACATGCTAAAACGACATTCACTGCCTTTAATACTGTACTAGATTTGTAACAGTTTGGGTTTTTTTTGTTACTAATGTAATTTGTTTCTTCTGAATTCAACAAAAGCCTCAGAATTATTATTTATCTGCTTAAAGATCAGGTGTCAAGAAACGTCAGATTATAGTAACTAGATAAAATCGAAGCCATACTTTGTTTCCATTAGAATTGAATTAAAACCTAATGTGTCTTAACATGTTCCAGGGTCATGTATATATTAACAATTAGATGCATAACACTTACAACGTGTGTGAAAACTGAATAAATAGCGCCATCACAATTAATCAGCAGATACGTATTTGTCACAATTTATATAAACTTCGATCTCTTTAAAGTGGGGGAGTCGTCACCTGGGCATGCGTCAGATGGCCATAGCATATCATTGTTTACAAACAAGCGTCTACCCATGAGCCTTTGCGTTTTTAGCGTGTGTTGTTATCGTCGATTGGGACTCAATTCCCGCGCGTGCGCAGGTGACAGCCCTCCCGCTTTAACAAAATGTAGATGACGTGCATAATAAATTCTTCTTTGTCAAAAGGGATATCAAAGACTCGACTATATATGGGATAAAGCCCGAGTACAAGGACACTTATAAAATATAATAATATAAAATCCGATCTAAGATTAAAAGTCGAGGAGCAAAGGACATTTTATCGCGGGAAGGACGTTATACTCAGAGTCCGAATACAAGGGCCCTATCAGACTTAAAAAAACACCGCCCAAACCAACTATAGATATATGTTTTAGAGGTTTTCTTGTACAGTAACTTTTAAAGCCATTCAGTGTGTCATGTTAACATTCTGCACGGTTTTGTTTGATGGGAAAGTCCTAGAACAGTTATCACACATGTCTTGAGCGTTGGGGGGAATGAGTTGTCACTGTCCTCACATAATTTTCCAGGTAGTTCAATGGACGAGGTGTTTGAACCCAGCTATTGCGTCACTTCAACCTAACACAGTAAAACTCGGTCAGTGTTTCATTATTATTATCTCGAGATCTGTACAGCCTAGAAGAACAAAAGCTTATACAATGTTCTTAGACGTTTATTCAAATTCTTGGAACATCCTATGAGAGCAAAGAGATTTGTTTTAAAACAGGAGATTTAGTAGTATATATTGTCATTATAATTTGAACTCAGAAATTCAATTAAAAATTAATACAGCCGGAATAAGTGAATCATAAACAAACAAAGAAACAAGTAAATTATATCCGGATATTTTCACGCATGCAGCAAAGCAAGCACTTCTAATTGAACGTTATTCGATTGTTTGCTTGGCTTCGCTTACTTAAAGATATACGTATTAGGAAATACAATAACAAACAGTAATATATAACAAAGCAAATCCGTACTAAATTACAGTGATGAATAAGTCAGAAATATAATTTGTACACTTTGTGATACGAGTAAAAGATTACCAGATAATGTGATTAATGCAACTCATCAGACTTAGAGAAATGCTTCGCCATCAAGGCGAGTTGTTACACACTTCCATGTGTAGTAGTCTCTCACTTTAGTTTTTGTTAATAGGATATACACTACATTTTCACCCACCGTTTTCTCACTCAACGCTGTCAAAACACATTGCACTACACAGAAATAGCGTTGTAGAAAAACATTAGTATATATTAGGTAATACTCTATGTATCTATGTTATGTTATATATAATAGTAATTCACCGTGAAAACATTCCCAAGGTTTTCTCACTCATCTCGTCCTTGTAACAGACTCAACGCTGTCGGCGAGAATTAAAACGTACCAACATGAAGCAAGAAACGACCGGGAAGACATTAGAATATTATGACCCTGTTTTGTGATATAATGTGGCCGTTATCTTTTACCTGTGAAATAATGGCCGATTCGAATTATAGCGACTCACTTTAAATAGATATATACGCAGTCGAATATCGATCGAGAAACTTAAATGATTAGCACCTGCGAACGTGAGGTGATTGTCGGTAACAGTGATCATCAGGACACAAACACTGTTATTCGTTTCACCTGCCATGCTGCATACTTGAAATAAATAGGACCACAGTTTTGTGATTTTACGTGAAATTTGACGTCGGTTTTTGATTTGAACTATGAAAAATAACATTTTTTTTTCAAATAATGTCTACCAATACCAATGTTCATATCAATACAGTAATTCTCTCTTGATGCTCCTCCTTCACAATCTCTCTTGCTGTTCTTACGCATTTTTTATGTATGTCATCTTGTATATTCATTCATTCATCTGTTCATTTTTTAAATTTGTATTTTCAGAAATAGTGTTTTTATTATCACATGTACAACATATATGTCTTATGGCTACTAAAATGTTTATCGTGTCTTCTTCTTTTGTTTTATGTTCTATTTTGTGTTGGTCATTTGAATCATAATCATTGTATCATTTGCATACGTATAAATTGTCATTGAATTGCTGTGGGTGCATGTTTCTACGTTATAATTGTCACGTGTTGTCGCAATATGTGTTGGTAACACGAGAATTTCTCCTCCCGTTTCAACGCTATAGGCGATTGAAAAACTGACCTGGGAGACTCATGCTTAATGACTGTTCGAATAGCATGGGCGTCAATTTGACGTGCGCACTGCATACTTATTGTATATTTGTTACAATAAATGTAATTTTGATTTAAATCTAACGTTTTCCGTCACGAGCCTGGGAGCGAACATGCGCATTAGCTATTATGTCATTAAACGCCTACACTGAATAAGCTTGTATCTACAATGGGCGGATGTGGAAGTACGTAGTATAAACTCTATAGGGGTTATGACGACATATATGTGTCTTAGGAACCTGATTCCTTCGATTCGATGAGTACGCATGCGCAACATACTCAGTGATTTATAGATCTTAAAGGCAACATTGAAAAGTGTAACATCTCTAGTTTTCAAAATCAAAAACTTATATTGGCATATTTGAGAGGGGTAAAACAAACATTTCAAAACCGATTGATTCTCTAACAAAATCAATCGATCAATAATCAAGGGATGCTTGGGTATTTTGAAATCCTAGATATGTATAAATACGTTTCGAGAAACTGAATAGGCTCACACATAGATAGCGTGAAACATGATCGGCACCCTGCCGATTTTTGCAAAACTACACAGGTTCGCTTTTAAGTTGTCAATATCAACAGTATGACGTGCATCATGATTTGTGTCCGAGAAAGTCTTCGAATTAGCCATTTTGTGTATAGTTGTGCTAAATTTGTAGTAGAAAGGTAAATATATTAGGTAAATAAAAATGTATCACGAGTCCTCTAAAATGTAGTTGCTTAGAACTTATTTGGTAAATTTGAACTGCACGACGTTAATCAAAAGGAGCGTGATATCACGTGCTTCAAAACTTTACACATTGTCTCTTATTGTAACAATTACACAACGTTTCGAGTCACAAATATTTCCAATAATGTCTACAATCAATACAAACATTTGTCAGACTAGTATGTTACTTTTTAAATCATTATGTGTTTAGTACTTTCATATAAGACGATTTCTTTATACATATTCTCGCGCACTTAGGCCGATATCGATCGAACAACATGAGTATCGCTCGTATCTTTTGTAACGACAATGATCGATGAACCTCATAAAATGAAAAGCGTTTTAAAATGTGGTCAAGATTGTTGTACTCATGTAATCACATGTAATTGGTACAGTGGATAACTGGAGACAATGAATCACGCCTCTTTCTAGTCTTCATGACATCTCGGGCTATATATCACTAGATAAACCAACATGGAAAGTCAGTCAGGTTATTATACTCAATAGAAACTTCAGTTCATGTCTGCAGCAGGCATTGGCTTATTTATCAACTTAATCAAATGTTCCTAGCCGCTTCCTTAAGTGTTGTTGTCGGATAGGTTACATGACGTCATAGGAACATCTTGCAGAAATCATGTGACAAATATAATGTCCCCCAACTCCATTAGCAAAATCAAACACGAGCAATCAATACATATTACTAAGCTAGACATAAAAAGATAACATAAATACAGTATTTAATGTACCCGCTCTTATACTTATGTTCTTTCATCAATTGCAATAAGATTATAATCAATGTACTAAGCGAGTACATTGATAAAGTGTTTCTTCTCGCTAATGCAAGTTCGCAATTCGGCATCAAGTTTATGTTTAGATATGTATATCTCTAACTATGTAATGAACTCCAACGTTTTACGGCATGGTTGACCCACTCCACATACGCCAGATATTGGTCATGTGAACGATAGTTTTGATAACCTTTATCACATTACAATGTGCACACATCCGCAGAAAAACCTTCGAGTGGAATCAGTGTGTACAAGAAAAGCGACGGTACCAAGACACGTTATATGTTTCCTAACCCTATGAATATTCATACGTTTATAAA
Organism: Saccoglossus kowalevskii; assembly: GCF_978046115.1. NCBI lineage: Eukaryota > Metazoa > Hemichordata > Enteropneusta > Harrimaniidae > Saccoglossus > Saccoglossus kowalevskii. The sequence goes on from NC_140659.1 coordinate 26,039,251, forward strand.
CACAAATCTCGAGCATGAGTGACGCGCCGACCACCGCCCTTTAACGTTCCTATTTGCATTATTAACAATGAAATGTTATTTTTATTTTACATTTGAATTGATCTTTTTTTTATCTCTCGTCGACAACGCCCCGTCCTCCTAGTTATATATATATATATAATCTTGATTTAGTACTATAGGCCATGGGCCTTACATGTACAATATTAAATATTCTTGAAAATAAATAAATAAATAAACCCTCCCTCAATCATTCCATTACATTTGAATTGATCTTTTTTTTTTATCTCTCGTCGACAACGCCCCGTCCTCCTAGTTATATATATATATATATATATATATATATATATATATATATATATATATATATATATATATATATATATATATATATATATATATATATATATATATATATATATATATATATATATATATATATATATATATATATATATATATATATATATATAATCTTGATTTAGTACTATAGGCCATGGGCCTTACATGTACAATATTAAATATTCTTGAAAATAAATAAATAAATAAACCCTCCCTCAATCATTCCATAAGTTTTCGGCGTTTCTGTAATGAAAAGAAAATAAACTTGCCTAGATTTACTAATGTATTTGAATTAATTAACGAAATAAACTTCCATCCCGCTGCTGCTGGAGAAAAGTAAAAGCGTGGAATAAATTCTTACGTAGCCTATAGCGGTAATGCATACTACCAGTTGTTATCCCCATACATTGTATATATATTTATATATGCATTCAATTTGTATGCGAAGTGTATATACAATTCACACACAATGTTCATTCAATGAATGTGGACTGTGCGTTGTACGGAAATGAATACCTACTTGCATGTAGTCCCAGACTTCATAATGGCATTGCCAAATCATAGTATGGACTTGTACGTTTATAAAACCTGTGACAATACCACTTTTGAAGCTGAAGTTATTAATTATATATAATTAGATAAATGTTGCTCGAATGTGAACATATGCCAATTAGGAACCTATGATATTAGAGATGCAAGTCAGGAACCGATGATGTCAGAGATGCCAGTCAGAAACCGATGATGTCAGAGATGCCAGCCAGGAACCGATGATGTCAGAGATGCCAGTCAGGAACCGATGATTTGAGAGATGCAAGTCAGAAACAAATGATGTCGGAGATGCCAGTCATGAACCGTTGATGTCGAAGATGCCAGTCAGAAACCAATGGTGTCAGCGAGGCCAGACAGGTACCGATGATGTCAGCGATGTCAACCAGGAACAGATACTGTCAAGTGTTATACGCTAAATTATAACATTGTGGCTCAGGAGACAAAGATGATACATACATGGGCGACATAGAACTAGAAGAACTTGGTTTCAATAGCTTTCTGTCTCTTAACAACTTGAAATGCTGAACATCTGGCAAGTGAGCAGATAGTTTATTCACTGACCAGAGAGATAAAATGAGGCGGACCAGCTGATCAGATGGTTAGAATGATGCGACCAGAAGGTTAGCAAATCACACAGTCTAGCTAACCTAATGGTTAAAATTATGTAGTCCAGACTACCAGTCGTGTGAATAGCCAGTCAGACAATGCCAACTAGACGACTGTGTGGTGTGATGTATGTGCACCACCCAACAAGAAATGGTAAAGTGAATGAAGTAGGCAAGCCAACTAGATGGTAAACTGACATGAATCAATATATGGTGAGAATTATGTAGTCTAGTCAACTAGAGGGTCAGAACTATGCAGATTTGCCAACGTGAAGTTTTGAGGGATGTGGACCAGCCTATACTACCGGCCAGAGGATCCAAACAAAAGATTTCAAACATGAAATTTCGCTATCTATTACGCCATTAGGTATGTCAATCAAGTGTTGAATATACTCGAAAGTGTATTCGAAAAATAAATAATCTTGGAATCAGACGAGAAACTTTAAATAATAGAAACACAGTGATTTCGTATTAATCTATTACGTGCATTGTACATCTATATATCGTCTGATTTAGTTATCTATAATTAAATAAAATGAAACATATATCTGTTAATCGTGCATTCAGTTGACTCTTGAGATATTCATAACGATGTGACTTGTTTTCAATTTTTTCAAACTAAGTCACGTACCATCGTTAGTCTGAACATAATTATGACTTATGTCACCACAAATATATAGTACGACAACATCATACGTTGAAGCTGACAGAGTGACGTTTGAAAATAGATATCTTAGATAACATTGCACAATAATGAATGTTTAACAAATACAACAGTGACAAGGCAAGTCCAAAGCACACGTGACATAATACACAAACGAGCTATTCAGCTCTACCGGATATGTGGCGTTTTTTTCTCCCTGCCTAATATGGTCATTAATTAAACGTGCGTTTTCGCCGTCCAAATATGTTCATCCAAAATATGTATAGTGTTTCCCAATGTCAAATATGGTCATCCATAGTATGTTTTTTTCCCCAAATGGAACCTTCGTAACAAAATGAGCAAATGAAGAATTTTTACTATCAAAATTGGCATCTATATAATGCTAACTTTTCAACATGATATATGGCCGGGTACTGACAGTCATGGCATTATGGGTGCGTGCATATTCATTAGGTGTAACCTCTTCTCTTTCTACCTACAACAACCCCTCTTAGTGTCAGATATTACATATATCTGTCAAACATTTTCTAGGAAATCATTAATAACTTGTGACAGCGGGTATTGAAACATGCGACTGCTTCCCGTTGGTAATAAAACTGCGATGCATGGGGTCATCGTCGCCTTTTGCATTCTTTTAACGACGTCAGGTGTTTTGTAACATAAAAAGCATTTTATTGACCTGTCAATTTGTGATAAATATTTGAAATAATTACATATAGGGACGTTATTACTAATAGGAGAATTAGGAGACTATTATAATGACATATGTTTAATTTATATCAATTGTTTATTGGTTGTTGAATAAATGAATTGATAAATAAATAAATAAATAAAAACACCAATATCGCAATATTTTTAATGTTTAATGTATTCGAGACCTATATCAAATGTAAATTTGTTTCCCCTGTATTTAGTGGTGATATTTCACGAATTGCAAAAATGCCATAGTTTGAATTGACTCCGTAATTAGTAATTATGTTGGCAATTTATCCTCGCAACCATAATTATAGTAATGGTTTCAAAAGTAATTATACTTAATAATCACAATATGGTAAAATGCTGCTGCTAATAAACGGGTAATATGTTATGCAAATGAGCCAGGACGATTTACTATGTCTTTAATGTCACACATTGCGTCATTCTGTCACATATAAAAAGATGTTGGATAAACATGGTAACAAATTCGTAATCCAATATTATCAGATTTTGTACAAATAACTACCAGTACATTCTACTATCCCGACGTTATGTTAGAATTCTTAAACACGGCTTCGTATTTTGAAAATCAACCGGGGATGTTATATATACAATTGTTAAATAAATAATAATGTTAATAAACATACCTACATTCAGAATAGCAAGTAAAATGCTTCTAGTTTCGTATGATGTTGGAGACAGGGTTGGCTCAAACAAGGCATTGGCGGATTTAGATGGGGCCGAGGGGGCCGCGGCATCCTATTTTTAACAACCAACAGGGCTTCGCGCCATCCGCGCTCGCGAACTTGGCCTCGTAATTACGACTAGGTGCAAAGATAATGATTACCAGCACTGACAAGAAGACGTGAGCGATCACAAAACGTTAAATCAATATAAAATATTTAAAACATCGCTATCTATTGATAAGTATCTTCTGTGTAATAATTCTAAAATCCTTCGAGGTTCGTTATGCAGGTTTAGAATATCTGCACAACAAATTAATGATTGAAACTTGCAGGTCCCTAGAGCAAGCAAACAGTTTGTTTGGTCTACAATTTGAACAAAAATAAAACACGAAGACCATTTTTGCCTTGAGTGCCCATTACCCATTAATCCACGTGTTAAGAGAGAAAAAAATATACACCACTGTACAGAGCACATCCAAATATAAGCAGTACGCACCTCAATACACTGATTAATACAGAGATGATATAAAATAAAAGGTGACATTTAAAAGCTAATAATGCATAATGTTACTGATAATTGATAAATTTGATGTTTTTAGATAACAGCTATTTCTGAAACGTGGAGTCACCTCTACAAACATGCGATGGAAACATTATTAGAATAAACTGTCTCCCAGTGGACAGTATACATCTTCCATCGGTCGACGATATCGATATTAACACGTCATTCTGAATAGACGAGATGAAAAAAAATCACTATGGTAACGCATACCCGTTACAAATAGTACGATATTCAAACGGTGAAGGGTTGCAAGAGTCGTGAAAGACATCTTATCTCATTCTATTGATACGTAATATTCATATTAATAATCCTTCACACCAAAAGATGGCGTTGAATGAATTTCAGATTACTTTTAACCAATTTAGTTCATTGAATATTGTTGGTGATAAATTACTACCTATGAGATAAGGAAACACATTGTCTCATTTACACCCCTGTAACCCCAAAAGCTTTCGATGTTTTCATATGCGCGCCTCAAACGTTTTGCCTTATATTACTATATTAGAAATTGCTTTAGAAAAATATACCATATATTGAATTTAACGTCGACCTCGTCATTTTCAGTAATGGGTTTTTTTGTATTATATTGTATTGTAGAAAAATTTCTGACAAACAATGGATTTAGTGATTGAAGCGCTATTTATTGTTATACGTTATACAAAAATCATCTATCTCAAGGCAGAAAACACCCAGACGAAAATCTTATTTTTCCAGTTAAATTTAAAGAGTTATTGTCCTACAGTTAAAAGACACTGACATACGATATTCCGTTTTTACTACAGTTCATGACCATATATAATGTTTCCTTTCCTGTCATTATCTTCGAAATATGTAATAGTCAGCGTGTTTGACGTCATGCAAGGTTTCGTTTTAATAAAAACTCTCCCAAATTGCTGTTTTTGAAACCTCTTGTATACATTGTTTAGAATGTGCTCTTATATTTCCCACGTCACAACGTAATAATATGATCGAACCTATCAGTCCCATTAGTTACTAGAAATCAACTATTCATAAAACTATAAACAATCAAAAGTCATGGTCACTAGCGGGCGGAATCTAACCTAATCGTCAACGCACTTTGTTCCAGTAGTTGCCAGAAATTACAACATGCAAAACACATGCACCTCTCAAAAGGACACCAAAGGTTAAACTACTCACAAATGATGACCTCTCACGTCTAAGTGGTCTATATTTCATTTAACGTCTGTAATATTCACTTGAGAATCAGGAAAGACCGACTAGTGCTCCTCGTGTAATCTCATATTTATGATAACGCATTAAATACCAAAATACCCGGAAGATTCTTCCATTTTCTCATGCAACAATTAATGTATAGTGTTAGTGCTTATAAGGTATGTGCTCTATGTGACATCACATAATCCCCATTGTTTATAGTATTAAAATATTCTATCGTTTGTCATAGTCGTCCCGAATATTTCCCTTAAGTTAATTCTAAAAGCATTGTAGATAGATAACTGTCACGTGATCTTGAAAATGGTAGAAAGTGTGAACATCATAAAAAGTATATAATACAATTCCGAGATCACAATCATCCAGTTACCCTCCATAAAAAAATCTCATCACAATTTAAAAACTGATCAAAGTATCGGGCATAACCTGAAAGAGGGTCTAAAAAAATGTACACATCGCCCATCTCTTAAACAAGTGCATTTTCAGGCTCTCTATTTCTATTGGTCCCTTGATTTATTTAAGCAGTTTTTAGAGGCATCAGACTCTCACTTCCTGTCATTGATAAAGGGTTCTGACCCGAAACGTCTGGTTATTGCTATTTTCTTTCCAGTGTGTTACCTAATTTTCTGCTCCCTTGTTTGGGTTATTTTGTATTTCATTTATTGTTTGGGCGCACATTGCAGTCATTTTAATGTATATTTGCGTCCGTGGGAGGGTGTATGTATGTGTGGGGCTGAACAGGCCGATTAACATTACACATGAAGTTGCTGTAAATTTTTATATTTATTATTCTATTTCTTATCATTTTTGTGATTGTTATTTTATAAATAAATTTAATTTTATGTTGCATAATCTATAATCACATCCATAACAATTTCTTAAATGCGATTTTAATTTTAAGCAAGTTATTGACAACAGTTATGATGGATATTATCGTGGGTGGCGCCCTTGACCATGTCATATCATAGTTTAAAACATGACATTTTCGCTAAATTATTAGCTCCGCTGTCATTAAAAGTGTCTTTTAGTACACAGTACCCTTTGGCTATGTGTGGGTGTCATGGGGACCTAGATATTTTTAATTCAATTCTAAGGAAGCTATCATGGATTACATTTATACTATAACTATGTCATTATACACCCATTATGATAGCACCAGGTTTAAAACAGCTCCACTGTCACACTAATTGATCAACTCAACTGTTTTAATACGCTACTACACAAGCAATTTTACATTTCTTTATCCGAGTTGGCTAAAATATTTTATATGTATTTGTTCTTCTTGGAGAAATGTATGTGCAAATGCTGAATGTCATTGCCATCTATAAATGTGGAAATATTTCTAGCAGTACATTCTATGTATAATAATCTGCTTAAGTGACAACATTGTCTTGTATCAGTACAAACCTCCAGTAGAAATGGCAGGTATTTTTAATTCTAATTGTCAAGCAGTTCTTGAAACGTAATTAATCTCTGTAATTAATTGAGACATTAACTCAACTATGCATTGAAGCAGTTCCTTTTAAGATTATATCAATATAAGTGTATGTCTGAGAATGTTTCCATGTAGTTTCTTATTAAACCTGGTAACTCACGACGTTTGTAATGCACGTTGATCAGCAAATGGACAAGCCAGTCGTGTTGCAGTTTACGTGAATTATAACTATGATGGTCAGCAAAACATTCTACTATATGCATATTCATTCTGATTGACTATCTCATCATCTTGTAGGCTTATTAGAATATGATTATACCACTAGCTAGGAACTAAAATAAATGAAATGGTGACGAGCTCGGCAACACATATCATGTGACTGAAAACCCATGAAACGTTTCATTGTTTTCAATATATAAAAAAATTTTGTTTATTTTATCAGTTACAAAATACTATACACTTTACACAACACAATTTGTTGACTCACTAATAACGTTCACATTCCATGGAGAAGGAAATTTTAACTTCTGTTCAGCCATACATGTACCATTTGAAAATGGCAGATGGCTGCAAATTCCACGTAGCCTATGAACCTCATATATTTCGCAGATAATACTAAACTGTCGTGAACTCTTTTTGTATCACTAAAAAAATATCATCATTTATATTCCTGTGTTATGCATTATATTGGTGTGTTGGTGGCTGGTCTCGAAAAAGCTGCTTTGTCACGGTTGAAATAAATTAATTTCATAAAATTAAAATAAAGCAAGTTTAACAATTTTTTGACTCTAAAATCCGCGATGCGAGTGACCTTTCATTACACCTTCCCGTGCATATGCGTGTAAACCTCCAAACGATAGGCATTGTACACCTGAAATAGAGCCAGCAGGAATAGGTTATTCAAACCTCCATTAAAGCATGGGTCTATTATACTATAGTAAATTTGCAACACGAGGCATGGAGGGATGGCTACCCACCTGACAGTCGTAAGTAATGCCTCTATTAACTACAAAGCCGTGTAACTTGTATATGTGTATTAGTGGGTATTCAGATGGCTTTGGGCAAGGGAAAAAGCAGGTGTTAACACAGAAGCTAGCTTTACATAGAAGTCTGGTTTACAACTACCTGACTGTAAAATAAAATGATGTATTTGTTGTACGTTCTTATTATATTAGTTTCTCAAGAAGAAGATATCCGCATCGTGGCGTAAAACCTCCCACTATTGGATATTGTGAAGCTGTTAGCCAATCAATGGGACTTTATCAAACCTGCGCGGTTTCAAGACCATCCGACCAACAAATCACTCGTATATCCTAATCCCGGTCGTTTATTATAAGGTCGTAAATATGCTGTAAACTAAAGGGCAGTCATCCCAATGAGATTGTTTGAGATTTGCCAACCAATCATAAAAAGAGCGCTGCCTCGTAAACTTACAATTTGTTTTCCTCTGTGTGTGTCGTCTAGGTGGCTGTATATATTGACCTTTTTAACACCCTCTAAGGTATGGAATGTTGTACTAAATCGTTTCCTGTGAAATTATCTGTCCAGTCTAATGCTTTAAAATGTTTATTGGATGTTATTATAGCTCATTAAACACAATACCTGATGATGGCCATGTTTACACGGGTTAACAACCGACGATTTGCACTGTCCTAACTCGTCGATCGCGTGCATGGTGTACTAAAGTATTGATAAAAAGCGATGTGATGAAATACAGTGCGTGTTGACAACACATAAATGGCATGACCGGGACACGGCAGAATACGATACGACCCGACAAAATACGACATGGCGCGGAACAACCCGACGCAGCCCGAATAGCTGGTATCGTATGGTACGACATTGTCCGGACAAAAAAGCGTCGCCCGACAAAACAATATATCTAAATTCATATTTGTACACTGTTTTGTTATTCAAATTGTATGTTCAAATATAATTGGCGTATGTAAACTTTGATATTTTAACACGAAAACGTAAATTTAAATGAGAAATAATCCAATTTGGAAAGAATATGAATGGGTTTTTATAAATTAATAATAATTGGCTGTATGTAGTAGTTGGTTGCTGATCAGACTAGATTATCACGGCATTATATTGTCGATGTCAGCTAATAGGTATGTATTTAAGTTATTCGTGGTGTACTAATCCATCACACACAGTTTTCTCCTGGGTCACCATTTCGTATCGTCTTCACAGAATTGAATATAAGCGCATAACCAGCGGCGTTAGGCTTTAAACTGGCTCCGTCATTTTAAATATGTCTGCTTACACGCGGATGCTTGCGAATTCTTGGAAGCAAACATATTACAGTGTGAATAGTGAATATTATCGAAAGAGCAGACATTTCGATGAGATCGTTTGAGATTTACCAACCAGTCATAAAAAAGATCACTGCCTCGTTAAGTCGCAATTTGTCTTCCAATGTGCGAGTAGTCTGTGTGGTTGATGCACTGACCTTTTTAACATCCATCTTCAGACATGTTTAATATTAAATTTAGATTTAGCTTGTTTCAAAATGGCCTCTATGTAACATTATTATTGAATACGCGCCCATATTCTACACCGATGCTTTTTACCATATTATATTTTCTAGAAACTCCCTCGAAGCCACAAGATTGAATGCATCATGCAAGTATACGTTCGTCAATTTATTGATATCTAACTCATCAAATACTAGTAGTTTCGAATAACAATTCTTCTCCTCAAAATATCCACAGTCCGAATATGGTCATATTAAATGCTAAACATACTCCCCAGCGAGATATACTCGGGGTGATTACCATCTCAATGAAAATTCCAATTATCTTCCGTGAGCTATGCGTGTCACCGGGTACATGCTGCGATTATCTTCAATACATAACCCGGGGTTATGTGTCGAGTGTTCTTTTTTGAGATTATATATTGGTATGTCATAATGCTATGGTTCAACTATGTCCCCGCCCTTCTATAGAGGACACACGCCTGATTGATACGTTTCACATGTATATTGTTGTACTGTTGCTCTGTAATTTATACCCGTCGAATCTTCAGTGTGTCAAGTAACACCCTTAGCAGAAGCCATTAGCACTCCACCAAAACCCGATCGTGACGTCGTGTCGTTAATCAGCGTTGAGAGAAACGAGTAAGTAATGTAGGAAACACTAATGCCATCAGACCCAGGGAATTGTATACCTCGGCACGGGTGACTTCCCGAGAATATCATATATACGTATTTCATTAAAAAAAACTTTGCTTTTATTATCCCGCGAAGAAAATTATTTCTAACATCTTTTGACCGGGTCCATAGTACACAAAATAATATTCGTTTGGTTCAATACAAAAACGGACATGGTAGATTTTATGTTTTATGATGCATAGTGCAATAACAAAAATACCCAAGAGCGGTGAAGCGCAGTGTTAACAAAAGACAGTGGGCGCGTGTCCATCGAAGTAGATATTGTATAAACACCGCGATTGGAGCAACAATATAAATGCTACATTGTCTATAGTTATGTACTGTACAACCGTAACTACGTTTTGAGTACGGCTTGGGTATACATTGAATTATTCAGGAATTTGATTACATCCACAGTGTGATGTAATTCGAATCAGTCTCGTCTCTTGCGAGACATGATGAAAACCCATCAACCTCAAAATATGAAAGCCATTTGATCACTCTTTTCTCGTGCGTGATGCATCTAAAAAGTTCGTTATTTCAGCCAATCAGAATAAATTGTATGCTATAATACTTGCTGTACAACTTACAGGTTTCGGTGATGTTTCTGTGTAGTTTAAAATAAGAACCTGACACCGAAATGTCAAAAAGCTGATGTATTGCTCGTATTCGTTTTTTTTTTTTATTTATTTTTTATTACCAAATCATTCTTCTCAAATATTCTGCATCGATTAACCATCATTTTTCTTTGCTTAGAGCATAGATAGACCAACATTCTTCCCGTTCAAAGCGTTGAACGTAAAATGTAAACAAGGTTATTCAAATGTGTACCGTTTTGCTATTTAACAACCCCTGTACAATTTATTAAATAGCGATGATAATTGGTAATTCTGACTAGCTGCGATGATCTGTGACGTTTAACCTTTCCTATTCATCGGAAAACGGATGTAATCACCGATTTTTTTTTAAATGAAATGTCTACGTTTGCGTCCGAAAATGGATAAGATCCTCTTCACACGTACTCAATAGTTAAATTTTAATAAATTATTAAATTTAACAAGGAACTCCAATTTCTGTATCGATTTATATTATTCAACACTGATAATAAACGACTTTTGGGTTTCAGTATCAGGTGGTATTCCCGTCATACAATCTGTTCTCGGTTGAACAAATAATGCATTTGTTTGCATGCAGCAGACGATGAACGTGCGAGTCATGGAGCAACCTCGAACGATACTACTAAAACTTGCCAAGACAGACTTTCATGTTCATCACAAATCCGCAAATGTTTCGTTTAGGCAGGAGCTGAGTACTGGCAGACAGTTTCACAACCAGAAATCCTATAATCGTTATACAGAGCAAGGAAACATTATAACTGCCAATTTTTAAAGAGGAATCCTTGCAAGAACGAGGTCATTTCCTCTAGAAATCTTTTCAAATATCCCTTCTGTTCACGATAATATTTAGAATTAATACTAAATCTACTATCACCCTCACAATGATTACGTGAAACAACATAATTTTTCTTTAAAAAAATGAAGTTTGGTATAATTTACCACCAGGAACTTTACATTGAGCCTTCAGGTCTATCATTCTATTCTTAACCACTAATTTAAGATTTAAAGTTCTAGCCTACTTAAAAGAACAACAAATATATTCGTCAACGCGCCCTCGCGTGTTTGTACATATATGTGGTTTCCATGGGCACCTTTGATTTTTGGCCGTCTTCAACTAGAACAGGAGATTTTCAGTGATATTTCAGTGAAGCCAGTGAACCATTTTATCTGACTTCGCACCTTGAATAATTGTCTAGTTTGCTAGTATATTTCATCAAATCCCGGAAGTTACACTTCAGTGCATACCAAGCCTGAATATTTAAATAACAGCTGAGATATGGTTTAACATTTGCTCAGTAACTTGTACTCTATCAACATAGTCAGGTCATGCAGGTATTCAGGAACACGTGTGAGCATACTACTCCCTTACTCTTTGGTCAGTTTGAATCATGATATCATATAATTGACTAATTTTACTTATGCGGTCGAGCGAGAACATCTGCATTGTGCAAGTTCATCTAACCCACTTGCCAATAGATTCGTGAGTTTGTGGTGCGACTGATTTTTCTGTTCCATTACCTTATTCATAGTTAGTTTACTATGCGTGCAATCTTTGGGGGAAAGATCCTTAGGTCTTGTGTAATTACATTTTCAACAAACGAATGCAGCTTCTTCATGACTTCGAATTAAACGTTATTTTTCGGGACGACCAGTTACAAACAGCGGTAAACAATAATTAATAATTAATGAAGTGCGCCTTAGCTGGCTGCCTACACATTGTGCTCCTGAATTCTGAAGTTTTTCTCAGTGCTCAGCCGTCCTACAGTCTCATTTATTATCATTATTGATTGCTTCGTGAATATCCATTGACTTCACCCACTCTCATCAGATTTTGGATTATCGCATTTCTGCTGTGTTTTATGGACTTAAAAAACCTCTGGTTTTTCTCACTTTAACTTTGACTTTCTGCACAGTACACTGCCTATTGTTCTTCACCACATCTGCTGATAACCTTTTGTTCTCTGCAAGGATGCATTGTTATGTTAATTTTTTAACATGCCATACAGCAGAGCATTCTTACATAACTTCAAGAACCTCCTTTCCTTCCACCATGGAAGGCTGCCATTGCCAGTCAGGAATACCATCAGATCTTACGAGATTCTAGCCAGACTACCAACACACAGAGGCACAAGAGCTGGTATCAAGAAGAAGAAAATCACCTCATCTGCACCAAATCTCCATTCCACTTTTACACCAAGAATAACCACACCTGACGCTGACCAATGCATACCTAACACTAGGAAGTGTAAACTTTTGCTTTCGACCTGGAATATCCGATCTCTCTGTAATAAAGCACCTGAAGTAGGAGACTATATCACTGACAATGACATTATCGCACTGACTGAAACCTGGATGAAAGAAAATACTGATGAACATGTCATTATTGAATGCACCCCTAATGGGATACTCCTTCAAGCATACTCCACGCAACACGTCATCTGGCGGTGGTATTGCACTACACTTTACAAATCTTCACTGAAGTTATCTACCTGGAAACCTATCACCAACATCAAATCATTTGAAGCTACAGAGACCACGCTGATACACCAAGGAATCGCTCTCAAATTTGTCATCTTATATCGTCCACCACCTAGTGTTAAGAACAAACTCACTGTGTCACAGTTCCTCCTCGAATTTAGGGCCATGCTTGAGAAACATGGTTCATACAATGGTAATCTGTTCATTGTTGGTGACTTTAATTTGCATATCGACTATCAACTTAATTCCACTACCCAGAAATTCACCAACATTATTGACTCATGCAACTTAAAGCAGTGGGTCCATGACCCTACTCATATTCGCGGACATATACTGGACTTAGTTATCACAAACTCACATGTCATTGACTCAATTTCCATCGACAGTCAGAGTCTTTCTGACCACAGATCAGTTCATCCACAACTGTTACTCCAGAAGCCACCACTTATAGCTACATATCATCAATTTCTTCTGCCACATTGCTACCATCCAAGATCTACATCAACAACCTTCTGATTTGAACTCCGCTGTTACTACTTACAATTCTGCTATCTCTTGTCTTCTAAATAAGCATGCACCAATCAAGAAGTGCATCATCAGTGTTCGTCCAGACACCAAGTGGTATACTGCTGAATTAAACCAGGCAAAGAATCATCGTAGGGCCACAGTGCGAAAATGGCAAGAAACTAGGCTTGAAATCCATCATCAAATCTACAAAGACGCATGTTGTCATGTCAACAAGCTAATTCGCGAGACCAAGTGCAGTTACTACACCAACCTCATTAAAGAATGTGCCAATGACCAGAGCAAGCTATTTCGCACCATTTCTACACTGTTCAGCAAATCTTTTGCTCCACCAACCCACACTTCCACCCATGAACTCACCGAACGTTTCGGTCAATATTTCACTACAAAGATCAAGGATATTCGCACCAACCTGGACACAAAGTACCACAGCACTTAAACAGTTCTTCTGAAAATCCATAATGACATTTGTTCTTCATCGACTCTGGTAACTACGTATTACTCTATCAGCTGCATTTGACACCTTCGATCACAATATTCTGCTCAACAGACTGTCCAATCTAGGTGTTACTGATATGGCTCTCTAGTGGTTTGAATCATATCTTCAAATCGATGTTAATCAGTTTCAGTTTCAAGCGTTACTAGTGAGCCATCTCAGCTTCACTTTGGGGTACCACAAGGCTCTGTACTTGGCCCTATTCTGTTCACCATCTATATTTCCCCCTTGGATAAACTCATTCGTCAACACAACTTAGACTTTCACCAGTATTCTGATGACAACATCTTCTTCAACATGCTCAAAACACTGTTGCGAGAATCATCACCTGCACTAGAAAATATGATCACATATCTCCAGTTCTACAGAAGTTACATCGGCTACCTGTTCATTATAGGATTGACTACAAACTTATGCTGTTGGCATTCAAAGCTCTGAATGGACTTGCTCCAAACTACATTCTTGATTTACTTCATGTGGACACACCCAGTCGCTGTCTTCGTTCTTCCAATAAGGAACTTCTCCATAACACTAACTACAGACAGAAAACATATGGTGGACGTGCCTTCACATATGCAGCTACAAAACACTGGAATGACCTTCCACTTGATATTAGTGAAGTTACTGATGTCAATATTTTAAAAAAGAGACTTAAGACCTACTTGTTCAGCAAAGCCTACAGTGTGGAATAACTCTACAGATTTGTAGTGTTCGCTTTCAGCGCCTTTGATGAACAAAATTTTGTTTTGGATACCGGCGCTATACAAGTATTTTTAAATAGAGATAGAGATAGAAACAAGACGGTGGATTTGATAACGTAAATATAGCACGTGACAATGAACTCAACAACAGATCAATTGCGCCCTCTGCCGATTGCATCCGTCCGCGGAGGGCGTCGCCTGTTGTACCTTGTTCCGGAGCGTGGTTTTTGTTTTGAATATAAACTACTGCATGGGTAAAGGTGAAGTGCAATTATAGTCGAAGTGGTTGAACACTTTTGCGTGTATCAAAATTATTCATTGTACAATGAAAAACGTGATTGAGTCTTGTATTAACGCGAATCGTCTTAACCTTGAGATCATGGGGGAAGCCACAGGCAAATTGTATTTTTTTTCTGGCTCTGACGTCAATGAACCTCAATAACAGTATATCGCGAGAACGGCAATACTCCTTCTAATTGTGTATTTTAGTTTCTTTCTTTATTTAGTTTCTAATGCCCGATTGTAGAGCATTCAACAGGTTTTTTTTTAGTTTATGTTTTTTTTGTGTGTGATTTTTTAATTATGAGCTCAAATTTAAGTTGTGCATCTTTAGTTCTAACATTGAAATTGTTCGCGTATATACCCGGTCTCAGTACCTCAGACAATCATTGACTGCTAAGAGCAGATTTCCGCAAACCCTCCGTATGAATAAGGTTTAATTTGCCCTAAACGTCCACCCCTTGAATAATTTCTTCCGACATTGGTATCCCGCGTATTCACGAGATCTCGCGATTTGTGTACTGAAAACCCACACAGTCACACAGACTGTAATATAATAAGAAGTCACACGTTTAGTTCGTATTGTAATATTGCCAGAGGAAGGAAACACTGTATTCCACTGCAAACCGAAGAAGATTATAAAGATAGTATTGCATTTTAATACTTTTTAATAGTATCGAATATCCGACCTCGCTGGTAGTAGACAAGCAAACAACCTCATGTCATATACCCTTGCTTCGTCGTATGTTACGTTGCTGCTCTGTTGATCGCGAAGTAATCTGAAACTTAATTCGACCGTTGTATGCAGACTGCAGGTAATCACTCACACGTGCTTTATTTCCAATCTTCTTTCTCTAACAGCTGTCCAATTTGAACACACCAATTTATCCCGAATCGCGCCAAATGCGATTATCGTTGCATCGAGGTTATTTTATCGACATTCTTATACACCAATTAGGAATTCTTCTCACGGCGTTTAAAATCCAATTTTTGAATATTTCGAGGTTGAGTTTGTGTCAGTGACAGCAACGGTGGAAATATTTTGGTGACGTGTTGTCCTAATTTTCAATATGTATGTTGCCACAACTACAGTGAGAATTCTGTCTCTGGTTCAGTCACATGTTAATAATATATTTTTAATTTCTAAATCAAAAACTGTCATTTCTGAACAGTATAATACACCTTTCCTACAAATCGCGACCTTTTGTGACAAAGCGATTGTATGACGTAATTAGTGACACGAAGGCCGCTCCCGGCGTCGATATCGTTTTGATCTGTAGTGGTCCATCATTAAGAGATTTTACTATATTCTGGGTGACAAACTACGGCAAAAATAAACTCAGTGTTCGATTTTAACGACATTACCGTCAGTGGTAAACGTCATTTTGACGTCACCAGATGACAGGATTTATGGTGTATTGAGCTTTATATCCACCCAAATAATAAAAAAGTACTAGTTTAAAAATTGTTATCTACAAGTGTTAAACCATATGTGGATGCGTAAAACAGCAAAATATTTTCTACTGACAATTTATCTTCTGTGTCCGGGCAATGAGGCGCATGCTCATTTTGATATTATCGTCTGCCTGTAGTCTCGTTTCCACGCGCCTCGTTGAACATATTCTATGACGTGCTTGCCTTATAATTTGCATGAACATGAGCAGACAGAACAGTGTAGAACATTACGTATTCCCCCACAGTTGCGCGTGTCCTTCCTGTTCATGTACTGCTACGAATAACAATCTGCCATTTTGTTATACCGTACTCCTCTTACCGTTCACGGTTGCATCATGTATCGACGGAAACGTACACTGAGAACGTACTACAAGTAGCTACGATAACCCCATTATTTTGCAAGTTGAATTCAGTCTCGAAAAGGAAGTTCGATTTCCTGAAAATGTCGACAAGATGTTCATGCATTCCCTTGATTCATGTGTCACCCAATGTCACTAGTAATCCAGAATTTTCCACGGTGGGAAATTACACCTTCACGGCTGATTTATTCTCGCAATTGCGTCAATGTAACGAACGGAGATTTGCTTAGGAAACACTCTAGCTACAAATTTAAATGTGTTAGTTTAGACTATTTTTGGTTATAATTGAATTCCTGTCAATGTTTTTCAATATCGACTCAATCGATTCCGAGTCCTGCCTAATATAGCGGCACGACACGATTGGAAATGGGACACAGCTATATATGTAATATACATTGTTACAAAAATGTATTATACCGCCTGAAAGATAAATAAAATTTGTTTTGACAATAAAAAATGTACGCGAGTTTCTCGTGCCTGGGAAAAATTAAAGCTTGCAATTTCCGGCACGTTTTTCTTTTTCATTTGAACTAACAAATTTGACTAGCGGTGTTAATAATAATAATAATAATTATAATAATTTCACTTATAATGCACCTGATTGAGCAAAATACAAAATATATTCAGCAATGAACAAACGTAAACACTCTTTATATGGTCATACCGTATTCATAGTGTACATGCCTTCATAACCAAACAATTATTCATAAGCTTTAGCGTACGACTACAGCTGCATTGTGTTGTCCATCTTTGCGCTAATAAAAGGCGTTTATTTAACTTATATAACGAGTTCTAAAAATCTTATTTGCAATGAGAACAGATTTTAATGTTCAAGATGATGCTCGGTTCAGACCGAACAACGCGAGTAAATTATACCAGTTGCTTTGCCATAAATCACGCTAGGGATAATCGATGTTCTCGCTCTACAAATTAAGTGTTTCCCTGCCGGTATTTAAGTGACGGGTTAAATCCCAGCAACATGAAAAGGTTATGCCAATTTGCGCACGTCGTGACGTCACCGTATCTATTTGTATCACCGGTAAGTCGAGCTAGATACGTATTAATAATCTGTTAATGTGCTTATATGTAGCCTGATACCCAATATTGCCTTAAGTGTCGCTACGAAACCATGCTTGATCAAGGACGTCATTTCGTCAGGATTGTACCTGATTGGCTACCCAGCCTTAGCACCTGATAATTAGACCAATCAGAAAACAGCTTGTCTGTTTACAGTTTTTTTGACGTATCAAATCTTGCCTTGTATATATACTTCGACTCAACTGGCGTGCGGCGGATGTTTCAATTTATTATAAGGGAGTCATTATAATGTCGAACGTAAAAGGTGAACACGCTTAGTAATTGGCCGCGGGTTGATGTTATAATATCAGGTAAGAACACCACTATATCACATATATTGTAAAATTGTGCGAATGTGTGAGCCGAAGTGGATGGTCTATTCGTTCAAAATCACATTCATCCTACTGGTAGACTCATCCCACGAGTCATTTCGTCCGATTTAAGGCGCCCGTATTTATTTGACCATTAATTTGATATTTGAGATTTACCATACTCTCATTTACCACACTTACACGACTGTTGACATATTCCGTAATTGTAACATGAGTGTAGTGTTGTTGTTCGTCAGTCGATGCGACAAAGACCAACTAGTCATCCTGGGGTAGAGGTGATCTTGCTCTGTGGGTCCACAGGTGGCTGGTGAGGTCAATCTGGCAATGCAGACAGGGAATGCTAGCAGCTGCTTCTTGACCTGCCTGCGGTCATCAGCAGCAGCAGTCATGTTAGTCTCACATGCTTTGGCTCCCTTCTGTAGTAAAGCGCAGATCAATAACATTATAGTCTTAGGGACAACATCAAAGTTCAATGTAGGATAAAAAACTTAATTCCTTTAGTTTTTTCCCCACCCCCCTACCCCCCACTGAAACTTAATTGATAAATATTGATCATGGAGTGACACTACATTCACCATTAAATACAAATTGATAATCGGACAGTAGTATGACATAGCAGTTTGTTGTCAGGCGGGTGTTAAAAGACTTTACAAATGCGCCAACAACAAAGAAAAACACATATTACACTCGCACCATTTTCTCGTCTTGGATGTTTTTTTTCATTTTCTGTTATTTTTGTCCATGATTGGATGGGGAAAAAACGAATACAGATACTCCAAGATTTGTTTGACTTCATTAAAAATGAAATCGTTTTTGTAGGATGGAAACTTTTTGAGGTCAAAACCCTCCCACCCCCAAACTAAAGCAGATAAGTTTTTTATCCGACATCGACATCGTTCTGCGCATGACCGTTGGGCTGACCAAAAGACGACATTTGAATTGGGAAGGAAATGAGTCTTTACCTTATCGACTTGTGGGACGAATGTGTTAAAACGAATGTGAATTAGTACGAATTGACTGTGAATACAAGCTGAGTATCGTACATCAGTTTATGGCCATGTGAGTAATTTTATTACCTCACAAATAATATCTGAAACTTAGTGTTTATTTCAAATAAACCTTAAACGCAAATAACCAAGATTTTCCTGGAAGCGAGAGAGCTACGAAACTTGTTTTTACTCTTCTCAGTGACATTTGTTGGATGCGATTGGAACACAATTTAAGAGACAAAAACAAGTCTTCTGGCTCGTCTGCTCTAAATGGTGGCTATGTCCAAAACAAGTTGAAAATGATATATTATAATACCTGCTTCCAAGTTTGGATAAAGAATGCTTGGTGTCATGTTAGCGATATTCACTGCCACTGAAGCACGTTTGGTCGTTTCCATGGCAACATTTAAGTCAAGGTAAATGTTCATGTCTGAACGACACAATCATATGACGTAGTTCATCGATTACATAAACTATTATGTAGTAGTAATACATGGAAACACGTCGCCTAATAATCATTACGTAATAAATGATAAATTTGCATACACGTTGATTGTTAATTTTATGGGCATATTTCCAAAGTGTTAGTTTGTCAAAATTATCTGTTTTCTGATAAACCAGCTTGAATAATCAGTAAAGTGTATACTTTTTTGACAGTATTGAGCGGAAACTTGCGTAACACGCTTTATACAGCAGCCAGGTGAATGACAGCGCGAGCCGACCAATCAGCGATCGCGTTGCAGCAGATGATGTTTTTGCATTGGTGGGAGACAAGCCATGGCGTTACTGGCTATAATTCCCCCACAGGCAGCTGGTCTGCAGGTTTCAGTGTTTTGTTGAGACAGTGGAGTTAATTTAAGCATTGAAGTCATAAAGCGTGGCTTTGTTTCTGAGCGGTCAGTGAGAACAGGCAGTAGATAATGATTTGTTAATGTGGGAAATTATGTTGAACTTGCCAAATACTTCAAATTAAATTAAAACAATGTATATGTTGGTGACACAGAACATAGAGGAGTCTGTGACTCGGCTCGTGACACCCTTCGTGACGTTTTCTACTTTTAACCTCTATTCAACGCTGTCACACATTATTACCTAATTTCTCAAAGCTTTTCTTGGAATAAATCCCAAATTGTGATCTGCCTTGAACTACCGTGTCCTAATACAAATACGGAGACTGTGACTGTGAATGAGAGAGTCATATTCGAACCGATTTGACGCGAAGTGTTTTGCATAGAATCTGACAGAGAATACAAATGCGAATGGGGTATACCTTGAAAAAGTTGTATATAGATTTTTTAAGTGTTTCCCCGTGTGTACTTTTGGGGTAATCAATTCATTACTCGAGGCTTCAACCAAGGCACAATGAGTTTTAGTTCAAGCTTCGTGATTCGCGCTAGGCACAATATTACGTTTTTGACAATATATTAGGAATGCTGTCCACAGTCGAAGTTTCCTGTGCATTATATTATTAGAAAAGTGGGCCCATGGCGAAAATTACTGATCTAGTATACTACACTTTTATATGGATTATTCTGACTATGGTTTTTGGTTGGTGTACATTTTTCGTCGTTAGAATCGGTCAGTTTTCTCGTTGTAATAATAACAGCAACAATCTATGAATACATGTAGATATATTATATCGCACGTATTTGGTGGCGATAAACCGTTTAACTTTTTAAATAAACAAATGTAGCGTTTGAATATGAAAACGAAAGTAGAAAATCGCGATATTTCAGTTTGACATTAATTTTAGGTAATGTAATTTATTCATGAATCGCGGAATCAGTACTCTGCAGGAAACACCATATTAGCAATTTGCCCGAAGTCTTAATTTTTCATTTTCTAGTAATGAAACTGAACTATCGTGACTTATTTTGGAGATTACCGTAGGCGTAGAGAGTCGTGTGTTTTCTCTGTTATCGGAGACCCTTGTAAGCTTCTGAGGCCGGTCATGTGCGCGCCTACGCTCCGCGTCTACGTAGTTGTTGATCACTCGTTTCATGATTATTAAACATTATTACATTTAATATTTAAAGTATTTAGATTAGATTACACGTATGATTTTATTATTCAATTCAAATGGTCGCTATGGTAACAAGGCGGAAACTCTGCACTGTTTCTAAATTACAGGTACTAGTAAAACAATTCAGCAACAAATATTTGGTTAACAAATATTCGTTGAAATACTTGAGTATTGCAGTCACCAAAACACGTATAGGACAGCCTGATATTACAGACGAGTTGTAGACCAGGATACACAACGTTGGAAACGGTTCAACAAAAAAACATTAATATGCCGAAGACATATGCACGTTTACCGCTATATACTAGTAGTTTGCTCTGCGTTCTCGTAACACGCTTACTTAAATTGTGGGTCGCGGGTGATAAAATACTTGGATAGGTTTCCGTACGAATAGAATTCAATCTTTTATTACCCCGAGGGAGCGATTCACATTGTGAATGTCCGTTTTTTTCATTTATAAAACGTCAATTTACAGGTTATTCATTATTCTCTAAATCCGAGATGACACTTATACTCTACAAAGTTATATCGCCGTATGTGATACCTTAGTTTATTGAGAAGAGCATTTAATCCACCGTGTTTAGAATAAAACAACCTTACACTCCTATTCTACATCGAAACATGAATTATTTGTTTCCGTCGCGGTTTGCGCTCAGAATTGTGTTTGACCGCCGTCTGATTGATTGTCCTAGACTATGACACCGAATGTAGTTGTGAACGAATGACCACGTATCGATTGAAGCGATGTAATGGCACCATTCCCATGGTGCATTGTGTCATCAAATGCATAGTTTGTCGTAAAGGGGCGGCGGAATATATCATATGGCCTCTCTTAGGTACCATTACTATGGACTAGAGAATGCAGTTTTAGTGTCTGTACTTTAAATGCCATCTCATTTTAATTTGACTGGTTGTCCAAAATACCAGTCTTCTGAATTCTTCTCGGTCATAATCACAATACGAACTCCATAGCTCAATATATCATTATCTGTTTTAGTACCACGTGGTATTTATTTGAGTACATCATCTAGTCCGCCATATTGTCCATCGTAGTTTTCTCCTTTCTCTTGTCACTAAAATAGCATAACCACCACACTACGATTAATTGGCGGGTGAAAAATTTGAAATGCCGTCGCGAATTTCCTCCTTCGTGTTGATAACAATCATTTGTGGACTAACTATACATAAATATACACAAAAATGTTTAAATCGCTTACTAGTATTAAAATAGATTGGTTAATATTTGTGAAAGTGAATGATCACGTCTGTATCTGTTTTGCTGTTTTTCTATTTTTTGGAGTAGATTTTTGTTAGTTGAGTTGAATTTAAAACTACGGGTAGAGATCAATGAGTGTATTCCCAAACGGTTCATGCTATTTAATTACAGATGCCGTTCACGATTTTTATAAGGTATTTTACGACCAATTATTTTGTCTGGTCCACCTACTACCTGTTGGAAAGGTGAATGAAACGCGCCGAACGTGTTTATTGGAGGCAGCACTAAAGAGGTAGTCTGTTCGCAAGGAAGGTGAATAAAATCCATTAATTTTATTCTCACAATGTCAGACGTTGCATCAAAATGTGAGCACTCGGTAAAACTGCCACGAGTAATGTCAGTACTGATAAAAATGCTAGTACGTTAATCCCTTATATTACGTTCTTAGTTTAAATTAAATGCGAAGAGAAAAGTACATAACACAAAATGTTCGACAGTGACACATGACGAAGATATTAAGCATTTTATAAACGAGGCTATCGACGCGACGGCGTGGGCACGACAGCGTGAAAACATCGTCTAGGTGCTTGCTTTAATAGTGTTATCCCGTTTACTGTATGTTCCTACAAAGTTCAGTTTATGTTCAATAAATCTTTGATTTGTAGACAACTTCCACACTATAACCAACATTTCAACATGCGTGTAAAGTACGCTGTTTCTATACACACAACTCCATCGCTTCAACTATTTGAGCGTTAAATTCAAATTTTATCACCAAACAAACATTAAATTTACTTTATGCAGCAATGAGGCTGGAAAGTAAGCTTCATCCTGTTACGAAATTCAAGTTGGTAATTCATAGTGTTAAGTGTGTTTTTGACATTGTTCCTTATAAAGATAGGACTAATGCCAACGTAAGTTACACATATTATTGTTAAATACAACACATATTCGTAATCTAACGATGACTTCATAGCAATGATTTATTGGAATGTAAGTGGGTAGTTATCCAAATTAATATAAGTTCTTAAGCTATTTATATGTTTTGATTTTATTGTTTTGACCAAAAATGTGCACACTAACTTTTGGTAGGGTTCTTTCGGGCAATATTTCCATCATTTGATTAGAAAAAACGTCCACTGCTTGGTCGCCTATCAAAGTGCGTAAGTGTATGATATAAGTTAATATATGTATATATGTTTTGTTGGTATTGTTTAGTTCTCGTCTATGAGCTCATGCTAATGACAGTATTTTTCAATTTTTAGAATAAGAATTATCTTTCCACATAGGTAATTATCCTAATTAAATGAACGTACCAGGCATTTAATTGATTCTATTCAGTTCTCCCTATATATAAGAGGTGGTCACAGGTGACGTAACAAGTCAGTATGCAAACATACCGTTTTAAGAATAATTAATGTAAGAATTCCAAAGTAGTCTGTAAGGGTGGTAGAATGTAGCGTATCAGAAACTTTCGCTTGTTAACTGAGTTTGATATAGCATATAAAATTGAATCTGATCACCATCCATTACCATTTGATTTAAATATGGGTATACAAGAACAGACTACTAACTACTCGGCTACTAGAGGATATTATACCAGTGTAATTATAGGTGGAATGTTGATTTTGAGGAGAATTCTGTTGATTTTGTGTTGACGCTACTAATATTAAGGATTTAAATGTCATGATATATGATGGTAATGTAATTCACGCAATTGATATATTTCTAAAAATGTTTCTTTCCTCAATACAAGTGCAAGTCAGGCATACTGTATCTCATAGTTAGGCAATGAACACAGATTCATGAAAACAATTCATCTAATGTGTCAATCTACAAAACCACCATTCACTCAGAAATGAATACAACTATTTTACAAAAATAAAAAATGTTTGTTAATAAGAGAAATATAAACTAACTTTACCATCACAAGTTAAGAGTTGGCTGGTTTAGCCACTTTTCTAAACTAGATATGGATGATGGTTATGTAGTTTTACCGAGAACCTGAAGGGCAATCAAATTATTACATTGTAGCATCGGAAGCAAACTCTAATCATATGTAAAATAAGTAACAATTGAGTCACCCAAGAGCTAATAAAAAAATTCTTCAGTGTCCATGTGATTGCTTTGTCGAGTCGGAAATGAAATATACAATATTGCAATTACCGCCACGGAATCTTCCTGTTCATTTCTACAATTAATAACACCCAATTGACCAAGTGTAAGATTTATGTCATATGAACTGATCATTTGTTCTTGTACATTGTGCTGTTTTGTTAAGATATTTGCATTCAAATTTGTGTGCCTAGAGTAATTACAACATTGGATGGTTTTCTTGTAACTCGTGTTTTAACGATTTGATCGATGACTTGAGAGAACCAAATAATCATAAAGACTATAGTCCATTGAGTATACAATGTCGTGTGTGTTCAACTGGGTATAACGTCACCGGGAAAGTCCTGGACGTGTAGTATAATCATTAATTAATGATGATGTATGTCTGGTTGCCAAAAGTTCATTTGTCGGACTATTGGCGAAGACCAACACGCCACTTCGTCTAGTTAATCGCAAGACAGGTCACCAATCAACTCCTCATCTCGTAACCTTTTTCCCAGAGGCGACTGTCTTCTTTAAAATCAATATGCAAATACTAAACGGATGACATCTCACATTAAGGTTAAAGTATGTGGACAAGTTCAAGTCGGCTTCCTCAAAAATCATTGATGTGAAAATGTAAATATCAGATTAAATTAAAACGTTAACGGCTAGAGAAGATATATTGTTTTTTGTATTTTTGCCCGTATCAGCACATCAGTATTGATCGATGTTACTGTACTGTTACTGTTAAAATAACCAATACGTGCTTACGCAGAGCATAATATCAACTTAAGCCGCAGTGGAAAACTAAACGCAATGTAACCCAAAACCATGCATTACAATATACTGCTGTATTCTGATGAATGGTTTAAGGGCACAATGCCGATGTATGCCATTTGATGACTGGTTTAACGATTAATCCATACAAGTATATGTAACGGGTACTAGTACTTACTTTAAAAGAGATGTATCGATCTATATACAATGTTGTTTGTTCACCGACTGTTTACTAGTGTGAACGTCCTGGTAACTATTATTATAAGACAACAAAACCTGAAAACGCGATGTTAACGCCCATTCGCTGTAACTGAAACTCAACGCAACGCCATGCAGCTCGACGCAACACAACAGTACTGCTGACAAATATTGCCGGGGTTAACTATCTTGCCGTCACAGTGTTGATACAATCATATTTGTTTTTCTGTAATTCTTTCCAAATAAATAAACGGGACGAATAAATGCCAAAATCAAGTTCAAAATCAAATCATTCCATCTTTGCGACATACATTCGATCTGCAGCTTTCACAGAACACGCGAGATCTCACATTGAATGAAGAGTCAATACACATTTCTCTGGTAAGAAAACAAAAAAAATTCTAATAATTCGGGTGGCGGCGAAAACTTTACTTTATTGTAAGGAATACTCTTACCACTAGCCCTTTCTGTAGTTTTGAACAAATATCAAGAGTTTCCGCCGAAGTCGCTATTAACTCGAAACACAGTGAAGGGTTTGGGTTCAAATCTATTCAGTATTCCGCGTCATGGATGTCAGTTTATTTTATTGTTTTTTGTCACGGATGGACAAAGTTGAGACGACCCATGTGGTTACTGTGCAAAGGGCATCAGCTCTGTGCCTTCAGGAGTTTCTTCGATAAAATATTTAACCTTACGTTACGGTATTAGTTTGCGTCTGTCGTGATACACCATGATACTGAACCCCGGGTGCAATGGTTGTCGTGAACGAGTGTGCTACCAGGGGCGAATCGCCAATGTCACAAAATTTGACATTTGTACGTCGCCGGGAATTGAAAGCTCCCCGTGTTCCATGTGACATGTAATAGTAAAAATACATTTACTTTTATAGAAACGAAATTATAAGTTACGGCATAGACCTAATAGGTCTAGGTTTAACAGAAAAGAGAAAGTTAGTCACTGTTCCGAACATTTATTAAATGTAAGAAAATGTCTATTTTTTTCAGTTTC
The DNA here is from genome assembly GCF_978046115.1 of Saccoglossus kowalevskii. Classification (NCBI taxonomy): domain Eukaryota; kingdom Metazoa; phylum Hemichordata; class Enteropneusta; family Harrimaniidae; genus Saccoglossus; species Saccoglossus kowalevskii. The sequence goes on from NC_140659.1 coordinate 26,065,759, forward strand.
ATAGTGAGAATAAATCACGAAGCATAATGTTTGACATACTTATATAGCAATTAACATCATTTGTCTTTTCGACATCATTTATCATTTTAATAACAAAACGTGTTTTTATAATGATCTACTCAAACTGTGAGTGGAGCTCACAACGCGCTCTAATTTAACTATTCATTTTCTAAATTAGCCAAGTTAGTCTGATTTTTTGAGATAATCAGTGTTTTATATCATTGTTGTCATACACAAAAAAATACGGATGTGTGTACGGTGTATAATAAAATCGATTTTGTTGAAAGTTTGAATTAATTCTGTTTGGTCTGTTAGTCTAATTTTTGTCAGCTTTAATTGAAATTGCAAAATACTAACATTGCAGTTTCAGAAGATGACATGTTGAATTAAAACACCTTCTATAGATGGTACTATTTTTATTTGTTCTATATTGCCTAAAATATACCAAATCACACGTAATTTATCTTCTGTTTATGTAAAAAGCTATGCTCCTCTTCAAACCAAATTGAATCTCAATTACGACAAACTTCATGAAATTAATGTCGGCAATTCGAAATTGTAATCCTGTCTTCTTTTCTTTACGTAGAATAAACTAGATGCGAAAGCATTTCAGGAGTACATTTCGACTGATCTACTTGTTCAATCAAAAATAATCATATGACTAAAAAAAGATTGTTTTTTTTTTTCAAAATTTAATACGGTACTGCAAAAATAGAATGTCTGCAAACACCAGCAATTCGATTGAATCATGATGCAATTCGCCGTGTCAGTATGATTTTGGGCAGTAAACTCCTTAGTCAAGTCTGCACGGCGACTGTCGCGAAGTAGCAAACCACGCACTATCTTGGTAATGACTTACTATCAGCTTCAGATAGGGGCAAATAAACAACAAATACAACGTTTTATGTATGTATGTATGTATATATCTATTCATTTTATTACATTTAAAAAAAATCTCGTTTTAATTTCCGTTGGTCGTCTGTGGTTGTTATTACATTACCAAACACTCTGTCATGCGCACTGATAACCTGCATGTGGAAGCGTTGTTTGTGGCAGAAGTAGAACACTGTCGAGTATGAAGTCACGAATGTTTATAAGAACATTCTGGAGAAAATTACATCTCGTATGTGTTGCCTGAACAACTGTGAATAGCAACGAACGTGCCACTATACAATGTATTGATAACATTGACTAAGTAAATTTCCGATCTATCTTTTAAACGATTGCATAGAACCTATTCATGTGTCAAAGAAAGCATCAAGCTACATTCTACAAAACGAGTTGAAAATGTTCTATTGTGTTGATTTTCATCGGACCACGAACTATTTTTTTGTATAGTAATTGAGAAAGTAATGTATCGCACGCTATTTGATGTGCATTTCGCCGTCCTGTATCTGTATCTTTATCGTGTCGTCTGCACATTTCCCGCCAAAATAGAAAACCCTTCACTCATCCTATTCAGCGACCCTATTCGGCGATGTTTTAATTAAATTTGGACGAAATGAGTAGATATTCAAGTTAATAGTTTTCAAAATATTGACAACCACCTTTTTAGTGACTCGGAATAAACCGACAGCGTATATAGTCAGAAATTTGACATTGTCATTGTCATCTTTCTCCCACTCATCTCTGACATATGAATATAAATATAAGAATCCAAACTTTAAAATCGCACTTAAGTGCTTAACGACGTTACCTTGACCTTGTTTTTGTTTGTTAAAATTGTGTTTAAAATCGTATATATTCAAGTAAGGTGCATGTCGTCTCATCATTTTAAGATAATTTGAATAATTAATGTTCAAAATATGAATGTACGGTGTGTTTGCTCTCTTGAAATTTATATTGATACTCAATCGTCAAATGAGGACATAGCACAGTTTTTAAAATGTCAGCTTCAATTAAAATAATCATCACATTACGGAATACGAAGATATGTAAATGCACACAAAAGTGCCACTCGTCAACAATTTCATAAGTCTCAGTTGCTTTCACTTTCATTTTCTAATTGCCCCCAGTTTTAATAAAATAGTGGCGTCAAGGCCCAAATATTGGAAAGTAAATTAGATTTCCTCAAGTCTTCCAGATATACAACTAATTACTAACGAACTAAAAGCTACTCACTGGAATCGACGGGCTCCAAAAGATCTAGACAAAACAATTAGTACGAATAGTGTCTAATAAGCGTGAAATACAGGATAATACGAACTGATATGCTTATCTTGTAAATGGCACGCATGCGTATGATTGTAACTTCCCGTGACACCAACAAATCGTTCTTCGTAGCCACATACAAAATACATATAACAGGTTCTGTTTTGGATAACACTTTATAAGTTGGTGGACACCTTACCCCAGGTAAAGTCCCGTCGTGTTAAATGAAAGATCCAAACATCGATTGTGACCTCATTCTGATTGTCACAGTAGTTTACCTCATCAATTTTACAATTCTGTGCTTATGCTGTCATCCACAACTACGGATAAAAAGTATGGCCTCAAGAAATTGGTCAAACATCCATAATTTCGCCTCTGTTTATTAGGCCAAATGCCAGCGAACTACCTTGTACGATGGGATCGTCATTCATAGAACATCGCTGGGATTGGGACTTAGGACCATTATGTGAAATATGTTATGGTTTGTATATGCACGAAATATATTAATCGGGCCCCAGTAATTCTGAAAAGAGGCAAAGCTTTGAATCGTTATTCAACAGCGCAGGTGTCGAAAGCTAATAAATCAAATGCAAACAATCAAATAGGAAACATAGACGATTGCTAACGTTCAAACGCGGTGAAAATCGTTACTCAAATTCAGATCATTAATAAATAGTTTACACTACAGTAATTACAATCTGATTATTTAAGCTGTGTGAATAATCCCAGGGAACTTAAACAAGTTTCAGATAAAATGTATTAAATGATGGGACCAGGTGGTTCGTTTGCTCGTCGTATCAGTTATCACGACAGTAAATAAGGCGTGTTCTTGCAATATGTGTAAGGTATAGCCGCGTATTACAGATGTCTTATTATCATTGCATATTATTAAAATGAAAACAGAACAATCAGACCGAATTTGTATGTATTGACATGGCACCGCGATAATGTCTAAGCTGATGCGTGCTCCGATCAAAATAAAAACATATTTCAAAAGAAACTTGAACTAATACCATTACATCATTACAATCGCTAACATCGCCATTAAAACCAAACTACTCCATTCACAATCTGATTAAAATCTGATGTAGTGTACAGGCTTTAATTATTTTGGCTATAAACTCATTTTAATTTTATTTTTTATTACTTTTGTTATTAATGCCTTTTTATTTTATTATCATTTTACTTTGATTTTGATTTCGTGTTTTTTTTTAATTCCGCCCTACATACATCTGATCCGATGCCTATGTAACGAGATTTCAACTAGACCCACTATCGGCGATTTTAGTCAACGAATCACAGACCTCCTTCTATAGCGCACATGATGACGTCACCGGGCAGAGTCAGGTGGCAAACACACTCAAATAAAATGGCGGATTATACCGACGTTATAATTAGCGACTGAGAATAACACGGCTTTTCGGTAAGTTTATCATTGTCAAATGCAACGAAAGTCATTTTTATGTTAATATTGTGGCTCGAATGGTTCGAGTTTAGATCGTTATTTTGCGTAGTTATTCTGGGAGTGACGATTTTGTTTCCACCGGTTCGACAGAACACCGGTGTCTTTTTCCAGTCGCTTGCCCTGGTGACGGGTGATGTTTTGTTGACGATCGGGCCAAAATCGTCTACGGTATTGAAGCCGTAGCTGTAAATATTCATCAAATTGTATCAACATTTTGTAAATTATACAATAACTCTTTATTAAAGTAATTGAGCTGATTTGGACTGGAATAAAATATTTTTTATTTGGAACACATCGCAATTGATATTTTTTGCTCCAATTTTCTGCGTCGATTCCGTGGGCCGGTGACCGTTATACAATTTAAAATCAGTTTGCATTGTTTACTATAGCTGTTAACAGTGTTCTAATCATTACGATTTACTCATTTTTTTGCTTCCATTCTAGATAATTATGCTCAGTGTTTGATGTAAAATTGAAGCGATGACTGAATGAACGAACCTTGGCTGGCGAAGATGTATCTGGAAGTGTACACATTCGTTGGAAGTGAAAAAAATATTCAATGTAATGACAAAAATTGTAAAATTTCTTCTGTAAATAAAAATGTACTAGCAATTTTCTATTAATGGTTTATTCAAGTGGGCAAAATGTAATGTACAGAAAGCTTGCCCGTATACACTGAAAAGTCAGCAACTGACAGCCTGTATAAAAGGGGGGCTGTGATTGGCTGTTGCTTACGCGAGATTTGAACGGGACTTACATAGGCGTCGGATCAGATGTAGGTAGGACCATAGACCCTACTGGAGGGTCTATGGTAGGACGGAATTAAAAAAAATCACAAAATCAAAATCAAAGTAAAATAATAAAATAAAAAAAGCATTAATAACAAATATAATAAAAAATAAAATTAAAATAAGTTTATGGCCAAAATAATTAAAGCCCGTACACTACATCAGATTTTAATGAGGGTTGCTCCATTCACTGCATTGAGAGATCTGTGAAGAGCCCAATGTGAATGTATTTTGGTTTAACATCTTTAAAAAGTCGTTAAAAGAAGCAAAAAGGAAGCTGGCTCATGAATGACCAGAGGAGGCGGGAAAGTGAGATCTGCTCACCAACCTTACTAGGGGGTCCGGGCATGCTCTTCCTTAACAATTTTGAAATCTGGACACTGTGAAACGTTATTTGCTGCATTTTGAGGGGCAGATTTTGTTGTCACAAAGGGTTTCAGCGTTTAATAATGATATAAATCACAATTCTTCATGTGTATCAAAACAGTGCGTGTATACAGTAGTTTTCAGATGAAACCCAATTCGTTGAATGTAAATTACTAGTGCAAAGACAACAAATCTTGGATAATTGTCATTTTGAAGATGCAAGGGACTGCATTTCAAACAATAGTTATGCACTCTCATCCGATGCCATCAGGATTTTTTCAGACCCACCAGAAATAATGATCTTCAAATTTCCTTAGCGTAGCGTGGTTTACAAAAAAAATGCGTCTACCCATGAGCATTTGCGTTTTTAACATGCGTTGTTATCGTCGCTTAATTTCAATTTCCGCGCGTGTGCAGGTGGCGACCACTTCGCTTTAAATTATTAACCCCAACAAAGTACCCTTCAATGATAAATGAACCACATTCCACCAAGTGGCAGCTACAACTACTCAAATATAAGCACAAACTGTTAAAGAGTTTACTCAACACAAATTGAACCCCATCATCCTTAACGGAAGCGACAGGCTAGATATTTAATAGCGTTGGGACACCGTAAGAGCAACGAATTGCTTATTACAAGAATTATCTGATCTGGTTACTCGTCAGTGTACAAATATGTCAACGTTGATAGGAACACACGTAAGCACAATTGGGAACCGTCTCCTCCGTAATTGGTCGCATAAGCAGTTATTACCTACAAATAAAAGAAAGTATAATATGTGACGATGACACGAGGATACTTGTTATCTATCAATAATGTCAATTGGAAAGCGTGTTAGTGGGCACAAACTACGTGCACTCATCAATTTATAGCTATTTCTCCAAGGATGTGGCTGTCATTTTGTGTAAGTGTATCGTCGCACAGCGGTGACAACTCGTGGCAATTTGCAATATATCATACGATGGCAGCTACCTCTATAGAACGCGAATTATGTAACACGTTGTGTTAAGCTCAATACGATGCGGTCAATACCGAATGTAGATTACAGCGCATGCGCACTGATTACTCCTTTCCTCCACAATCATTGAATTTTATATCATGTTTGTGAACGATTTAGTACCTGAATATTTTGACCAAGAAAATTATGTTTTTAGTAATAATTGAGAAATTTGCTGCAATAGCCTTTGAGCGATACACTTGTTTTGAACTCCGCCATTTGAAATTAGATGACGGAAAACAGTTCGTATTTACCATAGGTCATATATTTACTTCAGACCTATTTACAGAACATTATCCATCACCCTGACGTCACTGTTGATGTCCATTGTATATTGCCCGATCGTTTGTAGTGTCAAATTGCCACTCGAATAATCGGCAGCTTTATCTGGTTATTAAAAGGTCGGTGTATGTAAACGTCATGGGCAGAAGTGGTACATATCTTTTACAAAGCTGAAATAATAACTACCTTTTTGAGTCGAGACACGTCGTCAATGTTCAAAAACAATAAGTCGACGTACACGCTGTCACGTCATGAATGCTACTATCACTGGGCACGTTGATATCACTTTCCTTGTATTATAAACAAAAATAAAAATGATTTTGACAGACATTTCTCCAATGATACACTTTCTAAAAATAAACTATGCAAGAGAACAGTAATTTTTTTTCGGACACGTGTTCAGGCTAGAGTGGGCAGTTTTGCTATTATAGTCAATTATTCATCCCAATAGAGAGTCTAATTTTTCTACAGTTAAAGATTTACGTTATAAAAAGATTTTTATGATTTTTTATGATGATGGTGATGATGATGATGATAATGAGGATGATGTGTCTACATCACAGTACTATAGCTTCACATAAAGAAATGTTTGTATCACATAGTGGTATGTCTGCATCACATGATTAAACGTCTGCATCACATAGTGACATGTCTGCATCGCATGATTAAATGTCTGCACCACATAGTGAAATGGCTGCATCACATATTGATATGTCGGCGCCACATAATAATATGTCTGCATCACATAGTGACATGTCTGCATCACATAGCGAAATGGCTGCATCACATAGTGATACGCCGGCATCACATAGTGATATATCTGCATCACATAATAAAGAATGCTGTTTGTTTATACTACATTTGTATCTTTATCATAGACCCAGCCAAACACATGGAATGGCGTGGATATAAACGCCCACGGTTCAGTCTTTGAGTAATCTCACTCATTCAATCATAATGCCAACAGGTCAGGTACAACGTTTTTTTCTGTGACCATTAACACAAATACATCTGTGGTTTAGTATGTTGTATGCAATCTATTGATTTTGATTAGGTAAACGGTTCTGAAGATTTGTTGAAAGTGATACAGAGCGCAGTCTCATGGGTTGGTACGGTTTGTGTGCAATTTGAATATATTGTCTGCTCCCGGGCGTGGACGGCAGTGTTGATGCACGGCGCAAGTTGATAAGCAGAATTTCTCTCGCATTGATTAGATAAAAGGTCATTTTGATTATCGCATTCTGTATTTTGTAATGGGCTTATCGTAGTGAAATCTTGAAAGCCGATTATCACTGACTCTGTTTTTAAAGAAAGGGAATATTCTGCTTCTACTCTAATAATTGAAGCGATTTCAATAATTGAAGCAAGCAACCCTGATCTAACATGTCATCGAGGTCGAACATGTGCTCGTGGCTAAGAATTATTCATTTCCAGTTGTGCAATATAGTACACAGTGAGTTACGTCACCATGGCAGTGCCTTGAATGAATACCATGGTTGTCCATGAAAATTAGTACATTTCACGAAGATAAAGATCGCTTGACGTCATGCAGGCTTTCCATATGCATTTTCGTGACTTAAGATTACTGTAGATATGCGTTGCATATTAATTATCAAATTTGCATATCCGATGCATGATCTTTCTGATTTTTGCGGAACAATAATAACGCAGACAATTGACTGTGGATGTGTAAAACCTACCACTGAGAGATCAGTGTACAGTGATGGTCCCCTGGAATCATCCAACCTCAAAGAGGAGATGGCTATATTATTCTTGTGAAAAGTTTTGCAATACATACACATTGTTCCTAAAGATGGTAGATGAAATCTGACCACACAGAGTGGTATGTTCTTGACGGTGACGTTCATGCTCCATGCGCATGCAATTCAAAAAGCGCAGAGATCTTTGCCATTTACGTTGAGTTCGGAATCCTTTTAAAATATAGATACTACGCGACATTTGATGGCTGCGTTGAATGCTGTCAATTTAGATATACAATAAGGTTTAAATGAATATTTCAACTGCCAATCATTGTGTTATGACAGGAAGCGCTAGAGGGCCAGAGTTTAAACAGAATGACGCGCGCTGCAATGTAATTAGACATATACGCATGCGTGATTTCGTGGCATTCTAGCTGAAGAACAGTGTGTGTATTTACATTGGTATTCGTATAGTGTCTGTTAAAACAGCTTGTCTGTGTTATAACAAGTCAGTGTGTGGCTAGGTAATTACTGACAGTCCACGCTGTTTTCTTATTACCAACGTTTTAAATTATTTCACTTCTGTGGGAAGAAACTCAATTAACGCCAGCCATAATTCAGAACTGAAAAAACAGAACATCTCTAATTCGTCGAACACGTGATCAAAACAACACATTAGCCGTGACCTGTGACTTATAAATTCTTACGTGTGTACATCGTAGTTTAATTTCAGTTAAAACAAAACAATTATTCCCCAATACTAATCCTTACCAAAGATCTTTCCGTAAATATAACAGTAAATCGTGAACCATATAACTCAATGAATGTTCGAATATCGGACAAAACTTAAAAACTGTTGCCTATGGGAATTGAGTAATGTCCTTGTACCAGCTGTGTGCTAGAGCGCACATTATGGTGGAAACACTGATATATATTGTTCATTTCATTGGATACCCACCATTACGCGACATCATCAGATACGTAGAAGATGGAACTGGGACACGTCATATAAACACGAGCAATAAATCACATTATTGCCTTTAATTTACTACCAGTAATTCTTCCACTCATTTATACAAACTACATCTCGTTGACTCACCTCTTCGTCTCATAGTACGGTTACAGTCATATTTCCAATTTGATAACTGTTCAACGAGACGAGGTTTAACCAGAATATTCTCATTTCTATTTTGAGTGCGAATTATTCTCCCTCGCAATATAGTCTTTTGTCATTGGTCGGGTATTTGCTTTCCAAGTCGATACTTCCAGTCTCTGGTGAGCACGTGCTTTCACTGAGACTGCATTCGAGTATTGGAGATTGATCACGTTTCTACGGTGATTGAGAAACCTTGTTAACGTCGCAACTGAGCCTAATGACAGCGAGTACTTTCATGCCCAGGCGATCATTAAACATAAAATACCCCCGTTCGAAGATTCACTATAAATAAACCTAACCCACTTTTACAGACAGCGAAATGAAGAACATTGACTTCCTGGTATTGATTTAGGATATTAAAACATAAGAACAAAATGCAAGCATTTAATACAATAATTACGTATGCACATTAATTAAAGGTTGAAAGCATACATGGTAAGATGTGATTAGTACACGAAGGTGTGTGCGCACGTTATGTGAAACAAGATAATATGAACACTGAAAATAATGATTCAGAAAAAGTGGCTTCAATCTCCACTTTACTGTAACGTTATCATTTCCAGGAGTGAAGTTACTAGAAAAATATCTCAGACCTACTCATTAGACTAACATCATACACCTATTGACCGACCATGGGGTCAACAGTGTACGCTTGTTTCCCCCGAGGGACTGTAAATCATTTAATACAAACCTATTTTCTCGAAACACGGAAGCGACTAACAGGCGTTCACTGTTGCCCGATTAAGGCCAGTCAATATGTGTTTTATAACACGTCAGATTAACTGTTTTCCACATGAAATATGACATTTGAATAATTAACTTGCTCAACTATACATGTATATTAAATATGTCGTATTAATTAATTATTGTGAATGTGTACTACACATGAAATAAAATGATAATTTAAAGTTATTGTTGTAAATGTATACTGATGTGAAATAGAATGAGAGTAAGTTCATAAGTTCATTGAGTATATGCTCTTCCCGTAACAAAGACATGATAGGTGAATCTGGTACTAACGAATTACCCCCCTGGTGTTGGTGCGCTGTCCACTAACTCCTATTTTGTAACATATTTCTAATCCTTCGGTGTCCAAGATTACGTTGCTACAGTTGTCGCACGAAGGCATTGGTTAGTGTAACGTTAATTGTCGCGATTCTTTTGATATCTTCATCATTTTCTGTCGAAGTAGGTTTTTGTCAATAGGCATATGCTTTGCCATACCAGAGATCGAATTACTGTTCTAACGTTGGGCATTGGTCAGTGTTAAAGCGCTGTAGAAAATTGATTGAGATTTCTCCAGTTTCTTGTGTACTTCACGAGCGACTCGACTCAAAGTGAATTTACAGGGTTTCAGTCTAATATCACAATCGCTCTATATTACCAGCCGCGATAGATAATACAACGAGCATAAATCCTGATTTATCATTTACGGTACGGAAGTGAGAATATTTTCATGTCTACGATTGCAAGGATAAAATATACTGATCATCGATTTCTTTGCATAATTCTGACCATTGCTTTGAGTACACATAATTTGCGTGCAATCAGACACGTCTCGGTGGGAAACTTGCAATCTATGTCCAAAACTGTTACCTTATAAATTTAGAAATTATACAGTGTATTTACGGCCCCGCTAATTATGCTCTTTGTCTTCTCAGAATCCTTACTGGAAACTAGCTATGCCAATTCCTAAAGTTAGACGTCGTCTTCTGCAGACATGTTTAATGTTTACAAACATCACCTGATTAATGCGATTAACCGATGTGTTGCCAAATAGTCGTATTTTTTTAAGCAGTCCAGCAACTGTTTCATTGATATCTGGGAACAGAGTAAAATTAGGTAACACCACATGACAGCGTATTAACCAATCACGACACAGAATCTGGACGAGAAGTGGTTTAACAGACATTGTACTACTGGAATGAGGAGGACGGTGTGGGCGTAATAACTCGACAGCCCCGGTAGCATCTGTTGAGACCTAATGCCTAAAGCTAAGTGAGATATGAAAACGCTCTGTTGCCGATGATTGATTCAAATTCAGTGCTCACAGTCAGTTTCTAAGAATTGCTAATACAATTGGAGATGTTGCACACCGACGCAATTGTTTCATCTTCATTGAATACCAACAAATTCAACCTTATTGATAACATCTCCGTCTGCCTTGACGTTTGAGGAACGATTTGAGGTTAGGTCGATACTATAATGTATTATAATATTTCGATTTATACTTGATAGGGTAACCTCTGCCGTATAAGGAAACGTTTTTGAACGTAATCGTCTAGGACTAGACGATCATATGAGTGTCTCTCTATTAAAATAACGTATAGATGAATCTGATTTAGAACGTCTCGTGTTCGTGTTGGTTTACATGAACTTGGCGCTAGCTCATAATGGGCATGCAGTTTATATATCAATTGGGTTTAGATCGTCTGAAGATGGACAAGTTTTACCGTTAATAAATCATATCAATATATTGGTCACTTGTCCACCGACTTGTCGCGTTAACCCCCGGCTCAAACTTACCTAGCTACGCACTACGCACCACGAACTTTAGTGCCGTATTATTTATTATTTATTATTTATTATTTATTATTTATTATATTATAAGATTTGTCTTGTGATGGTGGAGAGGAAGCTCTAGAGATGTTCTCGTTTCGCTCTGTGATGTTGCTGACGGGGCCGCGCTAAACCTCTCACCACTTACGTATCAATTGTATTACCTTCCGAATTGCCGCTTTTTTGTTATTGTCATTACGCAACGACGTCTATATTCTAGACAGGATATTACACCTTCAAATGAACTGAAAACCTTTTAGCTCCGCATTTAATACCACATTTAAAAAAACAAATAACAGGCGCCAATTCATACTTGGTGACTCTACACTATTAGTAAAGATGTCGATTAAAATGTTGAGTTCAGTGTACACAGGAGTGCTTTCTGAGGATATTTTGCGCCGGGAAAATAATACATATATTATTTTGTTTTGCGTCTATTAGGCATTTAGACGGATGGCGTTTTATTTTATTTGTCACGTGTTCAGCAGATGTTGCAGCAATGTATCGGATACTAATACCATTTGCAGCATGAAACATAGTCCTTAGAATGAGATTCTAAGATATATACATAAAACAACCTGTGTTTGTTTCACAACATTAAATTTAATTTAACATACAGTGGAGCAATTCGACACCACGTCAAGCGAAATTGCAAAATGATTTTTTATGATGATGACTAGTCGTTCGAAAGTACTGTAACTGTTAAATGATTTTTCGATTTTGAAAGAACTGTTTAACACTTTTGGAAAGAAAGAAAAATCCAATTTCCCTAAAATCAAGAAACTAAAAATATGTAAAGATATACCAGCAATTGTCCCTTTGAAAATACATAATTGTGTCACGGGATTTTGTATTGTCTCATTGAATTCTATATAAGTCATTCATTGTTATCGTGATTCTTCAGCAAGCAGTGTTCCAAATAACTTACATTGATCCGCCTCAAGCGCCAACAATTGATGGTTACGACCCTTTTTTTAAATAGGATTTTACTTATAATATTAAATCGATTACGTTAATTTACCTGTCATAGTTTTTAATAATATTTCTATATATATGTTGAGCGTCTACTCATGCTGACTGCTAAGCAACGGAATAAAACTTCAATTAAGGTCGAGATTGATAAAAAGACCCTTGTCTGGATTTGAAGACGGATGAAAGAGATGCTTCGCCGATGTAGCATTACAAGTAGTACTACTTCGTGGTTTCCAATGCATTTTCTCTCGAAAATACCATTAAAATTGTTATGAGAATTGATGTTATTACCAGACAAGGGGACTCGCTATATCCAAGAACCTCTACTTTGGGACACTAAACACATGGCACAGGCCTACTTCATGTCAATTATTTGACATGTCACGTGACATGACGAAGGGCTCGATTTCGTGGACCTTAAATTACAGACTTGATTGTACGTAAATACAACTCGGCTAAGCCATCGACACTCACTGACTCTTTTATTTGGTTCATTTCAGATCGCCGTGACGTCATTTTTACACACCCACACGCTTTCCCAGCAACGAGTCGAGATAGCGAAACACACCAAGACAAAGATACGAAGTTGGAGCATTGCCGCACGGTATTAGTCAATATTCCTCGACCATCGCTACATATATAACCGCGAACGCCAGGGGTTTGTGTGTATGAGCCATTTTGACTGGATGGGAGGCCGAGTGACGTCATATGTGGTAGTGGATCGGGCGCGCGGGATTGCAATTGTCAGTGCGGAATTTATACAAGAGTTACGCACACAGAATGTTTAACTAACAAAAGATGCAATGATTTCAACTAACAATGCCGACACATCCGGGATCTGTCTTAACATTAGTCGTCAGAATCTTATCTAACTGAATGAAACCCACGTAAACGCCAAACCATAACGCAGTACTTACAAGTGTGCAACGCATCTACCCGAATCGCTGACATTCTCCACTCGCAAGCTTTTATTTGCCTGACTGCGGAATATAACAATATATGTGTGCGTGAATGTAAGTCTAAATCTCCGGAATGTATGCGGCCATCGCTAAGTTCCAATGGAATCAGCTATTCGCATGTTGTTACTGTTTCAAACGGCATCGGAGAAAGTCGGGCGGATATTACGACCATCGAAACAAAGAGATGGACTATCTGAACACGCCATCGCGCCGGTCATCGGGCTCGGCATCAAGCACCAGTCCGACTCATGCTTCGACTTCTACTAGGCAGAAGATAATAGCCGGTCATGATCCTATTAATTTCTGGGTGATCCGCGACAACGATATCGAGGTTTCAAGAATACAGCCAGGTAGGCCACGCATGAGTCACGTTAATGTGCTGAGTCGTAAAGTGAATATATGTCTATCTATTTATCAATACGCGACGTTCCCCGTCACAGAAATTATCATTATTAGCATATGAATAATTTGTAATCGGTAAGTTTCCGCTTACTGCGAGACCTCGCGTAGAGCGTGATAGACGGGGACTGAACGTCTGTCAGAAAAAAAATCGAACGATTTGATTTTGAATTCGATTTGTTTACAGCTTAATGTCGAAATTCTGACCTTTCAGAAGGAAAATATTGCGTTTAGAAACCCTTACTTCGTCACACTTGACCATCATTAAATGTGTATAGCACATTATTATGCGTGGAAATATCCCCCCAAAATACTTTGGGTATGTCGTTTGTTGAATCCCATGCGACGTGTGACGTCACTACAACGTATGACATTTGTTTGTTCTGTTTTGGCATTCTTGGATTTCAGGCATAACCCGGGATCTCGCAGTGAATGGAAAACGGTCTGAACATCACTTTTGCTTGATATATTTACACATCACAGAATACACATGTTCACGTATTGTGCATTTATACCGTCTGTGTTCAATATTGTACGAAGAAATGTATGCATTCACAAATGTAACGCACTTACTAGACACTATAACAACGCTCAATATCAACTTTTCTCCCAACGAGTTGACTGTTGTAAAAATTGGGATGGGGTTACGTTTAGAAGAACAAACCTACACAGAGAACATTCTGAGAGATTAATTTCTTCTCCAATAAAATTTAATAGTCACCTCTAACAATTTTGTAATATTACACTCGCGAAGCTAAGCGATATTCACTTATTTTACAATCTTTTCCAAGAAACGTGAGAATCTTTTTTGTGAACATTTTTAAATAACACCGCAACAAATGTGACACAACTTGATTCGCGTTGTGTTGCAATCGGCTCCGTTATTGTGTTAAGAAGAGACCCCGGCGCTAATATCAGGTCTTATTACAATTCTGACTTTATAAGCGGTGGCGCCACATCGTACGCTGACTTTTTTTAGACATCATACCTAAATAATGAACGTATTAGCAATGTGATATAAACGTTTACAACCTTAACAAGACTTGATACACGACAAATGTTTCATTCATTGCATCTATTTTCACGAAGTCCGATTAAATGAAAGAGAGCGCGAAAGAGATGGGGAAGATATTGCGTCGCGACAATAAACTTACTTTCCCACCGTATTACGTGCTTAGGGGTATCTTGAATTCTTTGACGCGTGGCCTTTATTAAATATCCGGAGTACTTTACGGACCCTTTTTGTAGCTGAGTTGATTATTCGATACAGTGCAGAGTATCAACAGTTGCCATTTATATTGGCGTGCGTGACGTATAACACAATGAATAATTAAACCAATTGATGAATATGTTTCATTCCTTGTGAAATTTTGTCCAGTATATTCCAAATTATATATGCCTAGGGTATTTCCACCATTTTGACCCAGAAATAAAATTAGATCCAATTAATATGTCAAACAACAACGTATGCGGGAAATTCAACTTATCTACCATTCATTGCGTTGATGACGTCATTTCACGTATAGACATTTCATTTACACTATGGACAATTAATTATTTAAGCAGTTATAAAGAAAGATAATGCAGTTTCATTGTCACGTGACTATGTCTAAAAAAATCCACCATAATATTCATCCTCGTTCATAGCTACAACTATTGTATAATACAATATTTATAAACAAGAATACTAAAGAGACAAATTTCACTGATAATGATGTGTTAATGATTTGTTACGAAAGTTGACTTAATTCTATACACTCACATAGTTGAACATCTTACAAAACAGGACAAGAAAATGGTAGTCAATACGGTCCAAGCATGCACCTCCTTCAAATTCATCGTCTTTAGTAGGACTAATAAAGGGCGCGTATTCAAATTTATGTTGGTTATTATCTGTAGTGAAAAAAATCTTCTACGTATGAGACAATTGTGGAATGCATCAATCTTTTACGACAAGATTCTCAAACGACAATATTAATTAAATAAGTTAATTAAGGTTAATTCTCTTGGCGCAATATCTCTGAGAGATAAATGGCTTGTCTCGTTCTGTAACGCGTTATAGTTGGCCATGAATAGAATGATAAATCATATAATATGGCTTGAACGTGCAGAGAAGAAATGCAACGATGATAAAGACACGTTATGGGGTGTTGTAATGAGTACGTATCGTCGTTTACTCGATGTATTTGATATCGATGTTCAGAGCAGTGTCGTAACTTGATGATGTGTTACGTTGTTATTGTGTAGTTAAATGAACGTGTAAAAGGCACTACCACTCACAAACAAAGTATTAAAACAACGTTATGTGTAGTAAAAATGGTCCCAGTGTCGGATTATAGCATTTAATATACCAAGCTATGACATATAATTGTACCACGAATGGAACTCGGTTGAGACGGTTCTTCTCAGAGTACAACGTTAACAATTGGACTCACCGCCCACACTTTATGGTAATTAATTATTACTGGGGACAAGAGCTCGTCCATACCATCAGTCAAGTACGTGACTTGGTTCAGAAAGAATCACGGCTCTACTCTATTGCGTCTTATCTTAGAATAGTGCATTCATGGAGAAACTGAAACTGTTTTCTTTTTTCAAACAAAAAATGTTAATAGCCTTGCTGAAACTGATAAAATCGTTGACGATTGAATCTCGAAAACTAATTGAGGAACGTTGCTGCCGGTTCGAAGAGTAAAGGATTACAGAATTAATAGTGCATACTGAACTGCGTTTGTGAAGCTTCATAGTTTTCCGAGATATAGTACAGATACCGTGTTACTGTGGAGTAACATTCTTCGGAATGATGACAAGATACCGAAAAGACAACAGCTATTAACAGTTGAACAAATTTATTGAAACACAAATCAATGGCATACTTCTATCCACTTTGAATTCGAGCAACAATGGTGTTCATAACTTCATTACCATTGGTCAATTAAGACGCACTATGTCTGTCTATATTATACATCCGGCCATATGTGATTGGTCTCATAAGGGAGATATATAGTTGGCTAATAGGTCGAAGGTTGTTGTATCGGATTGGTCATTCACGAGAGACATATATATGATTGGCCAAGAGTTTGAAGGCCGAATCTGAGATTGTCACCAAGCTCAATGATTTAATTTACAACAAACACGGAGCGATGTCTATTTAGTTCATGTATGTCTTATTTCCTTACTCAGACTTAATTGTCTCCATTGTACTACAGTTCCAAGCATGCATCCTTAGATAAATGTAGATTGAAGTGTAAAAACAAAATATTTTTTTGTTGTAATTCCAAACGCGCTCTAATCAGTACTTTTTATACATGGTTGAACTCGTACTGTCGTCGTGGATTAAACTTAATGGCTTGCATGATTAGCGTATAGCCATACCGAGCTGAAATGTACACGCCACAAAAAATGTTGCTTACTAATTGCTCTACGCGTCTGTATCATCGACATCGAACAAGCCGAACATGAAGGTCAAAAGTCGGGCATTGTGTAACAGTAACATTTTATGAAACCCCTTCTGTCGATTGCGTTTTAATCAAAGAGTCGTGCCGATAAACTACACAATCAAGGAACCCGAATCTCATCCTGGGGAGGGTTACTAGTATAAACCTACCCAAGTCTATGCGAGGCACCCAAAGGGGTATGTAAAGTATGTTTTAAATTGAACGAGTTCCTTTTTTACATTTTCAAGGGTCAGGGGTTGGCTTTTTTGGACTTGTCAGGAATCAAAGCCATGTTTAAACAATTTTAAGAGGTTGGTTTTTCTTGAAAGTTTGCATCGAGGGGTCGTTTTTTTGATAATTTGTTTCAATGGGTTGTTTTTTTTTTTTGAGGAATTTGGCCTTCCGGGCCATGATTTCACCTAAAGTCAGTGCTTCGCATACCTGTATATAAATAATACAATTGATCCCCAGGGTCTCATCTCGCAAATAACGAGATTGAAATACCAATTCGGAACTTTGATTATTTTATTTTAAAATTTCGTCGCATAGAGATGTCATGCAATATATTTACTCTTTTTAAAACGTCGGTTCATTTTTCTCAGTGTGAACCGTTCGTAGTTTATTTACCTTGTAAATGCGTTGTACTTCGATGTTAATACAGGTGTAACTGGAATATCCTATTGACTCACGTTGATTACAATGTGATCGTTCGAGATTTAAATTTGGTAGAGGTTTGGTTAATCCAGCAGTGGTACATTGGGGGTGTAAGATATTGTCATAACCACTTATACGAATACCCCAAAAGAAATCAACGTTACATAACATCGCGCATGCCGTTCCCTGTTTCACGTGGCGATATATAGTGCCTTTCCATGCGATTTTACTCAGTTGTAGCTAGGCGCCATTGAAGGTTTGTACAGCGAATGGAACACCGCATATATTTTATACATTGATCACTATCGAACATCATGTATAATATTACATTTAACTTGTCTCCTGCCTAATTCGTGAAAAAGAAAACCTGTAAAAGTATTTCGTAGTCATGTATTAAATCTTCACAGTGGTTTGCTCATCTGTCTTGACAGATATTGACGGCAGGGAGCCCAGTAAACATAGTGATTATATTGAAATGAATGTACTATATCAGGCTTTTATATTAATAAAACCACAGAAGAATTGCCTATACACTAATGTGCTTACTACGTCACTGACTCAATACACTGAATAGAAAAAAGAAAGTGTGACTTCTGATGCTCTCGATAATAGTCATAAAACACAAAAATCAGTCGTTTATAGGTTTTTGAAAAAAAATATGAAGAACTTCTTTATTTCACATATGATTTTTCTCCTTTTTTACGGCATACAATGATTCTAGAAGTCTTTTGTTTTATTGATGTAGTTCTATAAGCCAGTTTGAATAAATAATACAAAGACTCCCTGGGAATAGATTTATTTAGGGTACATTGACTTCCTAGCTGCGACATTTTCCTCGTTACGAGTTAGTTAGATTTATTGTGGGTGCCACATACGGGACAGGATGTGCTCACTCTTTTTCGAACACCTGACATCATTTTGCGGGTAAAATGCCTTCAAGCCTATTTGTGTTCTTGAAGAATGTATCAATTTGCGGAGCAATAGGGTAAGCCACAGTCAGCTGCCGTAAACTGGTAATACATAATGCAACGAACATAGCGACAGTTGTTGTATAACAGGATACAAGTTGGTCTCCATCTTATTGAGGCTGTGTGTCGCACATGAGAAGGGCCGATCATCAAACCTGTCCGCAAAAGATGCTTTAAAGTCAATCTGATTAAAATCTGATGTAGTGTACGGGCTTTAATTATTTTGGCTATAAACTTGTTTTAATTTTATTTTTTATTACTTTTGTTATTAATGCCCTTTTATTTTATTATTTTACTTTGATTTTGATTTTTTTTTAATTCCGCCCTACCTACATCTGGTCCGACGCCTATGCAAGTCCCGTTCAAATCTCGCGTAAGTAACAGCCAATCACAGTCCCCCTTTTATACAGGCTGTAGGTTGCTTACTTTTCAGTGTATACGGGCAATCTTTCTGTACATTTATATTTTGTCCACTTGAATAAACCATTAATAGAAAATTGCTAGTATATTTTTATTTGAGAAAGAAATTCCACAGCATTTTACAATTTTTGTCATTTCATTGAATATTTTTTTCACTTCCAACAAATGTGTACACTTCCAGATACATCTTCGCCAGCCCCCCCCCCCCCACTCAGGATCCATAGGGGGCCGCATGCGCGTTCCCATTTTCTCGGCAAAGAGGTTACTTTTTGACGATCTGTCTCGGGAACATTTCCCCGAGAAAATCGTAGAAAAGGGGGTATTTTTTGCTTGTTTTCCCGAGATTCTCAAAATAGGGGGTGTATTTCAAAACAGCTCAAATCAGCTCAATTACTTTAATAAAGTGTTATTGTATAATGTACAAAATGTTGATACAATTTGATGAATATTTACAGCTAAGGCTTCAATACCGTAGACGATTTTGGCCCGATCGTCAACAAAACATCACCCGTCTCCAGGGCAGGCGACTGGAAAAAGACACTGGTGTTCGGTCGAACCGGTGGAAACAAAATCGTCACTCCCAGAATAACTATGCAAAATAACGATCTAAAGTCGAACCATTCGAGCCACAATATTAACATAAAAATGACTTTCGTTGCATTTGACAATGATAAACTTACCGAAAAGCCGTGTTTTTCTCGGTCGGTATAATCCGCCATTTTATTTGTGTGTTTGCCACCAGGCTCTGCCCGGTGACGTCATCATGTGCGCTATAGAAGGAGGTCTGTGATTCGTTGACTAAAATCGTAGATAGTGCGTCTCGTTGAAATCTCGTTACATAGGCATCGGTTCAGATGTAGGTAGGGCGGAATTAAAAAAAATCACAAAATCAAAATCAAAGTAAAATAATAAAATAAAAGGGCATTAATAACAAAAGTAATAAAAAATAAAATTAAAATAAGTTTATAGCCAAAATAATTAAAGCCCGTACACTACATCAGATTTTAATCAGATTGCTTTAAAGTACTAGCTGAAACCGGGCATTTCTGCTCAAATGTCAACATATACATTCAACTATAAATACAATGGCAATAACCGCAGCTCGTTAGATGTTATTTTCTCCCGATAACCCTATGTTCTGTTATTTATCATATACATGTTCCCGTTCACTCTGTGTTTTGTAATTTATCATATACATGTCACCGTTTACCCGTTGTTAAATTTTTTAACATATACATGTTCCTGTTTACACTATGTTCTATTATTTAACATATACATGTCTCCGTTCAGTCTATGTTTATTTATTTAATATATGTATGTTCCCATGTACGCTGTTATATATTATTTATCATATACATATTCCCGTTTACCCTATGTTCTATTATTTAACATATACATATTCCCGTTTAATCTATGTTCTATTATTTATCTTATACATGTTCCCGTTTACCCTATGTTTTATTATTTAACATATACATATTCCCGTTTAATTTATATTCTATTATTTATCACTTACATGTTCCCGTTTACCCTATGTTCTATTATTTAACATATACATGTTCCCGTTTACCCTATGTTCTATTATTTAACATATACATGTTCCCGTTTACCCTATGTTCTATTATTTAACATATACATATTCCCGTTTAATTTATGTTCTATTATTTATCATATACATATTCCCGTTTAATCTCTGTTCTATTATTTATCACTTATATGTTCCCGTTTACCCTATGTTCTATTATTTAACATATACATATTCCCGTTTAATTTATGTTCTATTATTTAACATATACATGTTCCCGTTTACCCTATGTTCTATTATTTAACATATACATATTCCCGTTTAATCTCTGTTCTATTATTTATCACTTATATGTTCCCATGTACCCTATGTTCTATTATTTAACATATACATGTTCCCGTTTACCCTATGTTTTATTATTTATTATATACATGTTCCCGTTTACCCAATGTTCTATTATTTAACATATACATGCTCCCGTTTACCCTATGTTCTCTTATTCAACATATACATATTCCCGTTTACCCTATGTTCTATTATTTAACATATACATATTCCCGTTTAATCTATGTTCTATTATTTATCTTATACATGTTCCCGTTTACCCTATGTTTTATTATTTAACATATACATATTCCCGTTTAATTTATATTCTATTATTTATCACTTACATGTTCCCGTTTACCCTATGTTCTATTATTTAACATATACATGTTCCCGTTTACCCTATGTTCTATTATTTAACATATACATGTTCCCGTTTACCCTATGTTCTATTATTTAACATATACATATTCCCGTTTAATTCATGTTCTATTATTTATCATATACATATTCCCGTTTAATCTCTGTTCTATTATTTATCACTTATATGTTCCCGTTTACCCTATGTTCTATTATTTAGCATATACATATTCCCGTTTAATTTATGTTCTATTATTTAACATATACATGTTCCCGTTTACCCTATGTTCTATTATTTAACATATACATATTCCCGTTTAATCTCTGTTCTATTATTTATCACTTATATGTTCCCGTTTACCCTATGTTCTATTATTTAACATATACATGTTCCCGTTTACCCTATGTTTTATTATTTATTATATACATGTTCCCGTTTACCCAATGTTCTATTATTTAACATATACATGTTCCCGTTTACCCTATGTTCTCTTATTCAACATATACATATTCCCGTTTAATTTATGTTCTATTATTTAACATATACATGTTCCCGTTTACCCTATGTTCTATTATTTAACATATACATATTCCCGTTTAATCTCTGTTCTATTATTTATCACTTATATGTTCCCGTTTACCCTATGTTCTATTATTTAACATATACATGTTCCCGTTTACCCTATGTTTTATTATTTATCATATACATGTTCCCGTTTACCCAATGTTCTATTATTTAACATATACATGTTCCCATTTACCCTATGTTCTATTATTTATCATATACATATTCCCGTTTACCCAATGTTCTATTATTTAACATATACATGTTCCCGTTTACCCTATGTTCTATTATTTAACATGTACATATTCCCGTTTAATTTATGTTCTATTGTTTATTATATACATATTCCCGTTTAATCTCTGTTCTATTATTTATCACTTATATGTTCCCGTTTACCCTATGTTCTATTATTTAACATATACATGTTCCCGTTTACCCTATGTTTTATTATTTATCATATACATGTTCCCGTTTACCCAATGTTCTATTATTTAACATATACATGTTCCCATTTACCCTATGTTCTATTATTTATCATATACATATTCCCGTTTAATCTCTGTTCTATTATTTATTATATACATATTCCCGTTTAATCTCTGTTCTATTATTTATCACTTATATGTTCCCGTTTACCCTATGTTCTATTATTTAACATATACATGTTCCCGTTTACCCTATGTTTTATTATTTATCATATACATGTTCCCGTTTACCCAATGTTCTATTATTTAACATATACATGTTCCCATTTACCCTATGTTCTATTATTTATCATATACATATTCCCGTTTAATCTCTGTTCTATTATTTATCACTTATATGTTCCCGTTTACCCTGTGTTCTATTATTTAACATATACATGTTCCCGTTTACCCTATGTTCTATTATTTAACATGTACATATTCCCGTTTAATTTATGTTCTATTATTTATCATATACATATTCCCGTTTAATCTCTGTTCTATTATTTATCACTTATATGTTCCCGTTTACCCAATGTTCTATTATTTATCATATACATGTTCCCGTTTACCCTATGTTCTATTATTTAACATGTACATATTCCCGTTTAATTTATGTTCTATTATTTACCATATACATATTCCCGTTTAATCTCTGTTCTATTATTTATCACTTATATTTTCCCGTTTACCCTATGTTCTATTATTTATCATATACATGTTCCCGTTTACCCTATGTTTTATTATTTATCATATACATGTTCCTGTTTACCCTATGTTCTATTATTTAACATATACGTATTCTCGTTTACCCTATGTTCTATTATTTAACATATACATGTTCCCGTTTACCATATCTTCTAATATTTAACATATACATATTCCCGTTTAATCCATGTTCTATTATTCAACATATACATATTCCCGTGTAATCTATGTTCTATTATTTATCACTTATATGTTCCCGTGTACCCTATGTTCTATTATTTAACATATACATGTTCCCGTTTACCATATGTTCTAATATTTAACATATACGTATTCCCGTTTATCCTGTGTTCTATTATTTAACATATACATGTTCCCGTTTACCATATGTTCTAATATTTAACATATATACATATTCCCGTTTAATCCATGTTCTAATATTCAACATATACATATTCCCGTTTAATCTGTTATATTATTTATCATATACATGTTCCCGTTTACCCTATGTTCTATTATTTAACATATACATGTTCCCGTTTACCATATCTTCTAATATTTAACATATACATATTCCCGTTTAATCCATGTTCTATTATTCAACATATACATATTCCCGTGTAATCTATGTTCTATTATTTATCACTTATATGTTCCCGTGTACCCTATGTTCTATTATTTAACATATACATGTTCCCGTTTACCATATGTTCTAATATTTAACATATACGTATTCCCGTTTACCCTGTGTTCTATTATTTAACATATACATGTTCCCGTTTACCATATGTTCTAATATTTAACATATATACATATTCCCGTTTAATCCATGTTCTAATATTCAACATATACATATTCCCGTTTAATCTGTTATATTATTTATCATATACATGTTCCCGTTTACCCTATGTTCTATTATTTATCATATACATGTCTCCGTTCACTCTATGTTTATTTATTTAATATATGTATATATGTCTCCGTTACCTGTTGTTCTATTATTTATCATATACATGTTCCCGTTTACCATATGATTTATCATATACATGTTCCTGTTTATGTGATAGGTATTATTGATGGTTAAAAACCTTTCACTTAGGTAACCGGGATTCGGTCGTTTCCACCCTAGGCTGACAAAAGACACACACAAGCTTCGTTCATGTTCCCAAAACGATTCTCTGCCAAGTCCCTGGTTTTCACCCGAGACAGCATTAAATCAATCTTTATTTCTTGTCACCCCTTAACCAATTACAATCAGTATAAGAGACTCTAAGGCCTTGCCTTCCAACAAACAACCAATCACATGAAAGTTTTACACATCATAATCAATTAATTACTCGTCAAGCTGTCTAGAGAAAACATTTCTATACATTGTCAACGCTAACTAATATTGATGGGGTAATAATCTCGCACTAACATTCCACAAAGATACTACCTTAGTTAAACTCGCAAACAACATTGGTTTAGAATTACAGCTACTGTATTATATCTTAAAAACTGCAGAGTCATAAGATGTTTTTGGTTGATTTCGACCAGCTCGCCATCTGGTCTTGTCATTAACCTTTATCAATATATGTCATGGCAACCACTGTCAAACTGACTGAAATATAAATCATGATATTTACCCCATGTTTGTTTTATCAACTTTATTGAAATATATATGGATGAAAAATGTAAAAATATTTAACAAAGGCGCATATTATTTTTTTGAATTATCGTTTGACATCTGTTGTCGTTGTTTACGTTTTAGTAAATGTTTGACTGATAATAATTGAATTCAATTCTATTCAATTTCGGGGTAGAATCCTGGGCTTCACTCTCGTGGGAACTACCTGTGGAATCGCGTTTCTTATTACGAATAGACCGTTTTGATGGCGGCCAAGTGAGGGTATTTGAACACAATGACTCCCTCTTAAAATTATTTATTTCGACACTGAACTACAAAAGAAAAAAGAAATTCATGTTGTAAATCATATCACTGGATTTTGGATACAGACGTTCGATCCTTTTCACGCGCTTTTCGAGATCCCGAAATGAAAGAAAAATCACTTATTGCTCATGCTATTTATCCTTCTTTGTTAGTTGCCTTCTTTCCGTGAACGTGACCACATTTCTCATAAACATGATTTGAACAACTATAAATATTACCGCGCTTTGATAGGACCTACAAAACAGTGAATAATAGTTTCTTGTTTTAATCTACATGTAACAGAACTTGGCTCACGAAGATGAACGCAAATATTAACTCATCATTCCTGAGTGCATACGACAGTTCATATCCTATCCTTTTCAGCAATTGGTGAAATGATGACATTCTTGTCAGTACCTTTAAAGCTAGTTCAAGTTTGTTTCCCAACGCTTGCCGTCACAGGCTCATGCATACTCACAAAAGTACTCTATTTTATTGGGTTTAACCTTCTGTAATCTAACTACTAGACTGTGCGACCCCGATTGCTGTCGGAAGCGCCACTGGGCAGCATCAATCTTCGCGTATATCGCGGATGGATACACTTTTCTGGCGGAAATCATTGACGAATGCTGACGCCAGACTAAGCTGGTAGGATTATGTATATCCTCCATACTACTTGTATATGATTGGTTCGTTGACGACGTCTATCTGACCACGTTTAATACATTACCACTTAAAGGGGAACCGCTCAATCCCATGGATTGCACCAAAGAATCATGGGACACTATTGTTTATGTTGTTTACAATGTTAATCTATCTTTTTGTTATCCATTGTTATTTTAACCCAGAAAGTAAATGTTGTGAGATTAGGCTTAACTGGAAGGTGCCCCTTTAAATTAAGTAACGTAAGAATCCATGCTTTAATCTAGCAGATTTACTATGGAGTCTGTGGTATTCAATTTTAAATTAACAAAATAATATTCAATTTGACAATATTTGAATCATTTTTAGGAATCTAGTTGTTCATTATGTTTTGATAAAATTACAGATTGTATTTTTTTCGGGTAAATAACGAAATGGTGAAATAATAAGTTTTGAAATAAAAACCATCCAGGTCCAGTACGCTGATTTGTTCCGCATCTGAAGTTTCTGCTTCCGTTGGACACCCTGATTGTGTTAGCTTTAGAAACTAGCCTCAAATTGTCAATAGTACGGCAGCTTCATGTAAGTACAAGCTTCAACTCAATCACCTTCCCATAGGTCTTTGCGCTTTACGCAATAGTACCTCTGCCACAGGCAGCCTTCAATTTTCTGGTCAATCACCTACCTTACTACGCACGGTCAGCTGTATTCACCTGAAATGTACTACAAAACTACAAAAATTGAAGAAAAAAATCATGTTGCAACTAAGCTAATTATTAATGTCTGAAAACGTAAATTTTATCGCGGACTAATTTGTGCAAAGCCACGCTAATGTTATTAGTGCACTGGGAAGAAACAACGTGCTGTTTACGTATACGACTGGGAAAGAAAAATTAAACATTAATTCCACTCAAAGGGATTTCCTAACATCTACATTTATCTTGTTTTCTGGTGAATATTTCAATAATATTTCTGGCTTGAACGGATTCACTTCTCTGCGTTTGAAGCAAGGCTGACTTTTGGCCACGATTTTGTCGTGGCAACTAGGAGGCCCCGCACTGGCACGACGAGTTCACGCATTGTTTGCGCATTGTTTACGCACTTCCCGCAATGGCACGACGAGTTTGGGAATTCGGACGGTGTCGTGCCGACCTGGAGACGCCATATAAAAAGGGGCCTCCCCAACCCCTGGTCTTTTTTTGATTGACTTTGTTTTAGACACGTTGTCTCTGTGATATAAGTTGTCTCTTCGCTGGCGGTATCTGGAATGGCGAGCAGTCACGGTGTCCAGGAAGCCCTTTATATACCCCTGCGCCGTGACTGCCGCGAGCGCCACTATCGCACAGTAGTCTCGTACTGCTCGTGAACTCGTCGTGAACTGTTCGTGAAGTGCGTGAACTAGTTGTGAACTGCTCGTGTCATCAATGCGTGAAGTACACGTGACCGTGTCAGTGGGAAGGCACCAATTCGTGAACATGTCGTGAACTACTCGTGAACTTGACGGGAGCTGTTCGTGAACAATTCGTGGCAGTCGTGCACTGCCAAGCACTGGCACGCATCGTCCCGACGAGTTCACGAACAGTTTGCGCATAGTATATGACCCGGTCGTGACCAAACTTTTGAACATTTCAAAATTCTCGTCTCGATATGACACGCCGTCACGACGGCTTTACGCGCACTTCACGCCAGTCGTGCCACAGAATCGTACAAGTGTCAGCCTTGCTTAAGTCATAGAACATAAAACTTCTGGTCAGTTTATTTATTGTATAATTCTATGACAACAATTTTCTAGTGCAAACCATACATATTTAATCAAATTATGCGATCATTTCATTTAGAATTAGGGCGTAACACAAAACGTGCGGTGTTATTAAACTGATTAAGTAACCTCATGACTTCAACATAACTGTGAACATAACAAATTGTCGTATGCAAATCAGATTTGTGTAGTGATGATAAGGAACGCGTATCGAACTGTTCGGAGTTCGGTTTCAATTGAAGCGCAAAACTTTAAATGTGGAACGCACGTTATTATGTCTCAGTTACAACGGTGCCAGCCAATCACTCCACCTTTCCTATACGCCGCGCCCTCTAACGACGAATTTGTCAATAGCATCCATCCAAAAAGAACTCAGTAAATGCGCTCACACAAAAGTAGTAGTATTGCGTAATTCCTAACATTGAATTATGCAAATTTTGACGCGCGTCGCAATGACTCACTGCCCTTAACTTATCACTCTTTTCAAGCTGTACGGCGGGCATATAATATTATTATATTATATAATCACTCCCAGTACATCTTGGCAGGATACATACGTCTTTTAATCATCTTAACAGCTAGGCCACTCAGTAGTTGATCTGCAAATTAAATTCAGTTATCCATAGCATATGTACTGAGACAGGGTATACATATACTCCTCTATCATGTCATTCTTAAAATTAATTAAATATTCAGATGAATAAGTCACATCAAAATAAAGTATATGGAATGAACTGAATAGTGACATTTACATCACATTCAATGTCGTGAAGATATAGTATCGCTGATTTTAGTGATATGTGTCTGACACGTTTATAACTTGGAATGAAAATCAAATCAGTGTGTTTTATTCGTCACGTGAGTGACTAGCATGGGAGAGCTATATTAGGGGATTGCGGTTTGTGGCCGTTTGCCATTGTACGTGCCTTTTTCGATAAGTCGTGCCTTCCAGTGAGCAGGGTTGCGTGACCATTCTCTTGGAATAGAAGTGCTAACATTCTGAGTCAAACAAAGTTAGAAGAACGCTAAAAATAATTTTCAAAGTAGTCTCCGGCTTCGCGATTACCATGGTGGCGACTGGAAATGACGAGTCGACATAGCTAGAGGAGTCTGCATCTAACAACCAGTATAGAAAGGAAAGTAGGCACAATTTTTCAGGAATTTGCAAACACATTTCAGTCAGTAGGCGTGATTGACAAGAAACAAATCGAAATGGAATCGGGAATTCGACTTGTTTTAGAACAAGGGCACCGACTGCTTACTTCCATAAGTAGATTGATTGATCCCCTGTGCTGGAAGGGAGACGTGCTGATTGGTGCATTTGCACTCGTTAGTTACTGAATACTTCATTGTAGGAAAAATTCAACTGTCGCTTAGACGGGCATGAAGTGCCGAGAGAGACAAAAACAGTTTTTAAAGATGATTATATCTACGTAAAACCATTATACAATGAATATATAACCAGAAAACACGTGATGGGAAATGCCTTTAAAATTGGTAAGATCGTCAAATTCTAAGGAGACGTTATGTGTATTGACAGAATTCACGGAACTGCAATTGATAGCGAAGCAGATTGAACTGGGATTCGGTACATTTTAAGATCTGATTTAGAAAGAACCGATTATTAATCTAAATAATCTATGTTCAAAACTTGAATACAATTTAATTAAAGTTGGAGTGATAGAATATAATACTTAATAGTTGCCTATATAGGACCTATCACCAGTTGTGTAGTTCATGGGAAATGAAAAAAAAAATGAAATGAAATTTGGAGAACACTTATAGAGTTTAATATACATGTAAATGTACGCATACATATGAGTGGTTGTAATAATGAACTTCAGGTTTGATTTGGGTATATGACACCATGATCTAGAAGTTGAAGACATACTACATCTTCAGTGTGTCAATATGTCAGGATTTGTTGTCTGCATGTGACAAGGAGTGGGAATGAAACTATAATTTATAGAACTTAAATGATGCTGTTGTTTCCTGCCTTGTGTTTTGACAGGACGTTGTTGCTCGGCGTTGAGCTTTTTGAGTATGTATGTTTTTTTTAATTTTTGTTGTTGAAAAATACAGCCATATTTTCAGGTACTATAATCTTAGGGAAAGGATGCAGGGCACATCTAGACACGTCACCACACTATGAAACATAGAAAGCACAAACACATTTTACTTGAATGCGCATTCAAAAATTCACAGCTCATTGTGTTTCAAGAAATGCAAAACTGTGTACAGAGAAACAAATATTGTAAGAGTCAGTTTAAAAGACATATAATCTTTTCATATGTATTTCAAATACTGAAACTGAAGAATCATTGAATTTGTCTGTGGTTTGGATTATGTGTTTAAGAAAGTAAGTGTGGCATACGGGCTTAATGTAGAAATACAGCATATCCAATTTTGTAGAAAGCTTTTAAATGACATAAAAGAAATAATATTAGATGATAATATGGATTTAAATGTCACACAGGGTCACAACAGTATATTGGCCTACAATGTGTTGACTGTGTCAAATTGTTTCCATCGATTGAAACCCTAGGAAGCGATGGATTGCCAATTGACTTTTATAAACATTATTGGTCACTGGTTAGACACTTTGGCATAACTTTTCAAATATGGATAATATGTTTGTACACAACTTGTTCAAGTTGTTAAATAAATAAACTACCGAGTAACCTGTGGAACATACGAATTATGTCGGGTCGGCTAAACAAACTTTTCTCTCTCTTGAAACTCGTTCAGGTCTGACAGTTAATAAAACAAATGTGAAAGCAAATCAGGCATAATCCATTGCCTAACAAACTACTCCAATAAAGATTCCTTGAATTTATGCGCTAGCAAATAAACTCAATAATGCTAGTTCCCTAGTTTATTTAAATTCTGGACGATGCGTGACTTGACCCTGTTGGATAGAATTTGGCTTTGCGTATTTCCGCACCTTCTGTGTTCCTATTATGACTAATCACCCTCTTCTGGTATCTTTAAAGAAATGTTTTATAAATATAAAATATTTTTTGTGATGAGTTCCTGATAAAGCTTTTATTATATATTGATTGCCATTAATGGACTCGGCATGCCATATTTGTTTGCAAAATACAAGGTACAATGTATGAATTCTTTTCGTTTCGACGTCTTTTAGTAGGGATATCCCTCATTCATGGAAATCTTTCTTAAAAAATAAGTTTGAAAAAGAACATTATTTGAAGCGGTGTTAATTTATATGATTTATATGCTTGCATTCAGCTACAGGATATCATTAACACGCCTTTCTAGGTGTGTGGGTATAATCCAAATTCAATCCAAACTAAGAGGAAACATTTGTTTTCAAAATTTAGTGAAACGTATTTATTAATACACCATTGTACAAATAAATGTATGTAAGTAAGACATGATATTTATCTCTTTATTTAGATGATCAAGACATAACAAACTCAGAGATTTTCAATGGTGTTGCTCCTGAATAACATACTTTTAAATCTAAGTCCGTCAATAATTGCCTTCCCTGGCTACACCCTGGCTAGTGCTGTTGAAGATGAAATAATTTTACATTGTGAAGTCGTCGATAGATTTTGGTACGATTCTACAATAAATACCATGGTACACGGATCTGCAACTTTTGTTGACAACAAATGTTGATCCGTGTTTCATGCAATGTTGCAAGTGCCATCAACAACCAGTAACTTGTTGCAACAATAGAACAATTCCTTTTTGTTGACAACAACAATTTGGCCGGTGTACCATGATCACAATAAATGACAGCCGCACCTTAGCTCTCGGGCCCCTCTTTGCTGAACACACAGTAGTTTTATGTATATGTAAATTTATATTTGTGAGGAATGACACCTAAATTGGGCCTAGTCGTAAGATAGAGCATAAACTACTGAGGTACATCATATACTACTAAGATAGAGCATAAACTACTGAGGTACATCATATACTACTAAGATAGAGCATAAACTACTGAGGTACATCATATACTACTAAGATAGAGCATAAACTACTGAGGTACATCATATACTACTGAGATACAACATAAACTACTGAGGTACATCATATACTACTGAGATACAGTATAAACTATTGAGGTACACCATATACTACTAAGATAGAGCATAAACTACTGAGGTACATCATATACTACTAAGATACAGCATAAACTACTGAGGTACATCATATACTACTGAGATACAGCATAAACTACTGAGGTACATCATATACTACTAAGATACAGCATAAACTATTGAGGTACATCATATACTACTAAGATACAGCGTAAACTACTGAGGTACATCATATACTACTGAGATACAGCATAAACTATTGAGGTACATCATATACTACTGAGATACAGCATAAACTATTGAGGTACATCATATACTACTGAGATACAGCATAAACTATTGAGGTACATCATATACTACTAAGATAGAGCATAAACTACTGAGGTACATCATATACTACTAAGATACAGCATAAATTACTGAGGTACATCATATACTACTAAGATACAGCATAAACTACTGAGGTACATCATATACTACTGAGATACAGCATAAACTATTGAGGTACATCATATACTACTGAGATACAGCATAAACTACTGAGGTACATCATATACTACTGAGATACAGCATAAACTACTGAGGTACATCATATACTACTGAGATACAGCATAAACTACTGAGGTACATCATATACTATTAAGATACAGCATAAACTACTGAGGTACATCATATACTACTGAGATACAGCACAAACTACTGAGGTACATCATATACTACTGAGATACAACATAAACTACTGAGGTACATCATATACTACTACAGCATAAACTACTGATGTACATCATATAATACTGAGATACAGCATAAACTATTGAGGTACATCATATACTACTAAGATAGAGCATAAACTACTGAGGTACATCATATACTACTGAGATACAGCATAAACTACTGAGGTACATCATATACTACTAAGATAGAGCATAAACTACTGAGGTACATCATATACTACTAAGATACAGCATAAACTACTGAGGTACATCATATACTACTAAGATACAGCATAAACTACTGAGGTACATCATATACTACTGAGATACATCATAAACTACTGAGGTACATCATATACTACTGAGATACAGCATAAACTACTGAGGTACATCATATAATACTGAGATACAGCATAAACTACTGAGGTACATCATATACTACTGAGATACAGCATAAACTACTGAGGTACATCATATACTACTGAGATACAGCATAAACTACTGAGGTACATCATATACTACTAAGATATAGCATAAACTACTGAGGTACATCATATACTACTGAGATACAGCATAAACTACTGAGGTACATCATATACTACTAAGATACAGCATAAACTACTGAGGTACATCATATACTACTGAGATACAGCATAAACTACTGAGGTACATCATATACTACTAAGATAGAGCATAAACTACTGAGGTACATCATATACTACTAAGATAGAGCATAAACTACTGAGGTACATCATATACTACTAAGATACAGCATAAATTACTGAGGTACATCATATACTACTAAGATACAGCATAAACTACTGAGGTACATCATATACTACTGAGATACAGCATAAACTATTGAGGTACATCATATACTACTGAGATATAGCATAAACTATTGAGGTACATCATATACTACTGAGGTACATCATATACTACTAAGATAGAGCATAAACTACTGAGGTACATCATATACTACTGAGATACAGCATAAACTACTGAGGTACATCATATACTACTAAGATAGAGCATAAACTACTGAGGTACATCATATACTACTACAGCATAAACTAATGGGTATTATCGAATCACCATTTTGCATTTATTCTATTAATTGTTTGTATTATACTGATGACACCAAGAAAGTAACACCGATGCATTGAACAACAGATAAGGTAACAAAGGTATTCCTAACAAATAATTAAAGACCGGTCAACCCATATTGAACAAAAGCACACTTTGTCACGCCTCACACATATATGTCGCTCAAAGTGAGCTTCCGTTGGTGGTGAGGTCATTATTGTTATTATTTATTATTTAACAGTCACTGACCTTGAATATGCATAATTTAAAACGTCTTTCTGGATATTCATTTTCACAATCTCATAATAACAAACATTTCGGTTACCCGAGCGAACGGCACACTGGTTTTGGTGGCTGTACATACACCATGACAGTGTGTGGAGGCATAGTGTCTCCAGACACAGGGGCTTGTCAACTAACCGCAAATCACCTAACGCGAGCACAAAGTGCGAGAAGGGAAGAAAGTCCTAAGCCCCGATGACGTCACAGCTAAATATTATCTGTATTTTAGGCAGTGATTAGGGGATCTTAAGACAATGGTTGAAAAAAATGAGTAATTATTACGCAAGTTATGCAATTCTTAGGCATATATTTCAACCCCAAACTAAATAGGTCTGTTTATTGTTCCAGGGTACATATGTGCCAAGTTTCATTAAGATGTGATGATTAATTCTTAAAAAATCGAAGGAAAGTAAGTAAGTAAATTATTATGTAAAGTGCTTGAGATATTGATTTAAAAGCTAAAAACTGACTAATTATTATGCAAATCGGGTAATTAATATGCAGGGTTTTAATATAACCGACCATCAATGTACCAAATTTCATTAAAATATGATTAGAATTTGAGATATCGATGGAAAAACCGAAAAAGTATTAATTAGTATGCAAATTAGGTAATTAATATGCACAGATTTAAACCAAAACTAAAGAAGTCTGTGCATTGTCCAAAGCATCCATGTACCAAGTTTCATTGAAATGTGATTAGTACTTTATATATCAGTGGAAATTATCTAATCATTATACATATTGGGTGATTTTTATTCAAAACTAATTAGATCTGTGCATAGTCGACAAGCATTTATGTACCAAATTCCATCAAAATCCAGTTCGTGGTCCATTAGATATCAGTGGAACGGTCAAGGAACAAGTATCAAGTATCATGCAAATTAGGTAATTAATATGTATCAAGTTTCATATATCAGTGGAACAATCGGACACACACACATAAATACACATTAACTGCAAAAGCCTCCCATCGTTTGCTTTGCACATGGGAGTAAAAAAAACTCGCCTGAGAACAGAGATACATTTGATTATGTAAAATGTAACCCCGAACTGTGAAATTTAATGAGAAGTCGCCTATGAGGAAATACAAGTCATGTCGGTCTTTCGTCGATCGCTTTTCGCAAATGATAGTACTACTCATTACAAAAAACAAAACAAACTCATAAACTCGGTACTCGCGCTCTATGAACACACTCTCACTTCGTTTATCGCATTTGCATAAATCACCCGACCGAGCGGGCTTTGGCGTTCAGAGCAGACGACGATGTCCTCTCAAAATTGTTTGATTTTGATACTGAATTGCGTTGTTACTGGTATTAAACCATTTTATTCGATGGCGATTTCAATATCAACAACTTGTTACCACAATTTCTCATTTAAAAAAAATAGCTTCTCCCTTGTTTGTTTCCTGAAACAACACTGTATTAATATCCATTGTATGGGGGTTTTGATGCTCAATAGTGAGATACATTATCGCGAACAATCTGCAGCAATGACGTCATGAAATTCACTGGTAATGATGAAGATATAATACTGAATAAGGAATAAGGCAATACACGTCACTGCCTAAATTGCTAAAAATGACAATAGCTTCGAGGTTAGATATCCATTTAATAGAGACATTGTATAACAGAACATTTTCTGGCAATTAAATGACAATTTAGATTAGAAAAAGCAATATGTAATCTCGTAGAACGAAGTGGAAAATGTTCGCAAAACATACTTTTCCTATTAATCGCGCCCTATAGGGACGAGTCGCTTATATGACGTAACTGGGTAATATGAAGGCCGTTCTCGGTGTCGATATCGTTCTGATCTGTCGTGGTCTATCATGATTAAAGCTTATGCGTTTGAAGGATGTTTCTATAGTACAAATGACGAACGGCTGCACATTTAAATACATATACTTCAGTTTGACGTCACAGAATCGCTCTATTACTAGAGGGCGCGATTTAAAGTATGTAAT
Organism: Saccoglossus kowalevskii; assembly: GCF_978046115.1. Lineage (NCBI taxonomy): Eukaryota > Metazoa > Hemichordata > Enteropneusta > Harrimaniidae > Saccoglossus > Saccoglossus kowalevskii. The sequence goes on from NC_140659.1 coordinate 26,101,406, forward strand.
ATAAAGTGGCATTGTGGTATGGCGGGACTTAAGGTAACATAAGAACAGATCAAGAAATTCTCTGCGTGTTTCTAATGGAATCGAATTGAGTCCAATATCACGGGGGAAATCTTCTCTCTGGGTTCTCCACACGTGTCAGGGGGGAATCTCGTCTCGTCTCTCTATCGCGTCCCCTTGAAGTACGGGATCGGGTAAGTCACTTAAGCTTTACAGTCAAATAGACGCACACAACGAAATACGTTTCAACTCTCGTCTTAGTCAGTCAGTCGAGCACTCCATAAGACATAGCGCCCTGGGGAAACGTCCCCAAGACTATCGCAAGGCTGACCCAAGATTCTGTCCCAAGACTCTCCAGGACTGCATCTCTTCTGGTGTACTCGCCAAGACCAACTCAAACTCTCTTTATTCACTTTCAAAATCTTAACCAATTACAAAGCTGTAAAAAGACTCTAAGGCGTAACCTTCAATCATAAAGCAAATCACAAGTACTGAATACGTCATATCTTTTGATTAATCGTTCACTACATTAATAATTACGAATACTAAACTGTCAGAAATAGTAGTCCGAATAGCGACGGTTATCTCGTAATTAGTTCTAAATCACTGAAGCAAGTTCCGTCCGGAATCTCAAATGGTCTAAACGATGCCAGACATAACTCAGCAATTCGCTAGTAACCAACTAAATAAGTCTGTCAACAGATCCGCGTAAACAATTTCATCATACCAACAAGGCACATCACGCGCTTTCTATGCACACGGATTTAATAAACTTTTTCTAAATGGAAACACCTGCGAGGAATACTCGAGATTGGTTCCGACTATATGTATAGTGCATACAATGTACCAATATTTGTTCAATTGCTTACATGTGTACCTAAGAACACCTAGCATCATACAAGCTTTGTTTACACATTCAACAATATTTTCTCTCCAGTTCAGATTTCTAATCAATAAACCACGCGAACATATACTCTTAAACCACACTATTAATAAATTGTACCCACACAGAATATTGGTAGACTAAGTACTGACTGAAATAACGTTTCATTTGGAACGTTTTTTTTTTATGCCACCTGGTACTGAATTACAGCATATATAATTTATGGCAGCATATAATACTGAATGGCAGCATATATTACTGAATGGCAGCATATAATACTGAATTACAGCATATATAATGTATGGCAGCACATAATACTGAATGGCAGCACATAATACTGAATGACAGCATATAATACTGAATTACAGCATATATAATGTATGGCAGCACATAATACTGAATGGCAGCACATAATACTGAATTACAGCATATATAATGTATGGCAGCACATAATACTGAATGAATGGCAGCACATAATACTGAATGACAGCATATAATACTGAATAGCAGCATATAATACTGAATGACAGCATATAATACTGAATGACAGCATATAATACTAAACATATACTACACAATGACAAGAATATACGCTTTGACACACATTCTGCCTAAATGACAGTACAAATTGAATAACATGATATCATAGATAGCATATAAGGTACAGCATATGATGCTGAATGAAGCATATGCATATACACTCTGCATGTGCAGTTATGATATCGAAACACATACCGACATGGATACATATGGTTACTTCATTTTACCATGAAACTTAGATTGAATATTTTTGGATGAAATGCGGCATTTACTTTCCAATCCCAAGAGGTCTGGTCATAAAGACACCTCTATGTGCATAGTACATCACTGCTTTCAACTTAATGTTTTTTTCTCACTGATTACAAGGCCAAGTGCTTCTACTATTAGCCTAGCTCTGCTGATATTACGTACTGATAAAGGTAGCTTCTCGCCAACATGTGACTTTTTTCCATATGAGTGCCTCTGAGTCGTGATTAAGAGTCATTGGCAGTTAGGGGTCAGGCAGAGGACACGTGGTGCTGGTAGTTTGACCACCGTATATTTTACCAAGCTATTCCTGTGATAATAATTATTGAAGCACGTGTCCCGCGAAGGGATATCATTTTAAATTATGTTAAATTAACAATCATTGGTCCAAATATCCCGGCTAAATATTTGCAAGTGCCGACTGGATGGCAATTAGTAAAAATAGACTAAAAGCCGACGATTTTTAGACCAGTTTCATATAACTTAGTATTCGTTGAAACAAACTCTTACACGCCTGTGTATTGTAGTTGGTACGACAGTCGGTGCGCATGCGTATTGGAGTATTTCATGCCCCATCTTAGGAATACCATTGTGTGTGTTGCAAAAAGCATCTTGTTTATTACATGATATATCTTAATCTAGAGCGTTCATCGCCATGTTGTATCAAAAAAACATTATTAAAATATGCACATGTATTTAAGAAGTAATCTGAGACACAATTAAAACCTCGCGTCTCAACGCGTCTGAAACGGAACCCACTTGCCTCGCGTGCGTGCGAAGCATTTCGGTTAACGGAAGTTGTATTGTCAAAAAACATACAGAACGATAAAACCACTGTCATATAAGAAGAGACACCTGACTGCGTGATTTGAAACTGAACATTATTGAATCATTGCCTGAAACAAAATATGTAACGATTCCAGATATACCATGATCCCTTCGTTCACGTAGAGTGATCTCGATTTAAAAACAGAGGTGGAATTTACCATCGTTATAATCATGAAAACCTAATTACCGTGTAGCTTTAGTGAATTGTACTGCTAGTCGGAAAATTAACCTTTGAAGAAAATATTGTACTTACCCAATTTTCGAAAATGACCCGAGGTTGAATCATTCTCGTTATAAATTACTAATGATTTATATATATATATATTGTATTGTATATTCTATTGTAGAAAGGTTGTAGGGCTATGTATATATTTATCTCTGTGCAGAGGCAACATGGAGGTCACGTGATTCTTGATGTACGTATCGTAAATTCAATGGGAGTGTGAATTCAATGAAATTTACAACGAGGTGAAGCATGAGCAGAGCCACGTTTTTAAAAGATGCAATACAAAACATTTTTTAGTTCAGTATTGTATATTAACGCATTAGATTGTGATTTATCGCAAAATTACAACATTGTAATTGGAGTACATAAAATAGTAAATGCTATTTGAATTAATAATACTAGTAATTTTATGTGGATTGGGCAGCCGACTACCATTGTTGCAAACTTTGGCCCTTTTACGGCAATTGATTAGCCTTCAAGAAAAGTCCAGTGGAGAAAACTTAGGACAAAAAATAAGCTCTAGTGGGCGAGAATGTTGACTACTACGACTACTGCTATGTTTTAAGGGCGCCGGGGGAGGGGGGGGGGGCTACTTACACCTTAACTGGATAAGGGTGTGCAGTCCACCTCTCGTAAACAATACACACTTCTAAACCGTTTTTTTTCTATTTATATACTCACTTCTAAACACAAGTGTTTTCAGCTGTCGCAACCAGTGAGCGCATCCAGGCAATGCATTCAGCCTTTTCCGTTATTTAGCTTTGAAGGACCTGTGAAAAAGTAAATAAATGCTACACACTTCTAAACCAAACCATTGATAAATGATCACCCACTTCTAAACAAAATAACGTGAAATGACACCCCAGTCGGGCGGCACATACCCATATTGCACTACTATGCAAGTAAACCCCCCCCCGGTAAGGGCGTTGGTCGTAGCGCCGCGTCGTGTTCGATACAGCCCCCCCCCCCCACACACACACGACGTTTCCATGTTATTTGCATCCTAAATTGCGTACTAGTTATTTGTAATAATTTGTAATAACATTTCAATGAAAATTTGTAATTGTTCCGAATAATTTTCAAGTGAATGGATACCAATTATGATTGTAATGTACAATCAAAATTTGATGTGTCACGTGTATACTAAATCCACAGTCGTATTCGAAATTACGACGAACCGGCGCAGGTGCGCTTTGCTATTGGTTTCAGGGGTTGGCCATCAGAAACGCGGGGGTGGTGACAGAATTTAAAAAAAAATGCATAGGGAAAAAATATTGCAGGATCTGCACGACTATATCTTGGAGAAAAAAGTAATCTACATTGTTGAAAAAATATCTTCATGGAAAACAAAAATTAGCACAGCACTGTGCGAAAGAAAAAAAAATCAATATATTGCACAGTGTTTTATTTTCCATCATCACCCCTTTCAATGGTCCACCCCTTAATGGAGACCGTCATTTCAACTTGAAAACCCGACGGGAACATTCCCTGTGGATGACCAGTCTCGATTACCTGCACAGTCGTTAAATATGTTCTATTATTGCTACATGATGGTATTGCGCCGCGAACTACACTCATCGTCATTAGTACGCAATTCACGTAAACAGCCTTGCTGCTTTTAAATATCACTCGTACATCGCATGATATTTACAACAGTTGGCGATGACAAGATTTATATTTAAAATATATGGTTGTCCGGGAAGATGGTGCATTATTGGACAGTCGGCCCGGGCGACTTGATTTCAAAATTTCCGTTTCCATCACAATTCATCGAGAAAATAATTGGGCTAGCGTATGAATTATAAAATCAAAACCATTTAAAGCAGGCAAGTCGTCACCTGCGCATGCGTCAGATGGCCATAGCGTGTCATGAGCCTTTGCATTTTTAGCGTGTGTTGTTATCGTCACTTAAGACTCAGTTCCCGCGCGTGCGCAGATGACGACCCTCCCGCTTTAAATTCGGAGCATGTTTCAACTTATAAACTTAACATCTTATAAACTGCCTTTCGTCCGTGTGTCACTGGTATATCGTCTTTCTCAATCTTGTAAAGAACGACCTCTTCACGGCACATGGTCGTCGTAACCTACAAGCTCTTAAGGACGCCTGTTCGTTATTTGTACCCCTAACACTTGAAGTTTGTCGTTCCACGCGTGTACCATGGAAGACTTGGAGCGTTTTGCACACGATGTACGAAAATGAAACTTCCAAGAAAACTTAACATCGATATGTTTCTAATACAAAGACCTCGAAGATCATTTTATATACAATATCAATGTATATACTAAAATGAGTTGTGTATGCGAGGGATACAGTCGTATTAAGTGACTATGACGTAATACGCCTAATCTCTGCCGTCTGATGTGCCGTGTCACTGGTCTCTATGAATTGCCTCATTTACCACGCCGCGTTAGAGCTTAAAACATGCATGACGTAATTTTATAGCATCCGGCAAACATGCCTAATATTTGAATACGTTTATGCCATGTAATACACCATTTCTATAAATCGCGCCCTCTGGTCACGGAACGCATCTGTGACGTCAAAATAACGTACATGGTTGAAGGTAATGTTGTTTGAATCAACCATTGTGTTTGGTTATGTTATCGTCCATCATCTAAAATTAGTCTGTTTATTAAAATTGATCAAAAATATGATCTTCATTGGTGAACGACAACAGATCAAAACGATATTGATATTTTGAACGACCTTCGTGTCCTCCATGTATGTCATAGAAGCGATTCGACCTTAGAGGGCGATAGTTTTAGGATAAATCATCTAGAAGTAGTTTTGTACATTCAATGCGCGTTCCATTAAAAAAAATATATATTCTACGGTGTTACCTGAGGATTGAAGTGAAAAAAAAATATATGAATTCCCTAGTCGCGATTTCCGTGTGATGAACCACAGTTGAAATTTGATCTTTAATATTTTATCGATACGATGATGTGTCAATCTATAGTTTAATCCATCCGGGGTAAAATGTATGCTTTTGTTATTGTTATTCCAGTCATACACACACGATTAGCGGTGCTTTGATATAAGACGACGAAAGCTGTACGTTTAACCTTTGCTTGATTACGGTTTACGCGAAAGTAATTATGTTTTCGTGCCATTACCCTAACAGTTTGAAAGAAAATACACGTTATAACAGAGAAATTATTGAACAACATGCAAGATAAAACATGAAAGACAGCGTATTTTCATATAATCAAAGTTAAAAGTCCGAATATGGTCCGCCAGTGTCGCATATAACACGCTATATACAGATATCCCGGGAACAGCCCCCTCACATTCTTTTAATTTTAAATATTCATACAAAGAGACATACAAAAATATATAATTATCAACAGACTATTTTTGGGGTTATGAATGTATAAACACATTTTTGATATTATTTTGTATCATTGTCTAAAACCTTACGCCTGAAATAACATGTGGCTAATATATCTACAATCGCGTATTATTTAATTGGTTACAAGCCACTCGGCGTAAACAAACTTTTAAAATGTTTCAGACAATCGAACATTTGAGCTGTTGAATTTTCGGATTATCCAATTTTCGGACTACATAGGTCAAAAGTAGTGACATAACGGCATCAGTAATGGCACAAAGTCTTAGAAGCGCTACAGGCATTATCATAATAAATCGGGGTCATTATATTTAAATCGCCAGATTCGATAAACATCGGATAAATTGTGTTTATTTTATAACTCCCCCCCGCGATCGCTATGTATCTTCACATGATATTTATCCAACTTGTCAGTTTGCCATATTGCTATAGATATGCGATTTGAAATCACGTACATGTACGAGAAAACAGACCACGAATGTTAACCTCCATCATGTAGTCATATGAAACAATTAATTTGAATCCAGTTGGTTATTTTCGACAGCATTATTGAGGACACGAATTATGAATGTATGACCACACGAGTGAGGAGTTCTGCAAATGCCAGCGTGCTTGTTGTTATGCTTGTTGCTATGCTGATTACATCATTATTTCATAATAAGAGCGTAGGTGGTGTATCATGAACAGCTGACGTGCCGACTTGCTTAAGTTATCCCTTTTCTGACAAGCACATTATACACGCCCGTAGAAGATATCAAATACCCAGTTTCTTCAATCGGTAGTTTAAAAGCAGTTTCCGTATGCGCGCATGAAAGCCAGTTAAGAAAGTGGTCACAGTCACGCGCGTAAGACGGAGAATGTATTGAGTATATGATCACCGACTATATATGAATCACATTATTCGCAAAGCATGTATAACCATAGAAACAGTTTTGAAATGCCTGCCCCTCACATTCATGGCATTTAGCAATATGATGTTAATGCTTGTTCAAAGGTTATTTGTTGCTGACGATTTTGATTTTAAATCATGCGTGGGCCAACGTGTGTTCCTTTTCTATAACCGGGTTCAGACATTATCGGTACCTCAAACGTGTTTTGTTTTTTATTGAAAACGCCCACATATATATCTATCTGTATATTACGACGTAATGGCGGAAAAAGTAGATAAACTCGCACATGCACTATAAACAACATTTTTGCGTTGGTGAGGTAAATATCTGAAACAATGAAGGTGTTCAAAAACGGGGCGTTATTTGTAGTAAGTATTCGGGGTTAAAACGTAGCTGTGGATCCATAGTACTTCTGTGTCGGTGTTTATCAGTTTACGTAAATTCCTAATACTCGACCATAACAAGGATGAAGACATGGCGCATACATGATTCACATGGTTTATACTAAAATAAAGCCAAAAAGATTACATACAGTTGGAAAAGATAATGACCCACAGATAGTCTTAACTGTGACTACGATAGGATTTAGATGCGAAAAAAAAACACGTCGAAACAAGAAGTCCTTCATCGCAAACAAAACAGTGAAATCATTACCCTCGCGATTCACGTAATGAGTCTGATTGAAACGAACAAGCGTAAATAGGACACGTGATCTAAAGATCTGAAAACAATTCTAGTCTTCTCTATATTGGCACGACTCACGATTTTAAACTACGGCATATCCAGAGTTCAACGCTTATATATCGGAAACTTGTCTTGTTCACAAATCACCGCCATCTTTGGGCGTTATGCAGCAGGGGTAAATTCTACCATTTTCTACTAATGATACTGAAAATGTTAGCAATTGACTCGTATGCTACGTGGTACACATAGTCTGATCAAATATGATTAATTTATTGATTAATTACTGATTAAAATAGGAAAACTTTTCATGCGATGGATTTTCAATGCTTTTAACTCAGTCGACAGTTACAGTTCACATAATAAGATATTTAAGTTGTTGTACGGTTTAAAATCTTTTATGTGTTGTAGCCTTAACTCCTCCAACTAATCCATTAAAAGGATATAGTCTTTAACACGCATGCGCAGTTCCTGGCTCACTTGCATTTTATGTGACACCCGACCCGACTTAGTTGTACCAACGGACTTGGGGGGGGGGGGTAGTCATGCATGATATCGTATGTTTGTAAAGGCCTTACGCTTTGATTTATTTTTCAAAAACGTGCAATGGGACATGTCAAATCAATAGCTTATCCACTATTCGTCAAATTTCGATTGTCAATGTGCGATTTTAATGTTAAAATTGCTCAACAACATACCATAAAATACAATATCAAATAACCAGTACTTTTGGTAAAAGTACGCCACCGATTTGTTGATTTGTTTTTGCCATACCTTCAAAACCACTAGTCCGATTTTAATCCAATATTCGTCCATATTCTAATTATCGTCTATGACGTCAGAGTAAAAATTTAAATTTCATATTACACCATTTTTAGGAAACATCTTTAAATTACTAATACGTACCAATAACGTAATGCCTAGTAAAGTTACGTACCAATAACGTATGACGTAATTCCGAGTGAAGTTACGTACCAATAACGTATGACGTAATGCCGAGTGAAGATACAGTACGTACTAATAACGTATGACGCAAAGCCAAGTGAATATACGTACATGTACCAATAACGTATGACGTAATGCCGAGTGAAGATACAAACGCTATTTCAACGTAGTATTTCTCGATCAAGTGCACACATTTCATACATAACATGTTAAAGACAGATAACGTGAGACATCAGTAAAAAAACAAGAACCCATATTCTCCGTCTTGCATTTCCGTGTAGCATCTGTGCAGACAATTACGTCAGAATTGACAGTAGCGAGGTTGACTGAAACAAGTAAATGTCACCGTATTACGTGTTAGCTAATTGGTATCCTGGTTTTCTAAAACGAACCGAACACTTCTTATGTAAAGTTTTTTTGTGATTTCCACTGGGATTATTCGAGATGACTTGCAATCAGTTCACATCTAATTCTATTTATGCTGGCGGTTATGCTTGAACGAAAAAATGTCAAACGCATCAATTTTCAATTCTGAGTTTAAAAGTCAGTGATCTCGCATAGCTGGCCCCCAATGCACTGATTTCGAGGCAAGATAACCAATGAAATGAAAAGTACCTCTGCCAAACACCGATAGCGTTGTGATTTTTGATTGATATACCAATGGTATAGTGGTTTATGATTGGTAGACCGATAGCTTAGTGGTTTATGATTGGTAGACAAATATCATAGTGGTTCATGATTGGTAGACCGATAGCTTAGTGGTTCATGATTGGTAGACCGATAGCTTAGTGGTTCATGATTGGTAGACCGATAGCTTAGTGGTTCATGATTGGTAGACAAATATCATAGTGGTTCATGATTGGTAGACCGATAGCTTAGTGGTTCATGATTGGTAGACCGATAGCTCAGTGGTTTATGATTGGTAGACCGATAGCTCAGTGGTTCATGATTGGTAGACCGATAGCTTAGTGGTTCATGATTGGTAGACCGATAGCTTAGTGGTTTATGATTGGTAGACCGATAGCCTCGTGGTTTATGATTGGTAGACCGATAGCTTAGTGGTTCATGATTGGTAGACCGATAGCTTAGTGGTTTATGACTGGTAGACCGATAGCTTAGTGGTTCATGATTGGTAGACCGATAGCTTAGTGGTTTATGATTGGTAGACCGATAGCTTAGTGGTTTATGATTGGTAGACCGATAGCTTAGTGGTTCATGATTGGTAGACCGATAGCTTAGTGGTTTATGATTGGTAGACCGATAGCTTAGTGGTTCATGATTGGTAGACCGATAGCTTAGTGGTTTATGATTGGTAGACCGATAGCTTAGTGGTTCATGATTGGTAGACCGATAGCTTAGTGGTTTATGATTGGTAGACCGATAGCTTAGTGGTTCATGATTGGTAGACCGATAGCTTAGTGGTTTATGATTGGTAGACCGATAGCTTAGTGGTTCATGATTGGTAGACCGATAGCTTAGTGGTTTATGATTGGTAGACCAATAGCTTAGTGGTTTATGATTGGTAGACCGATAGCTTAGTGGTTCATGATTGTAGACCGATAGCTCAGTGGTTTATGATTGGTAGACCGATAGCTTAGTGGTTCATGATTGGTAGACCGATAGCTTAGTGGTTTATGATTGGTAGACCGATAGCTTAGTGGTTTATGATTGGTAGACCGATAGCTCAGTGGTTTATGATTGGTAGACCGATAGCTTAGTGGTTCATGATTGGTAGACCGATAGCTTAGTGGTTCATGATTGGTAGACCGATAGCTTAGTGGTTCATTATTGGTAGACCGATAGCTTAGTGGTTTATGATTGGTAGACCGATAGCTTAGTGGTTCATGATTAGTAGACCATTAGCTTAGTGGTTCATGATTGGTAAACCCTTAGCCTCTTCGTTTATGATTGATAGACCAATAATGTAGTTATTCAAGTGAAATAAATACAAAATGTGAAATTACTCATTATCATTTAGTCACCTGTGACGGTAACGTGGTTTAGATTTCAAGTCTGTACATTAAACTAGAATATTACCGTTGCAGCATTCAGAGAGTCAAGTCGAATTCGAAGTGACTTACAAGATTGTACCTGATTGGCTACACAACCCTAACACCTATCAATCAAGCCAATCAGAAGGCAGCTTCTTTGTTAACTACCCTGAATCATCCCGGCCTGGCATTGCTAGGTTACTGAGATTGACATGGACGATCATCATTATGAAAACGGAAAAAAAACATTCCTTATTTTCGTAAAAGAATGTTTACAGAGGAAAAGTAAATAGAATTGGAATTGATTAAAATAATAATTAACCAATTTATAAAATTGATCGGCGACAACAGAATTAGTTTGTGTTGATGTTGACGTTAAATGTTATTATAAAATCAGTATTACGTGACGTAATAATGCTATTAGAGGATCTTGCATGGTGAAGATTGTATAGTGACTCAAATCAATGATTTGTCGTATTACTCAAATGTTATGAATGTATCTAATGGCCTAGGCTGTAATAATGGCACAGTGAAAATGGCCTAGGCTGTAATAATGACACAGTGGTAATGGCCTAGGCTGTAATAATGGCACTGTAGAAATGGCCTAGGCTGTAATAATGGCACAGTGGTAATGGCCTAGGCTGTAATAATGGCACAGGGGTAATGGCCTAGGCTGTAATAATGTCACTGTAGAAATGGCCTAGGCTGTAATAATGGCACAGTGGTAATGGCATAGGCTGTAATAATGGCACATTGGAAATGGCCTAGGCTGTAATAATGGCACTGTAGAAATGGCCTAGGCTGTAATAATGGTACAGTGGTAATGGCCTAGGCTGTAATAATGGCACAGTGGTAATGGCCTAGGCTGTAATAATGGCACAGTGGTAATGGCCTAGGCTGTAATAATGGCACAGTGGTAATGGCCTAGGCTGTAATAGTTGCACAGTGGCAATGGCCTAGGCTGTAATAATGGCACAGTGGCAATGACATAGGCTGTAATAATGGCACAGTGGTAATGGCCTAGACTGTAATAATGGCACAGTGGAAATGGTCTAGGCTGTAATTATTACACATTAGAAATGGCCTAGGCTGTAATAATGGCACAGTGGAAATGGTCTAGGCTGTAATAATGGCACAGTGGAAATGGTCTAGGCTGTAATAATGGCACAGTGGAAATGGTCTAGGCTGTAATAATGGCACAGTGGAAATGGCCTAGGCTGTAATAATGGCCACAGTGGAAACGGCCTAGGCTGTAATTATGGCACATTGGAAATGGCCTAGGCTGTAATAATGGCCACAGTGGAAATGGCCTAGGCTGTAATAATGGCACATTGGAAATGGCCTAGGCTGTAATAATGGCCACAGTGGTAATGGCCTAGGCTGTAATAATGGCACAGTGGAAATGGCCTAGGCTGTAATAATGGCACATTGGAAATGGCCTAGGCTGTAATAATAGCCACAGTGGAAATGGCCTAGGCTGTAATAATGGCACATTGGAAATGGCCTAGGCTGTAATAATGGCCACAGTGGTAATGGCCTAGGCTGTGATAATGGCACAGTGGAAATGGCCTATGCTGTAATTATGGCACAGTGGTAATGGCCTAGGCTGTAATAATGGCACATTGGAAATGGCCTAGGCTGTAATAATGGCACAGTGGAAATGGTCTAGGCTGTAATAATGGCACAGTGGAAATGGCCTAGGCTGTAATAATGGCACAGTGGAAATGGTCTAGGCTGTAATAATGGCACAGTGGAAATGGTCTAGGCTGTAATAATGTCACAGTGGTAATGGCATAGGCTGTAATAATGGCACAGTGGTAATGGTCTAGGCTGTAATAATGTCACAGTGGCAATGGCCCAGGCTGTAATAATGGCACAGTGGTAATGGTCTAGGCTGTAATAATGTCACAGTGGCAATAGCCTAGGCTGTAATAATGGCACAGTGGCAATGGCCTAGGCTGTAATAATGGCACAGTGGTAATGGCCTAGACTGTAATAATGGCACAGTGGAAATGGTCTAGGCTGTAATTATGACACATTGGAAATGGCCTAGGCTGTAATAATGGCACAGTGGAAATGGTCTAGGCTGTAATAATGGCACAGTGGAAATGGTCTAGGCTGTAATAATGGCACATTGGAAATGGCCTAGGCTGTAATAATGGCACAGTGGTAATGGCCTAGGCTGTAATAATGGCACAGTGGAAATGGCATAGGCTGTAATAATGGCACAGTGGTAATGGCCTAGGCTGTAATAATGGCACATTGGAAATGGCCTAGGCTGTAATAATGGCACAGTTGAAATGGCCTAGGCTGTAATAATATCACATTGGAAATGGCCTAAGCTGTAATAATGGCACAGTGAAAATGGACTAGGCTGTAATAATGTCACAGTGGCAATGGCCTAGGCTGTAATAATGGCACAGTGGCAATGGCCTAGGCTGTAATAATGGCACAGTGGTAATGGCCTAGACTGTAATAATGGCACAGTGGAAATGGTCTAGGCTGTAATTATGACACATTGGAAATGGCCTAGGCTGTAATAATGGCACAGTGGAAATGGTCTAGGCTGTAATAATGGCACAGTGGAAATGGTCTAGGCTGTAATAATGGCGCAGTGGAAATGGTCTAGGCTGTAATAATGGCACAGTGGAAATGGCCTAGGCTGTAATAATGGCCACAGTGGAAATGGCCTAGGCTGTAATAATGTCACAGTGGAAATGGCCTAGGCTGTAATAATGGCACAGTTGAAATGGCATAGGCTGTAATAATGGCACATTGGTATTGGCCTAGGCTGTAATAATGGCGCAGTGGAAATGACCTAGGCTGTAATAATGGCACAGTGGTAATGGCCTAGGCTGTAATTATGGCACATTGGAAATGGCCTAGGCTGTAATAATGGCACAGTAGAAATGGCCTAGGCTGTAATAATGTCACAGTGGAAATGGCCTAGGCTGTAATAATGGCACAGTGGCAATGGCCTAGGCTGTAATAATGGCACAGTGGTAATGTGATATTCACTGTTACATCATTTATAAATTTCAGACGCAGACCACTATTTTGACGACATCGATCGATCGTCGCTCACTGGAGATGTTCCGTCAAGTGAGGAGAGCACACACGTGGACAACTTCCGTGTGTTGAAGGCGCTCGCAGACCACGCAGATGATTCTAACGAGGACGAACACACCCAGCCCAGGAAACCAACGTCGCGGGGAGTTGGTGCCATACAGCCGGAGTTGTACGTCACCGATCACAGTCATAGTCCACCGGGACGTAAACCATCGGTTGGTCAAAAGGACAGCACGATATTGGAGGAGTCGTACGGTACTCTGTGGTTTTTCGTACGATACGACGAACTTTCTCACAGGTGTGTATGATTGGGGCACAGTTTTTATTTCACAAACTTGCTGACTGACTGATTATTTCATTGTCGTACTATAAAAATAAGCTACGGATACTTAAAACTTGAAATTCGTTTCGAGGAGAGCATAATTCCGGAATGGCGTTCCCGGATATAATAAACAAAATGGCATCGTAAGTTCAACTTTAATTGCATTCATTTTACGAGGAAATGGCACAATTTATTTTGATCGGCTTCGATAGTTATACCTGGGTCAAAACTTCTGACGACAAAGGAATTAATAAGGATTTGGATTTTTTTTTTTCATTTTCCGTCAAATATTTTGAAGTGTTTGAGTTACTAAAAGTTCTTTGTACTCGTAAACAAAGTTTCCATCCTTTAGGTCGATGACGGAGGTATTATTGGATATATTTCCATAATTCTAAGCTTGACATACAGTGATATACAATGATAGTTTTCCACGATTTACCTAAACCTACGCTAATAGACCCCATTATTTTAAAATCAAAAAGATTATCTTTTAATTTCCACTCTAATGGGTATATTTATTAGGCTTTTTTGTAAGCTTATTATCGCTGAATTAAATCAAACCGGATAGTCAGTTTATAAAAGTATACCGCAGTAATATACAGGCAAAGTTCACGCCTGCATAAATTAGTCATTAAATTGAACGTTTTGAATAAATCGTACCCAAGCTTTCTTGTCATTGCATCTCAATTACATGGACTTTTATCGTTTCTTTAACTGGAACACTGCGATAAAACCCTATCGTTATCGACGTTGTAATTTTGTTCTCGTTTTTATGCATAAAAATATAGTATTTGCTTTTTTTATAGTTTTTTTGGCTAGGATTTTAATAATGTTAAAGTCTTTGTTACACCTTGTCTTATATTTTGAATCGTGTGCCAAATAATGATATAGAAATGGTCGGGCGTGTTCAAAGGAAAGTTAATAATGTAACTGAGTAATAAACATATGTTGTTGGTAAAAGTGTCACTCTCTGTCAAATATTAATCATGTATGTTGAATCGTTCTTGATGTGATGGTCATTACAGTCACACCTTTTAGGTTATTCGTATATAGCTGTTATACAATCTCATCTTCTCCAATGCAAACACGTGAGCTTTAATCGGAGCTAGATCGGAATTCGAGCGGAACTAGATCGATACTATGTCAGAACTGAACCGGAAATGCATCTAATGAAAACGGGTCCTTGTTTCCCGTGCAAATTAGGATAATGATGCAAAGTAACTGTTTTCTATTTCCAGGTTAAATGTCAATCTACACAGAGCAAGTGACTTACCAGCGAAGGGTCAAAATGAGACGTCGTACGACACATTTGCCGAAGTCTGCATTCTACCCAACGAGAAGCTGTCGCAGAGGTCAAAGGGCATTAGAAAGACCTGCAACCCGGTATTTGACGAGGATTTCACGTTTTCGTGCGATTCAAATAAACTAACGGGACTGACACTTCGCATGACTGTTTTCGATCACGCGAGACAACACAGACACAACGCCATTGGCCATGTGCTGGTCCCTCTTGGGAACTATAGCAACGAGGAGCTAGTAGAAAAGGGCATCAAAGGGCAGGGATGGAAACTAGAGCGAAAAGCAGAGGTAAACAAAAGGATATATTTACGGAATGATGTACTAGTATTACAAACAAATATAACTTTTAGAGGTGGTTATTAATAAATTGGTACACGTCTAAATAATACTTGGATAAAGAGCACAGTTCTCAAAGCTGGGTAAAAAGATAATTTCGTGCTCAGGCTCAACACAGTTCAAAAAATTGGCCTATATGTGAAACCATGAACATGTACCCTTTAAAAATATATAATGACATTCGACGAGAATTCAATTTGACCTGCGGGGCGAAATCGATTCGAACAACCGAGAAAATATTTCATTCGACGATTTCCGAGTTCTTTGTAAAGAATAAAGTTTATTTCATTTCCGCCGTAAGCGGGTGCACTTTGTGGAGTCACTATACTTCCGGTTTACGATACTTTGGCGGACCTGTATCAATCCACGCTGAATGTTCATACCCGAATAATATGTCGAGTAGTAATTCACAATAAACTACATTTTCATTTTCTAATTTATTTTTATTATTTTTGTTTCATATTCACTCTGTCAATCAGTTTGAGATTCGTTTCTCACAGCTAACAAACTCATGTTATGATTGTTTCAAGTAATCATGTAATCCAGTATGGTAACATAAGACCTGGGGTTAATACTGAATCTCATTGTATGTTTTCTTTTAGCCGCTGCATGACCTGGGACAAATATACATTTCATTAGCATACTTGCCTTCCGGAGACCGTATGTCGGTCGTTATTCTCAGATCCAAACATCTTAAAAAAGCGAAAGAGCTCAAAGAAGATAAACAAGCGCCTGATTCTTTGGGTAAGGACTGCTGAAATAAGAAAAGTTTGTACAAGCTGAAAAATATACGTTTATATTAGTTATTAATGTTATTGCGATCCCGGGATTGCTATGTACCTCAGGCTGTAGGACGACAAGTAACCTCGGCATTGTTCGATAAATGTCGGAATATTCGGCGGCATTGTTCATCATGACGCACTTTTAAACACTTGCTCTGTCGTTTTGCAGATACCTACGTGAAAGTAACTCTGGTGTACGGTAACGAAAAAGTGAAAACCCGTAGGACACAAGTAATAGGTAGAACAGCCAACCCGGTCTACAACGAATCACTGGCCTTCGTTGTTCCACCTGGCTATCTGGACGACACAAGTCTCGTGATCAGCGTGATGCAACGTGGTTTCATGAAACGGGACGTTGCGATTGGTCGGCTTATTTTGGGGCCATATTGGTACAGTCAGGGTCGTACTCTCAGCCACTGGGGTAAAATGTTGAGTAAACGGGAAGCCACCAAACACTGGCATTACTTATATCTGTAAAAGTAATCCATGTTATCAAAATGCTATCTATCATAATCATGAACTATTCGGTCAATTTGTTGATTGGTCTATTGATCAATTAATCGATTGATTGATCCTCGACGATTGCCTAACAATGTAGATTCTGGACACAAGACAAAGATGGACGACTCCCCCCCCCCCCCCCCTGAACATTGGATTAGGATGTCGCCTCGGGATCTCCACGGTTCCTACAAAACTCAAAATGACAGCAGCCGCGGCTGCTCCAACATGACTGAATTTACGTGGATTTATGTCCTTCCTCCAGATTGTTGAATGGACATGCTTATAGCTTGAAAGCTGTGTTTTACATTCTACAGAGGGAGGCGACGAGAATCCACTGTGATCAATGAGATAGACTGGTATAAAAGTTACTGTTCGAGTTTCTGTTGAAATATGCTGCATGTCGTTGAGGGCGCACATTACAAAGCCATGTTGCCTGCTGTTGTCGATGGGTAATGCTTGACTTGTTGTCAATGATTGTTAATTTGTTTACCAAATTGCCAACTCGAATTATAAACATACTGATCATCAGCTTTTATTCTAATATTTAATAATGATTGGGCCGGGAACACGTGCAGGCCTTCAAGTGAACATAGATAGTCCCTCCAGAAGAGACTTGAAGTAACATAGCAACTGCGACCACCACTTATGAAGGATTTGCTGAATGGAAAATGTTGAATTAGCTCATTAATATTAATTAAAACTGGTCGTCATATCGTTTCTAGAGTCATGGAGAATTTGAATTCTACCACTCCTTTTGATGGATGAATAATTTTATTTATAATAAGGTTATAAACATCCCCGGACTTAGTGTACCTTTCACTGTATCGGTTTGATAATGCATTTTCCAACGTATACTACACCCCCGCTTCGAACACGCCCATGTTCGTCAAACTAAAGACATTAGACAATGCATTCCCCAGTGGTTTTGGTCTAACTTTAATAATAAACCTCAAACAGGCACTATATTTTCTCTATTATCTATATAAATGAGATGTACCATGAGAGTAATTGTTAAAGCAGCGAACAGCTTGCTTCCTGTGAGTATCATTTCAGCGTAAATCTCGAATCACAATCTACGTTGCTGTATCAATTGAATTCCCAGTTCAGTGGCGGCGGCGCAGGGGGAGCAGAGGGGGCGATCGCCGCTCGAAAAAATCAAGCCCCTCCAAAATCAAGCTGAAACCTATTGTTTCAGCAAAAATTGACCCTCAAAATGCAGGAAATTGCGTTTCAGAGGGTCTAGATTTCAGAATTTTTAATGGGAGCATGTCCTCAGACCCCCTCAGTAAGGTCGCGCCTTCGGCAAGGTTAGCGAGCAGATCTCGTCCGTCATGCAAAATGTCGTGCAGCCGCCTCTGCACTTGATGCTTCAATGTAACTCCTAATCGTGTACAAACAGTGGCCACATGTCTTCTCACTCTAAGAAATATAATTGGTATGAATTATAGTGAGCCGTTAAATGTTGTACATTTCAACGACGTTGCCTTATTCTGTTATGTTGATTACGTACATAGTGTGTATTACGACTCCAGTCGTATGGTGTCAGTGTCAGTATTGTTATAAGGGATTCGGGATGAGTTGTGGCGCGAAGGCCGTAAATCACAAAATAGGTACATGTACTGGCCCAATGATCGGATATACATTTTCCAAATTTATGTTATTACCGTGGTATACACGAGATAGCCGAGAAACTGAAAAGTCTTTATAAGATTGTCTAAGTTGGTTTTATTTTCATATAATTTAAGATAAAACACGCCCAAGTTTTCAAATGATATGTACAGCTTTGTGCAAGTCGTTTCCATGGTAACTGTGATTTGTAGTTACCCTTGATTGTTGAACTTGAAATTCCGAATTGCAAATCAATCACTATATTTACATTAAGTCATATTTTTATTTTACTGCTACTGTCTACTGGGCGAGAACGTTGCCAGTGAGTGAATTCATTGGTGCTATGATTGGACATAGATAAAGGTGTCGTTTTATCTATAGCGGGCGCTATCAATAAGTCTTGTGGGTGTTACCGGGTACAAGATCGTCAATGCGATCTAGTTAGTGTTTTGGGTTAAACAGGTTTATTTTAAATCAGTGTTATCGCAATTATTTAAACCAAAAATAAAAAATACCTCACAATTTTACGATAATCCTAAAACGCTCAATTCGGAACTTCTAAGATATGTGTATTTATGTTGTTTTGTCCCCAAAACGACCAAAAAAATCGATTACATTTAAACTAAAAAATACTCATTTTTCCTGTGTCGTCGTGTGGTGGACTTGACCACTTTGAGGAACATACATGTACATTCTCCTGTTCGTTGATTACCGACAGGATTTTGTCTCGAACCTGCAATGCTTGTACGAGTCTGTTAGTTGACCGGTTCATCTGAACGTGCGCCAAACAAATTTACGATGTTTTAATCGGTACCAGACAACTACGTGTATATAGCACATAGTACCGTACATTGGACGTGGATTCTGTTGATAACACATCTTTCGAACTTTAGAGCGGCATTATGGACAACTTTGAATATATTATAGTATATTTGCTCGGTAATGCATGTTAATATGCACATGAGATGAAAACAAGCGCGTGTGCTTTGTATTACTGGTACGTACTTCTAATTCAAGTTTCACATGCATGAACACTCCCTCAATTCATATCAAACAAATACTGTGTGTATGTGTTGCAAAACTAATTTTTATTTTACAAAATATCATACTAAAATATTACTCAATGTCGTCCATATTGCGTCGTTCTTTATCAAAAATAACATATACAATTTTGAAATGTAATTATTTAGAATCACACATTTTTGTAACGTAGTTCTGTAACTCTATTTACTGAATGGTCATATGTTGAATAAAATTATAGTTGAAACATATACAATTTGTCGTATCTTGAATAAAAGTTAAGCATAAATATATTTAATGAGCCCTCCTAACGCTGGTTTGGCCCCCCGTTCAACTTGAAGGTAATTATTGAAATTAGATTAACTCAATAATTGAAACTTGGCGGGCGGTCGTAATTGCTAACTCCAACTTGCAAACTTCGCGGATATGCTCGCTGTGTTTAGGCTTTTGATAGAAAAAAGTTACTAACGCTCGTAATAACCGGTTGCCTTAAGATTCGGCCGAGGTCAACGATCTATTATTTTATAATTCCCAAATGGTACCCGGGATGTTTGATATAATGGCGGTGGATCAGTGATTGATTATATGGTTACTTCAGTTTGAAGAGTGAGTTTATTACTTCATTAAACGTGTAAATCTGTAGAGAACTACTCAAGCAAATGAAACAAATAAATAGTACTTAAAATGCGCTGGATACAATAGATTTAATCCATAGCCAGAAAATGTTCAATAGTTTTCCTTTCAAAGTTGAATACTACGATCAGATTGGCCAAATGTTGCCTTGGCTCGGTAAAATCGAAATTGAAACAAACTTTAACAAACATGAAAATGGATCTCAATTTCCGCCGCTTTTAAATGGCCTATCGCAATATGAATGTTTACATGTACACCGCATATCACTCACTGCATCCGCGTTATAACGTGTTCTTACTAAGATTGTGACCTTTGACCTCGAGTATATGATGAATAATCGACATCATCTGACCATTTAATCCGGGGTTGTTTACTCTCTGGCCAGTTACCTGATTCACATTGTCTCAGTCGCAATTATGGCGAGGACGCTGGTTTTCGCGTTGTTGTTGGTAGCATCATGTTGTTTTGTCAACTCGCAAGGAAAGTCGCCAACCAAGACTGGCAAGGAACATTTGGTTAAAGTTATGAAGGGGCATAAGCACGGAAACAAATCACAGCACATGACCGACGCGGCAACGGTGGCAGAGGTCGTTGAGGCCCTACCGAAGAATCACAAAGAAAGACCCGAAATAGCTGACAATGCGGCTGGGAATTTCTACATAGGTACTGGTATCGGCGACATCACTGGCCCCGCTGCCAATGTGAACATGGTAAGTGTATGAGAACTTTTATTAATCTGTTCCCCATCCAAATGTGTATTGGGAAACTTCGACCCTGCAATTCAACAGATAATTATTAAAGCGAGTGGGTCGTCCCCTGCGCACGCGCGGGAATTGAGTCCCAAGCGATGATAACAACACATGCTAAGAACGCAAAGGCTCATGTGTAGACGCTTGTTTGTAAACAATGACAGCTATGGCATATGATGCATGCGTAGGTGATGAATCCCTGCTTTAAAGTTTTTACTTTGACCATATTGGTTATACTACAAAATATACCACATTGACCTGGCGAACAAAAAAATCATTTCCTAATAATTTTTACAATGTCAGTAATGTATTTATTTGTTTATTATTATTCAAGTTTTTCAATTCGTCTTTGTTTTCTATGATATAAACAACTGTTATTTTTTTCAGATGGGTTATGCCAATCCTACTCAGGTTACGGGCGGCATTCACCTACGGCTGTACAGTAGGGCTTATATTATTGCTGATAAGACTGATGAAACCCAAAGAATATTATTTGTAAGTGCTGACATGGCCATGGGGTCACAGTTGGTCAAACTGGAGGTAAGTGATTATCATTATATTTCAAATTATGAGTATTGAACTTAAACTTGATGAAATACTGTACACTGCTTTAATTTTGCTAGAGATAATTTTTTATTTCCTGAGTCAATGAAAATGACGAAAAATTGGTAGTAGTGAAAATTTCTCAACATGCGTGAAATTTTATCTTCATGAATGCTATAAAATGTTCAATTCGCTAATATTCATCCCAACAGCGAAAATTAATAGTAGCATTCATGCACAGCTCCTTAGCACTGCTAAGAAGTCAAATTCCTTAGCCTGTGCTAAGGTAACCTGCATGAACGCTTAGCACTGCAGCGTACGAGAAAAACTGTATTTTAGGGGACGGTTCGGCAACAGAAGACTAAGCAAAGACACAACCAATTACGTAGAACAGAGCAGCAACGTTTATTGATGACGGGAACAAAGACTACCGAAAAACATACATTTGCTTTGTCTTTGAATAGACTTATATTTGACCTTCGGAAAAAGGCGCGAAAATTAATCCCATGTGGGATTGGTCAGTAACTATCAGTAGCCTTGGACATGATTGGTCCGAATTAACTAGTTGTGATTGGCTAAAGAAATCACTACAGAATCCGTATGTGAAGTCTAGCTCTAACACATAAATTTTAGGATTTATGTTTCCGATAAGCATGGGCTAAGAAATGCTAAGTACGGATTAATTCTTGCCCATTTTTAAGACGCAAACCAGATCTTTAGCACGGGCTTACGAAGTGTGCGTAAATGTTTAGCTTGGGCTTAAGCGCCTAAAACGCCATTTTATTAAATTTTCATGTAAAAAATTTACTATATTCATAACTACTGCAAAATGACTAATTTTTACTGAGTTTAAATTTCACTGATTTACCATTTCAGGCATATTCATTGGGTTTTAAATTCACGGTTTTATCATTTAGACAATGTGTTCTATGCTAAATTTTACATATTCACTGGGTTTTAATTTAGCGCATTTTACAGTCAGCAAAATAAGCAAAATTAAAACCCGGTTAATAATTAACCCCTTTACAGTATTCATAACTATTCAAACACACATAGAAAGATTGTTCTCGAAAAAAAATGAACTGTCAGAATGAGACTACATCCTGTTATTCTGCAATTTTTACTTTGTGGGTTTCTTTCATATTGTTTTATAACTGTAGAACTATCTTGAAATGATTGAAGATTTTTGTTTAGTTTGGGCTTTACTTAGCCCATGCTAACCGCTGTTTCCTCTCGTGCATGAAAACATTTGGGTTTAATAAGCAAACATATGAGATTAGCTTCAATCGTAGCTCGTACGTACTTCGTACAGTGGAACACTACATATATGAAGTAGTATATAACAGTAAAAAGGCAAAAATAAATTGAATGTTTTTCTTTGTCGGCAGGTATTGAATAGGTTGCGAACTATGTACGATGATCTTTATACAGCAGAGAATTTCTGTTTAAGTGGAACACACACTCATTCTGGTCCCGGTGGATATCAACAATTCGTACTGTTTGATATCACGTCATTGGGATTCGTCAAAGAGAACTTTGAAGCCATTGTGCAAGGTATTGTCAAGGTCAGTATGTGTGTAGTGAAATTCAAGTTCAATATTTGTTGTATTAAAAAAACATAATAATAATTAAATTATGTTAAAGGTGACAGGATGGGATACTTTTAATTTGATAGGTTGGCTAATAGCGTATTTTAGATTTTAAAGGGCAGCGGCTTTGTTCAGTTTGTAAAATTTATAAAATGTGTATAAAAATAAATGGAAGGGGTTTGTTTTGTCGATACAGTTATGGGCATAAAACTGTACCTAATTAACCTATTCATGAAAATTTATAAATACCGATCATTAGATGTCATTTAATTCAAAAATTTAATAGTGATTGGTCCAAGAGCTAAACATTACCGGTATCTACACCAATAATGTGCTCACTTGACATGGCGTAGCATTTCAAATATTCTAATTTAAAAATTCTAATTGATTCACTTTGTTACAGAGTGTACAACATGCACACAGTAAACTTACATTGGGGGATATCTTCATAAATGAAGGTGATGTCATGATGAGCAACATCAACCGAAGTCCAACAGCTTATCTCAACAATCCCGCTGATGAACGAAATAAGTATGTGAACTATTCATGCAGTTCTGTTTTGTTTAGCTTCAATGTCACTTTGACTTTATCCCATACACAATTCACCTTTTTTAGCTCCGCTGTCGACTTTGTCGAGCGGAGCTTATCATATGAGTGATTGTCCGTCGTCGTCCGTTGTCGGCATCCGTGTCAATGTTTTACTTTTTTGACTTCTTCTTGAAAGCTAAAGCCTGAATGCTTTGATACTTGGTGTATATGTAATTTTTGGTAAAAGTGATATTTTCAACTTCTTGTTAAACATCGCAAGTCCAATTGCTTTGATATTACATATATAGCTACTACATGTGGACCTCTCTCAGATTTGTTCATTTTGTGATGATATCTTTAATTCTCTAATTTTAGTGAATATTTTTGTCATTTTTGGTAAAAAGTGATATTTTCAACTTCTTGTTGAAAACCGCAAGTTTGATTGCTTTTATAATACATATATAGGTACTACATGTGGACCTCTTTCAGATTTGTTAATTTTGTTGTGAAATCTTCAATTATTTAATTTTGATGATTATTTTTGTCAATTTTGGGGAAAAGTGATATTTTTGACTTCTTGTTGAAAACCACAAGTCCAATTGCTTTTATATTACATATATACGTACTACGCGTGGACCTCTCTCAGATTTGTCCCGTTGCTTTTTATATACATATTGTTCATTTTCTAATGATATCTTCTGTTCCTTAATTGAAATGTGCATTGCTAACAGCGGAGCTATCTCAGTCGATAGGCTGCTTGTTTATCTGATTCATTGCCTATTTTGTTATGCTCCATAACACACATAGTAAAAAGCAAATGCCAATGTTTTGAATTTTCTTTAAACCTATCAGTACTAATTTTCCAAATTTGATGGTTTATATAAGGACATTAATACGGATGATCCGGTCACATTTTCACCACTTTAATATTCCGCTCTCTCTAACCGTAGTTGTTTGAGTATAAACCTCTCCGGGAAAACGGCAAATTGGCAAAAAATTAGGGGGGGGGGGCTTATAAACAGACAAAAGTTAAAACTTCTCCGGAGCAATAATTTATGCATAAACAAATCATTATGTATGATACTAGAGTGTCTTCATCGACTAGCATCGTCAACTGCATTACAACGCGGAAGAGATTTGCCGAGTTTGTAGTACGATCTTTTGGCTTGATTTTTGATGGAAAAATGGCAAGATTTTTTTTTTCAAATAAAAAAATAGTTGTTTTCACACTAATCACAATTATATAATAATAAATAGACTATTTTAGCCGTCAGGGAAGATTGAAATGTCCGAAAAATTATGCCAAAAAATTTCGGGGTCAACACATCCTTCAGAAAGTGAACAACCGTTATTTACATACCAAATAATTTTGCCAGACTCGGGGGTGGGTGGGTTATAATTGGATAAATGACTTGTTGTAAAATGCTGTAAATGTGGAGGGTGGGCTTTTACTCGAGCAGCGATTTATACTCGGACAACTATGGTAAATTAAAGTGGTTTAACCTTTTAACTACCAGACTTTTCTTGTCCAAATTATTCTGCATTATATCCTATTTATTCACTTAATTATGTCACACAAATACTTTGTCGCTAGAGAAACTTATTACAGCAGCAAAATTTAAGGCTGGGTTAACCTTTTCACCACCAGACTTTCTTGTCGAATTATTCTGCATTTTTTTTTTATATTCTTCAATATTTCTGGAAATGAATCCTATTGTTGGAGCAACAGACAAATTTGATCAATTTTAAGTTTTTACACAAAAGATTAGGCTATTTTTGTCCTAATCTTTTGAAGGGAAGTGCAAACTTATAAATGGCACTATTTTGTGAATTTGAAAAGAGGGGATTGGTGGTGAAAAGGTTGAAGTATTTTGAATATATGAGTTGAAGTAAAACATTGAAGTCTCAGAGCTGTGCATTCAAATTTTATGTGAACAACCAATATGATTTATGCATGTATCATCGCATGGGACCCACATCGAACATGACACGAAGCAATAACTGTGGAGGTTTAAATGTTGCAATAATATCTATTTTTAGACTGGTTAAAGGGTAGTGGTCATCACACTACGCCATGTTCAATATGGATATTGTAGTGATGTACAACGCATGTAAAATGCATTGTTTACACGAAATTTTAACACTTGCCAGGTGACAATTATCGTTTAACGCAATTACAAGTTATAAAACGTTTTTCTTTATTTTAGGTATCAATATAATGTTGATAAGGAAATGGTGCTGATCAAAATGGCTGGTACAGATGGCAAAGATTTAGGAATGATCAAGTAATATTTCTTCTTTTTATTAAGAATATTTATTTGACTTGAAAGTGCTTTTGTTCTCATCATCATCCAGGGATTTTTTCAAACAAGAGAACAGGGGCGCAGCGCCCTCATGCCATGGCCATAAGTGATAGTCATGTCATCATGTTTCCATCCTCAGAGGGTGTCACACTTGTTTATGTTTTGTGTATGAGCAGTGACTGCATTGGTGGTTGGTGAATACAAGTTGTTCACAACTGAAGATAAAATAATGGCATTGTTTGCTGCTGTAAATATTCATTTATGTTCGTTAACAAATTACTTATTTGTAACTGCTTTACAGCAGATTGTGAGTTAGTGGTGATAATGGAGCGACATTGTTATCAGATATTCATCTGTTGGTTTGCAAAAATTGTAAACCTATGACTTGCATCTCAGTGATGGCCATGTATTAACGTTTTCAAATTCACCACCAGTTCCCTCTTTTCATCACAAATTCACAAAATAGCTCCATTTATAGTCTGCACTTTCTTACAGAAGATTGGTACAAAAATAGCCAAATCTTTTGAGTAAAAATTTACTAAAATTTTGTCTGTTGGCTCCTATATTGGGGTTCCCGAAATATTGAAAAATTAAGAAAAAGTGCAGAAAAATTTGGGCGAGAAAGTCTAGTGGTGAGAAAGTCAAAACCCATCCACTTTCTAAATCTGCTTATAGAGAAAGTGTCACTATATTTGAGTTTTTTTGCCAAGTGATAACCGCGGTTATCAGTTCATCCATATTCATAAAACATTTATATGATAATATCTTTATTTTTGACAGCTGGTTTTCAGTTCACGGCACCAGTATGAACAACACAAACCATTTAATCAGCGGAGACAACAAAGGTTATGCTTCATATATGTTTGAACAGTTATTGAATCCCAATACCAGACCTGGACAGGTGAGAAATACACACATTGGTGTGCAGATGTGGTTGAGAGCAATTGACAGTGACTAAATATCTCACAATGTCTTGATTAAGTATGGATGCATAGCCCCACCCCCTCCCCATGAGGAAAACCATTTGAATTCCATCATATTCCCCACCAAATTGTTGGACAAACATCTTGTTCATTTATTTTTTGATAATTTCTTCATTAATTTTGGACCAGACAGGCATAATTAGTCCCCGTTGGGAAACGGGGACATATAATTCAATCTTCGTCTGTGCATGCGTACGTGTCCGTCTGTCATATTTCAGAATCCTTTGGACAGATTCTGTTCATTCTTTGCATGTGCCTAGTACTTTATGTGGGACATATGTACATGCAGTAGCTTTATTATTGATATCTTGTGAACCTGAATATGAAGATTGACATTTGTGCAGTTATTTATGAGTATAATTTGATCAGGGTAAACTTTGCCAAAAGTAGTTTTGAATTGTCAGATATCACTGTCAGAAATTCAAGTGCCGAGCTGTTGATTTATTTTTCTGAAATTCAGTTATAACTTTTTCTGAGCAAGACTACAATGAGATTGTATAATAATTATTTTGAAAGAATATTTAATACTTTACCTGGTAATATAGCCATTCAGTGTCAGAATGTGACCACACGTGACTTGTTTGTTTTGTAAGTTCACATTTCCTTTTGCAGCCATGATTGGTGGAAATACATTTTTTGTTTTGGTTTTTAGCATGTTTTCTTTTTTAATATGATAATTTATTGATTTCTATTCAACATATGATGTCAGAATGTCACTTGTGACCATAATTAACCTGGTATTTCGGCTACATTAATGTGTACTTCTTAAAACAGTTTTGTGTCACCAAAGAAGCATGTCATGTTGCATCCTCTCAAAGAAAGTTCAAGTGGAATAGCATAACAAATCCTTTCATAAAAATTCTTTGTTATTCTATAATTTCATGTCCGACTACCTCATTCATCACCTAACATCTCAGCTGCAATTAAAATTGTAATTATGGCCAGTTATCGTTAAAAATGAATTCATTTCAGTGTGTTAATTAATTGTCCTATTTACAGGGTTCTTTTGTAGCTGCATTCGCTCAGACCAGCGAGGGAGATGTCTCGCCTAATACCAAAGGACCACATTGTTTAGATACAGGGTTACCTTGCGATGTGGAAACAAGTACATGCAACGGAAAGGTGCCAGTCTTATTTGTTTGAATTTATGTTAGCTACTGACTTGTTCCACAGTCTGTAGAAAACTGTAAATCTACAATAGAGGTGCTATATATAGAAACAGATGAACTATCATCTGATACATTATTTAACAAAACCAATAGATCTACAATAGATAAATATAGACCTGCAATACCAGCTAGATAAGCAAATGATGGATCTACAATAGATACAACATTTTAAACACTAAATCAAAAAGTAGACAAATCTACTGTAAAATACTTTATTTTAGCTGGAATCAATTTTCGCTGAAAAAAAGATATTTTGTGTGTTTTGTTATAGAATATATTTTCACTGATTTTTGACGAGTTGAATGTAAAATATAGGAAAAAATGTATATTCACTGGATTTTATTTTCACTGAATTATGCCTTCAGTGAAAATTAATTCCAAGTAAAAAATATTAAGTATTTTACACTACTGAGCATGTTACTGCACATATTTGCAATGCATTATGGGAGATAACCTCCCATTGTATGAAAAACTAGTATCATCCGGGAAACTCACTAGAATTATATGTAAATTCTTTGGAATGAATTCACGATGTTAGATTTCATATCAATAACAATTTTGAGATATAATAAATAATCTGAATCTAGTGTAGAAATTTGGACCATTGACCATGATATATTTGTCTTTTGTATCTCAACAAATTGTCTTGTTACCCCAATTTTTTTCGATTCGATATTCTGATGGTATGAACTTGTGATAATGAAAATATGACAAACATGACATTTATAAATTTTAGTTTGGGTCAAATTTACTAATAAATACTGTTAGTGGGCAATTAAGTAAATATACATTTGGTGATTGTTTACTATAATTAATTACAGACTGAAAACTGTGTTGCGTTTGGTCCTGGTGAAGATATGAGAGAAAGTACACATATTATTGGAACTCATCAATTCAGTAATGCCTGGGTAAGGAGTGGATTTTTATAACCATGATAAATTGTAAGAATTGAATTGATTGGAGGTATCGACTTGGCCCATGATGCTTTTAGATCAAAGAATTTTGGACCTAGATTACACTGTAATGGTGGACTTGTGGTATATTGACCTAGATTCCACTGTTATGGTGGACCTGTGGTATATTGACTTAGATTTCACTGTTATGGTGGACCTGTGGTATATTGACTTAGATTTCACTGTTATGGTGGATCTGTGGTTTATTGACCTAGATTACACTGTTATGGTGGACTTGTGGTATATTTACCTCGATTTCACTGTAATGGTGGACCTGTGGTATATTGACTTAGATTTCACTGTTATGGTGGATTTGTGGTATATTGACCTAGATTCCACTGTTATGGTGGACTTGTGGTATATTTACCTAGATTTCACTGTAATGGTGGACCTGTGGTATATTGACCTAGATTTCACTGTAATGGTGGACATGTGGTATATTTACCTAGATTTCACTGTAATGGTGGACTTGTGGTATATTTACCTCGATTTCACTGTAATGGTGGACCTGTGGTATATTGACCTAGATTTCACTGTAATGGTGGACCTGTGGTATATTGACCTAGATTACACTGCAATGGTGGACCTGTGTTACTTGCCTTATGTTTCACTATTATGGTGGGCCTGTGGTATATTGACTTAGATTTCACTGTTATGGTGGACCTGTGGTATATTGACATAGATTTCACTATTGTGGTGTGCAAATAGTACCGGTATATTGGCCTGCATTATACTGTACTCTTTGACATGTATATTGGCCTAGACTATAGTTAAACTGTGGACCTGTAGTGTACTGGGTTACATTGTATTTGTTGGGAACATTGGATTACACTGTAATGGTAGACCTGTGGTATATTGACCTATGTTTCACTATTCTGGTGGGCCTGTGGTGTATTGACCTAGGTTACACTGTAATGGTGGACCTGTGTTACTTGACTTAGGTTTCACTATTATGGTGGACCTGTGGTATATTGACCTAGATTTCACTGTAATGATGGACCTGTGGTATATTGACCTAGGTTACACTGTAATGGTGGACCTGTGTTACTTGCCTTATGTTTCACTATTATGGTGGGCCTGTGGTATATTGACTTAGATTTCACTGTTATGGTGGACCTGTGGTATATTGACATAGATTTCACTATTGTGGTGTGCAAATAGTACCGGTATATTGGCCTGCATTATACTGTACTCTTTGACATGTATATTGGCCTAGACTATAGTTAAACTGTGGACCTGTAGTGTACTGGGTTACATTGTATTTGTTGGGAACATTGGATTACACTGTAATGGTAGACCTGTGGTATATTGACCTATGTTTCACTATTCTGGTGGGCCTGTGGTGTATTGACCTAGGTTACACTGTAATGGTGGACCTGTGTTACTTGACTTAGGTTTCACTATTATGGTGGACCTGTGGTATATTGACCTAGATTTCACTGTAATGATGGACCTGTGGTATATTGACCTAGGTTACACTGTAATGGTGGACCTGTGTTACTTGACTTAGGTTTCACTATTATGGTGGACCTGTGGTATATTGACCTAGATTTCACTGTAATGATGGACCTGTGGTATATTGACCTAGGTTACACTGTAATGGTGGACCTGTGTTACTTGACTTAGGTTTCACTATTATGGTAGGCCTGTGGTATATTGACCTAGATTTCACTGTAATGATGAACCTATAGCATATTGACCCAGATATACTGTAATGGTGGACCTGTGTTACTTGACTTAGGTTTCACTATTATGGTAGGCCTGTGGTATATTGACCTAGGTTACACTGTAATGGTGAACCTGTGTTACTTGACTTAGGTTTCACTATTCTGGTGGGCCTGTGGTATATTGACCTAGATTTCACTGTAATGATGAACCTATAGCATATTGACCCACATATACTGTAATGGTGGACCTGTAGTATATTGACATAGATTTCACTGTAATGGTAGACATGTGGTATATTGACCTAAATTTCACTGTTATGGTGGGCCTGTGGTATATTGATCTAAATTTCACTGTTATGGTGGGCCTGTGGTATATTGACATAGATTTCACTATTGTGGTGTGCAAATAGTACCAGTATATTGGCCTGCATTATACTATACTCTTTGACATGTATATTGGCCTAGACTATAGTTAAACAAAGGACCTGTAGTGTACTGGGTTACCTTGTATTGTTGAGACCATAGTATATTAGATTTCACTGTTATGATGGAACTGTGGTATATTAAACTGTGGACCTGTAGTGTACTGGGTTACATTGTATTTTTGGAAACATAGTATATTGGATTAGATCACCATGCAATGGCAGGCGTGTAGTATATTGAGCCTGTGTGAAAATCAAGGTCAAACATTTGCAATAACTATAAAATATTTCCTGTATATTAATATTATATATTTGTATAATATATTTTAGGACTTGTATCATAGTGCAACAAAACAGCTGTCAGGTAAAGTTGCATATCGACATCAATATGTAAACATGTCTGATTATACAGTATATCTGAATAGCTCTACAAAGGTGAGTTAACTTAGCATCATATGAAAAATATTGCCTCATGAGGAAAACATTAATTATTTAAAAAAGCTTGCTTAAACCTACTTTTTCTCATAGGAAAACATATTAAAATTAACTATTTTAACATATTTTTGAACTTTCTCAACTTTGGTTAAATCATTAATTATTCAAAATGGATACTTAGACCAAGACTTTGCCACATGGGATTAAATCATTAATTATTCAAAATGGATACTTAAACATACACTTTGTCATATGGGATTAAAAAATTAATTATTTAAAATGGCTATTTAAACATATACTTTGCTACATGGGATTAAAACATTCATTATTCAAAATGGCATACTTGCCTTATGGGGAAAGCATACGTATTCTAATTAGCCACCTAAACATACTTTGCCTCATGGGGAAATATTTGAAAATGGTACTGTAATAGACGTTCACTAGCAATCACTTATTCTTCTCAGGTGAAAACTTGCAAGCCGTCTTTGGGTTATAGTTTTGCTGCTGGCACCACTGATGGACCTGGAGCTTTTGACTTCACACAAGGTATATATAAGTGTTATTGAAAATAGGATGTATTACACACACATTGCATGTGACTTTTATCAAACAAAGCACATGTCTGTGTCGCTTTTAGAATCTCCGTCTCATACTTGTAATACAGTAAATTTCATGAAGGTATGAATGGTTATATACCCTATATATAAAATATGTTTTTGAAATGCAGTCCCTCACCCCTTGGCCATTTTCGCTGATTTTTAGTCGCCGGAGTGATTCACGTCCCAAATTTTGGTTCTCCGGGCGTCTCTAATAAATACCCTATCTAACCGCTGGACTGAATTA
Organism: Saccoglossus kowalevskii; assembly: GCF_978046115.1. Taxonomy (NCBI): domain Eukaryota; kingdom Metazoa; phylum Hemichordata; class Enteropneusta; family Harrimaniidae; genus Saccoglossus; species Saccoglossus kowalevskii. Next base: position 26,133,737 of record NC_140659.1, read on the forward strand.
GCTAAATTATGAAAAATTCATAGAAGATTGGGCGAAAATCGGTCGTTTTTGGCCTCATCGTTTTTTTGCTCGGAAACGCAAGGGCGATAAGACTCGATTTTCAAGAACGCAGGTCGCTCGGATCGGACAGTTTCTATTGTTTCGAGTCTGTTGTGTATCTAGAAACATAACAACTTTGTTTTTTGGTGAATATAGAACATGCTCTGTTCCAATAAAGGATTTTGATATGCAAATCGAACAATTTTAATAGTTCCTTATTGTAACGTCTCCCATATAAATAGTCCTGTACCCCCCAGAATTTGACAATGGTACTAGCCCAGAATTGACTTTCTGTTCAGCGCGTCTTTGATTGTAGCAATGTTTATGCCACTGTACGAAAATACGCACACTCGCGAATTTGACAACATTCACTTGAGCGTTTTAGGATAGTGGGAATAGAAGCAAATAGATGGAAATGCCAGTTACGTCACTCATGAAGATTGATGATTCGATTGCTGGCCGGGATAGATGTATTTAGTGTTCATTTCTATGCATATTGTCTACACCTGCGATTCTCAATTTCGATGTGTAAAATCATATCGCTGCTGTGGACGGCGACGGCTGACAGATTGTTTTGGTTCTGCGGCTCGCTTGGCATGGGCAACTGATTTTTAGGTTTCTGTTTTTTTGATATTCTGACGTTCACTTGGTCGTATTTTGTATATACCACTCAGACACAGACAACAAGTAAGTAAACGGGCCGGAACATAGTCAACATGCCAGTGGGACTCTGACGGCCCCGGAGAAAGCGCCATCTTACAACATTAATGAACGAAATTTACATTACAATTTCATGCTTCCGAACAATCTGATATTTATGCTGGATAACAAAGTATACAAGTACTGTCTACAATATACTGCATAATGGAAATACCATACCTATCTAACCGCTGTTGATTTTTGTACAAATTTCCAAGAACACAAAACAAACAACTGACAACAATCGACAAAACAAAAACACTACACAGTCACTGCAGCCACACCAGTAAGAAAAAGATACTGTGGAACTCATTGCAAATGTAAATACAAAATAAATGTCAGTGAATACAATATTTAATAATTTGCAGCCTCGATGGACAAGTTCACAACCTCTAATATTGCAAAACCGTTAGTTGTGAACTGAACTTTAAATCTCATCAGGATATCCACATGAAGTTACACAGATGCAAAAAAAATGCAATATTAAGACAAGAAAATTATGCTGTTTTTGTCAAGGCTATATACTAAATTCCCTTATTTTGGGTGTACTTTTAAAATGTAATCATAGTACAAATGTAAAGTAAACAAAATTATCGAGTGATTTTGGATTTGTTGGAAAAGTACTTGAAATGCTGTGACATGGTCTACTATTGGTGGTGGGAATTACCAAGCCAGTTTATAAAACAAGCCGGTAGGCTGGTTGGCATCCGCTCCGCTCAAAAACAAGTACATGTATCATGTTTTCGGCTGTTGTCATGGTAGGACGTGAACGTGCAGCTAACGTCGGTTTATAACTAAAACCGGGCCCCGGTTTTTTGGCTGTTACTGTGGCAACGATAGGCCAATTTTTTTCTTCAGATTTTACCTAATAACTAGGGTGATGGTGTGACCTGCCTGTCAAGTTTGAGGGAAATAGGCCAAGCCAAAACAATCACAGAAGAATTAATACGTGAAAACACCGGAAACCACGCACTCAGAAACACAAAATTGATTTTTAAGGGCAATCCTAGAACGGATCGCCAATAGTGAACAAAAATGTTCGTAAATATTACTGACCGCAAAAGACGCTCATCGCGAAGTGTCTTGTTTTTTTAAATAAAATATAAGAAGACCAGACACCGGGACCACACAATACCAATGTACTTGTCATTATGAACTATCCTCGGGGGCGGACATCCGGGCATTTTCACCGTCTGGCAACCGGAGGCGATGAAAACATAGGCCCAAAACTCGCAGAAACCGGTATTTTGGGATGATTGTTGAGACTCCTCTGAACAGTGTAACAAGATTAGCCCTACGTGTGTAACATATATAAATTTGGTTGTTCGGGATTACTTCAAAGTTGAGTTTGTGTTGTTTTCTCGAATTTTCACCGGCTCGACCGGCGTTACACAGCAGCGCGCACAGAGCCCATAAAAATACTTGTACAGTGGTGCGCGTCGTAGCAACGTGGAACGTCTTGTGACGTAGCTCCGCCCCGAGGATACATCTATGTTTGATTTAACATTAATGAACCCACCTCACTGCTAGTAGAGAACAATTGTTTTGGTATGTATTGTAGAATACTTTATTTTTGCTCAGAATTAATTTTCACTATTTTCACTGAAGGAATGATGCAGTGAAAATAAAATCCAGCGAATATACCTTTTTTTCTATATTTTACATTCAACTTGTCAAAAATCTGTGAAAACATATTCCATAAAAACACCCAAAAAGTCTATTCAGCAAAAATTAATTCCAGCTAAAATAAAATATTTCACAGTATATGTAATTACCATCAATTTATTTTTTAGGATCTACTGAAGGTAATTTTTTCTGGGATGCAGTGAGGGACTTCATCCATGATCCATCACAGGAACTTATTGACTGCCATCAACCTAAACCAATATTACTGCCAACTGGGGAGGTATGTAGTGGTTTAGTTTTGACTCGCCAATAAAATGATTCAGTGTGTAAGTAAATATTGTTGTCGGTGTTCACAATATATTTACTCATTAAAGTAATTAATTTTCGTAATTTGATTAATGACATGAAGGAAGAAGCAAATGTAACAATGCATGAATACATTTATTTTTATTTTTTGAATTCTCAAGTCAAGGGAAAGCTGTAACATTTTGTATTTAATTTAATTTAAACCTTTTCACCACCAGACTTTTATGCCTAATTATTCTGCATTTTTTTATCTATATTCTTCAATATTTTTGGAAATGAATAACTCTAATTTTGGAGCCAACAGGCAAAATTTGAGTAAATTTTCAGTTTTTACTCAAAAAATTTGGCTTTTTTTGTCTTAATCTTCTGGAAGAAAATGCAGACTATAAATGTGAATTTGTAATAAAAAGAGGGAAATAGTGGTGAGAATGTTAAGCAAAATTTCATCTTTATGAATTTCATCTTATGAAATCATGAAAGCAGCATAAATATATCAGTTTAAAGCAACATCACAGAATGATCCAACTTCATTTAAAGAGTTATAAAAATATGAATTATCATAAGAAAATGGTCAAAATTTTCATTTTTGTACTGGTTTCTATGGTGAGATTATTTATTCATATTTCAAAATGTTACTCGATTACATTGGCTGAAAAAGTCATAATATATTTTAAATGATATGAAATCTAACATTGTAAAACCATTTAAAAACATTTCCAGTGTGATACTGGTTTTCTATTTTGTAAAGTATGGGAGGTTATCTCCCATAATGCATTGTATATATATGAAGTTATATATGTTCAGTAGCGCAAAGTTTGAATTTGGCTCAAACTGACTTAAAATTTGGTTTTATTTGACTAAGGATTTGGATTTCAATGTTACAATAAGAAACTTTAATTACATTGAAGATGATTGTCACCAATTTTGCATTCTCCCAGTGGAAAAAGATATGCAGGTGTTTCGAAACTTTTTTAAATTAAGAAAAATTAAGGCAACAGAAATGTGAAAATATAGAAACTTTTCTTATTAACAGCACACTCATTTTATAACTTTAAATTGACAGTTGAAGAAACCGTATCCATGGCATCCTGATATTGTGGATACACAGATATTTCAGATTGGTAGCTTGGCGATTGTAGCCGTACCTGGAGAATTTAGGTATGACATTCTTATAATTTGTACCACAGCAGGTGTAAAACTAGATTTGATATACATGAATGAGGATAGCGCAATTAATGTATGCACTCAGACAGTACACAGGCATATGATATGATATTAATGATATGAAATTGCTAAGATCGTGTTAAGAGAGATCAAGTCAGACATGTCTTGTTTTGACTAACCAAATGTTGTTCCTGTCTCTAAAGCCTGGCATCGCATCTATGTTCATGGTTTTCACAGCCTTGGTACAATCGACATGATGACATTAGAAATAAGTCGTGTTAATTGCTTTTAAAATCTCAACAATATCTCATCGGCTATTTAGGAATAATTGTTATATTGCAGACGTATGTTATGAATGATGAAGAATTGAATGTATAATAACTGTGATATCAGCTGTGTATCACTGTGTTAACAAATATTTTGAGAAATTCAATCCACACCAAGAAACTGAACACATGTTGCAAGAAATTATATTTTTGAAAGGATATTTAACATTTGTTAGTTTAATTTTTAATCAGTAAATCTACAAATCACATTGTATGTCAGCCATATCAAGTATTACACAGCATTAATGAGAACACTAGTATGCACAATAATTGTCACTGTTCTTCAACCTGTCATACCAGGGTATGTAAATCTGGCATTTCTTCTCATCATTGCTGGCCGTCTTCATTGTAGTCAGTGTCAGTGTTTTGTTTTTTTGCTGATACAATATTAATACTGGATTTGCAATACTATAATGTTATCTCCAGTATTACGCTGTAAATAACCACATTGCACAACATATACAAACATTATTTCTGGTTATTATAGGTGTTTCCATTTGCATTCCTTTCAGCACTATGTCTGGCAGAAGATTGAGGGATGGTGTGAAGAAGGTAAGTGTCAAGTCTCATGTCTTTACATACAGGATCAGTATATTATGTCACCATGCATATACACTATATGTGATACCATGGAGGTATGGTGATACTAAATATATATCATTTCTATAGGTATTAACAGACAATGGCTGGCCATCAGATACACATGTCGTCATTGCAGGATTATCTAATGTTTATACACATTACATCACAACATTTGAAGAATACCAGGTAAGTATTTTCAAGTTTACTTCATCTTGACAATTTAGTTTGTTCTTTTTTTAGCCTACTCCATAACCTCCATTAATAACCTCCCTTGGTGATGGTTGTATTCTCTCAACTTAATTAGTTTGTTGAACCAATTATCACTGAAACTGTTTGCACATCATTCTCATAAACATGTGTGTATTCAAGCTAAGCTCGTATGTACCTGACCAGTATACCTAGACAAACTTGGCACCTTGTCCCACTGATCATCATTCTACCATGTAAGTGATTGACACTTTACCCCAGGTAATGTTTGCATGCACCAATACAGTATTTGCTCATTTACTAGTGCATAAATGACATCTATTGACACTTTACCCCGGGTAATGTTTGCATCCACCAATACAGTATTTGCTCATTTACTAGTGTATAAATGACATCTATTGACACTTTACCCCAGGTAATGTTTGCATCCACCAATACAGTATTTGCTCATTTGCCAGTGCATAAATGACATCTATTGACACTTTACCCCGGGTAATGTTTGCATGCACCAATACAGTATTTGCTCATTTACCAGTGCATAAATGACATCTATTGACACTTTACCCCGGGTAATGTTTGCATGCACCAATGCAGTATTTGCTCATTTACCAGTGCATAAATGACATCTATTGACACTTTACCCCAGGTAATGTTTGCATGCACCAATACAGTATTTGCTCATGTACCAGTGCATAAATGACATCTATTGACACTTTACCCCAGGTAATGTTTGCATCCACCAATGCAGTATTTGCTCATTTACCAGTGCATAAATGACATCTATTGACACTTTACCCCGGGTAATGTTTGCATGCACCAATACAGTATTTGCTCATTTACCAGTGCATAAATGACATCTATTGACACTTTACCCCGGGTAATGTTTGCATGCACCAATGCAGTATTTGCTCATTTACCAGTGCATAAATGACATCTATTGACACTTTACCCCAGGTAATGTTTGCATCCACCAATACAGTATTTGCTCATTTGCCAGTGCATAAATGACATCTATTGACACTTTACCCCAGGTAATGTTTGCATGCACCGATACAGTATTTGCTCATTTACCAGTGCATAAATGACATCTATTGACACTTTACCCCAGGTAATGTTTGCATGCACCAATGCAGTATTTGCTCATTTACCAGTGCATAAATGACATCTATTGACACTTTACCCCGGGTAATGTTTGCATGCACCAATACAGTATTTGCTCATTTGCCAGTGCATAAATGACATCTATTGACACTTTACCCCAGGTAATGTTTGCATGCACCAATACAGTATTTGCTCATTTGCCAGTGCATAAATGACATCTATTGACACTTTACCCCAGGTAATGTTTGCATGCACCAATACAGTATTTGCTCATTTACTAGTGCATAAATGACATCTATTGACACTTTACCCCAGGTAATGTTTGCATGCACCAATACAGTATTTGCTCATTTGCCAGTGCATAAATGACATCTATTGACACTTTACCCCGGGTAATGTTTGCATCCACCAATACAGTATTTGCTCATTTACCAGTACATAAATGACATCTATTGACACTTTACCCCAGGTAATGTTTGCATGCACCAATACAGTATTTGCTCATTTACTAGTGCATAAATGACATCTATTGACACTTTACTCCAGGTAATGTTTGCATGCACCAATACAGTATTTGCTCATTTACCATTGCATAAATGACATCTATTGACACTTTACCCCGGGTAATGTTTGCATCCACCAATACAGTTTTTGCTCATTTGCCAGTGCATAAGAGACATCTATTGACACTTTACCCCAGGTAATGTTTGCATGCACCAATACAGTATTTGCTCATTTGCCAGTGCATAAATGACATCTATTGACACTTTACCCCAGGTAATGTTTGCATGCACCAATACAGTATTTGCTCATTTACTAATGCATAAATGACATCTATTGACACTTTACCCCAGGTAATGTTTGCATGCACCAATACAGTATTTGCTCATTTGCCAGTGCATAAATGACATCTATTGACACTTTACCCCAGGTAATGTTTGCATGCACCAATACAGTATTTGCTCATTTACCAGTGCATAAATGACATCTATTGACACTTTACCCCAGGTAATGTTTGCATGCACCAATGCAGTATTTGCTCATTTACCAGTGCATAAATGACATCTATTGACACTTTACCCCAGGTAATGTTTGCATGCACCAATACAGTATTTGCTCATTTACCAGTGCATAAATGACATCTATTGACACTTTACTCCAGGTAATGTTTGCATGCACCAATGCAGTATTTGCTCATTTACTAGTGCATAAATGACATCTATTGACACTTTACCCAGGTAATGTTTGCATGCGCCAATACAGTATTTGCTCATTTACTAGTGCATAAATGACATCTTTTGACACTTTACCCAGGTAATGTTTGCATGCACCAATGCAGTATTTGCTCATTTACTAGTGCATCAATGACATCTATTGACACTTTACCCAGGTAATGTTTGCATGCACCAATGCAGTATTTGCTCATTTACTGGTGCATAAATGACATCTATTGACACTTTACCCCAGGTAATGTTTGCATGCACCAATGCAGTATTTGCTCATTTACTAGTGCATAAATGACATCTATTGACACTTTACCCCAGGTAATGTTTGCATGCACCAATGCAGTATTTGCTCATTTACTAGTGTATAAATGACATCTATTGACACTTTACCCAGGTAATGTTTGCATGCACCAATACAGTATTTGCCCATTTACCAGTACATAAATGACATCTATTGACACTTTACCCTGGGTAATGTTTGCATGCACCAATACAGTATTTGCTCATTTACCAGTGCATAAATGACATCTATTGACACTTTACCCCAGCTAATGTTTGCATGCACCAATACAGTATTTGCTCATTTACCAGTGCATAAATGACATCTATTGACACTTTACCCCAGCTAATGTTTGCATGCACCAATACAGTATTTGCCCATTTACTAGTGCATAAATGACATCTATTGACACTTTACCCCAGCTAATGTTTGCATGCACCAATACAGTATTTGCTCATTACCAGTGCATAAATGACATCTATTGACACTTTACCCCGGGTAATGTTTGCATCCACCAATACAGTATTTGCTCATTTACCATTGCATAAATGACATCTATTGACACTTTACCCCAGGTAATGTTTGCATGCACCAATACAGTATTTGCTCATTTACCAGTGCATAAATGACATCTATTGACACTTACCCCAGGTAATGTTTGCATGCACCATTACAGTATTTGCTCATTTACTAGTGTATAAATGACATCTATTGACACTTTACCCCAGGTAATGTTTGCATGCACCAATACAGTATTTGCTCATTTACTAGTGCATAAATGATGTATATGACATATTGACTACCGGTAATGACTGTTTTTAATGAGTATGCAATAAATTCAATAAATGGTGGTCTATATTTGTTATATTGTTGATGTGTTTCCAATACATACTGTAGTTAGATAATGTCGTCCCCTGTCGACTTAGTTGAGTGGAGCTTATCATATGAGTGATTGTCTGAAGTCATTCGTTGTTCATGTCAACTTTTTACTTTTTCCATTTCTTCTTGAAAGCTACAATTCTTATTGCTTTGTTACTCGGTGTATATGTACCTTGAGCAGACCTCTCTTAGATCTGTCCATTTCGTGATGATATCTTCAATTCTCTAATTTTAGTGAATATTTTTGCCATTTTTTGTAAAATGTGATATTTTCGACTTCTTGTTAAAAAATGCAAGTTTGATTGCTTTGATATTACATATATGTACCTCAGGCAGACCTCTCTCAGATTTGTTCATTTTGTAATGATATCTTCATTTCTTTAATTAAAATGTGCATTGCTAACAGCAGAGCTAACTCAGCTGAGAGACTGCTTGTTAAATTGTGTAATAAAATTACATTATTGCAGTGATGAAGCATCTGCACATGTGTATATGTGAATGTAGATTGTCTTTATTTACTAACATTGATATTTCTACTTTAGGTACAACGTTATGAAGGTGCTTCTACTATATATGGCCCCCATACTCTGAGTGCCTATAAACAACAATTTGAAATTCTTGCAGCAGCTTTAGCGAAGGTACATGTATTTTTAATTTAACAGTGAAATCTATCTCTCAGAACTGAGAAGATTTTTCAGTTTATAGGGAAAGAAAACTTTTCAAGTCTACACAGACAGAAATTGATTTTTTTAGCTCCGCTGTCGACAAAGTCGAGCAGAGCTTATAGTATTACTGATTGTCCGTCGTTGCCGTCGTCACCGTCAACTTTACATTTTCGACTTCTTCTTAAAAACCTAAAACTGTATAGCTGTGAAACTTTCTAGGAAGGTACCTTGGGTGGTTCTCTCTCAGATTTGTTCATTTCGTGTGGATATGTTCAATTGTCTTATTTATAGCAAATATTTTTGTCATTTTTGATTTTCGACTTAATCTTGAAAACCGCTGGCCCAAATGCTTACTTGGTACTTGGTATGTAGGTATCTTCATGTACCTTACTCAGATTTGTTTATTTCGTGATGATATCTTCATTTCTCTAATTTTGATGAATATTTTTGTCATTTTTGGTAAAAAATTATATTTCCGACTTCTCCTTGAAAACTGCTTGTCTGATTGCTTTGATATTGTATATGTAGGTACATCAGGTAGACCTCTGTCAGATTGTTGATTTTGTGATGACATCCTCAATTCTCTAATTTTGATGAATATTTTTGGGAAAAAATTATATTTTCGACTTCTCCTTGAAAACTGCTTTGTCCAATTGCTTTGATATTGTATATGTAGGTGTATCAGGTGAATCTCTGTCAGATTTGGTAATTTCATGACGATATCTTCAAATCTCTAATTTTAGTGAATATTTGTGTAATTTTTCATAAAAATGTTATTTTCAACTTCTTGTTGAAAACCTCCAACCTGATTGCTTTGTAAATTTATTTGTAGATACCTTGGGTGGATCTCAGTCAGATTTGTTAATTTCATGACGATATCTTCAATTCTATATTTTTAGCAAATATTTTCATCATTTTTCATCAAAAAAAATATTTTTGACTTGTCCTTCAAAACCAGTAGTCCAAATTCCTTGATACCTCTATTCGATTTGTCCATTTCGTAAAGATATCTTCAATTCTCTACTTTTAGTGAAATATTCTCCGCAACAAAATCAAAAAAGTTGGTGTCTTGCGATATTAAAGCAGCTAGCATTAAGTTTAAATTGCTTCTTAGTCATTGCTTTCAGAGCATGCATCACAAACAGAGGAGCTACATGTATATCAGCCAACAGGCTGCTAGTTTTAAATATTTAAAAGATTTGAATATTTTTTGTCAAAACTAAGGAATAACACATCAAAATGATTGTAGTGATTGATATACAAGTCACAGCAACTATTTCTTCCTCACAAATGCTGACAAATTAAACTTTTTACAGTAGCAAGGATTTATATGATAAGGGTATGTAACAGTATGTGATATCTATGTACAGTGATATGTGATCAATATAAAACGATCTTGAGAGTTCCATGCATGCATCAATTGAATTAATGTATTTAAACCAAAGGCGATGTGAACAGAAATAAGCTAGATTATCACCGTATTCCAAAATGAGCATAATACCTGCTTTCCATATACTGTGGCCCTCACTAAGTCACGACTTATCAAGGGTCGCAACTTATCGAGGGATCTCATGAAAAGGGAGTTTATGCATTGAAAATGGATAAAAAGCACATATATGTATACTCGCATGGATTTATTTATAGTATGTTTTCTTTATTAAACAACATATATAGAGCTTTATCAATGGGAACCTCAGTATCTCAGTAATTGACGGCCAGTAGGTGTTAAATTGCCTCCTCCAGGATGCAATGAAACAGCAGTTCTTTTTCTTTAAAACTTCTGGCAAAACACAATCACTGAATTTTTGGGAACCATCCTCAACTTAGCCGAAACCATGACTTACTTAGGTGCGACTTACTGTTATTAACATAAGCTAGCATATACCAAACCCCTTATAAATTTTGTCTACATGCGTAATATAAAGTAAAAGTTGTTCTGTAGTTTGATTATATGCTTTTAAAATATTGACTCAGTAACACTTGACAGGATAAAGTACGTAGTCCTGATTTGATCTTTCATAACTTTACTTTGTTAGGATACAACAGTAGATCCAGGACCCGCTCCACCTTTCATGTTACAAGAACAGATATCGCTGCTTCCTCCTGTATTTTTTGACAGACCACCACTTCTCAAAAATTTTGGAGATGTGTTAAGTGATGTACTACCAGTGTATACAAAGGTATGTTAGAATGAAAAATTTATAAAAGGCCATGATAAACTTGTTATTGCGCCTTGCGAATCGAGTACACAAGATAATCACAGAAGTTTTCAGTGGAACATTTCTTACAATGAGCTAAAAAGTGTAAAAATAATGTTGTTTATTTGACATATTTTAATTAGATGTCTTGACCACTATACCCAACTTCTGGAGGTTCTTATTCCTTAGACAAACATGCATATAATGTATCTGGTTTAAGATGAACAAAACCTCCGAACTTAATTTAACTTCATATTAATTTCTCCTTACCAATCCACAACTTCAGCATATGATGTCAGGGTGTATATATTGGGCAGACTTACAAGGTGTGAATAAAACTGTAAATTGACACGTTGCATCTTAATATTTTTAAGTAAATGAAACATTATTGGCAGGGTGATACTGATTTGTTTTTCAAGTTAGTTTTTCACTAATCTCACCAACTATTATTAAAAATGATCTTTTTGTATTTTTGCTCATTTTATAATTTTTCTTTATTTTCAGAATTCTAATGTCAATGTTACATTTGTTACTGCTAATCCAAGGAACAGTCCACATGTAAGGATTTTAAATATAAAGTCTGTCTTCTTTTAATAAAACATACAGACTTTTCTTATTCTTTTGTTTTTATAATTAAAGAAATCTGATCATATAATATGTGCAATTTATTGACAGCTGGAAGACACTTATCTGAGTGTTCAATTCAAGGAGAATGATAGTCAGTGGCAAGAAGTTTATAATGATGCTGATTGGTGTACTCGGTAAGTGACAGTGATGCTGATTGGTGTACTTGGTAAGTTATAATGATGCTGATTGGTGAACTTGGTAAGTTACAATGATGCTGATTGGTGTACTTGGTAAGTGACAGTGATGCTGATTGGTGTACTTGGTAAGTTATAGTGATGCTGAACTCGGTAAGTTACAATGATGCTGATTGATGTACTTGGTAAGTGACAGTATTGGTGTACTCGGTAAGTGACAGTGATGCTGATTGGTTTACTTGTTAAGTTACAGATATGTTAATTGGTGTACTTGGTTAGTGACAATGATAATTTGCATATTTGGCAAAGTGAGTCACACTGATTGGTGTACTGGGTAAGAAGTGACAGTCACACTGATTGGTGTAACTTTTTTTTTCATTTTCATAGCTATGAATGGATTCGTAAAAACATTTTGCTTGGTGAAAGTGATGCAACTATTTACTGGGATATACCAAGTAACGCAAAACCAGGATACTATCGGATTCAACACTCTGCTTATGCAAAACATGTTCTGGGAGGAATTAAGCAGTTTCTTGGAACTTCCTCTGTATTTGAAGTTAAATAGTGTTATGAAAACAGAATACATGTAGAATGATGATGGCGACAACATCACAAATGTACACAATTGTGGGAATGTTTTTAAGATATGACTCTATCAATGTGATATAATTTACTCGTATACATTAACAGAAAATAGTGTTTCAGAACTTCCTGAAATTTAATTCGCAGCAGTATTTGTGCGTGAAATTTTATTTTTAAGCAAAATGATCTTGTATTTGAAAATGTTTACTTGTCGTATTGCGAGTGCAATACATTTCATATGTTCTAAGAATTGTAGATTTTATACATTTTTAATGACTTGAATGTAGATCATGTTTTCTATCATAAATTAAATTTAAAATAATTTGCAAATTTTGAGTGTGAAAGTGATTTTGTGCCAAGATGAACTCCATCAAAATATGCATGATGAGATAAACCAAGCTCTCTATTTTGAAACAATCATGCTCACAGACCTATGCACCAAAAATAAATTGTGTCGGAACATTCTCTAGCACATTCTTGATGCTGAACCACTGAAGATATACAAGTATATTTCAGTTTACTAAAACTTAAAAATTTAGTTGAAACTAGGCAAACAGAAGCGTAAATTAGTTGAGAGGTAAACCGAGAAGCCACCAGATAATTACCCATCAAGCTTTGCACAGATCATTCTGAAGTCATCAGACACAATACCCATTTTGAAAAAATGTTAGTGACTTAAATTTGTTATTCATTAATAGTTTAACTCGTTTGTACCGATAGCTTCTATATTCATATTGCCCTTATATGACACAACACTTGAAGTTGTAAAGTAAAATAGGAACAAATCGGGGGTCCACTGTTAGAAACTTGTAAAGTTCGACTAGCTCACCCAAATACAGTGGGAAACTTAACTACAGTGGGAATATGTCAATAAACCATTCATATTGTCGGGGGCATTTTCACCACATGGCAATCATCACCAAAACTCCCAGAAAACGGTACTTTCAGATGGTTATTGAGACTCACTCCCCTGAACAGTACAACAAGATTGCCCCTGTGTGTGCAACATATATAAATTTGGTTGTTTAGAATTACTTCTAGGTTGAGTTAGTGGCGTTTCATTGATTTTAGCTATTTTCACCGACTCTTTGCTCGGCGTTCCACAGCAGCGCGCACAGAGCCCATAGAAATGCATGTACAGTGGTGCGCGACTTAGCAACGTGGAACGTCTTGTGACGTAGCTCCGCCCCGAGGATATGTCATATTTTGACTGTAGAGGGTGCCTTTAGCAAACCAGGATAATGTAACACTCTGTAAATACATAAAATATTATATAAAATTTTTTATTGTCTTCCAAAATATACAAATACAGTTCATGGAAAATTAAGGAGTATAAAAGTCTTGCATAAATATAAAGATTAAAATCCGGTTTATAAAAAAAAAGTGTCAAGGTGTAATGACTCGTTAGTAAATATATTATTAAAGAACAAGTAGGAACAAATTGCAGACAATAGAAATACAAGTTATATTTGTAAATTTCTAAGACGTGTCAAGCTTGCTAAAATAATGTTTACAAACATTACACAGGTTTACTATTGGCAAAATATGTCATTTAAATAATTCGGTATACCACATATTAAATGTTGGTAGAGATTCACTTCTAACAAAGCAAATATATGATACATGTATTCAGTTTTGAAATGACTTCCGCTTCAAACATTTACTTGCATATATTTGTGTCGGCAATAAATACTAGAAAAGAAAAAAACAACAGCAACAAGTCAATTTCATATTGGTGAAAATACCATTTGTGTAGCACTGAAAAAAGTTTGTGTTTACTATTTTAAAACATGACAACTGTTGAATAAGATGTATTTTCTGTCACCTTCAAACTTACGAATTTGTATGAAGACAATAAAAATTAATGTCCAGAAGATTTTTGTGATTATTATTATATTAAAATTACTCAACTCGTATCTTTATAAAAATGAGATAAATGCAACTCAAAAAAAAACATGAACAGTTCCAGCCTGTACAACATAACTCATTAATTTTATTTTGCTAAGCCTAACCTCCTTGAATGTCATTTTTTGGACATTTTTACAAAAATTAGCAAGAAGTTTTAGTAAATGGTACAATGGTTGGCTTAACGCTTTGAGTGTTAATAACCCTTGAGTGCCAGATTTTGGTACTTCATTTTGCATATTTTTTTGGTGTATTTTTCTATAATATCTCTGTTAATTTTGGATTTAATAGACATAATTTAACATCTGTAAAAATATTATTCAGCTTTGATTTGTGAAATGTTACCAACATTTATCGGCATTCAGGAAAAACAAGTTAATATTTAAAGCATCCCCACCTACAATATTGTTCATTCCTGCATTGCAAATCTTTGAGATACCATCCCATATATCGTAACTAAAATTGCATATTTTTAACACATTCTACATTTTTAACTGGTTCTGGAAGTGATGGTTCACAAAATTTGCAACATGGAATGCAACTTTAACAATGTAAATTAACTACATGAATCTTTTCATTTAATTAAATTATTTTTACATACTAAGTTAGTCCCTGAATGCTAATCTCCTGTAAAGCATTTAATTAATATGTAAATGAGTTAATTAATATTCATAGTTTAGGATCCTAAAACTAAAGACATGAAGACTGCACTGAAACTTTATGGGAATTACATAACACACGCATAACAAAAATGAAAGAAATTATTGTTGCCTGGAATGTGGGAAACCAAAAATGACCTTCCAATTTGTACTTGTATTGAATAGATAATCGGTGTCCATGGCAGAAATTGACACAACAATATTATGAAAATCAAGGGTAGATAATTAAGGGCAGACAACTGCAGTGATATCCGCCTTTAATACAATGAGTACTCCTAATAACCACATCTCTCATAGACATAGTCAAAAATGATTTTTTGAATACATGTTCTTTGCATAACATTTTTATAAGTAAAAACAAAAACTTGACTGATATAAAAATTCACAAAAAAAGACTAACCAAGATAAAATACTGGAAGCCCAAACTGCAGTAACCTTTTCACATAGTTTTAGTTCAATATTAATTTGTTGTTTTGGCACAGTAATTTATTATTCATTCAAAACATACTCGGTAAAAGGTTAAAGTCAGCACCTGAGATGTTATCCTCATACAGAAGGATGTATCTGAAACTAAGATCATTCATTTTCATGTAGGGGTGACAAGCCCTCACAATTAACATATTTGTACGAGTTGTTCCCCTAAAGGCAGTATGGGTATAGTACTGTCAATAAAAACAGGCACTGTACTATTATTATTACAATAAATTAATCATTACTATGAAAACCCGACTTATTAATAATGTAACATGCAAGACATTATTCCAAAAAATACACTTTTTCTGATATGTTAAATTTTATTATAAATGCATTTTTCAGTTCATCCGCTTTATATAAAAAAATAATTGATAAAAAAAAGAAAATATTTTCCAGAACTTATTTTGTCCTCAACTGTTTCTTGAGAACAGAATAAAAATACTTAGTTACAATCATGTAAATATTGACCTCGCAAATGAAAAAAAATAGCATATAAAATTAAACTACAGCACCAACAACACCCCATATTGCAAAAGGATATTGGTCCGGTGGCTGTTGTACACCTAATGGTATATAAAAGTTGATATTGACCTCATCTGAGGTATATAAAATTTAATATTGACCTCATCTGAGGACTATAACCTATGTTAAACTTTGGTGAAGGGTACACCTTCGCTAAAACCTGTGTCTGGGATAAAACCTTTGTTGTCGACAATAACAGGTTCCACTGACTCTAATCGAAGTAGTAGATCTTCAGCTTCTACATCGTCGTTGAAATCTGATGTATCCATGAACATATCCATTGTCAGTTCCTATGAAAGGGAAACATAAAAATAAAGACATTCTAAGGTGTCTGTAAAACTTTGGAACACGTCTGTGTTGTATTTTATGAATGTACGAGTTCCACTGCTGCATGTATAATTCTTGGAGATAAGTTTGAATGATCATTTATTTCTAATCAATAGTTTACATTTATTGCATATTACGTGATTCTTAATTTATGCATCTACGTTGGCACCAGAACGTTGTTACTTTGTTTCCGTTGTCTGCTCGATGTCAAGTGTTGGTCGTGCACGGTACTTTTAGTCTTGATTTTGTGAGCAGTGTACATGTAATGGGAGAAGTATTTCACAGACTGTATTGCTGTTTCATTGCTGAATAGATATATATACCCATTGGTGAAGAAACCTGCTTCTATTCTGGGAAATTTTCAAGTGTTTTGCGAACACATTCAAGTTTGGGACTAACTCTTCCTATTATTAAAACATTTATCGATAGTAATTGGGGTAAACTACGTACATCACCAACATAAACGCCACATTCAAACACTTTTATCTGTTTACGTTTGACACAGAAATGCTGCAGTTTGCAACAGGATATATCATGAGAATACGCTGGTACTACAACACAATGGCTGTACTGTCTGTACTTTATATATACATGTACTTTTACGATAATTTTATTACTTGTGCGACATGATGATATAATCACAATTAGCCGTTTTATATTGTTTATCAACAGGCTAATCGAAAATATGATAATAAAATCCAATGTTTTTCTATTTATTCAACTTCAGGTAGTTTTGTCATCTTGTGATTCAATTATCAAAACATTTATCAAAAGAATAAATTTACCACCCTCATTGGAGTACTAAGCTTACTTGTGATTCATAACCTCCATCGTCTCTCATGCCTTCTTTCAGTGGGTTAGGGAGACTTCCTTCCACTATTCTGGCCTGTATCCAATCATCACTCATACTAGTTCCAATCTCCACATAAACAGGCTCCCTAAGTTTGTCACTAGTTGGCACTTCAACAGGTTCGCCATCTGGTCCCAACTTGTATGTTTTACCAGCTCTAGTCACATAAGTAGTTCTGCAATGAATGGTAAGTTATGCAAATGTGTTTGAACATGATCAGTCCAGCCATGTTAGCAATATGGCTCTAAAAAAGGATTCGTTAAAAACAAAATGGCCATCAATCATTTTGAATCCAGGGAGAAATAATGTGCATCAAGAACGCATGTTTACGCATGTGCTAATGTATGATATGATATGTGTAAAATTTTACTGCTATTTTCTACTCGATCTTAAACAAAAATTATGTGCATCAAGGACCCAAGTTTGAATGAAATTGCAGAAATGTTTGATTTTTATGAATTTTTAGCACTAAAATGGCCGTCATCCGGCCATCTTGAATTGGATCATAAACATGTGCTTAGGTATGATGTGAAGTTTGAATAAATCCATCCCAAGCATGTCAGATATACAGGTAAGGATGGATGTACGGAAGCACAGACGTATGAAGGTGAAAATTCCCTGAAATATATTATTATAGTGAATATTTCTAGCATTTGAAAATCTCAATATTGGTAATAAATAGCTGTATACTTACCCTTGATCAAGTGTAGCACGGTCTGTTTCATCAACACTGACAACAAAATAGTTTAAAAAGTGAAAGTTTATTAGTGTATTTCTTAAATTTATTTCAAATCTAGTTTTGATAAAATGAAACATGGTGGAAAATAAATAAACTTTTTAAGTAGCAAGGGAAAAAGCAAAAAAATTCTGATAGACTTTACACATAAGAATATAGGCAGAGAGTATAATACGGTATGTAAATTTCAAAGACAATAGAACAAATAAATTACTTTAGGGTAGAGGTTGACGTGCCAGATTTGTGTTGAAAAACTCAATTTACCCACAGTCTACCAAGCTCTAGCCAGTACCAATTCAATATGTTGGTCAGTTTTGTTATTTTTGAAATGGATGCGAAAATCATAGTGATTATTTTGGGTACAATTCAAAATCACATTGATAATTATTTAATTATTATGTCATCTAAACGTAAGAATTAAAATCTGACTTCAATTTTAAGATTATTTAATTGTCCCAACACATTTTGTTCCCAATTATATGGCACCATTCAGTTAAATATGCAAATTAGCTAATTATTATGCAAAATATTCCTTCCACATTTTCCCTTGCAGTTGCCAAACCAGTCACAGCACGTGTATGAAGTATTGGGCCCAAGTAAGCAAACTTGCTTAATCTCTAAAAAAAAACATTTTAAAGAAGTTCATGGGGTTTTACAGACTAAAAAACCTGCAAAATTGTTTGTGTTGATCAAATCTATTTTAGGCATAACCAATGTTGTCAGGGAATTAGTGAGCAAGTTTTCTACCCCATACTTCTGAGACAACTATGCTAAGATTTTGATTGTAGATGCAGTAAAATTGCAGTTTTTAGCTCCGTTGTTGACTTAGTCGAGTTGAGCTTATCATATGAGTGATTGTTCGTCGTCCGTGTCAACTTTTTACTTTTTCAATTTCTACTTCAAAACTACAAGCCTGAATGCTCCGATACTTGGTGTGTATGTACCTTGGGTAGACCTTTTAGATTTGTTCATTTCATGATGATATCTTCAATTCTCTAATTTTGGTGAATATTTTTGTCATTTTTGGTAGGAAGTGTAGAACTGGAAAAATATAATATGAAAAATTGAATTTTGCAACTCACGCATTTGTGTTTCCAATATGTGACTCAGCAAGTACATGTAAATATGCAGGGTTTTCTACACCAGCTCCACTAAGTGGAAGAGGATACATATCCATCCAGAAAGCTTTTTTACATATACGTTCAGCTTCTCTCCTATAAGTAACAATAATACAATCACTGGTGAAATTGAATGCCAAAGAAGCATTCAATGATATCACTATGGAAACTTGCAACAAGGCTCATTTTAAAGTTGCATTCTTATGCTGCAAATCTGTGAGGTACCATCCACTCTCCCACTGACCAATATCAACAAATATTAAGATTGTGGATAGGTTGTCGGAGTAATTTCTGAATCATTTATCACTTTATTTATTTTGTTTTTATACAAGTTCAATAATACTGTATTCTGACTTATACATTGTTTCAAAATACGGATTCTGAAGTGAGACGACGACATGAATGTGAACGTGGTAGAAACCATCGCAGTGTGTTCTTTTGTTTCAATTTTTATATTCATCCAATTAGAAGTTTTCCCACTAATTTTCTAACACGACCAAGAGATTATCAATGTATATCAAGGGCATACTGCCAATTCTGTATCATTCTTACAATTTGTGTTATATCGTTGATATCGTGTTGTAAGTCTCCGGATTGCCAACAAGCTTTCTGTTATTAATAAATCCTGAGTTTATTACAAATCATTCTACTGTGGTTATTGGTGCTGGTTGTGTATCAGATAATTTTGCATACTAATTTTTGTTATTTTCCATATTCGCAACGTATCTAACCCTACATAGAAATTACCCGCAGAATATGAATGTAGGCGAATCTTTTCAATTAAGCTTGACTTGTAATCAACAGACACTCTGGGTTAGAAGGATTTGTTTGTCTTTGAAGCAAGTTACATTGATAGGACTGTTCAGTATTCTCAAGATAAAATGTGTGGAAAAGATACTGTAAATAAAAATATTTCAATTGCACTCATAATTTTAATATTTTTAAGAGTATTCACTGGGTTTCAAGTTCACAAGTTTGGATGGAAACAACGAGTTCTATTGTCAATTTTCATGTTCACATAGATTTAAAAAAACAACAAAATGTTTTACAAAATTCATGTTATTTAAAGTGGGAATGAAACAGAAAAAAAAAATTAAAATACTAACATTAAGCAGCAGTGTTCAAAATTAACGTTGGTCCGTCGGCCTCACGCCGACAGTGGGTGTAAAGGGCCTAGAGCTGTGAAAAACCATCAGTCCTTGTGACCGACCATCAATTTATATTTAAAAAAAAACGTTCCATTATTTAGTATGATTGCAAGACCAAACATATAATAAATATCGATAGGAACTCCAGAATTGTTTCCAAAATTGCGTTTTCTTGCACGTTTGATCAATAAATGGCATCACTCATCGACCTTGGCATACGAGTCTTAATTCAAGTTTGCCGAATGATCGCGAAATGCACCGAACGTGGGAACTGTAACAAACGATCTGATTGGCTGTAGGCCGATCAAGCCTACGATTCAAACCAATAGAGTTCGCGCTTACATTTTATGTTCCGCCATCTTTGATTTGCATCAAACACGCTGAAAACTACACAAACAGCAAGAATACGAACGGTCTAGGCGTAAACCACGCACATTCCAAATTAGCTGGCAGGCGGAGTTCAAAGACTGGTTACTTTTTGATAACAACAACAAGGTGATGTATTGCCGGCCTTGTCGAGGATCGTGCAGCAGAATTGATCCATGTAGAAGCTGAGGCTGACGCCAATGATTGTGAACACGATGCAAAATGCATGTCAGATTCAGAGTCGGCCAGTGATCATGATAGTGTTTTTTCTGAAGATTTTGATGAGTTTAGTGACGATGAAAGAAATGATGATGACCTCTTTGAGGCTGCAGATAATATATCTGATTAATTCGTAAATAAAGGTTTTGCAATTGCAAGCTTGTATTATCCGTTTAGTCTTTGTTTGTTAAATATCAGGGCCTACAGTTAGCTAGAAGGACCTACAGTTTCAATTTGACATAGGTCCTTCGGGCCTTTTATGATTTTCAGTTAATTTTGAACACTGTTAAGCAGTAACAATTCCATCTCAAGAAGACTACTGAATGGAATACTTACTTTTCCCACCACACAAAGACGGCGATAATGGAGAATATAGATGCAAACAGTATAAAGATTCCCAGTACAAACAGAGCGGCTTCGATTCCAGACACGGACACTGGTACTTTGTTGATTTTATTGTAGATTTCAGTTATCTCTGTCACTTTCCAATCCTCCTCAAAATCATCAATGTCTAGATCACCTGGTTGCTGTGGCGATTGACTGATGAGACTGTTGACAGATGAGGAGTTGTTAGGTGAATACCTGATGGTATGACCTTATATGGTATTTGTTGGAAAAAACTTTATTCATGACATAACAAGTTGTGAATTTTTGGCAAACAGCAAAATAGACAATTAATTTAGTAGATGAAAACCACAGAGAAATAAATTGCAAACCAGGAATAATTCTTCCAGGTTCAAAGAATTGTTTTTGCATGAAAGCAAAAATAAGAAAATCCAGCACATTGCAGAGATGGTTAATGTCAGGGCAGAGTTTGCATTAAGCACTCAAAACAGATCTTCATGTTTTTAGAACATCAGATGATACTCACTCTAAAATATCCTTTGCTGAAACTATTTCATTGGTATCAGGGTCAATACCATAAAACCATAAATCAGTTCTGAAAAAAAAAATAATAGAATCGATAAAAAGTTATAACACAAAAGAATGCTGATCCTATTACCATATCATCACTGCATTTTTTTGTGCATTCTTTGTTCATACTAATTTCATTTACTTTTCCGTAAAAACTTACATTGATGTTAGTTCAACATGCACTTAGGCATTACAGGATTGCATCAAAATAATCTGCTGGGCTTTTTTGTGCATATTTCTCTTAATAACTTATTTTGTGTAAGATGGCCAGAAATATGAATATTTGTAACTGACGTATACAATGACCAGAAACATGAAATATTTTTTTTCTGAGTCTTATCTGCATATTATGGCTAAAATTAATAAATATGAACACTTACTCATCTGGGTAGACTTGATCGCCGTCGACTCTTGGTCCAACCTTGCTATCATCAATTATCAAGCCTGTAAGGTTAGCCAGCTCTCTGAAAAATACAAAACAAAATAAAACCTTGTCAGATTGAGACTGAATTCCATATTTATAATGGAAATATATTATGGTCTAATTAACGTGTATAGTAACCACTCAAAAGACTTTATTGAAATGGTCTTTACATGGAGGATGTAATTTATTTTATTGCTCACTGACTCATACATTTGCCAAAATATTTGTCTAGAAAATAATGTGATAGTACTGTTGCAACAAAAAAGCATTTACTGTAAAATACTTTATTTTAGCTGGAATTAAATTTTGCTGAAAAGACATTTTTGGTGCTTTGTATGGAATTTATTTTCACTGATTTCTGACAAGTTGAATGTAAAAAATAGGAAAAAAGGTATATTCGCTGGATTTTATTTTCAGTGAATCATTCCTTCAGCTAAAATAGCGAAAATTAATTCCAAACAAAAATAAAGTATTCTACAGTATTTGATTTGATCAAAATATTTTAACAAATAAAAATAAACGGAATGCTAATTATCTTTGAACAAGGTGAGTCTGCAAAAATATAGGTAGCTACATATAAAGAGGTGGTTTTTATATACAGGATGCTCATACATTATGATTTGGAACTGCCTAAAGTGGTCACTATAGGCAGGTGGGTCTAGATCGAGATGCATGTCACTTTAGTTTGACGATTGCAATCAATTGTTGACTGGTACCTGCAAATTACATTAAGTTAACTCTCCACTAAATAAAAAAAATGAAATGAACAAAATTTACATACTGCAATATTTCTTGAAGATTGTCTATGATGTCACCAGGAGGAAGTTCAGAGGTCAACACAGCAAGATCATTGACAGTTAAAACATGTACCTATGTAAGAAAATACAATTTAGAATTAATAAATAGTAATTACAGATGACATGGTGCAACAGTATGACCAATGAGAATAATTAAAACAAATTGACAGGCATTGTGCATAGTCAAGATGTCTCAAAATAATGCATTGCAGGTAGTCAAAATGCTAGCCATAATGCATTATGGGTACTCAAGATGCCTCAAAAGTACCAATAACACAATTTTGGTATTTAGGATATCTTATAGGGTGCCCATAATGTATTCACAATATCTCATGGTATTCACAATGCATTGTGGGTATTCACAATGCACATGTTAATTGCACGTCACTAGTTGAAACTACAACAGATAGTATGTGTACCCACAATACACATGGTTGTGGTTTTCAATAATAAGTCGAAAATATCACTTTTTACCAAAAATGACAAAAATATTCACCAAAATTAGTGAAATCTACATGTGAGGTCTACCCAAGGTACATATACACCAAGTATCAAAGCATTCAGGCTTGTAGTTTTCAAGAAGAAGTCGGAAAAGTAAAAAGTTGACGTGGACGACAACGGACAATCACTCATAAATAAGTTCCTCTCGGCAAAGTCAACAGCGGAGCTAAAAAGTTGAAATCATTTGTGACATCTTCTTTAATACTTACAAGAACAGTAGCAGGGTGGTCACTGTACAATCCCTCACCGTGATTGTCCCGAGCAGTAACTTTAAAACTGTATGTATCCCCAGATTTGTCAGAGAATACATCAGCAGTATTGACAACACCTGCATGACGCTGTATGTCAAACAAACTGGTGGTGGTTGTGTTGTCATGGTAATACCACACCAAGCTGAAATTACCAGCATCCAAATCCAATGCCTGAAAACAAGCAATACAAATTAGTAATACATAATACGATACACATTAGTAATACACAATGTGATACACATTGGTAATACATAATGTGATACACATTAGTAATACATAATACGATACACATTAGTAATACACAATGTGATACACATTGGTGATACATAATGTGATACACATCAGTAATACATAATGTGATACACATTAGTAATACATAATGTGATACACATTAGTAATACACAATGTGATACACATTGGTAATACATAATGTGATACACATTGGTAATACATAATGTGATACACATTAGTAATACATAATACGATACACATTAGTAATACACAATGTGATACACATTGGTGATACATAATGTGATACACATCAGTAATACATAATGTGATACACATTGGTGATACATAATGTGATACACATTAGTAATTTATAATGTGATACACATTAGGAATTTATAATGTGATACACATTGGTAATACATAATGTGATACACATTGGTAATACATAATGTACGTGATACACATTGGTAATACATAATGAATGTGATACACATTGTTAGTACTTAATGTGATACACATTAGTAATACATAATGTGATACACATTAGTAATACATAATGTGATACACATTGATACATAATGTGATACACATTGGTGATACATAATGTGATACACATTAGGAATTTATAATGTGATACACATTGGTAATACATAATGTGATACACATTGGTAATACATAATGTACGTGATACACATTGGTAATACATAATGAATGTGATACACATTGTTAGTACTTAATGTGATACACATTAGTAATACATAATGTGATACACATTAGTAATACATAATGTGATACACATTGATACATAATGTGATACACATTGGTGATACATAATGTGATACACATCAGTAATACATAATATAATACACATTGGTGATACATAATGTGATACACATCAGTGATACATAATGTGATACACATCAGTAATACATAATGTGATACACATCAGTAATACATAATGTGATACACATCAGTAATACATAATGTGATACACATTGGTAATACATAATGTGATACACATTGGTAATACATAATGTGATACACATTGGTAATACATAATGTGATACACATTGGTAATACGTAATGTGATACACATCAGTAATACCGTATTACCCCGGGCACGCGCCCAGGGGCCTGAACATACAAAATCGGGAAAAAATGGGGGTGGGCGCTTACCCGAGGACCACCCCAAAAAAGATTTTAAAAAGTTGTTTTTGTGATCGTATGACAAGGTCAAATAAAGGAATGCTTTCGTACACTTTGTACACGTACCTATTTCTTGATTTATGCGAGGTTTCAATAAACGTGAGCACTTGGTCAAGAACTGTGGGAACACTAAGACACGGGGTCGAATTTCAAGAATAAAACTTGTTTTATGTCAGCGAATGAAGTTGTATTACTCACTGAAATTGGCTACAAAGTATGGTAAGTATTGTAATCAATGCACGGTTACTTTTTTAGTAACAGTGATCAGTGCATACAAGTCGAAACGGCCGGGAAAAACTACCGCTTGTAATCCAAGATGGTGATGACCTCATTAGCATAATTTTGTTCACGCACGTATTGATACATCGCATCGTAATTACTGAAGAATAGCAGACAGGGTTATGAAACAAATAAACCTTTTATTACTGATGTGAAATGTTTACAAACTATTGATAATGTTTTGTATTTTATTGTGAATACATAAACATATCCAAATGGCGATACATAAAAAACAGACTGAAAATAAACTCTGGTCGACCTCATTAACATGATTTATTCACGCACCCACACACGTGACAAAATTACAAAAATAACGATGATGCAACAAGTTCCCATCGTCGGCATGCCTCATTATGGTTATCGTAATAGACTTGAGGTCGGCAAAATGTTTTTTCTTCAACGACAGAAAAATAATCCACATGACGGTAATGCCATAGCTGTGATGAAGGATGGAAAGAAAGTAGCAAGTTTACGACGTGATGCCTCAGAAGTGCTAGCTCCCGTTATGGATTCACAGTCAGCGAAATACTACGTTTTGAAACCAAGGCTAAGTGCTTCAAACCACTCACCAAGGTATGGATCGTTGCAATATTGCAATATTGGATTCATCGTGAATGAAGAGAAAGCAGAACATGTGCGCCACATGCTGCGTGGTTCATCTTACGTCGTTAAGTTCCAATGAGTTTTTACGTAAAAACACAAACAAAGCGGCCCTTTTCAGGGCCACCACACACTCCAAAAAGAGAACTACCGTAACAAAGACACTATTTAAATAAATCAAACGCGTTCGTTTTTGACAAATAAAACTTTATTGTTGACCCCGTTCTTGGCTAAAAATCACCCTGGGCGTTTAACCGAGGATGTCCCCAACATGTAAATTTTGTGAAAACAGGGGTGGGCGCTTGCCCAGGGAGGGGTGCGTGCCCGGGGTAATATGGTACATAATGTGATACACATTAGTAATACATAATGTGATACACATCAGTAATACATAATGTGATGCACATTGGTAATACATAATGTGATACACATTGGTGATACATAATGTGATACACATTAGTAATATATAATAGGATACACATTAGTAATACACTGATAGTACGTAATGTAATATACATTGGTATTACATAAGATAATACACATCAGTAATACACAGATAGTACATAATGTAATATATATTAGTAATACATAATACGAGACACACTAGTAATACATGTGATACACATCAGTAATACACAGATAGTACATAATGTAATATACACTAGTAATACATAATTTAATAAACAAAATAATACAAATTAAGTGTTGAACATTGTCAAATGAGCCCTGATCTATTTGGCTATGATCTTTAGGAGAATTCAAAATTTGCACTACTGAGCATGTTATTGCACATACAGTGGCCCCTCGCTAAGTCGCGGGTGTTGGGATCCAAGCAAAAACCGCGACTTATCGAGGGCCGCAACTTACCGAGGGACGTCGTGAAAGAGGGAGATCGTGCATTGAAAAACGTATAAAAAGCACATATAAACCCTCGGTTTAGTTAATTGATGTATCATCACATGTGTCAGGCAGTATTCGAATAAAATCATGATTATGTTTGCTGTAAACATTGCGTTGATTATTTTGTTTGTGTCTGTTATTATGTGGGCCGCTTGCTGTTGCTTGTGACTTCGACGGTAACAGCTTCCAAAATAAACCAGTTTCATCGCAATTATAAACATGTTCGTCAAAATAACCACCTTCAAGATAATTTCTCTCAGTTTTTCGGGAAAAGTTCCGACAGCGTCAATGTTCCCAAATCGAGCTTCGCCTTGGATTGAGACTGCGTGTGTCGATAGCGTGTCTTCTTTGCCATCGCAAGAACCACCCTGAACTGGCCTTAAATTCAAAGTCGTCATATCTGAGTTGTATGCTTTGCATTGGGTGATGGGACCAGATAGTGGAGTTCCGGCAGACCGTTCTTAAAGAAATGTAAACAGCTTTATCGGTGTCATCATTGTCGGACACTTTCGCTTGTTTTTCTGTGCAGTGTCGCCTCTTGGTCAACTTTGAAAACAAATTTACTTTTCATTTTTTACCCACCCACGAATAGTGGGCTCAACCACGTGCAACCCTTAACTTGGTTTGACACGGTCGATCGCCGTGAGTTTATGGCGTACAAACAGGCTGTATAGCTGTATAGAGATCAGAATTCTATGAATTCAACTCATTGTAGCGAGTTTTTGTAGAGGTATACCAAAATGGGACCGGCCAAGAAGTACGTACGGTCACTACTCGACACCCCTGTGACACCTTGAGTAAGGCCGCCGTCACCCATTGCGTCTCAGCAATTGACGGACAGTGGGTGCTAAGTTGTCTCTTTAACGGTTAGTTAAAAACACTATGCCACGAAACATTAGTCTTTGTACTTCAAAATTGCTGTCAAAACACAATAGAAATTTTGGGAGCCATCCAAGTACCCGCGACTTAGCCGAATCGCGACTTACCGAGGCGCGACTTAGCGAGGGGCCACTGTATATGCAAAGCATTGTGGGAGACAACTATTAATGTATATTTTATAATATTTATAAACTATGCAACATAACAATAAATACCTCAACTTGTAAAACAGAACTTCCATATCCGATGTCGTCCATGATGCCTTTGACATAGGTGTCTTGTTGGAATACAGGTTTATTATCATTACTGTCTCCGATAGGAACCACAATGTACATCTCATTTGCACCAAGATCTGCAACACAATAGTTAATTATTCATTTACACTCGTTAAGAATTAATCATGTTGTTAACGAGTTCAATTCTCACTATTTAAAATAAAAACAAAATCACTCCACTGAATTTTGATAATATGCTCACAAAAAAGCAGTGAGAATATGTACTTGCTTTTTTTTTGTCATTTTTTGTCATATCTGCCAGTAGTTTTAGAGAAGACCAAATTTACAAACTTAAGATGTACAATCAAAAAATAATTTCTTTTACCAGTATCTCTTTTCCTTCTTCCAGTAGTTGTTGTGTTTCTCACTGTCGTCGCTCTAATTACCAGTTTATGCTCTAATATGGATTCTCTGTCTAGTGTTATCAGCGTAGTTAGAATTCTAGTAACAGAATCCAGCATAAAATATCCTAGGGATACAGGAAAATATTGATTTTATATTACCACTCACAGATGGGGTGTGTAGTGGTTGCCATGCATCATTCGATTTTTAGTGACCTTTAAAGTCTTTTGATATCAGATCACAGCACAGTCATGCATATATATCTACAGTTTTCCCCAGTCGACTACAAAGTGGATTTTGAGAAATTTTAAATCTACAATTTACCAGTTAATCATACAAGTATGTGGCAAGTTACACATTGCATGGAAAGATCACATGACCATATAGTCATACATGTATCACATGACTTACCATCATCATTTCCTGCAACAATGTGGTATCTGATATCATTACCATCTTCATCCAATGGATCGTATGCAGCAGGGATCAATTCACTGTAACTACCAGGATTCTCATTTTCCATGGCAACTGGCATTCTAGAGATGTGTAAGATGAAATCAAATATAATGCATATAATGGTATCAGTTGTCAAGATAATACATGCATTTAATGCAATGAAATGGGGAAGATCCCTGCCTCCCTCTCTCCCTCCCTCTCAATAATGTTTCCCATAAGCACAATGAATTTTGAATCAGCTGAAGTTACAGTCAAATGTTGACACACTGACATACGTATGTACACCCGTAACAACTTACATGAATTCTTGAACATCTATGCCTGTAAATGTGGGTTGTCCTGTACTGTAATCTAACACTTTGATTGTGACATCAATAGAACTTTCCAGTCTAGGATATCCACCATCATAAGCTACAACCGTCAACTGAAAAAAAACATAACTTTGTAATGTAATAATATATTTTATTATTTATTTATCACATTTTTTACACTAATTCCACTTATACCTGAGGTAACTAGCAAATCAAGAGCAAAAAACTTTTCAACTTTTTTGTTTATGTATTATGTAGTTTGAAAATAAACTTGGCACAGATATGGATCCAGAAGCTAATGCTTGATTGCGATGATTTTTTATCACAAAAATGAACATCCAGCCATTTTTAATCAGATCGTCAAACCAATGATGTATAATGAATATATAAAATATAATATAAATATAATATATATAACATATAATCAGTCAAAGCATGTCAGAGATTGGCTCTAGAACCACATTCATTAAATCAAAATGGCCACTAGTCGGCCATTTTGAATCTGATCTCAAAATGTGCATCAAGGACCCATAATGTCCAATGTATGCACCTAGTTTGAAGAAAATCCATCTCTAAACAGCCAAGATCCGATTCCAGAATGCCAGAAATGCTTGATTTTGATCATTTTTAAGCTAAAAATGGCCGCCATTCGGCCTTCTTGAATGGATTGTGAAATAAATTGTTTCAGTTTTTAGTGTGACACACCACTCCCCATTTCATAAATGAGAATCTCATTTCACTGTCAAAATTTAATTAACTACTACATACCTGGAATGTCTGCAAAGCTTCACCATTGTTCAATGACACTGTGGTAGTAATGTCACCAGAGTCTCTGTTCACTGTGAAATGATCATTGCCCTGAGACAACATGTAAAACACAGCAGCATTGGCACCCTTTAAAAAAATAAAAAACGACAATTTCATGTTTGTCTCTCAGTTACCAAGCAGAAGCATTAATTAATTAATTGACTGGTCAAAGGTGCCTTGGCAAAATTCAATCAAAGTTTTATGCATTGTCCAGTCTTTCATTTTATGTTTCCAATTGAAAATTTACCAGCAAACGTATTTTTTCTGAAATCCTAATGACTTGATTATGACAATAAATCAAAAAACAAGTTTTTTCAAACAAATTTTAGTCATCTTAAAATTTCTGATCTGACTTACCAACACTCTAAGATGTTGGAAACATAATCACAAAATAATCTCCCGAAATTTGAGAGTCATGTGACCTGAATAATGTGTGAATTCAGTTTTATTGGCTTCCAAAAAGATTATAGTACAGCTTTAACCCTTTAACTATCATATTTTTTTCCCGACATAATTTTAGTGAAACATTTTCCAAATTCTTATGCATTTTCTACAAGATCTTTGTTAATCTTGGACCTAATAGACATAATTCCATATTGCCTACAGGTCTTGATAATTTTTTTTTAAAAATATTGAAAAAAATTATATGAATTTATTTTGTGACTTTGACTTATGTAAAGTCATAAACAGAAACAAAATTGTTTAAGAAAAAACACAAAATTTAATGTCATACCAGATCAGTATCATTCGCTTGCACTGTAGTAATAACATCATTGACAGGTGTAGTCATTGGTATGACAACAAGAGAAGAATATGAAAAGAATTCTGGAGCATTATCATTCACGTCATCTACAGATATTGTCATGGTGATAGCATCCATGAAATGCGGAGCTGCTTTAGAATTGGTTGCAGTGACAGTCAGGGTGTACATTCCATTTTCCTCTCGGTCCAATTCAACATTGGTGAACAGTTCACCTGTTTCTGGGATGATAGTGAACTCGTTTCCATCGTTTCCACCTGATGGAATGAAAACAGCATACCAGTTATGAAGCAATAACCAATGTCCACCACTATATATGTAAATTAAGTAATTTAGAACACACTAATTTTTTGCAGTACATCTTCCTCAAATTACTTGGAGAAGAGAGCATATTGTGTTTATATTCCAATTCAATTTGTTGAGTATTATTAAAAATAGTCTGCATACGCAAGAGAGAATCAAATACTGTAAATGCAATAATTATTCACTGTTTTTCAGTCTCGCTATTCTAGCCGATAAGTAAGCCAAGTTTACTAACTAGAATCTATGTGAACAGATAAAATAACAATAGAACACATTGTTTCCCTCGCAAATTCTCAAACTTAAAAACAAGTGTATAAAGCTCACGATATCAAAAGAGTGAAATTAAATGTCAAAGAAAAAAATGATTTTACAACAAGCTTAAAATGTAAAATGTGTAAAAATGATGTTGTTTTAGCTTTAAAAATATATTAAAAGTAGATATTATGCTATCACTTTCCCACACATTTCATTTTGAAGGTACTGGAAGGTCTTATCTATAAAATATTCAAATAGAGAAGAAATATGATGCATATGACATTTACTATGTACATGTATCCACTTGTAATGAAACATAATTTACCACCAGATACACACTACTTTTCTTCATAAAAATCCCTGAATGTTTTCACAGTTACAGAATTTCATATATATTATAATTTGTCTCTTGTGAAAATATAGTGGTTTATAATTAAAAATGTGTTTACAATGACAATAGGACAGTGTTTGTTATTAAACAACAGCAATAGTACCGGAAACACATTAACAATCATGTACGTAGGATTACCCCAGTTTTCAATACTGTTTTTATGCTGTTGTGTTTTATAATTCAATCTTGGATTTTCTGCTGTAAATGTGCAAGAAGACTGTTTCAATGCATTCTATGTTCATGCATATATTGTCAAATTATTACCAAACATCAGGCTTTGATCTGAAGTAAACGAAAAAATGTAAATGTACGCCTGTCAATATAGATTTGGCCATTCGTCAGTCTTACTGTTTGTTTGCTAATTGTTACAATGCTCAAAGTCAACAAGACACTTTTCCCCAAAATGGAGATTATCCCCAAATCAAGGAACATTCTCTCTTAATATAGTAACAGTGATTTATTCTTAACAAGTCTAATGAATCTTCTAGATAGGAACAAATAGGTTAAAATATCCACTGATCTGAACAGTTTTACACAAGTTTCACCTACATGAAGATGATTTTTTTTATACATTGGTTACCAACCTTCAAAATGGACGTGGAGTTTGCTGTCAGGTTGTTCTAAATTAATAAACTTGTGTTGTCAAAATACGCTTCGATATCGAAGTTGTTTCCTGATTGAGATGTAAATTTACCTCCTGACCTAGTGAATTCTCTTGATTTTTTAGGAAAAATTGTTCTTTTGACTGTCGTCACCTTACCTGTGATGGAGTACTCAATATAGGCATTATCCCCACTGTCGATATCAGTTGCCATAACAACACCCACAGATGCATTGAAAACATTTTCAGTCACATGGTACGTTCCGACAGGCTGTGAACAAACGAAAAATAATTCAGAGATATTTACATAAAACACAAAAATCAGAATATTGATCACTGATCAAAATTTGTATTATAATGAAAAATATTTGTATTATAAGTAAAATATGCAAAAATTATGCAAAAATTATGCAAAAAATTGCATACCTGAATAAACATTGGAGGTTCATCATTGACATCTGTTATTGTAACTCCTACCACACCATATCCTTTTCTAGATGGGTAGCCTTTGTCTTCTGCATAAACCATTATCTACAAATTCATACCATTATTATTATTAAAGTGAATATTAAAGCTGGAAGAATGTTGGTTTCAGCTTTCAATGGATAATAATAATGTCAAATAATAATCATCAACATAGGGGTTCTTGTACCAGAATATGCAAAATTATATAAGAAACAGAATGGATAGTATCAAATAATAATCATTAAAATAGAGGGTCTTGTTCAAGAATATGCAAATTATGTGGCGAACAGAATGGATTGTATCAAATAATAATCATCAAATTAGGGGATCTTGCACAAGAATATGCAAATTATGTAGCAAACAGAAACTTCCTGTGAGACCAATTAACAAAGCTCTCTTCTGAACATAAAACTATCTTGTTTACTATCTTGTTTACTGATTCAGAATTATAATTACATTGGAGAAATAAATGACCGACCAACATGAACAGTATCCCATGATGCAATGAGGTAATCCATTAATCAACGCATACTGCTTTACAGCAGTTTCTTTGAACACAGGTGCACGATTTGAATAATTAAAAAAAGCCCCCTATGTTAATAATTAAATTTCACTCACCTGGTAATATTTTGAACCTTTGTCAAAGTCAAATTCACTAATAGTTGTGATATTACCAGTTAGGGGGTCAATATCAAATGCTGCCATGGCGTTACCGCTGAGACTACCAACATACTGAATATCATAGAAAACTTCACCATTGATATCACTGTCTGCATCAATGGCATAAACAACATGGATTATGGAATTAACGGCCGTGTTCTATAGAAGAATAAAAAGTTGTTGGTTTTCATTAATGGGGATATGGAAACAGATTCCGGAAATTAATAATTAATTCAATTAGTCATTTTAACTTATTATGTTGATACAATATCAATGATTTTTGGTCAAAATCATAGTTATAGTAAACAGCTACAAAAGTTTGTGAATTATTTTTTAATAAATAATGAACTTTATTAACTGGTCAGGTTCTGAAAAATAAATTAACTAATTTTCATACTTACCTCAGGCAAATTGATACTGGTGATTGGTGGAACAATGACAGGAGTATGTAAATTCCCATACTGTCGGGTGATGTTCACTGATACAAGAGTACTATCGTTCAGTTGTGGCAAACCACCGTCAAAGACGAACACCATGAAGTTAACAGAGAATGTAACGATGGGTAGCAAAGATTTTTTTACTGTTATCATACCAGTGTTATCGATTTGAAAATAATCTAAAGTGGTAGACAAACAAATTTTGATGAACATGATGTCAATTATGTTTGAATGGTTATGATATGGAGAAAGAATTTGTAATATGCAAGCCATTAATTTGATGAGTTCGAAGCTACCGTCTTGAGGAGATAAACCAGTGTCTTCTCTATAATGATTTTTGTTACAAAAAAGCAAGGCATCATTGACAGATGAACTCACCAGTGATTGGATTATCTTCATCAACCTCAAATCTGATTTGTCCATTTCCATATACAGGTGCATCGTCATCATCAGCTATGACTTTAACAACATCTGTCCCTGATGAATCTGTGTCTGTTATTTCAGCCTCGTAAGATGGACTTTTAAAATGTGGTGCTGTGTTGTTGGGGCTCACCACTATCAACTCAACCTAAGCAGGAAAAAAAACACATTTCATAAAAGATTAAGGTATGATGCATTGAAATAAACTCTCACACGTTGGGGGCGTTTGAAAATAATCACATTCCACCTGCATCAATCACATTTCTAACCAACAGCATCACAGAACGCAGTTGGTGCTTGGAAATGTTTAAAGATTATTGCCGAATTCAAAAAGGCAAAATGCACATATTAGATGCTTTCAATAAGCACAAATGGACTGAAAAGCATACAAACTAATTCTTTCACAGCCTTACTAGTCAAGGAAGGTTTCTTGAGATTTTTTAATCATCTTGCAATTTGTGAAACTTCTTTAATTCATGTGAGATCACTAATCACACATACACTGCATACCCTCAACTTGTAAATCCTTTGTTTTGATCAATACACATATTGCCAAAGAAAATCTGCTCTTATAAATGCGTCTTTCTGCTTATAAACACAATCAAAATATTTTCCCCTCAATCATCATTTCAATAGGTGATTTTTCATTCAACTGTGAAATCTCGTGAGATGCATGAAAGACGCACGTCAAACGTCTGCCACAAAAATCGAATGATTTGATTTTGAACACGAATTTCTTTATTTCGTAACTCACATCGACCGGCCGATCTTTGACAGAATATTGCTTCCGAATACCGAATACGAATACCCTTACTTAATCAAAATTGTCTATCATCAAATGTGTACTGCACATTATTAAGCATGGAAATGTCCCCCAAAATATTTTCGCGTTTGTCAAATCTCACGCGATGTTCGACGCCACTACGACCAGTGTTTGTCCTGTTTTTACATTAATGATTTCACGCATAACGCGTGATTCTCGAAGTGAACGGAAAATGGTCTATTGTAACTGCTTAGGAGCTGCAATGTGACACAATGCTTGAAGCAGTCGTCATGTCGTGTCATGTTCGATACCCACAGTGACTATGCTTGTTAACATGAAATTCGAACATGCATGATGTACGTAGTGTAAGTTGTCAGAAACGAAATGAACTTACGGTAATTGTAGTAGATTCTGTACCATTCCATGCTGTTATCTCCAACTCATATAAACCAATATCTCCATTCAAATCTTCAACCAGAGTGATAATTCCAGTGTCTGGATCAATAACAAAGTTGGAAGCTGGGACTTCTGGACCTTTCGGATACACTTTAGAAAAAATACATATCCTAAGATGATTATCTGTATTGATTTTAAGTTTCTTTAACGAGTTACTGATTATGTGATAATAGGAATTCTGTTTGGGAATAAATTTATTAGATACTAACAAGTTATTTTTGTTGAACTTTGACTAAAATGTAAATTACGGGAATAAAGGGAAATGAATACTACCTTAGTAATCTGTGAATAAAAAACTGTGAAATTAGTGGAAGGTCTTCTACAGTTAATGAAAGTTAAAAAGTTATATAGATGATTATATTGATAAAAAGTTGACACACAATTTGAATTAAAGTTAAATCAATTGTAACAGAGAATAATTAAATATTTGTTTAATCACTATAGATATTAAAGAACTCAATCATCTTGTTTGTTTAGACATTATGATACCTGTTGTGCAGGTAGCTCGAAATATTATTACACATGTGGGTCTGTCTCTTTTACAGATATTAGAAGTCTTGAAAAGTGCTGATAGTGTTAAAAATAACAATATGTTTTGTAATCTATGGTTACACTCATCAAGAAGACGCCATTATTAGAAACTAAATATATGAAGAATGTATATAATTTGAACTTGATCAGAGGCCTAGTAAATGTCAAAATCAATGAGAAATAATTTACAAAGAAATTAAAAAAATACATAAAAATTTACCCTCCTTATAATATAGGCTGAAGAAATTTGAAGGATGAATACGTACAATAGACGAGTTATACAATGTATTGCCATCAGTCAATTTCTGTGCAAAATTGATTAAAATCAACCCCCTACGCAGATGAAATTGGAACGTTCTTATACCAGCATGTGTTTTTATTATTTAAGATAACATTAAAACTTGGCTATAGCTTCACTTGCACTGGATGAATTTAACAAAAATAAGAGAATAATAAATCTTACCTTGTACTGTCTGATTTGTAATGTTGTAAAAGATTCCTTCTGAGACGCCATCTGGATTAACAGCAATGACTTGAGTGATAGTTTCATTGCTTGGAGAGATTTCTGAAGAAATTGTCTGATCATAATCTTCTTCATCAAGGAAGTTGAAATAATCCTCAGGTGTGTCTGAAGTTGGCAGAGAAACAATTGGGATTTTTGTTAGTGGGGTGTCTGTTGTGACTTTATTTGTACCATGACCTGGACCACTAACTGTTGTCTGGGGCATACTGGGTGATAGGACTGTTTGGGTTGCACTTCTTGGGGATTGTTTAACTGTGGTTCCTGTGCCACCACCTCCTCCGGCAGATGTGGTTTCTGTGCCATCATCACCACCTCCTTCTCTAGCAGTAGGTGTGATTCCTGTGCCACCACCTCCTCCTCCAGCAGTAGGTGTGATTCCTGTGCCACCACCTCCTCCTCCAGCTGTAGGTGTGGTTCCTGTGCCACCACCTCCTCCTCCAGCAGTAGGTGTGGTTCCTGTGCCACCACCTCCTCCTCCAGGAGTAGGTGTGATTCCTGTTCCACCACCACCTCCTCCAGCAGTAGGTGTGGTTCCTGTTCCTCCACCTCCTCCTCCTCCTCCAGCAGTAGGTGTGGTTCCTGTGCCACCAACTCCTCCTCCAACAGTAGGTGTGGTTCCTGTGCCACCAACTCCTCCTCCAGCAGTAGGTGCAGTTCCTGTGCCACCACCTCCTCCTCCAGCAGTAGGTGTGATTCCTGTGCCACCACCTCCTCCAGCAGTAGATGTGATTCCTGTGCCACCACCTCCTCCTCCAGCAGTAGGTGTGGTTTCTGTCCCACCACCTCCTCCTCCAGCAGTAGGTGCAGTTCCTGTGCCACCACCTCCTCCTCCAGCAGTAGGTGCAGTTCCTGTGCCACCACCTCCTCCTCCAGCAGTAGGTGCAGTTCCTGTGCCACCACCTCCTCCTCCAGCAGTAGGTGCAGTTCCTGTGCCACCACCTCCTCCTCCAGCAGTAGGCGTGGCTCCTGTGCCACCACCTCCTCCAACAGTAGATGTGGTTCTTGTGCCACCACCTCCTCCTCCAGCAGATGTGGTTCTTGTGCCACCACCACCTCCTCCAGCAGTAGGTACAGTTCCTGTTCCTCCACCTCCTCCTCCAGCAGTAGGTGTGGTTCCTGCGCCACCACCTCCTCCAGCAGTAGGTGTGGTTCCTGTTCCTCCACCACCTCCTCCAGCAGTAGGTGTGGTTCCTGTGCCACCACCTCCTCCTCCAGCAGTAGGTGTGGTTCCTGTGCCACCACCTCCTCCAGCAGTAGATGTGGTTCCTGTGCCACCACCTCCTCCTTCAGCAGTAGGTGTGGTTCCTGTGCCACCACCTCCTCCTCCAGCAGGTGTGGTTCCTGTGCCACCACCACCTCCTCCAGCAGTAGGTGTGGTTCCTGTGCCACCACCTCCTCCAGCAGTAGATGTGGTTCCTGTGCCACCACCTCCTCCTACAGCAGTAGGTGTGGTTCCTGTGCCACCACCTCCTCCTCCAGCAGTAGGTGTGGTTCCTGTGCCACCACCTCCTCCTCCAGCAGTAGATGTGGTTCCTGTGCCACCACCTCCTCCTCCAGCAATAGATGTGGTTCCTGTGCCACCACCTCCTCCGGCAGCCGTAGATGTGGTTCCTGTGCCACCACCTCCTCCAGCAGTAGATGTGGTTCCTGTGCCACCACCTCCTCCTACAGCAGTAGGTGTGGTTCCTGTGCCACCACCTCCTCCTCCAGCAGTAGGTGTGGTTCCTGTGCCACCACCTCCTCCTCCAGCAGTAGGTGTGGTTCCTGTGCCACCACCTCCTCCAGCAACAGTAGATGTGGTTCCTGTGCCACCTCCGGCAGCAGCCGTTGTTCCAGTCCTTACTACATTAGACACAGTAGCACCTGTTGAGATGGTTGTATGAGGAATCGCGGAAGTAGATGTAGCTACTTCATGAGGATGGTTCAGTTGGTGCTTTAGTGATTGGAAGCAGTGGGAAAGGGTGTTGTTTAAATTGCTAGTGGGTATGCATCGATTAAATTGATTACAGTTGAAAACTTTTAGTTCAAAAAACAGTTAGTGGTTTTACAGTACACTAGAGTTACTAATTTTTAAAACTACTGGGAATAATTGCATTTAATTTTAATGGCCTTTTAGTACACACACTGGTTTAAGAATTAATACTTAAATTAAATTGCATTTACAGCAGTTCTGAATTATTCAGATCATTGGTTATTAAGATGGCTTACAACATTGCAAAACACTTTTTTTTATCAACCTAGACTTGACAGTGTAAAGAGCGGGTTTTCAAAACGATACGATTTTGATGTGTTTTAGTATTACTTGAATTACATACAATGTAGATGCACAATAGAAGAATAGTTATTAAATACATACACTAGATTTGCGAATCATCTATGAAACAAAGCAAATGCCACATGTTTTGTAAAGTTGTAAGCCATTTTGCTAATGAACTACAAATAATCCTCAGAACCACTAAGTATATCATGTATTAAATTAAATCTGAAATATGAAAACTAGTACAATTATGAATGCGATAGCAGCAGAGGTTAAAAGGTTATGAGGAAGATTGCATGCCATAGTCAAAAGTGAAAACAACCAAGGAAATGTTCGGTGATGAGAGATGTTGAAGACTGTTGCCATAGTGATGAAGATTGAAATGAGGCAATCCCTTTTCTGGTGAGTTTGGACGATAATGTAGTAACCGAAATGAATGTTTTCTCCGTTTTCATGCTCAGAGGGTTCAGAAAATGGTTTAAATGCTGATGCTGATGATGGTGGGTGGTTGCCATGGAAACATGCAGTGATGATGATGATGATGAAGATGAGTTCCAACAGAGGCACACTAGCACTGGTCACCAAGGTACTGGATACAGTTCTGGTTTCTGGTAATCTGGGCATGCCAGTTGGCAGGTCAGATCCACCGGAACCAGAGACTGTCAATCCAGTGCCCATAAGCGAGACATACTGTTCCCATTTGCATACCTGTTGTTGGGGCGGGTGTTGATGGCACAACAGTTGTTGTTTCTGTGATGTCAATCACTGTAATAGTTACCACGGCAACATCTACATCTGACCTCCCAGGGTTCTGTGCACTTATGGTTAGGTTGAACTCGGTGTCTCCTGCATCGTAGTCAAATGACTGAACTGCATAAATAGTCCCATCAAGAGCTATTAACAATAGGGAACATATTGATTAATTTAAAGCCATTTCACAAATCATGTAAGACATAGTGAATATGTAAAATGTATTTTTGAATGTATAGTATATGGTGAAAACTTGGTGTATACAAAATGTATTATTGCAACATTAATGACAACTATATTTCCCTGGTCATAAGCCTTTGGGTACCGGGCAGTGACAATGAATTTAATGTTGAAAATAAAGATGTTGTTTATTAAAATACGCATGTAAAAAGTGTGTTTCATTGCATAAAAATCATGATTATGATGATTGGTAGAGTAGTTTTTATTTTGAAATATGTGTTAACCATAAAAAACTCGCGCAACTTTAAACGCTCACTCTTTCTATTATTACTGGATTAATACTTATCTCTTTTACGGATTGAAAACTATTCCAAATAATTACAAATGATATAGCTCTGCTGTATACATAGCAGTTTGACAGTTGAAAACTGCATTTTTACCAAAAATGACAGAAATATTAACTAAAATTAGACTATTGAAGCTATCTTCACAAAATGAACGAATCTGATTTAGGTACATCATAGGTGTCTAAATATAAAATATCAAAGTGATGGGACTTGCCTTATTCTTGAAAATAGTATTTTTACCAAAAGTGACAAAAATATTCATTAAAATTAGAGAATTGAAGGTATTATCAGAAAATCTGACCGAGCCCCACCCCCAAGGTGTCTACATACAAAATACTGTTTCAAGAAGAAGTTGAAGATTGTACTTTTAAATAAGTATTCATCAAAATTAGAAACTTGAAGGTACATGTACATATGTATATATATATATATAATATATATCAAAGAAAGGATTTGCTGATTTCAAGAGATCGAGAATGTAAAGTTTCCAATGTTGGACAATCAGTAATATGAACAGCTCCACTCTGACGATTACAGCAAGTCTCAGAAGCACTAAGACAGCCAATTGGCAAACTTGCTAGCGAATTGGCTAACTGCTTTGGTTTTGACTAAACGGTTGGCTTTCGAATCTCGCTGGCGCCGACTTGTGGTCACACCCAGTCTTGGTGAATCTATATAGGGGACGGTCGTCATACTTTAAGAGCTAATCAGCGACGTACAGTTGGATATCTATTTCGCTTTAAAATATACCAGGGAAAGTGTTCTATGTTCTTCATGTAATAAGGTGTTTGTATACAAGGGATTGTCCACGCAAAAACGACGAATGAGGTTGAATGTTTTCAGTGGTTGGCTCAATGTTATCCCAACAGATCGTTTGGATGTGAAACTTTGTTGTTTTCTACCTGATTTGTAGAAAACTGTTTCTCAACTTGACTCTTTATTTAGTTTCAATCAATGTTAAAGACTGCTACCCTATATAGTAAATATCGGTGGATTATTCGCATTTATCATATTATCACTTGTATGCCAGCTGACTGTGGCCATTCTCCGAGTCAGGCTGACCAGGGAAACAACTTATAACATTATCACGCCTCGCATAACAAAGCAATCATTCTGGGGAATCCAGACATGTACCAGGCTACGTAAAAGCATTCTATGTCCCCTAATGCAATATAGACGCAACCACAAGCTGACGCCAGCGAGATTCAAAAGCCAACTGTTTAGTCAAAACCCAAGCAGTTAGCCAATTTGCTAGCGAGTTTGCAAATTGGCTGCCCCAATACTTCTGAGACTTGCTGTATTAGCTGACAGGGGAGCAAACAATTCTTCATCTTTTCTGATGTTAAATGTTTAGTCGCATGGACCTATGACCAGAGAAGTATAAAATGTATATATAGATAAACAACATATACCCCCTCAATATTAAATATACTGCAACATTAACACATGCAAGACATGACAACAAAGAACAAACACAATATAATTAGCTGGAGAACAATAACATGCATTATTCACTCTCTTTTAATAGCCTGCTCATTAAAGAAAATCATGCAGTAATTACAATAGAACAAAACAAAGTTTAAATTAATATATCACAAAACAACAGTCATGACATGCAAATGATGTCAGAACACAGTCTTACAGTCAATCCTAAATTTATCTTGGTTGCTTCCACTCTCAACTGCATAGATGATAAAATTATATGGAGAATCATCTATGTCATATGCAGTGATGGGCTGGTTCTATAGAAAGAAAAAAACATTTAGTCAATGATTAGTCATCACAGTGAAAAACATTACAGGTTGATAATTGTATAAGAAAAAACTATTTGTGTATTTTTAATTAGATGAGAAATAATTATTTGGTATCCCGACTTAACACAGACTTATTCTGAGAAAATTAGAGATGACTACCTATGATATACACGGTTGACATGGATTTCTCTAAACACAAGAAGTCACAATGTCACTCTGCGGTTATGTATACTTTGATAAGCCTCTAATTATTGTTTCAATAAGTTACCAAAAAACATAATGTTGCACACCACTCATGTTGAACTGTCAAGCTGAATCATTTCCTCTATACACTTGTTTTGCCTTCACAAGTTATTCACTCAATCTTTCTTGCCAACATTTCAAGGCAGCATTTTGCATATTTTATGTATTTTTCATAACTGTTAATTTTTGACCAAACAGACATAATATGTTTTGCCTTCACAAGTTATTCACTCAATCTTTCTTGCCAACATTTCAAGGCAGCATTTTGCATATTTTATATATTTTTCATAACTGTTAATTTTTGACCAAACAGACATAATATGTTTTGCCTTCACAAGTTATTCACTCAATCTTTCTTGCCAACATTTCAAGGCAGCATTTTGCATATTTTATGTATTTTTCATAACTGTTAATTTTTGACCAAACAGACATAATTGCTTACAAGCAGATCTAAATCAAAATGTTTATAAAAAATTTCCAAAGAAAAATATGCAGTTTATTTTGTGAAAGGTACACAACAAAAGTTGACCTTCAAGTACCAAGGAGGGTTATAATTGATTTGTAATGATTTGGACACCATCATTTTTCCCGCCAAGAAGTTAGTGCAACATTTTGTCTGATTTTTCTACCATTTTTTTCATGATTTTGGACTAAATAGGTATAATTTCTTATAAGCTATGAATATTGAAACAAATTTTAAAAAAGGGGTTACGTAAATCTTTGGAAATGTCCATCAACCAAATGTTCTCAACATTAAAGCCATCAACTATATTAAGCTTTCAGAAAATATATTAAATTTGGAGATAAAATATGATCATTACCAATTCAGAGTAATTATTGATTTCATATTTAATGATGACTTTATTATTATGTTGTCTACAACAGAAATAATTTTTATGAGATATACAATATATGTCTTTACCATATTCAATGCAGTTTGGCTTGGTTGTTTTTCTGATATGCTGGCTGTATACCTGGTTTCATTAAATACTGGTGAATTATCATTAATATCAAGCACATTCACTTTTAGAGTTGAATTAGTGCTCCGACTTGGAGAACCACCATCTTCTGCAATTAGCTGTTAAAAAGAAAATGCTGTATGTCAATAATTTCATGATGAAAAAAAAAACTGTTCATATTCCTCATACTTGTTTACATATCATCAACAGTGGAAGTCAATTCAAAATGGGTGATGTTGTGTTGCTATGCTAAACAGCAACAACATAATCATTATTGCTACTATTGCACACCACCACTATCATCATCACCGTCATTATTATTATTATTATTATCATTATCATCAAATTCATCATCACCACTGTAAGCATCATCTTCACAATCAAAAATA
This sequence comes from Saccoglossus kowalevskii, assembly GCF_978046115.1. NCBI lineage: Eukaryota > Metazoa > Hemichordata > Enteropneusta > Harrimaniidae > Saccoglossus > Saccoglossus kowalevskii. The sequence continues at coordinate 26,177,320 of NC_140659.1, forward strand.
AAGACAAGGATGAAACTTACCAGAAGGTCATACACCTCTTTATTTTCTCTATCAATGTCACCATCTACTGAGATAGTAACAGTGTTATCAGTGTTCAACACGAGTAAGAAATCAGAACTACCGGCTCCTTCCAATCTCAGGGTCACATCACCATTGCCAGCAATATCAGCATCAGAAACAAATACTGTAGGGGTCTATAGAAAGAGATCGACATCCATCAATGAATAATAAACTACCATTGCCAAAATTCATTAGACAAGATGTATACTTTTTGTGTGATAAATTTATACAACTTCTGAATAAATTTGGACATTTGATGTATAAATTTGTGTATACTATATTTGGAACAGATTTGTATACAAAAAGGATGCAACTAATTTACAAATAGTGTACAAAAAATGTACTTTTATATACAAAAAGTGTCCCATATTTACAACACTCATGTATACAAATATTTTACAAAGTACAATTCATAAAATGGCATTGATGGCAATTAAACTTTGTGGGTTTCATTTGTCCCAGCGTACAGTAATATTACTCAACAATCTGTAATTGGATTTACCTACACATAAACATAGGCTTTGCAAAATATGGCACAAATATATTATTATAACCACAAAAACAGAAAATATGTAATGACCATACAGCATTGAGTGAAAAAATATTTCAAATTAATTTTTAATAACCAAGGTTTTTGATAATTGAGAAAAACAGCTAATTTGGTAGGCCATCTAAATTGTGTAGATTTAAAATAGGCAACCTCAAATATGACTTTGAGTGGATTGTTATAAACAAACAGTAGACAACATGCTTGAAATATGGAGGTGCGAGTGGAGGGGTATGAAGGTGGGTGTGGAGAGGTTTGGATGTGGGAGTGGAGGAGTTTCCACTCTGTTTAGCTTCCATTCCATTCCATTCCATTCTATTCTATTCTATTCTATTCTATTCTATTTAATTCTATTTAATTCTATTCTATTCTATTCTATTCTATTCTATTCTATTCTATTCTATTCTATTCTATTCTATTCTATTCTATTCTATTCTATTCTATTCTATATACTCACCATCAATAACTGGGTACCTGTTTCAACATTTTCACTGATGGAAGCAGTTAAATCACTGCTGGATATCACAGGATCATTATCATTCACATCCAATATATTGACAATAACTTCAACCAATCCCTAGAAAAAAGAATATAAAACAGAGTCTTTATTGCTTGATTCTGAGAAAATTGCGAAATACTTTTTATTTGGGTCCAATAAAAACATAGAGTTACAATAATTTGCAACATCTTGTCCTTAACACGATTAAATCATCCAAAGCAGTGGAAATGAAATGGTTTACTATCTTTTTTATGATACAAAAAAAAAGTCTTTGGTTTGTCTATGAAAAATATATTGGACAAATACTAAAATACAAATTATTACTGTAACAGTGAAAAGCAGATCATATAGCTCAAAGCGAGGGTGTCGTAATTATCGTCGCTTGGAACATAATTCCTGCAAGTGTGCAGCTGACGACCCCTCCGCTTTAATATTATTGTTCTACCCTAGAGTTAGGAGAATGAGTAATGGCAACAGACAGAACCAGTTTTAGTTTACCCTGACACCAGTTGAAGCTATATTTGGTGTCTGTATTGACTTACCAATCTTGGTGAGGTTCTATCATCCATAGCAGCAATTGTCAAAGAATAAACATCTTGATCCTCTCGGTTCAGTGTTCCATTTGTGGAAATTTGACCATTCTGAAAACAGCAATTGATGCCAGTTTAGATACACAGACATGAATACATGAATAAAATAAATAAATTCAAACAAATATTAATACATTAATAATGATATTAATTTTAACTGAAATAATGCTGTTGTAAATTAACTTTCTCACCCAAAGTTTTCTACATTTTTTTTTTATATTCTTCAATATTTCTGGAAATGAACTCTACTCGGTAATTTTGAAGCCAACAGACAAAATTTGAGTAAATTTTCATTTTTTTGGCTATTTTTTTCAATTTTCTGAAGGAAAGTGTAAACTATAAATGGGACTATTTAGCGAACTTGTGATGAAACAAGCAGCCTATCGGCTGAGATAGCTCCGCTGTTAGCAATGCACATTTCAATTAAAAAAAAAAAGATATCATTAGAAAATGAACAATATGTATAGTATCAAAGCAATGGGACTTGCTATTTTCAACAAGAAGTCAAAAATATCACTTTTCATTAACAATGACAAAAATAATCATTTTTGGTTTGTGTTGGCACAAACCTGGTTTGTAAAGACACAGCCCCTGAGCTTGATGCAATTCAAGGATTCACACCTTTTTGAGTTAACCAATCAGTTTGCATTAATTTTGACCACTCACAGGGCTCCTTTTTTAGCCAATCAATGTAATTCTATTAGCCAATCAGTGCTATCTTGCATAGCGTCTCTCCTTTGTTTTAGCCCATTCATAAATCGTGTCATTCATTCTTTGATGCAACTCGTTTGCGTGAATGTTCTTGTCGGCTAACCCACCAACCATCCCCATCTTACCTCCTCTTCTGGTCATTTTTCACCGCACTATTGGGCAAAGGACTTCATCCTGTCCCCCATTACAAGGACGAACGCCCACTTTCTGGCTTTTCCTTTGTATGGCATGGCAATTTATGAACACCTTTGCCCAATGCTCACCAGTGGGAGTTTTGAAGGGTGACCCCTTGCCCAATTTTTTAGTGTGTATTTTTATTGTGTAATCTTTCCATTAGTAGTTATGTTAACGCATGTTTTTTTATTTCTTTATAGCCGACTAGTTTTAATAAATTGTCTTACTTTTAATCTGGTGTGTTGTAGTGTTTTTACAAATCAAAATAAGATAATTGAAAATATCACCACGAAATTAAATCTGAAAGAGGTCCACATGTAGTACCTATATATGTAATATCAAAGCAATTGGACTTGTGGTTTTTAAAAAGAAGTTGAAAATGTCACTTTTTACCAAAAATGACAAAAATATTCACCAAAATTAGAGAATTGAAGATATCAACATGAAATGAACAAATCTAAGAGAGGTCTACCCAAGGTACATATACACCAAGTATCAAAGCATTCAGGCTTGTAGTTTTCAAGAAGTCGGAAAAGTAAAACAATGACACGTACGACGACAGACGAAGGACAATCACTCATATGATAAGCTCCGCTCCACAAAGTTGACAGCGAAGCTAAAAAGAGAACTGGTAGTGAAAAGGTTAAGACCATCTCATAGTCATTTACACACACACTACGTCCAATCAGAAAACCAGACTTACTTCATCAATGACAAATATTCCATCTTGATTTCCAGCAAATATACTGTATATTATTGCATCACCATCATCATCAGTTGCCCAGACACTCCCGACGGTTACAACCGACAACGCACCGGGATAGTCATTCTCATTAATACTATACACATAGCCCAAGGACTGGTTGAAAACTGGATTGTACAAGTTGATTTCAAGTACAGTTATTAAAATAGTAGCCTGAAAAATAAAAAAAATTGTTTGTATTTATATTATTATAAGGGGTGGACCACATTGGAAAAAAAAGCTTAGAGAAAATGACAAAAAGTTCCTACAATTTCCCCTCCCAGAGTTTCTAATGGTCATCCCTTAATGCATGACAGATAATGCCATGGCTTGATATTTTAGAAAAAAGGTGTTTTAATTGTGGTTTTGAAATTCAAAATAATGGGTTCTTCAGATCGTAAAGGCAAAAATGTAACGAATCAATAAATAAATTCATTTGCATCTGTAACAGGTTTCTTGCCTTTGATTAATTGTTACAGTATTAATTGGTAAAAGCATGCCTATGAAACAAACAACAAAGAGTGGATGTACTTTAATATTAATGTTTTTACATGATCTGAAAATATAATAGGCGAATTTCTGCTCGAACTTAAAATAATGTGTAAAAGCCGAGGTTTGAACGTCTGGCACAAAAATCAAAAGATTTGATTTTGAACTTCCTTTCTTTCATAGTTCAATATTGACCATCATCAATTGTGTACAGCACATTATTAAGCATGAAAATACCCAAAATATATTCTTACATTTGTTGAATCTTACGCAATGTTTTGATTGCCACTATGACGCTATGACCTGTGTTTGTTGTGTTTTTATGTTTGATATCGTGCACAATCTTGCAGTACTAGTATACTGGAAAATGGTCAATTGTCAAAGTGACTTGAATGCATTACCTGATTTGTGTTGAGTCCATCATCTGCTTCTACTGTAAGATTATAGAAATCATTATCTCTGACATCAAGGATACCATCACCAGTTAGTGTAACCACACCACTCATCTCATCAATAGTAAAAGCACCTAGCGAGAAAACATTGAGTTGTTACATTGATATTGTAGTAACTGAGTGTTTGCCCAACCACTACCATAATGATCCACGCAGGAAAACAGTAATATACATGTAAAACTCAGGTTCATTTGTGGAACTGCAAAACTACAACTTGGCAAGCATTGCCGCCATTACAAACTCAAACCAGGTCGTGTGTCCACTAACATCTAGCATACTGAATATAGATATCAAATTATCACAGCCATTAGTGTACCTGCAGCTCTAAGCTGATATGGCACTGACACGCATGGTATACTTTCATGTCACAAGTACTTCATATTGGATAGTAAGAGCCTGTGATGTCAATGCTTTTTAGTGTTCAACCCAAGGCAGGATTTGAACTTGAATCTATCGATCACGAATCCAATGGAACAACCACTATGTTGCCAGTGATTGGCCGCATAAACAATCTTTATTCTTGACTACTTCCCATCTCCAAGGTGTCACCAAATTAATCCAGCTTGATTTTGGGAATTCCGTTTCGACTCAAGATCCATACAAAATCAGTTGTATTAGACACAGCAGCACACTGGTAACCATAAATCACATCCAGTTTCATTTTCAGTATATTTTTTTCAGTCCTTGTATCAGTACACACAGGGTAATATATTAAAAGTAGTATTATGAATACTTGTAAAAATACCAAGCCCCTTACCATTAGTATTGCCATCCGACTGTAAACTGAATGTAATAGTGTTATTCCAATCATTGTCAGTAACAGACACAGTTATTATAGAACGGTCAGCCGAAGCATCCTCTGGGACATCAGCAGTGTATGTGTCTTCCGTGAAAACTGGAGGATTATCGTTGATGTCTTGTACATATACTGTCACCTGCAAGCAAACAATTCAGAAAACATTATTATATTCATTGACATGAGCAGGGATACATTTCATATTTAGTGATATATTAACCCCATCACCACCACCAAATTCATTCATCTGCAACAAAATAGTCCTGCTAAAAATAAATTAGTTATTGAATTTGCATACAAATTCAGTAAACACAAACTATATAAGTGACACAGGTTACCATGACAACTAGTATGTCTTCAATCTTCAAAATACATCAACTTTTTGATATGCTGGTACTATTAAGACAGACAACTCACCACAATATCTGATGTTAGCGGTTCGTTCCCCTGGTCTTCTGCCGTTACCAGCAATTCATAAACTGCTTCTCCATTATTATTTATCACCAGACCTGGTGCTTCTCGGTCCAGACTAGCCAAGCCAAAGATCATTCCCTGTATGACACAAAATATTGAGTTTTCAGAATTTATTGAGTTCGAAATGGAATTAGACACGTTATTGTTGCTAGGTTCAAAGTTCAAATATTCTTGATGTCTTTGCCATCATTACTAACTTCAAAAGGAATATCTCCAGGTCATCTCAGAGTTCAATTCAGAGTTTAAATGGAATTCATTTTACTAAATTCAAATTGTGAATCCATGTCTAGATCAACAAATACATTCATACTTACTGTGACATTATCAATACTAAACAGAGATGGAAATGATGATAATCCATAAACTACATCTCCATTGGCGCCCTCATCATCATCATCAGCTATGACACTGAAGATATCAGATGTTATATTACCCTCTACAAAAAAAGGATAAATAATTCATCACAGATTTTTATAATAAAATGCATGTAATTGGCATAGTGGCCAGACATTTCACAATTTTTCATTATAAATATTGATAATGACAAGTACAATGAAAAGGAAAATCATGCCCAACCATCTTTCTTACAGCGAGCAATGATCATGTTGGAGGAACAGGCGACATAAAAATTATTCACGTCTATGATCAATTAATGTAGAAGTGAAAAGAAAAAAGAATTTAAAGCAATGAGTGCAAGTTTTCATAACTTAATTTATGAACTGAAATAAAGAATGTACATTCAAACAAACGCATATTGTATTACTTAACATCACGCAAAATATTCTTCTTTATACAAACATGAATGTTTTTTTTCTTTTAAGCAATTTCCACATATTTTATATATTAAAAACTAACTTTTTATTTATGGCAGTAACAATCTGAATATTCTAATAGTCTAAAATTGATAGTAATCACAAAAATTTGAGATTGTTTCTGCTCATTTTACCAACACTGTTGTTACCTGTGATACTAGTTTGATATGGTAAGCCAGTAAACTCTGGTGAATTATCATTCACATCCTCCACTGTAATGGTTACTGTGGTAACAACCTGTGGATGAAGAAGGAATTATGTTGAATCAGCAGATGAATGCGGTATAAATCAATTAGGCCTCAATTGCACATTTTGAATTTAAACAAACCAAAGTGAATTTCCAAGATCACAGATAATATTCTTCTGCTAAAAAAATAAAAGTGGAGAAAAAACTCAAATAATTGTATATGAAAGGCATTTGATTTAAAATCAGATAATTATCACTAGATGTTCACATCCTGCAAAATCAGTGACTTCCTATCTCAATTCAAGACCACAGTAAAATTGTCACTAACAAATAATGTCATGGTTTCACCAACTTGCAATTACATTTTTTATTTTCCATTTCATTCATGTAAGAATTTATTTTTTCAACAACAGTTATTAAATTCATCAAATCTATTACAAACTTCAAATCTAAAGAAACCCACTTACTGATGTTAATCCAGTTGGATCAGTAGCTGTAACATTCACATGAAAAATATTTTTGATTTCTCGGTCTATAGGAGCTGATGTTTTCATCTCACCACTATACTTGTCAATACTAAAAAAATTTGCACCTGAACCTGAAACAAAGGGTCAAGTATTAGAGTTATATTTCTGGAATTAAAGACACTCAACTGTCAGTACATCAAACCATTAATCCCATAATGCATTGCAACATTTAATGATTATCTTCTTTTAAGTGTAATACACTATTTTTCAAGTTTCAGATCTCTGCACGAACTGATTTAGAAGTCTTGACAAATAAATCTTTTTCAATACAGATTATGCTACCACAGTTGGCAGTTGTGACAAATCGTTGACTTATATGTGTGGAGAAATCATCTTTTAATCTTAAAAGATGGAAGATTCACTATTTATCAAACTTACCTCCGACAATTGAATAGAGTAAGTTTGAATGGTCGTCTACATTGACATCAAACGCTTGAACAGTAACAATGTGAGAACCAAAAGCAATGTCCTAGAAACAAAAACATGATATACTAATGAATATGCTATTAAAAAAACAAAAAACACAGGATAAATGTAGATGCACAAGTTCTGGACTACTCGCAATTTATTACGCTAGTTTCTGCTACAGGTAAATCAGTGAAAATAAAATCTTGTGAAAAAAATTGTTCTCCATACCCAACAGCAAAAATAATTTACAGTTGTCAAAATAATATACAGTTTAAATGTATACATACACAGGCCAGGTATAACCAGACTCATTTGTCTGAGGAGTTTGTAACATTGCTTGCGATGTCAGGAAAGTAGTCTTAACATTTTCCAAACTGATCACAAGCAGTGATTTGAAAAGCTCAGCTAAGTATTACATACCTCTTGTACAGAAGCTGAATAGGTATCATTGAAGAATGGCGGATATTCTTGGGTGCCATTAGCTGTGATGTTAAAGTTGATAAGTATAGTAACTTGGACGGAACTTTCTTTTGGAGGCGATCCTGAATCCCTTGCTTTTACACTAAAAGTATGCTGTATTCCAAAATCAAATCCAGTAATGATTTGTTGAAGCGTGATAGCACCAGTTTGATAGTTGACAGCAAACTTGCCTATGAACGGTATAAAAGTTAAAATGTCAATTGAGTATACTGCCCTCTAAGTTTACCCTTTAAAACACATTAACTTTTGTTTTTACTTCTCATCTCTTTCTCATAGAGATGATGACATAAAATAGTTACGTTACAAATAGTTGTAGATATTAGAGGACATTATTATTGTATAAAAGGTAGCGTCTATCTGGATGAAAAATACTGTTTGTGCTTTATTAGAGTCGCATGTGCCCTGTTAATACTTTGGGTACCATAATTCTTTTTCCAGAATGTTAGCACTACATCTTGCCTATTTTTGAACTAATTTGTATGATAATTTAAATGGATGTAAATTCCTTATTTGTTACAGGTTTTGATCAAAAAAAAAATTATGTGGATTTCATTTTGTATAATTTGACAAAAGATGGCTTCAACACTTGAGGTGAAAAAAGACTCAAAGAGCGAGTGTGCTGAAAAAATTCCAATGCAACGAGCATTTTCTCCTCTTGGAAATGTCTGCTAATACAACACAAATACTGTATATTTTGTTTTATTGAAGAACTGCTGTAAATCACCTAATTTTATGACAGACACATTTTTGCAAATTTCGTCAGTTTGTGAAAATCACATTATTCTTAATCTTTTCACCACCAGTTCCCCCTTTTTTCATCACAAAACGTCTTGTTTTTAGTCTGCTATTTTTTCCAGAAAAACAAAAAAAAAATAGACAAATTTTTTTGAGTAAAAACTTTAAATTGATTCAAATATGGTCTTTTGGCAACAAAATTAGGGTTCATTTGCAGAAAAATTGAAGAATATTAGAAAAAAGTTTGGTGGTGAAAAAGTTAAGAACGTGTAATTTTCTCTGGGGGTTCTACAACATACATCGTGAATTTTGAGAAATTTTGCCTTCAAGAATATCATAAAATCCTGAGAATTTCTAGAAGTGAAAATAAAATTGTTGACAGTATGTTTGCCTTAATGCTCACATAAAGCTGGTTTCAAAAATTGAATTATTTAAATATGATTTAAAATAGTACATATTTTTGCCATAACACACCTAATGTAGTATAATAAGGTCTTTAACTAAAATACTTTAATCCAAACCAAAAATTGAGGTTGTGTCAAATGAATTTTTCTAACTTACTATTACTGTCTTCCAAGAAATAAACCATCTCATTCGTCTCATCTGCATCAGTAGCAGACACCGTCAAGATAACGTTACCGACGGGAAAGATTTCAGAAATGGTTTTCTTATATTCGCCTTCCAGAAATTCAGGTTCATTGTCGTTTACATCCAAGACTGTGACATTGATTATAGTGTAGTCTTCATATAAGCCATCGCTACAGCTGACATTCAGAAGCCAGGATTCGGTGGTTTCTCGGTCTAATGTGTCACTAGTGGATATTTCACCAGTGACGTTGTTTATGGTGAAAGGAAGGGAATCATCAGTGATGGAGTAAAGCAGGACGGAGTCTGGATCAGCATCGACAGCAATGACCTGAGAAGTTGGATGGATAGACAGTATAAAATTACACAACCAGATTATTACATATAAATATAAACAATTCAAATTGTTCAATAGCCTCAATAAACATGTGTTACTCATACAGTAGCATAGAATAGTTTAAAAATAGTCTGGTCATGTGTGAATAAGTCATTAAATTCTAAAATGATCAATTCAAGCAAAAATGTCAGACTAATAATTGTAGATCAAATCAATGCACATTTTTGGTGAAGAATTAATAGCTGCATGCATAATATTAGTATTTGATCCAAAGCAAACCGAAATTTAAAACTTTTCTTAATTAACTGATTTTTGAATAAAGATATCTTTTGGGAAATCTCATCAAAATTACTCATGCATTAAATCTGACAATAAAGATTGAATAATAGCATAAACAATGTAGAGTATGGTATCCCATGATGCAACTGCAACCCTTTGTAGGCTTGATTTATTAAAAATCAATTTCTACACAGAACAAGACTTTCGCAGCAACAACAAAAAACAGAATCAGAAGTAGGGCCTTGGAGAGAGAAAGTTATAAATATTTGAGCACTTGACCCGGTACCTGTATAAGTTGTATTCCAGCACTTTGTTCTTCACTAACATCTACAGTGTAAAGATCTGATTGGAAGACAGGCGGATTGTTGTTTACGTCAAGTATGTTTATAATCACCATGGTGATGGATGATCTTGGAAACTCACCACCTGTGAAAAGTAAATAGTGGACAAACATAAAATCTGGTCGTTTATATATAAGCAATCACAGTCCCTCAACACCCGGTTAGGAAACGTTATTGTTCTAAGGTGTGAATCGACCGAGTCCCGAGTACAGTGCGTGTTTCGTATGTGGGGAGAGAGCGGTGACGTCATAGCATTATCTTGGAGCTCATTCGAAGCACATCCGTTCAGTGTACGTCTACAAATATTGCGTGTTTTTTAGTCCGTAAATTTTATTTAAAGTTGCAAGTCTCTGTACGATCCTATCGGTTTCGTGAAAAGGCACGTGTGGTTTAAAATCTATATTCTTTATAAATAGTGGAAAAAAGAGATTTTGATTTCAAACTGCCTTGTTCGTTCATTGTTAAACTTTGTGTTATGGAAACATTACCACGAAAGTTTCAACCCTGGTAAATCGCGTTATCACGTTCAAAATATTCACAGTCGTTATTAATTTGTGATTTGATAGTTTAATTTCTGGATAATATTTATTACTTTGTGCATAATTAAGTGCCGGGAAGGTGTTTATTTCAGTTGTTCACTTTGCATGTGATTTTGTCTTAGGTTTTGTGTATGAAACAAGATGGCTGTTTGGTGTCGCTAACAGAAAATGTTGGTCCGCGAGGAATAGGAACAACTAAAACTTAAAAGATGGAATTATTTGTAGCTTTTAGCTAACCAAACCGATTTTATGTTGTCGAGGACCCATTCTTATCATATAAAATAACATAATGTCATGTTACTCGGAACATGTTCGCAGCAAAACTTTCGTTTCAAGATGGCGACATCCACTATTATCGCCGTTATGCTGAGAGTATCCGAATGTATCGACCCTCGTATATGCACGTTTCGACTTAAACTACCAAATAGTTAATACTATTTGGAGGTTAGATATCACAAAAAATGGATAACATTATTTCCATTGCTGTTCTCTTATTTTTTCATTCATTTTTTCCAGTTAAAGATTCAGTCTCGTTTGTGGCCAGATTTCAACCGGAAGGCATACACTTATCAGTATGTCATACAAGTTAAATAGATGGGAACGTCCTAAAGGATATAATGTCGTCCCAATCAATTTCACTGTCGCTGAAATCAACGAAATGGTCATGTTTTCCCCGCATTTCGTTATAATAAAATACTCGAAAGAAAGTTGTAACTTGTCAGTAGTGAACAGAGAAATAAAGTTGTGTGCGTCTGTGCAGAAATGAATCGCAAGGTAATCTGGGTGAAAATGATGTCATACTATATGTTAATTTTATGTTAATGTTGACAGCGTGGGGATTACCGGTAAACTAATTTTACGAACGCGAAACGTGCATTGTGACAATAGAACTCGGAGCGTTTCCTAACCGGGTGTTGAGGGACTGTGAAGCAATACAGTTTTTGCATAATAAAAAACTAGACAGGCAGTTTATGAATTTTACCAACCTCCAAAAATATATTTGTAATATTTCAAAATTGAAAAGTGCATCTTATAATAATGAAAATGACCTGTGTACCCTCTAAGCCTATTTTGTGCAGCAAACTTCAACTCAGTGACCTCACTTACTTGCACTGTAAAATTTATTCTGAATAATTTAAGCACTGAATTTTTCCTGCTTAAATTGGGGTAAATTTGTTCACATTTTCTGTAATTTTCACAGAATTCAATCTTGAATTCTTGGACGAAACAGACAAAATGTGATGATGTTTTTAGTTTTTAATCAAATTTAAAATTGTTATCAACATTTTTTCTGGAAAAAGGCAGACTACAAATGGAACTATTTTGGGGACGATGCCTGAAGTTGACTTTTGCACTCAGAGGGTTAAAATTAAAACATTATTAAACTTTGACAGATTTAATTTTTTACTTGACCTTTCTTTTGATAACATTTTGTTTAGTGCTTATTAATTTCTGCATTTTTAACTGGTTATAGCTAAGTCCATCTGCAATAAAGAATTCACCGAGAAATTACCTGAACCCACTTACCATCTGTTGCTTGGACTGTCAGGGAATACTGAACATAGTTAGCAATATCAATTACACTACTGTTGGCAAGGAACACTGAGCCATCATCCATAATACCAAAAGCATTGCCATGGTTACCAGTTATAATACTGAAAGTGACATTGCTGTTCATTCCTTCATCTTCATCCAAAGCAACCACCTAAAACAAGCAGTGTCAACAGGAATTTAAATAGACCCTATAATATATGCATGACCCCAAGGGGTCACACATCCTGGGACTTTCAGAAGAGATTGTGTTGTACAATACCATAATTGAGTTTCTACTTTAACGACAAAAATAATTAAGAATTCTCTTTGAGAATTTGTCACTGAGCAGTCATGTATATGACTTGCTCTAGAGCAAGGGAAGACATCTTGAGAATATGCAAATACAAAATGGCACATATTTTAGAGCGAGTTAAAAAATAGGCACTCATTGGCTACCCAATCCCATCAACTTAAGAACTAGCCAATCAGAAAACACATTACATGTTTGATAGCCAATCAAAGCACTTTACCTGCAAAACTGTAAAACCTGTCATTTCGTCTTCAGTCATGTTTCCAGAATACTCATTCGGGGGAAATTCCGGAGTGTTATCATTCTCATCCAGTAAGTGAACATCAACAGTTGCATTAACGTCATGCAGACCGTCGGATGCGGTTACTATGAGACGGTAGTTATCCCAGGTTTCACGGTCAAGAACTCCTGATTCAGAAACAATGATGTCACCAGTCTCAGAATCAATCACAAATGGAACTGAAAAAAGAAATCAAAATTGTCAGAATAAGTATGCTTTGTACAATGTATATACCATTAACCATATTTGATGTTTCACATCTCCAATAGAAGCACATATAATCAAAAAATTGCATTCAATGTATACTGAATCATTAACATTGTACTTATTTTGACTATGGAAACATCTCTGTAATTTATCTAAGTGCATTTGCATAATAAGATAAGATAAGATATTGATAACTTTATTGACATTATTCTTTCTATAGAAGATGAACATAGTCAAGTGAAATAAAAAAAAAAGTAAAAAGGATAATCAAAAAATTAAAATAACAGATTAATTAAAAGGCAATTACAAGGTAGTACAGAATCAGGTGTTTTATTAATACACACCTGTTTGCATTATAAACACACCAAGCTTAATGTGGCAGTTTGTCATAATGTAAATAAATTTATCGGGATGATCCATTGAAATAAAATTAGGATTATCCTTATGTAAGTCTGTAAAAAGTATCTGCCTCATTTTATTGTGCTGTGGGCAGTCCATAATGTAATGGTACTCATCCTCAACTGAGTTATTGTCACATCTTGTGCAGATTCTGTGTTCCAGTTTTGTTTTTGGTCTAGTATACCTCTCTTTCTCAATCATAAGCTGATGGTCACTAATTCTTAATTTACAAATATATTTTCTATATTTTGAATTATTCACATCCATCAAATACTTTTCCATTTTGAAGTTTGTTTTAAACTTCCTGTAGGTGCGAAGTTTGTTGAGCTCTCCTGAATCAGATTTTTCTAAATTAATGTCACTCTTCCACTTTTTTGAATAATCATCTTCTATTTTTTCTAAAACTACCTTCACACTTTTACTATCCCCCTTCCAGTAATCATTAATATTATCAACACCAGTTATTTGACTGATTGTTGTTGCCCACTTTGTTTTGTTGTCGATATTGTAAGACATTGCCTCATGAATTAGAGTGTTTTCTTTCACAGTGCATGATCTATGCCAGTATTTTATCATCATTTTATTAATAAATACTGACATTGGATGTCTACCCAGCTCTCCTCTTACAGCCAAATTTGTTGCAGACTGGTTAACTTGAAGGAGTAGTTTGCACAATTTTATGTTAATTTTTTCGATGACTGTTTTGTCTGTATACTTTTCTATCCCCTAAATCTCACAGCCATATGTTAATATAGGTCTAATAACATGATCAAAGACATTCAGCCAAGTTTTTATATTAATTTTGGTAGACCCACTAAGAGATTTTTTAATAAAGAAAAATGCTTTGACTGCCTTTTTATATAAATTTTCTTTTGCCAAATCAAACTTTCAATTTGGCTTAAACTCCATACCTAAATATTTATAACTACTCACAATATCAATTTCTATATTATTATAATAAAAATTGTATTTATGATTGAGCAACCTGCCATTTTTGTTAAAGACGATTACCCCGGTACTTTGGTTTTGGAAGTGTTTACTTCCAAATTCCAATCAGTGCAATAGGAATGTAGCTTAGTAAAACAATTTTGTAACCCTTCCTCTGTTTCAGAGAGTAATACTAAGTCATCTGCATAAAGTAGGCTACTTATTGATGACTTTCCAATTTTAACAGGCTGACATGTCTCATCCAATTTATCTGGGAAATCATTTAAGAAAAGATTGAACAATATGGGGCTAATGTTACAACCTTGTCTGACACCTCTGAGTGATTTAAACTGTTTGGTAATACCATTATTTAGTTTTATGTCATAGTTGACATCTTCATACATATTTTTAATTACATTATATAATTTACCATTGATATTGTTTTTCAGCATTTTATAATAAAGCCCTTTACGCCATACACTATCAAAGGCTTTTTTAAGATCTACAAAACCAACAAATAGTTTACCACCCTTTTTTTTTATTCTCAGTATTGTTGATATATTTGTCAATGGCAGTTTTAAGAATGAACATGTTATCAGTTGTTCTGTACCCAGGCCTAAATCCAGTTTGACAAGGGCTCAGAATATTGTTTGCCTCCACATATTTATGCAAACGTTTGTTTAGTACAGATGTAAATAAAGCAAATACGGTACTGGAGGTACTACATTTATAGCAACTATTATAGAAATACAATTCCATGTACACTTACCATCAGTTGGATTTACAGTGTAAATGATGGTATCGCCATCTGCATCGGTTGCCATGACGCGTCCCACAAAAGTATCAATAACAGCATTCTGTGGGATAAAAATTGAAAATCTTTATTATGCACTAACCCACAAAAACACTGATAAGAACTTTATTGCAACTGTGGAGAATGTGTGACATTCTTTTTCGGTGATAATGAATGAGGTAAGAGTTAATTTTAAATTAAAATAGAAAACAAAATTAAACTGCACAACCAAACATATAATCATACAAGCCAAAAAAAATACACAAACTTAAGTACTTACCTCAAGAATTGTAAAACTATAACTATCAGAGTTGAAGACTGGCGTTTCATCATTTTCATTCAATATGGTTATAATCAAGGAGACAGTTCTATGAAATGTAATGAAAAAGTAAATAGTTTTTAGTTAAAAAAGCCTTGCCACTGGGAGAAAAGTCAGTCAATTTTTGAGCATTTGCAATCAATCAAATTCTATGGGATACAACATATTTCGATGGATTTAGGCAGGTTGGATAATACATTTGGACAGAGAACTTTCTTTAAAATGCTGGGCCCAAAATGGCACCACTGCAAAAATCTTCTCAGAAAATTACCATAAATTCCACTGAATAATTAATACAAATGATGAAGAAATTAAACAATGATTTCAATTAATTACAGTTTCAACTAAAGCTAAATGATGCATTCCACAAAAAACAAATTAATTGTCCCTACCCAGTGTTATTAGGTAAACCTCCATCCACGGCCGACACAACATAGGTAAATTGAACGTCTCCTGACTCGTAGTCTAAGCGATCTACTAAACTAATGTTTCCGCTGATGTCATCAATGCTGAAAACATCATCTCCATCCAGTGAATACCTTGAGATCATGCCATTATCGCCACTATCGATATCACTTGCAAGAACGGTGAGCACTACCCCGGGAGACGACGTTTCATTTACGGTTATTTCGTACATTGCTGATTAAATACACAAGATATTGATTAAAATTATGAATGACAAAGGTGAAACAGAATAAATTTTCTATATTTGAAATTAATAAGCATTTTAAACTAATAATAATGTAAGAATATTATGCAAGAATTTTAAAAACAGTGTTGTATTTCTAGAATTCCCTTCACCACGAGTGATACTAAATAATCCGCCATACAAATGACAGAACACATGGGATGGCAGGGATCATAAGAGTTTGGCAAACACTGGGATGGAAATAAAATAAAAGCAACCCCAAATACAACAGGTATGGCATAGTCTTACAAAAACAAAAATGTACATACAACACAACAATGGTTCTGAAATGAATCTGTGAATAGAAATTATAATAGAAATAAAAACAAAACAAAAACAAAACACACATTGGAAATTGTGACAGTCTTCTGCTGGTAAAAACAAAACAAAACATGGTTAATAAAACATATAAAATCTATATATATATATTGGAAAAAGGCCTATCAGCTGAAACAAAGAAAAGAAATATATTAATGAATAAAGAAAAATTTTAAACATAAAAACAATAAAACTGGAAACTAAAGATTCCAGATATTGTTCACGCACGAGTGTACGTGTAGAAATGTTGAATTGCAACTGCATACATAAAATTAACCACAACTGACACAGTTTTCACAAGATTTATTCTTAACAATAGGTGAAAGTACAATACAATATGCATAAAGTATCGATCATTATTGTAAAAAAGGTTAAAAGTCCGATGGAAGTACACATAACGTGTCGATTATTCATTGCGAATATTTAGATTCAAATTCAGACACATACACATGTACTTACCTTGATCAAACAATGGAGCATTGTCATTCACATCATCTATTGTTATCTTTACAATAGCACTGTCATTTAATGTGTTACCATCCATATCCGAGACAGAAATCTAGAGAAATCAAAATAAAACAATACCAGTAAAAAAGAATTTATATCAATTTATCAACTGCAAAATTCATTATGCAAATAACAGTGACACTCACCGTAAGATTATAGAATACATTATTATTTGGTGGATCTCTATCAATATCACCAATCACTATGATATCTCCATCTTCATTTATATCAAATATACCATCATTATTACCATTACTAATCCAATATATAAAATATGATGTTATTGTGTCCATATCTGTAGCTGTCACTCTTAATATAGGACTCCTTAACTCAATGTCTTCTGGTATGCTAATAGTGTAGGTTGTATTCTCAAACAATGGACCATTGTTGTTGATGTCCTAAAAGTGATGGGAATGAAAATAGAAAATTTGAAAAATTAATTTGGTAGAAAGTTTCTATTGCTGAGCATGGATGGTGGAAACTTATAAACAGAAGACGAGATTCAGTCTAAATTTTTTCTGTTACTTCCAATGTAACTAGTTCTGGCATGTCCAAGAAATGAGCACATACACAAGCAAGCAAAATGGAGCAGATAATTTTAAGATGAGCAGAGACAACAACAAAAATTACACCATGCAGTCCACCAAATTTGATATTGATCAAAATTACTTTGGATCCATTCAAAAACCAGTAATAATTGAACACTGTACTCACCTGTATATTGACTGTAACATTGACTGTATTATTCATAATTTGGTTACCAACATATGGCTCTGTATTATAGACTGTGATTTCTATTATAAACTGTGATTGCTCAGTTTCAACATCAATAGCTGAAATTACACTAAGACCACCAGTGGAATTGTCAATATCAAAATGGTTTCCATGGTTACCACTGCTTATATAATACATCACATCATCATTTGGACTGAGATCAGCATCAGTTGCCTGGAAAATGAAAAATCAGTTAATATACATTAACAAAAAATCTAGCCACCTTTGGCTAAGCCCATCAAGAATAAGATATTCCTTACCTCAACAGTGAGGAAGACACTACCCACAGGACCATTGCCTTCATCTACAGTCACTTGATAGTTATCAGAGAATCCTTTCCTCAACAGTGATTAAGACACTACCCACAGGACCACTGCCTTCATCTACAGTCACTTGATAGTTATCTGAGAATCCTTACCTCAACAGAGAGGAAGACACTACCCACAGGACCACTGCCTTCATCTACAGTCACTTGATAGTTATCTGAGAGAATCCTTACCTCAACAGTGATGAAGACACTACCCACAGGACCACTGCCTTCATCTACAGTCACTTGATAGTTATCTGAGAGAATCCTTACCTCAACAGTGAGGAAGACACTACCCACAGGACCACTCCCTTCATCTACAGTCACTTGATAGTTATCTGAGAATCCTTACCTCAACAGTGAGGAAGACACTACCCACAGGACCACTGCCTTCATCTACAGTCACTTGATAGTTATCTGAGAATCCTTACCTCAACAGTGGGGAAGACACTACCCACAGGACCACTGCCTTCATCTACAGTCACTTGATAGTTATCTGAGAATCCTTAGCTCAACAGTGATGAAGACACTACCCACAGGACCACTGCCTTCATCTACAGTCACTTGATAGTTATCTGAGAATCCTTACCTCAACAGTGATGAAGACACTACCCACAGGACCATTGCCTTCATCTACAGTCACTTGATAGTTATCTGAGAGAATCCTTACCTCAACAGTGAGGAAGACACTACCCACAGAACCATTGCCTTCATCTACAGTCACTTGATAGTTATCTGAGAGAATCCTTACCTCAACAGTGGGGAAGACACTACCCACAGAACCACTGCCTTCATCTACAGTCACTTGATAGTTATCTGAGAGAATCCTTACCTCAACAGTGAGGAAGACACTACCCACAGGACCACTGCCTTCATCTACAGTCACTTGATAGTTATCTGAGAGAATCCTTACCTCAACAGTGAGGAAGACACTACCCACAGGACCACTGCCTTCATCTACAGTCACTTGATAGTTATCTGAGAATCCTCACCTCAACAGTGAGGAAGACATTACCCACACGACCACTGCCTTCATCTACAGTCACTTGATAGTTATCTGAGAAAATCCTTACCTCAACAGTGAGGAAGACACTACCCACAGGACCACTGCCTTCATCTACAGTCACTTGATAGTTATCTGAGAAAATCCTTACCTCAACAGTGAGGAAGACACTACCCACAGGACCACTGCCTTCATCTACAGTCACTTGATAGTTATCTGAGAATCCTTACCTCAACAGTGAGGAAGACAATACCCACAGGACCACTGCCTTCATCTACAGTCACTTGATAGTTATCTGAGAATCCTTACCTCAACAGTGAGGAAGACACTACCCACAGGACCATTGCCTTTATCTACAGTCACTTGATAGTTATCTGAGAATCCTTACCTCAACAGTGAGGAAGACACTACCCACAGGACCACTGCCTTCATCTACAGTCACTTGATAGTTATCTGAGAAAATCCTTACCTCAACAGTGAGGAAGACACTACCCACAGGACCACTGCCTTCATCTACAGTCACTTGATAGTTATCTGAGAAAATCCTTACCTCAACAGTGAGGAAGACACTACCCACAGGACCACTGCCTTCATCTACAGTCACTTGATAGTTATCTGAGAATCCTTACCTCAACAGTGAGGAAGACAATACCCACAGGACCACTGCCTTCATCTACAGTCACTTGATAGTTATCTGAGAATCCTTACCTCAACAGTGAGGAAGACACTACCCACAGGACCATTGCCTTTATCTACAGTCACTTGATAGTTATCTGAGAATCCTTACCTCAACAGTGAGGAAGACACTACCCACAGGACCACTGCCTTCATCTACAGTCACTTGATAGTTATCTGAGAATCCTTACCTCAACAGTGAGGAAGACACTACCCACAGGACCACTGCCTTCATCTACAGTCACTTGATAGTTATCTTGAGAAAATCCTTACCTCAACAGTGAGGAAGACACTACCCACAGGACCACTGCCTTCATCTACAGTAACTTGATAGTTATCTGAGAATCCTTACCTCAACAGTGAGGAAAACACTACCCACAGGACCACTGCCTTCATCTACAGTCACTTGATAGTTATCTGAGAATCCTTACCTCAACAGTGAGGAAGACACTACCCACAGGACCACTGCCTTCATCTACAGTCACTTGATAGTTATCTGAGAATCCTTACCTCAACAGTGAGGAAGACACTACCCACAGGACCACTGCCTTCATCTACAGTCACTTGATAGTTATCTGAGAGAATCCTTACCTCAACAGTGAGGAAGACACTACCCACAGGACCACTGCCTTCATCTACAGTCACTTGATAGTTATCTGAGAATCCTTACCTCAACAGTGAGGAAGACACTACCCACAGGACCATTGCCTTCATCTACAGTCACTTGATAGTTATCTGAGAATCCTTATCTCAACAGTGAGGAAGACACTACCCACAGGACCACTGTCTTCATCTACAATCACTTGATAGTTATCTGAGAATCCTTACCTCAACAGTGAGGAAGACACTACCCACAGGACCACTGCCTTCATCTACAGTCACTTGATAGTTATCTGAGAATCCTTACCTCAACAGTGAGAACGACACTACCCACAGGACCACTGCCTTCATCTACAGTCACTTGATAGTTATCTGAGAATCCTTACCTCAACAGTGAGGAAGACACTACCCACAGGACCACTGCCTTCATCTACAGTCACTTGATAGTTATCCAATGTGAAGACTGGTAAATTATCGTTGATATCTAGAATATTAATAGTAACTGGTACAGCTGAACTACGAGATGATAAACCACCATCAGCAGCAACAACATAGATCACATAAACATCTTGAGCCTCTCTATCAAGCTCTGTTGCCATAGTAATAACACCATCTCCATCAATGTCAAACAATCTTAAATGAATAAATAGGAAGATAAATGATTGTTAACACTTGATTTGATTTGAATTTAATTGATTTAATTTGATTTGATAAATCTTTGAATTTATATCAAAAGGTCTTTCCAAAATTTGGGATGACAGGTAAAATTTCAATCAACTTTTAATTAAATACTTTATCCAAGACACACAACAGAGTTGAAAAAAACATATTACTGCCAGTGCACAAACAACGATTTTCTAGAACACAATGACCATTCAAAAGCAAAATGTTCTTTCTACTTGAGGACACAGACACCCTGATTATGTGTTTTTTGTTTGTTTTTTTAAATATTTTTTTGTGCCAGGTGACAGTTCTGGACATTGAGTGTCTCTCCTGACTTTTTTTTGTAAGTGCAAATTGCAAGTGCTAGTGCTGACACATAGTGCATTTTGCCACAGAAATCATATTCGTGTTTGGGACTACATGACAGGGCTGTGTGGCCATCTCTCTATCAAATGGTGATTTGACTATGTTTATTACACAACTCTCTACTGATACAAGTGAAGATTTCAAACTATCACAGACATCCATCTTGAAAAACTCTTGCATAGTAACAAGATCTGTAAAAGACCACCCATCCATAAACAGCACGCAATGTAAATTGTTCCATGTTGAAAGAATTTACAAAGCAGTAAATAATTCATAATTAACATAATATCCACAAAAATATGTTAAAAGACCCCTTACCTAGCAGAAGTCAAGAAAGAATACGAGATATCAGCATTTATGCCAAGATCAATATCTGATGCCTGAAAATAAGGAAAAAGGAAATAAATTATAACAATGAGGTATTATATAAAAATCTATTGAATTAAAATAGATTCCATAAAATACAATATTTAAAAAAATTTCAAAAACTAATTTAACAAGATCGGTTTCAGGGTGTCCGAGCAATGGCACAGACGGAACCCAAATTAAGACTTCGTTCGAGTGACAGGTTTGAAAGTTACTCTATGTGTTCTAGTAACGGCACTTGTATTTGAGAAAAGTGAGAGATTTGACAAAGGTAAAAAAAAGTTGTATTTAAAAAAATCAAGCATAAAATAAAAGCAACTTTTTGTTAACGTGCACTTATATGTATACAAGAGATATGAAATCACTGAATTGATTATTTTGATCATGATTGATTGTCATACTACCTGGATAAGTACATTTTAAATGACTGAGTTTTTCTTTTTATAAATTAAGATCTGTATAGAATTTTACTTACATGTACTGTTCCAACATTTGTTCCATTGATTCCTTCACTGATATTAAATATATACAAACTGGTATCAAACTGTGGTGAATTATCATTTGTATCCTCTATGTAGACAGTTAAATTGACATTGTTACTCTGTAAAAGAAACAAGCATATATTGGAGTAAACGTCTTCTGAAATTGATACGTCTGTCCCAGTTGTAAGTTTTGAAATAGAGGATGTCTTTTACATAGATATGCCAATGAAATTAGTTTCAGAAAAGTATGTACAGTTTTGGAAACAGAGGGTGTACATTATTTCAAAATGTCAAAATAAAGTTGCAGTTTTTTTTCAGTTTTGACAAAGAGGACATTGAAATATCAATCAAAAATAAGTTTTCTTACAGGTTTTTTTGACACAGGTAAGGGCATACCTTATATGAAATTCAGAAAGGTTTCTTCAGGTATGACATAGAAAACATTACAGTAACTTTACTTTTAAATTACAATCAATATGAAGGGGTGTTTGCAGCAGGTTTTCTCAACACACAGATAGTTGCAAGATAAATGACTTTTTTTTGGCACTTAACATGCTGTAAATTACTTAATATCAGCTTAAATTAATATTCCCTGAAAAGGATTTTTGTTTGGAATTTCAATGAATTTTGATGAGTTGAATGTAGAATATAGAAAAAGATATATTTGCTGCATTTTATTTTCACTGAACCATACTTCCCTTCAGCAAATAGTAGAAAATAAAGTATTTTACAGTAGACTATACCAGTAACATTTCTTCAAGGGTTTAGGGCAGTTTTTATAATGACATACCACACCCAAAGCAGTACAAGTCAAAAATACAATTCTTTTTCATGTAATTGACGTTCATACTTACAAACTTGCCATCAGTAACAGAGATCGTTACCACGTATTTATCATGTGATTCCCTGTCTAACAACTCTGTAGTACTCACAATTGCACTTTTAGGAAAGAAAAAAAAAATATTATTTATCTTTTTTAATAGTTGTTTATCAAATCACACCACAATTATAATAACTTGATTAGAAATACAAGAAAGATGAAAGATAATTTTATTTATACGAGATTAAATAAAATTACACCACTGAAAATCCGGCCACCAAACTATTTTGTAAAGAACTCATTCTCAGTAGAATGAAGTTTTACCTCTCGTTATGAACCGTGAAAGTAGATGAATCATCATGAACAGAATATGCCAAGACACCAACGGTATCTTCGTCAGTTGCCTGAAAAATAATTGTTGCTGGATTTAATGAACAGAATTTTAAAGGTGATTACAGTTTTTGGAAAAATTAAAAAAAAATGTTGGTATTTAAAATGTATACTTATCCAAAATAGGATTATATGACAGCATATATAAAACACAGTTACTCTATAGAAAGTGTATTTTCCATTAACTCCATAAATGCTCTGTCAAATAATTTAACCGTAAGCAGTGTTGATTTGTTTCATTTGTTTAGTTTATCACAGTCAAACTCATGTTCTGCTGCCACCCAGGAGACTTTCAAGCCTTTATGAATGGAGGATTTATATACAAAATTTTTAATGTGTTTATGAATATTGATTATACAGTGAATCAGTATAACTTGAGGTACATTTGTTGTAAATTCTGTTCTGCAAAATACAGTGTCTTTTAAATGTAATTTTTGTCTCGACTTTTTAACTGTGACCGCTATAATTATAGTCAGCCCCTCAATAGAGGCAGCCGTGTTTGTTTGTAGTTGATTTACCTGTATTTGAATAACAGATGTTGCTATGGTGACTTCTTCATTGATATATGCTACATATTCTGATTGACCAAATAAGGGCATCTCATCATTCATGTCTTCAATACTGATATACACTGTAGCAACTGATGATCTGAAAAGTTGAAACAAACTCTGGATTAAATTTGTTGAAATTCATTTTGAAAGTTATCAATTCAAATTTAGACATTGCCTATATACTAGTTGTATTGCATATGCAATAAAAACACTCTAAAATTTTAATTTTTTCTTTTATGATATTTTTTTCAATTAACAGAATATAACAGATGCTCTGATAATATATTTAGCCTAATTCATTTGTTTGATTTCCAAGTTTAACCACAAATCCACAAATCAATGTATTTAAACCAAGTGAATATCCCTGTAACACAAAATTGGTTCAAATTAAACCTTAGTGAATATTTCTGCTGCTGCCCTATGCTGAATTAGGCACACTTCAAAATCAATGAGGCAGTTTGTTATTTATAATTAGATACAAATAGAATAATAAATACCTAGATTCAGAATCAACAGGATGATCAGTTGCCTGAACTGAAATAACGTAAATATTCATCAACTCAAAATCTAAACCAGTGTTATTCAAGATGAAGATACTACCATTGTTCCCATGGATACCAAAGATGGAATCACCATTACCACTGACTGCTAAGATACTGTAATCCACATCAGCATTACCTCCCAGATCTACGTCACTTGCTTCAACCTTTGAGAAAAATTTGCAAATTATGTGATCATACTGTGTAATATCTGATTAGACTTACCAAAATATAGTTTTATTTATTTTTGTTTAGTGATGGTTCTCACCTGCAATATTTCCATTCCAATATCCACATCTTCTGTCACATTTCCATAATATGTAGATTTCATAAATATTGGTGAATTATCATTCTCATCTAAGATTGCTATGGTTGCATTAGCTGATGCAGAATAAACTCCATCCGTAACCATGACAACCACATTATAAGAATCTACATTCTCTCTGTCTAAACTACTGATAACTTTAATGACACCTGTGTCTTCATCAATTGAGAATGGAACTGAAAAAGAAAATTGAACATCAGGTACACACAAGCCACATGTATACTGCTGGATGGATTGGCTCTCACCACTCAATGTAAAGATACTCCTTGTGAACTACTAGAAGGCATCTACCAAGATCATGGATGGTGAAAAGCACAATTTTCAGATACATTCCAGTATCCTATCAACATATTACAGAATGTGTGACAGAGTTTGAGCACTTTATGGTAGGTGAAATCTTGTTGGATTATGTATTTAAATTATAGGAAATCACTCACCAGTATTGAGAATGAAATATGACAAGACATCATCATCACTGTCTATGGCTGACACTTTTCCAACAGACGTGTCTGAACGTGAATTCTACAAACATCAATCAAAGTTACAATTTTATTCATTAAATAGAACTACAAATCAGTGATGGTACAATTGAACAGTTTTTTAAACAATTAATCATGTTACTCCTGTGCTTAATGAGATTTGCGGTCTACTGAACTGCTTTTTAATTGTCAATATCTATTTAGTGGAGATCATGTGACTTCTGAGGTCAACACATCTGGTATGTGCATCTGATGCATGTAAGATGCAAATGCCTTTTACATGATGCAATACAGAAAGTTTGAAAACTTTTCAAAGTCTCACATTGAGTTGAAATAAAAATCAAATATTGAGTATGGAGCAAAAGTGACCGCATAAATTATTTTATTGCGTGAAGTCAAGCTTACCTCATATACAGTAAAACTGTAATTTGATGAAAGAAAGACCGGAATATTATTGTTAACATCAGTGATGGTTACAATTATAACAGTCGAGCTGTAAAATAGAAATACGTCTCAATTAACACTTGTCGCCATTGTCAATTACAGCACCCTGAGTTGACATAGGCTTATTTAAGTTGTTAGACTAATATGTGGCATATTCAATAAGCATTATTTGTAGGAAATATTTGATGGCCACTGTATAATCTGTATGAGAGCCACATCAAAAGTCACATGTCAAAATAAATAATTATGTGGTACTTTTAAAACAAATAACCAATGAATTTGAATGCCTGCAAAGTATTTGATGTGTTTTCAGTAGTTTTTTTGCCCAGTAGAGCAGGCAAAGAAGATCAAGCTGAGACTTTTTACAAATAAGTTAAGAAAACTAAAATAATTAACTGTTGTACTCACCCAGTTTTTGGAATTGAACCACCATCCATCGCACTGACAGTTAGTGTGAACTGGGAATTTAAACTTGGATCCAAAACTGAAGTTAGCATTAAATTTCCAGTCTGGTTATTCATACTGAATGTGTCATCACCGTTTATGATGTCATAGCTTAATATTTCACCATTAGACCCATCATCAATGTCTGTTGCATGCACGCTGCCAACAATTGTGCCAACTGTAGAGTTTTCATTCACCATGAAGATATATTCCACTGAAAATTATAATATTTTGTAAATAACAGCTCCGAGAATTTTCTCCACTCATGTGCAGTACATGTGTACTATATGTGGATTAAAAAAGCTACTAACAGTAACTAAAATTGCATATATCTAAAAAAATGCCGACATGTTGAAAATGTGTTCCCAGGACAACAAATGGCTACCAGTCAGCCATATTGAATAAGACTAAACAAACTAAAGCCAATATGTACAA
Organism: Saccoglossus kowalevskii; assembly: GCF_978046115.1. Taxonomy (NCBI): domain Eukaryota; kingdom Metazoa; phylum Hemichordata; class Enteropneusta; family Harrimaniidae; genus Saccoglossus; species Saccoglossus kowalevskii. The sequence continues at coordinate 26,204,028 of NC_140659.1, forward strand.
GTACATGTATTTTCAAACTTATAATGGACATGTTAACTGTATAACAGAAAGTAGCCCTACTTTTAAACAATGCCCAAACTAAACAAAAATAACAACAAATATATAATTTTACTACACAGTTAATCAAAACAAAATTCATATATTGAACATAAATTTAAAATATTGCTACATTCTACTATGAATAATTGTAAAAAAAACAAGTACAAGTATTAGTTGTTTACCTTTCTCAAACACTGGACTGTTATCATTGACATCAGAGATTGTTATCTGAACATTGGTTGTATCATTATTGGTGTTGCTATCGCCATCAGACACAGTCACCTGAAAACGGAAAATCGTCATGGTTATACTGGGTAATCAGATAGCACTATCAGAAACAACATTCTAAGAGAAAAATTGGATTTAATCCAACTGAATAAAAAGGTACATAACACATTATCACAGATTATTTAATAATGCACACAAAGCTCATTAATTATGCATGCTACAAAACTCATTAGGCATGCAAAGAACATTAATTAATGCAAGACTCATTAATAACGCATGCAGCCTGGTCATTATGCAGTAATAACGCAAGAAAGTCAATTTACAATTTTAAGGTGAAAACTCTTTCCATGTTTAACAAAAAAACTTACAGTTAGATTGAAGAATGTATAATTATATGGTGGATCTCTATCAATATCACCAATCACTATGATATCTCCATCTTCATTTATATCAAATATACCATCATTGTTACCATTACTAATCCAATATATAAAATATGATGTTATTGTGTCCATATCTGTAGCTGTCACTCTTAATATAGGACTCCTTAACTCAGTGTCTTCTGGTATGCTAATAGTGTAGGTGGCATTCTCAAACAATGGACCATTGTTGTTGATATCCTATCCAGAGAAATGAAAACAGATTAGGTTGGAATTATCACTGATTACCCAAATCATTTACTCAAAAATGAAATATGATTCATATCCGCAAATTGTCAATCAATAAAATGTTGAAGTATCACACATTAATACAAAATATATAATTCTTAGAAATGAAGTAAACTTTCTTGTTATGCACAGTTACGTGAAGTCATTAATATTCAAACTTAAAGACACAGTACTGCATCATGCTAGATATCTGTTGCATGTGACATATACAACATTAGTTGTGCACTGTTAAAAAATTAGACTGGTATTTCAATGCAAACTCAGTTTAAACTTAAAATATTATACAAGTTTGGCAAAAACAAAATTAAAATCAAAGAAAGCTTAGAAAGAACTCCCGTGTGCTGAGAGTATTGGAGACACATTCAAAATTAATTCAAAATTACTTGAACTTGAGATGTTGATGGAAACGCAGAAAACTAATTATGCAAATTAGGTAACTAATATGAACAGATTTAAGTGTAAAACTAATAAGGTCTGCACAATGTAAAGTTTCATTGAAATGTGATTAGAACCAAAATAATATTAATTATTATGCTAATTAGAGAATTAATATGAACAGATTTTAACCCAAAATTAATCAGGCTGTCTATTGTCCTAGAGCACTTATGTACCAAGTTTTATTCAAATGTGATGATCAATACTTGAGATATCAGTATTAATTAATTATATTAATTAGGTGATTAAGAAGCATAAATATTTACCAAAAACTAATATGGTGTATAGTCCTAGGTTCATTGAAATGTGATGGGTACTCTTTAAAAGTTTCATTGAAATCCAATGAGTGGCTTTTAGACATCAGTGCAACAGCCATAGAACAGCAAAAAATTAACTAATTATGCAAATTAGGTAATTAATAGGCACAATTATTTATCCCAAAATTAATCAGGTCTCTGCAGTCCTAGAATATCTATGTAACAAGTCTCAATGAAATGTGATGATTAGTACTTGAGATATCAGGTGAAAAGCTGAAAATTAACTAATTATGCTAATAAGGTGATTAATATGCACAAATATTTATCCAAAAACTAAGTAGGTCTCTGCACAGTCCTCAAGTAACTATGTACCAAGTTTCATTGAAACATGATCATTACTACTTGAAATATCAAAAGCTGAAAATTAATTAATTATGCAAATTAGGTAATTAATATGTACTGATATTACCCTAAAAACTATCAGGTCTGTGCAGTGTCATATGACATCTATGTTCCAAGTTTTATTGACATGTTATGATTAGTACTTGAGATATCAGTGGAAAAGCCAAAAATTGATTAATCATTATGTAAATTAGGTAATTAATAATATTAACAGATTTCTACACAAAAATAATCAAATCTGCGCATTAGTTCAGAGCATCCATGTGCCAAGTTTCATTGAAATCCAATGAGTGGTTCTTCAAAAATCAGTGAAACAGTCATAGAACAGCTTAAAATCAGTTAATTATCATGCAAATTAGGTAATTAATATTCATAGATTTTTACCCAAAACTAATCAAATCTGCGTATTCGTTCAGAGCATCCATGTGCCAAGTTTCATCAAAATCCAATGAGTGGTTCTTCAAATATCAGTGGAACAGTCATGGAACAGCTTGAAATCAGTTAATTATCATTTAAATTAAGTAATTAATATTCATAGATTTTTACCAAAACCTAATCAACTCTGCGCATCATCTCAGAGCATCTATGTACCAAGTTTCAAGAAAATTTGATTAGTGGTTCTTGAGATAACGGTGGAACAAAAAAAGTGACATACATACATACATACATACATACATACATACATACAGACATACAGACAGGATAACTGCAAAGACTCCCTTTTGTGCTTCGCACACGGGAGTCAATAATGCTTATGGTACCTACAAAAATAAGTTTGGAAAGATTACATAAATTAAACTGAAAAGTGAGGCATGCCCATTGTCACCACACATACCTGAATATTGACAGTGACATTGGCCGTGTTATTCATCACTTCCTTGCCCAAATAAGGCTCTGTATTATAAGCTGTGATTTCCAAAATAATTGTTGACTGTTCATCAAAATCAATGGCTGAGAATACATTCAGTTCACCAGTGGAATTATCAATATCAAAATGGTTGCCATGGTTACCATCACTGATGAAATACATCACTTCATCATTTGGACTGAGATCAATGTCTGTTGCCTGAAAAAAAAAAAAGTTTCTTTTTGTTTTGTAAAACTTAATCTAACTACAATTATGAAGACAGAACTACAGGACCACTGCTTTCATCTACAGTCACTTGATAGTTATCTGAGAGAATCCTTACCTCAACAGTGATGAAGACACTACCCACAGGACCATTGCCTTAATCTACAGTCACTTGATAGTTATCTGAGAATCTTTACCTCAACAGTGAGGAAGACACTACCCACAGGACCACTGCCTTCATCTACAGTCACTTGATAGTTATCAGAGAATCCTTACCTCAACGGTGAGGAAGACACTACCCACAGGACCACTGTCTTCATCTACAGTCACTTGATAGTTATCTGAGAATCCTTACCTCAACAGTGAGGAAGACACTACCCACAGGACCACTGCCTTCATCTACAGTCACTTGATAGTTATCTGAGAATCCTTACCTCAACAGTGAGGAAGACACTACCCACAGAACCACTGCCTTCATCTACAGTCACTTGATAGTTATCTGAGAATCCTTACCTCAACAGTGAGGAAGACACTACCCACAGGACCACTGCCTTCACCTACAGTCACTTGATAGTTATCTGAGAATCCTTACCTCAACAGTGAGGAAGACACTATCCACAGGATCACTGCCTTCATCTACAGTAACTTTATAGTTATCTGAGAGAATCCTTACCTCAACAGTGAGGAAGACACTACCCACAGGACCACTGCCTTCATCTACAGTCACTTGATAGTTATCTGAGAGAATCCTTACCTCAACAGTGATGAAGACACTACCCACAGAACCACTGCCTTCATCTACAGTCACTTGATAGTTATCTGAGAATCCTTACCTCAACAGTGAGGAAGACACTACCCACAGGACCACTGCCTTCATCTACAGTCACTTGATAGTTATCTGAGAATCCTTACCTCAACAGTGAGGAAGACACTACCCACAGGACCACTGCCTTCATCTACAGTCACTTGATAGTTATCTGAGAATCCTTACCTCAACAGTGAGGAAGACACTACCCACAGGACCACTGCCTTCATCTACAGTAACTTTATAGTTATCTGAGAGAATCCTTACCTCAACAGTGAGGAAGACACTACCGACAGGACCACTGCCTTCATCTACAGTCTCTTGATAGTTATCTGAGAATCCTTACCTCAACAGTGAGGAAGACACTACCCACAGGACCACTGCCTTCATCTACAGTCACTTGATAGTTATCTGAGAATCCTTACCTCAACAGTGATGAAGACACTACCCACAGAACCACTGCCTTCATCTAGTCACTTGATAGTTATCTGAGAATCCTTACCTCAACAGTGAGGAAGACACTACCCACAGGACCACTGCCTTCATCTACAGTCACTTGATAGTTATCAGAGAATCCTTACCTCAACAGTGAGGAAGACACTACCCACAGAACCACTGCCTTCATCTACAGTCACTTGATAATTATCTGAGAATCTTTACCTCAACAGTGAGGAAGACACTACCCACAGGACCACTGCCTTCATCTACAGTCACTTGATAGTTATCTGAGAGAATCCTTACCTCAACAGTGATGAAGACACTACCCACAGGACCACTGCCTTCATCTACAGTCACTTGATGGTTATCTGAGAATCCTTACCTCAACAGTGAGGAAGACACTACCCACAGGACCACTGCCTTCATCTACAGTAACTTTATAGTTATCTGAGAGAATCCTTACCTCAACAGTGAGGAAGACACTACCCACAGGACCACTGCCTTCATCTACAGTCACTTGATAGTTATCAGAGAATCCTTACCTCAACGGTGAGGAAGACACTACCCACAGGACCACTGTCTTCATCTACAGTCACTTGATAGTTATCTGAGAATCCTTACCTCAACAGTGAGGAAGACACTACCCACAGGACCACTGCCTTCATCTACAGTCACTTGATAGTTATCTGAGAATCCTTACCTCAACAGTGAGGAAGACACTACCCACAGGACCACTGCCTTCATCTACAGTCACTTGATAGTTATCTGAGAATCCTTACCTCAACAGTGAGGAAGACACTACCCACAGGACCACTGCCTTCACCTACAGTCACTTGATAGTTATCTGAGAATCCTTACCTCAACAGTGAGGAAGACACTACCCACAGGATCACTGCCTTCATCTACAGTCACTTGATAGTTATCGGAGAATCCTTACCTCAACAGTGAGGAAGACACTACCCACAGGACCACTGCCTTCATCTACAGTCACTTGATAGTTATCTGAGAGAATCCTTACCTCAACAGTGAGGAAGACACTACCCACAGGACCACTGCCTTCATCTACAGTCACTTGATAGTTATCTGAGAGAATCCTTACCTCAACAGTGATGAAGACACTACCCACAGAACCACTGCCTTCATCTACAGTCACTTGATAGTTATCTGAGAATCCTTACCTCAACAGTGAGGAAGACACTACCCACAGGACCACTGCCTTCATCTACAGTCACTTGATAGTTATCTGAGAATCCTTACCTCAACAATGAGGAAGACACTACCCACAGGACCACTGCCTTCACCTACAGTCACTTGATAGTTATCTGAGAATCCTTACCTCAACAGTGAGGAAGACACTACCCACAGAACCACTGCCTTCATCTACAGTCACTTGATAGTTATCTGAGAATCCTTACCTCAACAGTGAGGAAGACACTACCCACAGGACCACTGCCTTCACCTACAGTCACTTGATAGTTATCTGAGAATCCTTACCTCAACAGTGAGGAAGACACTACCCACAGGACCACTGCCTTCATCTACAGTCACTTGATAGTTATCTGAGAATCCTTACCTCAACAGTGAGGAAGACACTACCCACAGGACCACTGCCTTCATCTACAGTAACTTTATAGTTATCTGAGAGAATCCTTACCTCAACAGTGAGGAAGACACTACCGACAGGACCACTGCCTTCATCTACAGTCACTTGATAGTTATCTGAGAATCCTTACCTCAACAGTGAGGAAGACACTACCCACAGGACCACTGCCTTCATCTACAGTCACTTGATAGTTATCTGAGAATCCTTACCTCAACAGTGATGAAGACACTACCCACAGGACCACTGCCTTCATCTACAGTCACTTGATGGTTATCTGAGAATCCTTACCTCAACAGTGAGGAAGACACTACCCACAGGACCACTGCCTTCATCTACAGTCACTTGATAGTTATCAGAGAATCCTTACCTCAACAGTGAGGAAGACACTACCCACAGAACCACTGCCTTCATCTACAGTCACTTGATAATTATCTGACAATCTTTACCTCAACAGTGAGGAAGACACTACCCACAGGACCACTGCCTTCATCTACAGTCACTTGATAGTTATCTGAGAGAATCCTTACCTCAACAGTGATGAAGACACTACCCACAGGACCACTGCCTTCATCTACAGTCACTTGATGGTTATCTGAGAATCCTTACCTCAACAGTGAGGAAGACACTACCCACAGGACCACTGCCTTCATCTACAGTAACTTTATAGTTATCTGAGAGAATCCTTACCTCAACAGTGAGGAAGACACTACCGACAGGACCACTGCCTTCATCTACAGTCACTTGATAGTTATCTGAGAATCCTTACCTCAACAGTGAGGAAGACACTACCCACAGGACCACTGCCTTCATCTACAGTCACTTGATAGTTATCTGAGAATCTTTACCTCAACAGTGAGGAAGACACTACCCACAGGACCACTGCCTTCATCTACAGTCACTTGATAGTTATCAGAGAATCCTTACCTCAACGGTGAGGAAGACACTACCCACAGGACCACTGTCTTCATCTACAGTCACTTGATAGTTATCTGAGAATCCTTACCTCAACAGTGAGGAAGACACTACCCACAGGACCACTGCCTTCATCTACAGTCACTTGATAGTTATCTGAGAATCCTTACCTCAACAGTGAGGAAGACACTACCCACAGGACCACTGCCTTCATCTACAGTCACTTGATAGTTATCTGAGAATCCTTACCTCAACAGTGAGGAAGACACTACCCACAGGACCACTGCCTTCACCTACAGTCACTTGATAGTTATCTGAGAATCCTTACCTCAACAGTGAGGAAGACACTACCCACAGGATCACTGCCTTCATCTACAGTCACTTGATAGTTATCGGAGAATCCTTACCTCAACAGTGAGGAAGACACTACCCACAGGACCACTGCCTTCATCTACAGTCACTTGATAGTTATCTGAGAGAATCCTTACTTCAACAGTGAGGAAGACACTACCCACAGGACCACTGCCTTCATCTACAGTCACTTGATAGTTATCTGAGAGAATCCTTACCTCAACAGTGATGAAGACACTACCCACAGAACCACTGCCTTCATCTACAGTCACTTGATAGTTATCTGAGAATCCTTACCTCAACAGTGAGGAAGACACTACCCACAGGACCACTGCCTTCATCTACAGTCACTTGATAGTTATCTGAGAATCCTTACCTCAACAGTGAGGAAGACACTACCCACAGGACCACTGCCTTCATCTACAGTCACTTGATAGTTATCTGAGAATCCTTACCTCAACAGTGAGGAAGACACTACCCACAGGACCACTGCCTTCATGTACAGTAACTTTATAGTTATCTGAGAGAATCCTTACCTCAACAGTGAGGAAGACACTACCGACAGGACCACTGCCTTCATCTACAGTCACTTGATAGTTATCTGAGAATCCTTACCTCAACAGTGATGAAGACACTACCCACAGAACCACTGCCTTCATCTAGTCACTTGATAGTTATCTGAGAATCCTTACCTCAACAGTGAGGAAGACACTACCCACAGGACCACTGCCTTCATCTACAGTCACTTGATAGTTATCAGAGAATCCTTACCTCAACAGTGAGGAAGACACTACCCACAGAACCACTGCCTTCATCTACAGTCACTTGATAATTATCTGAGAATCTTTACCTCAACAGTGAGGAAGACACTACCCACAGGACCACTGCCTTCATCTACAGTCACTTGATAGTTATCTGAGAGAATCCTTACCTCAACAGTGAGGAAGACACTATCCACAGGACCACTGCCTTCATCTACAGTCACTTGATAGTTATCTGAGAGAATCCTTACCTCAACAGTGATGAAGACACTACCCACAGGACCACTGCCTTCATCTACATTCACTTGATAGTTATCTGAGAATCCTTACCTCAACAGTGAGGAAGACACTACCCACAGGACCACTGCCTTCATCTACAGTAACTTTATAGTTATCTGAGAGAATGCTTACCTCAACAGTGAGGAAGACACTACCGACAGGACCACTGCCTTCATCTACAGTCACTTGATAGTTATCTGAGAATCCTTACCTCAACAGTGAGGAAGACACTACCCACAGGACCACTGCCTTCATCTACAGTCACTTGATAGTTATCTGAGAATCCTTACCTCAACAGTGATGAAGACACTACCCACAGAACCACTGCCTTCATCTAGTCACTTGATAGTTATCTGAGAATCCTTACCTCAACAGTGAGGAAGACACTACCCACAGGACCACTGCCTTCATCTACAGTCACTTGATAGTTATCAGAGAATCCTTACCTCAACAGTGAGGAAGACACTACCCACAGAACCACTGCCTTCATCTACAGTCACTTGATAATTATCTGAGAATCTTTACCTCAACAGTGAGGAAGACACTACCCACAGGACCACTGCCTTCATCTACAGTCACTTGATAATTATCTGAGAATCTTTACCTCAACAGTGAGGAAGACACTACCCACAGGACCACTGCCTTCATCTACAGTCACTTGATAGTTATCTGAGAGAATCCTTACCTCGACAGTGAGGAAGACACTACCCACAGAACCACTGCCTTCATCTAGTCACTTGATAGTTATCTGAAAATCTTTACCTCAACAGTGAGGAAGACACTACCCACAGGACCATTGCCTTCATCTACAGTCACTTGATAGTTATCTGAGAGAATCCTTACCTCAACAGTGAGGAAGACACTACCCACAGGACCACTGCCTTCATCTACAGTCACTTGATAGTTATCTGAGAGAATCCTTACCTCAACAGTGAGGAAGACACTACCCACAGGACCATTGCCTTCATCTACAGTCACTTGATAGTTATCAGAGAATCCTTACCTTAACGGTGAGGAAGACACTACCCACAGGACCACTGTCTTCATCTACAGTCACTTGATAGTTATCTGAGAATCCTTACCTCAACAGTGAGGAAGACACTACCCACAGGACCACTGCCTTCATCTACAGTCACTTGATAGTTATCTGAGAATCCTTACCTCAACAGTGAGGAAGACACTACCCACAGGACCACTGCCTTCATCTACAGTCACTTGATAGTTATCTGAGAATCCTTACCTCAACAGTGAGGAAGACACTACCCACAGAACCATTGCCTTCATCTACAGTCACTTGATAGTTATCTGAGAATCCTTACCTCAACAGTGAGGAAGACACTACCCACAGGACCATTGCCTTCATCTACAGTCACTTGATAGTTATCTGAGAATCCTTACCTCAACAGTGAGGAAGACACTACCCACAGGACCACTGCCTTCATCTACAGTCACTTGATAGTTATCAGAGAATCCTTACCTCAACAGTGAGGAAGACACTACCCACAGGACCACTGTCTTCATCTACAGTCACTTGATAGTTATCTGAGAATCCTTACCTCAACAGTGAGGAAGACACTACCCACAGGACCACTGCCTTCATCTACAGTCACTTGATAGTTATCTGAGAGAATCCTTACCTCAACAGTGAGGAAGACACTACCCACAGGACCATTGCCTTCATCTAGTCACTTGATAGTTATCTGAGAATCCTTACCTCAACAGTGAGGAAGACACTACCCACAGGACCACTGCCTTCATCTACAGTCACTTGATAGTTATCTGAGAATCCTTACCTCAACAGTGAGGAAGACACTACCCACAGAACCATTGCCTTCATCTACAGTCACTTGATAGTTATCTGAGAATCCTTACCTCAACAGTGAGGAAGACACTACCCACAGGACCATTGCCTTCATCTACAGTCACTTGATAGTTATCTGAGAATCCTTACCTCAACAGTGAGGAAGACACTACCCACAGGACCACTGCCTTCATCTACAGTCACTTGATAGTTATCAGAGAATCCTTACCTCAACAGTGAGGAAGACACTACCCACAGGACCACTGTCTTCATCTACAGTCACTTGATAGTTATCTGAGAATCCTTACCTCAACAGTGAGGAAGACACTACCCACAGGACCACTGCCTTCATCTACAGTCACTTGATAGTTATCTGAGAGAATCCTTACCTCAACAGTGAGGAAGACACTACCCACAGGACCATTGCCTTCATCTAGTCACTTGATAGTTATCTGAGAATCCTTACCTCAACAGTGAGGAAGACACTACCCACAGGACATTTGCCTTAATCTACAGTCACTTGATAGTTATCTGAGAAAATCCTTACCTCAACAGTGAGGAAGACACTACCCACAGGACCACTGCCTTCATCTACAGTCACTTGATAGTTATCTGAGAATCCTTACCTCAACAGTGAGGAAGACACTACCCACAGGACCACTGTCTTCATCTACAGTCACTTGATAGTTATCTGAGAATCCTTACCTCAACAGTGAGGAAGACACTACCCACAGGACCACTGCCTTCATCTACAGTCACTTGATAGTTATCTGAGAGAATCCTTACCTCAACAGTGAGGAAGACACTACCCACAGGACCACTGCCTTCATCTACAGTCACTTGATAGTTATCCAATGTGAAGACTGGTAAATTATCGTTGATATCAAGAATATTAATAGTAACTGGTACAGCTGAACTACGAGATGATAAACCACCATCAGCAGCAACAACATAGATCACATAAACATCTTGAGCCTCCCTATCAAGCTCTGTTGCCGTAGTAATAACACCATCTCCATCAACATCAAATAATCTAAAATGAACATGAACAATCATGAACCTAACATTTTCAAGTATATACAAAATGTAGTTATAGTTCTAATTTTGGGAAATTATCTCCATGCATGTACAATGAAGAATTTGCCAAAGCAGATCAACTGTTTGAAAGATTTATTGCCAACAGTCTAACTTGAGACTCGTATTGAGACAATTCACTTTAAAAAGTTTACTTCAGTTGACAACAGCTTACATCTTGTTAGGGAAATAATCGAGAAAATCAGACTCAATGATGGTGAATATGTCCAGAATTCCAAGGATTTATGGTCATGCAAGTACCAGAATGTGTGACCTATAAGGGGTCATGTAAGTACCAGGATGTGTGACCTTTAAGGGATCATACAAGCACCAGGATGTGTGACCTATAAGGTGTCATGCAAGTACCAGGATGTGTGACCTTTATGGAATCATACAAGTCCCAGGATGGCATGTGACCTTTAAGGGGTCATGCAAGTACCAGGATGTGTGGCCTTTAAGAGGTCATGCAAGTACCAAGATGTGTGACCTTTAAGGGGTCATGGAAGTACCAGGATGTGTGACCTTTAAGGGGTCATGGAAGTACCAGGATGTGTGACCTTTAAGGGGTCATGCAAGAACCAGGATGTGGTAAACAACTGATGAAATATCACTTACCCATTGTTATCATACGGAGATGGGAGTGAAAATTGAATCTCACTGTTTATACCAAGATCAGCATCAGATGCCTTGAAAATATGAAGCATGATAGTGATTAATTTATATCAATTTGGCAACTTCAAATTCAAATTCAAACAAATTTAAAAAAATTAATTTAATCTACTTACATTAACCATGCCAACCACTAATCCAGTAAATCCCTCAGAGATGTTGAAATTGTAAGAATTGAATTCAAACACCGGTGAATTGTCATTGTTGTCTTCAACATAGATTGTCACATTAACACTTGTAGACTGAAAACAAAGTGATATTATAACTGATTGTGTAGATTAAAACACAACTTTGATCAGAGTCATGGTTAAGAACACAACACCACAGCTCAAGACATTCTTGGATTATAGATGCTATCAACATATTATCACAATATTAGCAAAATTTCCAGCAAAATTATTGATGTTATTGTAATCTTTTATGAAAGTAGAAATAACAAGATAAACAACCCAAATAAAATTCAAGACTTAAACAACTGATATTAGTAGTTAAATTAACGAACATTGTGTATATGATACAGGCGTCCCACATGTACCCACAGGATACCATACGATGACCATTCCCCTTATAATATTATTCCATGTCATCACAAGAGAAATTTATTCATTAAAGTTTAAATCTTTGCTGGTAGTACTATCAAGAATTTTGTTATAAATTAACTGAAAAGAACCTGTGAAAATATGAAAATCAAATACTTTATTTATTTGGATGGGAATTGAATTTGAGGTCAGTAAACTCACATGAATTCCATCATTAACGCTGAGCTGCACTTCATACATGTCTTGCATTTCTCTGTCAAGTAAATCAACTGTTTTTACAATACCACTGAAAACAAAGAAGTTAGAAAATAATTTAATAGAGGACTTTATTAGGTAAAAGGCAGCCACAAAAAGACGATGTCCCACACAGTGTGCAAATATTTCAAAATAAATTTACTAACCACATGAAATAGTAAAGACAAAGACAAAGATGACTTAGTGATTTATCATCTCAGTTGAATACTCCGTTAAAAATATATTTTTTTTTGAAAAAGTACCTGGTATTGTCAACTTTGAAAGAATCACTACCTTCAACACTATAGACAAGTGTTCCTACAGTGTCAACATCTGAAGCCTGTATCTGAATAACTGATGTATCCATGGCAACGGCTTCATTAACATAAGCTACGTAAGACGACTCAGAAAACTCTGGTGTGACATCATTGATATCCATTATATCAATGTATACAGTCACAACAGAAGATCTAAACGGAAATGTAAAACAAACATTAAGTGTAAACTGGAAGATTTTGTATTTACGAACTATTTAATTATAGAAGTAATTAATAACAGAATTTGTAACCTTTACTGCTCACCTACTAAAAGAATCAACTGGTTGGTCAGTTGCTTGAACAACAATGACATAACTTCTAGTGGTTTCATAGTCCACATTAATATTATCCAAGATGAACAGACTACCACTGCTGTTATGGATACCAAAGATGCCATCACCATTACTACTGGTTGCTAGGATACTATACTCAACATTGGCATTGTCACCAACATCTTCATCTTGTGCTGAAACCTGAAGACAAAAAATATCGTTATAACTTTATACTACTAGATCAATTTTTGATTGATGCACAACTGTTCATTAATAATTACACAATATCAAAGAAGTTTCTAACCTGCAATATTTCCGTTCCGATGTCCACATCTTCTGTCACATTTCCATAATATCTAGATTTCATAAATATTGGTGAATTATCATTCTCATCTAAGATTGCTATGGTTATATTAGTTGATGTAGAATACACTCCATCAGTTGCTATGACAACTACATTATAGCTGTCGTGGACTTCCCTATCCAAGCTACCAGATACTATGATTTGGCCGGAATTCTCGTCAACAGTAAATAGTGAGGCTAAAAAAAATAATACACATGTATGACTTGGAATGTACTTTGTAAATGTAAATGAATAAACAGTTGATTACTTATTAAATATATATTAAGTAATTGTAATGTATAGTTCCAAAGTTTATCAAGTTGAAGAAACAATCATTTAGAGCATGTCGGAGAGGAGACATGGCTTTGGAGCAGCAGCTGTGGAAACAAAACGGCCATCAGTCAGCCATTTTGAATCCGATCAAGGTAATCATAATTCCTGATTTTTACATACAGATATGAACATATGTATCCTAAAATGTGGAAAAAGTTGAATTGCATCTGTTCAGGCAAGTCTGAAATACAGGTTGAGATACACTCAGACAGATCATTTTTAAACTTTATTCGAAAATGGTCTAATAATAGTATGTAGTTTGTAAAGTACACATAAAGATGAGACTTACCAGAAGTAATGATGAAATAAGACAAAATATCATGATCAGGATCCGTGGCTTCGACTTTTCCAACTGGAGTACCTTGTCTGGAATTCTAGTGAAATAAGAGTAAATAAGTAACAAACTCACAATCAAGTCATGTTCAATCCACAAAACCAGACACACTTAATCCTAAAATGAGGTAACAGTGAAAGCGACTGTACATCCTGCCCAGTCTGTTAAACAGTAGGTCAAATTAAATAAGTGAAAACACATGAAATATTCTATAATTTTTATATCCATTGCAGACTAGATAGAAATAAATCACCATTCCATAAATTTGTTATCTTCATGAACAACAACCAGATGTTAAGTAAATGATTCACGGTTCAAAGTACTTTATTACCTCATATGCAGTGAAGTTATAGGTACTGACAATAAAAGCTGGTTCTTCATCATTGGTGTTATTTATAGAAATTACTATGGAAACTGACCTATTAATATTAAGAGAAGGGAAAGAAAGAAATTAAGTATGCATTTGTCTGAAAATGAAACTTAGAAACTTATCTTGTAGAGCAAACATCTGAAATTACATCACAAATCACATATACCATAATGTAGATGGTTCACATCAGATATTCAAATATGAAAATGTTTTGACAAATTTCAACCCACCCATTTTGCTGAGGCAAACCTCCATCATGAGCAACCACAGTAAATCTGAATTCTTTGCCTCCATTTTCAAAGTCCAAAGATCGATTCACTGATATTTCTCCACTGGTTTCATCAATTCCAAAAGTTCCGTCTCCATCCATTATTGCATAGCTCACAACTTCACCATTTGTACCTTCATCTTTATCAGTTGCAGTTACCATGCCAACAGAAGTGGCAACAGCAACACCTTCATCAGCAGTGAACCTATATGTCTCTGTAAAACATACAATGAATATAAGATGACACAGCTAATTTATTAAAACATCCCCCTGCCATACTACGAAAACAGGACAAAAAAGGTGTCGGCTAAGATACATTTCATTATTTTCCAAATTTGAAACTAAACTAATTGGCTGCTGTTGATTTGGTAAATTCTTGAGAAATAAACTAAATAATCCAAATGTACATTTATCAAAAGATCCATTAAAGTGCCTGTGCAATGCCCACCCTCACGTTTCCCATTTTAGATCTGTGTCCCACTGAAAAGGGTAGTTATTGATTTTTTTGCTGAAAATGATTACTCGTATCCAAGTAAATTTAGGATATTTCTCGTGTTGTAGCCACGCCCACCTATCGTGAAACGGTCGACTGTTTCCGGATTTCCGACTCTCGCCGAAAGTGGGCCACCAAATGACAAAATGTGAGAGGAAGTCATACCCCTGAGCGGTAATAACACTGGTCGTTCAGTATACTTTTAAACGATATACATTTTTCGGTCGGCATTTTTTCTTTTTTTTGTCTATTTTATTTTTTTTGAGAAAGAGAGTTTTTAGATGTTGTGGGCAGTTGCAGTGAAACGTATAGCCACAGTGTATGTATTCAAAGGTGCAACATCACTTAACCTTAGATTCATTCAACTGTCCTCGTCCATAAAAAAAAACGACTACCGTAGGTTTAAAGAGAAACGTAAACCTGGCGCAACACTTTTAATAGAAATAGATTTCGGACCAGCCCATGATCACCGAGGCGGATTTCAGAAGAGAGAGAGACGTCCGGCAAGTGTTTCAAATCAGTTGACTTTTTTTGCGATCCTGATTATCGTTTTATAGAGATCATTTAGTCCCTGTTAAGTAAAAGGTAGCAATAATTTTGACAGTGACAGGAAAACGAAGCGTCGGACAAACAGGAAATTACACAGCTTTTACACACTGCTAACTGTTTTCATTTTCGAAGGCTAAAAGTTTCTGAATTGTTTGGTGATTGGTGTTGAATGTCGAATTCACACCTCTGTTCTTTTTTACCTCCAAGCTTGCAGCTTGATCTGCGTAATAATTTATGAAATAAGAATCTGGGCTTGGTCAATGTGTTTCCACCAAATAAAGTTTTAATACGATGTTATAATTATGACAATCACGCCATGGATCAAGCTAACTTGAATCCACTCTGAATTTATCTGTATGTGTGTCGATCTTGATTATTTTTGTTATCCAATTAAACGCCGCTTTTAACGCACTTGCTCTCGCCGTGACCCGACGCGTTCACCTATTTCAACAAAATGTCAATTTATTTCCATGTGGCTGTCATTTATTTAGTAACTGTGATTTGTCGTTTTTGACTCCCATGTGCGAAGCACAAAATGGGAGTCTTGGCAGTTAGTGTGTGTATGTGTGTATGTGTGTCCGACTGTTCCACTGCTATCTTAAGAACCATACATCGTTTTTTGATGAAACTTGGTGCATAGATGCTCTGGGCCAATGCACAGATTTGATTAGGTTTTGGTAAAAATCCATGCTCGTTAATTACCTAATTTGCATGATAATTAGCTAATTTTTAGCTGTTCTATGACTGTTCCACTGATATTTAAAGAACCACTCATTGGATTTTGATGAAACTTGGTACATAGATGCTCTGAACTAATGCTAGGTTTTGATTAGTTTTTGGTAATAATCCATGGATACTAATTACCTAATTTGCATAATGATTAGTCAATTTTTGGTTTTTCCACTGATATCTCAAGTACTAATCATCACATTTCAATGAAACTTGGTACATAGATGTCATATGACACTGCACAGACCTGATAGTTTTTATGGTAATATCAGTACGTATAATTACCTAATTTGCATAATTAATTAATTTTCAGCTTTTGATATAAGTAGTGAGCATTACATTTCAATGAAACTTGGTACTTACATACTCAAGGACTATGCAGAGATTGATTGTTTTGGATAAATATTTGTGCATATTAATCACCTAATTTGCATAATTAGTTAATTTTCAGCTTTTCCACGGCTATCTCAAGTACTAATCATCGCATTTCAATGAAACTTGGTACATAGATCCTTTAGGACTATGCAGAGACCTGATTAGTTTCAGGGTAAATAATTGTGCATATTAATTACCTAATTTGCATAATTAATTTTCAGCTTTTCTACTGATATCTAAAGTAAATCATCACATTTCAATGAATCTAGAATTATGCAGAGACCCAATTAGTTTTTGGTAAATATTTGTGCATATTAATCACCTAATTTGCATAATTAACCAATTTCCAACTTTCACACTGATATCTCAGGTACTAATCATCACATATCAATGAATGTTTATACATGGATGCTGTAGGACAATAGACAGACCTGGATAATTGTGGGTTAAAATCTGTACATATTAATTACCCAATTTGCATAATTAACCAATTTTAAGCTTTCACACTGATATCTAAAGTACTAATTTCCATTTTAATGAAACTTAGTACAAAGATGCTCTAGGACAATGTACAAACCTAATTAGTTTGGGGTAAAACTCTGTTCATATTATTTCCTTAATTAGCATAATAATTCATAATTTTTTGGTTCTAATCACATTTCAATTAAACTTGGTACATAGAGTTTTTGTTACATTGCGCAGACCTCATTAGTTTTACAATCAAATCTGTTCATGTTAATTTTCTGATTTGCATAATTAGTTTTCAGTAATTTCAAATTACATTTAATGTGTCTCCAATACTCTCAGCACATGGGAAATTTTTCTAAGCTTTCTTTGATTTTAATTATTTTATAGTGATCACTATAATCTAATGTTTAGAATGTCAAAATATGTTCTCTTTTATTTTAATTTTGAAAGTTTTACTCAGACGATCGATGAAATAAAACAGTGTAGTGACGTGCCTAGTAATCTGCTAAATAACATCAAAATCTATTTTGTCCAGCAACAGTGTACAAACGTGCGCCGGTGTCGGTGTCGGTGGCGATGGCGATCACGGTGACCAGCTACACCAGAACGGACATATTTCGCATCTAACTCGACCCCATGCAACAACAAGCAACCTATCGGCTGAGATAGCTCCGCTGTTAGAAATGCACATTTCAATTAAAGAACTGAAGACATCATCAGAAAATGAACAATATGTATAGTATCAAAGCAATTGAACTTACAGTTTTCAACAAGAAGTCGAAAATATCACTTTTTACCAAAAATTACAAAAATATTCACGAAAATTAGAGAATTGAAGACATCATCACAAAATGAACAAATCTGAGAGAGGTCCACATGTAGTACCTATATATGTAATATCAAAGCAATCGGACTTGTGGTTTTTAACAAGAAGTCGAAAATATCACTTTTTACCAAAAATTACAAAAATATTCACCAAAATTAGAGAATTGAAGATATCATCACGAAATGAACAAATCTGAGAGAGGTCCACATGTAGTACCTAAATATGTAGTATCAAAGCAATTGGACTTGCCGTTTTTAACAAGAAGTCGAAAATATCACTTTTTACCAAAAATGATAAAAATATTCACCAAAATTAGAGAATTAAAGATATCATTACAAAATGAACAATTCTGAGAGAGGTCCACACGTAGTACCTATATATGTAATATCAAAGCAATTGCACTTGCGTTTTTTAACAAGAAGTCGAAAATATCACTTTTTACCAAAAATGACAAAAATATTCACCAAAATTAGAGAATTAAAGATATCATTACAAAATGAACAAATCTGAGAGAGGTCCACATGTAGTACCTATATATGTAATATCAAAGCAATTGCACTTGCGGTTTTTAACAAGAAGTCGAAAATACCACTTTTTACCAAAAATGACAAAAATATTCACTAAAATTAGAGAATTAAAGATATCATCACAAAATGAACAAATCTGAGAGAGGTCCACATGTAGTACCTATATATGTAATATCAAAGCAATTGCACTTGCGTTTTTTAACAAGAAGTCGAAAATATCACTTTTTACCAAAAATGACAAAAATATTCACCAAAATTAGAGAATTGAAGATATCAACATGAAATGAACAAAACTAAGAGAGGTCTACCCAAGGTACATATACACCAAGTATCAAAGCATTCAGGCTTGTAGTTTTCAAGAAGAAGTAAAAAAAGTAAAACATTGACACGGACGACGACGACGACGGACAAGCACTCATATGATAAGCTCCGCTCGACAAAGTCGACAGCGGAGCTAAAAATTGATACTATGTGTTCATTATGGTCCATTCTTCCTCGCCGAACAAGTACATAAGTGACAATATAGTCAAAGACGAGAAAACTGCACAAGAAATTTGCCTTATTTACACGTATCGGCAATGCAAGCTGCCATGCGACTTCCCCTTCTGACGTCACAAGGGGAATTTCTGTATGCAAATGAGAAGCTAATGAGGAGCCTCGTTTTAAAATACACAAAAATAAAGTTGCCATAGACTAAGTTTAAAACACATTTTTTCACTTAAAAAAAATAATTCATGCTTAGAAGCATAAAAATTAATAATATTTATGTATCAATTGATAATTTTAGGCGTGAAAATAGCAGCCATTTCACAGGCACTTTAAGTCATAGAACTATTAGGTAAATAGTCTTCACTGATATTCAACAGGTTGCTGTTCATGAATTTATTAGCTGGATTATGATAAGATGATTCATCCAATCACAATGTCGACCATACAGATGTTCAGCCATATAATATCCATCATGTAACCCTACACCTTTGAATGAGAAGCACGAGTCTTAGTTTATGTAAGATGCTGTGACATCAATTTTGGCAAATGATAGAATGAAAAAAATATGTGACACTGGCTGAAAGTGAAATGTTAGGAAACATCAAAGCATTAAAACAGTCACAATTGCATATAAGTGAAAAAATGGTAGCAAGATGGATGCAAAATAGTTAATGAAATGAACAAAAAAAGTTTGCAAGAAACCATGTATAAAGTACTATTACTAATAGAATTATTATATTGTTAGTCTTTAAAGCATGGTGGAATTTTACGCAAGCAGCAAGCATCCTGAAATTTAAACAGTCTGAGAATAGTTTGAGTTTATTTAAAAAATTGCTGCAACAACAAACAATAAATGGTCAGAAATGGTATATTTTACAAACATGGGAAACAGTTTGAATAGATGCGAAATAGATGTAACTTAGTTAGTATTTGCTACTGTTGAGTGATTTGTTGAAGAAATTTTGATAATGAACAACAATTACATTGTGCAAACAAATCATAAAAAACCCACCTGTGGTAGTCACGGTATCACGAAAAACAGAAAAAAATATTCTACGCTGGGATATTGGATGAATAAATCCATCGATCAAAAGTTGAAACCTACGCGAGTTCTAATAGTGGGTGAAATATTAATTAACTGGTGTAATTATAATAAACTGATTTGTGAATTGATTATTATTAATAGATCCAGAATGGGCACAAATCTCAAAAACAACATGAGGTACATTCTTCTGGCAACACATGGCGAGGTGACTGTTTTACTTACTAGGTGAAGTGCTGACATTATATTTTGAAGAGTAAGTGCAAAAATTTCTCCTACAATAAAAATACTGAATTAGTAAATGTTTATAATAATTGTGCTTACATGTACTTGGCCTGTCTAAGGGGTCAACCATTTTTAATCATGGGAAAGAGTGTGACCAGTCCAACTGCCTTACTGCATTATTATTTTTCTTGAATGTGCAAGCATTTATTTCCTTGAAGACCTTGCATGCAATTACTTATGTCCAGCATTCAAATTGTTCTTTTTCATCAACCGCCCACAATTTTTAATGGTTGACCCCTAAATTTATGCAAATCACAGTCATACTAAACACTTACAGATACCCATAAGTTAATTCATGCAATCCATACTCAGCAAACAAAACACACAATAATTTATTAAACTTTAAAATGTATGAGAAGAAACTTTTATGAAACCATAAGAAGATTACCTTGTGAGAAGACTGGACTATTGTCGTTTACGTCAGATATGGCAATTATAACACTGGTTGTATCATTATCAGTATTACTATCACCATCAGACACAGTCACCTGTTGAGATGAGCACCAAGAGAATCATCATCATCATCACCAACACTATCATTATCATCACCACAATCCTTGTATTGACTTTGGGCAGTGTGAATAAATTTGTTACAATATAATAAACTTACCGTAAGGTTAAAGAATACATTATTATTTGGTGGATCTCTATCAATATCACCAATCACTATGATATCTCCATCTTCATTTATATCAAATATACCATCATTATTACCATTACTAATCCAATATATAAAATATGATGTTATTGTGTCCACATCTGTAGCTGTCAATCTTAATATAGGACTCCTTAACTCGGTGTCTTCTGGTATGCTAATAGCGTAGGTTGTATTCTCAAACAATGGACCATTGTTGTTGATGTCCTAAATGAAACATTTTAAGACAAAATGATTAACCGTTGAAAAAAGGTTGAACCCTGTTACTATTTACTCGATACTCTACACAAGTTTAGCTTCAATATACAGCAATTACAAATAATAATTGTAATTTTTGAGGTCAAGCAACCAAGTGAGATGAAATTGTATTCATACATTAAGAACCATAAAGCCTTATGTTGCACATTACATGGGCAGTTACATTTATATGGTGTGCAATGTGTTAAAGTTTTCAACACAATTGATTTATGGAATGTTCATATTTAAGATTATTGTTGTAGTTCATCCACAACTGTTAGTAAAGACTCACCTGTATATTGACTGTAACATTGACTGTATTATTCATAATTTGGTTACCAACATATGGCTCTGTATTATAGACTGTGATTTCTATTATAAACTGTGATTGCTCAGTTTCAACATCAATAGCTGAAATTACACTAAGACCACCAGTGGAATTGTCAATATCAAAATGGTTTCCATGGTTACCACTGCTTATATAATACATCACATCATCATTTGGACTGAGATCAGCATCAGTTGCCTGGAAAATAAAAAATCAATTAAACATTAAAACAAATCTAGCCACATTTGGTCTCCTGGACTTCTGAGAGAATCCTTACCTCAACAGTGAGGAAGACACTATCCACAGGACCACTGCCTTCATCTACAGTCACTTGATAGTTATCTGAGAGAATCCTTACCTCAACAGTGATGAAGACACTACCCACAGAACCACTGCCTTCATCTACAGTCACTTGATAGTTATCTGAGAATCCTTACCTCAACAGTGATGAAGACACTACCGACAGGACCACTGCCTTCATCTACAGTAACTTGATAGTTATCTGAGAATCCTTACCTCAACAGTGATGAAGACACTACCCACAGAACCACTGCCTTCATCTACAGTCACTTGATAGTTATCTGAGAATCCTTACCTCAACAGTGATGAAGACACTACCCACAGGACCACTGCCTTCATCTACAGTCACTTGATAGTTATCTGAGAGAATCCTTACCTCAACAGTGATGAAGACACTACCCACAGAACCACTGCCTTCATCTACAGTCACTTGATAGTTATCTGAGAATCCTTACCTCAACAGTGATGAAGACACTACCGACAGGACCACTGCCTTCATCTACAGTAACTTGATAGTTATCTGAGAATCCTTACCTCAACAGTGATGAAGACACTACCCACAGAACCACTGCCTTCATCTACAGTCACTTGATAGTTATCTGAGAATCCTTACCTCAACAGTGATGAAGACACTACCCACAGGACCACTGCCTTCATCTACAGTCACTTGATAGTTATCTGAGAGAATCCTTACCTCAACAGTGATGAAGACACTACCCACAGAACCACTGCCTTCATCTACAGTCACTTGATAGTTATCTGAGAATCCTTACCTCAACAGTGATGAAGACACTACCGACAGGACCACTGCCTTCATCTACAGTAACTTGATAGTTATCTGAGAATCCTTACCTCAACAGTGAGGAAGACACTACCCACAGGACCACTGCCTTCATCTACAGTCACTTGATAGTTATCTGAGAGAATCCTTACCTCAACAGTGATGAAGACACTACCCACAGGACATTTGCCTTAATCTACAGTCACTTGATAGTTATCGGAGAATCCTTACCTCAACAGTGAGGAAGACACTACCCACAGGACCACTGCCTTCATCTACAGTCACTTGATAGTTATCTGAGAATCCTTACCTCAACAGTGAGGAAGACACTACCCACAGGACCACTGCCTTCATCTACAGTCACTTGATAGTTATCTGAGAGAATCCTTACCTCAACAGTGAGGAAGACACTACCCACAGGACCACTGCCTTCATCTACAGTCACTTGATAGTTATCTGAGAATCCTTACCTCAACAGTGAGGAAGACACCACCCACAGGACCATTGCCTTCATCTACAGTCACTTGATAGTTATCTGAGAATCATTACCTCAACAGTAAGGAAGACACCACCCACAGGACCATTGCCTTCATCTACAGTCACTTGATAGTTATCTGAGAGAATCCGTACCTCAACAGTGAGGAAGACACTACCCACAGGACCACTGCCTTCATCTACAGTCACTTGATAGTTATCTGAGAGAATCCTTACCTCAACAGTGAGGAAGACACTACCCACAGGACCATTGCCTTCATCTACAGTCACTTGATAGTTATCTGAGAATCCTTACCTCAACAGTGAGGAAGACATTACCCACAGGACCACTGCCTTCATCTACAGTCACTTGATAGTTATCTGAGAGAATCCTTACCTCAACAGTGAGGAAGACACTACCCACAGGACCACTGCCTTCATCTACAGTAACTTGATAGTTATCTGAGAGAATCCTTACCTCAACAGCGAGGAAGACACTACCCACAGGACCACTGCCTTCATCTACAGTCACTTGATAGTTATCTGAGAATCCTTACCTCAACAGTAAGGAAGACACTACCCACAGGACCACTGCCTTCATCTACAGTAATTTGATAGTTATCCAATGTAAAGACTGGTAAATTATCGTTGATATCTAGAATATTAATAGTAACTGGTACAGCTGAACTACGAGACGATAAACCACCATCAGCAGCAATAACATAGATCACATGAACATCTTGAGCCTCCCTATCAAGCTCTGTTCCCGTGGTGATAATCCCTTGGTCAATGCTGAAAAACCTACAACAAATATCAATCAAATTGTCAATGATAATACACTTGAGAAATATAAATTATGTCTAAAATTGTTACTATTAAGTTCAGATTAAAGTAATTTGGCTCACCTTTCATCATCTGAAGATTGAAAGGAATAAGTGATCTCACCATTTTGGTTATTGTCCAGGTCTGAGGCCTACAAAAACAGAAAGTTTCTCAATTAGAAATGCAAAAGAGACAGTTTATACATATTCCTTATTCGATAATTATTTTGTTGTCATCCAGTCTAGCTGGCATTGAAAGCTGACCATTTGAGAAGAAGATCAGGTACTGAACAGAAAACACATTCTGTTTGCAGTTTTCTCAATGATCTCAGTGGGCCTTAAATATTATGATATTTGGTGGGCGCTACTTGTAGCTTGAATATCTGGATCCTTATTCTTTTAAAAATACATAACAATATACTCTTTTGCTGTACACAGTGCCTATGATTACCCACAATCCCATGTGGTTGATAGCAACAGATATTGGTTGGCAAAAGTATTTCACCAGCACACAGCAATCTGAGGATATGCTTCAGCCATTCTGATAATGTACAAATTCTCCAAATTAAATAGTTTGTTGTTTTGCTAGGAGTAGTAAGTGTTTTTTGTCAACAGTAAAGTAAACTTAGTTTACCATCAAACTATATATTTCTTGGATAACTGAGGAAATCATGTACACCCCAAAATGAAAGAAGGATAAAATAAAATATAGTAGGTCATGTAATTATAAAGTGTGTTTATTTCTACTTCATCATTTTTGTTTTCATTACAATCACTTACATGTACTGTTCCAACATTTGTTCCATTGATTCCTTCACTGATATTAAATATATACAAACTGGTATCAAACTGTGGTGAATTATCATTTGTATCCTCTATGTAGACTGTTAAATTGACATTGTTACTCTGTAAAAGAAGCAATAAATAAACCATGGCCATTGTATCATTAAATCGATAATGAACATTTTTCTGTTGAAAGGCATCATTATTTGCTAGAAACATCATTGTAAAATGAGTAATTTGTTTATCACCACCAGTCTCTTCCTGGAGCATTGGAAAATCTGAGAGAAAATACTTTTGAAAAACATTTGAAAATGATTTTTTCTTTTCATTAACTTGTGAGCGAGACTTATTTTCTTCTATCAGGTAGGTAAGCATTTTTTTCAGTAATTGTCCCTGTAGGATTTTGATTGAAATTTATGCTGTGTCTTTTTCTCTTTTATATTCACCATCTCAACAACTTGCCGTACAAGTCACACAAGTCATACAAGTCACAAAATGTCTCTGATACAAACAGATTTCTATTAATCAATAAATAACAAAAAACATTAAATTAAGGGAGCAATAGAAAAAAATAGAAAAAACAAAAAAAATACACTTTTCAAAAATCTCCGATTTTGCAACATTAGTTGCATATTGCATTCTGTATTTATCAATGAATTAAATTGGCATGCTTAGTTACTGGCGCAGAATGTCTAAATTTACATTTATTTAATACTAATTTTTCGCCTTTCCCTACTTTAAGTTTAAGAATAAAAAACTATTGTTACCAGTACTGTAGTTTTTGTTCCATCATGTTTAACGTATACTTACATGTATCCCATCATGCACCGTTACAATCATAAAATATGCGTCTGTTACTTCCCTATCCAGCAGGCAATTTGTCTTAACGATGGCACTGTGTGAATAAAATTTGAATCAAAGAAAAAGATTATTCAAGTAGATTACTTGGCACACAGATACAAATGAGCAATTAGTTATGTGGTAATTAAACACTGCTAACGATTTTGATGGTGCTCGTATTACAACAGTAAATGTAAGTGTTACCTTTTGTTTTCAATAATAAATGTATCTGTAGAGTCTGCAATACTGTATTGAAGCATTCCCACAGTATCTTCATCTGTGGCCTGAAAAAAATAAGAAACAAGGATGAACCAAAATACAAATATTGACCTAAAAACAAATAAACAACAAACACTTCAGACAATTACAGAATTCCGATTATTAAAAGGAGTGAGTTAATTTTTCTAGAGTAGTCAAGAAATATTTTGCATTAAGAAGATCAGCTCAGGAGTACCTGTATTTGAATGACTGATGTATCCATGGCAACAGCTTCATTAACATAAGCTACATATGATGAGTCAGCAAATTCTGGCATGACATCATTGATGTCAATAATATCAATGTACACAGTCACAACAGATGATCTTGAGAAAAAAAAAATATGAATTACCATTAGACTATTAAAAGAATATTACAAATTAATTTTTTTAAGGAACGTGGATTAAACTAAAAGTTATAAATGATGTGGATTACAAAGTTTAAATTTATATAAATGATATCACCATTTGACAACTTTTACTGGACAGAATGTTTTGAAATTGTTTCTTTGTTAAAATCATAATGTAAATTCCAGAAAATTCTCAAACAAAACATTTTATGAACAACGTGATTTCAATTTATCATGGGTTAAGGCAGTTTAAAAAATGAAAAAAGAAAATTATACACATTTTACAATAAATTCTTTAGATACAGAATATAAAATTTATCACAATATAAAAATGACATATATTGAATTCTGGTCGAAAGTCAAAAGGAAAAAAAGCAAACTTGGGTATTTTAAGACTGACCACTTCTGGAATGACTTAATTCATGAGTAGAAACAAAGTAGCATATAGTAATCACCTTTGTTGAGTGTCCATAGTTGGATTATCTACAGCCTGTACTGTAATGACATAACTACTGACTAATTCATAGTCTAAATCAGCATTGCTCTGTACTGAGATATCCCCACTGTCACCATCAATAGAAAATCTATCATCACCATGACTACTTGTTGCCAGGATACTGTAAATTATATCAGCATTGGCACCAATGTCCAAGTCATCAGCAAGCACCTGTGAGTGTCAACAAGAATGTTTTAATAGCAAATAACAATATTAACATAATTTAATTTGCACATCTTCTTTTGATGCCATTACATACAATTAATATCCAAGTATATTTTTAGCAAATTTTTCAATTTTTTTCAAATTTTTGAGAAACTTATCTAAAGAGGCATTGTAATAAAATAAGTTACTAGCTTACCTGTAATATAGTAGCATTGCTAAATGTATTCTCTGTCACATTTCCATAATACACAGACTTTTCAAACTTTGGAGAATTATCATTCTCGTCTAAGATTGCCACAGTTACAGTAGATGTTGCAATGTATACACCATCAGTTGCTAAGACAACCAAAGTATGCCTATCCAGCTCTTCCCTGTCTAGGATACCAGTACCAGACACAGTGATCAAGCCTGTGTTTGAGTCCATGCTGAAGGCATCTGAGAAATTAATCAAAGATATCATAATAAAGTTTTTAACGTTATATTAGTTTCTTGTAAATTAAATACTCTTGGTACAACAAAACAATTCCTTTTATTTTTCACCCAGCCAAACAACGAGCGCAGTGCGCATTGACGTCATTAGAAAACATTCCTGTGTAATTCCATGGCCAATACAAAAAACCTTAATAAATATTAATAACAAGCAGCCTATCGGCTGAGATAGCTCCACTGACAGCAATGCACATTTCAATTAAAGAACTGAAGACATCATTAGAAAATGAACAATATGTATAGTATCAAAGCAATCGGACTTACAGTTTTTAACAAGAAGTCGAAAATATCACTTTTTATCAAAAATTACAAAAATATTCACCAAAATTAGAGAATTGAAGATATCATCACAAAATGAACAAATCTGAGAGAGGTCGACATGTAGTACCTATATATGTAATATCAAAGCAATCACACTTACAGTTTTTAACAAGAAGTCGAAAATATCACTTTTTACCAAAAATTACAAAAATATTTACCAAAATTAGAGAATTGAAGATATTATCACGAAATGAACAAATCTGAGAAAGGTCTACATGTAGTATCTACATATGTAATATCAAAGCAATTGAACCTTTGGTTTTTAACAAGAAGTCGAAAATATCACTTTTTACCAAAAATGACAAAAATATTCACCAAAATTAGATAATTGAAGATATCATCACAAAATGAACAAATCTGAGAAAGGTCTACATGTAGTATCTATATATGTAATATCAAAGCAATTGAACTATTGGTTTTTAACAAGAAGTCAAAAATATCACTTTTTACCAAAAATTACAAAAATATTCACCAAAATTAGAGAATTGAAGATATCATCACAAAATGAACAAATCTGAGAGAGGTCCACATGTAGTACCTATATATGTAATATCAAAGCAATTGCATTTGCGGTTTTTAACAAGAAGTCGGAAATATCACTTTTAACCAAAAATGACAAAAATATTCACCAAAATTAGAGAATTGAAGATATCAACATGAAATGAACAAACCTAAGAGAGGTCTACCCAAGGTACATATACACCAAGTATCAAAGCATTCAGGCTTGTAGTTTTCAAGAAGAAGTCGAAAAAGTAAAACATTGACACGGACGACGACGGACAATCACTCATATGATAAGCTCCGCTCGACAAAGTCGACAGTGGAGCTAAAGATGAAGGAAATGGGTTTATTGCGCTGAGAGTATAAATGTTCACTCTAGGCAGAACTTTATATTCACATCAATAATAAATAAATCAACATTTAACTTTTTTTTATACTTTTAAAATAGTGTATTATGTATTATCAGACGTTAAATTATAGTGTAACAATCTTTATATTTTAATATTAAATTCTTACTATTGACTGTATCATTCAGAGAGTACGATAAGTTATCGCCATCAGGGTCCAAGGCTTCAATATAACCTACTGAGATGCCAGGACGTGAATTCTAAAAATAAAATCATAACAATCTGAGTATAAGGAATATGAAATAAAAACTCAAATACATGTTTGACAGAATATTTGACAAATTTGGAGTGAAAAAATGGAAAAGAGTAGCAATTGATCTAGGAAGAAGCAGTTAGGAGAAAGAGGGAGAAAGAAATAGGTGGGAAGTGGCAATCGGTCGGGGAAGAAGCAACAATGGGTTGGGAAAAAAACGGCAATGGGTCAGGGAAGAAGCGGCAATCGGTCGGGAAAGAAGTGGCAATCGGTCGGGAAAGAAGCGGCAATCGGTCGAGGAAGAACCAGCAATCGGTCGGAAAAGAAGTGGCAATAAGATGCAGGAAGGATCAGAATGGTTATGGGAAGGAAGAACAATCTGTCCACGAAGGAGCAACAATCGTTGCCAAAGGTTTGGCGATCATTGCATGAAAGTGTAAAAGAAGAAAAACAAAACAATCAATACAAAAAAGAATAGCAACTGATGTAGGAAGCTGTACACGTATAATGAGACAGCATGTTGAACATTGCAAGCATGACTTCAGAGTTATTACTTGAATTACATACTCTTAAAAACTTAGTGAGATGTTCTTACCTCATATACAGTGTAGTTGTATTCTGGTGTAACAAAAACTGGAGGTGCATCATTTATATTCTGCACTGAGATAGTGACAGTAGTTGTACTGTAAAAGTGAACCACAAACAGAAATTTGTAAAGTTTGTTAAACAACTTAGCATTAGTGACTGTACCTATTGGGTACTCCATCAATTCATCATCAATCTACTCCATCAAACATCCTGCATTCTAGTTTTCATGCAACATGCGCATCAAACTATCCAAGCAAATAAAAAAATCAACCAACCAAGTAACTAATCAATTCAACAACAAACAAATCAATCAATCATGCAATCTGTTAACAATCTAACAATTAGGCAACTGAAACAAATCAATCAACCATACATCCATCAAGCCAACAGTTCTTTTGACTATCCTCCTACAACTTCAGTCCTCTACTCCATCCAAAACTGCATCCACTTAATAGTTACAAATGCACTTAACATACAATGCAATACCATCCAAGTCAAAACTGAGCTTTCATCTGAAAATAAAAGTTCTCTTACCCTGTACGTGGCAGGGCATCTTCCGCACTTATTAAATAAATAAATTCTTCATCCCCATTTTCATAATCCAAAGATTGATTCACCGATATTTTTCCGGTGGTTTCATTAATTTGAAAAGTACCGTCTCCATCTATTATTGTGTATCTCACAACATCACCATTTGTACCTTCATCTTTATCTGTTGCAGTTACCATGCCAACAAATGTTGTGATATCAGCATCCTCATCAATGGGAAAACTATAGGAGCCTATTGTAGAAACAAAAACTGCATTTGACGGCCAAAATGAAACAAAAAATTAGCAATATAAAAAGCAGCAATGGCAGTTGAATGATGAGAGACATGAGCATAACACAAGTCTTGAATGAGAAATATTTGCATATTTATACAAAATGTTTTATTTTGAGACATATATTCCCTCCAACTGCAATAAGCTACATTTTTCTTCGCACATTTTTGTTTCCCTCTAAATTCACTGAAATGTGAATCTACACTAAAAAGCAGCTAAATTTCACAATGCAAAAGCAGATACTTATGTGCCCTTCAACACATGTGCAGAAAACCCAAACATGCCCCTTGCACCATTACACCATATGCTCACACACTAAAGTTAAAACCTCTTTACCTTGGCCAACACTTCAGTACCAAATTTGTCCCAATTTTTGTGACTTTTTGCCCTAAATAATTATGTATATGTCCAATTTTAAGAACAGCCTAGCTGTCTGCTGGGACAACAAACTTGGCAATGTTGAAAAGTTTATTTTCTTTCAAATATATCACCCGTTAAAAACCAAACTACACTACAAAACTTTATTAGTATTGAATAACCAATTAAGCAATACCAAATATGGTGCATTTTAACTTATTTATGACGACTTGTAAACATTATATTCATATAAGTCATGAATATTTATGAAGCATGTGATAGTATGATCATATATGGTCAAATACCTTATGAATATCACCATATAAGGTAGCATGTCTGCTGTGAATATTCATATGACCTTATATGGTTAAATTTGCAATGAGCATATCCATATAAGGGAATATATATCCAATGAAGAAAAACAACATCAACAAACGCACGAACAAAAACATGGAAAAACATGAAATGGTTAGTACAAAGTGATCTGTAAGTGAAATGTCAAAGTAAGATGAAATGGTGACTTTTCTTGCACTATAAAACATTGGATTCTACTGTCAAATCCAAAATGGCTAATACTGTAAAATGACTAATTTTCACTGGGTTTAAATTTCACTGATTTACCATTTCAGGCATATTCAGTGGGTTTTAAATTCACGGTTTCGTCATTAAGATAATGTGTTTTATGCTAAATTTTACATATTGACGGTGTTTTAATTTAGCGCATTTTTCCAGTCAGCGAAATAAGCTAAATTAAAACCCAGTGAATAATTACCCCCTTTACAGTAACCTTACCACTCAATGAAATAATGCATGATATTAAATGGTTGACAGGTAATTGTGTTCTGTGTACACAAAGTTTGCATATAAATTTTGTTTATTATTCATTATCATTGTTGTTATATCTATCCCTACTGTGGAGGTCTTAACTTAAATTGGTAGAACATCAAAATAGAAGTGGGAGAATCATAGGAATTGGAGAGCATCGGGTTTCTTTTTTGTATTTTTTTGAACATATTTTAAAATTAGTGAATAGGGTTTCCTGGTTAACAATCAAACTCACAATTCAAGTTCCCATACAAACCACACAATATGGCCAATGAAGAAAAATCAAATTCTAGAAAAGTATTCGGAAGAAGCAGCTCACCAAACACAAATTGTAAAGTTGCATGGTAATATACTTGGTACAAGATTTGGTGGAGTAAATAATCAACAAACAAATAAACAATCAAGGCATGTATCCTCAACTAACGGAATCATGGATAACAGTAAGACTTGTGTACTGTAAACTGTTTTGATTTCCTATGAATTTCTTGAAATTTTGTAGCAGTGAAAATTTCACCTTTTGATCCACAATCACAAAATTGAACCCATGATTTTTACCATTTTTTATTTCTAAGGATGGTGATCAAGAGCATAATATTATAGTTGGTTCTAAATAAAAAAGAAATTTTAGAAATTTGCAAAGCGCTGCACCAAAATTAAAGTCGATGCAAAGCTATTTACAAGACTGTGTCTGATTGGCTAACCTAACAAATAATCAGACCAATCAGAGAGCAGCATGTTTGTTGAAAGATTTGTTTGGCAAATCAAATTCTGCCTTGCCTATATATGCTTGAACTCAACTGCCAAATTATGGTGTGATAAAAGAGAATCAAGGGTCAAAACAGCGAGTCACAATAGCTTTTGTAAAAAATATAGTACATGGATCAAAACATCCCATCAAAATACATGTAGATACATTTTTGTAACATTTCTAGAAACAATTTACAGTACAGTCATCAAGAAAATGAATAAAATTCACATCTTATAAATGACATGATTGAAATGACATCTCTCATTTAGCATTACCAATCATGTGACACATCCTAACAAAATTAACCAGTGACAACTAGCAACTACATGACCAGAAAACAATATATAATTACATAAACTACTGAATGATGTAATTAAGTGCAATTAGTATGCAAAGTGTTCTCTGCTATTGATAGTAAATTAAAAAGAAAAGTATTTGCCACTATACTTGTTTATAATAGAATTTTTTATTTATATAAAGTATTAACGTGAATTATGTGTAATGTTAGTGGTTAAGATGAAAACTACAGTACCACATTACGATTATGGGAAATTTCAGAAACCCACCTTTAAATTTTTTCCCTGTTTCGTCACTGTTTGGTCAAAGATTGCAGCAAAAACTTGCAAAATGTAGTAGAATGGAGTATATATTTGCATTGATATGTAATATATACTAGTTATAATAATAATGCAGATATTTATACAGCACCCTAATTCTTGATGGCGTCACGCTCAACAGCACTGCATATCATTACCCAGGTTAGTTGATTAACAGGAATTTTAAAAGAATTGACTGTAAACTAATAGACCAGTTAATTGGGGGGAGGGCATTTTAAGGTACTATGTGTAAATGTGTGTATAATTGGTACATTCAGTCAGTGTTTGACTCGTATCATAAATTCAGTTACATACATACAACCATTGTTTACTTTCACCTGATAAAAATAATCCAGAACATGTACATGTTTTTATGATGTAACACATTATGCAAATTAAGAAATTATTATGTAAGAATATAACCCATATATAAGATTAAACAAGATTAGAACAAATCGGTATCCCAAATCCCAATGAAATTAAAATAAAATCAGTACCTTATCCTGAGAAGAAAAAAAAGCAAATGATAAGATAGGATTAAATAAAACTGAAAATGAAAGGCATAAAAAAAAATGTGAAATACAACAAATAGAACATACAAGATTATACCTGATAATGTAAAGTAACAATATGCCATACCTGTTGTTAAATTGGGCTTTTTAAAAAAAAAAATGCTTTTTTGAAAGCCTCGCAGTAAAAGGGATATGAGATTCAGGGCTAATTGCCCTTGACAGAATCAGCGGAGGCGAGGGGACGCGAGGGGGGGGGGAAGGGAGAGGGATGGGGGTTTACATGTATGTAGGTTGCAAGATCCCATGTACTGTTGGAAAAGTTGTTAATGGGATAAAACATGCTGTTAGGGATTGCACAGTTAGTGATCTGTGGATATTATCAGGATGGTGCACCTTTTATAAATATAACATTCTGTGCTCTTACAATTATGCACTTACCTTCTGAAAACTGCGGGTCATTATCGTTGATGTCTATAACTGTAATCAAGACTGTTGCTGTGTCATTATTAGTTGTACTGTCTCTGTCAGTCACTGACACCTGTTGATGAAGAATTTAACATTGATAATGGTTGTTAACACCAAGCAGAACTGCAAATAGAAACTGTTTTAATCGCCATCAGTAATGATCCTTCCTCACTGATATCATACACAAAACAAAGTTGGATGGATACCATGAAAGCAAATTATCAGATTTACTGAACTTTTACACTACGGATTTCGTATATGCTCTTGTTCACAAAAACTCAGATAACAAAAATATATGTTCACCAAACTACTTTTCGTACAAAGAACAGATTAATAATCTATGAAAATTGTATTTTTTTTTGGGCCATTTATCATTGGTGAAAAGTTCCCAAGATATCTCAAAGTTTTGTTTGGTTACAAGATGGGTACTTACGGTTGTCAAAAATTATTATTCTGATCATTATTATTCAGCAGGTGCTAAAAACCTCCAACAACAAATATCATGTAAATACTAAATTCAATGTTATGAAAGATTCAAACATTTCACAAGAAAATAGGAAAAAAAAAAAGAATTACCGTTAGATTATAAAACGTATTATTATTTGGTGAATCACTATCAATATCACCAATCACTATGATATCTCCTTGAGTTGGATGTATGGAGAATTTTCCCTCCTCGTCTCCTCCACTTATCCAGTACACAAAATCTGATGGTCGACTGACAAAATCTAAATCTGTTGCTGTAATTTGGAATATACTGCTCTGTGATGGCAATTGTTCCAATATCGTTACTGAATAAGTATTGTTGGCAAATGCAGGTGCTTCATCATTGATGTCCTACAGTATAAACAAACAAAACAATAACTTATTTTTGTACATACATTATATTGATTATATTTCTAGGATTATTTAATGCTTCAATAAATGACACAAGACACAAGGTTTTGGCAAAAGTGGAAGGGGAGCGAATTGTGGATGCAGGCGTCGCAGCGAACAGCGCCATGATGCGACTTGCCTGTGAATTGCATCATGACGCCGAGCGCGTGGTACCTGGTCGCATCCTTCCACCAGCAGAGACTGTACAGGCGGGCGTCATGGCTGGCGTCCCCCTGGCGAGGGCTTGCAGATAAACTCACAACCCCAGGGGGATGGACAGCGTGGGTACCCATGTAAAGTCTGCTTGGTCTGTGGTGGAAACCCCCTTACCTGTTTATTGCTAAGGTTGTTCATGAGCAGATAAACATGAGTTACACTTGAGTGAGATCGATAATGGTATAGAAAGCGGTTATATAGAGACCTTTGCATGAATGGGTGGGTGGGAGGTTTGCTGAGACGATGTGTATCGTACGGTGCAGCAAAACGAACTGATGCTAGAAGAGGATGCGAGCACAGATAAGCGAATGAACAGTCTGGTGTTAATTAATGTAAATCCGACTGAAGGACGAAATGTGAGCAAATATTGCATGAAGTACAATGTGGCATGGGAGGTGTCAAAATATGAAAGGGGGACGCCAGCTTGGTCAATGCATGTCATAATTGAGCATTAACACAGATTATAAATTAATTTCATAATCATACTATAAATTATCTACAAAACTGCAACATGTAAGTATACTTCAAAGAATACAAATAGAAATGTCTACACTATGCAAACACATTAATGGTTTTACAAAAATGTATTAATCAGTACAAGTATAATAACTCCAAAGTAGGCTTAACAAATACTTCAACACAGAAATGTTTATTACGTCACAGCTAAATGCATTTCAGTATACCGCAACACTATTTATAATAATATGAAGTACCGTTAAAGTCCTAATATAAACCGCATACGTAATAGTAACCGCACCCCCAATTCCGGCTTCGGGGTTAAAGAGTTCTTAACAAAAATTGAAAACTTGAAAAGTACCTATTACTAACCGCACCCCCAATTCAACAAGACCGTGACTGACTTCATTGTTTCAACCAGCTGTTCCAAAACGGCATTGTTCCTAATCCTATTCTTTGTTTCGACAACATGCCTAAAAATATTCACACCTATTTATTGTTCAGCGGTGATAAGATGTCAGACAGGCAATGAAACTGCTTTTGTTCTGGCGACCTCTGTCAATACTCTTTCTGAATACGTCTGTGTTTCGTAAGTTTTAGACAATGAGCTTTTATCACCGTAAAAGTGTTAAACTGAGCATTGAAGAATAATTTATTTTTCGAAAACAAATAATTTCTTGATTTAAAAAAAAAATCATGCCGTTTTCCCATGGAAATCAAAGGCAAAAGATCGCACTACATTATCGGTAAATCTCTTCCGTGTTGCGTTCACCATGAGGTCGCTGAACTGTCATTAACATATTTAAATGAGCTATGTAATTTAGACACGTGGGCACCATCCAGCATTTTGATTGGTTAATTAGCGACTTGACCTATCCGGTCAATAATACGTCAGGTGAGCATTCAAGAGCATGGCGGATATCGTATCGGCTGTTTACATGTGACTGAAATCATTCGCTTACGGGGAAACTAAGTTGAATTTTACTTGCATTTTATAACAATTCAACGAATTTATTTTTCGTGCGTTATTGTAATCACTACTAAATAATAATCACCAATATCAACAACTTCGAAAACAAGTAAGTTATTCACTTGTGACCAGCAGCATGGCCGGATCGAGCTACCGTTATGTGATCATTTGCTACTAAGCAGTGCATTCGTATTTTTATTTGAAACTTCTGTTAGAATATACTTTTTGTTGCCAAGAAAATTAAAAAAAATAAATGCATATTACATTAAAAATACTGAGTATTTTTTGTATCATGTAG
Source organism: Saccoglossus kowalevskii (assembly GCF_978046115.1). NCBI lineage: Eukaryota > Metazoa > Hemichordata > Enteropneusta > Harrimaniidae > Saccoglossus > Saccoglossus kowalevskii. The sequence continues at coordinate 26,240,741 of NC_140659.1, forward strand.
AATTTTTTTTTGATTGACTGTAATTTTTCAACATTTCGTAACGCCTATTTTAGAACCAAAATAAGGCCTTTCACTCTTCCCCGACGCCTATTCAAGAGATTGTACGGTGTATTGTTTGTTTTGTGCATGTGTTGTGGACAAAAAATGACCACGCCCATTTAGTGATTGCAATATGTACGTAATAGAAACCGCACCCCGAACTTGAGCTTTTGATCCCAATTTTTAAATTGATACATTGTAATATAAACCGCGGTTTATAATAGGACTTTAACGGTACACTTTATGTATACTTCAGCACAACAGAAATGATTTGATAATGGATAATAATTAGTTTGCAATTCAAGTATACAACACAGAGACATTAAGAATGTACACAAAATAAGCAGCTGCAAACCAGGTAGAAAAAATCTGAATATTCGGTTTCCTCTTTTTTTTCACTCACCTGTATATTGACTGTAACATTGACTGTATTATTCATAACTTGGTTACCAACATATGGCTCTGTATTATAGACTGTGATTTCTATTATAAACTGTGATTGCTCAGTTTCAACATCAATAGCTGAAATTACACTAAGACCCCCAGTGGAATTGTCAATATCAAAATGATTTCCATGGTTACCACTGTTTATATAATACATCACATCATCATTTGGACTGAGATCAGCATCAGTTGCCTGGAAAATGAAAAATCAATTAAACATTAAAACAAATCTAGCCACATTTGTTCTTCTGGACCAATAGTCAGAGAGAATCCTTTCCTCAACAGTGATGAAGACACTACCCACAGGACCACTGTCTTCATCTACAGTCACTTGATAGTTATCTGAGAGAATCCTTACCTCAACAGTGAGGAAGACACTACCCACAGGACCACTGCCTTCATCTACAGTCACTTGATAGTTATCTGAGAATCCTTACCTCAACAGTGAGGAAGACACTACCCACAGGACCACTGCCTTCATCTACAGTCACTTGATAGTTATCTGAGAAAATCCTTACCTCAACAGTGATGAAGACACTACCCACAGGACCACTGCCTTCATCTACAGTCACTTGATAGTTATCTGAGAGAATCCTTACCTCAACAGTGAGGAAGACACTACCCACAGGACCACTGCCTTCATCTACAGTCACTTGATAGTTATCTGAGAATCCTTACCTCAACAGTGAGGAAGACACTACCCACAGGACCATTGCCTTCATCTACAGTCACTTGATAGTTATCTGAGAGAATCCTTACCTCAACAGTGAGGAAGACACTACCCACAGGACCACTGCCTTCATCTACAGTCACTTGATAGTTATCTGAGAGAATCCTTACCTCAACAGTGAGGAAGACACTACCCACAGGACCACTGCCTTCATCTACAGTCACTTGATAGTTATCTGAGAGAATCCTTACCTCAACAGTGAGGAAGACACTACCCACAGGACCACTGCCTTCATCTACAGTCACTTGATAGTTATCTGAGAATCCTTACCTCAACAGTGAGGAAGACACTACCCACAGGACCACTGCCTTCATCTACAGTCACTTGATAGTTATCTGAGAAAATCCTTACCTCAACAGTGATGAAGACACTACCCACAGGACCACTGCCTTCATCTACAGTCACTTGATAGTTATCTGAGAGAATCCTTACCTCAACAGTGAGGAAGACACTACCCACAGGACCACTGTCTTCATCTAGTCACTTGATAGTTATCTGAGAGAATCCTTACCTCAACAGTGAGGAAGACACTACCCACAGGACCACTGTCTTCATCTACAGTCACTTGATAGTTATCTGAGAATCCTTACCTCAACAGTGGGGAAGACACTACCCACAGGACCACTGCCTTCATCTACAGTCACTTGATAGTTATCTGAGAATCCTTAACTCAACAGTGGGGAAGACACTACCCACAGGACCATTGCCTTCATCTACAGTTACTTAATAGTTATCTGAGAATCCTTACCTCAACAGTGAGGAAGACACTACCCACAGGACCACTGCCTTCATCTACAGTTACTTAATAGTTATCTGAGAATCCTTACCTCAACAGTGAGGAAGACACTACCCACAGGACCACTGTCTTCATCTACAGTCACTTGATAGTTATCTGAGAATCCTTACCTCAACAGTGGGGAAGACACTACCCACAGGACCATTGCCTTCATCTACAGTCACTTGATAGTTATCTGAGAATCCTTACCTCAACAGTGAGGAAGACACTACCCACAGGACCACTGCCTTCATCTACAGTCACTTGATAGTTATCTGAGAATCCTTACCTCAACAGTGGGGAAGACACTACCCACAGGACCACTGTCTTCATCTACAGTCACTTGATAGTTATCTGAGAGAATCCTTACCTCAACAGTGAGGAAGACACTACCCACAGGACCACTGTCTTCATCTAGTCACTTGATAGTTATCTGAGAGAATCCTTACCTCAACAGTGAGGAAGACACTACCCACAGGACCATTGCCTTCATCTACAGTCACTTGATAGTTATCTCAGAAAATCCTTACCTCAACAGTGGGGAAGACACTACCCACAGGACCACTGTCTTCATCTACAGTCACTTGATAGTTATCTGAGAGAATCCTTACCTCAACAGTGAGGAAGACACTACCCACAGGACCACTGTCTTCATCTAGTCACTTGATAGTTATCTGAGAAAATCCTTACCTCAACAGTGAGGAAGACACTACCAACAGGACCACTGCCTTCATCTACAGTCACTTGATAGTTATCTGAGAGAATCCTTACCTCAACAGTGAGGAAGACACTACCCACAGGACCACTGCCTTCATCTACAGTCACTTGATAGTTATCTGAGAATCCTTACCTCAACAGTGAGGAAGACACTACCCACAGGACCACTGCCTTCATCTACAGTCACTTGATAGTTATCTGAGAGAATCCTTACCTCAACAGTGAGGAAGACACTACCAACAGGACCACTGCCTTCATCTACAGTCACTTGATAGTTATCTGAGAATCCTTACCTCAACAGTGAGGAAGACACTACCCACAGGACCACTGCCTTCATCTACAGTCACTTGATAGTTATCTGAGAGAATCCTTACCTCAACAGTGAGGAAGACACTACCCACAGGACCATTGCCTTCATCTACAGTCACTTGATAGTTATCTGAGAATCCTTACCTCAACAGTGAGGAAGACACTACCCACAGGACCATTGCCTTCATCTACAGTCACTTGATAGTTATGAGAATCCTTACCTCAACAGTGAGGAAGACACTACGCACAGGATCACTGCCTTCATCTACAGTCACTTGATAGTTATCTGAGAATCCTTACCTCAACAGTGAGGAAGACACTACCCACAGGACCACTGTCTTCATCTACAGTCACTTGATAGTTATCTGAGAATCCTTACCTCAACAGTGAGGAAGACACTACCCACAGGACCATTGCCTTCATCTACAGTCACTTGATAGTTATCTGAGAGAATCCTTACCTCAACAGTGAGGAAGACACTACCAACAGGACCACTGCCTTCATCTACAGTCACTTGATAGTTATCTGAGAGAATCCTTACCTCAACAGTGAGGAAGACACTACCCACAGGACCACTGCCTTCATCTACAGTCACTTGATAGTTATCTGAGAATCTTTACCTCAACAGTGAGGAAGACACTACCCACAGGACCACTGCCTTCATCTACAGTCACTTGATAGTTATCTGAGAATCCTTACTTCAACAGTGGGGAAGACACTACCCACAGGACCACTGCCTTCATCTACAGTCACTTGATAGTTATCTGAGAATCCTTACCTCAACAGTGAGAAAGACACTACCCACAGGACCACTGCCTTCATCTACAGTAACTTGATAGTTATCCAATGTAAAGACTGGTAAATTATCGTTGATATCAAGAATATTAATAGTAACTGGTACAGCTGAACTACGAGATGATAAACCACCATCAGCAGCAACAACATAGATCACATGAACATCTTGAGCCTCTCTATCAAGCTCTGTTGCCGTGGTGATAGCACCATTATTGTCAATGACAAATAAACTATACAAGAGACAAAAAGACAATTAATTCAACATTCATCGCTGAATTTTAAAATGTTTAGGCTGAAGAGAAATTTGGGTGATTTTGCTCATACTTTCAAAAAAGACACAGAAAGTGACAAATAAATGAGATCATTAGGTACTTTTTGTAGAAACAGTATACAGAACCTTGTGAGAAAGACAAATTTGTCATATTGTAAACAAAACAATTCCAAATATATTGTTACACATTTTTACATAACTGTCATTCAATTTTACCAAGTTTTTAATTGCGCAATATTATACCTCAATCATATTCAGAGGGAATTTCTCTCCAACAATGTTAAATATTAATTGTTACTCACCCATTTGTGGAATATGGGGGAAGGAATTCAAAGGAAATATCTGCATTTATACCCTCATCAATATCAGATGCCTAGAACATAAGAATTTAAAATTATTGCAACAACTTGTTGATCAAAGGTCAAACAGCAAGGTCAACAGGTCAAACAGCAAGGTCAACAGGTCAAACAACAAGGTCAACAGGTCGAACAGCAAGGTCAACAGGTCGAACAGCAAAGTCAACAGGTCGAACAGCAAGGTCAACAGATCGAACAGCAGGGTCAACAGATCGAACAGCAGGGTCAACAGATCGAACAGCAGGGTCAACAGGTCGAACAGAAAGGTCAAACAGCAGGGTCAACATGTCGACCAGAAAGGTCAATAGCTCAAACAGCGAGGTCAATGACACAAATGGCAAGGTCGGTGGGTCAAAAATCTGGGTAAAGGTCAATAGTCAAATATTGAATAGTAGAAATATGGCTGACATTATATTCTTGAAGTCTAACTGATAACATTCTGAAATTGCTTCAACTTACATAAACACTTCCGATCAGCTGATTATCTAATCCTTCCACTACGTCAAATGCATACTCTGTAGCATTGAATTCAGGAGCATTGTCATTAGCGTCTGTAACCGTGATCGTCAGTTCTGTTGTGTCAACCTGAAAAATAGAAATATGGTTCTAATTTTACCTGGGTATTCGGTACAATTTAATGTCTTATAACCTAACGGCAAACAAAATAAATAATTTATTTCTCGTCATCTGGTCAACGTGCCTGGCAGTTCAAAAGAGGGCTACAGACTCACAATATCTTTCTGGCCAAATACCGTAAAAATTAATGCATCATTGCAATACTTTTTTTAACATCATTGGACCATACAAATTTTAGCCAAAATATCATAACTGGCATTCATAATTTCGCAGTATTTACGTAACTTTCAGTTTTACATATCTTATACAGAGTACAAATTCATTAAATTTACTTGTTCATCAATCTATTGTGTAATTTGTAATTTATTCATTTTAATATATCCATAAATGGTTTTTCATTCAAAGCAGGCCACAGGGCAAAATGTTTTATGTTGCTATTTTGGACAATAATCTCTAATTAAAATATTATTACAAGCAGAAAAAATGTCTATAATAATATTATGAGAATACTGCAAAATTTGTATTAAGGCAGTACAGGATTGCATTAATCTAAGCTATTTCTCAGTCGATACAATCATTGTTTATATAATTTAACACTTTATAAGAAAGTAATCTACCTGAAAAATCAAACAATTTAAATATGAATTTCTGTTTTTTTGAGAGAGAACTATCAAATGTGTACATTATTGAGTGTGTAAATACCCAAAAAATATTTTGCTGATGTTTTGACATCATTACAACACTGTGACTTTTGTTTGTCATGTTTTTACGTTAGATTTCACACAGTGAAATGAAAATGGTCTATTGTATTTACGCTCGTTCAAATTTTCTGAAAACCTGGGGAATATTCAAAAGAGCAAAATCAAACAATTTTAACAACATTTGATCAATATTAATACACAACTATGTTGACCTAAAGAGGGCGCTATAACTTAGGTGCAGACAACAGATCGTTCATTGTTTTCTATGTGCATGTCTAATAAGGTTAAACAGCACTGTTTGTTTTGAATGTTTTTTTGATTTTTGTCATGCTTGTTGTCATGCACTGTCTCCAGAAATTGAGCATGGGAGATTGATTTTCTGCATAGTTGTCTATCAATATCATCAGCATATCAAAGTTGCTCAATTTCCGGAGACAGCGCCCTCTATGATTATACAAGTATGCCAAAATTTGACATAAATCATGAAGTTTTGAGAACAGATTCCTCCGTTTTGAAGGTGAATTCAAATATCGACAAAGATGTTAACATAATGCATTGTTGTTATTATCAATCCTGAGAAAGAGAAAATAAATTCTTACCAAATTACCATCAGTAGCAGTCAAAGTTACTGTGTAAATATCTTGAGTTTCTCTGTCCAAATTTGCTGCAGTTAAAATGATTCCACTATGAAATAAAAACAAAAATATAACATTTATATTTTAATTTTTAAATTCACAACTTATTATTTACAGTTTTAAAAAAGTTGATAAATAAACATATACAATGTATACATATATTTTTTTTAAATAAGAAGTGACAAATGCATTAAAAAAATATATTGTACTCGTGCAAGTTGCTGTAAGTTCATGAAAGACAAACTAATGAATTTTGCGAGTCAACAGAAATCATCTAATTTTTGCAGCAGTAAAACTTTTTCTGCAGTTCTGCAGTTCTAACTTTTACAAAATGTTGTCTTCATGAATGCCAACAAATCCTGAAAACGCAAGTATTCCTAGCAGTGAAAATTGAATAGTTTAGAGTAGAACTAGCCATGAATCCAGTCATTCAGAGTTCCCTTCCTAATGCACTCAAGAATGGCCTGGTGAATCGCTATGTGAAAATGTAGGCTACACAAGGTTCTGTGTTATCACTGATTGGCTGTCTCCAAGACTTCAGTACATTACCATGGGAATTTGTATGTGCAGATTGACCCATACCTAAGGCCCACCCAGAGACTTCCAGGCTGATGCACTCTCATTTTTCTGATATTTTTCAAAGTTTCACAACAATAGATGGCATAAAGTCCACAGTATACAAGATGTTTTATTTTAACCACTAACATTGATTGTTAATTGCGCTAAATTAAAACACAGCGACGCAAAGGATAAAACTTACTTGCTTGAAACAGAAAAATTCTGATTATCACTTATCCCATATGTTAGTGCGCCCTCAGAGTCAACATCAAAAGCCTAAGGAATAAATTAAATAAAGAATTGAATAAAATTGATAAATAAATTGCTAAAGTGAAATTGAATAGAGACACAGTTGAAAGTACATCTAATTTTGTTTGTTTGTTTGTTTGTTTTATCCTGAAATTATGTGACAGCTCAGAAACATGAAAACCAATCAAGTGAATCAAGTTAGACCACACATTCCGCTCTATGTACAGGGTACCTACGCAAAAATATAACCTGAAACTCTGCAATTTACAATAAGTTTCAACTGCTCATACCTGTATTTGTATTATCGATGAATTTATCACAACCGCTTCACTGACTGAAGCAGTGTAACTTTCGAATTGGAACTCGGGAGGTTCGTCATCTACATCCAATACGTTAATGAGAACATTGGTAATACCGGATCTAGAAAATAATTGAAATAGCAGTGTCAGATTTTTTCATAATACTTCAAATCAAATTAACAATTTAATGCATTTACAAGTTGTGACAGAAAAGGGTGTGTATAGATATATTGACACCCAGGATTACCCAGTACTGAGTAATAACCTAAATTAACAGAAACCATAAGTTCATCTTCAATAGTAATGCAAATAAACAACAATTGCATTTGGCTGTATACTAAATAATTTAAATATAACTTATTTTGATCATAGAAAAATCTCTGTAATTTTCCTCAGTGTATGCACAAGTAATGGAGAAAATATGGTAGATTGACAAGTTCAATAACAATGGTGAAGTGCAAGCTACAACACCTCACTTAGAATAAACTCATGAGTTTAGTCCAAACATTCAATGTCAATATTTTTTTTTGTGTTCAAACTTAAGTAAGATTTAGGCTTGTCACCTATTTATCATGGCTACACCACCAGTGATTGTTAGACCAGTGCGGAATACGAGTAAAAATTGATCTGTGATTCAAACATTCTCTAAAAATTACTGAGCACTTCAATAGTCAGAATACATAATTATTGCAAAATTGGCCATCAGATACATGTAATCCCTTTGACAAATATTGGTATGACATATGCACTACTATGTCTGCCTATATCTAAGCTGTCAGATAATGTATGTAATATGTTATAGCACACTCAATAACTTTTAGAGAATGTTTGAATCACAGATCAATTTTTAACTTGCTTGTTGCTACCTTCAATTCATTATTGTTATAAAAAACTATTATTGATCAAGTAAAACCATGACAACGAAGAAAAGAAATACTGTCTACCTTGGTGAGTCACCTTTATCAGTTGCTACCACCGATATTACATAGCTGTTTACTTTATCTGCGTCTAACTCGGTTGTATCGTTGACATAGATTATGCCCGTACTGGCATCAATACCAAATATGGTATCACCGTCATTGCTAACTGACAGTATACTGTAGATTATAGCGCTATTATCAACACCAATGTCAGCGTCTGATGCAGATATCTAGAAGTGAAAGTCAAATACGGTTGTATTATTTTTATGCAAAATATAGCATCTAAGATAAGCTCTGTTGTTGTATGATGTTAAAGAGCAGTTTACGGTCCTTTGCTGCAACATGGATGGTAATTTTTTTTTATATTTATTCAACAACAACCAGAATAATGTTCATTATTGTATACTCTAAGCCAATCATATTGAGGGCATCAAACTATTTTTCGAGAAATTATAATTTTGGGGACAACCATGGCGACTATTTTGTCAGAATTGATATATGGTACCTTTTTGTCATCAACTATAAGGTGAAAACATTGCATACATCATAGGTTAGTATGTGTTATATAACATGACTGATAAGCTCTTTTTGTTATTTTGAATTATTTTTTAAGTCTTGATCTTACAGCAAGTCTCAGAAGTATTGGGGCAACCAATTTGCAAACTCGCTAGCAAATTGGCTAACTGCTTAGGATGGTACCAGCGAGATTTGAAAGCCAATCGTTTAGACAAAACCCAAACAGATAGCCAATTATGAAAGACGCAAATTGAAAGTCTGCTACAAAAAACTTTTGTACTTGAATATCTCTTTTTTTTATATGTCTGAGGGTAACATGGTGTTAGGATACTATTATTTCATCCAAATTGATCATCATAAAAGTACATTATAAAGCGTAGAAATACCAAACAAATAGTTTTGCATTTTTCCAATCACATGTGATGTTTTGACACCATTATAATGCTATAATCTTTGTTTGTCCTGTTTTTACATTTCATTGTAATCATAACGTGGAATCTCACAGTGAACAACAAATGGTCTATTCTCAACAACTTTGAGAAAGTATCAATTTCTGGCTTCCAAGAATGTCTGCAAACTATCCATCCATAATATTCCCCAAAACAAAGTAATACACACACAAACTGTTTGATCAAATACTTACTCGTACATTTAGAGAAACAATTTCACTTGTCGTTGCATTTTCAATAATCGTTCCAACATAAGCCGAATGATCAAACACTGGAGAGTTGTCGTTCACATCAACAATCTGAATATATACTGTTGAATTAAAACTCTTGCGTTTTTCAGTTGTTTGTGTTTCTACTGCATAAACCTGGTGTGATAGAAAACAAATGTTTTATTAGTATATTGCTACACTATGTTTTTGAAAAGTATATAATGTTGGATTCCATGATAGGGGAAATTACTTCAGTTTTGCAATACAACCCAATTCCTGAACAACAATATCATATTTTTCACAAGCTTCTTTGGCAATGGAAGCAGGATCAATAAAAACTGCCCAAGATGTAATTTGTGATGGCTCATAACAGTCAAAAGTAAACCGGCAGCAATGTGAATAAACTCAGGTTGATGAATCACCACAAATGCATATTTTTTTTTTTTTTTTTTTTTTTTTTGGACATTGTCACTGTTGTCTCTCCTGACTTTTTCTATTTTGTAAATAGAAATGCAAGTGCTAGTGCTGACACATAGTGCATTTTGCCACAGAAGTCATTTCCTGTTTGGGATTACATGATTACATCTCCCTATCAGATGGCAATTTTAATGCACTATCCTGGCGTCAACCAGGCTCGGTCGAACACAAGCAGCTGCGGACCTCAACCAAGGTTCCCCCAAAGTTGCATTCGTTAGTGAATGAATCTCGACCAGTGGAATTGGCCTTCCCATTGAGTCTGTGGCACACTCACCGAGGGTAGGGGTGGACCCTTTAAATGTTCAGCCTAAGGTAGGATTTGAACTTGGGTCTACCGATCATGAGTCTGATGCGACAACCACTATGCTACCAGTGACCGGTTGCATATTTTATTTACAAATCTGAATTTTACTATTTGTATTAGAACTTACAGTAAGATTGTAATATGTTTGGCCATTATCGGCATCTAAGGCTAACTTGTCCTTCACTTTGACCTGTCCAAGGGTCAATCGGCCATCAGAGACAGTTTCAACAGTAAATACATCATCTGGTATCAATACGAATTCAAACACAGCATTCGTTCCCTATAGAATGATAATATTGAAATTATTTATAATGTCTAAGTTGTATACAATACGAACATTAATATATACAAAATGACAAATAAATAATAAGTTAAGTGTTTATCAATGGTTATGAGAAACTTATGACATATTGACCTTGATTGTGTAACAAAAGTTTGTAATCAACAAGCATTCATGATTTTATGAGATTAAATATTACAACAGTATTTGTCATGAATTGGCAAGTCAAATCAATTTTGATGAGTAAAACGCTCAAAATAGTGCAACATGTTTCGAGTTGTCAGCAAATTCAAAATACGCATCAAAGCGAGACTTTACAAGATACATCATGCAAGTTCTAATCAAGTATCATGGCTTCATGCCTCATCTATCAAGAGAAACAATCATAAGACAGACTACTTTGGCATTCATTCTTTTTGTATATAAATGATGAATAAATAATGATTATTCCTGAAAAAACAACTAGAAAGTCGAATAAATGGATGATGTAATAATACAGTTACCATGAATTTCAGAATTAGAATGAATTAACTTATTTAATCTGAAAGAAACTTTCATGTATTAATGCATTAAAAAGAATCAGAATTATTACTCACCTGGTCATTATCAGTAGCGCCAAACTCTGACACAAATGCACCAATAGGAGAGTCTTCTGTTATGATTCCTGTGTAATTTGACATACCCATGACAGGTGCATTGTCGTTCACATCAATCACAGAAACGACCACCAGAATAAAGTTGTATCGATATGCAGGTTGGTCTTTCTGGGCCGCCTAGAAAAAAACAGAATTATTAGAAACTGATTTGACCATTATTCACTGAAACTCAAAGATAAATAAGTGAAATATAAATGAAATGTGCATATATAATTACAATCAGGTTTGACTTACTCTGACTCGAATGAAAATGTCATCAGTTTGGTTTTCCTTATCAACAGCATGGATGATAGTTATTTCTCCTGTAGTTGTGTTTATTCGGAAATTATCTGATTCAAGTTTCTCATAATCTAACAAATTTTGTGGATCTATGGAAAAAAAGTTTTTAAACAAAACAAAAATATTTTAAACAACTTAATTTTCATGATATGATACAGCAAACAAAAAGACAAAATTTTGCAAAAGTGGCTGACACTCACTGTCCCATTATTTTAACATATTTTTACAAAATACATAAAATAAAAAGTTGATGACACATATCCACTTCAATAATAATATGACACTTTTGAATTGCGATAAATTTGTAGCTCTCATAGTGATTGATCTATTGTAAATCAATTGTTTTTTCATGAATTATGACTTTGAAGTTTATGTGATAATTTTTATGATCCAACCCAAACTTCATCCCCCAAACCAAACAATGATGTAACCTCACATCTCCAAAAAACACAAATACCATTGTACTGTATTTGTTCTATTTGTAAAATTTGCACTTACAAAATGAAAAGGATGTGTCCATGGTTAAAATTATGAAATAAATATTAAATACAATTGTGGTTTGTATTTATTGGAATCGTACTTTCAATAGAGAAAATACTAGTTACATTATTAATAATATATGCAAGCAGCATCGCCATATTCATAACAGTATAACTTACTAGCAAAACTATATATTATTGTCTCATTGAGTCCAAAGTCAGGATCATATGCATAGATAGGAGGATTCACATCTAAAGTGACACCAGACACTTCCTCAATGACTGTGGCAGAGTAATGTGTGCTGCCAAAGACTGGGTTCTGATCATCACCATCAAGCACATTAATGAACAGATATGAAATGCCGGTTCTTGCTGTAGAATTATCAGAATCATTCTAGAAACAAAATGTATTTAAATCTGTGTCAGTGACCACCTTTATATAAAGACTACCTGCCTATAGTGACCACTTTATATAAATATCACCTGCCTATAGTGACCACTTTATATAAATATCACCTGCCTATAGTGACCACTTTATATAAATATCACCTGCCTATAGTGACCACCTTTATATAAATATCACCTGCCTATAGTGACCACCTTTATATAAAGACTACCTGCCTATAGTGACCACTTTATATATATACCACCTGCCTATAGTGACCACCTTTATATAAATACCACCTGCCTATAGTGACCACCTTTATATAAATATCACCTGCCTATAGTAACCACCTTTATATAAATACCACCTGCCTATAGTGACCACCTTTATATAAATACCACCTGCCTATAGTGACCACCTTTATATAAATACCACCTGCCCATAGTGACCACGTTTATATAAATACCACCTGCCTATAATGACCACCTGCCCATGGTGACCACCTTTATATAAAGACCACCTGCCTACACTGACCACCTTTATATAAATACCATCTGCCTATAGTGACCACCTTTATATAAATACCACATGCCTATAGTGACCACCTGCCCATGGTGACCACCTTTATATAAAGACCATGCACCTGCCTAAAGTGACCACCTTTATATAAATGCCACCTGCCCATAGTGACCACCTTTATATATACATGTATATATAACCTTTGCACCTGTTTATACAAGACAATTTTGGGTGGTCATTATACACAGGTTTGATATACCTGTATAAATGTATATGCAGACAAAATAAGAAGTATTTTTGACTTTACATGCATTAGTAAAATTACTAAATTTATAATACAGTCATTGCGTGATATATATCAAGTTGTAATTTTAAATATAACAGAGTTGGACAATTTGAAAATGCAAAAATAAATGGCACTTTACCTTAACAAATAAAGTAACATTATAGAAAGACCGAGTCTCATAATCTAGGCCAGCTGGAGCAATCATTAATTCTTCTTTAGGTGTGAAAACGAAATCACCAAAACCTTCTGCCTGGGAGGAAAAATAAAAAAAATTTTACTTTCTAAAAACAAATCATATGTCATGGCAGAGTCCCTGTTGATTCAAAAAGAAAAAATGGAATGAATCAGAACATGAAACAAATGTTAAGTGCATAATTTTAGATGTCAAGTTTAATTGCAATCTGTGTATGTCAGAACCATTTGCATATGGATATTTTGATTCCAGTCTGAAAAAAATCCTGTTATATACATGTTCAATCTATGTACAAAGATAGACAATAGCTCTCTATGTATGATTGAGATCTGCATTTGTTGTGGCTGAACTTCTTGATTTTGATTTATTTTTAACATTAAAATGGCCACTAATCGGCCTTCTTGAATTTGATTGTCAAACAATTACTGATCATGAAATAAATGGACATGCATGTGTGTCCTAAGACATATGTTGTATATAGGAAGGATTTTCAAACTACCTTTCAAGACAACAATCTCCACAGATCTTAGAGCATTCCAATACAAAATTCTACACAGAGTTTTAACAACTAATGTAAAACTGTATAAATGGAAAATAATCAATTCCCCCCACTGTTCTTTTTGTGAAAAAGAAGAAGAAACATTAGAACACCTATTTGTTAACTGTATTGTTGTAAAGAGACTGTGGAGACTGTTGCAAAGTGATTGCAAACTTATTGCCAATTTGGTTTGTAATGTCAAAAATATTATTATAGGTCTATGTGAACCGGAAAATATATTATTAAATCATTTTATTTTATTATTTAAAAAATATGTAAATACATGTAGGGTTCAAAAGGTTCATCCAACAAAATACGCATATAAAAGTTGGATCAGGGAAAATAGAAATATTGAACTACAAATCGCAATAAACAAAAACAAAGAGCTTATCCATTATCAGAAATGGGAACCATTAACTAATTGGTTAGATAATGGGTAAATTTAGATGTTATACCAGATCATTTTTTTTTTATTTTTTCTTCTTAGTTTTATTTTTCCTTCTTTTTTCCATTATGTTATGTAATATTTTGTGTTGTATGTCCATTATTGAAACAAAATAAAAATATTGTTTAAATAAAAAAAAAAAAATATAGGAAGAATATGAATAAGATTGACTATAAAGATGCATATCCAAGGTCCAGACAGACCTGACAGACTGAAGGATGGTGGACAGACTGATGAACGATCAAAAGCATGCACATCAGTTTTTGGACTAAGTCCGTACACTGAAAGCATTACACCCAACAATATATACATTTTGTATACTATATAAAGAATATTTTAAAGACCATTATCTGCATTTTCAGTAAAATGACTGAATATTTACCAGAGGCAGACAATAACAAAATGTAGCTTAATTGTCAAAGTTTTGAGTATTAAAGGTCTGTGAAAAAGACGATGACATGTTTGAACACAAATTGATGTTCCAGTCAACTATACACATGTACAGTCTATACATTCATTTGGTACCCCGGAGTTTATTTAACAAATCTATCAAAAAATACAGATTTAATAGATCATTTTCCATTAACTGAAAGAACCTATGTTATCAGTGAACATGAACAGGACAGCACAAACAAGGTCATAGCATTGCACGAGATTTGAATATATGCTATACAGATTTGATGAAGGTCAATTTTGCCGAAATAAGTGCATCTCAATGCCATATTCCTCTGAAAGCTTGGCATTTTAACATTGAACTATTCAAGTTCAAAATCAAATCAAAAATTCACGTTTAAAATCAAATCATTTGAATTTTGCAGCAGATGTTTGTTCACACCATTCACACATTATGCAAGATCTCAGAGTTAATGGAAAATCAGCTATCACTCCTTTATATATTTTACCTCATAGCTATAAATTAGCTCAGTCGATGAAGTATCAATGTCATTATCATCAGCCTCAACACCATCAAATATTACAATTCCCGGTGGCCACAGCTGTAAGAAAAATATACTTTTATTGATCTTTATTATTAATTATTTACCAGTGTTTTCAAACACCACAAATTAAACTACGGAAAAAAAAAGACAATGATGAATGGATGGGACATCTATATACACATACATGGTTTATAAGATTCCCCCAACACGAGTGCAGTGTGGAAATGTATTTTATTCTTTTTTTTATGTGTTAAAGTGCCTGTGCAATGCCCACCCTCACGTTTCCCATTTTAGATCTGTGTCCCACTGAAAAGGGTAGTTATTGATTTTTTTGCTGAAAATGATTACTTGTATCCAAGTAAATTTGGTATATTTCTCACGTTGTAGCCACGCCCACCTATCGTGAAACGGTCGACTGTTTCCGGATTTCCGACTCTCGCCGAAAGTGCGTCACCAAATGACAAAATGTGAGAGGAAGTCATACCCCTGAGCCGTAATAACACTGGTTGTTCAGTATACTTTTAAACAATATACATTTTTCGGTCGGTGTTTTTTCATTTTTTTTGTCTATTTTATTTTTTTTATGAGAGAGAGGTTTTAGATGTTGTGTTGTGGGCAGTTGCAGTGAAACGTATAGCCATAGTGTATTGCATTCACACGTTTCTAATCGATCCGAAGGTGCGACATCACTTAACCTTAGATTCATTCAACTGTCCTCGTCCATAAAAAAACGACTAGGTTTAAAGAGAAACGCCGACAACGTAAACCTGGTGCAACACTTTTGAAAGAAATTGATTCCAGACCAGCCCATGATCACCGAGGCGGATTTCAGAAGAGAGAGAGACGTCCGGCAAGTGTTTCAAATCAGTTGACTTTTTTTGCGATCCAGATTATCGTTTTATAGAGACCATTTAGTCCCTGTTAAGTAAAAGGTAACACGAAAACGAAGCGTCGGACAAACAAGAAATTACACAGCCCTTACACACTGCTAACTGTTTTCATTTTCGAAGGCTAAAAGTTTCTGAATTGTTTGGTGATTGGTGTTGAATGTCGAATTCACACCTCTGTTCTTTTTTACCTCCATGCTTGCAGCTTGATCTGCGTAATAATTTATGAAATAAGAATCCGGGCTTGGTCAATGTGTTTCCACCAAATAAAGTTTTAATACGATGTTATAATTATGACAATCACGCCATGGATCAAGCTAACTCGAATCCACTCTGAATTTATCTGTATGTGGGTCGATCTCGATTATTTTTGTTATCCAATTAAACGCCGCTTTTAACGCACTTGCCCTCGCCGTGACCAGACGCGTTCACCTACCGGGGTATTTCAACATAATGTCAATTTATTTCCACGCGGCTGTCATTTATTTAGTAACTGTGATTTGTCGTTTTTTAAATTATTTTATAGTGATCACTATAGTCTAATGTTTAGAATGTCAAAATATGTTCTCTTTTATTTTAATTTTGAAAGTTTTACTCAGACGATCGATGAAATAAAACAGTGTAGTGACATGCCTAGTAACCTGCTAAATAACGAGATAATTCCGACGTCAAATTCTATTTTGTCCAGCAACAGTGTACAAATGTGCGCCGGTGTCGGTGACGATCAGGGTGACCAGCTACACCAGAACGTACATATTTCGCATCTAACTCAACCCAATGCAACCAAAATATATACTATGTGTTCATTATGGTCCATTCTTCCTCGACGAACAAGTACATAAGTGACAATATAGCCAAAGACGAGAAAACTGCACAAGAAATTTGCCTTATTTACACGTATCGGCAATGCAAGCTGCCATGCGACTTCCCCTTCTGACGTCACAAGGGGAATTCCTGTATGCAAATGAGAAGCTAATGAGGAGCCTCGTCTTAAAATACACAAAAATAAAGTTGCCGTAGACTGAGTTTAAAACACATTTTTTCATGCATAATTAAAATTATATAATATTTATGTATCAATTGATAATTTTAGGCGTGAAAATAGCAGCCATTTCACAGGCACTTTAAGGGCTATAATCTGAATTTATATAATTTATAATAATCCGAATAAAAGCAAGTGAAATAATGATTTTACATGTTCCAATCCTTTATGACGGAGAAAGAGAAAAAATGGGGGCTTAAATATTTGATGGAAAGGGTATCAGCATCATGCAACACAACTATTAGGGCAGACAAACCATAAATAAAAAAAAAATTGTTTTTACCTTTTTAAAACAAATTTATTTTGGCACAAAAGTTGGAAATGAAGAGCAAAGAATTGTTTTTGACAAAAAATTTTGCATTTTACTGCATTCAGAAGTATTTTGAGGGATCCAGCTATCCTACCCCAACCCCACCACTCTAATAAAAAACCTTAATTTAAAAAGGAAGTTCTAAGATACAATGTATGGTTCAAATCAATCTATTAGGTTATGACAACATAGCTGTACAAACCTCAGAGATGTTTAATACATATGGTCCACCAATAAAGAAAGGATCATTGTCGTTGATATCATAAATATCTATATAAATATTGATTGATTTTATCTGAAAAAAAAAAAAAAACAAGATTGGTTAACATTAGGGTTCACTAATGTATGCTTATACTCAACTTCTTTTGCATATCATTACTATCATAGCGTAGATTTACATTCAGTTTCACTTTCAAAAAGAATAAAAAAATTTGAGGTAAATTTGTTTTGTTGTTTTTTCAGGAAAGGGGAGTAAAGTTGTAAATTTAAAAAATAAACAAGAGATCAAAGGTTGAAATAGATGTTGTTTGATTCTGCTAATTTGTCAGCATTTTGGAACAAATTGTCTTGTTGGATTTGATGTGTTTCTGTTTTGGAATCATTTCTTGCTGAAAGTTGTTAGGTAGTAGTTCTCTATTTTTTGGGAATATTTAAATGATTATCTTGCAAAGCATTTACTCAAGATATTGTGTAGTTTGAAATATATTTTCTACAATTTTTTGGGTTAAAATACAAAATCAAAAATCTAATACTGTCTGAACCAAGAGAAGTTGAGAAATCGGGGGGGGGGGGGGTAGTTTCTTTCCATAGAAACAAGAATTTGAACTTGTGGCCAGAAATGACAGGTATTTTGTGAAAAATTAGTTTTAATTTCAAAGAGACTTTAATTTAACATAATTGCTGGATAGTTAGCAAAAATAACATGACAAATATACAATATTGTATGGCCTTAGCCCAAAATGTACCTTAAAAAGTCCTTAAAAAACCTTGTGGGTTGGTATAATCTCATGACCACTCAGTAGTTGGTACAAGCATACAACACTTGCTACTATAATTAATTTTATTCAAGTTTTGGGGCCAAGAAGAAATTTGCAAAATGTGGGACAAGATTTTGGTGGAAAAAATTGAATACCACATTTGCTCTATTAGAAAGTAAGGTGGGAGGGGGGGGGGGGCATTTCCTATATGGAAATTAAGTCTTATTTTAATTATTCTGTATACAACACAAGTAATTTTTCATTTGTATGTGCTTGTATTGAAGATGCACTTCTAATAGGAAAATATGGTAGCTTTAATTTTGTTTGGGGCATATGTTCGCAAAATATTGAAGCCATGAACATTTTGCTCACGAATCATAGTACTGTTCCTTCATTACCATGCATATTATTACATAATTTAAAATAAAATTACCTTAAATGAGTTAGACAATTCATAACAATCTACTTTCACTGTTACTTGCTTCTCTTCGATTGTCTGGAAAAAAAAATTAAACATTAATTTCAACGTTATGTGCATATGATTTATGAGTGAAGGTTTGAAGTGATCGATACTAGGATGTTTGAGATAACTAGGAAACACACATGCAAAGAAGTAAAATTATTAGTGCGTACATTCGGAGCATTTTCTTTAACATCACAAATTTATATTTTTAGTGGGTTTTTAATGATAAAAGGAGTTTTCATTGAAACCACTACAAAATTGCTATTTCTAAGTATATTACAAATACTGTACGAATAAATTATATTTTAACCCAAAATATTGTCACTGCTATAATCTCTAAAATATGCACACATTCCAAAAATATACCATATTAAATAAATCATTAATATATGTTATTCAGGTTAATATACTGACAAAAAAAAATCCTTTACCGGTATATTAAAATGTACATGTTGAATTTGCTGAAATAAACAAATACTTACATCAAGATCATATTGCACTTTCCAGGTTATGTTCTTTTCATCTAGTTTTAAATATATTGTATCATCTATTTCTAGCTTAATATTCCCAGATGTACCAATTGTGCCTTCAACATCAAGGGCTATCAATGTCTCATCTGAAAAGAGAAATTTAAGAAACTAAAGAGAAGTTTTTTAACAATGTATGATAAAGATTGACCAATCAGTGAACCAAAATCGTTCCTTGTTTTACTTGTATACTGCCACCAATCACATAACTTTCATATAAATCATAAACAAAGCATCTCTGGTGACAGAAGTGGGTAACACAATATTAAAAAGGTCATACAACTTGCTTTGATCTACAGTCATCTACAATAATAAAGAAAAAAATGCTTTATTCCAACCGTTCAGAAAATTGACACTTCTAATTTCGCTACATTCAAAATAAAGTTTAATGAAAATACAATGAGGTTTCAATAATAATAAAAATGAATATTATTTTTTGAGAAATTTAACTATACTAGTATGTTCTAGATGACAAATGACAACGCAACAAAATAAAGTGGTTGGTTTACATTTTTTTATAACTAGAACTCTAAGACCATTCATCCTAAAATAAATATCATAACTGAACTTACCAACAGGTCTCTCTTCATATGTGCTTAAAAATATATCTTCTGGATTTGTCCGTGAATCATGTGTGAAATCACAAACTAGAAAATAACAAAATATTAATTGTCATTTTTAGGTATTTTTACTATTGATCTGCTTTCCATTTTTCAAAGTTTCAGTATAAAGCAGTCCATAATGCAGTGTATGCATTGCCTTGCGAGTTGTCTAGTGTATATGGTATAATCACATTGCCGAGATTAGTCAGGCAATGTCACCTGAAAAACTACAACGCCGATCTTCAAGCCTAGTCAACTGATATATCTCCACTTTATAATTAGTCAGTTGAAAGCAGAAAGTTATTACCAAAAATATTCACTTTAATTACAAAATTAAACTTATCTTCACAAAATAAACAAATCTGTCAAGGTGTCTATATATAAAATATCGAAGCAATTGGGCTAGGCATTTTCAAGCAAGTCAAAAATATAATTTTTTTACCCAAAATGACAAAAATTTTCACTAAAATTTGAAGATAACCTCACGAAATGAACAATCTGAGAGAATTCCACCCAAGGTACATACAGTATATACATGTACAAGGTATCAAAGCAAGCAGGCTTGCCCTTTTCAAGAAGAAGTCAATAATGTAAGGTTGATGCTGATCAATCAGTAATATGATCAACACCACTCTGCCCTCTGGTGGCAAGTTGTACATTTCGTCCAAAAATGTAGTTGGTAAATTGTGATCTTCAATGATAAATACAAATGTCAACAAAAATGTCTCAATCTTTATTTAGATAAAACTACACCCACTAAACACCACCACCCCCATCTCAAACATACCCTAAGATTGCTATTCCTGGAAATCAAGTATTCAAAGTAGAGATATTTCCTTGAAATATCGCTTATCCCTCTGGTATTACTGGATTAAAACTCGCACATTTAAAAAAATTCGTACAAAAAATACAACTACTATAAAATATTTTATTTTAGGTGGAATAAATTTTCACTGAAAAAACATTTTGGCAGTTTTGTATACAAGTTTGTTTCCAATCAAACTTTTGATAAATTGAATATGAAATATAGGGTAAAGGGTATTTTCACCGGATTTTATTTTCGCTGATTCATCCATTCAAAAATAAATTATGAGTGAAAATAAAGTACTGTGCATCACTGCGATAAACAGATCTGTAGTGAATGCCTCTTCAGATGTATAGCTAAAATGCTAACAATTATTATGCAAATTAATTAATTAATATGCACAAATTTTGACAAGAACTTAATCTGGTGTGAAACATGTAAGATAAGAGGTTTTTGAGATAGCAAACACACTTTTACAGGAAGAGTAGTTAGGGTGAACTCAACCAGAAGAGCTTGAATTGCCTGTATCGCACACAGGAGCCACAAATATGACAAATTTCTCCAGAATAACTGAACACTTGATCCTCATTACTGATCCTGATACAGCAACTTTTCACCACCAGTTCACTCTTTTCATCACAAATTCATAAAATATATTTTATAATCTGCACTTTCCTTCAGAGGATTGGGACAAAAATAGCCCAAAACTGAAAATTGACGCAAATTGTGTCTGTTGGCTCCAAAATTAGGATTTATTACTAAAAATATTGAGTATAAGAAAAAAAGTGCAGGAAAATTTGTACGAGAAAGTCTAGTGGTGAAAAGGTTGAAATCCCTTCATATGTACCACTCTAATATGTCAGCAAAGAAATCAACCTACTCACAGAGTTCAGACAAAAGAAATCAACCTACTCACAGAGTTCAGACATTTAGTCTGCACATTAAGAAATAAACAAAGATACAAGTACAAGTCAATTTAGCGTTTAGCATTAAACTCAAGAGTCTATATAAATCTACAGTGATTGCAATATTGATGAGACAGGATGGAGTGTTGCTAAGCAACATATAATTACACTCACAAGATTCAACCATTATGCATACAGTTTAGGGTACTCTGGCAAAGAAGAATATCAGGTGGTTTGATTGTTTGTGTGTTCTTTTCTCACATTATTGCATGCTGATGAAAGTAAATTGACATAAATCTCTCTCAAAAGAAAGATTATTGGAAACTATGAGAGAAAAATGTTTTCTTTTTCTTTCACAAATTATTTTCTCCCCTTTCTTTATCAAATGTGTCATTTTATATTTATAGTATGGTTAATTTGAATCTAGTCCTCTAGAATGTGTGCTAAATGTGTGTGTAAACTCTAACCCTGAAAATGTGTCACAATGCTGGGTTACAGACAAAACTCTCAATTTATGCGTTTCTTTAGCGTAATTTTCAGTGTAGGATTAAATAATCCATGTTGATTTTCTTCTCAACCTTAGCTGAGTGTCACAGTTTCAGTCATTAAAAATATTAGCTGCGAAAACGGTTTAAAGTGCATATTTTTGTATGTTTCATTGTACATGTAGCTTGTTTATTGCATTCAATTTTATCTTTCAAGGCCATTCATAAAAACATTTTGTCTCTGTGTTACGACACTTTGAGCACTAAAATGAAATTTTAGTTCCAGAAAATTTTGATTAGCAATTTCTACAAAATTGTCTTACCCATGACATAAAAGAATCTTACGGTAATTAGTACACTACATTGACCTCCAAGATAGAGGGGTGTGGTTGCAAACAACTCACTTCACCTCAAAATAACATTTTTTCAGACCCAAGTAGCTTATAATCCAACACAATTCTGTGTTTTATTACCAATTTGAATTTAATGAAGGTCATTTCAATTAATTGTACAATTTTATTGACAAAGACAATAGATACTTACACAAAAATTGGGTTATAAATCCAACTAAAACACAATGTAGTATTAGGTCAGAACATGTATTTTGATTATATTGGCCATAAAAGGTTGATGAACTTTTAAGTTTACATATTTGAATTACTTTATTTTAGCTGGAAATATATACAGAATACAATTCCACTTTACTTGTCAGGAATGTAAATAAATAAATTATTATAATAAGTATTTTCACTTGAATTCATTTAATTCTTTTAGTCTTTTGGAGAAAATAATTGTCCATGAAAATAAAGAATTCTAAAGTAGTGGGCAGCGGTATTTCCAATATCAGAAATTTAAAGTTGGCAATTTTATGTTAAACTGTCATAATCTAGTCCAGTTATTAAAATGAGTTTTATTCTCAAGCTAGATTCATATTAAATACCCATAAACATGCAATTTGAAATAATTTGAAAAAAATACAAACCATTATGTTCAAAAATAATATAATCAATTGCAGCATACAAATTAAAAGTTTATGTTTCCTAAATGTCATCTTTCCTAAATGTGATATTTTCATGTATAAAACAAACAATTGCATTAAATAATTCATATTCATACATATAGCAACAGATAGTATATTTAGGAACATAATAAAATTCAGTATTACAGAGAAGTTATCGAAAAGGATCTAATTTTGAATGCAGTAAACCTTGTTGACAATAGTAAACATTAATTGTACTACTTAAGAATAGGGAAAGTCACAATGATGAGATAGTAAGGTATTAACTTTAATGCGTTTGCAAAGTCCCATGACTTGTAAGTGCTGATCAAGAGAATAATAAAATATAACTATCACGTCATTAAACTCCCACATTACATGGCATGGCATGAAGAAGTGGAGGATATTTGATTGTTGACTTTTCAGAAAAGGTGTGTTCTTAGTAGATAGTATTATTTGATAAAGGTTTAACCCATCATCTACTGATGGTGTTTTTATTTTGACTATCTGTAGCAGCCTTCCGTAGACAGTACATGACACTACGTTGAGTCATTGAATACATCTATATATGGTTTAGATGAACTGATGGCTAATCTTCAAAAAAGGTGTCCATGTATTCAGGGGTGCCTCTTACCAAATTGTCGATTGAACTTTAAAGTCATAAATATATTTCTTGAGACGTGCACTTCCGTGCTACTTTACAACATGAAATCTTTCTCAAATATATTTTTCTCTGTGAAAACTTCCCAGCAACACCAGCTGACAATGTGTCTGGACACCAAATACACTAAAATTACTCCAAAATATTTCAATGACGATAGATACACTGTTAAAATAGCGCAGAAACCTTCCGATATGGAGCTCCCTCGCCTGTGTGTGCTCCTTCTTGTTCATTTTTTCCAGAAAAAACCCTGGTATGCAACACAATGTACTAAATCTCATGAAATCTCATTTGTTTTAGTGTTTATATGTAAATATCCATTGTCTCAAGCAATCCTAAAATATAATGAATGCCACACATGTGTAGTTGCATTTATGTTACAAGTAAATTGATTTAGGTACAGGTGTTGACATCGTTACTGGCTCCAAATGTAAGACTATTATCACCAACAGTGATTGTGACAAGTAAAGTATTAATTTAAATTTTTTTTTTTAAATGTTTTTGTGCCAGGGGACAGTTCTGGACATTGAGTGTCACTGTTGTCTCGCCTGACTTTTTTTGTTTGTAAGTGCAAATGCTAGTGCTGACACATAGTGCATTTTTGCCACACAAGTCATGGGACTAAATGACAGGGCTGTGTGGCCATCTCTCTATCAAATTGCATGCTAAGGATTAATTTTAATTTACTTTTACTGCTAGATTATTTTACTCACTAAACTATAACTTTACAAACCACATTGTTGCATCACTAGGAGATATTAAAGTTGCCTTGATGACAAATTTAACAAATATCAAACAGCTGGTATCAATATGTATTATTTTATTTTTTCAAAAATGATACTGCTTTATTTGTTGTAGTAGAAATGTCACAATCTTCAAATTAAAATTGATTTCTAGTAATTTAAATTTTATTGTACATTTTTCAAGATTTGTGCCAACAGCAATTGAGACAAAAACTTGTGATCAACTGGTGTGGCGAACCTAACATTTTCCCTCCTCTTCCTGAGAAGCAAATGAGGAAAGTTTTTTATTCATAAATTTTTTTTCAGATGGCTGCAAAAATTGCGATTTTTTTCACAATAAATAGATTTGTATTATGATTGAAGATCAAATATTTATTGACATAACCATATTTGATCTAAAAGTCATAATAAAATGACAGAAAACAGCGAGTTTGAAGGATATGGGTGCCAACAGCTGCATGAAAATCATTAAAGTTTTCTTTCTATTTAAGACAATAGTACCACCTATTTGTCTAGTGCATGAAAGTGAATAAAATGGTTTCCTAAAAAGAACTATTTCATAATTCATTTTTGGGTACCGGTAATATTATTGAATCTGTTAAAAACTTATATTAAATCACAGTTGTCATGGTTACTCTCTATAACTACACTGCTAAATAATTCGACATAATGACTGAAAGCATTTAGTCATCCATATGTTACATTAATTATGAACCAAAATGGCAGTTATGAAACAGATACTATAATTACTGTGACAGCAGATAGTTGCACAAGCATTTTTCAGACAAAAGGATTGTATTTATTTATTATACATCAATCAATAGCTGATTTACAGATCAGATGTTCTCATCAGCTTCTGTTCTCACAGAGAAGATTTAGAGGTTAAAAAACCCACAGAACACTAGATTTCATTCCTGAACTACCATCCCCTCTGTTGAATTGTTTTATTTTAATAGAAGCCACAGCTTCTAATACAGATTTTACAGTACTAATTTGAAAATTATGCTAGTTTGTAGAGCTCGTAAAAATTGTCATCAATCCAGCAAATTTGTTTACAGGTACTTGTTTCATAAATGTTGTACTAACATATTCTATTTTATACATTTACCAAACTGCCTCCAAAAACAATCATGCAATCTGTCAACAGCATTTTGCTGTCATCTTTGTGTCAAATAAAGCAATCACCATTTAATAAAAATAATTCAAATGATGTTATGTTTAATTGAAATGTGACCCAAACTGTGAATACACCTTATTATTGAATCTTGAGCAAGGGATTTTAATGATGATGTTGTGTGGAACTTTTACAGCAAGATTGTCACCTTTTCTCTTCATGCAATATACAACAGAAAACATTTGCAGAAAGCAAAAAATTGGATTGATTGATGTTCCCAAATAGCGTCTGTATTACCTGCCAGTTTAAATGATTATAACTTGCATGATCAGAGTTATGGCAGCAGTGCCAATGCCTAACTCTCTAGATGAAGATTCAGATGGCGAGACTGAAGTGCTCTCAAAGCATAAAATGAAAATCAGGTTGATTAAAAATGAAGCAAACTTTGATTGAATTATTATTTATACAGAAAGAAATTAATAAAATTCATGTTAATTACGTTTACTTGTAATATTTCAGAATCAGTGACTTAACTCAAGACTAGAATTTGTTTCACTCTGGTGAAATTTCAACTTGGTGGTGATTCAAGAGAAGAGACAGTACTTGAGTGGAAATCCTATATACTCTTATTTATTGATAAATAGGTTTACATGTAAAGAATAAATTTAAACACGGAAAAGTAAAAATAGAAAAATACTAGAAAAATATTGAAATATTCGCGGTAAATATCATCACAAAATGGTGAGGATAGAAAAAATATGGTCAACATTTATGCTATAAAGAACCACAATTAAATTAGGTGGAGTGTGGGGTTATTACGGTCACATGCATTAAAATTTTATCTAAATATAAAACACATTTGACCCACATACAATAGGGTCTACTGTATGCATATACCCCCGGTACATAATAGTACAGTCATACCTGTGTTAGTGACTACCTTTATGAAAGGTCCACCTGTTAATAGTGACCACTTTTGGAAAGTCCCAGGGAAACCTGTGTATAAAGACCACCTGTTTATGTGAGCACCCTCCACCTTTGTTCAGAGAGCAAAAGATTGAATAATATTCTGTTCATAAAACAGTTACTATTTTTTTTCAAGTCAAGTTATTTAATTTTGATCAACTGAAATACATGTATTTATTGCAACAGTATCCTCTCATTATTTTTTCGGACAAATGTCAAATATACGAGTTGGCAATCCATAAAAAATAATCAAACCTTCATAACATGACCACTCATCTATAAAGACCATTGTAATGAAGCCCTTTGGGTGTTCGCTATACACAGGTTTGATTTTACACAAGTAGTATATATGCTATATGCATAGTATTGAATTTGTACTGAATGCAAGGTCACAAGGACCACTCTCAATAAAAACAATTAGGGTTCACCAATGTTTATTGCAGAATGGAGCCTTTTTTTATATATTTCTTTTCCATTTATAGCAAGCACTTGAACCATACGGGCATTGTTTGCCCTGATTTAAATATGGAAATATTATTATGCAGGTTTATTAGTTGATATTGTATTCAAAGGCTTCCCACCAAATTTGTCGCCACAGCTTGCTATGCAAATTTACATAAACAGATGGTCCAAATGTGACATATTTAAGTCCATAACAATCATATAATGGCAAGCAAAGCATTAAACTGACTAAAACGTTATTCCATTACAGACATTTTTATTATGATTTTAATATGCACAACACATTACCATAATCCTACTCCACACATGTAAAGGATTGAAATATGTGTATTTGAATGGTGATTCGACTTTTGACATACTATTTTTTAGCTTGTATAACGATTTATTCCCATATTTTTTCAAACTAGAAATTACACATACATACCACTAATAATGTATTTTGAAATTTTAAGTATGAATTAATTAATCCCCAAAAAATTAACAGCTTAATGGAAAGTCATACAAGTTTTATTTACACATGATTGCTAAGTAATGAAATGTCCAAAACTGTAAACAATGTCACAGTATGGCAGCCAATACCGGTACCGGGTAGTTTTTTATTAGGTTTTTCTGTCGCATTGTAGATACAAGCATGTGATTGCATCACATTGCAATGTCACGTCAAGTCGATTTAGGTAGTGTGTACTTCGCGTCGCATTGTGGCTGGAGATTGTACTAATCAGAGAGAGGGATTTGAAACTGGAAGACTATGAAAATCATGTGCTATATCATACTGTTGTGCCTTGTCATGTGTAGCGCTACTAGTCTGCACTTCTCGTCCTGAGTTGTGGCAATCGCATGATTTCGCCACAATTGCGACAGTCATCGCATTATAGAGGGACATGTGCGAGAGGTTGTACGCATTTGTTGTGTACAAGTCGTAGTATAATATATATTCAGTCGAGCATGCTTCAAAATTTACAATTGTTAATACAGTTAGAGCTGGGATACAACAACCCCCTTGATCATCCACAGCCCCCACCCCCAAAAAATAGATGTATTCTGTGATCCTCGCCATAATCAGCTTATTTCAGATTTGTCTATTTTGGGTTAATTATTTACTGATTTATTCAGTTCTTGTGAAATTTTGTTTTTGTCTATGGTGTCATTCATTGATTCCTTCATTTATTCATTCATTCATTTATTCATACATTTTTTCATTTATTTATTTGTTTATTTAATTTATTTATTTATTTATTCATTCATTCATTCATTCATTTATAAATTCATAAACGAGGTTGGTGACTTTTTTGTATTAGCTAATATCTAATAATAGACAATGTTTTTGTGGAACAACATCAATAATCACTGTTAAACAACAAATGCTCGCAGAGTTCAAAACCACCTGTCGCATATTATATTTCGTCAGTCATTCAAGAGTTATGTATTAAATATTGCACATTCAATAAAATGTAAATTAATTGTGTCCACAGAATTGGAACACAGTTGTTTTATTTTTATATATATTTTTTTTTTATTTCCTTAATATTTGCCAGCCCTCGGTATCATCCATGTATAAAGTCCCTTTCTAGTAAATCACAAGTGGCAACAGCCAGCACGACATACCGTTTACTCAATGTTTTTTGTGTTCATTCCCATTGTTCATTTCAATAGATCAACATGACGGGCTAAAAATAGAAGGGTGGGGCATTTCCAATCATCACATTAAAATAGCAATACATGGTTATAGTTCAATACGATCAATGTTGCTGACATCTAATAAAAACATTCTCAGTAGATACCCACATGTATGCATTATTAAATACCATTATCGAACGAAAACCAGGAAAACCACCCGCTGAGATGTAATAAACCCCATCCATTAAATATTAAACAATGGAAGAGATATCTATTGGATGCAATTCAATTCAATTTTTAACTAAATATATTATAATTATTTTATTTAACAAATTAAAATTAAAAGAGTATTTTTTTTAATGAATTTTTTACAGCAAGACTTTGTAACAGCGTCAGTATCTATCAGGTATGTATTGCATGTGTGTATAACAAAGAATACTGAAAACTAATGTGCTTTTATGGTTATACTGTTCAAGCTAATCGATGAATATGGACCACTTATGTACAATATGCATTTTCAAAGCAAAATATATTTGTTTAAAAGTATAAATTGTATTTGTAAATATACACAATGGTATTCTAACGCATGTTTCGGTTCTAGGTAACAATATAGTAAAAATAAGTGGAGTGAGCTAGCTGATACACTATGGTGTAAACACTCAATTATAAATAGCATTTAAGACTCGCACTCAACCTGCGCAATGGTACAGTTGTTAGCATATGTGTTCGCCTCACATCAGAGAAGTTCTGGGTTCAATCCCCAGAGCTCACAGTTCAGTACAAATTGGAGTACTGTCTGATTTCCAAACATGTGGTATTAGGTTTGGGGGACTGGTTTGCTTGCACATGCACTCGTAATCAGTACCTGAAACAAAACAAATCCGGCAAGACAGCAGTAACTGTATATTGGGAAATTTCGCCCGATACAAAAATATTTAAAAAAAATGTTTTCCACTCTGATCTATGTAACCATAGATTTTGAAACAGTGAACAGAATTATAAGAGACAATGGAACATTATTTAGGGGTAAAAACAAATCTTGTGGATCTCTCAATTGTTCGCAATGAGATCTCGGCGGCCATTAATTCACGTCTAACATCTATTGTATATTTAAGAATTCAAAATGGCCGACAGACACAGATTTAATGGGACAAATTCATTGTTTCCATAGAAGCAACCGCAGCAAAGTATCAACAATTTGTAGTGCTCAAAATTATTTTCATGTTTCAATAGCCATGAAAAAAAAAGATGACACTTATAAATTACCCAAGAAGTCTAAATTATCTGTAGTACTAAAGGTTTTTTGTGACGATAAAAGTAATATAGTTACAACCATGAGCACTGTCTATGATTTGAGCTGCATGTAGTATGTACGATTTAGTATGTACCATACACCCTCCTGAGAACAGAAGACTGCTCACATGCACAGTTAAAATGACAGTGTTCGATCTTCAAATAGGTTTATGATACATAAGATGATTCTGACAGGAATATCTTGTGAAACATTGTCAAAACAAATTCGGTTCATAAAGACCCGCCATGCACAATTAGTTTGTTATAGTGAAGTGTTCACTATAATAAAGAACATGGTATGTTTGTCATGAGCAAGAAACATGCTATGTGATCGTTATATAACTAAATTCATTCTAAAGGTGTTTTGAGGTTACAGCGTACTGACAACACAGGTGATTGATATTCAATTAAATTGACTAAAATAAAATAATTCTTCCATTAGTCAAATAGATGTCAAACCTTTATTGTTTTTATGTTGTATATTTCAGTCGTTCTGATATTTGACATCTGACAAATTACATACAAAGAATCTTATTTAAATTAAACATTAAAACGCAATATGGATGAAAACGTACATTTTTCAATAATGTTGTTTGCAACTTTATACTATGTACTAAATTGGTTTATGATTTATCATGAACTTCTAGTACCTGGGTACTGTAAAATACTTTTAGCTGGAAGTACTTTTCGTTGAAAAGACTTTTTGGATGATTTTTATGGAGTTTATTTTCACTTATTCTGAGTGAATTAAATGTATATTATAGGAAAAAATGTATATTCGCTGGATTTATTTTCACTGAATCATCCCTTTAGCGAAAATAAATTCCAAGCGAAAAATATAGTATTTTACAGTTAAAAAGTTGCATTTGCAGGACACACAACAGCATTCCTAAGATTCAAAACTACGAATGTGCATTTGAAATGAGTGTTCCTGTATGTACCAAAACAAGTGGTGCACTCACATAAGAATTTCATTGTTTCTTCAACAAAAACTTGTGTGCATTTTCATGTGATGATAAATCAGAGGCCAACAAAATTAAAATTTCCATAATGCATCGTTAAATTTAAAAGCTTGGGGCATATTTTTATTAAAAATCTAAATCTGTCTATCAAATTATTTCACATACATGTACTACTAGAATAGAATAGAATAGAATAGAATAGAATAGAATAGAATAGAATAGAATAGAATAGAATAGAATAGAATAGAATAGAATAGAATAGAATAGAATAGAATTCTTTATTAATACCGTAAAGATAATGTGACATTTCTTTTTTGGTTAACAAGTTAATAAAGTTTTTACATAGTTGAGCGGACATAAAACTATCTGTGAATAGTAAGACAATTTACAATACATGTATGTAAGAATATATGGCATATGTTGTTTATGGTTTCTTTGATTAGTGAAGTGTTCTACTACTATATTGTGAATCGAAGATGATGATGTTAGTCATTTGTAAAAATCTGTCATGTTTTACAGATACATTCAAACATTAAGTCCTGATCCAACACTTTTAGATACATCAAGAGTATATACCGTGTAGTGAAAATAAATCTTGTCATCAAAATAATGGATCCCATAAAATGTTTTTCACAGGCTATTTGGCATGTCATGTTTCTCAATAAATTAATGAATACAAATGTGAGAAGATGTGTTATATTCACTCTTTAAGGTCGTCATTTGGATTAACATGGATTAAATTTTATCACAATAGTTTGATTTAAAAGTGCTACCTAAAAATAGATTTGGATACAAGTTACTGACTTTTGAATATTTTTACCCAGTACAAATCAGTTTTAAAGAAAATTTTGCGACAAGAAATTTTTAGGAACATTTCCATAGGAATCCATACAAAAGCATAATTTTGACAGAAACTCCTAATAATTCATGATGATCAGAATTACCCATTTTATAACAAGATACTATTTTTTCCATTATATGTCACAAACGATATTATATAGTTTTTTATTCATTTAAAAAACAAATATTTTAATGACTATATGTTTTTATGCAAGTTTTATAAATACCAGTAACATAAAATAAAATTCATGAAAAATCACAGAAATCTGAATATCAGTTTTAATATCACTATACTTCTTTCATGCATACTTTGTATTTATTCAGCAAATTCTAATTAAATAAGTCAGGATTACCTTTATTAGGAATTAGGAATGAGATCTATTCATAACCAACCTATACAGTGAGATTCATTGCATAGGTTTATACATGGAAGAAAAATATCAAAGGTTGTCAAAGGATAATAAAACGAGAATCAATATCGTCATGGTATAATGCAATCTGATTAAAATCTGATGTAGTATACGGGCTTTAATTATTTTGGCTATAAACTTATTTTAATTTTATTTTTTATTATATTTGTTATTAATGCCCTTTTATTTTATTATTTTACTTTGATTTTGAGATTTTTTTTAATTCCGCCCTACCTACATCTGACCTGATGCCTATGTAACGAGATTTCAACAAGACCTACTATCGACGATTTTAGTCAACGAATCACAGACCTCCTTCTATAGCGCACATGACGACGTCACCGGGCAGAGTCAGGTGGCAAACACACTCAAATAAAATGGCGGATTATACCGACCGAGAATAACACGGCTTTTCAGTAAGTTTATCATTGTCAAATGGTTCGACTTTAGATCGTTATTTCGCATAGTTATTCTGGGAGTGACGATTTTGTTTCCACCGAACACCAGTGTCTTTTTCCAGTCGGTTGCCCTGGAGACGGGTGATGTTTTGTTGACGATCGGGCCAAAATCGTCTACGGTATTGAAGCCGTAGCTGTAAATATTCATCAAAATGTATCAACATTTTGTACATTATACAACAACTCTTTATTAAAGTAATTGAGCTGATTTGGACTGGAATAAAATATTTTTTATTTGGAACACATCGCAATTGATCAGGAAATATTTGTTTGCTCCAATTTTCTGCGTCGATGCCGTGGGCCGGTGACCGTTATACAATTTAAAATCAGTTTGCATTGTTTACTATAGCTGTTTACAGTGTTCTAATCATTACGATTTACTCATTTTTTTGCTTCCATTCTAGATAATTATGCTCAGTGATGTAAAATTGAAGCGATGACTAAATAAACGAACCTTGGCTGGCGAAGATGTATCTGGAAGTGTACACATTTGTTGGAAGTGAAAAAAATATTCAATGTAATGACAAAAATTGTAAAATGCTGTGGAATTTCTTTTGCAAATAAAAAATATACTAGCAATTTTCTATTGATGGTTTATTCAAGTGGGCAAAATATAATGTACAGAAAGATGCCCAAATACACTGAAAAGTAAGCAACCGACAGCCAGTATGAAAGGGGGGCTGTGATTGGCTGTTACTTACGCAAGATTTGAACGTGACTTACATAGGCGTCGGATCAGATGTAGGTAGGGCGGAATTAAAAAAAAATCACAAAATCAAAGTAAAATAATAAAATAAAAGGGCACTAATAACAAAAGTAATAAAAAATAAAATTCAAATAAGTTTATAGCCAAAATAATTAAAGCCCTTACACTACATCAGATTTTAATCAGATTGAGTATAATGCAATTCAAAAAGATTATTTTCAAAACTTTTTTTTAATGTAATTGTGACCAATTTTTAATTTAATTTGAAAATTCTCAGTATTTGGATGAAACTGAATGCATGATAGCAAAATGATGGTATTTTTAAACATTCACAAGTTCCAATTATACAAGATAATAATACATTACTGGTTCATCAAATATTGGATAAAAATGAGATCAAGAAGTTATGCACAGTTTATACAACACTAAATCTTGGATGACACAAATATTTCCTTCACAATTATTCCAAGACATGTTTAGAAATATATTGGCTTAGACTCAAGCTTGGGTGCCCTCAAAATATGCCCAGTCTACTTGACCAAAACAGTGATTTGTAATTTGCTATTTATAAATATTTAGTCCAAATTGCGCTACTTAGGATTATTCAAAGATAAAGTATGGTAATCTGAATTTTACCTACCCCTTTCGTTGATCCAAATATGTACACAACTCATAAATCAATTTGTATGATATTATTTCTAATAGATTCAAATTAATTCAATTAAACTCAACCTTATATGGGATTGCAATTGAATAGTCACTTTAATTTGCATTCCTTCATTTGATTACAATTCAATTGATAATTGCAAATTGTAAAACACACATTGTAAAACATAAATCATAGTTTAGTGGTGGCAAGTCTACTACAGTAAAATAAAAAAATAGATAAACCAACAATATGAAAAACAGAATTTATTAATCAATGTTCATGTCAACTACTACACCACTAATAAAAACTGTTAGAAATAAAAATACAGTTAAATAAAAGCAAATTGGAATTTAATATGGCTCATTTTTTCAGCATTTCATACAGAAATGAATAATTACCATTTTTAATTACTTTTCACTAGCACACTCAAAAATTGTTTTTATTAAACCAATTCAGTGCCATTTATATTAAAATGAATATGCAGCATTTTTGAAGGTTGTCAGTTGAAATCATTTTCTACCTCTTTAGACAGCACATCCAATATTTCAGATTTTGTGCAGATAATTACAGGGTAGTGAAATTAAGTTTGACATGTCATGATGCAAGATCTTCTGATAACCTTTTCTCCATTTTACCCAAAACATAAAGAACATTCACGTCTTGCACAGTCATTATTAGATAATTACATTGTCAGCAGGTCATGACTTCAATCATGCTTGAATGAAACAATTTTCAAGAAAGTTATTGGTATCAAGCAATAAAAATAAGATGACAGAAACAAACATTATAATACAATATTCACAATGTGTAACATCAGTGAATTTTTCACCCTGCACTGGTCAATTAACAAAGTTAATAAATTATTAATACATTGTAACTAACTTTGTTAATTGTTTAGTGCCTGAAAAAGGGCTTAATAGGTATTACTGTGGAATACTTTATTTTCGCTGGAATTAATTTTCGCTGAAAAGGCTTTTTGGGCATTTTGCTTGGAATTTATTTTCACTGATTTTTGATGAGTTTAATGTGAAATATAGGAAAAAAAGTATATTCACTGGATTTTATTTTCACGGAATCATCCCTTCAGAGAAAATAGCGAAAATAAATTCCAAGCGAAAATAAAGTATTCTACAGTATAGTCTGTTGCATCATAGAGAAAAGTTTATTTTTGTTAACACATTAAAATATTTATTATTATAATATTTAATATAATAAAATAATAAAAGTACAATAAGTATAAAACAAAATACCAAGACCAATAACAAAATAACGACTTACTTATAACAGGAAAGCAAATTAAACCAAATAATGAGAATCACATGCAAAATAAAGTTCAGGAACCTCAAAATCAATTAAGTAATTGCTCTTCTTAATAAAGCACGAAGTTGAATTTCATTTTGTTAAATAAATGCCCTTTTATGAATTGAGTTTTGTACAATTTTTGCATACAAAATTGTTCCAAATATGGGATACTTTTTGTATACAAAAGTACATTTTTTGTACACTATTTGCATAGTATTTGCATACTTTTTGTATACAAATCTGTTCCAAATATAGGGTACTTCTTGTATACATAAAATGTACAAATTTATTCACAAGTTGTATACTTTTTACACATAAAAAGTATACATTTTGTCTATTGAATTTTGGCAAGGGCATTTCTACAATGTATATTTCAAGGTTGTATTACAATGTACAATAATTTTACTTTGATAGCTGTTTCCCCAATAATTATTATTCATTTGTGTTTGGCAACAGTAGGAAGAGCATCCTGGGACAATGATACACCAAGGCGTGCCATCACACTCAGGAACAACAGGTTCATGATGTGAAAAGCGAACACAAAAAAAAAAGTGATTCATACGAGGACATTCCACGGGATATCAGCCGTTGAAAACCATACCAAGCGTGAATACAAGGCGGCAACAATGAAAGGCGTCCTCGTAACTAAACACAATACATGTCTGAATGGGTGTGACCATACTCAAAGACACGACACACATTGTCCGGGATTTTTTTTTCAAACTAAATTGCTACAAAAAGTAAACAGAGTATTATCGCCGAGGGTAGAACATTTTTAATACCTGTATGACAATGATTTGCTAGGTGTATCCATTCATCAGACTGACACCTAGGGCATACAGGGTTGTATAAGGGGATCAGTTATACTATTGGACATAAGGGTGTGTCATAATGACAAGTGAAATAGGACAAAAAGCAAAAAAATTACAACTGGTACGAACACAGAATCTGTTTACCTACGGGTGATTTGACACTGATTAAACAGAGACAGCTGTTCAATTGCTCTGATTTGGTTTTTCATGTTAGGAATTTGTGAGCGGATAAAAAATTTAAGAGCATATGTACAATGTATTTACTGTAAAATACTTTATTTTCGCTTGGATTTAATTTTCGCCATTTTTGCTGAAAGAGAGATTCAGTGAAAATAAAATCCAGCGAATATACCTTTTTTTCCCTATATTTTACATTAAACTCGTCAAAAATCTGTGAAAATAAATTTCATAAACCCAAAAAGTTATTCCAGCTAAAATAAAGTATTTTACAGTAGTTTGAATAATTTATTTAACACTGAAATTATCACTGCAGCAAAAACACATTTTTGTTCCAAGCAGAAAAAAATCGTATTATATCAGAGAAACTTTTCCCAGCGAATGTTAAAAAAAAAAAAAAAAATTGTCACACTGGTAAACTGAATGACAGTTGGCTTGCAATTGTTAATAAAATAATAAAAAATAGGATTTTGTCAAGAAATATCAATGAGTGGATTTTCGATATTTTTTCAATTTCTAGAATTTGTGGGTTTTTTTCAATTTTTGAACAAACTTTGTCTTTTTTCATTTCCATTAATATGTTTTTATTTTACAATGTTTCACACACTGTTGTTTTTATCAAAAGGCAATATGAGACAAAATTACATAAACATTCACAGTAATTCACATGCCTCTTTAAGTTGGGCCAAATCTATAATGGACTGAAGAAAGCATTCAAGCATTTGGAGTTTGTGCCAATGGGTCTTACTTCAACAGTTAATTGAAAGTAATAAAATCAAACAGGTGACCAGATAGTCAGTTTTACAATCGTGTCGTTGCTAGGGTACTTATACTGGTATGATGATATGTATGTACAGTGCACGCATGTAAATAAAAGAGGTGTGGCTATTGTCATAAATTGCCATACTATAAATTAGTCGCATTTTACATTAGTCTGACATACTTTAAACAATTTCCCTGTAATTATCTTAGTAAATACGGTACTATTACTACATGTAAAACATTA
This sequence comes from Saccoglossus kowalevskii, assembly GCF_978046115.1. Taxonomy (NCBI): domain Eukaryota; kingdom Metazoa; phylum Hemichordata; class Enteropneusta; family Harrimaniidae; genus Saccoglossus; species Saccoglossus kowalevskii. The sequence continues at coordinate 26,278,246 of NC_140659.1, forward strand.
CTTCAAGGTAACACTGAGCTTTCTAGATTTGCTGTTTGCAAAGAAATTGATAGCAGTGTAAATATGTCACGAACATTAATATTGTTATTGATTTCGGAGTTATTATTGTTATATTCAGTGTTACAGTGATACTGCCGATATCCAAGTGAAATGCATAAATTATGTTAATTAGGGTCAATCTACGTCAGCACATTGACCAATCAGTGTTTGTTTAACTTCTGCTCGCGTGAAGTTCAATTTCTGTTTTCTACCGTGTTCCTGTTCTAGTCGGACATTTTTCTTACAGCTGTATTTTACTGGAGTCGTTTTGGAATAAATGGTATACAGGTTGTGAATGTATCATTATCGGAGAACCTAACCGAATGTCTGTATTTCTGTGACGTTATTCACAAAATACCTTACATAACATGATATTTTTTGTAGCTACGACAATGCCCAGGTACATTTATAAATAATCAATGAATTCAGGGTCAATGAAAGGTAAATACATTTTGTACAAAACAAATTATGAAATCAACTTTATCATCAATGCACTCAATTGGAAAATATGCAGGTACATTATTCCCAATGTAATTTAATTAAGTTTTCATAAAAGAGGGCTGCAGCTAACTTTAGTAAAAAATGTGGAAATTTTAAAATTGTATTGTTGTCAAAATGTTATTTCATGCTTTTGACGTGCTAAGGAATATGTGTGTAACCATAATAGATGCAACAGAAACAGTATTTGTAAGATATGGGACTCGCCAATACCTGAATTTGTAGCTGAAATTGTTCCCATGGAAACAATCACTTTGTAATTACCCAATAGTGTTAAAATTATTTCATATTTCACTGAAGTTTGTAAAGTACTGTAAAATCTGTATTAAAATCCGCGGTTTCTATTAAAATGATACAATACAACAGATGGGATGTGGCTTCTATTAGAGCATCTACACGTATGAGGAATGATGAATTTTAAGGTCTTAATTATTCAAAAAGCATGTTGTCATTTTTTACTATCTCATTTACTTATTACCGGGGTACTCTAGAATCCAGACTGAGTTTATTTGATCTGCTGTTCAAGTATTCACGATGTACACTCACATGACAATAAAAGTCAATCAACCAAAAATACAAGAGCAAATAGTAGGTATCTTAAAAGATATTGAATATATCCTTCTTTTCAAAACACACATTAAAACAAACGTATGCAGGGGATAGACATACAGTAGTCAGGTTTTAATGTTATGTTTTAAACACAAATATTAGAAAGTTGTCTATATATTTATTATTCTGTTAAGAGATTTTATTCCTCAGTTGTCCAAATGACAATTTTATCTGCCCCAGGCTGAAGGACTACCCTTCATGTATAGTCTTGTAATTGTGAATGCAACAAGTGTTTCTGGTATCCATGGTGACCTGTTCTCATCCAATTAAAGTGGGATAAGTATATGGTAGTAAGAATTAAAAGATTATGAGAATTAAAACGATTATTTTTACATCCAAATTTTACATATTGTACATATAAAATCACATTGTCATTTGTTTCCATGGAATCTAGCAAAATTGCTGTTTTGCCCATTAAAAAGATTCCCATGCACCAACACCTAACACAGCAATTTTAACAATGTCAGTTGAAATGTCAGCATCATCATTATCAATCTCTAAGTCATCATTATTGTGATGCAAATGTCCATTACAAGTGGAAAATGTTAAGGTCAACAAGTAACTGACCCGATCACCTGACCCTGTGTATTCACCAAGTGACCCTTATCCCAGACTGTGAGCTCCAGAAAGGTCACAGGGTAAATCTTAGTAAGAATAACTTCATGCATGGTGCTGGGTTTGATGAAAAAATGCTAAAACTTAAAAGCGGTTTCCCTTTTGGTATTCTCGTGCCAAACATTTGGAACAATATAATATCATGAGTTATTTTGTTTGTGCATTGAAAATAGAATTTACAAGCTAATTTGTGGCAACAAAGTTGTCTGATTCGTTGATGCATATATAAAAATGAATGAAAATATATCAAATATTTGTCACTTTTGTTGTTTGCTATATTGACTTAATTTGCATATGCCAAATGTAATATATTGACAATTTGGTGTCTTAATGTAAAAAAACAACAGTCAGTATGATTCAAAATGGTGGAAGACTACTCTGTTTATTTGCAATGAACTCTGGGCAAATTAGAGCAATGATGTAATCATACTCAAATAGAACCTTAAAAACATTTACCACTATCGAAAAAACATTACTTAACCCGGGTTATAGCTTAGAGTTGGAGGGCTTGAGCTTAATGTTTAACCCTGAGATGAGACTGTTGCTACGTTCACACAACAGCATTCTATCGGAGCCGAACTACTGCTTCTCCCACCGATTTACAGGAGATTATCTTCAGTGCGTTACACGGTCAGGCCGAACGAGAGCTGAGATCCACCCGAATTCAGTCTAGTTCGTTAAGCACAGAACAGAACAGCCTCTCAATTAAGTCAGGTCCAATCCTTTCAAAGCTCAAATCTGAGTGTTTATTGGAGCCAAACTTGGCTCAAGCCTGCTGCGTATACACAACCATTTTTGCTGGCTCGAGCCATAGGGCTCATATAAAATACTGTCGTATAAATGGAGCAATAGTGAACAAGGTCACTGGTAGCATAGTGGTTGCCGCATCAAACTCACGATCGGTAGACCCAAGTTCAAATCCTACCTTAGGCTGAACACCAAAAAGGGTTGACCCTACCCTTGGGCAAATGTGCCACAGACCCAATGCAAAGACCTATTCTACTGGGTGAGATTCATTGACAAATGGAAGTAACATTGGAAACCTTGGTTAAGGTCTGCAGGTGCTTGTGTTCGACTTTTCATTCTTTCATTCTTATACTCTGGAAAGGTAATTTTGTGAAAGAAATGTTGTTTATATACCCTACTGTGAAATATAAAGAGAACACTTCAGCCCACTGATAGGGAATATTTACCAATCGATCTAACTCTCAGTTTGTACGTGTGAACAGGGATAAACTAATCATATATTCTGACAGGTAATACAATTATGAGCTAAAATGGATAAATTATTCATACCTGATATATTTAATCATTTGTTACCATGGCAACCTCACCAGCTGGGAATGCTATATAAACAATGGATGTCACCATAATAATAAAACTGATCTACTACACTCTACTCTTTCATCAAGTGTCATGGCAACTGCTAAATTATCATTGAATTCCAATTATGAACGCATAATAATCTTTTGGATTGAAAAACAAATTTTTCTAATAATATTAAAAATGTATGCATAAATCATCATTGGAAAGAATAACTTGTCAAATTTATTATCATCTGCAAAGTTTACTATACACTTTGAAAAAATCTTTGAGACTGATTATATTTTATCGACATATGTTTTGCTGCAACATTTTGCAGATTTGTATGCATTGTTTTATTATTTTTTTGTTGATTTTGGAACAAATGGAAATAATTTCACATTGGATACAGGTCTTCATCTGAATTATTGGAAATAATAAAAGAAAAAATGATTTATTTGATTTAAAGAGTTTAAAGGTAACAAAAAAGCAAAAAATATCAAATCAAGGTGTCAGTAAAAAAAGGCTAGTCAAATTAAAAAAGGTACCAGGTAAACCCAAATAATAATTGGGGCCATACAATAATTTATTTCTTCCCCAGTTTGAACATTTGTTACTTTAATTACAATAAACAACTACCCAGGCAACATGACATCAGAATTGTACAAATTCTGCATGTAATTCATCCAAGCAGTTATTGGTCACATTGTATTGTTCTTAAATAAACACATTTCAAAGATGAATGAAAAGCAATGAGTTATCCAGAGGAAAGTATGTTGACAGTTGCCATGGTAACCAACCACGAACACTTAAAAGCTTTCACTGCAGTCAGCATGTACAGCATACATACATTCCCATATCATTGTGTTACATTTTATTTGTTTAATTTTGATGCAACAGCGCAGACTGACAAGCAGTTTGATTGCATACTGTATTTACTATATTATTAGTAGCACATGTGCTTAAATGTAAATGACAGAGGTGGGTCCTATATGGTCAAAGTATGACACATTTCAATGATACAGTATACATATTTCATCGTTACAAGATCGAGAATTTGTTCAGCAATTTGCAACTATGAATATCGTATATAGATTCGATGCCAATGCCAAATTTGAAATGTTAGTACTGTAGAATACTTTATTTTAGCTGGAATTAATTTTCGCTGAAAAGACATTTTGGGTATTTTGTATGGAATTTATTTTCACTGATTTTTGACAAGTTGAATGTAAAATATAGGAAAAAAGGTATATTCGCTGGATTTTATTTTCACTGAATCATTCCCTCAGCAAAAATAGCGAAGATGGATTCCAAGCGAATTTAAAGTATTTTACAGTATTGGTTAAGGTTTCCTTGACAACCTCATTAGATTTGAGGGCAGTAAAAAATAACAGAAAGTTTCATGTAAATAAATTCAGCTCATGGTGCATGGCAAAAAACCTTAACACAATAATTATACAAAATGTAAATTTAAATGGTATAAACTCTGAACAATGCCGGTTGGATGGTGGACTGCACTAAAAATTTGAACAGAATTTCTTTATGGATCAATATCAACTAATTTAGAATCTAAAATAGCTTGGGAAAAACAGGAAGCAATTGTTCAATTTTCAAAAATAGCACTAGAAGGGTGTATTCATTATTTTTGTCACAGATTAATGCAGCACATGTACACAGTAACTGTATGCCTATATAAGTACTTTCATACGGATCAATATTGGTTTCCTGTACAGATAATGAAATCTATATTTTTCGCAAACCGCACTTTGTAACAAAGTAAAGCATTTTATTCATGCAAACAATGTCATTTACACTATAATAAAAAATCCTGTGAGCATTATAATTTACCGTAAAAACTCTAAAATTTTACCTACTCTAAAAATTCAACCACCTAATTATTTGGCGAGTTTTTGTAATTTATTGACCTCCAAAATTTTTATCTCACCAGAAATTGCTCACTTATTTTTACTCAAACAATTTGTTTAGAGACACGACTTTCTATAACTATTCTATTTCTGCAACTTTTTATAACCAAACGTCTATATTTGTCGATTTTTTGACTCTAAAAAATTAGACTTGCTGAAAATTTATCGTTATTTAGTACTCTAAAAACCTGACTGTTTCAAAAAAAATTATTTAAAAGTGGCCGAAATTTTAGAGTTTTTACGGTAAGTCACGAACATTTTGGTGAAATATTTTTTTTTTAAATTATTTGTTAATTTTGGACCAAATAGGCATAATTTTTCATTGACTCCATAAAGTCGGTCTTGATCAACATTTTTGCAAAAATTAGACAAATTTCCGTTGCTTCATTTTGTGAAAGATTGTAAAATTTGACACTGACGTTTAAAGAAATGAAGTTTTATCGGCCATTTTGAATTGGCTAGAATTTTTCATTGATTTATAGCATGTTTTGCAAATTTACTTTTTCAAGGTGTTTATACACAAGATTACAATTTCCATGGTTACACCTTATTCTCATCAATTCAGATGAAAAATAATTATTGATTAAGTGCAGTAAAAATATTCTAAAACATAAAGCAATTCAGAAGTCATTAACCTTTAACCCCTATACCATAGGCGTGTCAAATTCTACTATTCCTAAAATTAAATTTAAGGAATCATGTATACCGGTAAAATAGAAAAAAAATAAAATAATAATATTTGCAGCAACAGGTTGTTTTAGTTGAATCTGTAACTGTGAACATTTAGTACAAAATATTGGATTAAGCCATCAACTTTCCACTTAACAAAAATTATAATATTAATAGCCCAATGCAATTTAGATTCCATAAAAATGGTGGTACAAAAAAATTCGTAACCAATCGTTTGTTTACAAACACATACAATAGTCACACAAATTAACATTTTATTTTTCACTGATTGACAATTAAAAAATCTAATGAGCATAGAAGTATCATATTTTTAATAATGAAATATACAGATAGAGAAACGAAAAACATTTATGAAATTTTCTTTCAAATAAACATGCATCTCAAAGCATTTTGTAAATTTTCATGATATGTTAATTTGCCGGCATTTGAGAGAACAAAATCGCGATAGTCTTTGTGCCTTGTGCCAATAAAATGTTCACTGCTACAAAATTGTACATATAGAAAGGTTGAGAGAAAACATTGATACAAGAATAACACACTTCTAAAGTAGAAGTGTCACTTGACTGCATGCATCATGTATTCCGATCACTAAGCAGCCAGCCATGCCAAGTAGATATACATCTACGACTGCCCTTTGAGGAAACCCCTCACAAACAAAAATAACTTAGCGGGAGTGGTGTTTTAAAACATGTTCACTGGAAACAGTTTATAAATTTCAAGGGTATTAAATTCAGGTACACAAAGGACCGCAATTGAGTGTTATTCACGGTGCACCCACAACACACAAACACCTGTTATTTTGCTGAACCTGAAACCAGCATTCAATTCAAAAGTGCTTGTGTTATGCAAATTAATATAACCTATTGATTACAAACACAAGGGTTCAATCCTATATTAGTCCAAGATGCGAGGACTAGAACCGACTTTCATGTCGTTGGGCACTGCGAAACTTACACACTGATGCACATATCAATAAATATTACACTGAAAACTGTAACCTCTGATTATACTGAATAATTACCAAGGACTATGCGGTTACCTACCAACATTTTCTTTACACAGTATCGGTAATAATTTTTAATAATTTTTGGGCACTCATTTTCTATTCATGTTGCCAGAGTTACTAAAATGCTATTGGCAAATGTCAAAATCATTGTTGCCATGGAAACTAGTAGCATTTTGTCAATTGTTGTTTTGTTCCATTATTTAGCTGTCAAAATGTAAACAATTCAATTATTGTAATTAATTGACTTTGTTTAGGGTTAATCACAATTCACTAGGTTATTTGATAGTAGGATATTAAAGCCATAATTCCTCCTGAAAAATTGCTGGTTTAAGATTTGTTTCTATATATTTGCTAATCTAAAATATATTAAGGGTGGCCATGTACTGAACACTGTAGATTCTTTTGATTTGTTTTTTGATTTGTAGTACTGTTAAACATTCCATATTTTGCATCCTATCCTTAAATATTTGGAAATCTAAAAAAACAAATTATCATTTTTATTTTTGACTGTATTTTTTTAACCATACAGAGAGACCATAGATTATTGGTATACTTTTAAATAAATACATTTTCAGCTTATTTTAATAAGTTATAGGCATGCTGTAATTTTTGCTGCATTGAATGTTTTTTATGATTTCTACAAAATTAAAAAATACCAATTCCAAATATCACATGATTATGCGATATTCCCAAAAAGATCAATTTAAAAACAAAGCAAGAAAGTGACACATATTTCAACCATCTTGTCAAGTTTCTTTTACCAAACGGTTAGATCAGGAATATGTATAAATATTATGAGGATACCAGAAAGTATGTACTCTGACAGTACACTATTGCGTAGACCGTCTCTACACATCAGTTGATACTTCCACTATATTGTCTACATCAATGCATACTTTGCAATATCCTTGCAAAATAACCTCTTAATATTTTATAACTGCATATCAGTAAGTGCTGATATGTAGCAACATTTTATTGTATTTCCATATTCCCGAATTAGAAATGATGTGTTTAGTTAAAAAGGTTAGTATTATTAGGTCAGATCTAGGTCAATGAACTTTCAATTCCAATATTTTTTGGAATGTTTTTTTTATACTCATTAAATCAATACCACTTAAGCACAATAATCAATGCTTTGCAAAGAAATATTATAAACATAACAATACTTGATAAAATTAAACCTATTCCCAAACTAACAGTGTAGGGCTATTAAACTTGGCGCTTAATGTTGGAAATAAAAATTTTTGATTTTCAATGTAAAAGTACATGGAGCTGGCAGGATAAGCGTTGATATTATTATTATTATTATACTTTATTTCAGACCTAAACGTCCATAGAGAAATTACAACAGAAATAACATTATACATTTGTTTATTAATAGCAGGATGATTACATGCAAGTTCTCTGTAGTGGTCTACTATCAAACCAACAGTTTCTTAGCAATTGTCAAGCACCTAACAAGCGATACCTCTCTGAAAAAACATTTAAAATGGTGTACTATAATACCAGGTATATAAAGTAAATTAAAAAGTCCTTCAAAATTTCTTAGCAATAGCTCGACACCACAGGAAGCCATTTCATTCCAGTTATCAAATAAAAATTTGATACAAATGACTATGTACCTTTTTTCAATATAACACTGCAGACTGGTTTCGTTTTATTTGTGACAGAGAAAGTAATTTATTTTCTCATTCACACTTGAACTAACATGGGAATTGCAAATGAGGGATAAATGATGTCAAACAAATATGTGTCGGATGAAGTGTCATTCATTTTTGTAATAATTGATAATGGAACAATACACAGGTGACATGATTTTCTAACAGACCCTTACAAGGTGACATAGTTTCTTAGATAAGTATATTTTTTTAAACATGATTTTCATAAAATAGGTATAAATTACACATGTAGCAAATTAATATACTGTGAAATACTTTATTTTAGCTGGAATTAATTTTCGCTGAAAATACTTTTTGTGTGTTTTGTTTTCACTGATTTTTAAGGAGTTTAATGTAAATTATAGGAAATAAAGATATATTCGCTGGATTTTATTTTCACAATCATTCCTTCAACGAAAATAGCAAAAATTAATTCCAAGAGAAAATATTTTAAAGTATTATAATTAGTATTCATATGTATATGTAGTATTATATGCATATATCATGTATATAATATTTTTTCTAATATGTTATTATTATATATGCTGAAATTACGACATATTCTACATATTTTGTATAAAAAATTCTATTTAGTTTTTTCTTTCTCTCTCAATTCAATGCAACTTCAATATTATACATGTCTGATCTTAATTTGACTTTGGTACCATATTTGTATCAGGTATTTAATATGTAAATTTAATGAATGCACAATACAATTTTTTTCAAAAAAAAATAAATACTTCAACTGTAACTGTCACAGTAGATTGTTGCAGTGAGGTTATATGTGCTTGTTGTTGATTGGTTCTTACCTTCAGCTTGGGCTACTTTTCCACCAATCAAACACAAGGTGACAATTCCATAAAGAGTGAAAACAGTCCATTGGCTCCAGTGATGTAATCCATTTAAACTAACAGTAGCCATAGCAACCAGTGTATTCTTGCTTATCACCGCAATAGTGGCAATTTATCGATGATCCTCTAGTTCGTAGACTACGAACTGTCTCACGACTTGTATACTAATATTGACGTCTAAATTGTACTCTTAGTAAACCCATGAAGCATCTGCAAATATAATTATGATATTTCATTATGTTTCAATTGTTCTAATAAATTACTGTTGGGCACATTCCAAGCAATAGAAACCAATTAATTAAGCATTTCCGGTAACATTGACTACAAAAATAAGAAGGAATAAATTATAATTAAAAAAAAGACTGTTTAATACCAGGAAGATGATACTATGCATGTAAGTGGTCTACAACATTTGAATACAACTTTCCTGTTACCATGCAGTCTCATACATGTACATAGAGTATTTATTGTATTCACGTTGCACATTTACTCATGGCTGCATGGTCATATACTGTAAAATAGTATATTCGCTGTATATTCGCTGCATTTTATTTTCACTGAATCATCCTGTCAGCGAAAATAGCAAAAATTAATTCCAAGCAAAAATAAAGTATTTTACAGTAGGTTATGTAGCCATGTTTGTGTTTTCCTGGAGTAAGTTACTGTAAAGCTGAAACTGCGACAAAAATGTGCGATTGAAATATGTGATGCAAGATGGATGAAAATGAGTTAAATCGATGTCCAATATGAATGAGATCAATGCGCAGTATTTAACGACAACTATAACAAATTGTGTGAAGGCTGTAATTTATAGAACATTTTTCAAATTTTCATAATGCGCAAAGAATTGGTCCAGCATGCAACTAGAAATGAGGAGTGAGTGCCCTTCATCAACCACTTTCCAATCGACCATAAAAGACGTAGGCTTGGCTGTTGGTCAAATGTTTTTCCTACAAGTTTAAGAACTTGAAAGTAGACTCTGTGTAAGTGTTACTTTATCACCTTGTGAAAGTCTCCTCAGATCGGCGATATGAATGCTATATTACGGGGTCAACAGGTGATGTTTTAGGTGTTACGTACAAGCATGAATTGAAATAAAAATATTTAAATATCTCTGAAAATTGTAACTTTTGTGGTGAATACAGCAATAATCGACTCATTTCTGACATTTAGCAAGAAAAATTAATAAAAAATAATCTGCATGTATACAATGAGAGGAAAACAAATCTGGCTGATGATGCTGGACATGGGAAATTGGCCTATCAAATGTGATAGGGATATTTTTTATAGTCTGTTGTGTCCATTTACCACAACTAGACATCAAGTTTCAGTTTTTAGTGCTGTTTTTTATAAACATAAATGATTTGTTCTAATGTCACGTGAATTATTTCCAATCGAGAGAGATACTGTCAGTTTGGGAGTTACAAAGTTGTTGATCTAGTCACACCTAGGAAAAATATAATGATTCACCACCTTATCCAGCAGGAAACGGGAATACTAGAATCCCAAATGCTAAACGACCTGTAACTGGACATACCAGTTCATGGACACAATTAGGGCGTCGACGCCGGCACACAAATTTATCGTGTTCACACCTGATAGGCCACGATGAATGACTCGCTGCTCGGCGAGTAACGTTTGCATTAAAAGTAACGACTTATACCAACTAAATGCGACTGGCAAGTGGTTCATGTCATCTGTTAGGCGTCGTGTCAACACTTAAGGCCAAGTCTGACAACACTCTTTACTCAAAAGAAAGTTCCCTAACAAAACTGGAGTAAACACAGACGGTAAACGAAAAATACGATCGTATTTGCTTCGGCACTATTTCTTATTTGACAATGTTCATTCAGAAATTCAACAAGTTACAAAAAATACAATGGACAACGCACTAGTTTCAATTCTCACCTGCGGGACTGCAGTTCGATTTCAACACGCCGCTGGCAGGATTAATCCACGGGTGTCCTCCTAATCTGATACTCCACTGTTGATTTATCAGTGACTCGAATTACGTAGGATTATATTTTAGTTCCTCAAAGGTCGATAAAAAGCGGGCGAGTCACACCCACGACAACTAGCATACGCCCTGGTTCGCATCACTCGTTCTGTAAACACACAATTGAAAGTGGAATCAACCATTATTGGTGGGGGTAAACATTCTTTCCCGGCCTCATTTTTATTCATTCCAAGTTTGTGATTAACCTGAACAGCTTTTAAATCAACCTTTTGGTAACCCGAGATTTAATGTTATACGATTACTACCCGGGGGTAGCATTTATAATAACTTATCTTAATAGTCTGGCATTCGCAGCTGAGGGCCATTCTCCGCGCCAGTCTATGAGCTTAGTACCGAAACCGTGTCGCACGATGGCGCTTCGATATCACTCAAATAAATATACATGTATAATGTTTCTTGTCACATATTTTCGAAAAAATGATCTAGTGATCCAGGATTTTATTTTTATTTTTTTATTGTCTGTTTTGACTGTGCTAAAAACAATAATTACGGAATATACACGAGTTTACGCGTAATTTCGGTTTGAGTCACCCACAGCGGTACGAGTATGGTTGATGGTGAGGTAGTCCCGGCACCGGTGGTCTCGTCCACAGGCGCTCGGAACGTTTCCTGGATAATAAAAAATGACCTAAAGTGGGATCGGCATAGTTAGTCAGTCGCCGGTAAATTCCCCTACTACTCATATAATTATATGACTAACTATGCCGATCCCACTTTAGGTCATTTTTTATTATCCAGGAAACGTTCCGAGCGCCTGTGGTCTCGTCTAGATCGTGGACACCAAAATGGGACGTTCCCGGGACGTACATATTCAGCCATACCTAAGGGATGCGAGTAAGAAGATAAATTGAAAACAAGGTCTGCAGACATCATGATGGGCCTAACGGTTAAAAATGACCAGTCTACACATTTTATTTGTTTTTATTTTATTTGTCAATACCGTACACTCCGTCTGCTGTCCTCAACGTCTGAAACGTTACTGCCGGGAGATCAAGACGCACCAGACGTCCTGTTGTATTGGAGAATGTTTCTGAAAACTAATGTGTGGAACTAAAGGAAATGTATCTCTGGTAGAACATTTTGCATTAGAAACTATAACGGCGTCACGTGAATTTTATCTTTTGTTCTTGGGTAAATGTAGCTCAATGACACGACATGCTTCCATAGTATCCATAATACTAGTAATTCCATAGCATCAGAATCAAATTTTGGTTCTTTTGCTCGAGAAAAAAATGATATATGGGATATGGTTGATATATTGATTGATGTATTGGTAGACGTGGATTTAAATCGGCAATTTAAATTGCTTTGTATTTAATTAGAATATATATATATATATATATCCGTGTATTAAAAAAAAATTACGGACAGTCCAACGTAAATTCCAATACTGGCGATTTACTAATAAATCCAGATCGTACCATTTGAAAATCCTAGATATTTTTGATTAAATCGCAAAACCCTCAACGTTGGTTATTTATTGGATTTTGCGGCACTTTCCACACTGTGGCAGTGGACTGACTTGATGAGTTATTTACGAGATCCGGCGTTTTGGACTCAAATGATAACAATTTTACGAATAATTTTCATTTTGTCACGTTTTTGTAATATATCGTTGTTCGGTGCCATGGTACTATGAGCGGTTTCTTTTCAATACTTTGTGTTCGTATCGCGGTCATATGAATGTTTCAAGTTTGTGTCCCAGTTATTCTTCGTGAAACTATGCACACCATTAGAAATGTACCTTAGATTTACAGAGTAAAGAGAAAAAGAGTTACATGTATTACACAACAAAAATGCCATTAAGGTGCTTGTTTTAGAGTAACTTTATTTTGAAAAAAACTCGGCTGGGGCTTAGTACTTGGCGTAACAAAGGTATTCTTTCATTTTATCAATATTTACAAATTCCAATGGCTGTTGTGAACGGTAAGATTTGAAAACGTTCCAATGTTAATCAATCGGCCAATAGTTTCAGTTTGAACTGACAAATTTATAAATATTTATAAAAAAAAAGAAAGGAATCATTTGTTGCTCCAAGAGTAGAAACAATCTAAATACCAATCATCACCCCTTCATTCAAAATTAGTGGATCAAGAGCTGAACACTGTATACGCCCTAATTAATATAAATTGAACTAATAATGATATCACAATACTATTTCTAGATTGGTCAATTTGAATTCTACATGTAACGTTAATTTTGATTTTTTTTTTAAAATGCATATTTATAAAAACGTGTATAACGACTCCAGCTTTCTGACCTTCACTGCCGAGTGTAATCTCGATCGTCTTCATATACTAGTAATTTACGCCGGAAAGTATGTTCTCGAGCGTTATTAGTTGGCCGCTACTACGCAAGATTCCTCATTTTCCTAATTGTATTAAAGTATGCTAAAAATATAGTAATACAAATCACACAAGTAAAGTTGCAACAAGTTGAATCTTAGTAACTTACGTATCAGCTACAGAGACAAACAAGCGATTACGTCATTACATGTGACTATTTCTTGATTTTTTACAATTTTTTTTTTTTTTTTAAATTCATGCTCCACGTTCCGGCGAATCATCAAATACATTCCGTAAATATTGTGTTTATTCGTATCAAATATGTAATATTATATTATACCAGTATATTGATGATGTTAATTCATTGATTTGATTGGTCCAAACACAAAATTTGCATATGCAATCCTGCGGCTCTTGCATATATGTCGTGAATTGTGCAATATCTCGTGGTATACCCGCCTTCAGCAGGGGTTATTGCTTAAATATTATAATGATCATGTTATAATAATCAATTGAGCGAGTCGGAGGGCGGACGTTTCGCTCTAGAAAATTTACGAAAGATCTCAGTGAGAAACTGTTAATTACTCTATGTCTTAAAATTTAACTGTTACTACTTACTTCATCTTGAATTTTCAAGGTGCATGTTCCGGCAAAAGCACTCCAGAGAGGAATGTCCGAACGGAACAACACCGTGCAGGCGGACGATGTACTTACCTTTGTAAAACTCATTAATATGGGTGTAATAACATCTTATGCTTTATTTGAAGAGTGTGCTGCTGATAACTACTATTACCCAACTCAATTACAAAGCGATCACTAAATAAAAATGATGACAATGAACGACGACGTATCCTTCGGCGTATTTTCATTTGTCTGTACATTGTTTTCGGTTGTATTTGTATTTGCAAGTAAGCATGCCTTGGCTTTGGGTGCCGTTGAGTGCTTTATTTCTGCCCGGTCGGCTCTGTCTGTAGTTTTGAGCTCACACCCTACACTCCCTATTGAATTGTTTTAGCCTTATTTTAGAGGGCAAGTTTTCCATTCCCTTTTTTTACTCTCTTCGAATTAAATTAGTTATAATTACGATTATGTGTGCAACATTTCCAGTCATGATGCGTGTTGCTTAACTTTTATTCCAAAACCTATTCTTGCCAATGTTTACTTGTTTGTGATGATTTAAGCGATCTTTACTAACTCGATAAGTGAATACTGACAAGGTACAAGTACATTTATATATTCGGCAATACTAAGATAATACACATGTACCCAAGGATATCAACACAGAAAAACAAAAGGAAACATTGTTATATAGAGGGCGCTAAATTTCAACCTATTTTTTTTTTTTTTTTTTTTACATATTTACATGATTAATTCTGAACATTGCAATTTTCAAGTGTACCTTTGCTGATTTGATACAATAACAATCGGCACATATGCACATTATTATTATTATTATTATTATTATTATTATTAGTGTTCCGTCATTTTGTGTGATTTCTACATATGTTTACAATAACACATACTATCCAATCAAAATGCATCTTCGCTATCCAAGGTTCGAGTTTTCGACCATCGTCTTATTACGACGGAGAAGTATTGTGTACATCGAGCTTGCGAAACGGTGTGATTCGGGCGATGATTAACATGTAGCATCAATCAAAGAAATGAAAGCTAAGAAAAGATGTATCCTCGGGGGCGGAGCTACGTCACAGACGTTCCACGTTGCTAAGACGCGCACCACTGTACCATGCATTTCTATGGGCTCTGTGCGCGCTGCTGTGGAACGCCGGTCGAGCCGGTGAAAATTCGAAAAAAACAACACAAACTCAACTTTGAAGTAATCCATAACAATCAAATTTATATATGTTACACACGTAGGGCTAATCGGGTTGCACTGTTCAGAGGAGTCACAACAGTCATCCCAAAGTACCGTTTTCTGCGAGTTTTGGGCCTTTGTTTTCACCGCCGCGGGTTGCCAGGCGGTGAAAATGCCCGGATGTCCGCCCCCCCGAGGATACCTTTCCCTAAATCGCGCCCTCTGTCGGCAAATACCCAAGGCAGTTCAAAGCGCCGATATCGTTTTGATCTGTAGGGATCCATCAATACATTGTCCTATATTACCAGGCAACGACACAATCAATGCTCTTGAATGACAATGCTTCCATCCAATACATAATTTTTACGTCAAAATGCTCCATCACTAAAGGGCGCAACTCCCAGGAACGATACATTGGAAGCATGAAATAGGGTGTATTTAAAACGATCCGAGTAAACAAGCTTGTCAGGTAACATAGCTGTCCTTTGATATGTAAATGTGAAAGCAATGTGGTTCTGTTGAATACCAAATCTGATTAAAAATGAAATCATAGTTTGTTTGTTTTTTAAATAATTTATGTTTATTTCTAATATACATTTTCCTTTATTTTAATTATTATTCATTTGCTGGCAGTTTTTTTAAGAGTTTTGGTAATCGTAAATACCAACAAGGCGATAGTTAACAAAAAAAATAGTAAAAGTAAAATAAATATATAAAATACATCAGATTGATGAATACTGTAAACACATTAATTACTGTCTGGTTTTTAATTTCACTGAGGTTTTACAGTAATTAAGGTGTCTGTGGAGCACACAGTACAGTTAAAGGTTTTACAGTAATTAAGGTGTCTGTGGAGCACACAGTACAGTTAAAGGTTTTACAGTAATTAAGGTGTCTGTGGAGCACACAGTACAGTTAAAGGTTTTACAGTAATTAAGGTGTCTGTGGAGCACACAGTACAGTTAAAGGTTTTACAGTAATTAAGGTGTCTGTGGAGCACACAGTACAGTTAAAGTTTGGGCTCAAATCACACTGCATTTACTCACATGCAAACAAAGTTATACTTAGGGAATGGGGGAAATACACAAAAACACGGTATAATTTTGCTAGATAATTTATTTTGTACAATCTCATTCTTACAAATGTACACTAACTCTGTGCTTTGACATTGTAAGACAGTAAAATTGGGATGTGAATCAATTCAACAGATGGCGAGCATCAACACACAACTCTGAGAATAAAGGCAAGAGCATAATTAAACAGAGCTGAATAACACGTACATCGTCAAGCAATATATAGTATAGTATATTATATATAGCAAGATTTCATTACATTGCTTTAAGCTAGTATAAAACTTGTATGTTTTCAAAAAAAAAAATCAGTCTACCTCGATAATAAAGTTCATCATGGATAGTATCAAGTATCGATTGTTCCAAGAATCTTTTTTGATAACTGTTTAATCAGAGTACAAATGCATTGCATTGCATTGGTTAATTTTTAATTAAACATGTTATATAATGGGAACACGTGGTGCATTTTGTGGACAAACAAAGTTCTCATATGTATAGACAGTGATGCAAAAACACATTACAGAAGTTGTACTGCTCCTGATATTTTTTCTTTCTTGGTAAATACACGTTCTACATGCGTTGAATATACCCCCCCCCCGAAATACAGAATGGTTAGTTACACCTGCAAAGATACTGAAACTTAAAATGAGAAGAGCTGATGTCTTGAAAGCCAAATTTTCCATCAATATAAAAGAAAAAAACAAGTGATGGATTCATACTTATCCTCCAATCAAAAATTGTCTGACGTTGTATCTAATTCCTAAGATGTAAGCAAAATAAACATATGAATACAACACATTTTCCATCTACTGTATTTCTTTGGTACAATTTCACCAAATTATACAGTTGTTTTAGTTTAGCTTTAGCAAAACAGACAGGACACATCGTAAGTGATGTAATGCTGGTAAAGAGAAATCTAAAATAGAAACCACTAATAATACTATACAGACAAGGATTGGCATGACTACGTTTTTTTTATACATGTAGCAATGTAATGAATGTTGTGTATTAAATTAATATTCTTGATAACAATAATTCTGAAGTAATCAAAATATGTGACAAAAAAACACTCAAAGCAAAAATGCATCTGTTAAAGATTTGTTTACATTTTAGATACATTGAACAGAAAGTTAAAGCTTCGCTTGTAAAAGTGCAGATAATGACAAAAAAAAAGTGATGCAAAACAGTGATAAAACAGCAACTGAAGAGATGGTTTTAAAACTTAATAGTTAAGGAAACGCAACTTTATTATTTTTTATTGAACTTTCTCACCTTCTCTTAAATGAAAGTATAAAATAATTGTATACCGACAAGGATTGTAAGCTGCTGATTCACTTGTAATTTTTCTGAACATTGTACATTCAATGTCAAAGATTTTCGCAAAACAAATTTAACATTTCTAGACAACCATTCCCCTTCCCTCTCCATTCCACATGTGAACTGTAAAGTAATTATGTTCTTTGGAAACAATTTGAGATCGTCCGTAAGCATGACTTCTGTATACGTTTAATCACCGCTTATTTCAAGGTTTACTTAGGTGTTTTCACATTGTCAAAGTTCGCTAAAAATGAAAGATACTTTATGTAGGATCACACACTCTCCCTTCCCCTGTACACGAAAGAAGGATATTTTTGATGGAGTGACAAAGCAAAGAACACATCAATGTTTTTCTATTACAAAACTTAAAATTTAATGTTTGCCACCTACATAAAATAGTCCTTTGACACTTTATTTTGGCGAACTTTTGACAATTTGAGAACACGCCTCAAACATCTACGCTTTAAAATATAAAAGCTTCAATATCATATATATATATATATAATAATTATGTGAATTCAAACAAAAATAAAGATGTATTTAGCAATTGTTTTAGGAGACAGTGTAGTCCCTACAAAAAAAAAGTTATTTAAACAAGAAAAAAAAAATCAACAAAATTGCACTTAAAAATTAGTAAACAAAATACTACAATCTGAATAATAAGCTCAGTATTATATACTCAAATTTTAAGTTTTTTTACCAGATGTGTTCTGTGATAGAAGTTTTTCAGCCACTCTTGTAAGGTAACAAACTTTACTCCAATATCGAGATTTTAATTAAGAAATCTCATACACAGGGTCAGAAACATTTCATAATCCTATCACTGGGGGCGCTGTATACAAAACAAACTTCAACAGTATAAAGTGGAATGTATAGTTCATTTCATGTACAATTAGCAAACTTAAACCGCTGATGTTGGCATATTACCACTGATCTGTAGTACATGCGAGTTGGCGAGTGAGACTGGTGATGAACATTTTAAGAAGATCTTTAAGATAACAGAGTATTACACAACTTAAAATCTCACTTTTCTATGGCATATTTGCTCCTGAAGATTTCAAGGAATTTAAGTTCTTAGAAAATTTATCAAAGACTTCCATTGATAATTACATCAATTTGGGCAAAAAGTGCAAGTGACAATAAGTGAGGCAACAAACTCTAACAAGTTGGCAAGATTAATTACAAAATCATTTTTTTAAATATTGAAATGTGGTTTTGACCACCATGTACATGCATTTATCTCCCTAGAGGTATATCTTTGATTAGCAAGATATACATGCCTTGGGCAAGCTTGGCAGGGAAGATCAAAACAATTAAACTCAATCCCCTCCAATCTGACTACACAAATTGTTGGCACAATAAAAAAAATTAACGTTTTTTCCTTAATATAAAATTGTGGTTTGCGGAAGAACAGACGAGTCGGTGGAAAATACACTACACTACAATTTGAATTAGCCCTAGTGTTTTGAGCACCCATAATGATCAAGAAAATACAATAAATGCATTTAGTGTGGCTATCCTACATACAGATTGGCATTCAATTCCTTTTATTAGTTTCAGGACACTTTAAGACCTTAACCTGACTTTTTGGCAAATAAATACAAGCAGTATCCCAGGGACGGTTTTGCCTTTAAGAAGTCAGAGATTTCAACCCACCCTCAAACATCTCATAATATATCATATCAGTTCATATTTCAGTGTCTTCTTGTACTAAACTATAAAACAGCTCCCACTACAACTTGTTATGCAACTTTCTGTTATCTAAATACACTCAATGGTGCAAGTTGTTAATTAAAGCCAGTTATGATACTTTGACCAAGCAAGCTTAGGATAAGATGTGCAAGATTCCACCGATCAGAAAATTGCTCACATCAAATGGCTTTCAATTTAACAGCAACTTACTTGCGAAAACACAATGGTCGATACAATTCAAAAGCAATATTTATAACACTAGTCCATTTGATTCAGTCCATAGTTGTCTTTCTCTATTCTGTATGAAGAGAAGACTGCTTTGCTGACATGGGTGGTCTTGTACAGCTCACCACTGTCTATGAATTTGGAGAGGTTGGTTTCACAAATTTATCTGGACTTGTCACAACTCTTGCTCTCTGTAAAAGAGGAATAATGCAGTTTATTTATTATCTACGTATTGTACAGCTTTTCCAGTAGGTAATTGTTTTTGCCTGTCATTATGGTTGCACATTCAATGCAACCATATCACACTTCAATGACAAGTTCACATACATAAAGTTGAGTTGCATATTTCAACCACCACACCAGAGTTCTAAAACTTACTCTAGGAAAAACATTACACATCCCTCACACAACTATTATTGTTCAAGTTTTATGAACAAACATGGTGGCTCATTTACATATTACCTTTTCCCATGTAAAATCATGGAGCTATTGTTCCCAAAAAGCAATAAAATAGCATTTTTTTTTTTCATTTTTTTCTCATATTTTTCAAAAATCACTATTTTTAGAACAATTCGAGAGAACATAAAGCTGCATAATAAGTACGCAATCATTACCAATATATGATTTTTTTCAGCCAACCCTAGCCTATAATTTGAGATATGGCATAATATCTCTGCCATAGGAATCTATGGTAAAAGCATTATAATACTGACAAAATGGCAACTATCAACTAAAATACAACAACCATTTTCCTGAAAAATATGCTGGTGACCCTTAACTATCTTTATATTGCCCTGGAGTACATTTTAGTGCAAAATGAATAAATTCTGGGTATTTTCATTTATGAGTAGGCTTCTACCTTAAATTTAAACGTGACAATATCATTATGCTAAAGAAACTCCTTGTTTAATAGTACGTACCATATGTGAGAAAGGTGGGGGAGAGGTACTGGGCAAAGCAGATGGTGTTGACCAGAATGATGTACTTCCACATGAAGAACAACGACTACTCAGAGGTGATGGAGGGGTAAACGGTATGCTACTGCTATGGTGACCTGCAAGACAAATAGATATACTTAAGGTGAACATGAAAATCACATGATAAAGTATGGATTCTGTTTAGTTAAAACATCACCTGTTGACATCCATTGATTTTAATGTCTGTGAAGGCTTTCAGCATGAGTGTTATGTGTTAACTAACTCTCTTTTTGTAACTGGATTATCAAACATTTCAGATCAAAATATAATTGGCATTGCTGTATAAAAGCACCACAGTTGCTAAGCCGCATCATTTGGAGAAGGGACCTTTGCAACTTATATAATGCGAAAATAAATTGTTTACATAAACTCTACTATGTACTGCCACCAATAACATTAAATTTACATTCACAAAACCTTCAATTATGATTGGGAAGGTAGTCATTCATCGTATCGTATCAAATTAAATAGACATCAAAATGAGACTGATTCACACATCTGTGTCAGAGCAGTGATTTAGGCTTACTGAAAAGGTATATTATAAGAATTTAGGTAACAAGTAATACAGAAGAAATATGATAGGTTTCCATAGAACACATAGGATACAAAGCCTGTCTTTACAAAGCATAGAGAGTACACAAAGATAGCATGGATGAGAAAAGAACCGATTATAAAAAAAGCAAATCAATCAAGGAAGCTACAGATCTTGGGAGATTTACAAATGCAAATGGTATTGGCAAAGAAAGGAAAGGAAAATACTACTAACATTACAGCTGCTCACGAAGGCAATGATTTCCGTCTTATTAAATTTCAACATCTAACACAAAAAGGTTTTACATAAAGTTTAGAAAATTGTATACATACACCTTGCCAATAATTAACCCCTTCTAGTATTTTTGATGTCAATATGATGTGGATGGGTGAATCAATGCCAGTGTTTGAACTTCGGGGTTAAGAAAGAACACTTTTTCAAAATCAATTTAGGTAAAATTGCCACAGCCTGTAAAACGAGTATAGCTGTAATCTATTTTTTGAAGGGCACAAAGACACTCTTTAGACATTGAGGAAATTACTTTTGAAGCCGTTGTGAAGTTCAAGCTATGTAACGTTTAGCTCAGTTTGATTGAGTAGTTCAATTCAAATTCCGGACGACACCAGATTGAAATAATATCAATGTATTGAATGTAGTCTCTTTTAAAACACCCATTTACAGCACAAAAGCGATTCAACGAATAAAAGACCTGAAGGAAAGGTGTATTGGGTATCTTGTTTTGTTTTGTTTTTGGAAAAAGTCTGAAAAGTCTAGTCCTTATTTCTGACAGGAGGTTCAGTGCCTTTGTTCTTTAGCAAGAAAAAAAAAATAAGCGGATATTTTTTAATCATACGGAGAAAAAAAGCTTATAAAAACGTTGCACTGAACTGAACATAATATAAGCACACAAGATAAATCATTGGATTTATCATGCTTGTAACAGGATTATTTTGAGTAATAATTCTTACCACTATTGTTACTTGTTGGGGTTGCGGTATTGACTACGTGAGCAACATTTAAGGGAAGAATAGAAAGAACTGGAAGGTGGAAAACTGGAAAAAACATCAGTCAGTTGCAGATGTTAGACAACAAAATAGGCTATCTATTACAATCAGGAAGTCATCACAAACATATTGGGTTTAGTTATTCAACATACATATAAATTTATACCCCAGACCATTCGTCCCGGTGTTATCGCTATCGCCACACGAGACTCCAGCTTGTCTCCTATACAATTTGACTGCGCACATCCAGAAAGTAGATGTAGCTGTGATTGGTGGAATACTAATGAGTTGAGTGTCAATCAAACGCCCACGCTATCTTTAGTAAACAAAGTCACGTGACACGCGCCATTTTAGTTTTGATTAGTTCGTCGGATCGGAGTGTCGGTGCTCGCCATCCATAAATCAAATCAAAATGATTTCTAATTGGAAATGGCATATTTTCATCAAACTCCTTTTCAACATCATGGTTGTTAATGTCCGTCACATCGCTAAGTACATTTGAACTGCGGTCATCATTGCAAATTGAATGTGAGAAAGTTATGGAACGTCGTTTTGAACTTGAACGTGGTCGGGCAGGCGATTTCAAGGCAGCACGCTTAACCCTTTCGTTCACAGGTTGGGAGATATTAGAATGACTGACAATTTCACGCCACTGTTTTACATTATTGGCGGATTTTTCTGCGCTATCAATCTTTCTCTTACAAACTAGACATAGATGAGACGACAGAGTCGCTCCTTTCACAACGTCGCACTGGATCAAATTGGAAAGACGATTTCCATAAGTTATCCCTCCTGCTTTTCCTGGCTTGAATAAATTCACACACGACTTTAACTGTCCACAAACTCGAAGACTACACGAACACAGTCTACAATAGTCGTCCGCAACAATATGTATGTATTTCTTCGGTGTACTGATGCACGAATGCACCGTGACACGGTGTTTCTCGGGTGTCGCCATCGCTGAGAATGCCGCCGGCGCAATTTTTCACCCAACTCGCGATTCTGTTTTGCAACATTTTATCAATATTCCCTTTGACAAAATCGCCGACAAAAGCACCGCTTTGCTGATCTTTTGTTCTATAATTCTTAATGCAAACACCGACCCTAGTAGTAATTAGTAACGTCGCCTAGTACATATGAACGGTCGTCATTGCAAATCGAACATCCTTTTGAAATTTGGACGTCGGGCAGGCGATTTCAAGGCACCGCACTTAAATATTAACAACATATTTTTCTGAGCGGTTGTTTATTCTCTTTCAAACGAGACATAAATGTGACGACATAGTCGATCCCTTATCCACCGCTAAGAATGCCGCAATGTTTCGTTCGTTTTGCAACATGCCACAAATCGTCGAAAAAAACACCACTTCGACGGAAGCTTGCGTAATAAGGGGGTTAAAACAAGAAAACAAATGCCATGTTTAATACATATCGACCTGTTTTACTTGCGAAAGATAACGGAACATGAACTCGTTTCGTGCGACTTCGGAACCCGAAGGAACACACCAACAACGTTGAATTTACCCGCTATCTTCCAAATATGGTATATTAATTTATTCAGTTGTTTATTTAGAGTGACGTCCGCGGTCGAATGCGATTGGCTATCGATGTCAGTGCAAAGGTCATATGAATATTAAAATTAAGTGGGCGGAAGGAAAATTGTATAGGAGACAAGCTGGAGTCTCGTGTGGCGATAGCGATAACACCGGGACGAATGGTCTGGGGTAATAAATTTATGAGTTTTGTCTTTATACAGGAGACCCTAGACTAGAGGAGAAAAGTTTCTAGAAATTCAGAAAACCAAGAATGTATTGCCTCTTTGGTGTAACTATGTACCAAAGTATTAATTAATTATGCAAATTAGGTAATTAATATATATTGATATTACCCTAAAAACTATCAGGTCTGCGCAGTGTCCTATGACATCTATATATCAAGTGTTATTGAAATGTGATGATTACTACTTGAAATATCAAAAGATGAAAATTAATTAATTATGCAAATTAGGTAATTAATATGTACTGATATTACTCTAAAAACTATCAAGTCTGTGCAGTGTCCTATGACATCTATGTACCAAGTGTTATTGAAATGTGATGATTACTACTTGAAATATCAAAAGCTGAAAATTAATTAATTATGCAAATTAGGTAATTAATATGTACTGATATTACCCTAAAAACTATCAGGTCTGTGCAGTGTCCTATGACATCTATGTACAAAGTGTTATTGAAATGTGATGATTACTACTTGAAATATCAAAAGCTGAAAATTAATTAATTATGCAAATTAGGTAATTAATATGTACTGATATTACCCTAAAAACTATCAGGTCTGTGCAGTGTCCTATGACATCTATGTACCAAGTGTTATTGAAATGTGATGATTACTACTCGAAATATCAAAAGCTGAAATTTAATTAATTATGCAAATTAGGTAATTAATATGTACTCATATTACCCTAAAAACTATCAGGTCTGTGCAGTGTCCTATGACATCTATGTACCAAGTTTCATTGAAATGTGATTATTCCTACTTGAAATATCAAAAGCTGAAAACTAATTAATTATGCAAATTAGGTAATTAATATTGCACAGATTTTTACCCAAAACTAATCAAATCTGCACATTAGTTTGGAGCATCTATGTGCCAAGTTTCATCAAAATCCAATGAGTGGTTCTTTAGATATCAGTGGAACAGTCATGGAACAGCTAAAAATCAGCTAATTATCGTGCAAATTAGGTAATTAATATGCATGGTTTTTACCAAAACCTAATCAAATCTGTGCATTGGCCCAGAGCATCTATGCACAAAATTTTATCAAAAATCAATGTATGGTTCTTGAGATATCAGTGGAACAGATGCACACACAGACACACTAACTGCAAAGACTACCTTTTCGTGCTCGCACACGGGAGTCAAAAATACACATTTTGGTAGCAGGTTTAGGTTTAAGTGATATACAGTATACCAATCTACCCCCTTACCTGAACCCTAATGCCAAGTTGCATTAAATTAAAAGATGCAATTCATATCTTAAATTCATATAATTAAATAACATTTCTATATAGGGTTGTAATTTAATTGAAATTTTAAGAGAATTTAGATTAATGGCTTTACTCAGTGAGCCAATTGCCACTGACATTGATGATAAAATTAATTACCTGGTGACATTGGTCTACTTGAAGATGGAGAATATGGTATAGGGCTTGAGACAGTCCTTGGACGAAGACTTCCATGTGACGCCATTTCATTAAAGTGTCTTTCATCATCCATTTCAAGGCTGGATTCACTCTCTGAAAGCTGTCGTCCTAGAGCTTCTCGCCTCTCCATCTCCATAAGTAGTTTTCTTTGTAAACGAAGATTCTCTTCTTTAATTTGTTTTTCCTCCATGGCATAGTGGTTCATCTTGTCGGTATCTAATCAGATAGACATGCAGTATTTGTATTAACTTTTAGAACAATATTATTTTTCTTGCCAAAATATTGGTATAACTTTTTGCCCCAATGCTTCCGAAACTTGCTGTCAGGTAAGGTAACAGAGGTCAATGTTGGTCTTATAAGGTTAACTGTAGTGTCTCCAAAACATTATAGGAAGCTTATGAAGTAATACACGTAAAATATCACGCAACGCAACGAGGTCAGAAGCTTCTTGCCAAAACAGAAATTATGGAGCATTTCCGTGATTCGTTTGTGATTGAATTTTCATCATCATAGGGCTTCATCAAATTGCCAGATTGCACAAAGATTTTGTGATCAAAAATCTAAAGAATATCAAGGAAACTGCTGAACTTTGATGTGATTTAATTTCTATTAAGATTGATTCTTGTACAGACATTAGGCTCCTTTTTTTTAATTTATAGGATGGCCTTTTTACTCATGTTGCCACTGCTGTGTTCCCCTCAGGAAACACAGTCAGACACAGCCACAGTCATTATTCTGACTGAAATAGTGATTTATTTCCAATACTGACTTTTTAAATCAAATTGATAAATTGCTGTAAATTTGAAACTGTTTAGTTGTATCATTCTTGATGCAAGTTTGGTGCATTGCGTAAATGAGTATGCTGACAATCACTATTTTCATTTGGAATAATAATATGCAAATATAATGCAAATTATATGTCATAAAATGAAGACTTAGCGACCAAATACTTATTCACATTACTTACGTTCTTGCTGAGCAGCAGCCAATAATTTCTTGAGTCTGTGAACTTCACTGCGAAGTTGTTGAACATGTACTGTGAGCACCTCTGTATTATCACCATTCTTGATATCGCGAGGAGATGGGGGACCAGAAATTGGTTGATCCAATCTTTCTTGTAACATCCTATTTAAATACAGAAATGACAAAAGATGAATTTTTAGCTTATTTCTTACATGTGTAGAAATTTCCTGACAGTATGTCCCAGGGAATGAGGTGTGGGTTTTTGTCCAGACATTAAGAAATGGTGTTTGACAAATGTACACAATCTCAGAATTCATCAATGTTGCATTTCAAATCAAAAGGGGCATTTCATTGCTACAACATATACATGTAGGTGAGGAAACACACCTTTTTTCTGCTTCTAATCTATCCATTCTTTTCCATAACCTGTTCAATAATGCTTCTTGTTCCTGCTCCAATGTGTTCTCCAAATCAACCTTCTCCCTTCTCAACTGAAATTATAAACAACATATCCATGACAGTCATCTATCTAAGTTACTCAGACAGCCACGACAGTTTACATGTATATTCGTCAAGTCTGGGAGATTCATCTACCCAAGATACAGCTTACAATACAACTAAGAGAGATTTATATGTAAATGCCATGCTGTTATTAAATAATGGATTTGATGCAAGTAAATTATTCATTGTTTTTCTGTCTCCAACAAGGATCACTACTGCGACAAGAACCTAGCACATCCCTGTTGTCATCCATCATACAGACTTTCCAATAGAAGCAAGTGCAACAAACTGTCTGTCGGCTGAGATAGTTCTGCTGTTAGCAATGCACATTTCAATTAAAAGTTATCAAATTTAAGATATATAGTTTTGTTTATAGTAATATAGCTGGAATATAACCATGTCAGGAATATGATTTTTTAACATTAAAATGATTGACATTTGTATCAGATCGTCAAACAAGTACTTGTCCATATTGAGAGATATTGCTCTGGAACAGCATTCAAAATCAGCCATTTTGAATACATGTGTATATATATATATATATATATATATATATATATATATAAACATGATGTATAACGAATTTATAAAATTTGAATATAATCAGTCAAAGCATTTAAAAGATATGGCTCCAGAAGCCCAAGCATTAAAACAAAATGGCCGCCAATCAGCCATTTTGAATCCAATCTGAAAAATAAAATGACATGCATCAGGAACCTGTAATGTCTAATGTATGTTATAAGTTTGAACAAAATCCATCCATAAATGTCAGAAATGCTTGATATTTGATAATTTTTTTAGCACAAAAATAGCCACCATTTGGCCACTTTGAAAAGGGTCGTCAAACCAACATATCCGTATATCTATGACATGATGTAGAATGAATATTCAAAATTTGAACATAACCAGTCAAAACAAGTCAGACATATGGCACGAGAACCACATTCATTCAAACAAAATGGCCGCCAGTCGGCCATTTTGAATGTTATCTAAAAAACAAAATTATTTGCATCAAGGTCCCATAATGTCTAATGTATATACTAAGTTTGAACAAAATCCATCTGTAAACAGCCGAGAAGTACTTGATTTTTATGATTTTTTTAGCACAAAAATGGCTAAATTCACAATCTTGAATCAGATTGTGAAACAAATTGATGTGCATATGTATGATGTATGTGTAAAGTTTGATTGTGATTGGTCCTGACATGTCTAAGACACAGGCACACACGCACGTACACAAGCACAGAGACCAAACTACAAGTCCCCGTTTTTGGACTCTATGCGAACGGGTACTAACTAGCATAATTATATTCTCACAAAAACCTGAAAGTACAACTCAATGGGAGGCGGGTGTAAACAAAAATAAGATGATAAAACTTCTGCCTGCCTGCCTATCTACCTACCTATCTACCTACCTACCCAGTATTTTTTTAGACCATTACCAGAAACACAAACTTTGTTTCATTTGGCCATAGAGCAAATTCAGTGATAAGATATACAAAAGTATATTAAATTTAGAGTATACTTTAATAACAAGAAAGTGTATACAAGATTATTGAGGTCAGGATAATGAACATAATCTCATCAACATCTGTTTCTCACTTTCCCAGTAGAAAAAACAAGTCGTTTATTGCTTGAAACCAGAAATGATAAATTACTTGCATAGCTGGCAGCATATTTTCCCAGTTGAATATTTTAACACAGCAGACATGCAATGGAATAAATATGGAAATTTCTAAATTAACGCCAACAGTTATACGTATAAACCCAACATGCACAAATCAGTACCTAAGTATTTTATCTTTATCAGAATTTACTATTTATATTTTCACAGAAGAGATGAATCATTTCACATTCAACTCATTAAAAATCATAAGCTATACAAAACAGTCAAAATTTCAGATTTTTTTTACAGTACTCTGTCGCATGCGAATATAATGATTTCTTTTTCATTTCTCCAATGGATTTATTTTAATTTACATAAAAAAAATTACTGTTGACTGAAATAGAAGAATTTTGATTATTCTGCACTCAGAGATCATTCTCATACCTATTAGGTGACATTTTGTATGAATAATCATTATATGTTCAAATTACTCCAACCCACGAAAGTGAATGATTGTGAATCAATACAATTCAGAGCATGTACTATATCTGAAATTAGCAAATGATATTCATTCCAAGCAAATGAAAAGCTGAATTGATAACTACCATTTGTATGTTCTGAAAAATCAACATAATTTTAATATTAAGGTGCATATTTTCTGTTACTTGTTGGCATTCAGACCATCAAATTTCTTAGATAATATACAAGTATACCCCAATAATCTCAGAATGCAATAGCCAGAATTCATAGTGACACAGGTAGAAGATTTATAAAGGAATATTTTCAAGATCAATATTCAGAAAGTAAATGAGACGAAACAAAGTAACAGCCATATAAACACAACCATTTTATGGTTATCACAAACCTTGTTACAGACTAAAATTGCCAAAAGCATACATGTATTATACCGTACTCGGCCACGTTAGCGCCCATGCCTGGTCAAGCGCCATCCCCCACTTTGCACAATTTTTATATTCAGAGTTACATTCGGCAAAGCGCCCACCCCTTCAAACTGGCATTAATTTAGAACTTGTTCCTTGATCATTGCTTAACGAATACTGGTAATCGTTTTTATATCATGATACAGCGTAGATATCAACTCTTGAGTTGAGGACCCTGGGCGCTGATTTCTTTTTTAAGACTCAATTCTTTGATATTAATCCAAAGCTGCAATTTAATTCTTTTATTGGTGACAAATACCCCCCTCTTCTCATTTACAACTGCAATTTTACACCAACAGAAAACTGCAGATGTCTGTACCACCCCCTTCCCCAAAAAAGAAATAATAAGTGTGATTTATCAGTACATCATAAATTTTGAAAATCCACAGATCATACAAGCATCTGAATATTGCTGACAGCAATATAATTGGCATCTTTGTAATTTATATACAGCAAATTGAGTAGTAATGAACTTGATGGCTTTGAGATATCACTGTACTTTAAGACTTGGTAGCTAGCTGAGTGATTAATTTACCTACATACAGGTAAATTACTGAACTACAAAAGAATTATTTAGGTAATATTTTAAGTGAAATATTTATCATCTATAGTGGGTGACAGTAGTGGAAGGGATCAGTCAAATTATCTTTTCAACAAATCAGGAAATTACCTTGCTCTAAATTTTCTAGAAATGTGTTATGTCCGTGAGACATTTGACACCAGCAGAGACTAGGAGCCAATATTGGGCAGACAGCCACTTACTTTTGTAAAATAATTCACATAGATTCAAAAAACTAGTACAACACTATGAATAATGCTTGATGTTGCGTACTTCAACAACATTATGATAAAAACACCAACACTTCCTGTAGTCACCAAAACACTTTGGTCAAATTTACAAATAACACCTTGAATATGCAAATTAAATGCTTGGAAACAATACAAATTTATGTTTACCTGTTCAAGAGAATGCTGTTTTCCAGTGATGTCATTTTCCAGTTTATCTATTTTCCTCATTAGTTTATTAACTTGAAATTCTTGTTCTTGTTCCAGTGTCTGTTCTAGCTGCACTTTCTCCTGACGAAGCTACAAGTAAGATAAAACATCACATGGCTATAACACAAAATTCATGAGACACATCAATCGTATTTCATGAATAGCAAAGGAACAAATTGAAACACCAAGATCTTGATTTTCCTGGTAATCGTTTTATTTCTGCCACTATTATTTTTAAAGATTTGACAAATTGAAATTCATGGGATTGAAATTTTGTGACCCCAGAGAAAGTCACTGTAGCTCCCTATGACCAAAATAAAAGTCACTGTGACTACCTAGCACTGTAGTGAAAGTCACTGTGACTACCTAGCACTGTAGTGAAAGTCACTGTGACTACCTAGCACTGTAGTGAAAGTCACTGTGACTACCTACCACTGTAGTGAAAGTCACTGTGACTACCTACCACTGTAGTGAAAGTCACTGTGACTACCTACCACTGTAGTGAAAGTCACTGTGACTACCTACCACTGTAGTGAAAGTCACTGTGACTACCTACCACTGTAGTGAAAGTCACTGTGACTACCTACCACTGTAGTGAAAGTCACTGTGACTACCTACCACTGTAGTGAAAGTCACTGCGACTACCTAGCACTGTAGTGAAAGTCACTGCGACTACCTACCACTGTAGTGAAAGTCACTGTGACTACCTACCACTGGAGTTAAAGTCACTGTGACTACCTACCACTGTAGTGAAAGTCACTGTGACTACCTACCACTGTAGTGAAAGTCACTTTGACTACCTACCACTGTAGTGAAAGTCACTGTGACTACCTACCACTGTAGTTAAAGTCACTGTGACTACCTACCACTGTAGTGAAAGTCACTGTGACTACCTACCACTGTAGTGAAAGTCACTGTGACTACCTACCACTGTAGTGAAAGTCACTGTGACTACCTACCACTGTAGTGAAAGTCACTGTGACTACCTACCACTGTAGTGAAAGTCACTGTGACTACCTACCACTGTAGTGAAAGTCACTGTGACTACCTACCACTGTAGTGAAAGTCACTGTGACTACCTACCACTGTAGTGAAAGTAACTGTGACTACCTACCACTGGAGTTAAAGTCACTGTGACTACCTACCACTGTAGTGAAAGTCACTTTGACTACCTACCACTGGAGTTAAAGTCACTGTGACTACCTATCACTGTAGTGAATGTCACTGTGACTACCTACCACTGTAGTGAAAGTCACTGTGACTACCTACCACTGTAGTAAAAGTCACTGTGACTACCTACCACTGTAGTGAAAGTCACTGTGACTACCTACCACTGTAGTGAAAGTCACTGTGACTACCTACCACTGTAGTGAAAGTCACTGTGACTACCTACCACTGTAGTGAAAGTCACTGTGATTCCCTAATATTTTTGCCTTTAACTTACAAAATGTATGGTTTACTGCTACGAAATACATCTCTTGCAAAATTGAAGCGATTTACAGTAAATTGGTGGTATGGCATAACATCTAAAGGTCCTAAATAAAATATTGCTGTTCAGTTGTCTACACAGACAAACAGACAGACAGACAGACAGACAGACAGACAGACAGACAGACAGACAGACAGACAGCCAGACAGACAAACATTAGCTCCAGCGAATGCTTCCACAATGTCTCATGTAATATTGGGGAGATTGCGAAAAAAAAGTAAAACTGTACGTTTTAAAATCAAACAGATACATCTATGTAATTAGTTAAGCATAAGTTTACGTCATATTAAAGTATAAAATAGTTGAAGCAATTTGGTTTATGTGTGCTTTTATTATATTAGAGATTTGCTTGTAACAGAATGCTTTACAATCGTGGGCTAATTGAGATGCATGTAAGACTGTTTTCCAATTCTTTTTGGCTGTTTTTTTTTAACAATAGGGTAGTACAATTATTAGTACTGTAAGGTAGGTAAATACATGTATGTTATTATTGCGACTAATGTTGAACATCATTACCTTACTAATTATATGCAAGCAAGTTTTGATTCGTGTCTTTATGGCTCTAGACACAACAGTTTTATATTTTTTTACATGTATCTAGCACCCAGACGATGTTGCCTCTAGGCTAATTTGATGTGTTGCAGACGTATAGAGGTTTTCCCTGACGCAATTAGGTACATGTAGTTATGTTTATTCCCTGGCGTGTCATTGACTCAATAGAAAAATCATACAAAAGTTATTTTGAAAAATATTTTACTATACATTGAGACATTTGCAATTTGGTAAAAGAAAATTGACATTTTATAAACAAAATAAGTGTGGAAATTAGGGAAATGTGGGGTCAGTTGTGCAATACCCTCTTCTAAGTAGGTGACCATGATAAAATTGTTCAGACAAGTGTGGAATACAGTGAAAGACAGACGACATTTAGCAAACAAACTAGTTGCTGTTATCGACAGTGCTTTTTACACATCTACTTCATTTCTATTCATAGTAGAGTAGCTTTTTTTCTGACACTTGTCATTGCTGATAATACAAACGCCATTCATATTTATCTACCCTATGTACATGTATGTTGTCCAGAAAGTAAGGAGTACAATTGACCTCATGGTTGAAATAGCTTTGCTGTCTTTGTAGAGTGTTTTTCTCAAAACAAAGTTGATGTTTTGTTACTATGAGATTTAAGCTATTTGCCATGGTTATTAGTGTTCCCACAATGTTCTTGCCACATCACAACCATGGTAGTTTATATGGTTGTTGCCATGGCAATTAAAATTGTTATCTAGTTATAAATCACATGGAGGTCCACCCATGGTAGCTAAATACTATACTAAGTATGAAAACAATTAAGACAGTAGTTTTCAAGTTATAAATAGCATTTTTTTACTGAAAAATATTTACTTAAAATTGAGAATTGAAGATACTGTCACGAAATGAAGAAATCCGACAGAGGTCCACCCAAGTTAGGGGAGAGTAGGAAATCAAAATCCATAAGTCCAATGCTGTATACGAATTGTTGTTGCGTGAAACAATGTTGTATTTTATGCATGTATTTATCACCAATTCCAAGAGTAAAAGTCGTAACTTTCGAAGGTACGAATATTATGACTCGTTCATACATTTCACTTACGTTTGTTACACTTGAATAAAGTCTACCACATGAAAAGAATGTTATTTACAAAGTTTTAAATAGCCGAGCCTTCCTGATTCGAGCCCTCTTGTTGATTTGACAACGATGGGTATCATTAATGTTTATTCTTTGCCTGTATCTATCACATTCCAGACAAAAAGTTCAAGATCGGTAAACAAGAAATGGACGAACTAAAATGTCTCCTGTGTTTCACGTGCGACATGATTATTAAAAAAAAAAAAAAAAAAAAACAGAGTTAAGCGGTCATGTACGTTCTAAAAATCTAACCTTGCACACATAATCTTGTATTTTTTTTTTTTTTGGTCAAAAACAACGTTGCCTTTCAGTTAACT
Source organism: Saccoglossus kowalevskii (assembly GCF_978046115.1). NCBI lineage: Eukaryota > Metazoa > Hemichordata > Enteropneusta > Harrimaniidae > Saccoglossus > Saccoglossus kowalevskii. Next base: position 26,312,056 of record NC_140659.1, read on the forward strand.
CTTCGGGAGAGTTTACCGATTTTTTGAACAAATGTTAAGTAACTATATCGTTTTGCGTCAAACTGGGTGGCCCGAATTTTAATGTCAGTGCGTGAACTCATTGAGGTCATTGCCCATTGCCGCACGTAATTCAAACACGTGTTTATTAGAGTTCAGTCGAAATGTACGCGAATAATGCTATTGAAGTGCGCTGCGAGTTTATTATAGAAAAATTAAACATTACGCATGATATTGTATGTTATTGTATGGTTAATATTACATATTCACATTATTTTGAATAAAATAATTCACCGATGAGTCGCAAGTATTTAAAATATTTTCTCGACTTTCGTTAGACACCTGACTCCGAGACCTGACTATCTTTTTCAATGATTTAAATGCGCCCATGTTTATATTTGCGTAATAATTACGAATGCAACGCATTATCAAGTCGGTAATATTTAAATATTCACAGACCCAATAGCCCGGGTGAGTGTCCCAACAATAATAAAAATAACTTAGTTTGCGTAATTATTATAAAAGCAATACATTGCAAAGTTGAAATATTTAAAGCCTGTGCAATACTGTAAACATATTTGCGTTATTAGAAAAGCAGCACACTAAGTAAACGATGTTGAAATATTCAAAGCCAATACAGAGTTGGATACAAGTTGTGTTATTACAGTACCGCCGGATATAATAACAAATTCACGAGATCGAAGCGCGGACCAAGAAAGAAAAGGTTTGCTAAGGTAACGCGCCAGTTCAGTGCGTGACTTGGAGTCAAACTTCGGTCAACACACACTTGATGTCAGCATCGCCGCGTAGCAAATTTCACAACGTACTTGAAGTTCAATTGTGCCCCAAAATGATGTCGACGATCACTCAATTGTCGCAGCACATGTTGTACCAAGTCCATGATACACCTCGTTTCGACTTTGGCTTGCTTTTCCTTCTTAGTGCATGTTCTTGTTCACATAAATGCGACCTCTCACCAATGTATTAAAACACTTTGAATTTATACTTATGCTTGATTATATTTGGTCTACGTGAAACATTAATCTTTCTAAACATTTTCTGAGACCATGCATGACATATATTCACAAAATAATGCGATCATATTTTATATTATGTTGATCTCTACGTCTTTCTGGATCGTTTTGTGATTTTATTCCAAGGCTCAGGCAAATAAATTAATGTCAACTATTATAGACCAGTTTCCTAGCTTTTGGCTCAGCCAAATTGGTTTAATTTTTCATTAGAACTTTGTGATCCTTTTAATTTCCCAGTTCCTTGTGTTCATTAATGTTCAGTAATGGCCGGACAGCCGGCGCCATGGAATCTATGCATAAATTTGCATAAAATGCGGTCGACCGGCGAGCACCCACCACCACCGCGGTAATGGCCGCGGTGCACCGCCCGTTTGATTTCCTACTCTCCCTTTACCTACATACCGAGTATCAAAGGAATTGAGCTGGTAGTTTTCAAGGAGACAATGAAAATGTAAATGTTTACAAACGGACAATCACCGATATGAACAGCTCCACTCTGTCATCTACGAAGACAACAGATCTAAAAACTGTAGTAGTCTCCTATGTTTAGAGTTGAGAGCTTCTGCACAAAAGCATGCAATCTAGTCCTAGATTAGTAGTCATATTTTAACACAACGGCTCCTGATAGTCTCCACTGATATTTGGCTGATATGTATGGTATATAATGGTGGTTGTGTCAAGAGTGAATAAATCGGTAAGGCTAATGGTGCAATAATTATGTTAGGCTAACTTCACTAGAATTAAAATTGCAATGTAATAAACCACTTTAATTTTGCAAGACACGTGTCTTAGAGACGCAAACTTGTAGTGACATTGACAAAATTTTGTCCTCAGGATTTTAAAAAAAATCAGCAAATTGTGTCCTAGCAGCAGAGAAAATTTTACTTTGAATCAACATTCTTTTGAGAAATTAGGTCCTTGCGGACATACCTCATTCGAATATTGTCATCAACTTTTGTTTGTTAATGACAAAATTTTCCTGCATACTGAAGGTCAAAATAAAAATAGGTATGTGTGAATGTTCCAGATGCTTAAAATGTATGGGAACCAAACAGGGTTGTTTCAGACACACCCATATTTTAAAATTGTAGTTTGTCTGAGCCAGGCACTGATACTAAATACACTGTACTAATTATTTAAATTCTGGAGTGTAAAGCATGTACAGTATCACCAGATAGAATTTCAATGACCTGAGCCTCGGATAATTTGATGTCTTTGATCAATAATATAATTCCACATAGTGGTATATTGATATACTAAAATCAAAGGGAGACATTGTGCACTCAAGCACAGAATTATGTCTGAAATTTAGCATGTCACTTAGGGAAATTTATTATTGTAATAAATCAAATAATATGGATGTCAGTTTCTTAGATGATTTATTTTCCCTTAGAGAATGACTTAATGTCTAACAACATAGTGAATGTATGTTGCTCTGAATTCTGAACCATAGATATGATTCAAGCTGAATTTTTGTGTCAAGCACTTTTAAATAGTTCTTTCATGAAGCTTGTTTTTTATTTTATTATCACCTTATTGTACAGTGAACTGTTTATCATGTCTGTTGTTATTTACTTGGATGGTATTTTTTATGATCCAGGGCTGGCAAATACACAAGAGCTACTGATATAGAGCAAATATGGTAGATGCTCTCATAAAGTGCTATAGTCATTGCACCATGTTGTGTTCGATATGGGTCCCATGCAACACACACAGCACACGTAAAATACATTGACTGAGCGATAGCTGTGATTTCCACACATAGCAGCATGAACCCCAGATTGTCATAAACTAAACTTTGGAAATATTTGAAAATCAAAGATGCAATATAAATAAAAAAAAATGTTAATATTGTAAGATACTTCATTATGTAGACCAAATCGGTCTATGATTTATCATAAACTAAAAATCTTGCGTTTTCAGATCATCAGTGTTGGTTGGATGAAGAATCAAAACCACTACTACGCATGTGCAGTGATTTTCATTGAACACACCAAAACAAACGAATAATCACATGTACACAACAAGAATGGAATTTTCAGTTCATGATGAAACTTAATCCAATGTCTTCATTAATATATACTGTAGTATCAAATAATAATATCAGAAATTACATGTTCTCATCCATATTGAATCTATCTCTGTGATTTTCAACTAAATAACTTGCAGTTTTGCTTGCTAATAGAAAACCTTGGCTGGATATATATGTATATGACAGGAGAATGTAATATTGTGTGTGGAGGGGCTTTTTTTTTTTTTACCTGCATGAGTTTTCTTGACAAGTCATTTGTGAGGAACTCTTCTTCTTGTTCATAATTTACAGCTAACTTCTCTTTTTCTTTCTTCAGTGTTTGAATCTTCTTCAAAAGTGTATTGCTGATGAATTCTTCTTCCTGCTCAGCACGTGCTTGCTGAAATGAAAACAGGAAATGAATATAAAAAGCTAGTTTGCACAGATTGACTTTGTCAGCAATGCATTTACATAAACGTTTTGTACAGATATGTATCACCCTGTTGAACAGTCTAATTTTGTGAATTCAGTGTTTTGAAGCATTGTGGCTAAAATATGTAGGTCAGTGGAAAAATAAATCAATGAATATGAACCAAATTGTACAATGATATAATTCATCAGATCAATTCGTGACTGAGTAATTGTTCACTGTCAAATGATGCTCATCTTTAGTTTGTCTGTTACCTTAAAATACTACATTCATATACCACAGCGATATGACGATTCTGATGATATTCATCATTTCACTGCAAATGTTGCAAATGCAAGGTGCTGTATAAATGTTTTTTTTTTTTTTTCAATTCTACTCATGTGGATACACATTGTAATAATACATAGTATAACTGAACAAGCAGCATCTTGTCATTGAAAATGACAGTTCCCGGTTAAATTTTTGAAAGTTCTTTTTGTGCGTTTTCTTGAAACTTGAGTTCCAAGTAGTAATATGGCCAAAAATAAAAACAGCCGTTATTCGGCCATCTTTGATCTGATTATGAAACACACTGATATGTATGATGTATGTGCCAAATACGAATGAAAATGGTACATAAATTGTGGAAATATAGTAGTATGGCCAAAAAGTCAGATGGCTGTCAATCGGCCATCCTTGACCAGATTTTGAAACAAATTGTCATGGACATGCATCCTAACATGTATAAAGTACGGATGGACAGACACACGAACGGACAGACTCAGGAACTCACGGACGGTTGGGGACATGTATTCTAACGTGTATGATCTATGTACTAAATTTGAATGAAAACTGACAAAGCATGTCCAAAATACAACATTTTCAAAAAACAAGATGGCTGCCAGTCGGCCATCTTTGATCCAATTGTGAAATAAATCGTCATGGACATGTATCCTAATATGTATAATCTATGTACCAAGTTTGAATGAAAACTGACAAAGCATGTCCAAAATACAACATTTTCAAAAAACAAGATGGCTGCCAGTTGGCCATTTTGAATCGAATCGCTTAACCACTGCATGTGCATATGTCCCACATAACGTACTAGGAACATGCAAAGAATGAAGGGAATCGGTCAACAGGATTCTGAAATATGACTCTAGACAGACCGACACAAGGACGGATGGACAGACAGACTCAGGAACTCACGGATGGTCGGAGACATGTATCCTAACATTTATGATCTATGTACCAAGTCTGAATGAAAACTGGCAAAGCATGTCCAAAATACAACATTTTCAAAAAACAAGATGGCTGCCAGTCGGCCATTTTGAATCGAATCGCTTAACCACTGCATGTGCATATGTCCCACATAACGTACTAGGCACATGCAAAGAATGAACGGAATCGGTCCAAGGGATTCTGAGATTTGACTCCGAACGGACGCACAGACGGACGGACGGAGACCGAATTGTAAGTCCCCGTTTTCGGACTTCGTCCAAACGGAGACTAATAAGCTCTGCTCGACAAAGTCAACAGCAGAGCTAAAAAGTGACCATTAGTAAATGAGACATCTTTTGTTTTGTTTCGGTGATATATTACATAATGTCCTTTTTTTTGTGTCAGGCATCCAAAATGGTAAGCTTCATGTGAAAATTGTCCTAGAAATGTACAAGACTTGTTCACACTAAAGAGTAAATAAATTTGGTTTAGTATACTTTCAGATTTCAATTTCCAGATGGTTATTTAATTTAAAAATACTGTCATCTTCACCAGCCAAGACCAAAGCCTCAACATTAACCTTTGGCAGATTTCACCACTATTTACTGTATGCTGGACGCCCCCTCAAAGGATTACAAAATTCACTTGGGCTCATTTGCATTACCCAATCAGAACTCATGTTAGAAACGACACATTACTTGGTAAAATTAAAAATTTGAACTACATGAATTACATGTAGTTGGAAACTACATAGGGCACAACAAATTTTATGCTTTCATTTTCAGTTGACCCAATAGAGAGTGCTTGAAAATTGCCAAGATGGCGGCGACTATACGAGATCATACATGCGTAACTCTATTGATTTTTGTTTTTATTATTTAAATAAGTGTACATGCCTACTGCTATGTGGCCAACAATATTGACCTTTTCTTTAAGTACAATTCTTGGCTAAAAGTTAACGAGAAGCCTGTTTTAAAATGCTGTGCAAGTAATGAAAATAGTTAATGGTTTAGAGTGATTGCATGCTAACCTCATAATAAAGTTGTATCCTAAAATCATAAAAGTTATAGCATTCATGAAATATCACAGTGATGCTAACTGATTTTGCTGATCAGAGTATGAATTGTTTCATCTAGTCTAAACAATCGTGCACTTCTAATAGAGCAAATACTGTAGTTGCCAAACCTTTGGTTTATGGATCCGAAAACTACGAAGTATAATGTATGGCACCAATTTCCACTAACAATTCCATTAATAAATTCAGTAGGACTATCATTGAACTTTGTGAGGTAATAAATTTGTTCATGTCTGTGTCCATATTTATATTGTTTACAAGACAGCATTTTATCACAGCAGAATGGTTCAGGCAAATATCTTAAGCAGGAGCCAAATTTGAAATCCTATATGACCTAACCCGACCATCTAAATAACTCAATGGTCAAGGGCCCTGTTGTAGCTGTGGCTATAAAATAAATGAGGTCTTATTTTGGCTCCTGTCTGGCTACAACCATATGAACACACCAGAAATTTAGAGGTTATTTGCCGCCAACATGAAAATATTTTTTATGTTTGATATTCTCACAAGTATTTGGTGTGGTATTTTCTTGTTGGTGGTGAATAACCTCTTTATCATACGTACAACAGCTCATACATGTATATAGCGTTAAAATAAGGCGTACAAACAAGCAGCCTCTCGGCTGAGATAACTCCGCTGTTAGCAATGCACATTTCAATTAAAGAACAGAAGATATCATTAGAAAATGAACAATATGCATAGTATCAATGCAATGGGACTTGCTGTTTTCAAAAATATAATTTTTGACCATAAATGATTGTGGTTTTTAACAAGAAGAAAATATCACTTTTTACCAAAAATGACAAAAATATTCATCAAAATTAGAGAATTAAATATATCATTACAAAATGAACAAATCTGAGAGAGGTCCACATGTAAGTACCTATATATGTAATATCAAAGCAATTGGACTTGCGGTTTTTAACAAGAAGTCGAAAATATCAATTTTTGCTGAAAAGACATTCTGGATGTTTTTTTATTTTCACTAATTTTTGACAAGTTCAATGTAAAATATAGGAAAAAGGGTATGTTCACTGGATTTAATTTTCACTGAATCATTCCTTCAGCAAAAATTAATTCCAAGCGAAAATAAAGTATTTTACAGTACATTTTTCAGTGACATAATTTGACCTTTGTAATTAATTTTAAACAGAGGTCATGTGAAGATGAGAAGACAAAAAACAGTTATAATTAATGAACAATGACAATATTTTTAAATATTAATTATTGGCATCTAAATGTATTTGCTGATCTAATCAAGTGTTTTACTTGGGGCGTTAAATGTTGTTTAGATGTTAATAAAGATAGGATGCTACATGTGGTAGCTCACATGACCTCATGTACATGTAGCATAAGCTAGGGGTTAAACTAAAGGCCCGTCTACCTGTCCCGGAGAAGCACAATGTAGAAATTACATGTTCTTGTTTACAATATATCAAATTTTTACAAACTGGCAACAAGTGATCCGTTGAAATAGCTCCACTGAGTGTCTTCCTCAAAACAAAGTTGATATTGTTCTGCACACAAGATATTCATGGTAGTTAAGTTTATTTGATTGTTGCCATGGCATTTACATCAATACAAACTTGCTACATGTACAACTCTCATAGATGTCAAGCCATGACCCTACATACCAAGTATCAAAGCAATTAAGCTGGTACATGTACATTTAGTTTTCAAGAAGAAGTCGAGAATAGCAGTTTTTACTAAAAGTGACAAAAACTAAAAAATAAAGAATTGAAGATATCGCCACAAAACTGACAAATCTGATAGAGATCTACCCAAGGTTCCTACAAACCAAATATCAAAGTAATTGAAGAAGTTGAAAATGTAATTGTTAACGGATGGACGACAGACAATCACAAATATGAACAGCTCCACTCTGTCACTTTTGATAAAAACAGATCCTAAGTCACGGCGCCAAAAACTATAACATGAACCAAGAATAAAAATATTATTATTAGTCATTTATTGCTAAGAATAGGTAGATAATAAAACATTATGTATTCCCAAACTTTAATTCTCGACCCCTGTAGGACAAATAATTTGTACCCTATACTCCTGTACTTGTATCAATAGGGACCTTGGAATACCACAAATAAGTTATCATTATGAAAATACTGATCACTAAATGTGAACTTTAAATAGTTTATATTACAGCTAAACCGGATCTACATTTAATCAAATCCTACATGTACATGTACCGCCTGTTTTTTCTTTAATCCATGGACATCCTGCCACAGTCATGAAATATTTGTTCCTGTACAAGTGGCTTCGTGTTACAAGCAAAAAGTGGCTTGAATTACACTGGCGCAGATAATATAAAGACTGTGTATATACTATATTGTTCAGCATTGATAGTATTTGAAATGAGTATAGCGAAAATGGGGAAGTTTCAATATCAAAGTCTGTGACAAGTATTGATACCATATTTGCTTCTTCAAAGATGATGTGCCATGTTCAAAATGGCTGAAACAGACAAATATGCAGTTGGTACATGTATCATGCTTTCAGCAATTTACAAAGAAAAGTAGTACTAGTACATGCCAACTGTAATTGTCTTTGTAGAATCAAAATCTGAATGCAAGGGACTTCCTTCCACCAAGTAATATTTCATTTATATTATATAGTACCGTAATATGAAGGCTATAGGTAGTTCTGAACCATCAAATCAACATCACCAATGAGACCGGCTTCTGTCCAACTACATTAAGTTGATGTATGTGTGAACTTTATATTACAGGATTCATATGATTTATGTACCATATTTGTTATATTAAAAATGCATCTCCATTAGAAGTGCAACCAAAAATAAACAAGCAGCCTCTCGGCTGAGATAGCTCCGCTGTTAGCAATGCATATTTCAATTAAAGAACAGAAGATATCATTAGAAAATGAACAATATGTATAGTATCAAAGCAATGGGACTTCCTGTTTTCAACAAGAATTCAAAAATATAATTTTTCACCATAAATCATTGTGGTTTTTAACAAGAAGAAAATATCACTTTTTACCAAAAATGACAAAAATATTCATCAAAATTAGAGAATTGAAGATATCATGAAATGAACAAATTTGAGAGTGATCCATATGTAGTATCTATATATGTAATATCAAAGCAATTGGACTTGCGGTTTTTAACAAGAAGTTGAAAATATCACTTTGTACCAAAAATGACAAAAATATTCACCAAAATTAGAGAATTACAATGTAAAGATATCATTACAAAATGAACAAATCTGAGAGAGGTCCACATGTAGTACCTATATATGTATTATCAAAGCAATTTGACTTGCGCTTTTTAACAAGAAGTCGAAAATATCACTTTTTACCAAAAATGACCAAAATATTCACCAAAATTAGAGAATTGAAGATATCATTACAAAATGAACAAATCTGAGAGAGATCCACATGTAGTACCTATATATGTAATATCAAAGCAATTGGACTTGCAGTTTTTAACAATAAGTCGCAAAATATCACTTTTTACCAAAAATGACAAAAATATTCACCAAAATTAGAGAATTGAAGATATCATCATGAAATGAACAAATCTGAGTGAGGTCTACCCAAGGTACATATACACCAAGTATCAAAACATTCAGGCTTGTAGTTTTCAAGAAGAAGTCGAAAAAGTAAAACATTGACACGGACGACGTTGGACAATCACTCATATGATAAGCTCCGCTCGACAAAGTCAACAGCGGAGCTAAAAATTGAAATATTACTTATTCTGATCATAAAAACATCTCTAGAAGTAATTTATGTAAGCTCATACTGTACTAACACAGTATACAGTATGGAAGCAAGGGGCTCACATGTAAGTAATCTTACTGAAGCCAGCCAGACTAATTCTTGTCTGCTGTTGTAATCAACGAAAACTGGGTAATGGCAAACTCAGCTGAACCGACATTCTTTTTGAGCAATGTCAGGATGGTCTAGCAGAAAGTGTACCTGAATTCTGGGCTCACCAAATTGGTGCTACAATGGACCACCTAAAGTTTTCATACTTACTTGTACATTAAAGCACCTCTATTAGAGATGTACGTGTACTTCATACAGAGAACCATATTTGCTTTATAAGAACAGGGATTGAAATATAATTTTTTTTCTGCATGCACAGTGTGCATGTTGAATTTGAAATTTACCTGCACTAACTTGTTGTGAAATGCACCACTTTTAAAGTTTAAATAAAATTTACGGATTCTCGATTGACGCAATCACAAACAAATTTGCTTTTTTTTGAGTTGTCTTACAATATTGGTTGAACTTAATTTAGGCTTAGTGAATATAATGAGAAAATGTCGTGTTAATTTCTACGTGCACAGCATGCATATTATATTTTGAGTTTACTTGCACTAGCTAATAATCTATGTGCATAGTGCAGTGTGCACCAGAGTATTTTGACCCCTGAAGAAGCATACCGTACATGAACAAAACATTGTTATTGCTGAACACGTATGATATTAACTAATAAATAAATTTTACATGTAGTTTGAATTGGTCAGCTGCACCATATTTCAACATATTTTATTTTTTGACTCTTGTTTAGGGCATCAGCTGTCATTCAGTGTTTTATTAAATACAACCAATGTACATGTATTACAATATATTTGCTCTATTAAAAGTGTATATCCGATAGACGGGCAAAATGACATTTACTGAGTGCTAAATAATGAAAGACCATTGTAGTCCATTCATAAGGCATGTCAGAAATTGACAGTTGCTGGCAAGGTCTTAGTTTTGGGGTGAAACGTTGAAAATAAATACAATCAAATTCTTGAATAAGACAACCAGCTGTGTGAATTTCTTTATTCATTGTTTTATTTTTATCTCATTCATTCTACATGCCACTGGGGGATTTTGAATATGAACATAAAGTCAGTAATGTATATGGTTCACAAATTACATTCACTATTAAAAAGCAAAATGGCCATTGGTTGGCCATTTTTAGTCCGATCAGACAAACAAAGTGACATGCATTAAGGTTTTATAAAGTTCAATGTATATACCACGTACAGAATCTGTCTATACATGACCAAGATCCTAATCTGGAATTTTAGAAATGCCTGATTTTGATGAATTTTTAAACATTAAAAGTACCACAATCCAACTATCTTGAGTTTGGAAAACTAAATGATTAAATATGCACATGTATGATGTGATATATATGTAAAGTTAGAACATGATCAGTCAGAACATGTCAGAAATATAGCCCCAGTACTAAATTTGTTAAAACAAAATGGCTACCAGGCAGCCATTTGGAATCTGATCTGAAAAATAGACGTTCACCGGCGTCCCATATTGTTCCATGTAAGTATAACGTTTGAAATAAATCTGAGAAAATTAGCATCTCGAGGATTTATAGCTGTTTACAGTACTTCACATGTACATGTACATCAATGAAGGCAATTTAAGAGATGAGAAAATCAGCCACAATGATAAAAAGAAATGCATTATTTCTATAATAACTGATATGCATACATGCATGTGTTGTCTACAGAGAACAGCAGTTGAGAGATTATCCATGTTACTATATATGTGCATATACTCAAAATCACTTACTGACGAGAATAAAAGATCAAAGTTTACAGCAGATTATGGACAATTACAGAGTATACGTATGCAAGAGGTAATTACTTTGGGAAGCTCTTACATAATCTGCAAGAGACTTACTATTTTTGAAAAAAACATTACCTCACATATATGTATAGCTCACATAAATTAATGTTTCAATGCACGTACATTTAGTATCTCATTCATTCGTTTATTCAGTTGTTCATTTATAAGTCTATGTTATCACTTTCATGAAGCAAATCCTGATAATGAAGTGCAGAGGCTATGAATGTATTCTATGTATTCTAATCCTTCACCCGTCGCTAATGGAGAATTTCATTTCATTTCAATTTTAGCTGCATTAAATTGCATCATTTTCACCACCATTGGCTAAGAGTAATTTCAAACCTTGAATTAATCTGCAAATATTGAAAGCATGTCACACATAAAAATGTGTGTAATATTATAAAAGCAAATTATTCAACTACTGACAAATTCATATTTTTCTATTTCTCTCCAGTAGCTCAAGTGGCTAAACCAGTTTGAAACTAGCCAAGAAAAACATGTATTAGACATTGTGGCTAAATTATAAAATAGAATTTATTCATGCCTAAAAATTGGAATCCCTCTTTTACATTGGGGGTCTAGAATGTAAATTTTGGAGTTAAAGTAATCCCTGAACAAGAGAGAAAGACCAATTACAAAAAAAAAAAAAAGACTGCTGTATGAGGAAAATGCAGACATCACACACTGTCATGCTGTGAGGATGTCTAGATAATTTAACATTACTGAGTGAACATGTACCACCAAAACAGCGGGTCCTACTATTTAACGCCCGGACACGCGAGGGAGTGTCCGGGCACGCGCGGAGGCGAACAGGGGGGAATACCTAACGCGCGGGGCAGCGGCAGCAATCCTTGTACTGTATAATATTCGTTTATGCTCAAAATTTGAACCGGAGTGGCGAATTCGAGCAGCTATCCACACTTTTTATGATCGACGCCCGGGCATTCCGGCGAGTCGAGTCCGCCATGTTGTTTACTAATTTTGGTTAGCGTTTAACAATAGGACAATACCATTCGATCCATGGGGGTGACAGTCCTACGAATGTGCCGACATTGTCGAAGGACAAGGACAGGAAAAGTTTGTGCAAGTGTGGCGAGACTCCCGTAGTTACGCGGAAATTATTTACCTCATGTGAAAAAAACATGTTTCTCATTGTTGTGCTATATTGTATCGTATCATGGATCTAGGTAGTCCTGCGTACAGTCTATGGAGGTACGCCGGGCTGTGGTGGGGTGGGGTCGTCTATATAATGTTATAATGTTACAATGTGAAAACAGACAACCACTCAGCCATAATACGTATCGAGACCAAACATAATTTGTCGATAATCGAGTGTTGCAAGAAAAAGTGAGATTGTCGCAAAATGTAGCAAATCGTTTTCAAAACAGTGCCGCTAAGAAAGTCTCGCTTTGTTTGCGCCCACTGTAAAACCATGTATAGTAAACAAACCGCCCTTTTAGAAAATATTTTTATTAAAAATAAGTACAAGTCAACTAAAACGAAAATTAAAACATGTATAGTAAATAGACAGACACCCCGCCCTAGTGGAAAATATTTGTATTCAAAATTATTCGAAATTGACAATGCTATGATAAACGTGTTTTTCGTTGTCGCTATAATGCAGTATCAGAACTCCAAGTTAAAATATTAACGGGGAAGTACAATTGCGCATGCCTCCCATTAGTTCCAAAGAACGGCATTATCACGTCGGTATGTTCAATGGTCCACACTGAATACAATGGCATAACACTAATAGTTTTGAAAAAAATACATTAACACGTCGGCAAGTTCAATCGTTCACACCTAAGACAATGGCATAACTCTGTAATAGTTCTGAAAAAAAAAACATTAACATGTCGGCAAGTTCAATCGTCCACACCGAAGACAATGTCATAACTCTGTAATAGTTCTGAAAAGAAGGTGTTATCATGTCGGCAAGTTAAATTGTTCAAACTAAAAGCAACGTCATACACTGATTTAAAAAAAAAAATGCTTTGTCTCTCGACGCAACTCGCCCTGGTTATGTAAATATTTTCCCTTACCATCAGGCTCCAAGCCGGAACAAATGACAACCTTTTTTTTCTGAATTACACAAGTTCATCATATTTGGTATGTCATGTTTATTTGAAAAAAAAACGTGCCTTGCTTGGGTTGAACCACGGTTACTAAAAAATAGTGACCGTGGTTGAACTGAATTAGGGACAGTGTATGTTCCCCTCTCTGTTGTAGTTGTACAATAGAGTGTCAATCACAGCTGAATATGTGTCGCGGCGTCAACACTTTGAAATATGTGGACGAAACGTAACATATTCCGTACGCTATACTGTGCACGAGATTGACCAAACTCTGTGTTTTCGACAAGAGGTATAAACGAGGTTTACCGTAAACTGCGTGTACATTAAGAAATTTACTGCATGCTGTAAGAGTGGGGACAGGGGGTGGGTGACTGGTACAGGAAATAAAAAAGGCATCTTAAGTTTTTAAAGGAAGTTACCATTTACAATAAAAAAATCGATTTTTACACTTAAAGATATATTTGATATTTTGTGTTTAAGAATCTATATTGAAAGCTTAATGTGGAAAATGCTTTATACACTTACAAAATATACGATCTTTGTACAAATCATGGATGAATAAAACGGTTGATTACATTTTAAGTCTTGTCCATGGCTACGAATATACGTTTTTTATTTATTTGTTTGAATTACATTACAAAGTATAAAAACATTGGACGAACATATCCCCTCTGTACCGTACACGAGATTTACCGAACTCTGTACCATTCACGATATTTACCGTACCGTCACCCCCATGGATCGAATGGTATTGTCCTATTGTTAAACGCTAACCAAAATTAGTAAACAACATGGCGGACTCGACTCGCCGGAATGCCCGGGCGTCGATCATAAAAAGTGTGGTTAGCTGCTCGAATTCGCCACTCCGGTTCAAATTTTGAGCATAAACGAATATTATACAGTACAAAGATTGCTGCGGCTGCCCCACGCGTTAGGTATTCCCCCCTGTTCGCCTCCGCGCGTGCCCGGACACTCCCTCGCGTGTCCGGGCGTTAAATAGTAGGACCGAAAACAGCAGCATGCAAGAAAACCCACTAAACCACAATATTAGGATACTATACTCATTTTCATGAAAGCATGAAAATTTACTCCAATTTTTTCACAGTCTTCGTTCAAATCTAAAGATGTTTTTATTAGCTATATACAAGTAGAAAGTAATTGTTAATAGTATACCCATTTTACAAAAATATTTGTATGTTTCCTTTAATAAATGGCTGATTTACGGCCATGAACACAAATGATATTCTCTGTAGGCAGTATGCAACCACTAAGACTTTGTGATTTGTCAATTTGTTTTCAACAGCCATTCAAAGTATATAAAACATTCATAAATATTTTATATGAAAACCTTTCATGCCTTTATGAAACAGAGTGTAGTCAACATTATTTTTACAATATTTTTCTATAACAATACTCCAAAACGTGGTAAATTCAAAGAAAAACAACAGCTATATTCATAGTGATAGGTTTAAATGACCATTACAATGAATCCCAACAGCTGTTTTGGTTGCATGAGTGAATACATACTTGTTTACTAGAGGTTGAATATACGGTACATACACTATGAAGTAAATACACAACTTTGACATCCAAGACAGCTGGAAGATTTACATGTACATATACGAGTAATTTTATTCGCTAATCTGGGTAACCCACGCTGGGAGGCGAATTACAAGGCATGTTATGGGTCATCTGCAGCCAGAAATAGCAGCAAAAGTCCTTTCAATGAGATCACCCTGTTGTCATGCACTGTTCTGTAAAAAACCATGTTTTGTTGTGGGCTGGTAACAAAATAATTCCTACTGTCTGTGTGTTATGTCCACAATTGTTTTTATTTTGTTTCCCATAGAATTTTAAATCTTACATATTTTCTTCTCATTTAAAGTCAGAGAATGTTACAAGCTATTAACCCTTTGACTTCACTATATAGAACTTTTTTCTGAGGTTTCTTTTTAAAGTCATTGATTACTATTACCGGTACACTTTGTACATTTCATGATAAAGCATCTCAATGCACTCAGCAGGGCTTTCAGTTAATCTGATTGGTAACTTAGAAAGAATTGATTACTAAAAATCAGTCTTGGTGAATAGTCATAACATGACAATGTAAACAATCACTATCTGTAAATCATTTGGTCAAATCAGAAGTGCAAAATTATCACATATGTGGAGAAAAAAATGCATGGCTTCAGATAGGGTCAGTCTACAAAAGGTCTTGTACAGTAGTACACAAGGTCAGGAATGCCAGTCGCCTCTAATAATTGTTTTCAACTTTTTTATATTTTCTACAGTGAATTTCATGAAGGCATGAAAGCCTATTTTATATAAAATATCTATAAATTTCAAACGATGGTTTATAACAATTTGACCAAGCAAAACGCAGGAAAACTTGCAAAACTTTAAGGTTATTGGGTCACACTAAATGGCTTGTATGGGATGGGAAAGCATATTCTTAGAAGTTAAACGCTACATTTCCATAAAAAATATTCATGCTTACATGAAATTCACTGTATTGACTGAGTAACAACTTATTCAATAGTTAAATGATTGCTGTCGTGGATTTAAAGACATTTGCAGGGATAAACTGCCCAGAATATCATTGTAAATTTAAAGAACCATACTTTTGTGATTATATTTGATTCACAAAAAATATGTTTCATGAATAAATGACCATATTTATTACAGCGAGTTTTGAATTACCGGTAGATCTCTACTATTGTTTATGCTTCCCATAATGGGTGTGACTGTACAGTGATGAATCATCTGATCATGCACTTTAGGTCACTGCACCTGTTGAATCGATCAATTGATGATGTAAACCCTTTGGAGTTGTATTTCCTTTACATTTAGCTACCAACACAACTAAGGAATCATCTCATAACTGGGCTATGCTGGCAAATAAACATCAATCTTTCTGAGCATTTGTATGCCGTATTCTACTCACATACATGTAGGCTAGCCTACCAGCTGATACATTAACACTTAGACAGATGTTATACAGGGTGGACACTTCAACACTTCACCAGGTCAGTTTGATTATTATAAATCCCATGGGTGGGATTATGTGAAAGAGTAGAGTAGAAAACACAAACCCATGTCTACAGTATATATTTAATTATAATAACCCAAACTGTTTTCATTTAACATCAGTCATTGATCCTGAGAAGCACTCGTACACCATCAACAGCCTCTGACGACTGAGATGGGTCAACATGTTCCCAGCTCACCATGTTTAGAACATCCGCAAAATCGATACAGGCACACGATTGCAATACTAATCTGCTGGATGCCATGCAATTTTCACAAACACTTTTGGTAGAAAGATCAACCAGCTTGACAGGTCTAAATTAAACGCCAATATTATATTTTTATCACCAAAACATATTGAACATCAAAGTATTTATTTATAACCAGAATGATACTTGCAAGTTCATTATTAACATGTACACTTCAGAAAAGGTGACTAAGAATTTAGTAGGTATTGTTAACTTTTTGACATATTCCAGAAACTGTTTGATTTTCAGCTTGTTTCGCTAAAAATTAGAAATCTTAGGTCAAATTTTTGTTACCGATGACAAATTTTATATTTGTGGTGGTGTTGTAACATATGAATATAATTCTAACAAAATTACATGTACTGCATTGGAAGTTTTCACTCTGTTCTTGCATTGCATCTTGGGAAAAGGTGCGACAGACATTCATACATTTTTGTACATGTGAAATACATTATCAACTTTATTTATGAGAAATTTGACTGTGGCACTTTCAATAATTGTAACGAAAATATTCGCGCAAGTCTTGTATGATATTAATATCTTTCTCTAGATTGTTTGTCAAGTTGTCATCTGTATACATGTACATGTATGCTATAAAGCACAAATAGTCAAATTCAATAATAATTTCACAACAAAGTAATACCAGTACTTGGTGAAATTTGGCCTTAGTGTACGCCATCATTAACGACGAATAAATCTAAAAGAAAATGTTATTAACTGTAACTTATGACATTAGTAAATTACAAAACAGTTTATTTGGCAATGGGGGAGAGGACCCAAGCTGTAACTAACAGAAAAATTGTGGACACAATGAAATCTGTACTAAGCCATAAATATTACATCACAATTTCATGGGTCTTAATATAACATTACATAATAACTAAAAATTATTAATTATTACCTTTGTTAACACTTTTCTACCATATTTATTACCGGTACATAATCTGGGAGGGGAGACAACAGAAAAGCAGTGCTAATAATTGTTTTCATTCATGTACTTACAATGTCGTGTTGAACTAGGAGTTTTTCCCCCCAGAATCCTTTAAAAAAAAAAAAAATACCTTAAAAATTCTAATAGTCAACAACATAGTGTAACTATTACAACCTTGCCCACTGAGATTTTAGTTATTGAATAACAAATAAATTACGATGTTATTGTGGCCTGGTACCATGAATATGTCTAAAAACTTAGAATGAATGAAGGTAATCCTAATAAATTATTATTCAGGTTCCTCAATGATTATCACTGTAACAGGAAAAAGTTTTAGCACTCTCAATTAATTTTGTTGGGGAAAAATACTGGCCAACTTTAGGTGGGCAAAGTCAATATTTTTGGCTCGAAGCCAATTTACTCCACATATGGATAATAGCATATTGGATAACTGCACTATCTACTATCAGATGTTTGGGAGCATAATACCAATACCTTGTTCACATGATCAGCTGTCTTCATTCTGTGCATTTATTTCTAACAAGTTTTACAACAAGGACAGACATTTCCCTTGTAAAATTTTCCCTGTATTTAATAAAGATCGAGCAAAAAGGAAATGACAACAGGTTTATAAAATAAATTTGCAGGAGTTGAACTTTTAATAATAAATATTGTTTCCACCTGATTAAGCTAATAGTTTGCCAGGTTACTGGGACAAAATAACACAGTGAATTTCAACATTATTAACCCTTAACATGCTTCAATTTATCTGACCATAACGTTCCCCCCACTGCATTCTTTTCAAAAAAAATAAGACAGACAGTCACTGTGGATTCAATAATCGTAACTTTTTTATTTGCCATGCAAAAGTCAATAATGTGATATGTAAACATATCTAGAAAAAACAATCTTTCATAATATTGTATTGTTATGACCACTTATAGATTTTGTGGTATACATTTGGGTATAAAAACAACAGTTTTAGTAAAATTTAAATAAAAATATTATTCTTCTATTATTTAATATTTATAAGTCAGATGGCTATCATTTATCTGAGGAATTTGTTGATATTCTGAAAGTATGCATTTAGAAAAAAAAATTCGGACCATATATACACAAATTAGCATATCATTTGCATATCATTTAGCACAAATGAATGACATTTTATAAAAAAGACTACCTAAATAAGTCGTTATAGTGAATAAAATAACCAACACTTGGATTTGCAGTTTGTGATCATCAAACAGTTGCCACTCCTTATTGATGTAATTTACACAAATTTGGGACTTTATTTTGATGTAATAATGATTGTTTTTGGTAAAAAAAAATTAAGACAGAAATGATGTAAATGTCCACGAAAAAAAACTCATGGAAGTAAAATATATAAAATATTGAACAGAACTGTAAATATATTATATGAAGAATGTGATATTTTGATAACAAAAATTGCATTGTAATAAATAAATTTGCATATCATTAGCATACCCATTAGCACCAACAACAGCTGTTTGATGAAAAACACATTTGAATGCAAGAGCTGCAAGCATTTAATACATCGCAATTTAGGGGGAAAATCTCCATTTTGTTTACGAAAGCTATGAAAAGCATTCATGGATAATTATTTATTTACAATTGCAACTAGATCAATTTATTTGTAGTAGTTGCTTGTGTTTTCAAATATGTGTATATATAATAAACAAGCTAATGAGCTTCAGCATGCAGTAGTGAAAATTAGAGAATTGCAGGTAAGTCAAGACAAAATTTCCAAATAGAAATTATTCAATAACAATTCAGACCACAGATGCACACAATACTAAGTGAGTAACGAATTAGGTATCAAAATGGAAATCTGTTGGATCAACTGCATCAAAGTGACGTCTGCTGTGATAAATCTCAAAGCATGGGTATGTACATAAGGCGACTTCACACTTGCGGCACCACACGCGACTCTCTTGTGGACGCTTGCCATCTTGATGCTTTTTGTAGTAGGCTCTGTGAACTACACACTGGCGAGTTGGGTTTTGTTTTTTACTACCAGGGAAAGCAGGGATGGGTGAGGGGAAGTGGCGTTCTTCGAGTCGTCTTAGTGGCTGACCAACTGATCTTCGCCCTTTCGGTGCTGGGATGGGTGCAGTGGTTGCACTAGAAACAAGCTCATGAACAATGGATAAACGAAATTTAGCGTGAGTTAGCTTCTTGGCACTGAACTTCCTGTGAAGGATGTAGGCATTAGTGACAAGAAGAGCTATCATGTGGAAAAAAAGCTTGATATACCACTTTGAACGTCGGCGATGCATTGTGTACGATCTGATCATCTGGTCTGAAAGATCCACACCTCCCATATTTTTGTTGTAATCAACAACACACAAAGGCTTCACAATTGGTTCTCCGGATCCCCTGGATAGGCCAACAAATTTCCAAATTGGCATGTGTACTGATGACAACATAGTGACATCACGCTTGTCTTTCCATTTCATCGCCAAGACTCCATTTCTCTGACGATAAATGACTTCACCTTGTCGCAATGGCAATTTCAGGGCTGCAGGCATTTCTTTTCTATTCATTCTAGCTGTACCAACTAACATTGTATCTTCAGCTTTTAGATGGTCAATAAGCGTAGGACTGGTGTAGTAATTGTCCGTGTACAGTTTGTATCCCTTGTTCAGCAAACTACCTTTTCTCATCAGCCCCATTACTACATTGAAAGTATGGCCTTCATTTTCACTTTCTATTGTATCGGGGTTAGGGGTGTAATTTTTCCCAGTATATATATCAAAAACAGAAGTGTACCCACTTGATGATTCTGACACCATGTATGATTTCAAACCAAAACGATCTGGTTTACTTGGAATGTACTGCCTGAAGTGAATATTCCCTCTCCATGGCACCATTCCTTCATCAAGACTGATACACTGCTCACACGTATAAACTTCCGACAAACGGCGTGTTATGGTGTCATACAGAGGTCGGATTTTGAAAAGAGGGTCATATCCGGCTTCACCGCGAACGACGTAGGCAGCATTATCACTGAAGTGCAGAAATTTTAAAATGAGCTGGAATCTATCCCTTGGCATCATGCTACGATAAAAAGGCGTCGAAATTATCGGATTTAGGCTCCAATAATCATCAAGATCGTTCTTATGGAGCATCGACATAGCGATTGTCATGGCAAGAAAAATCTTCATCTCGTCTATGTTTACATTCTTCCACTTCCGGAGTGCGGTTCCAAGTTTTCATCGTTGCGTGCAAGATGACCATTTGCGTAAGCATTTGTCTGCTCAACAATGCAGATAATGTCCTCATCTTTAAGAAATAACTTGACAAAATCTAATGCGGTTGCGTTTTCCGGCAATTGAACATTGAGTCCCGGAACACCGGTGAACGGCGGTACCAAAATGTCGTCGCCACTTGCTTTCGATGACCAACCAAGACGAGTATCGTCGGCAACTTCCACTCCAGAATTTTGAATCTCCCACTCGGTATCATCATTCGGAATATCACCAAAATCGATCTCTTCCGCAGTAAAACCTTCAAATTCGTATTCAGAATCAGAATCTGCAAATATTTCGTCCCATACAGCTTGTATTTCAGGGTCATTGAAATGCAAATTTGGCGTCGCCATTTTGATTGCGTTGCTAGTCAAACATTCAAAGTTAGCGGTCGAGCTATGGAATTTGTACATGCAATTTGCATATTAGGCGGGGAATCCCCGGTTGAGGCAAGAATAACACACACATATACACAGGTCAAAGTTTATTTCATACGTTTTTCGGCTTTATTGATGATGTACTCCACATATACGTCATTCAAAACAACGCAATTTCTCAGAGGGTCGTTTACGATTATTCTCGTACTTCGCTGTGGGATTCAGACGCGCTATTACGAGTATTCTCGTACATCGCGTCTTAAGGGTTAATGCCATGATGGTACAGTCAGCTGGCATACAACCGATAATAAAATAAATGCGATATTTACTATATGGAGGGGGAGTCAACTTGTATACTAAATAAGAGACAAGTTAAGAAAGGCGTTTTTCAGATTCCTACAAATCAACAAAAAATACCAATCTTTCACAGCCAAATGATCTGTTTGGCAACATTAGGCGAACCACAATTAAACACAATTCATCATTTTTGTGTGGAAAAATCCCTTGCATACAAACACTTAATTACACGAAGAACATACCGATAGTACACTTTCCATATAGTAAATATCGGTAATATAATCGCATTTAGTTTGTTGTCATGTGTAAGCCAGCTGAGTGTGCTATATGGTAAATCTGATAACATGTAGTGACACCAGGAAGATATGTACCATGATTAGTTTGTAAACACCACAGGTGTAAGATGATAGACCTTCATAACCTACCTCCCTGCATTGTATAATTACTCAATGTCACTTTATCTCAGCCAGAGTGATTGGAAGCATTCAGACTAGACAACTTCCTTAACATTAACACACTAACTACATGTATATTGTTTTCCAAGGTTTTATATCATACATTTTGTAATCAGGGTAGCTGATCAATAATTTGCTGTCAGGAATTTTTTAATTTTATAACATTTGTAACTGTACAAGCTTTTGGATACTTCCTGTTAACTGTTTCCTTTTATTTTCATGAGTTTCTTAATTCAGTAAA
The DNA here is from genome assembly GCF_978046115.1 of Saccoglossus kowalevskii. Lineage (NCBI taxonomy): Eukaryota > Metazoa > Hemichordata > Enteropneusta > Harrimaniidae > Saccoglossus > Saccoglossus kowalevskii. The sequence continues at coordinate 26,334,345 of NC_140659.1, forward strand.
CGTTACTATGAAAAAATATCTGATTTTGATATTATGGTATATTTCCTGAGAAACTATGAAAAATTAAAATAAGTTGCATTTTCAATTCAATTGCAATAATTTTGTTATCATCCTGTATGTTCTCTAGATTTTGTTGAGTATTAGTTAATGCGGTAATTGAGAACATAAATTAATAAATATTTCCCATATTCATATTGAGATATTTAGTAAATTGTGATAAAAAAATTTAATTTACTAATGACAGAGAGCATAGGATCATCACTTGTTCCAGGGGTTTTTCTAGAAAAAAACTGCAAGAGGGAGCACTGCAATTCAGCGGCGCCACTAAGTGGGGGAGATAGGGTTCTCCCTACCAGGGTGTGGAGCTTTTGATAATTCCAAGTTAAAATGGAACATTCTATGGCTTCCTTAGGGCCAAAATTACTATCGGGTCACAGTTGAAGACTGTGGCCACATGTGATCTCTGGTCAATCAGAATTTTATGGTTGCCAGAGGATCTGCTCCCCAGGGTAAAGGGGCGCATGGCCATGGCATGAGGGCGCTGCGTCCTTGTTCAGGGTTTCACTACACGTGTTTATAAATGTTGTCCTGTCAAGCATTTGTTCACTTCCTTTCTACTTGTATTGAGTGAGTAATCAAGAAGGGCGGCAGACAAATTAAAGAGAAGTACACAAAGAGGGATACACTGCCTCATTAATTCCCTATGAAGAACACTGCTCATACAAATCTTTTTCATATCTGCATTCAACTACCACATCAACTAATTTGCTGACAAGTGATGTACCAGTAACTATTAACTTTATGACATGTCATCTTTGAACTCACAATTAATTGGTGATTGTAAACAATAGACCATTTTCCGTTCACTGTGAGAATCATGCGCTATGCGTTAAATCGAACGTAAAAACAGGACAAACAAAGGTCATAGCGTCGTAGTGGCGTCAAAAATCGTGTGGGATTCGACAAACGTGAAATATTGGGGGGGGGGGGGCATTTCCATGCCTAATAATGTGCTGTATACATTTGATGATAGACAATTTGAGGGTATTTCGAAAGCAATATTCCTCTGTCGAAGATCGGCCGATCGATGTGAGTTCAAAATCAAATCGTACGATTTTTGCGGCAGACGTTCAACGTGAGTCTTTCATGCATCTCGCGAGATCTCACAGTTGAACGGAGAATCACCTATTATTTCACAGGAAGGAGTGTTATTTCCAGTATAATGATGTAAACAGTAGGTTCATTGCACTGTCTTTGTGAACGCCTTTTTTCAAGAAATTATATTATCCAAATTAAAACTAGAAGCTGTGATCGGTTTGTAAAGTTGTTTGATCCAACAATTTCAAAACGAAAACAAAAAAATGTATGATTCTTTTCATGATGATGGGTATAGCAATAATTATGTTCAGTTTTTTCGATTCAATGATCGGCATTTCAGTTTCAAATGGTGGATAGAGTATTAATAAACTATTCAATGTATTATATTACCCTTGGTATGAAAATTACAATAACAATTTTCAACAGATGATATTTACCTACTCAGTACTCAGTCTGTCAAAACAAATGTAAATAGATTATCTGGTGAAGTTGTTATGGAGAATGAACCAAATGTGTGACGACACAAACAGTCAGTGTTTATTTCAAGATTATCAGAGTTGCTGACTAGCAATTTATCTATATACACTGAACAAATTAAATTTATTTAAAATATATCTAGTTTGAGTATACATGTGAAAATAAAATAAAGAAAAAATGCATTTTAGACATACTGGGTGCCAAGTTTCAAAATATGACCACTGCATGTAAAGTAAATAAAAAAAAAAAAAGATCAAGTTACATCGTGCACCATATAAGCTGTATTATAAGCTTATACTGGTTATTTTGTAAAAGCTCTGTTAAAAAGTCGGCATTAAAGTCAGACAAACAGACATTTTTAGATGTTATGTGCCTCAATTTCAGATGCCCTCTTGGATCAGCAGTACATATCACCTAGCACATATGGTGTATGCAATTGATACATGCATTCTCATTGTGAACATGAATAATATTATATTTATATCACATTTTCAAGGCAAGGACAAGTAGTTTGTGAGTTTTCCACCTACAAATATTAAATTCTATAACATTCTAAAAGCCACACATTTTAAATAATGTAGATGGTAATTTTGTTTTTCATTTCCTATTTTAGCTCACCCACAATGTACATGTGATTCACCCCACTACAACAAATGTAGGGCTATGGTTTCAAATACTAAATATTATTATGCTGTAACATAGACACCTGGGCGTAGACACTACAGGCAGCACTACTATGTCTCCAACAACACCCAATGGAGTGTGAATAGCAAAATTATGTAAACATATTGATTTGCTTTCTTTACGTTCTGTTTCCATGTCAAATACAATAAAGGGCACCTATTAAAGTTTACAGCCCCTCCCCCTTCAGGCTTTCGCTTTTCAATTTCTGTACTGACAATTTAAAACTTTTTAAAACCTTTTTTATATTGTGTAGAAGCGTCCCGTAGAAAAAGTTTTGACATGTTTTAAAGTAGACAAACTATTAGATGAACTGTAACACAAACCGAAGAGAATGAACTATTTTTTAGTTCCATATATTAAAACAAGCAAAATTGCTTTCTTTATTTATCGTGTCGCATAATGAATGAAAGCGAATGGTCGTAACCGCAGGCGAAAAGGTCATCGGCTGTGGGGGAAAAACACAAACGATTTGCAAATTTTTTGCATTTCATTAATTACTGGCACGTCATTTTCACATACAAATAAATTAAGACAATATGTGATTACGTAATACCAAGACAGGACAGAAATTATTCACAATTCAGTTTACGTCAGCACATAAACGACTTTAATTTCATAACCAAAATTTATTTTCGCCAGCAATTATAAAACAAATATTAAACTCACTGATTTATAGAATGCTCGTGACAAAAACGGAGTACCAAATTTACTGATTATATGTTTATAAATAATGAAAACACCTGTAAAAGATATTTTAAACACAAAAAACAGCTGTTTGTTTGGCAAACACGTTGTAGGGCCCAAGAAGATTTTTTGAAAAACAAGGATATTGGTTTACTTACAATGGACACGCTAACCATCCTTAATTCTCGGTTATCTTCTTGTAATGCCTTGCATTTTAGCTTATACGTTTCCACTTCTATCTTTAACACCCTATTTTGCTGTTCTAGCGAAGCAACTCGGCTACGAAGCTGCTCCAGTTGGCCTGGAGATGTTAATTTTGTCGAGTCCGTATCGCTCTCACTCGCGCTGTCCGCCATTTTCTCAACAGTATGACTGATTTGCGTAATGTATTCTGAAGAGGGGTCAGCTGATGGGTCATTCCATTTTAATCTAGAGGAGCTATGGAAATATATTCAAAATCATTTTGTTTATTTGTATAATATAGAAATTCCTGTCTTAACAGAACAGATATACTACCTAAAATTAGTATATATTATTAATTTCAAATTTGAGTTTTCAGCACGGCTATTGTAGCGCATCTTCTACTTTGTTAAACAAGTTACATCGAAAGAAATGGAGTGTTCCAGACTTGTTTATTATTATCAAGCTGTCTGCAGATACTAAGTGATTTGTCCACATGTTGTGGTCATGCAGTAACGGTGGGGTACTCGAACTCAAGTAAACTTCAAGTTGATGAGCTCATCACCCAAAATAACCAACACTGTCACAACTTTGAAATCCGGTCTCTTGTATGTTATCTGCGTTTCGTGAGTCACCCCATTTTCTTCTGGCGGAAGCGAACCTCCCGTATTCTTGCATCACATTCACAGTCCCCCAGGCTCGAAATGTTCATATTTTGAAGATTTGAAGAAGTTTTGTTTAAGCTGTCCATGGAGCTCCATGAGCTGTCACAACTTTATTTTTTTCTAAACTCAATACTAGCATTTTCAAACTTCATTAAGTCAACAATTTTGTATAAATTTGTTATGATTTTTTAATATTTGCATGCTAAATCAATAGGTATGTGTACTTTCTAAACGGAAGCTCGAAATATTCTATTATATAGGCATTGGTTTATAATATTTTCAGTTCTTTTGAATAGAAAACTTGGTCCATAACAAAATATACTCAGGTTCCTGGCCATCACAAGCAGCAATTGTGAATATGATGTGATTGTCACTTTTTTAAGTGGTGTGTCAGTATTTTTTGAAATAGGAAAAAGAAAAATTCAATTTTCATGAATTATGAAAATAAAGGCCCAATTTTATGCCATCGTTAAATAAAAAAAAAAAAACTCATATCAATTCCTGAGAAGACGTTTATTTTTTGGAGGGCTGTGAAAGAAGTGATGTCATGAATTTTTGTAGTGGAAAACATAGAAATGTTTGTTTCCATAGCAACAATAATATGTAATAGGAGAAGGGACAAAGCCACATCACTTAGCCCAGATTTGTTTTACTCGTAATTCCAGATGTGCTAAAATTCAATTTCAGATATATGCTACTTCATCTTATCAACCTGCTCAGCTTCAAGTTGTGCCTGCACATCTGTTGGAAAAAAACTTTTGTCTCAGCCCCCCTAATTTCAAAGGACCTGTCCCTTAATCTAAGTTCACTTCAAGGAAGCCCTCTATAGGCCTACAATTGAAATAAAAAAATCATAAGTATAAAGGCCAATTTATTTTACTTATTTCTTGGTACAGATTCTCTACAGCCATCTGAAAATTGGGCTAAAACAAATGATATTTAATATTTTTTTGTTTGTTCTCAAGTTCTCAATGCACAGTTTTCATTCAAGTGCACAGCCCATTTTAAACTGATGCACATCAGAAACAGATCTTTCTATTTTTTGTCCTGTTTTTCATAAAAAAAATCACATTTCTAATGGCCCACCTCAAACATGAACATGGTAAAAACGATTTTTAATCCAAACTTTTTTTGTTAAAAAAAAATAGAATATCAGTACCATAAAATCTGTATTAGAAGCCAAACATATTTGTTGTTGTTGTTGTTGAATAATTGAGAACCAAAAATCCACCATTTTGTGTATGTGTAGATAGCCACATTCCCTCTGTTGCATTGTACCACTGCAGCTTCTAATACAGATTTTACAGTACTCTCCTTTCTGCTCACAAGAGGGCAGCTTACATCCAGCAACATTTTTCAGGAAAACTGAAATTTTTGAATGAACAAAACAAATCAAAAAACAAGACATTTATCAAAAATGTATTTATTATACCATTACATTTGGTTTCTCAGTTATACATAGATAATCAGAATATACTGTGTACTGAAAACAAAAAAAATAAGTATTTGCAATTGCATTAAAATGCACTTCTAGCTTATTTTATAATTACTTTTATAAAACTTGCTTTTATATTGCTAGTTTGAGGGCAAAATGCATCAATTTTTGCAAAAACAAATTGATCAGAAACTTTCTGTTTTGCGACCTCATTATTAGATACTTCCACCTTTGACAATTTTTGAGGGATTCTTCATTTCTTGATGACTCAAAAAGTTATAAAAAAAATTTTATGAAGTTTTTAGGAGAAGCTGCCCTTGTGACAAAAAGAAATCAATCAAATTTTGGGAGATCTAGTCATGGACACAAGGATTTTTGGAAGAATTCTTCACTGCCTAATAGGATCATTGTAAGTACTTTGCAGCTGTGGCGGAGGTTTACACGCTAAGAGTGCTTTCTAGTTACAAACTGTTTTTAGTTTCACCCAAAAGTTTTCTGTATCTATTTTCTTCCCATGATGCAATGTGTGATACAGTAAAAGTGTTCAAAAGTCGCATGTATATGTGTCTGTATTCAAGGTACTATGATTTGCAAGAAAGACATAACAAGGTTAATCTAACGAATGAGAAAGTACTCCCATACTTGTATTAGTACATGTACTGGTATTTAAAATTATCTATTGTATTGATGTAACATTGCATAGACAATTTTCAGATACAATGGTAAGTATTGTTTTGATAATGTTGAATGACCCATAAAATGAATACTGTAAAACCATTTATTGTCACTGGCATTTATTCTCACTATTTTGATGTTTTGAGCAATTTAACTGATTTTTAAGTTCAAATTTAAGTTTATTTGACAAAGAAACAAAGAGATGTAGATTTAATTTAGTGAATTTTACTTATTAACGAAAACAGTGAAATTAAAAACCGGTATATAATTAAGCATTTACAGTATGCAAATGAGCTCTTTACATAATATGCAAATGAGCTAATTACATAATTTATCCATTAATTTATCATATTAATCCATCCTTTGCCAAAAGAATCAAAGAAGCTGAAAATTGTCGGATATTGTCACAAAATGAACACTGTATTTGTGTGTGTTCATATACGTAATGGTCGAAAGTTTTTAATGATCCATGATATAATAATGGAATATTATATTATAGCAAACGCGATATCTATCAAGTTCCAATCAACTGTAGAACAAATAAACCCAATTTTAGGTGGGTCTTGAGATATCATTGAAACTTGGTAAACGCAAGACACCCACACATGTGTGGGACAATATTGTTCAGTATGTCATTGGATGGGGGCCCTAAAACTGGATATCAAGGTGCAGTGCATCTTAATATCGAAAATAGAAGAACCATAGTCATGGTTACTCTACTGACTTAGCTACATGTAAAGTAGATGATAGGTGAAGAAATGTGGCCGGTGGTTACACACACATGTATCAAATGTGCTGTAAATTGTATGTTCATGTTATTTTTTATTGGTTCATCTCCAAAACGATCAATTTTGCATTTTCAATTTATCATTCCTTGGCTGTGGTAGCAGACTCTCAGATAGGGCATACATTTCAGGATAGATGAGGAACTGTGCACAAATTTAAACTTCCAGACAACATGAAATGGATTAAAAACAAAAGTGAAATGATTATTATGTCATGGATCACCATTATATTCATTTGTAGTTGATTATACGTGTCAAGTTCAAAGATATTTGCTAAATAGCAAGATGATTTTGAACAACACAATGTATGTTTGGTTTAAATTAAGGAAGCCATCCAATTGTGGAAAGTTCAAATTTGTTATTTTCCTTGAAAAACATGTAATGTATACAATCAAATTTGCTCCATTAGAAGCCCATCTCGAATAGTATTGCATGTAAACCAAAAATCACGTTTGTTGTCTGCTTCTCTATTTGAATGCTATCTTTTCTAACTAAAAGTTGGTACAGTAATTTGCATATATTTTTCAATAAATTTCTATAATTCTTTGAACAAAAAAATTGGTTCAAATGCACACAATTTCCCATTGCCTACAGATCTTCATTAACATTTGTTCAAAAAATGGATCTGGTATTTATTGTTACTTCTGTATATTTTGACAACGGATTTCAAATAATTAATAGTTCTTCATGATAAATCTGAATATAAAAATTTAAATCCACTTTAAAATATTAGAAAATCATATTATTCCTTATACAGTGCTTCCAATTCAGTCATAAAATATTTCTTCAATGCTGGTCGTTTTGATTTAGAGGTTGGTGTCAACAAACCATTTTCTACTGTAAATTGGTCAGGTACCACATGTATATCTTTGGCCTGGTGAAAAAAAAGAAATTGTAAGGAGAACTGTGACTACATATTATTTATACAATAGGGAATGACAATTTCATTTTGTACTCCAATCAAAACAGCAGAAAATCATGATGTTTTTAATAGTCACAGTGTCTATAATAATAAGGTTATTACGAAGATATCTCAAAGTATGCACGAAGACAGTACAGTGGCAGTATCGACCGACGCGCAGTGGAGCTCGATGCGACAGCGTACTGTCTGAGTGCATACTTTGAGGTATCTTCGTAATGACCTTATTATTATACATCTTTTCCTACCAAGGATACATCATGGGAATGCCGAAATCCAAAAAGTTTAGAACAGAATCAGCGAACTTCTTTGTATGGAGTCCGGTCAAATCCTGGTGGCATCCATGTTTGTTTTTATTATTAGAGGACGCTTACGCGCGTGATCATTCCAGATTTGGAATTCGCATTTCCAAATATGGTAGTATAAAAATACCCCGTAAAATACCGCAAAATTATGGCACGCTGTAACTTATGGCGTTACCGTGACAGATGTATAATAATAAATATTATTACTACTGTTATGTAAGGAATATACAAAATTTTTCATTTCAATATATCCAACTCTAATATCAGTTGAAACTGTTTGTAGGAATTGCACAATGGTATCTATGGTATGAAAACATCATACAAATTCATCTATGAACAGTTTCAACTGATATTAGAGTTAGATATATTGAAATGAAAAATTGTATATTTGGTTCACCACCCTCTGTGGCAGAGACAGAGGCAGTGAGGCACACTGCACTGTGGACAAAAATAACCATGCCTGAGAGGCATTCTGATGGTAACCTCATTATAATACATCTTTTCTTGCTTATAATCATGATGTAGTGACATAACACAGTTGTACACATCTGTATGTTGTTTCATGGATGAATGAATTCAAATGTTCAACTGCAAGATGTATGATAAATAGAAATAGCTCATAGTTCTTTTTTACTTGTTCAAATGTTTTTATTTTCCAAATAAGGCATGTTTGTATGACGTTTTATGGATGGATGAATTATCTTGTTTTCATTGAATTCTATTGTTTTCAAAATGAATAATCTTCTTACCTGCTCAAATGATTTTAACCCATATTCTTTGCCTCTAGATTGTATATCTTCTAAAATAGCTTTCTTGACATCCTGAAATCAGGAGAAAACAATTCAGCAAACTTTTTGATTGAGTGAGTGCTTAAACTAAATTATGGAAGACTACTACTTAAATGAAAACACTCTGACTTCAACTTGTGTATTAAAAAAAGGTTTCAACAATGGGGCATTTAACTCGGATATCAAGTTCTTAGATCAACATGGAAGTGATGACCAAACAGACATTGAAATTACTCAGACCTTTCGATCACTATCTACTTTTGCAAATTACCACCCCTTAGTACTTTTCTCGATTTTACATGTTGATGCCCTAGGCTTATGACTGGGGAAGTACGGTAATGAAAACAATCTTTAATGTAGTGCTTGTAACTTTTTGGCAGTGCTGCTGAAAAGTTACCTACCCTGTGTCAAATACTGGTTTGATATACTTAAAATCAATTGAAACAAATAACTGGAAAGGAGATTCTAGTAAACCAAATATACATGTATCTTTCTGATATATTAAAAACATTTCTCCCTCAAGAGAGTGAAAAGGGCGCCATTTATTTTATTGCTAGAATACCAACCTTATTTTTACAGAGTTCCTGTAGCGTTCCTGATATTTCATTACTTTTTGCCCATTTTGAAAGTTCATCTGGATCAGGTACAATGACAGCAACAGCATAATTCTTTAAATGAAATCCAAATCAAACTATGATGAATCAGCTGGATTTAATATTGCACGTTTTCACTAATGCTTCAAAAGCAATAAATTGCTGACAACTCTTTACATCTGAAAACATTCTATGAACATAGCTACCAACATTTCTAATATTCAGCTTGGGAATATCTAAATTCTGGATCAAATTTAAAGAGAAGACAATGTACCAATAAACCATTTTCCGTTCACTGCGAGATCATGCAATATGTGTGAAATTGAACGTAAAAACAGGACAAACAAAAACGCAAAAGTATTTCGGGGGATATTTCCATGCTTAATAATGTGCTGTACACATTTGACAATGATCAATTTTGATGAAGTAAGGGTACTCAAATGCAATATTCCCCTGTCAAAGATTGGCCTTTCGATGTAAGCTACAAAATAAAGAAATTCAAGTTCAAAATCAAATCGTTCGCTTTTTGTGGCAGACGTTCAGTACCGGTAGGTGTCTTTCATGCAACTCGTGAGATCTCGCAGTTGAACAGAGAATCACCATGCTGTGTTCTGTTCAATATGGGTCCCACACACCACATACAATATCTATTTTACATGGAACACCTGCTGCACGATGACTGTGACACTCAAAGCTTCTTCCCCAAGTTACTTAAACAATAATTTGAATATTGCATGTATAGTGTGCACCACAAAACAACATTCTTACATCAACGAAATAAAAGCTATATTTATCAGTGTCCAAGAAAATTTAGCAAAAATATGGCTCGGGGAATACTGATGATGTTGCTGGGAGTGCCTTCAAACATACTTACTTTAAAACTGTCACCATGTACAAATACTTGAAGTACAAATGGACTCCTTATGTAGATAGACTCAATTTTCTCTGGTGCCAAGTATTCGCCCTAAAACACAGCAGAAATGACTCAATCTATCGAATAATATCTTGATCATTAGTCACTATTCTATATCACGAATAACTTATTTAGTTTAGGTCGTATATCCTGGAATTTTGTATGACCCCTAAAGGTCACACATCCTGGAATTTTGTATGACCCCTTAAAGGTCACACATCCTGGAATTTTGTATGACCCCTTAAAGGTCACACATCCTGGAACTCAGTATGACCCCTAAAGGTCACACATCCTGGAACTCAGTATGACCCATGAAGGTCACACATCCTGGAATTTAGTATGACCCCTAAAGGTCACACATCCTGGAACTCAGTATGACCCATGAAGGTCACACATCCTGGAATTTAGTATGACCCCTAAAGGTCACGCATCCTGGAATTTTGTACGACCCCTAAAGGTCACACATCCTGGAACTCAGTATGACCCCTAAAGGTCACACATCCTGGAATTTTGTACGACCCCCTAAAGGTCACACATCCTGGAACTCAGTATGACCCCTAAAGGTCACACATCCTGGAATTTTGTACAACCCCTAAAGGTCACACATCCTGGAACTCAGTATGACCCCTAAAGGTCACACATCCTGGAATTTTGTACGACCCCCTAAAGGTCACACATCCTGGAACTCAGTATGACCCCTAAAGGTCACACATCCTGGAATTTTGTACGACCCCCTAAAGGTCACACATCCTGGAATTTTGTACGACCCCCTAAAGGTCACACATCCTGGAATTGTGTACGACCCCCTAAAGGTCACACATCCTGGAATTTTGTACGACCCCTAAAGGTCACACATCCTGGAACTCAGTATGACCCCTAAAGGTCACACATCCTGGAATTTTGTACGACCCCCTAAAGGTCACACATCCTGGAACTCAGTATGACCCCTAAAGGTCACACATCCTGGAATTTTGTACGACCCCCTAAAGGTCACACATCCTGGAATTTTGTACGACCCCCTAAAGGTCACACATCCTGGAATTGTGTACGACCCCCTAAAGGTCACACATCCTGGAATTTTGTACGACCCTAAAGGTCGTACATTCTAAAACTTTGTATGACACTAAAGGTCGCATATCCTGATTCAGCATGCTGGTAAAGCAATTAGTCTAAATGAAAAAAATAAAGCCATGTTAAATATCTTACCTGAGCAAGTTTGAAGATATGTTTCTTTCTATCAACAAGTCGAAGAGCACCATTCTATAAGTAAACATGTGAAAATATACAACTTTCTTATATCCAATCAAGAAATCAAGAATTTCAGATTTCCAATTTATGAAGAGCACATTATACACATTATGTTATGATTATTAAAGATGGATGACACCAATAAATTTGTTTACAGGATTTCTCAGTGATGTTGTATAAAGGTTACACTCCTAACAAGTTTGCAACAAATCTGAGAAAATATTAAACCTAGATTTACATGATTTAAAAAAAATCTTGCTTTGCAAAAAAAAGAATTTTTGCTCGAACAATTCAAAAAATAGGGCAGGTTTTTTTCTTTCCTATTTTACAGTGCACAATTTTTGCAGGTTTTATCAATTCAACAACAGAGGGCGCTGTGTAGTAGCAAAATAAGTGGGGGGGAAAATGAGGCCGAACTTTTTTTGGTGATTATCTAGTTGACTAGAAACATAAGGTTTCTTTTTTTAAGGCTATACTGTTTTTTATCAAAGGAAGATTCAGACACAATTGAAGATGTCAATTGTATATACTTTCAGTAATGAGTCCATGCTTTTAACATACACAATATGAAGACAATATATGAGAAACAGAAGTTAAACAGAGCAAACAGAAGTTAAACAGAGCAAACAGAAGTTGAACAGAGCAAACAGAAGTTGAACAGAGCAAACACAAGTTGAACAGAGCAAACACAAGTTGAACAGAGCAAACACAAGTTGAACAGAGCAAACAAGTTGAACAGAGCAAACACAAGTTGAACAGAGCAAACACAAGTTGAACAGAGCAAACACAAGTTGAACAGAGCAAACACAAGTTGAACAGAGCAAACACAAGTTGAACAGAGCAAACACAAGTTGAACAGAGCAAACACAAGTTGAACAGAGCAAACACAAGTTGAACAGAGCAAACACAAGTTGGACAGAGCAAACACAAGTTGGACAGAGCAAACACAAGTTGGACAGAGCAAACACAAGTTGGACAGAGCAAACACAAGTTGGACAGAGCAAACACAAGTTGGACAGAGCAAACACAAGTTGAACAGAGCAAACACAAGTTGAACAGAGCAAACACAAGTTGAACAGAGCAAACACAAGTTGAACAGAGCAAACACAAGTTGAACAGAGCAAACACAAGTTGAACAGAGCAAACACAAGTTGAACAGAGCAAACACAAGTTGAACAGAGCAAACACAAGTTGAACAGAGCAAACACAAGTTGAACAGAGCAAACACAAGTTGAACAGAGCAAACACAAGTTGAACAGAGCAAACACAAGTTGAACAGAGCAAACACAAGTTGAACAGAGCAAACACAAGTTGAACAGAGCAAACACAAGTTGAACAGAGCAAACACAAGTTGGACAGAGCAAACACAAGTTGGACAGAGCAAACACAAGTTGAACAGAGCAAACACAAGTTGAACAGAGCAAACACAAGTTGAACAGAGCAAACACAAGTTGAACAGAGCAAACACAAGTTGAACAGAGCAAACACAAGTTGAACAGAGCAAACACAAGTTGAACAGAGCAAACACAAGTTGAACAGAGCAAACACAAGTTGAACAGAGCAAACACAAGTTGAACAGAGCAAACACAAGTTGAACTGAGCAAACACAAGTTGAACAGAGCAAACACAAGTTGAACAGAGCAAACACAAGTTGAACAGAGCAAACACAAGTTGAACAGAGCAAACAGAGGTTGAACAGAGCAAACAGAGGTTGAACAGAGCAAACAGAGGTTGAACAGAGCAAACAGAGGTTGAACAGAGCAAACAAAGGTTGAACAGAGCAAACAGAGGTTGAACAGAGCAAACAGAGGTTGAACAGAGCAAACAGAGGTTGAACAGAGCAAACAGAGGTTGAACAGAGCAAACAGAGGTTGAACAGAGCAAAGAGAGGTTGAACAGAGCAAACAGAGGTTGAACAGAGCAAACAGAGGTTGAACAGAGCAAACAGAGGTTGAACAGAGCAAACAGAAGTTGAACAGAGCAAACAGAGGTTGAACAGAGCAAACAGAGGTTGAACAGAGGTTGAACAGAGGTTGAACAGAGGTTGAACAGAGCAAACAGAGGTTGAACAGAGATTGAACAGAGGTTGTACAGAGATTGAACAGAGGTTGAACAGAGCAAACAGAGGTTGAACAGAGCAAACAGAGGTTGAACAGAGCAAACAGAGGTTGAACAGAGCAAACAGAGGTTGAACAGAGCAAACAGAAGTTGAACAGAGCAAACAGAAGTTGAACAGAGCTCTATTCCATATTATGATGAGTTTGCATGATCAGTAGGTGTACTTACTGGTAACCATTCTCCTATATCACCGGAATGTAACCATCCATCTTCATCTAAAGCTTCTTTGGTTTTATCCGGATCGTTATAATAACCTTGGAATACATTATACCCTTTAAAACAAATCTGAAATAAAAAATGTAAAAACATAGTTGAACTCTGGTGACCTTGCCCTTTGTTATATAATATAATTCCCTTTATCATAGTTTGTTTCAATATAAATATGCATTGTCATAATTAATTTTGAATACAAACAAGTTTTGGGGTTGAACCAACAGTGGGGAATCAGTCTACCGAATGTCCTTTAAAGATGTAAATACCTTACAAAAACATTGGTGCCTTATTTGTTTAATTATTTTAAGGGACATAATTTCCAGCTTTATTCAAAGTAATTCAGATATTTTAGTATAAAAACAAATGCCTCATTGCAAAAAAAAATCAAAGAAAGCTTAGAAAGAACTCCTGTGTGCTGAGAGTATTGAAGACACATTAAAAATTAATTCAAAATTACTTGTACTTGAGATATTGATGGAATAGCTGAAAACTAATTATGTAAATCAGGTAACTGATATGAACAGATTTAAGTGTAAAACTAATAAGGTTTGCACAATGTACCAAGTTTCATTGAAATGTGATTAAAACCCAAAAAATATTAATTATTATGCTAATTAGAGTTAATATGAACAGATTTTAACCCAAAATTAATCAGGCTGTCTATTGTCCTAGAGCATTTATGTACCAAGTTTTATTCAAATGTGATGATCAATACTTGAGATATCAGTATTAATTAATTATGTTAATTAAGTGATTAAGAAGCATACATATTTACCAAAAACTAATATGGTGCATAGTCCTAGGTTCATTGAAATGTGATGGGTACTCTTTAAAAGTTTCATTGAAATCCAATGAGTGGTTTGTAGACATCAGTACAACAGCCATAGAACAGCAAAAAATTAACTAATTATGCAAATTAGGTAATTAATAGGCACAATTATTTATCCCAAAATTAATCAGGTCTCTGCATAGTCCTAGAAAATGTCACAAGTCTCATTGAAATGTGATGATTAGTACTTGAGATATCAGGTGAAAAGCTGAAAATTAACTAATTATAATAAGGTGATTAATATGCACAAATATTTACCCAAAAACTAAACTAATTAGGTCTCTGCACAGTCCTCAAGTAACTATGTACCAAGTTTCATTGAAATGTGATCATTACTACTCGAAATATCAAAAGCTGAAAATTAATTAATTATGCAAATTAGGTAATTAATATGTACTGATATTACCCTAAACACTACCAGGTCTGTGCAGTGTCATATGACATCTATATACCAAGTTTTATTGAAATGTTATTATTAGTACTTGAGATACCAGTGGAAAAGCCGAAAATTGATTAATCATTATGTAAATTAGGTAATTAATAATATTAACAGATTTTTACCCAAAACTAATCAAATCTGCGCATTAGTTCAGAGCAGCAATGTGCCAAGTTTCATTGAAATCCAATGAGTGGTTCTTCAGATATCAGTGGAACAGTCTTGGAACAGCTAAAAATCAGCTAATTATCATGCAAATTAGGTAATTAATATTCATAGATTTTTACCAAAACCTAATCAACTCTGCGCATTATCCCAGAGCATCTATGTACCAAGTTTCACCAAAATTTGATTAGTGGTTCTTGAGATAACGGTGGAACAAAAAAAGTGACATACATACATACAGACATACATACAGACATACATACAGACAGACATACAGACAGACAGGGTAACTGCAAAGACTCCCTTTTGTGCTTCGCACACGGGAGTCAAAAAGTGCTGCATTTAGACGTGACTAGATTCATAAAACATGCAAGATAACAGAAAATCTTAGCTGGCTTTTGTCCAAGTATTTTGTACAGGTGTCTGTCAAAAATTAATGATTCACTGAGACAAATATGAACTGCCTCATTGTGTGACTACTGTATTATATGAAAAGTAAGAAAAAAAACACCCTTTATGAATAGCTATCATGTTGCAAGCTCTGCTTTGTATGCAAATCAACTTAAATAGTTAGTTGGTGTCCAGTGGAGGGAGAAGTCAACAGTACTGTTGCCTCCTGAGAATCTACATCTTCAAACACTGCAATCTTTGAAGTGCATTTTTAAACCAGTATTATAAAAACTCTATCATTCTGTTCTAATAGCTGAAACATATTCCTGTGAGTTTTCATTTGTCGAATGAACTGTTTGTCAAATACAGAATACATATATTTTAGAACAATTTTCTTTTTAAAATGTGGATGAAATGTTTTGCTTTTTATGTATTTTTTATGTATTGTTTTTGATTTGATCATTTTGAACTAAACAGATTTTCTATAAGCTTCAGATCTTGATCAAAGTTTGGCACCCAGTTCATAGGAGTGCTTATATTTTCTGACATCTTGTTTTCTGTAAAGATTTTATTGGTAGGGTTGCAAATGTGTATCAGACTGTGCAATCTCTCCATGAGTTGGTTTTGAAACCCAGTATGGGATTTTGAGATACATTACCAAAGATATTATTACAAGATAAATCATTTGCTTCATTGAACACATACAACAATGCATATTTCCACTGAGATCAGTGACCTTTGATGTGTATCACCAGTGATCAGTCAAGTAGAAACAGTCAAACATTTTATCAGATTTTCTCAATTTTTGCATGATATTTTCATACAGGACATCTGTTGTTCAAACTCAGAGAAGACTTTATACTGATGAATAAGGTGACCAAGTTTGATGAAGTTTGGAATAGAATTAGTAAAGTTATTATGCACACAATAACAATTATTAACGACGACGACAACAACAACAACAACGACAACGCCGGACAAAATTTTTCCCTTAATATACCTTTCCCTTCCATCTTTGATGGTACGGGCAAAGTAAAAAGGTATTGATTTGTACCGGTAGTTATTTGCTGTCCAATATAAACTGTAGAAAATTTAGATCAGTCATCGACTGGGAGGATTTAACAAGATAGAATGTGAAAATATATCCTAAAACTACTACACAGATGAATATAGTACCAAAAACTTTAGTACAAATCATGATTCTGACAAGGTTATGCTCAGCCAATGAGAATCCGTTAATTTCGACAAATCGCAGCCATCATATAGGTACTGTAAAATTAATTTTCGCTATTTTCGCTGAAGGAATGGTTCAGTGAAAATAAAATCAAGCGAATATACCTGTTTTCTTATGTTTTACATTTAACTCTTCAAAAATCAGTGAAAATAAATTCCATACAAAACACCCAAAAAGCCTTTTCAGTGAAAATTAATTCCAGCTAAAATAAAGTATTTTATTACATTCACCAAATTATGTCCCAAATTAAACAAATTAATCAGTTTCATCAAATCTATTCCCTTCCAGGGTTTTTGAGACTGATTATTACTATGTCGTAGTACAAACTATTAACGTCTATAACCGTTAATCCAAACTGGAACAGTAAAATATTATAGCCATTATAAAAGTTTTGTGTATTCTAACTCTATTCATCTTAAAGGGTGACAGTCGTCGTGCCGCGTCCTGTTCGATATGGGACTCATAGCGACGTATACAACGCGTGTAAAATACATTGTTTACATGAAATTTGAACACGCGCCACACGACGACCACAGCACTTTAAATTATTTGCTTACTGTAAAAACGTGACATTTTAGATTCAAAAATCAAGTTGTAACCTCTTGTTTATATACAATATAATCAACAAAACATAAGATCACTTTACCTCTCCTTGGTTATTTTCAGCATAATATTCCATTTCTGGTACATCCACAAGTTTAATCATATTACAAGGCATTGGTGAACCAACATGATCTTAAACAAAGCAGGAGATGAGAAGTGAAATCCAAAATTAATACAGAAAAGATACAAGACTGTAACTTTTATAACCGTGCATGCTGATATGCATTGAAGATCTATTGAGCCAAAATTACCAATATTTATCATGTAGAGAATTCCTGATTTGACAATTTGCAAGTGTTCCTAATATGAAGAATTCCTGATTTGACAATTTGCAAGTGTTCATAATATAGAAAATTCCTGATTTGACAATTTGCAAGTGTTCATAATATGGAGAGTTCCTGATTTGACAATTTTCAAGTGTTCATAATATGGAGAATTCCTGATTTGACAATTTTCAAGTGTTCATAATGTAGAGAATCCTGATCTGAAGTGTTCATAATATTTTTAAAGAAAATTGTGCTTATATTTCAGTAAACTGTGATTATTTTGTCAGTATGACATTTCAAATCATCAGGTGTTGCTACATCCCTGACTGAACAGTTTATTTAAATTTGGACATGTTTTTCGAAAACAAACTTGACATATGACACTACAATTCATTTAAGGTGAATTACCAGTTTTTTTGTGTGTGAAAAGATTGTTCCTGTTGACCTTACATACTTTTTCAAATTTTCTCAAAATGTTCACGTATGTACATGTGTTGAAATGGACATATAATGAGTGATCAGTGCGAGTAGCATTAATCCGAAGTAGTTCTAGATCAGTGGTAAAATTGTACCCGATCTAGTTCTAAAATGTACACAATGTGAAGGACATTGTTATCACATTCTCAATGACACTGTGAAATGATGCGAGTGTATCAAATAGTTCCTTTTGAAAATAAATATTTACGTCAAATTGTTGCATAATTTATTGATTGCAAATGTGTGACAGTGGGTAGATTAAAAGTGTACTTGTACTTATTACATGGGAGATAAAACATGTGGTCACATGAGAATGCCTCTTAGTTTCTCCACTTAAAAGTACTGTTAGGTTATGTGTAATATTTCTTACCTGTGTTGTGGTCTCCAGGCATTGTAAGCGTCGCTGCAATTCCACTTTCTGTTTGACCATATCCATTGATGACCTATAAAATTCAAATTGAATAATAGAAACCAATGTTTATATATAATAATGTTTTTCTCATGCAGTTTGGATGCTGTTTGTCTCAGTGTTTTACAAGTTACGCCGATGTAAGTTCTGCTTTGTAATTAAGAAGGTAAGGATCTCATACTCTAATTTTACAAAAGGGGTAAATAGGTAGGCCACTATACATATCTAACAGTGTATACAGGTCAATATAACAAACTAAACATATATTGCATTTTGGACATCAATGCACTTAAAACCCCTATGGCAAATTGCTGTCATACAGCTCCCTTCCAAGTGAACTTAAACTACACCATATTTACCGTAATTCACTTCAGTATTACTGGCAGTGGTGTTACTTTCCTTCCAAGGGGAAGGAGATTAAACTCCATTGTATTAAAGCCCCTTTACATTGGAGTAACATGTTCACATTGCAGTAATATATTCACCAACACACACATCAACTACAACTAGGAATGAATATTGTCGTAGATGCTTATCCACTTGTGTTTTTTTCTCATTGATTCACATTTGTTGTTGTTTATTCAGATTTATGCTTTCTTGCTCGAAATTTAGTTGTGTTATTAGATCATGTTTTGCTTTATCTATTCGTCTTTATTTTGTTCAATTAGCTGAGATATAGCCAGTAGAAGTTATTACATGTCAAGATTTCGCACTTTAATACATGTATCTCTATTATAAATTAACACAGATTCGGTTTATACAAGCCAATTAATAATAATCAACAGACAGCACGAACGCAATAGGAATCAGTTGCAAGGTCGATTTTAAGCCGATGTATCAATATTGAAAGCCTATCACTGTGTCTCCCTCCTATTTTAATCCATAGGTGTGAATCCTACTGAACCCTATAAAAAGGGCATTCTATCGTGTATTTATCAGTTGCCTTCTTATTACATTGTAGTTTCTTTGTTGTAACATCGCCATAATAAACAGTGTATTGTTTAAATGTACATTACGCTTCCTTTATTGTAACTCTACAATCCAATGCATGCAGTTTGAACCTGATCGGATGTGAGCGATTATTACCCACAAATATAACTTACGTGACAACCAAATACCACTCGTAAGAACATCATAGTTTCACTTGACAATGGAGCAGCACCATTAAACATAACCTTGACTTTGTTACCAAGTAGCGACTGAATTTTACCGAATACCAATTTATCCCACATGCTATCTTGTCGTATTATTCCCCTACAAAAAAGAATGAGAAACCGATTTATGAAAGGATAGTAGTGAACAATTTCACTTAGTTTCCCCGATGTAATGTCCCCAAATAGAAGCCATATTTGACGCATAACTCAATGAAATATACTTCTATGAATAAACTTCAAGTTTGTAATCAACACTGGTTACTCCTAGTTTATCTAGACAATGAAATGGATAGTCACATGACAAATTTCTAGGTCTGTTTACATCTTTTTGAATCCCAAATTTGATTGGTTGAACCCTTGCACTAATTGGTTGAATAATTTCACTGATTGGTTGAATCTTTCACTAATTACTTGGACCACTGCACTGATTGGTTGAATCTTTCACTAATTACTTGAACCACTGCACTGATTGGTTGAATCTTTCACTAATTACTTGGACCACTGCACTGATTGGTTGAATCCTTCACTAATTACTTGGACCACTGCACTGATTGGTTGAATCTTTCACTAATTACTTGAACCACTGCACTGATTGGTTGAATCTTTCACTAATTACTTGAACCACTGCACTGATTGGTTGAATCCTTGCACTGATTGGTTAAACTTACCTTTTAACTTCAGATTCTTTACTTTTAAATGCCATGTTATACAAAGTTTTTTTAATAAAACTACTATTTACACCTGCAACAACCTGATAAAATAGAAGAAATAGTAATAATTGGAACATCTAAATCAACAAAACAAACTGTGTTTGGGTGTGTAGTTGTTTGTTATTCAATTATTGCAGATCTTTAAAAGCGAGTCATACGGTAGTTCCTGTTGGTCTCTTATGAGCTAAACACCAGAAATCCCAAAGACAAAAGTTGATTATAAAAGACAATAATTTCATGAAATTGAAGAAGAACTAATGACATACTTAAATGTGTCAGTATAAATTAATGATGGTAGATTATACACCAGTAGAGTGGTGTTCTTTCTGGTGGTATGGCAAAGCATAATATAGTCTATACCACAGTTTTTATTGCCATGACTGGAAATTGAGCCTGTTACACAGACTAATTAAAGCATGGAAAAAATACTCTAAAAGTCAATTTAGGGTCATTGAGTAAGGTCTATAATCATTATGTTTGCAAAACTCACCTTATCATGAATTCTGTTAAAAAGTCGTGGAACCGATGGAAATGCCAACGGCTGCACTGATTTGCTGTCATCCATTAGTTTTCGAATATCCCCTTGATAAAATCCAATCTTAGCACCATGTGACATAGCAATAGCCTAAAAATGCAATACAGAAAGTTATAAAACATTATCAAAAAGCTCCCTCTGGAGTTAGTAAATTAATAAATAGCCCCCTCTGGTGTTAGGTAATATCCCTCTAGAGTTAACATTCACTTCAGTAGAAAATAAATGCGAATAATTTTATGGCTTGAACAACTGAAATAATTTAAAAACATTTCATTGGCCAAAAAAAATGTATTGCTTCTCATAATCGCATGTTTCAGTTCGAAAACTGCAGTTCACAATTTAAAAACAACGCATCCATAAATATTTTTTTATGCAGTGGATACATGCAAACAGACACAATATACTGTAGAATACTTTATTTTCGCTTGGAATTAATTTTCACTATTTTCGCTGAAGGAATGATTCAGTGAAAATAAAATCAAGCGAATATAACTTTTTTTCTATATTTTACATTCAAAAAATCAGTTAAAATAAATTTCATACAAAACACCAAAAATTTCTTTTCAGCGAAAATTAATTCCAGCTAAAATAAAGTATTTTACAGTAGTACAAAATAAAACAAGTCATTGAAAATGACACAGTCCCCGTTAAATTTTTGAAAGTTCTCTTTGTGCTTGTCATATTAAAGCGGGGGGGTTGTCGCAAGCGTGTTCTTGAAACTTGATTCCAAGTGGCGTATACAACAGATTGTTTATTTACATAAAAAAACATGTGCTCCGTGTAGTAGTAATATGGCCAAAAATAAAAACAGCCGTTATTTGGCCATCTTTGATCCGATTATGAAACACACTGATATGTATGATGTATGTGCCTAATACGAATGAAAATGATACATAAATTGTGGAAATATAGTAGTAAGGCCAAAAAGTCAGATTGCTGTCAATCGGCCATCCTTGACCAGATTTTGAAAAAAATTGTCATGGACATGCATCCTAACATGTATAAAGTACATGTATGTGCCAAATTTGAATGAAAACTGACAGAGCACTTCCAAGATACCGCATAAAAAAACAAAACAAGATGCCTGCCAGTCGACCATCTTTGATCCAATTGCGAAATAAATTGTCATGGACATGTAACCTAACATGTATAATCTATGTACCAAGTTTGAATGACAACTGACAAAGCATGTCCAATATACGACATTTTAAAAAAACAAGATGGCTGCCAGTCGGGCCATTTCGAATCGAATCGCTAAACCACTGCATGTGCATATGTCCCACATAAGGTACTAGGCACATGCAAAGAATGAACGGAATCAGTCCACAGGATTCTGAAATATTACTATTGACAGACTGAC
The DNA here is from genome assembly GCF_978046115.1 of Saccoglossus kowalevskii. Classification (NCBI taxonomy): domain Eukaryota; kingdom Metazoa; phylum Hemichordata; class Enteropneusta; family Harrimaniidae; genus Saccoglossus; species Saccoglossus kowalevskii. Next base: position 26,356,693 of record NC_140659.1, read on the forward strand.
GCACGAACGAACAGACGGACGGACAGATTCAGGAACTCACGGATGGTCAGGGACATGTATCCTAACATGTATGATCGATGTACTAAATTTGAATGAAAACTGACAAAGCATGTCCAATATACGACATTTTCAAAAAACAAGATGGCTGCCAGTCGACCATCTTTGATCCAATTGTGAAATAAATCGTCATGGACATGTATCCTAACATGTATAATCTATGTACCAAATTTGAATGAAAACTGACAAAGCATATCCAAAATACAGTATTTTCAAAAAACAAGATGGCTGCCAGTCGGCCATTTTGAATCGAATCGCTAAACCACTGCATGTGCATATGTCCCAGATAAAGTACTAGGCACATGCAAAGAATGAACGGAATCGGTCCAAGGGATTCTGAGATATGACTCCGGACGGACGGACGAAGACCGAATTATAAGTCCTCGTTTTTGGACTTTGTTTGAACGGGGACTAAAAAGCACAACTTCATTGAAGATGGGAATACTGCCTCAGAAAACAATAATTGTCAAGATTTATCACAAAAAAACCTGAAAATTAGTTTTTTCCAATTTTTATCAAAACTTTTCATCAAGACCTGTAGGCAGTGAAAAATTATTTTCATCTGGTTCAAAATTCATGAATAATTAATGAAAAATACATGAACATATGCAAAATGTTGCTCTGAAATTTAGGTGGCAAAAACCATGTCAGCTAGCATGCAATTTTAGCTAATTTAGTTGACTTTTATTTCAAGATGACGCTAATTTAGCTAAACGCCTATTGTTGCAATGAGATAATATACTGTTAAATACTTTATTTTTATTTGGAATTAATTTTCACTATTTTTGCTGAAGGAATGATTCAGTGAAAATAAAATCCAGCAAATATACCTTTTTTCCTATATTTTACATCCAACTCTTCAAAACCCAGTGAAAATAAATTCCATACACCCTAAAAGGCTTTTCTGTGAAAATTAATTCCAGCTAAAATAAAGTATTTTACAGTAATAGATGATTTATTTTTGCCTCTCAAATTAGTTTTCTTTTCTCTGTCGCCATCATGTCCATTAGATAAGTAGAACAGTGGACATGATGATGGTAAAGAATACACTACGAAATGTATTTTGGGGTAAAAACAAGTTATGTGGCTCTCTCACTTTTGATGAGATCTTGACGGCCATTTGTGACGGCCATAATATCACAAAGCTACTTTAAAATATTTTGTATGCATATTGACTTACATGGCACAGTCGCTCATATCCATGTGCTAATGGTAAATATGACAGATGTGTGGCATCTTCACTAAACTCAATTTCTGGCTGCAAAAAAAAATATAGAAATTTATAAATGTCCAAGGTAAAAAATAAATTCAATTGGGTTAGCCATACCGAAAATGACAAAACAATTCTGAATCACTAAAATTAGAAAATTTAAGCTTTCGTCACAAAATGCACCCAAAGTACCTGTACAATATCAAAGTAGTCAGGCAACGCAATTTCAGAATTTTGTCTAAAATATTCACTAAAACTAGCAAATAATGATTATTAGCTTAAAAAGAACAAATCAGAGAGGACCCACACAAGGTACCTTCCTGAAAGTATCAAAGTCATATGACTAACAGTTTTTAAGAAGTTAAAAATGTTTATCTGTCAATACATTTAAATACATGCTGCCTGACATGCTTCAATTTCATCAGTGGAGCTAAAAAGTCTACTTCAGTAAAAAGTAGACTTATTAATCAGTACTTTGAGGATGCAAGAGATGAGACAATACTGAAAGTTACCGTCATCATTTCTATGAATGCTGCAACCGTGGCAACCATATTGCCATGCGTCAAAATTGCTCCTTTAGGATTACCTGGTGGGTGGAATAAATCAGTAATGAGGGTTGTGTTCATTATGTTAATGTTTAGTTACTAGACTTATGACAGCCCAGAACGATTGCTAAAAACCTACAAAACATTCACAGTTAGCTGGGTGTTTAACTCTTTGAATATCAAAGTAAACTTGTGAAACCTTTCATAAAATTAAACCCACATAACTTTTTTTTTTAAATTTCAAACAAGACCTATAGGAAATATTGATTTATATATATCTGGTTCAAATTCAATGGAATTCTGGAAAAATATATAAAAATATGCGAACTGTAGCAATGACATTTAGGTGAGAAAATAATGGCATTCAACATTTAGGCGGGAAAATAATGGCATTCAACATTTAGGTGAGAAAATAATGGCATTCAACATTTAGGTGGGAAAATGATGGCATCCAACATTTAGGTGGGAAAATGATGGCATTCAACATTTAGACAGGGAAAATGATGGCATTCAACATTTAGGTGAGAAAATAATGGCATTCATCATTTAGGTGGGAAAATGATGGCATTCAACATTTAGGTGGGAAAATAATGGCATTCATCATTTAGACAGGGAAAATGATGGCATTGAATATTTAGGCAGTGAAAATAATGGCATTCAACATTTAGACAGGGAAAATGATGGCATTGAATATTTAGGCAGTGAAAAAGATGGCATTCAACATTTAGACAGGGAAAATGATGGCATTCAACATTTGGGCAGTGAAAAAGATGGCATTCAACATTTAGACAGGGAAAATGATGGCATTCAACATTTAGGCAGTGAAAAAGATGGCATTCAACATTTAGACAGGGAAAATGATGGCATTGAATATTTAGGTGGGAAAATGATGGCATTCATCATTTAGGTGGGAAATGATGGCATTCAACATTTAGGTGGGAAAATGATGGCATTCAACATTTAGGTGGGAAAATGATGGCATTCAACATTTAGGTGGGAAAATGATGGCATTCAACATTTAGGTGGGAAAATGATGGCATTCAACATTTAGACAGGGAAAATGATGGCGTTCAACATTTAGGTGAGAAAATAATGGCATTAAACATTTAGGCGAGACAATAATGGCATTTAACATTTAGGCGGGGAAAAAGATGGCATTCAACATTTAGACAGGGAAAATGATGGCATTCAACATTTAGGTGGGAAAATGATGGCATTCAACATTTAGGTGGGAAAATGATGGCATTCAACATTTAGGTGGGAAAATGATGGCATTCATCATTTAGGTGGGGAAAATGATGGCATTCATCATTTAGGTGAGAAAACAATGGCATTCAACCTTTAGGTGGGAAAATGATGGCATTCAACATTTAGGTGGGAAAATGATGGCATTCATCATTTAGGTGAGAAAATAATGGCATTCAACATTTAGACAGGGAAAATGATGGCATTCAACATTTAGACAGGGAGAATGATGGCATTCAACATTTAGGTGGGAAAATAATGGCATTCAACATTTAGGTGGGAAAATAATGGCATTCAACATTTAGGCGTTGAAAAAGATGGCATTCAACATTTAGACAGGGAAAATGATGGCATTCAACATTTAGACAGGAAAAATGATGGCATTCAACATTTAGGCAGTGAAAAAGATGGCATTCAACATTTAGGCGTTGAAAAAGATGGCATTCATCATTTAGGTGGGAAATGATGGCATTCAACATTTAGGTGGGAAAATGATGGCATTCAACATTTAGGTGGGAAAATGATGGCATTCAACATTTAGGTGGGAAAATGATGGCATTCAACATTTAGGTGGGAAAATGATGGCATTCAACATTTAGACAGGGAAAATGATGGCGTTCAACATTTAGGTGAGAAAATAATGGCATTAAACATTTAGGCGAGACAATAATGGCATTTAACATTTAGGCGGGGAAAAAGATGGCATTCAACATTTAGACAGGGAAAATGATGGCATTCAACATTTAGGTGGGAAAATGATGGCATTCAACATTTAGGTGGGAAAATGATGGCATTCAACATTTAGGTGGGAAAATGATGGCATTCATCATTTAGGTGGGGAAAATGATGGCATTCATCATTTAGGTGAGAAAACAATGGCATTCAACCTTTAGGTGGGAAAATGATGGCATTCAACATTTAGGTGGGAAAATGATGGCATTCATCATTTAGGTGAGAAAATAATGGCATTCAACATTTAGACAGGGAAAATGATGGCATTCAACATTTAGACAGGGAGAATGATGGCATTCAACATTTAGGTGGGAAAATAATGGCATTCAACATTTAGGTGGGAAAATAATGGCATTCAACATTTAGGCGTTGAAAAAGATGGCATTCAACATTTAGACAGGAAAAATGATGGCATTCAACATTTAGACAGGAAAAATGATGGCATTCAACATTTAGGCAGTGAAAAAGATGGCATTCAACATTTAGGCGTTGAAAAAGATGGCATTCAACATTTAGACAGGAAAAATGATGGCATTCAACATTTAGACAGGAAAAATGATGGCATTCAACATTTAGGCAGTGAAAAAGATGGCATTTAACATTTAGACAGGGAAAATGATGGCATTAAATATTTAGGTGAGAAAATAATGGCATTCAACATTTAGGTGAGAAAATAATGGCATTAAACATTTAGATGAGAAAATAATGGCATTCAACATTTAGGCGGGGAAAAAGATGGCATTCAACATTTAGACAGGGAAAATGATGGCATTGAATATTTAGGTGGGAAAATGATGGCATTCATCATTTAGGTGGGAAATGATGGCATTCAACATTTAGGTGGGAAAATGATGGCATTCAACATTTAGGTGGGAAAATGATGGCATTCAACATTTAGGTGGGAAAATGATGGCATTCAACATTTAGGTGGGAAAATGATGGCATTCAACATTTAGACAGGGAAAATGATGGCGTTCAACATTTAGGTGAGAAAATAATGGCATTAAACATTTAGGCGAGACAATAATGGCATTTAACATTTAGGCGGGGAAAAAGATGGCATTCAACATTTAGACAGGGAAAATGATGGCATTCAACATTTAGGTGGGAAAATGATGGCATTCAACATTTAGGTGGGAAAATGATGGCATTCAACATTTAGGTGGGAAAATGATGGCATTCATCATTTAGGTGGGGAAAATGATGGCATTCATCATTTAGGTGAGAAAACAATGGCATTCAACCTTTAGGTGGGAAAATGATGGCATTCAACATTTAGGTGGGAAAATGATGGCATTCATCATTTAGGTGAGAAAATAATGGCATTCAACATTTAGACAGGGAAAATGATGGCATTCAACATTTAGACAGGGAGAATGATGGCATTCAACATTTAGGTGGGAAAATAATGGCATTCAACATTTAGGTGGGAAAATAATGGCATTCAACATTTAGGCGTTGAAAAAGATGGCATTCAACATTTAGACAGGGAAAATGATGGCATTCAACATTTAGACAGGAAAAATGATGGCATTCAACATTTAGGCAGTGAAAAAGATGGCATTCAACATTTAGGCGTTGAAAAAGATGGCATTCATCATTTAGGTGGGAAATGATGGCATTCAACATTTAGGTGGGAAAATGATGGCATTCAACATTTAGGTGGGAAAATAATGGCATTCAACATTTAGGTGGGAAAATAATGGCATTCAACATTTAGGCGTTGAAAAAGATGGCATTCAACATTTAGACAGGGAAAATGATGGCATTCAACATTTAGACAGGAAAAATGATGGCATTCAACATTTAGGCAGTGAAAAAGATGGCATTCAACATTTAGGCGTTGAAAAAGATGGCATTCATCATTTAGGTGGGAAATGATGGCATTCAACATTTAGGTGGGAAAATGATGGCATTCAACATTTAGGTGGGAAAATGATGGCATTCAACATTTAGGTGGGAAAATGATGGCATTCAACATTTAGGTGGGAAAATGATGGCATTCAACATTTAGACAGGGAAAATGATGGCGTTCAACATTTAGGTGAGAAAATAATGGCATTAAACATTTAGGCGAGACAATAATGGCATTTAACATTTAGGCGGGGAAAAAGATGGCATTCAACATTTAGACAGGGAAAATGATGGCATTCAACATTTAGGTGGGAAAATGATGGCATTCAACATTTAGGTGGGAAAATGATGGCATTCAACATTTAGGTGGGAAAATGATGGCATTCATCATTTAGGTGGGGAAAATGATGGCATTCATCATTTAGGTGAGAAAACAATGGCATTCAACCTTTAGGTGGGAAAATGATGGCATTCAACATTTAGGTGGGAAAATGATGGCATTCATCATTTAGGTGAGAAAATAATGGCATTCAACATTTAGACAGGGAAAATGATGGCATTCAACATTTAGACAGGGAGAATGATGGCATTCAACATTTAGGTGGGAAAATAATGGCATTCAACATTTAGGTGGGAAAATAATGGCATTCAACATTTAGGCGTTGAAAAAGATGGCATTCAACATTTAGACAGGAAAAATGATGGCATTCAACATTTAGACAGGAAAAATGATGGCATTCAACATTTAGGCAGTGAAAAAGATGGCATTCAACATTTAGGCGTTGAAAAAGATGGCATTCAACATTTAGACAGGAAAAATGATGGCATTCAACATTTAGACAGGAAAAATGATGGCATTCAACATTTAGGCAGTGAAAAAGATGGCATTTAACATTTAGACAGGGAAAATGATGGCATTAAATATTTAGGTGAGAAAATAATGGCATTCAACATTTAGGTGAGAAAATAATGGCATTAAACATTTAGATGAGAAAATAATGGCATTCAACATTTAGGCGGGGAAAAAGATGGCATTCAACATTTAGACAGGGAAAATGATGGCATTCAACATTTAGGTGAGAAAATAATGGCATTCAACATTTAGGTGGGAAAATGATGGCATTCAACATTTAGGTGAGAAAAAGATGGCATTCAACATTTAGGTGAGAAAATAATGGCATTCAACATTTAGGTGGGAAAATGATGGCATTCAACATTTAGACAGGGATAATGATGGCATTCAACATTTAGGTGAGAAAATAATGGCATTCAACATTTAGACAGGGATAATGATGGCATTCAACATTTAGACAGGGAAAATGATAGCATTCAACATTTAGGTGGGAAAATAATGGCACTAAACATTTAGACAGGGAAAATGATGGCATTCAACATTTAGGTGAGAAAATAATGGCATTCAACATTTAGGCGGTGAAAAAGATGGCATTCAACATTTAGACAGGGAAAATGATGACATTCAACATTTAGACAGGGAAAATGATGGCATTCAACATTTAGACAGGGAAAATGATGGCATTCAACATTTAGGTGAGAAAATAATGGCATTCAACATTTAGGCGGTGAAAAAGATGGCATTCAACATTTAGACAGGGAAAATGATGACATTCAACATTTAGACAGGGAAAATGATGGCATTCAACATTTAGACAGGGAAAATGATGACATTCAACATTTAGGTGGGAAAATAATGGCATTCAACATTTTGATGGAGAAAATAATGGCATTCAACATTTAGGCGAGGAAAAATGATGGCATTCAACATTTAGACAGGGAAAATGATGGCATTCAACATGTTTCATATACATGGCAATGAAATAGAAGTATTGCTACCTGTAGTTCCACTCGTGTAACAAATCGTGAAAAGATCCTGAGGTTTCGGCGGCTAAAATAAAAAGAACTCAATCAGTAAATAAATTTTGAACTGTTACAAACTTCATTGAATTTATTCTAATTCAGAGGGTTTCCACTGCACACAACACAATTTTAATACAGAGAATACAATGGGGAAAAAAGTTGATAACATGGAAAGTCTTTGTTATTTCAACCCATGAAGCTGGAGACAGAAATGTAAAGCATTCATGATATGATTTGACTTTCTTTCCTTTATGAGTAGAGTAGTCTCAATAGAGCGTATTGAGATGCATCATACTGTAGAAGCATTTATTTTCACCAATTTTCACAACAATTTAGCAAGAAATTTTGTCTTTATAAATATCATTAAATTGTGAAAATTCTTAGCAGCAAAAATTAATGAGTTTACAGCATTTACTAGTTTTCAGTTCATGGATTGTTAAGTGAGGGTTCTGTTGTAATTTTACATTTTCATACGAAGTATAGTTAAGTTGATTACACTTGATAGCAAAAACTACGTGAATAATTAATACCTTTTATACAGTACTGTGAAATGTCTATAGACAAGTCATGCTTAGCTTGGAACAAATTGTTTTTTATCTTGCCTCATGCGGTGACATGCCTTAATTTGGCTGTTTCTTTCTTTCTCTCTTTTGGCAGAACCCCCACCAAAAAATTGTGTTAGTGGTCCTGTAGGAACTTATGTTTCTTTTGAAGTATTATGCAAGATCAGAAAGTAATTATCCATTCATGTATGCACATTTTAGAGCATTTGAAAGTAAAACAGATGTTTGTGATCAGCCATCTTGAATCACATGATGAAAAAGAGGCCAATCATCATAGCTCTTGTTTTCATCCAAAACAAGAACTGAAATAAGGAAACTACTCACCACTAATTCATGCGGATTCTCTCTACCAAGCTCCTAAAAAAGAAAGAAAAACTGAATCACTGTATTTGCACCATTATTCTGTAATAATGAAAATTTTACAATGATTCTATGTTCACAATGACTGTATTTAGACTTTCAAGTTAAAACGCCACAATCGTTGTGGCGCCCCTCTCTATATCTCTTTTCCCAACGTACATGTACATTGTTTTTGTTTCCACTTTCGGTATCCTGATGGTATTTCATGATGAAAATATGACAAACATTATATATAATTTACAATTTTGCTCAAGCCGTATCGATATCTTAAAATTATTGCAGACATTTCCTGCATCAGAAATTTAACAGTTACTACAATATATGTTACAATAACAAAATGAAATTCCAAAATTCTTCAAAATGTTCAAAGGGAATTCTTACCTTCACTTCGTTATAATGTCTAATTTCAACTCCATGTTTAAGTGCATCTTCTTTCACCTCATCCGTTGGCGTATCAAACATAATAATTGTTTTCATAGCAGGAATTTTAGTTGCATTATTTAGCAGTAGTTTAACTTTAGCCGATGTGTCACATACAATGGTGGAAATTTCCGCTGGAAATAGAATGAAGTACAAGATATGAATGTCCGCAAAACATCACTTGGTTACGGTAACTATAACTTTTTATTGCCTGCTTACAAGAAGCAATTTATGCGGCAATATATTAAGCATTGGAAAAGTTGCTTGATATCGGCAAGATAAGTCAGACCACACGTCAAAAAAACATCATGCTATTTTTTCAGCCAACTAGTCACCAGTTACAAGTTGCCTTGTGTAACTGTAGTCGCAGCGTTGCCTCTTGCTTGATCTACTTTCTAAATAGCTTCGTTTTAAACCTACCTACACAATGTAGAGTGGAATTGCTAGAAATGGAAATTACGGAAAGTGGTCATGGAAAATTTGAAAACAAAAAAAATTGATGAATCATGAGATTTATGATGTTTTCAAGGTTTCCCTGATTATTTTGCATTTACGCAATTCCACCTTACCATCAACGCCATAATTTGTTGGCTAAAATGTTGGTAAAACAACAAAATTTAACATTTTTATATTCAATTTTCAATAATTTCTTCATTAATATTGGTTTATATACCTGCAACACTAAATTTAAACTCTGTGAATATTCCTACTTTATATTCCTACATTATTTATGGAGTATACAACATTTCAGTTGGGTTGGCACATATAGTGTATTAATATGGAAAAATTATTTTTACTGATATTTTTGATAATTCACTTTTCTTTACTAATTAGAAAATTGGACAGAGCCTATCGAAGGTAAGAGCGCTGAAAGACAAACAAATGAACGAATGAATGGATAGATCGATGGACTAAAAATAATTTTTAATCCAAAATAGATGATTTTAGTCTATAATTCTATCACTACTGAGACAAAAGGGGAAAATGGAAAAGTGCTTTTAATCGTCCAAGAAAGTGACAGTAAGTTCATACCTTGGTTTATGATGAATGAACACGCATCGGGTCCTAGCGTGTCATACAGTGGTACAAGTACATGTGAATACATCATACAGGCCTGCTCTGTGATACCCCACTGTAAAAGAAAGATAATTTTTATAATTTTTTAGTGATTACTGGTGATAATTACCCATGCGGCTGATGTTAGTCCATGGAAGGTACTAACGGAAGGAGCCATGACGCTATTGTTTTAGCTTTACCCCATGATCGTTTGTCAATGTTTGCTCACAAACATTGTTCTTGTTAGCTTTTAACACCTTCGTACAATGGGTTATGCTAATCTCGAGCATTCGGTAATATTCAGAGCATGTTCGGAAACGATAGTCGTACCTCGCATGTACAATATTGAAAATGGCAAACTTTAATGGAAAATTGTCAGATATAACATTGATTGAAGAAGAACTGATGAAATATCGTGAATTTTGTATTTGTAATGGTAATGAGACTTAATCAATGATTGCTTGTGACGATTGCATTATTTAATGGTACCATTGTCAGTGCATGGGTTTGGCGCCCGAAACTGTCGAAATTTTTGACCACCGGACATCGGTGAACACCAACAGAAAAGATAGTATCGAAAGAAGAGCATGCCTCAACACTTTCTCTGTGATAATATTTCTTAGGAGTCCCTAGGAATTGTTGTTGTATGCACTCGAAATCTTGTTCTAGTTACAGTTGCTAATATTTAAAACATGGGAAATTTTTGAAGTCAAACGTTCACCTGTAAATTTCCGGTTGTGAAATGCGTATTTTGACCTTTTACACCTAAACAAACCCAGTGAGCATGTGTGATGACCGTAGTTTCTTAATGCGCATATATTTCATAGTCACATTAAAAAAATGGCGGGGTTGTATCATACTCCGCTAACTAGTTACTTGTGTAAACAATCGCAAACTATCATGGACATCAAAGATGAGCTAGACAATGGCCTTATCAGGATTAATTTGGGTTGAAACAAAAGGAAATAAGCCAATTAAGAGGCTTAAGTGGCCACTTGATAGGCGTCGTGGCTCCTTCCGTTAGAACCTTCCATGGTTAGTCTAAGAGAACCTATCGTAAGATTATATATAATGATAGAGAATAGATTGTTTGTGCAATAATTTGCAAAATTTTCAGCTAAAAAAAATGTTTAAATAACAATCAATTCAATTTCAAATACAGTTGAGTGAAATGTGACTTTTTTCAAAAAGTATGAGTTGGCTTCGACTTAAAGCATAAAAGTCGTCATGACTCTTTTACATGTTCAGTGTGGGTCTAAATCAACATACTGTAAATAACAAAATAAATAAAAAATTTTTTTGCAAAAATAGAGAATTGAAAATATGGTCTATCTGACTCAAGGTATTACATACCAAGTATCAAAGCAATTGAGCTGGTAGTTTTCAAGAAGAAGTCGAAAATCGAAAGTCGAAATTGTTGACAAACGACAGGCGATGAACAGACGACGAATGGACAATCACCTATTTAACAGCTCCGCCCTGTCATCTACATGTACGATGACAGCAGAGCTAAAAATTACATGAAAATATTGGCAGAAAAAATTGTAGCATTCAAATAGTTTATCAGTTTTATCACTGTTTTCTTTATAGTATACATAGATAAGATTACATTCTTAACTTACTTCCAATCTATTAACTGAATATATTCCAATAAATGTGTCTGGTTGTGGTTTACAACCTATATGTATCAATCCAGCACCAAAATCCTTAGCTATATCAAAAACCTGTAGAAAAAAAGGGGGGGGGGGAATTGAATTGGTAATCCAGAATTGATACACATTGGGAAAACACTATTCAGAAATGACTTTTTGTTGGTGATTAATTTGAGGGTATATGAATGGAGCAGTGTACTATTTTGAACACTTTCCAATGTACTGATACAGCTTCATCTTCAAACTTCATCTACACATTGTTTGCAGTGCGCGGCGCCCTCTAAGCTGATATAATGTGTCATTGACATACACTAGATGACTTTCTCGCAAGTAGCGAGACTGGGGCGCAAAAATACTCCTGCTTTATCATGGCGGAAAATACCAACATGTCAGTTTGATAATAGTCGATAGACGAGAATTTTATTTTTGTGACAATGATTGGTGCACCAAGAAGTATAGTATCACGCATGCAAGTTTACCTTATACCCCAAAACGACATGCGCACACATGTGAAACGCCATATCTTCGACTTCCGGGAAAGTCGTCTATGATTTGCTGTGACACAACTAGTTGTGGTAATTCACTGGTGCATCACTGCCGCAACAGAAAATCATACATTGATATTACCGGTATAGTGATCTTGAAAAACAGCTAATACTTCAGTTATGAAATTTGTGATTTGGTAAAATGCAATTCACATTTCATAAATAAAATAAGAGTCAAAAACAAGAAAATCAAGTGCCACAACATTTTTGTTTGTATTGTCAAAAGCTCTCTACAGCCACGTACAATATCTTTTTTTCTTGGATATCTCTCTCTTTCGCATTCACCAAGATAACCCAACTTGATTTTTACCATTCTATTTTGACTCAAGATCTCTACAAAATTAGTCCTGTTAAAAAGTAAATTGACTTTGTTATAAAAAATAGCAGATTGTCGTAGATTGTCCTCAGCTTTCTTAAAATCTGTATGGAGGACAGAATTAGACTGCTGAAGTGCCGAACCTGTATAAACAAAACAAAATAAAATGATGACAATAAAAAAATGGGATCTTACCTCATTGTATGTCAACCACTTGAATGAAGAGTCAGAGTCTGGTCTGTAACCGTAACATGGTTCATCACCTATATATAAGGGCAAAGATAGACAGCCAACATTATGACTCTTTTTATACTGCTCTCAATTATCATATATAAAAGTTTGGGTACCCCAGATTTTTATTTGCTTGTTGTCTTTTTAAGATACTATTCACACAACAAAATATCTAAATTTTGTTGTTTTCCATGTTTTACTAGTTAGCTACGTCAATCCTTAACCCTTTCACCACCAGACTTCCTTCTCCAATCTGTATTCTTCAATATTTCTGAATATTAACCAAAATTTTGAAGCCAACCAACAAAGTTTGTATCAGTTTTATGTTTTTACTGAAAAAATTTATTCATTTTTGTCCCAATCTTCTGAAGAAAAGCACAGACTATAAACAGGACTATTTTGAGAATTTATGATGAAAAGATGGAACTGGTGGTAAAAAGGTTAAATAAATCTGATTGGAATCAATATTAAAATTCAATAAGTTTATAATATGATTTTTTTATCAAACATAATTTGGTTTTCAAAATGTTTCCACATGATCCATGTATTGTTTACTATCACATGGTGGTCAGGGAAATCTTTACAAAGTACACACAAACCTGATAGTCTTCGCCCTCTAAGAAACCCTTCATGTACGGTCTTAACATCTTCGTACAAATATTCGGTTAATTTGCCGTTCTTAACAGTTGGAAAGACATGAATTCGTTCATTACCCTACAAACAACAAACATATAGCAACGCTTTAAACTGATTGGCTCAAAAACTGTCAGTCAAAATATCAAGTGAAAGTTGTTTTTTTAGTATTGCAAGAAAATGGCTGAAAATTTTGCTTCAGATGGCGAGTGTTATATAAACATTTTATTGATGGTGCTAATTTTGATTGTGTGATACGAAAAAATAGTGTTCCTTTATTGACATTTATTTGCAATACTCTTTTATGTATCATGTTTGTGGATGCATTGCTCTGCTGTGTTGATGACATCTAAATATCCGACAATAAAAAATGTACCAGAAATGACTAAAATATCAACACAAAGACTAAATACTGACACAAGAATATCTATGGAACTACATGCACTAAATTTGAAAACAATTTGAAGAACAGTTTTCAAGAGAGTGGGAATAGAAAGTTCATGACTGGGACACCAACCTGACTCAAGTATACTGACCTTCCATCTTACCAGTAATCTTTAATGTAATACACATTTAGAATGTTGATAGATTTTATTTTTCCTGACAACTATTTTTAATCAGGATGATATATTACCAGACAAAGATTATGGTGGATATACATTTTCTTATCGGCTAGACTAACTAGCATTCACAGACAAGAGAAATCTATAGTTAGTACGGTTTGTGCACTTTTTCTTTAATAGTAGGGGTTAATGTTTTTGACCTCTTTGCCCCATGCTAAACTACTGTGCACAAAAGCAAATATTGTGTTTGAGTAAACTAAATTACCGGTACACTTTGCAAAAAATGTGGGTTAGATTTATTGTTGTAAATTTTGGTGCATCTTGCAGATTTTTATAGATAATTCAACTGAACATAATTTCCAATGGGCTTGATCAAAGTTTCTAATAAATACGGTAAATAATTATTCAGGTTTTATTCTTTGAAAGATGAAATACAAAAGGTTAGAAGACGGCAGTGTCATTTGGGGTCATCGCCAACCTCAAAAATAGTGAAAAAAAAATTCACAATTTTGAGACTCAGTAAATCAGACAATCAACTAAAAACATAAATAAGTTTTAAGCCACAAGAAAAAACTATTTTTCATGCCTGCAAAAAAATAAGCATTATAATGGAGACTTACCGGCAGTTCTATAGATTGCTTATTAATGTCAATCTTTGGTTTAATAGGACTAGGTCTTGTTAATAGCCAGTATGCTGTAGTACCCGCTACAACACCGAGACTGACCACTGTGGAATAATCACTGAGTACCTTCAAAGCATCGGCCATCATGACAGATGAATACCTAACCTAATGGTAATAGAAGAGAGTTACGTTACATACAACAACACAGACAGTTTACTGAGCTATGGAAAGGTTAAAACCTGCCAGAGGCAAAGGGTACGGCTAGCTAAAGTTAATTGTTATCTAAATTGACCAGATTTAAAAAGTTCTTAGGTAACCATGGAGATCATACAGAGACGGAAAACAACTGCCAAAAAAATATTAAGAATCCCAGCATTAATTTACTTTCACAAAGAATGCTTTATTACATTGTATGATATCATTTCATACCAGTGGTCAAAATTAAACAATAAAACAAAATGTTTTTGCCGCGCTTCACTGATAATGTGAATTTTTTTTTACTTTATCTATTATATCTATGTTTACAACATGAGGATGAGAGAGCAAAGTATCATAAAAAGTTTAAAGTGTATTGAACTTTATTTTTAGATTGTTAAGATTAGATCCAAGTCTGGGACACACTATATTACAGTTGCCTGGCTGACTTTACAGTGTTTGACTAAATGGAAACAACACTTATTTATGCAAACTAAAAATAAGGTGAAAATTGAGAAATATAAGTTACTTAGGAAAGATCCATGAAAACCTTTGAGCAAATTATTTTTTCATGGTTTTCATGGTGTACAAATTTGTATTCTCTTTTATATAGGCTCTAAAAATTTATTTGTTTATGAAGGTGTGAAATGGTGACTGCATTTTTAAGTTACTACATTTAAAAACAAAATTCTACAGTTATACTAAATCTTGATCACTGAGTTGACTTTTGACCTCAACTGCTGCAAACTTTACAAGCAGCTTTAACCTTTTCACCACCAGAGTTTCTCGCATAATTTGTTTTGCACTTTTTTTTTTATACATTTTTATGTATATTCTTCACTATTTCTGGAAGTTAACTCTAATTTTGGAGCCAGCAGACAAAATTTGAGTTAATTTTCAGTTTTTACTCCAAAAATTTGGCAATTTTTGTCCAATCTTCTGAAGGAAAGTGCAGACTATAAACGGGACTATTTTGTGAATTTGTGATGAAACGATGGAACTGGTAGTGAAAAGGTTAATTCAATTTGTAGTAATAACAATTCCTCTGGGGTTTTATGATACCAATGGTCAGTGTTTTCATGAATGCCATAAAATTGTGAAAATATCAAGCAGCAAAAATTGAGTGGTCTATAGTATACACTTTACAATAAATATTCATGTAGAGTACAATGCATGCATTCTTTTAGGTACCCCTGTCAAAGCAGAGGTCATCCCATTGAGAAAGAACATATTAAAACACAGATCCCAGGCATTGGGTAGCACATTTATCAGGACTTGCAGTATATATTTTTATATGATATATATAGAGGACTTTTTTTTATTTATCAGCGAGGCAATTTTACCCAAAATGGAGATTATCAACAAATAAGAACATATTGTCCTCATTAGTTTCCATTACAGTGCTTTATTTTTGATAAATCTCGCAAATACATTTTCTAAGTGTGAACAAAATCTCATAATTTGAACAATTTTTGAGGTTGTCAACAATTGTGCCATCTTTTTATCGTCTGCAACTTAGAATCTAAGTGTCTCGAATGTTATGACATCAGAGGCCAGTAACAAAAAAATGACATCAGAGGTAGGAAATTCACTGGGAGAGGTCAATATCAATATTTATCAAATAATCATGTGCCCAATTATGACTAATAACATTAACTGTTTCATACATGAGTGATAACAATAATATTTATCAATTGATAAAAATTAGCTGACCAATAACTATTCCTAGACAATACAACTTTAATACAAGTAATGAGATCCTCTGGTGATAATTGAATACAGCACAGTGCAACATAGACGTGGTTTCGCTGCGTTTTGGTTCAAATAAGGGTTCTAGGATTCGCATGCCTATATCTACAGCAGTGTCAATCAAGACCATGGAACTATTTTTTAGCTCCATGATCAGACGAAACTACTACCTAGAACCAGAGGTACATTACTTGGGGTTTGCAACAACGGTGACATGATACCAAGATCCCATCACAATCTCGCTCTCGCATAAGCGTTCCAACTCAGAAAAATGCGAATGCGCATGCCCGAGGTAACTAGGATACTGGGATGTCCAGGTGGATCGAAATAGCTGCCCACGATATGGCGGATTACGAGAACTATATTTTCTGTACATTTTCGATGTATTACATTTTTCACTATGATAGTGACAAGAAAAGTTTTATTTTTTCATTACAAACCTTGAACATTGATATATGTCATGTCAGAAGGTCGTAGCCTCAGTCTCGCTATCTATGACTAAGAGAAGAGACTTGAATCTACGAGAAGAGACTTGAATGGGATCTTGACATGATGTCACCATACAGTACTATGCGAGTTGCAAACCCCAAGTAATGTACCTCTGCTAGAACCCATTTACTGGAACCAAAACGCCGTGTAACAAAGTGAAGCCACCAATGGTGCAGCTTCGCTCACATCTCCCATTCACTCGTTAAATTGTACAACTTAATTTTACCTTTCTATATTGTGTTTACCGGTATCTCACTATAATCACTGTACAGAGTTTTACAAACCGTTTAACATTCGATCGCTCAAGTATGGACCCGGGGCATGGGCATTCAATGCTCAAACAGCCGAGTCAAAGCTAAACCGGGATAGGCATCATCCGCGGCATCATTCCACACACGAACAGATGCAACGATGGTGACTGTGGTACGATTGATGAAGCAAAAGCCTAGAACAAATACGAAGTATTTTATAACATCCTACTTACACAATAGTGCATGTTTCTCTTACCTTGTTCTAGCGTAAAATCAGTAGACCTGTCAACAGATATAAACCGGAATTGATACAGCACCGGAAGAACATGAACCTTACACGTGTTTGTTTGTTGGCAACGTAATCTCTTCGTCACTCCTACCTATTCCTCGCGCCTGCGTGGAAATACCAGGGACGATGCCCGGGAATGATGCCTGGCTCATCTTCGCAATGATAATCGTGTCTTTGATTAAATATATCGTTTGAAAAGCATATTCTTTTACCCGGGAATGTACCATTTTGTTCTCTTTCATGTAAGCATATTTGTCCTCACTGCAGTCTCTGATCTTGTTTTAAATCTTGTATTTTTCTCATTCTCAACTGATATATTGCCCTTCATTAGTCGACGTACTTGTATATTGCCATCCGCTACGTGACGTACTTGTATATTGCCCTTCGCTACGTGACGTACTTGTATATTGTCCTTCATTACATGACGTACTTGGATATTGCCCCCCACTACGTGGCGTACTTGTATATTGCCCTCCGCTACGTGACGTACTTGTATATTGCCCCCGATACGTGACGTACTTGTATATTGCCCTCCGATACGTGACGTACTTGTATATTGCCCTCCGATACATGACGTATACGTACTTGTATAGTTTCCACCGCTACCGTGACGTACTTAAGAATGGTCCCACTAATAGTACGTGATATATATCGTTCCCCACTACGTGACTTACTTGTAAATCGGGCTTATATTTTAGTCGCGGAAAAGGCCTATACAATACAAATGGGGTTTGGGCAGTATAATAAACAGGAACGGCAGCTTTACGCGAGAGACAGAGACTGGAAATCGAGTCGACGTCCATAAACGTCTGCTATTTGTGACACGTGACCATCATACTGCTCCTCATATATTATTATTATTATTATTTTAATTACTCACATTTTGGTGAATTTTGTCAATTTTGTCAATTTTTTTATGCGGAGATGGAGAAGCATCCTGGAACAGGTCAATAATAAAAACTTAAAAAAGAAAGACGAAATGACCGATAACGTCTGACTTCAAATCGGACTATTTAAGATCTCAGTCAACGATTAAACTCCCATAGATACAAACTTGAAAATCAAGGTTATTTTTACACATAAAACCAATGAGTACTCGACAAATGTTAACAATATCGCTGAAATCTCATTCTGGTATAAAACTGTTTAAATTACAACATGCTGCCCTTCGGAAAAAGTTGTTTCCAAAAAAGATGGCATTATCTTCGTCATGATACATATTCTAATTGTAGTATATCTTGTTTTATATGGTAACGCTTACTCGCGAAGGGCGCCACCCATTGTGACACAATGTATTCCATTGACGACCGATATTGATGAGCAGTCGCTCTAAGACGTCACAGTAGCATTTTTTTTTGGGGGGGGGTCAGAAAGTGTTGTACGGTACACGGTCTCCAACACAAAAAAGCATATCTCTATCCGTCGCGGTAGACCAGCTGTTATTTAGTGTTCGTTTTAGCAAAGTTTTAGATGTAATGCTGTCTATAAAATGTTTATACATAATCACCTCTATTATATACTAATGTCCTGATTGCCAGAAAAAAAAAATTTTTAACTGAAATTGTCACACAGTTTTACCGAGGGCGGGCAGATCGAATTGGGGACTTTCGAGTTGTTGGGTTTCCGATGTAACTCTTCACATAACAGCGCCCTCTTGAGAATAGACATTACATAGAGTGCATTGGATAGATGTATTTTATCTAAGTGTAATAACATAAAAAGTAAATAACCAGGAAGTAAGTGAGTCGTTTTTCACGGGATTCAAGCTGATCAAATAGTTTTCAAACTATAATTCATCTTATCAATCACTTTTCATGATAGGGTGACGGTATTTTCAGTAAACGGGCGTAAAGCGGCTTCTGGGTGACCATAGTAGCAGCAGATGGTGGAAATTAGAGAATGATTTGTTGATGGGGAAATCATATGTTGAACTTTCCTAGTATTTCAAATTAAATTAAAGCATCCAGTGTATAAGTAGCCACGGGGAATAGAGTTATTTCGGGCTACGCCCTTACAACACCCCTCTTCCATGGTATTTGCCTACACTAAATGTTTGTTTCAAGTACATACTTAAAACAAAAATATGAATGAATCACTTACTAATTGTCCAAATATCACGCATTCAATGGTCCAAATGCTCTGATATTGCCCCGAGTTTCTTACTTCGACCAAGAAATATTTGACCATTTATAGAATGCATCACGCATTCTTGTCATACTGCTTAGTGACATACTATAAGTAATTATCTTATTGGTGTTGCAGAATAGTTGAATATTGTTTATTGAAATTAAAAATTCCAGAACATTTTCCCAATATAGATAAGAAATTATAGTTTGAAACATTCTCAGCATTTAAACGGCATTCTCAGCATTAAAATAAATAAATAAATCTATATAATGTATTTACATATTACTAATGTGTTGCAACACAACAAAATAAAATTGAAAGAAATTGCATTATAAAATATTACATTAACGACATTGATGGACGTAGTTCACGATCAGTGATATGAAAATAAAATAAAACTGGCTTGGCATTTCCCACTACCAATTGGATATAAAGTCAAAGCTTGTTGACAATTTGTTATTTCCCTCATTATTATAAATACATGTATTATTTCTAGAGATGAGTTATATAAATACCTAATTTCAGATTATTGACCGTTGTTTAATAGACCTAAAAGTGGATTACAAATAAAGGTCTGAATATGCAACTTTCGGACTCTCCTGTGACCGATGCTATGAGTACGTTCTTCTCAGTGTACCAGTAAAGCATACATTCAATTTAATGAATAACACGACTTTTGTCCGTCAAGTAAAGTACATCACGTATTTTCGGCTGCTGGCCATCCACTACAAGGTTACGCATACTATTTCCCGTTTACGTGGTGAATAGTGTGCGTACGTGAATGGGTGGGTATGGTGTAGTTATTATAACCACTCTCAAACACATTATATGGAGTGTTATTTTATAATGAGGAAGGCACAATCGACAGAGAACGAACACCATTACATGTAGTTTGTACCCCGAAAGTCAAAATAAATTATTCTCCGCATTTTTTGTTCTTTAGCCGTCTATTAATAAACTATTGTCTCTGTCATATTAAGTGTAATGTTGATGAGTTGTTAATTCCGATTCTGTCATACTACGATGTATCGGACATTATAGAAAACACAACTAAATTGAGAGTCAGTGATCCCTAATCACGAGTTGTTAGTAAAGTACAACGACAAATATGTATATTCTCTCTCATGTGACAGCTTAGTGGTCCGCACAATACCCAGTCAGTTTGTTCAAGGCTGGGTCTATATTGACAATGACAAGAAACACCACTCTGTGTTCTCTGACAAGATCACAATAGTGACCTAACCCGGTCGTATACATTGTTATGCAAATTAGCTGAACGGTGTCGGACTGTTTGCGCATGACAATAGATTAAGTAGAGTTAACGGCAACTTGTCGGACACGGATTTTCAAAATGACTACCGAGATCGAACTCGAAGAAAAGACACCGAACTGCATCTCGCAGCCGTCGTCACCAAGTGTTGATTACTTAACCATTGATTGGAAACCGACGACGAACGACGTAAAGTACGCGGAAGGCATCGGGATACCCCAAGTCACCAGACGCAGCAGACGATTAACCATTCAACAACTACTTAATCGCTGCACCGCTGGGGATTTAATCGAATTAGACTACCCGGGTGAAGTCAATCAAAACTCGACGTGGTTAGTGTTCATCGGTAACGGGACGGTCTGTTATTCCAAAGACGCTGAAGTTAAAAAAGATAGTTTAGAAAATGTTTGTGGAGGGAAAGTCACCACCGGCCATTACTACCGAATGGACAGAGGTCGAGGAGGCGCATATACGCCAAGACGGATGCAAATCGTGAAAGCCGCTGTCAGCGAACTGAAAAAGGACGTACAGGACGTGAGATGGGTAAATAGCGAACATTTTGTCACGTGGTGTTGTTTTCCACGTCGATTTATTGACGACGATTCGCAGTCCAACCAAAGTAATGGATTTCTAGATATCACATGTGAAACCATGTCACCGTACACCATTTCAGGTAAGCGCGTCACGCTAGATTTGACACATTGTCGTGTTTTGCATTCCTATTTGTTGCTATACACTCCTCGTATATCGAAGTAAACTCTAAAATGTCTTATTGTCCAATCTAAGTATAAACTATTTTAATGTGTGTTATCAAGAGTCTCTGTACACACTAGATCGAAGTATCATTAAATCATCAAATATTTCTCGTTCATGTGGTATGTGGTATGATGACGAACATGGCGTATTCTCTTTACAGGACAAATCCACTTACTAACAATTGCAGTATGTATAGATCCTATTAAAGTTGTATTGTCGGCACTTTGTTTGTAGCTTTTGACATGTAGAGTAATATTTGTGGTGTAATGAATGTAGCAGTTGTGTTTAGCGCACCCCAAAACGGGATTTGAACAGCATTGCATGGCGGAATTTATTGTAGTGAAGATACTAGTAACAAATAACGAGAAAAAGGCTCATTGCGTCATTTCCGATCAGTATAAACGCAAATTTGGCCCGGCAAAGCAACTTTAAAATGACTCTGGACAAATCTGGTCATAGAAATCTGTTCGAAATCCAAATAAGTTTCTCATGAAACACTGTTTATGCATTCATCGTATGGAGCACAAAAGACTGAACATGATTGCGCATATCCAGTTCAATCGCTTTCTCAGTATCTCTGATACAATTTCTTCACTGCAGTGTGTGTTATTCAATAGGACACCATTGCACACACGCCTTTCCTGAGTGCTGCTACAAGTCTCACTAGACGAATAGTACGTAAGAACCAGTCATAGTATCATTTGACCGAATGAATGCACGTGTATAAATCACACGATAACTCATTGTTGAACGTGATTTACTTCGGAAAACCGCGCTTAGCGCCGGACTGAGGCTTATCACTTAATATTAAAACGTGTCTACATTATAAGAAAAGCGCACCGGTGAATCGAGGGACAAGTGGTGTGTTGGGTCGTCGACACCTGAGATAGTTCGTATTTATCTATCGTTGTTAAGACGAACACAAAAGAGGATTGTATGCGAAGACGAATTGTTCTGTTATTGTGTTGGCACAATGCCATGAGTGAATCTTCAAACAAACACACTTCCAATATAATTAGTATTTGAAATAATAACTGATTTTTCTTTTAAATATGGACTAATCGTTTTATATACATAGACGAGATAAATAAAATACGGCTGGCGAAGTGTGACGTAAAACGCGAAAAGTTGAGGGGAATTAACAAACCCTATAAATGGAACACATATTTAGGTATTCCGCTGTATTCATTAGACCTTTCCCTTTCTATCACTTGACGAGGTTGATCGACGATCTTTAAGAATCCGTGTAAGTATGTCCAACCACGAGTACTTGAACACGTACACAATGCTTTCAATAAGGAAACAATAGTGCCTGATATTTGGCATTGCAGTATTTCTCTGTCGCACGTCAATGTAAAGACAGAATGAAATTAGTAGAACACTACGATAATGTCTTTCCGTTCACAACAATGGGAAATTCTTTTGTTTTTATGAAGAAAAATACAAGTAAAATTGTACTTGTAATTTCATTAAGCAAATTATGTTTTTTCTCAAATATTCACGTTTAATCGATAATTATGAAAATTATTATTGTGTGTATATGGAATAATATATTTATGAATTATTATTAATATATTTCTTAATGTATACTGTAAAATATTTCATTTCGGCTGGAAGAGATTTTTTGGGTGTTTCGTATGAGTTTATTTTCACTTATGTTTCATGAGTCTAACGTAAAATATAGGAAAATATGCCATATTGGCCGAATTTTATTATCACCGAATCATCTCTTCAGCGAAAAAAATTCACAGTAAATTTCACAGTAGTCAAAATAAACAAAAACGAAAGAATTTCACAATGTCGTAAACGGTAAGTCTTTATCGTCGTGTTGTCACAGTGGAATGAAATTCTTTCTATTGTCCTTGGTCAAAGATACGTCATAATACAGATTTTCCGATACAATGTCTGATGTTTTTAATCTATCTGACGCAAACTTTCTCTTGTGGTAACAACATTTGGTTAATGATAGCATATACCTCGCAGGATATTGGAGTAGCTTAGTGTAGATGTTTTTGAAAGACATTATGGCACGTGAGCACGGAGGGATCAAAGCATACTATATTCTACTTGTCATGCATGCGAGACTGAACCCTTATCAAACATGACTGTAATTTCAATTGTAAACAATGCAGATTTTCTTATTCACAGAACAATCAATCAATTAATCAATCAATCAATCAATCAATCAATCAATCAATCAATCAATCAATCAATCAATCAATCAGCCAATGCATAAGTAACAATATGATGCGTGAAAAAGTGAGACGATCAATCAAATAATTACAGTCAAATAGACTTCTGTAACTGACAATAGTCGACCCTGGAACATCAGTCGAGTCAGTCGAATGGTTTGTTCATTTATACGAGTAATTGGTATCGACACTACTAGACAATGACTGTTTCTAACATAAAGATACGAACTTGTGAACACAAAAAACAGATAAACCCCGCTTCCAGATTATCGTCATAAACTCTTATTGAAGCGACAATATACTAATATGGTTGGTAATTCAGGCATCCGCGGACGAAAATCGTCACAGTAAACACGAATCTTATTAGAATGGACTGATATTATAGGCGTACTTGTAAATAGCTTGTATGGGCTAGTAGCATTCACGGTGACGGCGTAGTATCCGAACTACTTTGAGTAGCTTTTTGACCACGCCCAACTGCATTTTAACTTCATACACTTGCTCAACAATACTTGAGAACGGTTGTGTGAACATCCTAAATCTGGGTTCGTCAACTTCCACTGTGAACTTGTATTTCGAATTTACCGATTGCATAGTTTGTTCGAATTTATACAATACGTTCGACTAAACAGACATGTCAATTTTGTGTATTGTTGATGCCGAAATAACTGCCTAAAATTTAATGTAGTTGTTTTTAATATCTACACTCACTTTAGAAGCCATACTTTAAAACGTTAATGGTATTTACCTTCACGTTTAAGTCGATACAATTTAAATATACATTGCCTGGGTTTCTATCAAGTATTAATCCCCGCGCACAACATGATTCGTTTATTACTAGTAAGATAGCGAGCTAAAGAACTGAGCATGCGTTGCGAATTTTATGTACGTACATGTAATTTAACAGGCATGCGTATTTGGTTCTGCGATTGATAACAGAGAACGCAACGAGAGTGAGCTGAGCTGCATACAACAATACCCCATTAAGTCGAACGTGAATGGGCTTGAGCTTATATTGGTGAGCCGCTGTCAAGGTCTTCTTTTCCGGGACTGGTAAAATTGATGACAAATGAATTAGATCGTTTTTACTCACTGTTAAAGCAGTAAAGATATACCTGCACTAAACAACATTTGTGTGCGTGTGTTTATCAAAGAACATAATTTGGCCATCGAATGCTATCAACA
Organism: Saccoglossus kowalevskii; assembly: GCF_978046115.1. Classification (NCBI taxonomy): domain Eukaryota; kingdom Metazoa; phylum Hemichordata; class Enteropneusta; family Harrimaniidae; genus Saccoglossus; species Saccoglossus kowalevskii. The sequence goes on from NC_140659.1 coordinate 26,381,676, forward strand.
TGAGTTTTATTTGGATTATAAGTTTGCATTATTGGAATATTTGGATTATAAGTTTGGATTATTGGAATATTTAGATTATAAGTTTGTATTATTGGAATATTTGGATTATAAGTTTGTATTATTGGAATATTTGGATTATAAGTTTGTATTATTGGAATATTTGGATTATAAGTTTGTATTATTGGAATATTTGGATTATAAGTTTGGATTATTGGAATATTTGGATTATAAGTTTGTATTATTGGAATATTTGGATTATAAGTTTGTATTATTGGAATATTTGGATTATAAGTTTGTATTATTGGAATATTTGGATTATAAGTTTGTATTATTGGAATATTTGGATTATAAGTTTGGATTATTGGAATATTTGGATTATAAGTTTGTATTATTGGAATATTTGGATTATAAGTTTGGATTATTGGAATATTTGGATTATAAGTTTGTATTATTGGAATATTTGGATTATAAGTTTGGATTATTGGAATATTTGGATTATAAGTTTGTATTATTGGAATATTTGGATTATAAGTTTGTATTATTGGAATATTTGGATTATAAGTTTGTATTATTGGAATATTTGGATTATAAGTTTGTATTATTGGAATATTTGGATTATAAGTTTGTATTATTGGAATATTTGGATTATAAGTTTGTATTATTGGAATATTTGGATTATAAGTTTGTATTATTGGAATATTTGGATTATAAGTTTGTATTATTGGAATATTTGGATTATAAGTTTGTATTATTGGAATATTTGGATTATAAGTTTGTATTATTGGAATATTTGGATTATAAGTTTGTATTATTGGAATATTTGGATTATAAGTTTGTATTATTGGAATATTTGGATTATAAGTTTGTATTATTGGAATATTTGGATTATAAGTTTGTATTATTGGAATATTTGGATTATAAGTTTGTATTATTGGAATATTTGGATTATAAGTTTGGATTATTGGAATATTTGGATTATAAGTTTGTATTATTGGAATATTTGGATTATAAGTTTGTATTATTGGAATATTTGGATTATAAGTTTGTATTATTGGAATATTTGGATTATAAGTTTGGATTATTGGAATATTTGGATTATAAGTTTGGATTATTGGAATATTTGGATTATAAGTTTGTATTATTGGAATATTTGGATTATAAGTTTGGATTATTGGAATATTTGGATTATAAGTTTGTATTATTGGAATATTTGGATTATAAGTTTGGATTATTGGAATATTTGGATTATAAGTTTGTATTATTGGAATATTTGGATTATAAGTTTGGATTATTGGAATATTTGGATTATAAGTTTGTATTATTGGAATATTTGGATTATAAGTTTGGATTATTGGAATATTTGGATTATAACGAAGTTTTATTTGGATTGAACACAGTCCCTCTAGGGACATTGAGCGAAATCTCAAAAAAAAAGTGTAGATATTTATTTAAATACCAACAATATTAAGGCACAAAAGATTTAATTAATTAAGTATTAAGATTGTTCAATACTACCACAACAACGTTCAAGGTTTAGTACTTATAATATAATGCTTTAGAATACATTTGGGTTTGAATGAAAAAAAGCATCCTATGAAACAGAAAAACACACATTTCCTTAATGGTACCCTGAACGGACAAATGAAAAAAAATCAGCGACCGCGCGAAGCGTAAGTTCCGAACAGACGCACAAGTTATTACAAAACAAAATAATTTACGATGGAAAATGGAGAAGCACACAACGCATATGCTGGGATGGCTTACGATCTATTCCTCACGCCCTAATCACTATAAACAAAAACATATACTAAATGTTCCATATTGTTGTTTGGTACTGCATTTGATGAAAAATTCAATTAAGATTTTTTTAATTGAGTTTTACAATAGTTTATGACAGATCCCAATCCATTTTTATGACATGAAGTATCAAACAGCAATATTTAATATTAAGTACAGTATTAACATATTCTCATCCATATCGCATCTTCAAAATACTAGTAGAAGACTCATTGCATTTTTCAATAAATTAGATATTGTCAAAAAGTATTTTCGAAATTATATATTCTGGTAACTGCATTTTTATTCATTTTTTTCTATAGGTGTAACTGTTTCAAGAACGGGGGAGATATGGTGCTGTAGAACGGACTGGACAGCAGAATCCACAATAGTTGTAGCTCGACAAAAAGAGAGGCGTATTCTAGCTACGGGGACCATACGCAAAGCAGGGTCCTACTTTTTCGGCTTGGCCGTGACCTCGGACGGAGACGTGATTCTTGTCGGGCGACAGGGCTGTTTTATACTGATACCTGATCGGAAAGGACAGTTCACAGCGTCTAAGTTCGGCGCGTCGTTACTCGACGGCTGCATTGTTCGAGGCGTTGCGTGTCGCGGCGGCTACGTCTACGTCAAATGCATCGAGGAAGGCCGGCAGGATACGTACATGGCGATGTGCCAAGTATTAACATTCGGCGAGACTGGCGAGTTTATCCGAGCCGTCCAGTTGCGCGCTCCGCTAGAGGGGTACATGGCAGTGCGCAGTGATCGCTATATGATACTCACCGAATTCTCTTCTATCAAAATGTTCACGTCATCAGGACAACACACAAACGACTTTAGTTTCCATAACAACGTGGAGGGTTTGGCTGTTGATAACTACGATAACACAATCGTTTCCACCAACAACCATGTGCATGTACTAACACCCGATTTCAATCAAATTTATAATTTCGACTTGACACCGTACAACTTTACGGAATCTCCAGGAATAGCGGTCACGCCCCTGGGCAACATCGTTGTGGTGGACAAAACCTGCAGTAGGAGGACCAAAGGTTGTCGGATATTAGTGTTCAATACTTGGCCGAAAGAAAAGAATGACAAGTTGAATTTCCAAAATTGTGATGCCCAGCCGTTTATTTACGATGCTATACCGTACACTAAACAAACCGACACCATGAACATTACTTGGGGGACGTTATTGAGCGAACCTGAAGAAGATAAAATGGCGGACGGTTACGTCACAACCCCGGAGCAGATTCACCTGAACGACGGTCAGGCTATGGACCGCATGATGGCATTTGATGAGGTAGAAGACGAACGTCACCGCAGAATCAGACTGAATGGCGACAGTAGTTATGACGTGCCGGAATTTGTGACACCTGGGTACTTTTGCAGGGCATGCTGGGTATTTTGTTGCCTACTTTGCGTTCCTCTGTTTGGCGTACTGATATTTCTGGCGTGTCACAAAAAAGTCATGCCGCCGATCATCAGCAGATATCGCAGAAATCAAGAAAAACAGTACCGCATCGAGGAATGAACACGCTCCACGTGATCGACGCCGATTAGTCAATTTAAATACCCATGGATATACAAGTACGTGGATGTGCCTTTAAAAAGCAAATATGCTTACTTCAGTATTTTTTAGTAATTTAGTTCAATATTGTGCACACAGGATTATGATTATGGATATGTATTTGTCGCGCACTTAATAACAATTACTGGTACGTACCACAAATTCAAATGAATGCGCAGTTGCAGTTTCATTCAATGAATACTACAGTGCGTTGCGGAACTAAAACAAACAACTAGAAACCTGACGAACAATGGCGGGTTTTCCCTGTAAATTCTGCTACATAGGGTCAGTTGGCATCGCCGGCACATCAGAACATTTACGTACGTCATTATAGGGGTCGACAAGACAGTCCTTTTTTGTTCATAGTAAATTACAATCCAGCGTGATGTCCTTCAATAAACAGTATTGAATAAAATACTCAAAATGATTCCAAATTGAAAAAAGTGACGTAATGATGATTTTATATACTTGGAGTCAAAATACATAAAAACCGACCACCCCTACAGTCCAGTATGCCACGGTTCACGGTAATCCGAACAGGAAGAACGAAGTACAAGATATAGTCAGTCCCCCGGGAACCTGAAGCATTAACTGATCTAGTAATATACCACTAGTTTGTTACCATAACATGACTGTGCCAATTTGTTTGGACCAACCAGCACCATTATATTTTTATAATACAAGAAAAATGTGTTCATCGATACTTGAAAATCTGCTTTATAGCTTTAAATAATCGCTTTAATTATGCGTATCCTGCTTGCTTATTCTACAATCATGAAATTAGTACTTAGTGACGTCACAGTATAATAAACGTCATGGCTGACTCTTGGACGCCAAATTACTTTCGTATAATTTTTTTCATATATTTTTTTTTCTGTTTCGCCCAACAATATAGTTTTTTTACAATTTCATAGTTTTCATTTGTTAATTTATTTAATTCAGCCTGAGTCAGCAAATTGTGGTTCTGAACGACGTGCATAGTGTCGCCACAGCTTTAGAGTTTTGTGTTGACTCGTTTCTTAGCCCCAGGGATCTTTGTCTAATGACACTTATACGAGCAAGTATCAACAATGCAATTAAACTTCTATGTATACAATATATTGTAATTTATGAAAATAAAGTAACAATAAATGACACACAAGTTAATGTCTCCATGAGTCGCATATCAATCCATACAGATGTGAAAAAATTAAACGAAGTGTTATTAACCTTCACTTCGGAGGTACTAAGTTCGGGGAATGCTCCACCTTTCTATCGAACAAAGACACATCGAGACTCGAATCGTTTCACATTTGGTCTCAGCCGCGTTGTTTTCTCCCACGGCCGCCTCCAGACTCTCTCGAGACTACGTCAAGACGGACGTGTGTCCTCGCCGTGAGCTTGTCACTAACTGAAATCGGTTTTATTCACATTCCAACTGTTAACCAATTACAGAGAAGTTAAAAGACTCTAAGGCGTGCTGTGCTGTACGCATGTGATGACATCCTCGCCCCGTTAAGACATATCATTATATATTTTTCCAATCACTGAAATTATTTAAAAAAAAATATTATCATTCGTGTTTTAGAAGAAGAGAATTTAATACCTTGCAAACACACTTTAGTTATTTCTGACTGTATGAAGTGCAAGGCCCCCTTCTGAGTTGATAAAAGACGAAGTTTCAAAAAGAACCAACATTTACCATAGCGCTTGCAATCACTTGAGAGCTGAAATTCAATATAAATCAGTACTATTTTTATTATTTATTATATTATTACCAGTAATATCTGTGCAAAATAGGGGAAAAATTAAAAATAGTATATTATGATAAGTTAGCGCCACCAACGTCAAAATCACTGTCATATATCGATAGATCTTCCAACGTTTAGCGTTGGGAGCGCTATAATCAAACCCGCACCAACAAGAGTTCGATACCGATAGGCAACGAATAAATATGACATGCTAGAAATTGTAACCATAGCAATAAAATGGTGCTGTGATAAATGCAAAAAGCAGACAGTAATTTCACTCTGCCTCAGTGTTTAGATCTACCGAGATAAAAAGAGTAATTACAAAACAAGGCAAATGATTCTAGTGATCAAACATTGACAACGGTCGTTTCATGCATCGCTCGGTTTATTGTCGACTCTAGGATATTAAATATGTTTTCGAGTTAGCTTATCTGGAAAGTTATGCTTTGTGATTTATCATTTCTCTATTCATATTTCATACATACGTTCGACAAATTATATTTCCATATATATAAAACAAAAATAAAACACTAACGACACATTTTAAAATATGTTAATTATCAAATGGAACAATACGTTCAAGAGAGCGTTCAATACGTGAATAAGCACCAATTATTTTCATTCTGAGATGTCAAAGTTATGATCCTTGGAGTGTAGATGAGGCGAGATGGTGAGTTGTTACAGGTGTCACGCGATTACACCACCACTGACACCGCCACTTTGAATATTGTAAAACGGAGCTTCTTCGCCTAACGGGGACTTGAAGATCCTGCTCGAATAAAGTACTAAAACGAGACATTTACTTTATCTTACAATAAATAACATGGAGTTTTTGTCGATTCTGATCTATATTGATTGGAACTCCGGCAACCAACGTATCACATTTCTGCAGTCCGTGTGTATAATAAGCTCGTTCAAATGTGCGTTTGCAAACACTTTTTGAACTTCTTTGCATCCATCGTTTTGCCAATTAGTCTAACATATACAGTACTAGTTGCTGTAGGCACAATCGTGTGTGTTCTGTACGCCGTCGACTCTTTGACAATATACAGCACGTTCTTTAGCTGACCATGGTCACGCGAGACCACTTTCATTTTCAGAAACATATCCTCAGTCGATTTGCCTACAAGCCGATACTCAATTCTGGCCAACACGCATCTTAGCCAGGCAAGGTTCGTTTGAGGGAGTATGTTTACATCGAGATCACAAAACCGTGCTATTGAGACGATGGCTAACACGAGGGACCACCAAGGCACCACATTAATAACACGAGATCTCGTGAGAACCCGAATTAATAATACGATATCTCGTATTCACATTGCAAGAACACACATTGATAAGACGAGATCTCGTGTTTATATTGCGAGAGCACATATTAATAAGACGAGATATCGTCTTTACTAGTATATTGTGAGAACACACATTAATAAGACGAGATCTCGCGTTTATATTGCGAGAACTCGCATTAATACTATGTGTTTATATTACTTACTTTAATTATATTGTTTGTTGATTTTAAATATCCGATGTAGAATGCACGCGTATTCAGTAGACTAAACCGGAACATGAATAATATACAAATTGGAAAAATGTATGTGTTATTTTTTTAGCGGAAACGGAAAACGCAAAAGCATGGTTGGTTTAAAATAGCGTAATCACTACACATCGCAGATTACTGGGCAGTTATTCCCCCATGTTTGTATCAATCAACAATGTTAGAATAATAATTCCACCAATTTTAAAAACCATCAACGATGCCAATTATTATATGATAGATTTAAGTTAACTTTGAACTTTGATCTTTGCTAGGTGAGTATAATTTAAGAAGAGTAGAAGTAAAATGATTTTTCCTTAAGACGCTTTGTCTCGAGGTCATGACATGTTGTCGTAATTAACCCAACCACAAATAGACTCCGAGAACCCTGAGTAATTCTGAACAATCATTAGAATGCAATTGAAGCATATATCCTCTCGATAGTTAGTACTATTATTATTCATATGTTGCTATCTTAATATCTTCTCCGCAATCGAGTGTGAAACTTAGAAAATCCCTAATTTAAAAGCGATTACTGAAAAGGAAGGCATTGATTTCAATTTAAAGGCCGTCTAATCTCTATAAGGTTCAAGACAAATAGTTTTAATGCGGTATTATATTAACCGTGAAATACATTCATTAATTTCCTTGTAATTAAGTTTATGCGTTGGATTTCCAACCACTGATCTAAAGAAATAACAAGAAATACAAATTCTAAGCCATTCGTCGCAGTGCGGATATTGTTATCCGAATTAGTACGCATGACATTACTTTTAGGTTGGATTTACACAAATAATTACCGAAATTCCATCGAATAATCTTTGTGGGAAATTGTTACACTACGGGCGATATAATATGGTACTGTAGTGGAAGGTTGAATTCAATACATGCACCAGCATAATCTCACTGTACATTCGCCACCCTGTCCATTTTAATATCTGCAAATAAATTGTGGTAGATTCGAATTCAAACTATAACTTTTTAAAAGTTCAAACTCAGTTTTTTTTTAAAAATATACGCTGTTTTTGGAACATAAGGCTATGAAGTGTATCAGTCTTGACTACATTTTCTCAGTGTCTACTTCCTTACATTCTGATCTGCATATTTAAAATATTCTGAAGCTTACACCTAGTCACACAGAATCACACCGTGCAACTCTATTCGTCGTTGCAGCAAGTTTCAAGTTGTTGGTGACAGTCTGTGAAATTCCAATAGCCAGCTTATTACAAACCTATTTTACACAAATGACGTATTATTATTGTTGCTATTTGTAGTACTTTAATTCTAGAATCGTGATTCGCAGGAATCGTGATTCGGAATTACCACAACCTTTCGGGAAGTATTGAATTCACATCCATTCCAATTGCAGAAATATTGATCCTAAAAGCACTGATGTACAATACACAATAGATAGATGCAGTAACTGGATAAGCTATAGTGCAGAATATGCCTCTAACCCGCTAAACAGGGTAACCCGACTTGTTGCCCCTTCAAGTAAATTGAAGTGTGCCGTTAACAGCACTGTACGCTGCGCTGGCAAACATAGCACTTACTACCCGAGATTCCAATGATTTCAGTACGACGCATATGTGACATGTTTATACCGAATTTGCTTGCAACTGTATATCACATGACCTAGTCAATTATTTTGAAATATTGACCATCCGTTGGCCAAAATGTGTCTGTTATTACACATTATTTCAGATTGAACTTCCTGTAGGGCAACTGTATTGATTAACTTTACAAAATTAAGTTATGCGTTTCTTTCATATGTGTCCAATTATTCCGACCATGTAAACTAGTCCTTAGTTACTGTTGACAACTGAAAGTTTAGTCATTTCGATTTAACCTAAATGCGCGCATGACTCCAATGTCAACTACACGCGAACCACACTTCGATAAGTGGTGTATTTGCTTTACATACTATTGTCAAGAAAATTAACGCTTTGTAATTTTGTCGATAGGTAGTGGAGATATTGTGACTAATGTCTTTTTATTATCGTTTTTTTTAAAGGCATATGCGCATAAGAAGCATTTCTCTCAAATTGAAATATTGAATCACAGTAAAATGTCATGTAATCTTTATGATAATATCATGTAATTAACTGGAAAATATGTTTCTGTTAGAACCAATATTCATTGACCAGCTGCCTAGGTGCTGTGTGCATACACATATTAGCTTAAACCATAGTCAACTGGCTTGAAATGAAAAGAGAAAGCTGCGAAACCACACATTTCGACTATCCCGTTTACAGAAAATCTAAGCCAGAACATTTTTAATGGTGATGTAATTAAAGAGATATTCTTCCAATAATAATAAATGACAAATTTGCAGATTCCGATATCGGTAGTTTTTTAATCAAAACGGGTGATTAACAGCGACCCTCGAACACCGTGGAGGGATGGTGTGTGGAATAGCCTCATCTGACCAATGGGCGCACACTTTTTTGATGGATCGCTACCGAACTCCGCACAGTTCTATACGCGTTACTTATCATCACTACACAAAGCAGATTTGCATAGGACTCACTCGCATATTCGAATATGTTCGAAATAATAATAAAACGTGTTTCCGCCCCAAATATAAATATACATAGTTTGCGCTGGGTAGTTGTAGTCTCCTCAAAGTTGTCAAGATATATATGCACAATAAATGAATAACCCCAAAAAACTTACTAGAATATTTGTGTTTTATGGTTGTTAGACGCGGAGAATCAAACTAGAAATATTAATGAAATATTCACCAGAAAATTAGTTAAATGGAGATGTTAGATAAACCCTTTGAGTGAAATTGGTGTTTAATATTTCTTTGCTAGCTATATACTTAAACGGAACATTGTTTCTTCTCGGTTTTAGTGTGTCACGTGCGTTATTTCAATACAATAGCATTACCTTACACAAATCATGGAAGGTACTAACGTTAGTACCTGCCATGCACAAATTAGTCCGTGACAAAATAGCGTTGGTCTTACTGAAAATAGAACATAGAACGCTGTTCAGCGAGTGAAATAGATCAAATGCGTACAAAATGTGCAGACCAGATTTTGTTTTCATCCGCAACTACGTTACGCTGCGGCTTTTCAGTGATTTGGTATGATTCTTAAGAAAGTTTACTGCATAGACATTGTAACATTATTTCACCGCACCGTCTGACTTCTGTAAGAACTGTGAGTTTTCGGCTTACATTTTCTGTTAACTGAAAGGTCAAAAAGTGTGTTTTCGCAGCTTTTCATTTCTTTCTACACTCCATAATGTCATGAACATCCCAACATTTGACCTTGTGTATATTCATGTGTTCATTTAGACTGTGATTTTCAACGACGGAGTCAGGACCAATCACAAACAAAAATTGACATTAACACCTCCACCGACCCCCTAAGCTAACACCCTTTGTTTTCTACTTCCTGTTCCGGAACGTCTTTTGACACTGCTACAGCCTTGTAACCACTCGTGACCCCAAAGCAATTTTCAAATGTTGTCAGTACACGACATATGGTGACCTACATCATGTACAACTGGGAACATATTCATGAGATATTAAGTTATAATTCGACGGATTAGCATGGCTTAAATCGAATGGTATATTATTTATTTATATATTTTTATTTGTTACTACAGATTTACTACATATGTATTTAGAGAAATATTAAATTATTCCCAGTGTAATAATTTTAGAAGAAATTGCATTCACATATTCAACTCAAACGAACAATTAACGCTTCGAAGCTATATATGTGAAACGTGGAACAGCCATTTTGCACATGTCTGTTTGTCCCACCATTTTCAGAACGTAAATTTGCGGTGAGATTACGAGATATTCAGCCACATACACTTCGACAGAGAAAATGAATGGGAAAAATAAAATTAACAATGAGAGGAATGACCCACGTGATTTGTATATGTTAATGTCCTTTATCTGACCTCACCCCGTGCAACAAGACCAATACTCAACTTCCGGTTATAACACATCTGCTTATTTAATATGATATATCTAAACGACTCGTTTATTTCGTTATATTTTTTGTTTAATTTAGGGGAGGATTTAAGACAACTGCATGTCAAATGGTTGTTTCTTTCTGTGATATGACATGTAGATGACCAAGCTGGGACATGTATATGACCGGACTGCGTTATCCGGCTTACACTGGACTTTGTGATCTGACATCATGTAGTCAGCTGTGTGCCTCGATGTGATTTTGCTACTACATGTATTTAGCTATGTTTGAGCTTAAGTTATCATGTCGTCTTTAGGAGACATATTAGTGGTCTTAGCTCCTACTCTAACCACTCACTTCGCCTGGACACGTACACGCCCAAGTATAAGGCATATGAAATAGGATATAACAAATATAGGTATAAATAGTCTATCTTATAATCCTACCTTACGATATGGACATAACCAAATAATATAACACTTACAATACGGACGATTAAAACATGTTCAAATCATAGCTTTTCTTGTAACATTTAATGATAAAATCAAGAAGGAATAATGCCGACCTTGAGTGCATTCATTGGTACCCACAAAAAAAGGTTGGGAAATCATATACAATATAATCATATACAAGTATACATATATTTGGAATCATTAGAAATATGTTCTGGGAATGTAAATACATTCAGGGGAAATAATTAACGACAATAATGGCAATAGCAACGTAAACACACTATAAATACAATAAATACCCAGTAAATACAGATAATAGCAACACAAGCACCATGGACACAACTTGAAGACACAGTAAATACAGATAATAGCAACGTGAGTACTAAACACAGGATATACTACGCAGTAACGTAAGTATTACGGATGATTCGGTTAATACCCCAATAAATACAGATAATAACAACGCAATCATCATGAACACATGTAATGCACATAAAGACAGATAATGTCAACTTAAACAGTAAAAGACACTGGAAATACAAACAGATATCTCGAAACCAATAATAATAATCTAAGCACACAGAAAAAAAAACACGAAACAGAAAAGGTTTATAATATTATTCATTTTTATAACAAGTCAACCATTAAACGAATAAACTCCAATGTCTGGTGCAGACTTAAATAAAGCATTAAAGATTCCACTCCAGACAGTATCAAATAGCTTCAACAAAACAGGTAAACAAATATTTTTCCTTTTAAATTACTGAAGACATATTTTGAAATATTTTATCTCAAAACATAAATGGTGATTTAGATAAGAAGCCAGTCTTTCATTCAAACACTTAGTAAAAGTTAATTATTAAAAATAATTATTTACGCTGTAATCTGATTCAGGGATAACGTAACTTTAATTTCATGAAGTTAGGAATTTACCTACTTTGATAATAGTCTTGAAAGTGTGGTTGATGCGCCACTGATATAGTGAGCTCTATTTTAAACATTTCTTTAAAAATCATACGAGTTATACATAAATCAAACCTATTTTTACTAGTAATTAGTCTCTTAATGTCAAAACTGAATAGCCGTCTATTCTGCTTGTTAACTTTAAATCGACTGATTGATCCGTCTTTTGGAATTTTGTCTCGTAAGCTCGAAGAAAAATTAGTTTGTTACGCACTTCTTTTGGCATCACTATCAAACCATTTTGTTCTACATTTTATAATTCTTGGAGGAATAAATTTAAGAAATTTTATGGCCGAATCAATAATAATTTTATTGAAACTATCAAATGCATTTTCAACATCTCAAAATCTCAATGAAGATATTAATTTTGTGGTCATTCGAGTCATTGTGAAATATAATATTGCTAATCATCTGTTCAGTATTCCCCAAATCTCTTATTTACTCACATCAGCCTCTAATAAATATATCTAGACAAGTCTTTGAGTGTGATTTGTCATCAGAAGCGAAACCCAGAAAAAGTTCGATGTCATGTTACAGCACTGGGGCAACCAACAAACTTTAATAACGATCCACCACTTTATACTGAAAGAGAAGTTCTATTAGAGCCAGATAAATTGGAGTAGAAGAAGCTGCAGCACAGCTCATGTTGCGCGGATAATAGTTCATATGCGTAGGCAAAACTAATCTTTTGAAGAATGGTACGCCAAATGAAATGACAGGACTTACGGGCATCTACTCTACATAATGGGGAAACTCATTCAATATTGTTAAAATGAAAAAAAACATGTGGATATGCATGTATGCTTTTAAGGCGTGATTCAAAAACCGAAAATCCAGATCCTGGCATTTATTCGTAGCGTTGCGAAGAAAAAACAACAAAAAACAACAAAACAATTGTATCCCTTAGGTCAACTTCGGGAAAAATCCGTTTTGAAGAATTTAAAGCTGCGGTGCATGGTAGGTCATATATTAGTGTCTGTATTATTGGTCATATTTGGTTCAGGAATTGTCACATTTGGGAAATACTAGTTTCAGGATTGGCCAAATTTGGTCTGGGATTGGTCAACGTTAGTATTGATTACATTTAGGCGGTAGTATTGGACTTATTTAGTCAGGCTAGAGTCAGGTGTAGTCCACGTATAATCGCCATTTGGTTTGGTATTGGCCATATTCTGTCTAGGATTCTTATCAAATACGGTATGAATTCTCATTCTAATGTGAAAGCGAACCTATGCCATGTAATATTGGAAAGCATTGCAGATAAACTAGCTTTACAGTTCAATAACTTTACAGATTGTTACCTGCCATACAATATCTTTTTTAATGGAACAACTAGTTGACGATTCAATTGAACATCTCGCAAAGATGGGGAGGGGAATCTTCCATTATTGGCGGTTCATAGTTTAGTTAGGCCCGTATATTTACCCTTAAGTTTTCTCATTGTGATGTAATTGGGTTGGTCATAATGAGACAACATCACTACAAACGTAACAATCTGGCCAATAATGTGCAAGGTATTTGCAATAACATGAGGTTATTACGAGGACACTGCAAAGTATGCACGAAGGCAATACAGCGAGAGTGTCGACCAACGCGCAGTTTTTCTTTCCAAGAATACATCATGGGAATGCCGCATTCGCAAAACGTTAGAAAATTTGGCTAACTTCTTTGCATTTCCTAATATGGTAGGATGAAAATATCCAGTGCAATACCGCAAAATTACGGCACGCTGTAACTTAAGGCGTTACGGTAACCCCGCGCGAATTTAACCCGCAAAATTACATTGAAAAACCCAGCCCACGTCAATAGTAGCGCGCCCCCTTACCGAATTTCTGGATCCGTGGTGACAGATGTATAATAATTGTTATTATAGTCAATTAATTTCAAATAATTGCTATGACATGCCACGCCCTGCTTGAGTGGCCTTATAAAAACAAAAACAATTTCGAGTCGCATACTACCTTGCGGTGTTTTAGAGTTTTTAGAGTTTTTTCTACCAATTTATTATGTCAAACCTTCGATGTAGTGCACGAAAACTATCATCTGGGCCCTATCAGGAATCATCTCCAAGGACCATATTCATGAAACCTCACTGATTTAGGATATTGAAATGCCTAGTAGCCAGCTATGAAGTTTCCAACTAAATTATTGAAACCTTACTAAGCATCTTTCTAACTAGTTCATACTAGGAGAATGTAGTCGCATACTAATTGGTTGAACTTTTGAACCTCCTCTTTTTCAGCCGAGCTTAGCTATTTTAACAATGAGTAATTACGCAACAACTCTCCACTTCATTGCTAGGCTTTTTCGCTATCCGATGTCGCATAAACTAGAGAAGGTTGCACGTTTTGACCTCACTGTGCAAACTGTGGGCTGGGATACTTGAAGTGGAACTCTCACAAGCATTTGGAAAGTCCCCGATGCATAATATTGTAGTGCAATTAGAACTTGTCGATACGATATAGAGGAGCTCTTCCCTGTGGATTGTTCAATATAGAGCGGAACTATAAGTTTGTGATTCACATTATCCCTTCTCGGCAAAATCTGTATAACCATAGTTCATCATTAAATATGTCTATTGGGTTCCTCCTAGGGACCATGCGTGCTTTTCACATAGCACAATAAAGTTCTAGTAATCCTATGATCCCTAGACTATAGTATGCGACTTATCCATTCAATTGAAAACTGGCAGCACAATGACATGCCAGGTTTAAGTTCAAGATGACTATGTGTTTGCTCGGCAGTGCTTTATGCAATTATCTTTCTTTAACTACTAAAATGGCCGTCGAAGACATTCGTAATATCTTGTGGGACTTTGGCTCTAACAATCTCTCAGCAGAGCAAGGCCATAATAAACTGCTATTGTTGATATGGTACTTCAATCCCCCAGGCACTACAGGACTAATTAATTCTCCGCGGACAACCGTAAGTTGCAATTTACCGATGAACTACAAATGAACTGAGATTAAGTGAAAATATTAACTGTTATCATCTCGTTGAAGTGCATGGCTGATGAAAACATCTCATATGGGAAGGGAAGTGGGTAGATATAGACTTATAGTGTGATTTATTTTAGACAATTGCCCACATGTGTCCATGATTATGAACAAAATGTCATTAAACAAATTAAGATTATGAAAAGTTGGACTCGGAGTATGTGAGCGTGCATTAGATTTTATTGCGAGGAATTTATATCGGTTAACATTCTGGTTTTATTTTTGATATCGGCGGCAAAGAGAACAATTGTTTATCTGAAATACCTGAAATGGCAGGCTTCCATATGTCCGTATTGCTCTTATTTCTTTTTCATTCTTTTGTAAAACAACATTTCTATCAGTTTATTTACGAGTTGGGTCAGCAGTCCAATAACTACATCCGATTCTCAGGAAACACAGCACAGGACAGGTCCTAAGTCTCAATTTAGTTCTGCAGTTCTTTAAGCGTAAAAGATGTGATTTAATTTACAGAGGCAGTGTGGACAATATGAGCATGTTTAAATAATTTTCGCTGTAATTGCATCATGGTAAATACAATAAAATACGATTTATCGTAAAATTAAAGTTGTTTTGGCAAACAAGCGTAGCACAATTCGTTATGGAAATGCTAATGTGCTTGCACTCCGATTTTCTGTACGTACAGGCAAATCCGGGTGCATAGCAAGCGTACTAGCGTAGTGATAATGATAATGATAATGATAATAATATCAAATACAAATATTCGAACACGCTCAAAAATTATCCACGTTACTTATTTAATGCGAATAACACGTCACATGTGTTTATTTAACTTATTGTAGTTTTATGTAAATATTTAGGTATACATGCTTACTTAAACAAATTAATTAGAATATTGTTGTATCTTTCGACTGTTGCATGTCGGGTAACATGCGTGATGGTCATATGCAATATTTTACTTCCGTCTCCTTCATGTCGCCGAACGCCAGCCAATCATATTTTCTGTCACGACTGCTTTACTTAAAGCATGTATTAACAACTGGCTGTCACAGAAAGTAATTACCCATTAGCAAAACCATGCTGTATGCATGTTATCTTTAATTTCTAACCATAATGCATTTGGACGCAGCAGACTTTTATGTATCTTCCGCTATGGAAATATTGTATTTCCTGTTTAGAGAGCGATGTCTATAACAGTTAGTCTAATGCATCACACGGTCCTGCGAGGTGTCATATTTACTTTTTACATCGCACAAAATTGTTGTACGAAGTAAAGGTAATATTAAAGTCACATTTCTTGGTTTGTGGGATCGTACTAATCGCCTTTTTTAATGTCAATCACATTAACTGAACTGTTAATTGGATAATTGCATAATATTTCTTGTATTTTGTTATGTTATTTGTTTGTTTGTTGACAATATGCATGAAATACATCTGTTTCATTTTTTCCCCTTGAATTTAGGTAATGTTGCAATAGTTCTCTGCACCGAGGCGAAGGCGAACTACACGATTGAACATTTCTATAAATGATTCATACACTATAGTCGAAGATAACACATTGTGTAATAATTGGTGAATTGTGGTCTGGAAAAAGGGGGAGAGAGATAGATGGGCGAGAGATCCGTATCACAGTGGGAATAATCAGTTATGCTTACTTCCGACATTTAGTCTGCCTAGTGTTTTAATTGTGTTGTTTATGGAAATGCGGGTTGCGCCTCGGGCGATGTGCAATGCCCATGACTGGACTCTGTCGTGAAAGTGTCGAGACCAGATATACAACCCGAACCTAGTAATAATTATTCATACTCAGTCTATGAGGGAAAATATAAACTGTCCCAGGCAATGGTCCCCAGCTGTTATCGGCATCACAGATCTCGATGATGAGAAAACGCCTCAAAATCCAACATTGCAACTTCATTACTGTAATATTCTCAAATGAACTAATCGCCTTATAGGAGGGTTAACCCAACCCAAATCTGAACGTGTAGACGTAAATAAAGTGGACATCTATAAGTCCCTGGTCAATACGGCATGTTCCAGCTACCTCGATACATTAGTAGCGACACAATCGAAATCGGAAGGTGAATGTGTAAAAATAGAAACACACATGAACAAATCCAAACGTTGTGATGTCCTTTTAAAAAGATAACGAAATTCTCAGCAAAATTTTCCAAAAAGCTTCCGCTGCAATTAAAATACCCGTTACGGACCTTCCATGTTGACCTTTGTTGACTTTTGGCTTTTAGGAATGAGATCCCGCTGAATAGTTACACTCGTTGTCATGACTACGGAACATGTGGAAAGTGGTTTCCGGCTCTGAATGTTAGTCAGTAATTATGGGATATAATGCTCTTTATGCCGTCAATATGGAGATAACGCATCAGTGTAGTACAGAACTACGAGATCTGATGTTTATAGAATTAAATAAACCAGAAGTCAAAAACACAAAAGAAAGAAATATTGATTTTCCGTCAATAGATTTGAAAACATTTCTGAAGGACGTTTGGTACTAAAGCGCGATTATCTAACAATTATATTGCACTCTATTTTAGCGGTGACGTATTTGACACCCGTAGGAGAGAGTCGCAACAGACAGTTACAATTAAGATCTACTTGAATTACACGCTGTTACGCACACATAAGGCGGTGTGAAATAAGTCGGGGTTTCTTGCTCCTGTTTATATGTGGACAAAGATTGGAACGAATGATATGTATTATGCTCACGAGTATCGGCTAAATTGTTTTTTATCCATGACGGAAATGGTGGAATAGCTCGGGTATACGAGCCAATATCCAATCTAAGTAATTCTCTGATTGCTGAACACGTAATTATTCGATTGGATGCATTTGTTGAAGCACGAAAGTGTGGGATTCGTTATATCAATATTCGTCTCAGAGAGTCTACGATGGGGATAATAGACTACTTTGTCGGTTTCTGTGTCACGTGACGTTCCCAGTGGACGTCATCAAATCTTGTAGATATCCGCTATATGTGAGCGTGTCCCCGTTCGTAGCTGGTTGTAACGCATTTCCTGAAACATTTGATATCATACCGACTTTTATTTGAAAAGCTCTGAAATCCGCAATTAAAAGAATTGAAGACGCGTTTTGCCAAAGTGAATATAAATGTGCCGGTAGCATTGGCATACATGACCAGTTTACTGCAAAGATGGCAATTGAATACATTTAACGAACTGAAAAAACTTTCATAATTGATTTACCACTGTATATTTTTAAAACCGTGAATGTTTTGCCAAATGTTTTACCGACATTGCACGTAAAGATTAAGAATACATAAAGGAGAACAAAACCTCACCATAAAAACCTCAGTGCAAATTGCGACAATTTCTTCTACAAACACACCTGGATATTTTCACATCATTTCCTTTCATTTTTTTTCAATATACCTTAGACGCGAACGACCACAGAGATATTGTACCTCGAACAATGTCAAATTATTTCCTATCATCGCGTACACAGTTTCAAACACAATGGTTACAAAACAAGTCTCAGGGTTCGCTCGCACCCAAGACACCAGCGTTCATTTGCGTTTAAAGCTTAATACGAGTTTCAAAAGATATATTTAATACAGTGTGACCAGACCTAATCAGCTTTTATCTTTCTTTCCCGTTGTTTTCAGCGCATTATTTTCATGAATTTCACGCCAAGTTTTGCTATAGTAGGCACACCGTGACGTTGGATACAGTTGTTCTTTTAAGTCTTGCAAGCAAAAGTATCGCTGTAGTATGAAGAACGAGGTAAAGACGTCTGGAGATAATGCTAATATAATTCATTTTCAAGTTGACAGTTGCCGCCATAAACAGATAATATAAGTCAAGGATATGTTGAGTATAGACTTGAGATTGACACTTGATAAATGGCATGACAACGATAACGGCCAAATATAATAGTAAAACACTAATTCATTTTAGACTAATTCATTGTGCTCTGCAATAAACGCCCCAGAATGAGGAAGCAGAATTCGAAACGAAATGAAGCAGCTGGCTCACGGTGTTTTTATTTGATTAACTTCTTTCTGTTTTCTATTGCATTTTCGGCTGTTTTACTTCCTTGTTGTTTGCAAACTAACAACAAAACACTAACGTTATTAATATTATTGTTAATAAAAGAAGAAAAAGAAAAAGAAAAACAAAACAAAACGTGTGAACGAAATACATTATACAATTGACTGTTCTGACGTCTAAATTAAAAATGTGTTCGCGTTTTAGACGTCTACTAACATTTATTACAAGGAATAGTCAGGCATATAAAGTACTGTGTAAAGAACGCCTTTAATTTTCTTATTGGTTGAAAATAGGATCTTGATATTCTTTCAACAAGAAAATAAATATACGTTCATGTCTTTCCATACATTGAGTGAATCACAACATAACCTGACATTGCCACACGTGTGCGTAACTCGCACTGACGTCACGTCACGTGAGACATTTTGTTACACTTCAAGTACGTCATGAAGATGGTATATATTTTATATATAAAGGCTGACTGATTAAAGCGGAGGAGTCGTCACCTGTGCATGCGTCAGATGGCCACAGCGTGTCATTGTTTACAAACAAGCGTCTACCCATGAGCCTTTGCGTTTTTGCGTGTGTTTTTATCGTCGCTTGGGACTCAATTCCCGCGCGTGCGCAGGTGACGACCCTCCCGCTTTAATGTAATACGTGTAACATCGGATAGTCCAAGATGACATCGTTTGAGTGGCTGTGCACATGGTAATCCTACCAATTTAATCTTATCGAACCCGGGGAATAATGCGATTCAACAGAGCAACAGTGATGAATTGTTGAAAAGGAATTTGTTCTCTCATTTAATACGTCAATGGTCTTTACATCACATTGTTTTATTATAAAAGCGTCTCGAAAATCAATCGTAAGCATCATTCTGACAAGTGCATCCATCTGTAATTACTGTGTTTTTTATTCATATGGGCTGTCGAACATCGAATAGTTTGCGTTATCAATTCCGCTAAGTATTTGGCTTGATAACAGCTGGAATAGTTGGTATTGTTATAATAACATCCACGCTGCGTACAGCTGCTTGTAGAAAGAAACGTGAATAGTTGTGGAATATTCGAAACCTTATTACTTGTTGACTGATTGTCTATGACCTCAGTTGATCCCATCAGCGACAGATTGTCCTATTAACTTAAGACCAAGGATATGATTGGTAACTGTTTGACCTCTTTATTACGAAATGAACATCGCTAATTTTTTATTTGAGGAACATGTGCATGGTAACATACAAACATACATTGTGATTTAATGTGTTTATGTACAAAACTAACAATTAACCTCACACATACGCAATGCAGTTGCGCAAAGAAATGCATGATTAACAAGATTAAATAGACACACCTTGTGTTAATCTAGCTTTTGTCGACATCAAGATTTCTTTGGCACGCCGTTTATGATGATGTGGTCTTGAAGAAAACGCGCAAAAATAAATCACGTTTATATTTGATTATTGGTGTTTCCTATTGGTTATCATCAACAACAACAACAACAACAACAACAACAACAACAATGGAGATTTAAAGCATCCTTTCATCTCACTCCATAGAATAATATAGAGAGGCAGAATAATTACCCACAATACCCTGAAAAGTATATATAATATTGATAAAAAACACATATACCACACATGACTATAGTCTTAGTAAATCACAAAAATTGCTCGGACCGATAAAAATGATATATATTTGACAATATTTGATAATCGTCTATTTGATAATAGACGTTTCGAACAATGACTCGACTTCGGTACCATATAAGTAAACGTACAAAATGACTGAGCGTTGCTGTGGTAACCTCAAGGGGAGGATGCCATTGGGTGTGCAGTACAACTGACGACAGAAGCATGTCGAGAAGATATTCAACATCCTAGTAGGTGTATTAGAAGATTTTCTTTAATATATGAATAATTTATTTGTCTTAATGTATACATTCATACAACACTGATGGTAATACTGAATATAATTTGTAATGGAATGATTTAGTATTAAGAGAAAAACTATTTTTTAATTTGTTGGCATGTGTTCATAATATTGAAAATACAGAACAATACAACAGGTTCCAGAACTGATGATGGTTTAAATTCAATGCCGCATATCCAATTCTTTGAAGACTTGCACATTTCCCCATATTTTATCTTCAGTTTTTTCAACACAATATCACGAAGTATCATTCAAGTGAGAGCTAAACGCCACAAGAGAGCACTTCTTTAAAGTTTAATTTCTAAAGATTCAAATCGACGCATTACTTCGTAAAGAAGAAACTCTCTATTTTACTAATTGCAGCTCCTGGCAGTACAGTATTAGTACACATAGCGTAAGGGAAGAAGAGTTATCGAGTACGTACACTTGACATTGAGAACGAGTGTTAGACAATGACGTGGTGTTTTGCATTAATAAGGTATCAACATTGTTGTATTTAAAGTGCTCCATTTGAAAATACTCTAAGTATTTCATAAATTTCTTATCGATCACAAGTTCACTGAATATATACTGTATTACAAACCAAGGTGTAATCGTACGTGACTCAAATAAAACTATAAGTTACAAAATATCCCTATTGAAACTTGCCGAGTTTTATAAAAATCAGTTTTGTATCCCCTGGCATGTGACATTAATTGCCCCACATTTATTAGGCATTTGATAGAAGTCGATATGGCCACAATTAACAACCTTAATGTTAAACGTCCTCCTTATATGTTCGACATGCAGAAGATAAAGTTAGATACATTTCCAATTAAAACATGATATTTTGATAGCTGTTGTACACCCACCTTGGTTTAAACATACATAACCATCAGTGTGGCGGAATTGATATTTTCTTGGGGCATACATACATATGATACGACTATTTGTTTCCGCGACTAATTTGATGCCCACGGTAAAAATCAAAATATCAAAACCTTGCCTAATAGATGTGAAATTGTCGTCTTGCCAAGAAGAGGTAATTGTCACCGGAATATGTCATAGCCACTAACTTATCCTAAGTTTTCTATTAACTTGAAAAACGAGTAAACAGCATTTTGAGCAAATCATTGAAATGATGACGCAATTGCATTGGGAAAATGTCTAACCAGGACAGAAATAATGTTTAAATAAGTTTTATTTTGCCTATGACTTTGTACGAAGCTAAGTCAATGAATGACAACGACAAATGTTATAAACATGGCGTCTCAAAGATCAAGTAGGATTGTCATTTATATCAGTTAGACGTGAGATGTTCAACGTCTTGGAATGAGATGGAAATGTGGATTATGTTAGGTACCTTATCATTATGTACACTAACTACCAATAATACAAATTCGGTACACGTCATTTTCAGTGGTTCAAAGTTTCTCAATATAGTTTCATGTTTTCATATTTAGCGAATCGATTGATTGTTGCTATCAAGTGTCATATGTGAAAACATTGAGTCACGGACCAAATTCTTCAGATAACGTGTTAAAACCGACCGCGGAATGTAGAGTTATTACATGGGATTTTATGGGGAAAAATAATACATGACTCGATCATTTAGAATATTTTTTTAACTCAAGATAATAAAACAATGGAATTACATTAATAACATGGTGGGACATATTTTTAAAGATAACGTTGTTTCGATAGTTTGTAACGTTGAGCGATAGATCGTTTCCCTACGCGAACACGCCTGTGCACCCACATCGAACCCACCTACGTGCAAACTTACGGATGCAGTAGATATACCAAGCATTCACTTTTTACTGTACGGTAAAACATCGGTTACAGAAGATCTCATCTCTATTTGAAGCGGGAAAATCGTCACCTGCACATGCGTCATACTGTCATATCGTGTCATTGTTTACAAATAAGCGTCTACCCATGAGCCTTTGTATTTTAGCGTGTGTTGTTATCGTCGCTTGGGACTCAATTCCCGCGCGTGCGCAGGTGACGACCCTCCCCCGCTTTAAATAATCAATGCAACAATTCCATCTTTCATCTACCAATATAACAATTATTAATCTTTGTTCTAATTGTGACATGAAAATAATCAATTAAATGAGTACTACCAAAAGAGCACACATCAGTTTATCAGAGATTGTACAGCTTTGCTTTACTATGTTTTTGTTAAATTAAATTATTCCTGAGATGTAGCTACCTGAATGTACCTGAATGTGAAAACGAGATGTAACTACGTGAATGTGAAAACGAACATCATCAAATTTTAGTGAAAACAAAAAATGGGCATTACAAACAAAATTATGCAAAATCGCTGTGACTTTGGTTTTTTTCTACATTATTCACGGAAAATCCTTTTTAAATATCCCTTTTAATTTGTTCACAGTATTCAATTAATTCAATAAATAATTTATTTACTTAGCAGTCACGTGACTTATATGATTTACACCCAACCCAACATCGATTTTTAAGTAGTGTGAATTATGAGGTTTTATAATATATATAGTTGATTTAAAGTGACCTTTCTATAACAATAATTTGTGTGAATGTTACTTCCTGAAAACCTCTATTACCTCCTTAATTGTGTTACATATGCAATATAAACATGCTGGCGCCCTCGTGCAATGTATTCGACTCTGACCAAATCAGTGGGTTTATATTTGTAAACCCACACTTCCGAGTTTGTGTTTCAAACACAAGACAAAAAAAAACAACATTGAAAGAATCGGTTGCATTGTCACACTTCTATTTACATGTATGCACAATGTAATTTCTACAGTTGTAATCTTAAGTGTATTTACAACAAGTAAAATAACTGCTGTTGTAAATCAAACTACCACAGACTTCGCGCGCGAGTGATTACCAAATTCTGACTTACAGGTTTGGCGTTATATCCAACAACTCACAATTTCTCGTGGTGTTTTCATTAATAAACCAACGACCAGAACAATGTATCACGAGACCAAACGTGTTTTAACGAACCCATGTTCCTGGCTTGTTTTTTTTTCAGAGTAATGACACTTAAATATTATTTCATGCATTTTTTAAATAATTAAGCTATCGAATTGCAAGCTGAAATATCAACTCGGTGACAGAATGAGACTAATGTCTCATGCAATTAATTACATACTATATGTCGTCCAAACAACGTTCAGTTATTTGTAATTTCAAGAACTCAATATTTGACTTTAATGGTCTATTGGTTAACCAATACAGTATTATTGGTAAAGAGTATGCTACATGTGTGGTCATATATCGATATAATATGTGAGTTATGACGTAATATTCATTTTACTCTCGTGTCAGAGACGGAATGTGCTGATATATCTGTCATGCGGCATGCCTACAGCTGTATTTTAGTAATGTGACGGTGGCTATCTCGCTCAAAATACTAGTATGGTTTATTTTTTGAGTGTGTGTGAAAAGTTCACATCTAATGATCTCACGGATATGTCCAATCTGATTAAAATCTGATGTAGTGTACGGGCTTTAATTATTTTGGGTATAAACTTATTTTAATTTTATTTTTTATTACTTTTGTTATTAATGCCTTTTTATTTTATTATTTTACTTTGATTTTGTGATTTTTTTTAATTCCGCCCTACATACATCTGATCCGACGCCTATGTAAGTCCCGTTCAAACGTCATGAAATAACTGGCAATCATTTGGCTCATCGAATTATTTTCATTTAGTGATATCGGACAGAACGTTAATAGCGTTACCAATGGCTGTTCTATTATGGTAATATTAAAACATTCTGGATACCTATGTAAACGGTGTCTTTATAGTTTATGAAAACATGGATCCCTTCAATATTTTCACGGGATCTATTCAAGAATTAATTGCACGTACATACATTCAAAACCAGTGTAAAATCGTAGACCTTGAATAATTTACTCTTTAAGTGCCCTCTTTTCATGGTATACGTATATCAAATGCAGCAAGGAAAGGGAAGTGAGCCGCAGGCTACGACTGTTTCCATAGTAACAGTTTACGTTTTCACGTCATTATTTAACATGTAATACTCGTGTCGTACCATTATATTCATGTAGTTTCTTGGAAGGAAAAAAAATATCACTTTCCTTTTATAAGATCACCTCCTCGTTTTACAAATAATAACACAGAATTAAGTATTCCAGTAATTGGTTCAGTAATTTTGCAGTGGGTTGATATAATAACGATAATTTGACGTGAAAGAAACATCCCACCACATCATCTTACTTCATGTATAAAACGTCCATAATTTATATCTTTCTCCTACTGATTTGGGATTTCTCTTACTGTCAAAATTTTGTTTTGTTTGCTTTGTGTTCTTGCACTCGTACACTCCCCTATAAAACTTTGGTTTAAGGAATCAGTTCTAATTACATAACGATCTCGAGAAGCACATAGCGCAATCGCTCACTTAGCGGACATTGTTTTTTTAGGATGTCTGAAACAATAAGACGGTGACGGTAACGTAAACTTTGACACAGTCACCGTGTTGTATTCAGGATTCTGTGGGGGATATTACATCGTTGATTGGTAGTCATAGCAAACAAATTCAACAGATACTATGGAAATACGACATGTAAAGAGTTTTAGTTTTTGTTTTTTAATTTGTTTGTAAAGTTACGTATGTGCAAAACAGCGACGACGTTTTGAAATACTCTTGTCCTGATTTGTAGTTTATCGTTGTTGAAATGTGATAATAAACATAACAATTGTATGACATTCGACAATTCAGAGAGACCGTATCCCCAGAGATAGTAAGTCCACATTAAAACTTCTATAGCAGCTGTTAGCCAATACTGTGTTATGTCAGCAATGTTCGCGACAATGTCTGATATTGATAATTGTCTTAACGAGACTTATATTTGTCCACTTAGATACTACAAAGGATTTGTTTGTTTAGGTCCTATAATATCATTATAATATACTAATCATTAGTGATTACGACATAAAATATCATTTAATGGTACATTAACGAATACGTTAATCCAATGATGAACATACATGCTCAGTTTATTTTTTGAGAACAATTATTTAAATCTCAGTCAATCAGAAACTCGGATTCATGCCTTTAGGGAAAGTCACGTTTGGACGGTCACATCGATTTTGTTTTTCGTTCGGCGGGCTGATGCCTTCAGTGTAGCTTTTGCCTCTTCCGACATAGAAATCATCTGAATCTTCTTTCTATCTCTCTTTCTTTTCACACCACGCATAATGTAATGATAAAAATTAGGAAAAAACGCTGAGGAAATATAATGTTTGGTTTGCTAGCGAGCGATAACTGATTTGAGAATAATTGCACATGCGCGTGAATTGAATAAACTATGACCCGTACAATCTCGATTTGCATATTGTCAATCAAAGGTCCTGTTATTTGATTACTCATGTAAATTAGGCAATTGGACATAAACATTGCCACGTGTGAGTGTTTTTTATTTTTAATCAGAAAATAACCAGCAATTTTAACGGTGTTCTAATAAGAATTCATTGGTCAAATTTTCACAGAATGTTCTTTAGATAAAAATCTATATGAAAAACGAAAAAAAATATTTTTGATTGAAATTCACAAATAAACTGCATCTCTACCTTAATGTAAACAAAATAAAACATTTGCATCATACAGGTTAAACTATCTTGCGAAATAAAACCGAAAACTACGATAATCCAACGCAGCAAGAATCAGACATAAACATGAAAAGCACGGAGTAAATTTAATGTAATCAAACATCTACGGGAATCACTAGAGGGGAGCAAAAGAAACGATCAAAATATTTGTCGTACAAAAAAAAACTAAAAAACACACACGAAACATTCTACCACGTATCAAAAAAAAAGAAAGAATAAAAGTAATACCAATATAAAAGCACCGACTTAAAGATAACCCAATGCAACGAGATACAGATTTACAAACGTAAGGCACGAAGGAAAATTAATGAAATCAAACATCGATAAGAACTGCTTTAGGGGAGCGCATCAAAGGTCAGAGAATTCTTTTGTAACGTTCCGCAATTGAAGAACACAAACGTATTTTCACCAACTTGGGGGTATAAAATATGAATAAGAGTTAATAACATCCAGTGGTTAACTGGCATGTTTAGACGTCCACAACCCTTTGGGCATTCAATTGCGGCAATTACAACCCATACCCTTCAATATAATTGTATCATATATCTTTTTACGTAGACATGGTAATTACGCGAACATTTTGAAGAACTCGTTATTTCGTGAATGTTGGTGATTCACAGTTAATATCTTCCATTTTTTAGTCTAACGGATGTTATACTTTATACGCTGCTGGTATTAGATTTACTGAAAATGTGTAATTGTGCTGTATGCTTAACGTGTGCCTCATTATTTTCTGCATTTCACTGGTACAGTTAATATGACCAGCTAAGAGATAATTGAAACATTATGCGTGTTTAATGCATGTAATGACGTCCAGTGACGTCTTCATGTTCAGTGTCAACACACTGTGAAACACCTAGTTTCGTTGACGTTGCAGTTTCGCTCCGACGAAGAATGTGAAGAAGTAGATCCTGGGGGGAGTTTACGTTGATAAACATAACTACCTCAGCAAAATATTTAGTTGTGATTCACCCTCGTCATTGTGGTGCCCGTGTTTTGGTCCCTGGCAGCAGCTTATAAAGTTGTCTGCAACTTTTTTGCGAGAAATGCTTCGGAACTTAGGCATTGTTTTGTCAGCAAATACGTCGAGGAAGGCCCTTATGGGTAGTTGTGAATTACATTGTGTATACACCGATCGTATATTTTGGAAGATTTAAATCTTCAAAGATATTTTCTACAAATTCACAAGGACCTATTATTTTAATCTTCACTTTCAACCAGTTACAGTCTTACATACGCATTAATCCAACCCGTCCATTGTTACGATCCATTGTTTATTTCACCTGACAACTACCTATAGACGAGGGTAGTTTTATTGCAGTTATTGCATCATTTGTTAAACTTAATAGATTTAAATCCATTCACAGGCCTCTCTTTTTGCATTGGAAGAACAATTACTACCCATAAAGCTGTCTCTACTGACTAAACAACTCTTGTAGTTACAGTTTGTAGAGCTGCCTTTATTTTTATGTCAGTTTCATGTTTGGCATGTTTGGCATATATTGTGTTATTTTCACACTGCTACTTTGTAAGTGCAGGTGAGACCCTTTTGCCAATCGTTTATTAACCTTCGAGTAAGCATACAACTTTGTGGTTGGTTGATTATGTAATTCTATCCGAAGAATGTGAAACAAATCCGACCACATTGAAAATAACATCTTCTTGTGAAAGGTACATTTGAATTTCTGTTATTTCAACATGTTGTGCATAATCCCGCATGTCAGCACATATATCTTCCGATTTGAGAATGTCAGGTTGTATTAAGAAACTTTAAAAACTAATTCGGTGAAGATATGGGTTACGTTATTATCCCTTCATTCGTATTCTCCTCACTACTGCAGTGTCGCCGGTTAACAGAATTCTGGAAAAAAGCGTTGACAGCTTAATACATATCTGTGATGTCTCTATGTGTTTTACCGAACTAGGTCAACATACCACTCTACGTGTATAGTTCTAAGAGAATAATTAAAGTATGTAAAACGCCGCCGGAAGCATTACATAATCACACCGGGCGCGGGGGTGTAATTCAACGCCACGATATAATTGCTGTGACAGAGATCTCGCGAGGCAGAAAATTAGCTGGCAAGTGTGAAACACAACTGCAAATAATGCGCAACGATATGCGCAATTTAGAAGTATGCAATCAGAAATGGCGTCAAAAGCCGTCACCGTCACATAATCACCGTTCTGTGATACTATCCGGCGACTACCTGGTATTTTATTATTCGTGGCCGCCATTTATGTGCAATAATTCAATATTTTATCATTTTTATTTTGATATTATCAAATAAATAAAATCGGATTTATCACAAAACGATGTACGTTCATAATAAATAAAATGTATTTATTTTTATCGTCGGGAGTACTTCGAGTGTTTATTCGCTTTAACTACACCGAATCAGTATACTTGTTTGTGCTGTCTGTAATACTATCGGTGAGACATCCTGGCCTTGCTGTCGCCAACACAGAAATAAAATAAAGAATCTAAGAATTACTTAAATGGTAATTTGACATATTTATTATGTTGAAGAATGTATCATTACATTCCAATCATCCCAATTCAGGTGCCATGCATCGTCAATTGAACAGTTACCATAGTAACGATGTCGAACTTTGCCTTATTTCGCAATTCACGAGACATTGCAGTTGTTGCAATAACTTTACTAAGTAACAGACATAAACGACAGAATCGTATATATATATATATATATATATATATATATATATATATATATATATATATATATATATATATATATATATATATATATATATATATATATATATATATATATATATATATATGATAAAATCGTACAATACGCTGCAAGACAAACGCTGGGTTAACGACCCGTAGAAGTTGAGACCGACTCAATTGTTTTATTTACCACGTCTGAAAAATAATTGATTTCTCAAAAGCACGGCTATTTAGTACAAATTTTAACGGTCGAATTGCCAAACAAACGACAAGCTGTATGCTAATATTATTCCCAATTAGGTTTCCCTTGTTTACACCTTTGGGCCATTATTTTATATTTTAAGTACCAACTTGCTATCATTAAATCTTGAATACGGCTCTCGTATTTCTGTTCTACACAAAACGGGCGTGGCGCGGCACAGAAAAAACATATTGCTGACGTCACGCAGACGACTCATATTAGCGAGATCAAGCAGCGAGAGTTCATTTGTCAGATAACGGAGCAGTGAAAGCAAGCGCACTGAAGACGATCGAGATCTCATGCCACACTGGTATATCATTTCTGTGGACATTTTCATTTCGCTTGACGTGAGTAGCTAACTTCAGTTGTCGTAAGTTGTAGATGTTTGTTGACAGACGTGTTCTATCTATTTCATGACCATGGGGAAAAGTCGATTGACAGCACTACGGAAGTCATAGCTCAAATGATGGTTTGTCATTGACACGCGATTTTCATTTTACCAATGAGCTGATGTTCATGTTAAATGTGTTTGCAAGTAAGCCGTATGGACAGCCCGGAGATTGAACCGTACTGTATATCTAGTACGGGTTAAGACACTTACAGTAGGAATACAAATGAAGGAATATACAATATAGGGTTTTCATTTGATGGTATAGATTTTGGTCCCACACCTAGAAAATCCTAAATTGAAGTAATTATATGTTATATCAAGAATAGTTTTTTTAGAAGTTAAATTTAATATATTTCACAACGTTGTATATAGCATCCTCATATCTAACTGATAAGTATCGTAGAGGTTCAAATTGCACTTTCTTAAAAATGTCTGTCTGTTTGATAAGATATGCGTTGAAATTCACATCACGAATTTAATGTTTAGTTTTAACATCAGTGATATTGTTCACTCTCTCAGCCGACTTTCGTGTAAGTTCCCACTCTAATATCTCAATAAGGGCTTGCCACGTTGAGGAATATCAATAAGAGAAAAAAAGACCAGCCGTGTTATTGTTACGATGCTACTGCACACTGAATTGTTCATGTTACTGCGTATTTCATATGCGGGTGGTGCAATGTTTTATTCATATTTGAAAAAAACCCGGCTAGGTATGTCCATTGAACTATAGTAGCTTTGTAGTAAAGTATATCAACAACAGAACTACAAGTATGAGAACATGAATCATTCACGAAATGATCAATTGCTTCAACGACTGATCGAAGTCCCGTGGATATAACGTAATTTATGCTGCAAACGTATGCATAATTTTAACGGCGTTTGATATAAACTGACTTTTATTTAATAAAACATAAACCGTTTTAATTAGAATTCATTAAGCAATTCAGATTCCTCTACATTCAAGTGATGCGAATCAATTTTCATTATTGATGTAAATCATATTGTTTTCCAAAAATAGCAATTTAAACGTATTCCGTTGATTGCTGACAGATGTCAACAGTCAGGTAACAAATATATGAGCCCCTGAATAATATAATTTATCAGTTACAGTTATCAGTTATTTTCAGTAAAGTTGTTAGAAGGCGCCTTCCTCCATGCCTCATGATCTGTCATGAGTATCTGTCTGTAGATAGCATCATTGTAGCATATGGCATTTAAACATATGTAAATCTCCCGATATAATCTCATATGTTATCCAAACAAATTAATTAGCTAAGAACCTTAGGAGATGAACCATTGATCGTCGCGCGATAAATCTACATAGATTTAAATAAATGAATTCGGTTTCAGAATTTACAAGTTTATTATGCTTGATATTTTGCAGAAAAAAATTTACCTGTTATGGTTCAGAAGAATTGTTCCGCAGAAAAGCGTAATAACGAGTGTGTTTAAAGTAGCGTAAATAATTCCTTCTTATTAACTCCTAAAACCGAAACACCTAACTATCACGTCAATCACTGACGACCTTGTTTTCGGGTTACGTATTACGTCAGTGCGAATTTTAAGAAAAGTAATTTGGCTGCGGGTCAGCATTTACTTCACTTTCAGTAGGATAAGTTTTTTTTTCAGCACACCTGATCATCTTTTATTTTCATCACTATTGATCTCATCTCTATTTTGAATTTCGAATTCACCAGTACGTAAAACCAAAATGTGTTAATCTGAAATTACTTTTTAAGCTGATAAGCTGCTGTGATAACAATTTCACACCACAATGTTTACTCTACAAAGGCGTGCACTAGCATATTTGTTACTTGATTTATCAGTGTCTTATCGTGTACGTGTACCTATGTCTGTGTACATTGAAGGTTGTATCTGGAGGGGGAATCGATCAGCATTCTGTTTACTCAAGCTTGAAACTTTCTGAAGATTTGTGTGGCGAGTTGTATAGAAAAAATTAAGCCTAATATATGAGCGTCTTGGCTGGGGGGGGGGCTGGATGTTGGCGGGGTTTCGGGGTTTATATAGTGTTATTAAACTATACACACCACATAGATCATCCTTTCAAAAGTTATAGTATCGAGATAAATTCTTCAATGGAAGAAATCGACTGCTGCTAACGACGTCAAATAGACACTAAACTGCAGCTTTACGTCTAGTGAATGCATATGATTTTATTCAGCTTCTAGCAATGTTTTAATGGTTGGACAAGTCAGTCAATCGAATGAATAGTCAATCAGGACTGTGCTAAAATTACAAACGTGGTTTATATAATGGGAGCGGGGGGGGGGACTCTCCGGAGTCGGCGAAGAGGTCGTAGTGAAAAGAGATACCGTAGCTTCGGGCTACGTTGTAGATTTCACTCCGATAAATGACGTATTCATCGCATGTTCGTAATAGTATACAACAATCGTAAACTAGTTGACCCCCAACAAGCAATGAAGGAAGAAATGCCCAATCACAGTGACCGCGTTTCCTGTGCAAAGCAAACGAGGCGCTGCGTTCAATAGTTAATTACGACGAGACAAAATTAGTAGGTACTTTTCCTACGCTGCACGGCGTCAATCTGTCGGCACGTTGGTGTAGTTGCTAGGGGTCGCCATTGGGCGGCACTTAAGATAATTTATTCAAAAGGGTAAAACAATCGTACCAGAATTTCAAGCGGAGGAGCCGTCACGCGCGAGAATTGAGTCCAAGGGGACGATAACTACGCACGCTAAAAACGCAAAGGCTCATTGGCAGACACTTGTTTGAAAACAATGACATATATTGTGTGTTCCATTTTCAATGTTTCTTGCAACGAGTATAATTGTATTTGTTGAAAATAAGCAAAGTATTGCCTGTTTTGGTACAATTATTGAGAGATATTCCACAATCACAATTGACATGTTAATTATTGAATAACAATTAAACATAGTAGTGACGTTGCCTAATGCAGATAATCAATATAGAATTTGTACCAACATAGTAGATTAACATTTGTCTGTACAGACAGTAACAAGGTATATATGCGGCGTTCGACGCCAGTGCTGCGTCATCGTGGTAGGGTTTTCACTAGTAACCGTGACCGTGTTCAGTTATTGGCATAAGACGCAGATGTACCCACACACGGATACCTGGTAACATAAATGTCGTTGTCACTAAACTGTAGTTTGGAAAGAAATGAACAACTTTATACTAGTATATATATATTGTGTAAGGTACAAGTGAGCACGTGTGGTATCAACAGTACGTATCTATTACTTTGTTTTATCTGGCGTGCCACCCAAACTCGGTTTTCAACATGTAACATCAAACAAAAAACTACTAGACTATCTCTTTGTGAAACAATTCATATTTTCACAAATTTAAATGCACCGAACATTTCATCAGCGTCAACCAAACTTATGGAGACAGACGTCGCTTGCGTACTAGATTTTTGTATCGGGAATAATTGAACTCATCTGAATATATCCCGAGATCAGTATTTTTAATAACATATATCAATATTGATACAGCTGCTCCATTAGACGAACTACCTAGAGCGTCAGATCACTAACTGGAATTTTATTCGTAAATATTTAATCAACAGTGAGTGCTTATACAGACCACACGAATACTCGACCTCAGCCCGTGAGTTTTTAAATGTTTGATCTGATTAGTAAGAAGGGATGACACCACAACGTATTAGCTTTCAAAGAGTACGCTCCCAAGGGCGAGCAATGATTGAGAGCCAACATGCTTTTTTTCTGTGGCTGTTATCCGTCCACAACGAAATACTATAAATTAGCCGGACTCCCGTGACGACTAAGCCTCATTAGACCGGAGTATGCGACTTCTCACTTAAGAGTCTAACATAAGGAAACCCCTTTTGAATCAACCACAGTTAAATTACATTTTTATTTATTAAAACGTCTTTTTTTCATACTGTAAATCCTCTTCTTCTGACGAACCACCAAGGTATTGAACTGATCATTTTTATAAAAGAATGCATTTGTTGCACGCAATTGGTTAAACATGTCGTGTCAGATTTCGAAGACGATTTTTTTTATTTGACAGCAGAACATTAAAATGAGTTTGAATGACGGCTGATTACACAGAGTAGTGTAACGAGATAAAATAATAGCCTTTCACATCTCGTGTATCAATGAGATAATGACGTCATATATCAAGGTTGATGTTAATGACGCCTGATTGTTGACGTTTAAAAGTGATACGAAATTGAGTAGTATGTGTATAAAAGTATTCTCATTTTTCGATTGCGATTAAACTTCAATATTACATAAAACTTGTACAATAGACCCGGTGTTTTAGGACAACCTATTCTATTGCCTCTATTCTCGAAATACTATTTCATATACACGATCAGGAAATCGTATTCACAGATCATTAGATCCCTAACAGCTGACAAATGCAGGCCTCACGGATGCCTTCATTGATACAATGTCAGAGGAGACAATTCTACTGTGTGCCCTAATTGTACTAAACAAGACTATATAGAGAAATTGACTTATATGTTTGGACTTTTACCATTAGATTCCATTACCCGCCACATTCAATCAATTCTCATACACGAACCTTACATATTAATTTATTAGCGCCGACGCGGGGATGCACGCGATTCTTTCCATCAATTGTAGCGCGTAACATCCATCGGACATTTATAAAGAAAACAGTTGATCTCCCATAAAAATAGAAAATCGCAAAATATGCATTTTAAGTACGTTAATAATTTCATAACATTTGACACAAACCAGGTATTTATTACATCCGTAATGATTTTATCGATGTATTTAAAATGTTTGTACTGCATCGAACATACATGGTGTTGAGTTGTTATGCCCGTGATTCATTGAACTCACAAATGCGACTGCCACTACCTTGTAACACGCGGTGAATGTAAACACGGACGTGCAAATGTGTTTGTGTTCACACTGACGAGTGCTACCACCAGCTGTATCTATTTACATGGACATCAGAATTAAATTCAAACACAATATATTAGTAACGTTATTTAAATGCACATATTTATAATAATAATAATAATAATTAAAACATATTACAATTAATTGATATTAATCACTATATTAGTAGTAATAATAATAACACCACGGGTGCTTACATTCCAAGAACATACAAGTTTACATGGAGCCTATAGATTTCGAAAATTCAACACCGTGTAACAACTGACCGTGTCCCATAATTTTAAATCTGGATAGTTGTGGTTAGACATATGTTGAATAATTTGACTTATAGTTTTCTGTAATGTAATATGGTTCATTACGATACAAGCAGAATGACTGGGAACTATTTTCTTGGATATAAAACTTATTGATTAAATATTTTACATCTAGATAAATTCCATTATACGATTGTATAATGTTCTGAGGAGTAATTACTGCTATATTTGAATATGAACATGAAAAGAAGGTGGGTTTTTTTGTATACATGTGGATTTGATTTCTAACATTTGAGGGAGGGCGGTTTACAGTAATTGAGAGGAATTAGAACATGAACGCGATAAATTATGAGAACGTCGGCTGTTAAAATGAAAACCATAATATGTTTGAATGTATTATTAATAATTGACTAATTTATAAAAGTGATTGCGAATTTCACGCATTTTTATTCATCATATTAATCATCAACTTGCGTGATTCTCGATCAAATCAGTTTCTGTATTGGTAATAACTTTAATGTGGCGTTGTTCATTTCAAATCGTCCAAATTGGTCTCAATGTATTCTATTACCCTGAGATGTATTCCAATATTGCATTGGCACAAACGCTTATGCTATTAACGAGGAGCCATTTTCCAACAAATATCGCCTACTCAAGATCCTAATAAAATAAGAGTCACTTCTCCGACTTTGGTAAGGAAATTGTTGTGGAACTATTGAGAGCTTACTTTTGTGTTTTTATCTGCTTTGTGTTTCAGGCCGAATAAACTAAACTAAGCCATGATTGTCGTTTGTAGACTTGTCGATAATTCTATTTATACAAACTTGATATTATCGAATCAAGTTCACATTTGAAGAAAAACACCAATAATACGAGAAACAGTATGTCGGAAGCTTTCATCTTCAAATATGTCCTCTGGCTACTTCTCCGTAGTCGCATATGTTTGCAGCTGTCGCTGAAAGCGGGGGTCTTTGCAGAGTGTCTGCAACCAATGATTACATCGGAAGCTTCTTAAATTACAACCTTACTAGCGAGTTTCTTTTCGAAACACACACATCCCGAGTGAATCATGATTTCCAGTGACCACTGTCATGTGTATATGCTTCTCGGCTTCCTGCATCTTTAAATAATTTCATTGGTGCATCGTATATTATATCTTCCCCGTTGTATTTCTGGTATCGGAGTAATAAAAATGTGACAAACTAACAGTTTAAAATCCTCACGAGCCACTAAGCAATTACAATCACAATTACAATTACAAACCACATAGAAATGAAATGTTAAAATAATGCTTACAACGTCAAGGTGAATCTGATCTGACGATCTGAAGAAATTAATAATAGAATATCTAATGAGCATACAGACACTGAGATTACGCGACTGTCAATTTTCACCACCAAAATAAACTGGCCTACGCATGAAGGGTGATGTGAAAAGCAATCTTATCCCCGGATGACTGATAAAAATAGCGTATTTATCACATGTCTTCAATTAACATTTCACGTTTTCCCTAGAGAATTAACACATTAAAACGGAAACAAATACCAGGGAATTACCCATGTCAGCAAGATATATATTATCTATATGCTCTGATATTACATGTAATACCTAGTTTTTAAGAAACTAAAGGGCCTTCGTCCACACACGAGAATAAATATTCACGCATCTAGAAAACAATTATGCGGAAGTATCTATTTACGTCGTAGTTCAATATCAACTGAGACGTTCTTCTGTAGTTGGTTGTTAACAAACTCATTACTTATTCCATCAACGTAGGGTATCGCCTCATTACTATCCCATTTTGGTTTCATTTCAAAGAAAAGTAGAATTTTCCCAATAAGCAGATTTTTACCCTCCATTACTCCACGCATGACGCAATGGTGCTTTTATTTTAATAGCTTGTCATTTTATATTTGTGTAACGCAAACAAAAGTGAATAGGATTCTGGTATTTTTCTCGCCTATTTGACCTTAAATGGGGCGAAATGTAATGAAGTTAGATCACGGACCAACTCACCGCAGCAATAAATGCGGACAGATTGGCTTTTGCAGAAAGCTGTTAATTTTGAATAGTTTGATAACGCATATTGAGAACAGCACTGGCAAGAAAAGCACAGTCTTGTCATCCAAGTGTCGCGTCATTATTATTCAACGATGGCGTAAGTGTCATGGGGGAAATCGTCTTGCTCGGATTTCTCCAACACGTGTCAGGGGGGGGGGAAATCTCGTCTGCCTCTATATCTCGTCTGCTTGAGGTACCGGACCGGGAAAGTCACTTAAGCTTTACAGTTAAATAGACGCACACAACGAAATGCGTATCAACAGCTAGCCTTTAACCACATCGAGAACGCCTCAAGGCGAACTGCCTCGTCGGAGACTCTCATCTATCCAGGACTGACCAAGACTCTCTCGCCTCGTAGAGCTCTCTCTGGGACCAAGGACTTGGATCGTTTATTACGTATCAAAACTTAAACAATTACAAAGAAGTTTAAACACTGCAAGGCGTAACCTTCACACATTCAACCTGCACATAGCTAATTAAACTAAGTACTTAACACGTCATAACTTTTGATTAATTGTTCACTATATTAATAACTGCAAGTACCAAACGTCAGAAATAGCGGTCCGGATGGCGACGGTTATATCGTAATTAGTTCCAAATCACTGAGTCAAGTTCGTCCAGGACCTCGCATGAGCCTAAATGATGACAGATATAACACAGCCATTCACGAGTAACCAGCTAAATAATCGGTCAAGAGATACGCGAAAACTAATTCATTACATAAGTCTGAAAAAGACTAATTGTGCCAGTGGCAGTAAGTTATTTTCACTCATAAAAGATAGAGTTGTAACCACCAAGTTGTCAGAGAACATAGCTTTAAAAATGCAGATATTACCGCAATGATGAAATGTGGATAATATTAATGATTAGTTTTGATGGACACGATAACGATAGTCGTTGAATTGTTTACGCAGACTACGCACATAGCTCCAAGTGCTGATACTGATCGAGTCCATCAATCCGGCGATGCAATTACGCACGAAATGCCTTCTTACTTGGCCTTTCATTTAGACGAATTGCATTTGGGTGTCATGATAATCAAGTAATTAGCAGAACAGAAGGAGGGACACGAAAAGGTAAAATAAACCGACACGTTCGCACAGCAGGTAACACACAGTCTTCAAAGAATGCGGGACAGATGTCGCACAGCGCTCGTTCAAAAGTCACATAAACAAACAAGGTATGCATCGCGTGGGACCCATCTATAATACGAGGCAGCATGGCGACTGTGGCAATTATTAAACCCTATTTAACCTTGGTGTAGAATAAAGTGTGGGATATGATAGGAGACTTCTATTCATCTATCAATCGCACACGACACCAATGTACAACATTCACCGGGACGTACGCAATGCAACGCTTTACGCCATCCCGACGACGACGCACATGGGTTTGCGCAAAGGTTCGTTTGTAGAATCCACGGGTAAAGACCCCCACCACTATGTTGAATTAATCTACCGTTTTTCATAGTCATATTGAAATTTGACAGTACTTTCAATTTATTGTATAATGTTGACCTTTCATTTTATTTAAAATCTCGTATTTTGACCTCTCAGGACATTAATAATATTTCCATACTATTATTACCTTTATTTTATTTGAGTATATTCGAAAAACTAGACGTTTTTGAGCTTAAAAATATTGGCTCAGTTTGTAGCAGAAATGTACAATAACGTGACAGCATGGAACGTACCTATTGTGTCAAAGGGTTCTTGAAAATGGTCTGTTTTTTATATGTGTAAAACAGGCTGGGGTGGTGTGGGGTTACTTCTTTTTGAAAGATATATAAGTTTGTGGCTCCAACGTACAAAACATATGACAAAAAGAAAACACGTATTAATAATACATTTTGCTAAATT
This sequence comes from Saccoglossus kowalevskii, assembly GCF_978046115.1. Lineage (NCBI taxonomy): Eukaryota > Metazoa > Hemichordata > Enteropneusta > Harrimaniidae > Saccoglossus > Saccoglossus kowalevskii. Next base: position 26,420,566 of record NC_140659.1, read on the forward strand.
AAATGTGTTAGTGCCCCTCTCACGTAAAGTAATCATATGTGCATCACGTTCCTGTAGTCTGATAATTCAAACTCGCTGTCATTCCGAGGAGCCCGTCACACTGCATCGGAGATATTGTAGACACTATGACATATTATTCAAATCATGGTAGTCACCTAGAGGAGACGCTGTAAGGTTGTCGGCATTTTAAACGCTAAGGACGTTCCGTTCTCTGGAGTCGACCAAAGATCAAATGCCGGGCGTTAAATCATGTTGAAGACTTTTTGACTTACAAACAAAACAGCACTAGTCACCTGATTCATCCATATTAAATGACACATGTCACCAGTACGATCACCATATGCGACATGCTCTATGTTGACCCCGACACAATGACGTCACTACGCGCATACTTTTTGTTGATATCGCAGCGATATATTCCATTTATTAGCATCGGCATCCATTACTACATCATTCCAAAACAGTTTTATTTCCATGCCAACACAATCTCAATTTAAACTTCTGGTATCGAAGAGTAAGTATTTACATCCCGATAGTTAATGAAATTACACAATATGATCGATCGTTTTAGGAAGCCATTGAAGCTTCGCATGATTTATATACGTCAGAATTTCTCGTAGGTAGACGATATTCTTCGGCAATTGTTTTCTTAACAGTCCTATATATCTGCACTCGAACACAACAATATTAGTTCATTGCAGCTGGATTGACCACAGAGTCGTTATCATCGTATGCCCATACTGTGGATAAGAGAAATAAAATCTACGGTAACCGTTCTTGAATAGTGAATACGCAGATTATCTTTTAGGGAATAACACAAAACAGCTGTCGCATGAATAATAAAAAGCCAAATATTACATTATTCGAACAAATAAAATTCTTAATTCTGTCTGAGCCGGCGGGTTTTGTAATTTGTCGGTATGAAAAAAACACGAACAATCATTTTTTTGTTATTATTGTTTCTCTTTTCAGAATGTTCATTTTTGACGCTCGTTCCCTGGCTAATGTATTCACCCTTTACAAACAATTCCGCCTGAAAAGGAAATGACGTGTCTGAGTTGATATATAGGAGCTGGCAGCGTTGTACTAATCTATCTTTTATCTCTGCGTTATCACTTGTAATTGTTTACAAGATTATCATCCGGGAACCTGAGAGGCTCAGGATGCATCACGTGATACATTTTGTCCGGGCACATCATCAAATTGGCCATTTTGTCGAGTTTAGTTTTCCTAATAAATATTTATCACTATGTATATTTTGGTAAATGTTCGTTTGCATATTATCGTAAACTCTTGAAAAAACTGTGTTGTCATTTGCGGTAAACGTGCGCGTCTTGTTGCACAATGTCGAATGACCTACACGTTGTTTGCTATTGACGAGAATATCAAGCGCGGGTCAACATTCCTATGTTTCTGAAATAATGAACGATGATTCCTGTTTTTTTTTTAAGATGAAGGAAAGTCTCATCTTCAGTTTTAAAATAATTTAAATCATAAATCTGTTGCTCATAAATCGTGGATGAAAGGATTCCGCCATTACGTAAATATAGTTAATGCTATTAGCATATATCTGAAGATTTAACATCAGCGATCAAAACTACAACACAAACTGTAATGTAATCTTGTTAATCACACTGGTAGGGAAACTGGTATTTACGACAACCATTAGTAGCCTCGTTAGTTTTTTTAAAGCTCACATCTTAAATATCTAAAATGGCGAAGATTTGAGAATAGTTTAGATGAGAATGCTAATCATCCTTACAATTACACCGGCAAAACCAACCCATGTCATTGTACTACAACCCATTAAACAACCATTTTAATGAAAATCTCGCTTCCATCAATCTGCTTCCTACGGGGATGTTGATTAATGCAGTATTGGTATCTTGTATCGACTCCATGATAATAATTGTTTTTTTTTTACCGATAGTGAAGCATTGAACTGACAAGATGGGCTTCAAAAAACATACATCGCATGATACAAGGACATTTTCTGACATTTATATATTATGTAACTAAACCGACAACATATCAGTTCCATCACCGGGAAATTATGTGTCATTTCGTGATGAATCGGAAAACCACTTGTACAACGCAAGCACGGTAACATGAATGTGTCGTGCGATTGCCAGTTCAAAATACATGTTTCCGTGATTCGCCACTTATTTAGCAATATAGCCAAGACTGAAAAGAAAAAGAAGTTGACAGCATAATCCTTTTGACGTTTTTTTTTTCTGCAAACAAATTGCGTGCGTAGAAAACGTGTCATCATAGGAAGTTTGCGGAGAAAGTGGTTATAATAAATAAATAATAATAAGACAAAAACAAAACAAAAAACTATTAGATTTACGTTTATTACTTTATGTTAATTTTGAATTTAAAGAAGTTTGAATAGTTCTCAAATAAAATAATGCTGTTCATTCAGTATTGTGAGTTAAATATAACTATTAATGAATTAATGCTCAAATTGAGTCATTAGATATATTAATAGAAGAAAAAAAGTAAATACAATAGTAAGCATATGGGAGATTCGAATTTGCAACTACAACAAATTCACGTTCCCATTTACGCTATAGCGCAGACTTATAAAAAACATGATGTAGTTATTTTGGAATTATTTACTACTTATTAAATTAATATTAAACTGTCATTTTGTTAACTGCCAGGGTTATGCGGATAACAATATTTGAATAACATATGATATTGCCAACCAGTGACCAGAAACTCTTTGAACAACATTAACATCTTTTATACTTTTCACTAGAAAAAAGGATAGAACAATAGCTCGTAACAATTAAGCACTTTCTATATATGATAATACAACGTGCATATTTAAATAATATCATAGAATCACATCACGGATACTTATAATTACTATTAGTAAATTCACAATATATTAGATAAATATATTAGATTATCTTCAGTAAATAAAGTAACGTTCTGAATATGACATCAACCAGATGGTGAGTGTTAAAACGATTTCTAGGATATGAGAACGATTCCCAATAGTTTAGAAAGTGCGTATGGTTATATAAATATTATATGGAATATTCATTTGTGTGTTCCATTATTAAATAAAAGGTTTCCAGTCGATGGCGGCGAAGCATAGCATTTATGTAGCCTAGTTATTCAAAGTAGGAAGTCGCACAATTTATAAATTGTACCTACAGGTTCATGTCATTGAACAAAGAGAAACGTGTTCACCGAAGATCAATTGACATCATTTGTAACTATAGGGAACATGCACCTTCAGTCTTGAAACATTGCTGGATTGACTCAGCTCAGGTATACAGCTGTAATCAAATGGATAAGACTTATTGCGTAACTGGGAGCGCGTAACGGGGAGCGTTTAACGGGGAGCGCGTCTGCTTACAGTAGCGAGGTGCATTCGGCGCTGTTGCGAGTTCGAACAATGTATTTGTATATTGTAATTTTGATTAAATGGATAGAGCATCTTGCCTGGAATATACAAAACTAACCACTTATACGAATAAACATGAAGATGTCACGTCACACTCAACTAACTCAAAAGGTCGCAGATTCTCTGAGGTGTTCAACTTTTTAAAAGTTAAAACACGGATTTCCTATCCTTGCAATAACAATGTATCGAAAGTGTCTCGAAGGTACGTCTCCCAGTATACAAAAGTCCTTATTTTTAAACTACGAGATTATACAGGATTTCTTATTTGCCAGTTAATAAGCAGTGAACTTGATGTCTTTATTTCCCCGGGGAAATCATGTCTTCAAAAGGGGGAAGTCACAATTGAAAATCAGTGAATGTCGTTGATGTTCATTTAGTTCTCTCATATATATATTGTCTATAAATAAGAATGTATGAGTGTACTTCGAGCGAGGTAATCTAATGATATGATTAACCAATTATTTGAAATAATGTAAGTATAATCGGAACAGAATAAAAATACATATATCTTCTCTATCGCAACCTCAAAAAGTAAGTTATTTTAGCCAGATAATCACTTTTATAATCAACATCTTGACTCGTTAATTCCAATGAAAGGTTTTTCTTGTATTTATAAGAAGCACGTTTAATGTCACGTGTTCACTAGTGCCAAATAAAGATACATGTGAGACAGTTGAGGGGATATATTTTTTAATGTCTTTATCTCTATTTTTATGAAGATGTAAATGGTGAATTTTAGAAATAATACTACGCACTTTGTTCATATTACTGATAATAGTGGAGACATATAATTCGTCCAGGTAATACAGAACACGTCTTAAAAGCGATTTCGAACGTATTGTACCCTTTTTGTCACTGTATGAACATATAACTACTAAAAGTCACGTAGTAATTGAAACAGTCGTGCGAGCTCTCCAAGGAACCATTGCAATTATACCTTCTCACGACGAGAATGATTAATGAGTGAGCTTGTCGACATTAATTGTTTATGGTATTAATATTGTAATTTTGTTTTTCACTGCTTGATTAGTAATGGTGGTATTAATACCGGAAAGGTGAACAAATTAACACCTATTTTGTCAAGATTCGATTTCAATTATTGAAATTAGCTTCTAAACAATGAAATGTACAACTCGTACGACATGTAGTGTAATTAAAATCTCACTTGAGATGGGCCGCACATTCATTACAGTTGTGGTGTATTTTCTTGGACACCTTTAAGGGATCCAAGACAAGGTTAAGATGCAATCATGTTCTACTGCTGAGTAAAGACGTTACTTGGCGGGATCAGGGAGGTTCATTTGGACAAACTGAGTTAACAAGCATCTGAAGGCACTACATTGTTGCCGTGGGTCAATAACTTAACTCAACATAGCTGCATTTCATATAAACTCATTAACAAGACTATGTATATCTCATGTTGATTTTTTAGCGCCTGTGGGTAACACAAATAAGGCGAAATGAGGGATGAAACTACGACATCGACATCCATACTAGATACTAGTAATCTTCAATCGTCTGCGTGATTACCTAAAATTGCTCATTATTATGACAACTGTTTGTTTAATAGATATAGAAATTTACAAATATTATATCACGTGATTTTGATTGACACGAACAACGCTGATAATTTCACTTTTATCACGTACACGTGGTAACACTTTCACGAACGAGAAACCACAGTATTTGTTATTTTTGTTCCCTGGGGTTACCACACTCCTTCAATAATAATAAATACAATCATTTTGTCACGACATGTTTGGAGTTTCAGAGGGTGCGCCCGCGATGAAGTAAAGTTTTTGTAATGCCAAATTATTTCGCTACCAATATGCATATGTTTTAATTAAGTATTTTTTCAGTTCAGGTTATAAGTCAACTAATGCATGTGGGCAATGTAACCAATCTGTACAAGTTGGATATTACCAATCATTTTTGCAATATGTTGTCATAGAAACGAAATAATAAAATTCGAATACTAAATATGTCCACTGATTAAAATACTTCAACAGAAAAAATGTCATGACAGCCGTGTTTCAAGCGGGATATGCATCCCACATTGGGGTTAATGACAAGTGAAGTATAATTATATTTTGCATAATTAAATTTGTTGCGATATAAAACGATTCATCATAGTACACCGATTGGAAGATACCGAGTAGTTGCCATGCATATGAGTTATACAATATACATACAAAAAAAACAAACAAATAAATCAAAAGTAATCATATTTCATCATTGATGCACTGTTTTGATTTCTGATACTTTGAGATTTTGTACTGATGTGAACCGTATCAATAAAGAAAGTTACAATCAATTGCGCAGAATTTCGCTACTCATCACTTGAGCTTGTGTATGCCTAAATAATTTCAGTCTTAGAAAAAATTACAAGATTGTGACAAATATAAAACACAGACGAGAACGCGATGCATAACACCCCATGTAATGCGCATTCATTGATTCAATGATACCATCTACCAATCACAATACGTTATACATAAATATTATAACAAATTGCACATTACAAAACTTGATAACAATCAGGCAATGTTTGAACCACACTACAATTAAAGCTTGAAGCATTGTTTATCGCACTGATTCCTTTGAACTTGACAGATTGTCGAAAAAAATATCATCGCTTCAAATTGAAATTGGTCTATTATTTTATAAAGACGACTTTGAAGGTATACTGTTAAAATTGTTTCGTATATGCTGTAGGTGTTTAACTATTGGATTGTTGTTGATACACAGCAGTGACGCGGGATATACTAATTTCGAAATATCTGACATCACTCCTTGACTGTGTGTGCCTTGAGATCCACGTGTCTCCCTCTCACTGATTTGACCATGTAATTGTAATGTATTTGTCAGTTTGTTTATTCATTTGTGTTCTCGGGGTTGTAATTAACCTTTTCGGATGGTGCACGTCGATTCGATGTGATATTATGTCTACACTTTCAGAAGAACTGTCACGTGTTATACGTAATTGATACAAATTGTTCAAATTATAAAATGAGTTGTCATGTACATGTGATCTTGGAAGATAGAGCCACACATCGAAATGTACATCGTATATGGTTATGTAATTTATAATTATGATCCTCAACTTTAATGTGTTTCAATTTATAGGCAAGCCTTTATCCAAATATTTCTCGAAACAAGAACTATTGCAAGTTAATATACCCAGCCTTTGGCATTTGTTGTGTTTTACTAGCAATGACACCGTACAAGTCAGCCATACATGATCTGATTGCAAAAAAGCATTTTTAAAATTGTGGTGTGTTGTGCATGGTATATATTTTGGCTTGTATTGAACAAGATATTTACATCCAATTGCTGGCGATAGTTGCGATGTTTTTCAGCGGGGTAGTGATTAAAATGGAAACAAGCGATGGGTATACTTTACAGCAGAAGTCGCATATATGCCATTTAAAATCAACGCGATAAACATGTAAAGGAAAAATGAGAAGCATCTGACGGATTATGGCCAAGTATTTTATTGTAAATCGTTGCTGGCACTGCTTCGTGTTCGTATGTATGAAATTATAATTGACTGTGAAGTAAATAGACTGTGATTGTGTATTACATCATTTATACTTTTTTTAAAGATCATTACCCCACGTGTTATTAAATATTCGGCGTATTCTACATTATTCATATACAAACATATCACCATTGGTTATTTGAGATTGGCATCCAACAATTGGTCACAACTCGGGAATGGACGGTTTAGCTCAAAGCGCGAGGTATACTTCCCCTCATTAACCCCAAACTACGTCGCTTCCTCTCATTAACCTCAAATACGTCACTTCCTGTCATTAACCTCCAAACCTCCGCTCAGATGTGATTGATGATAAACCACGGGGAAGTGAACTGTTTGATTATAAACAGTAATCTCTAGACTTACCCCTAGGCGTGAATTACATCCAGTCAGTTTATCCTTATTAACAACAATCACGGCAACTCGATAACATTAAAAAAGGCTGTCCTGCTCAGCGGGACACTTTGAAGAGATCACGACTTTTATAGTATAGCAAAGCAATAAGAGCTTTGGTGTGTCTCACAGTTGAATCGCAACGTTATTATGTAATAAACATGAATTACATTTCCTGAAAACGTATAAAAATGATTCTGTTCTCCCAAACATATTAAAATTGACAACGATGTCTGTTAAATCTTCCCCTTATATAATTAGTAGGTGTCCGGGATAAAATCTCCACATTTTTTATGATTCTCACAAAACTAAAGATCAATGATATGGCCATTTATAATGAAGTTGTTATGGTAGCGAGATGCTCGTTGAATTGTTCAGGTCGTGTGGAACGTTTCATCTACAATTTGTATACACAACTTACAGATATATTCACCCCCGATACGCAGTTACAAGAAATACGTACGTGCCGAGGAATACAAAACACAACTCTTAGTACACTCAGCATGTATCTGTTACATCCGATCACATGCAAATTGATCGATAAAAATCCGGACCATATTCAGTTGATATTTGAAACTACCATGAATGCACGCCGACGTACACAATACATGTCACTGAACATATATTAACAATGACCTCTGCTGTGATCTACAAGAGAGGACGCAAAATGCGTGATGGGTGTTTCCAATCTCGCACTTCGTCACTATATAACTGTACTGGCACTGTGGAAAGGAGAACTGCTATTATCTGCTATTATCTATTATCTGGCACCTAAGCATCCTATAATAATAAAAAAACAAACATGACTGCCCCATGGTTTGACCGGGACCCCACACAAAGATATTCGCTAATACTGTTCTAACCGTTTTGGATTTCGGCATTCCAATGATGTATTCTTGGGAGGAAAAGATGTACAATAATAATTTATTACGAGGATACCGCAAAGTAAGCACTCAGACAGTACGTCGTCGCATCGACCTCCGCTGCGTGTCGGTCGATATACTTCCGCTGTACTGTCTTCATGCATACTTTACAGTATCCTCGTAATATAACCTCATATTATTTTAGTATGCAACCAACTAGATATATCATTGTGTTACAGCCCTATGTCCTAGGAATGTGCGTACATCTCACAGGAATTAAAAAGGAAGACGCGTATCATTCGCAAATATATCATTCTTTACATCTAATATAGAATATCAAATGCCATTCTATAAATATTGATGTCCAGAATAAACACGTCACTCAAGATAAAATATTTTTCAGAAATGACCAATCTCATTAAGGAATAAATGTTAGTACTAGCTTCGTAAATGTCCGCTTTAGTCGATCCGAAGAAGTACAATAAATTATTCAGTGATTCCTTGAGGTGACGCACACATGTCGAATACACAATATATATTAACACATGTAAGGTCAACTGGTCAGTATAATTTAACTATAATGCAAGAAAGTTCATCAATTTCGTATGCAATATGTCGACAAAAGCACGCCGTGCAATTTCCCCAACTGGGAACGTTAGCTACTAATGCTGAATATTGATTCGAATTTTAGGTGTGTCCGTTTATTACGGTTCTTTAATAAAACACTGATACGCCTAAATGCAGAGATGTACTGAATTATCGAACACGTTAGACATGATAGTGATTTTCCATTAAGATGCTAGAAGGGTAGAATCGCCGCATTAGTATGTGTCAATGTCAAAGTCAAAATGCTCCAGGTTGACATGTTACTTGACCCGATAAAAAAGAGTTATGTTATTGAATCGCACAGTTCATTCTAAAGTTAACTATACTGTTTTCTATCCCATGTGGTCTATTAAAATGTAAAATACTGCGTAAACGCTTCAATACATTAGCTACGTGACACGTAAAACATTCGGTCACGGCACAAACTCTACTTGGGGAAAACCATGACCGGAAATGCGATGAGACATATTTGATGACTGTAATAAAATCGAGTTCAATGTAGTCGTTTTGTCACGACAAACATTACACGTTTATGTATGGCTTTTTAGAGACCAGTCAGAAATAAATCTACTCGTCGAGATATGATCGTGATATCAGTGTGCCGAATTAGAAGTGGATTAGGTGAAAATTAACCCTCATAAGCTAAAATCATACATAGAACTATACGGGATTGGAATCATTAATTTAACGTTCCCTGAATGTGAGTGATACATTACTCATTTCAGTTTAAAGAAATACCATCAAAAATCATTATTGAAAATAAATGACCAGCCTATATACGAAATAAATTAAATTAATTCCATCACTCAGGTGAGAGCTGATGTAATTACATCGCTGTTGCCATTTTGCGATTTCTAAGTTTGTTCTCGAAATTCACCACATGTAATCAGTGTCACATAATTGACATTACGTACTCAATTTGCCATAGTGATAGCTTCCTGAAGCGTTTAGCTGTTTAAACCAACTTTATGTAAGTTGCCGAGGAAACGAATGCGATTTGCATAATATTGACTCGCGATTACCACGTCAAACACACAGAGGGAAATTGATGTTAATTTAATTTCAGTAACCTGCCTTATACATAGTTACTAGAGTGTGATTAATAAGCACATTTTATTTTTAAGCGATGACCCACCCGTTCTGAGATATAACATCTGGTTCGGTTTAATGACAATAATTTGGTAAGTGTCGACATGAAACGTTTAAATCATAACACACGGTGGGACTCACTCTTTCAATTCAAAGCAGGCACATGTTTTTGTATTTCAATATCATCGATATGTTTGTCCCTAGTGCCATTTATTGGCCCAAACTCACCGCGAGTGTTTAGATATCGACGGTGTGAAAGCCAGACAGTCGCGCGTGGAATATCTTACGCCACAATCGTTGCTAGTCAACTCAGTAAAAGACCAATCAGAAATAAAAACTACTCGTTGTGTTCGAAGTATGATCTTGATATCAGTGTGCCGAATTAGAAGTGGATAAGGAAAAAATTAACCCACATAAGCTAAACTAATACATACAACTTTTTGGGATTGTGATCATTAATTTAACGTTCGTTGAATATGAGTGACAAATTACTAATTTCAGTTTAAAGAAATACCAACAAAAAATCATTATTGAAAATAAATAACCAGCCTAAAAATAAAATAGAAATAAATTAAATGAATTCCAACACTCAAGTGAGAGGTAATCTAGTTAGCTAGTTAGTTAGCCGCTGTTTCCATTCAAAAGAACCCAGTGCCATTTATTGGCCGCAACTCGCCGCGATAGCCAGTTGCGCGTAGAATATCTTACGCCACAATTGCTGCTAATAATTTCTAAAGTCGCAAACATTTGTTAATAACAATAGACAATAATGAACATATTATTTAATTTACTTTAACAACCAGCCATTTATTTCAATGAATATCAACACAGTTGAGCATAACGCGTGCAGATAAGCCATTGATTATTATTAGATTGGATTTAAATATATGCCCAGCCTAGATGATGTACAACTAGGACGACTCGCGTGTTAGTCACGAACTTTACACCAAGTCAATCATGAAACTTTTTTTTATGTCAAGTGGATTTCCCTCTGGTATATTGTAGGTTCTATTTTATCATCGGTTGTTATTGTTTAAATAAATATACATTCAATTAAAACATAATTTATTATGTGACAAACATATATTTACGGGGACGAATGAGATGATAAATGATTTGAATACCTTTTACAATGCGCGACTTAGACTGAGATTAGATAACATATACATATCACTTGATTGGGTTTAATTTATTCACAAAAGAATAAAAAACTTATAACAAATATTGTCAACAATTTTGCATCATAGCAATGGTGTTTGTTATGCCAGGGAATGTTTAATTTTTGAAACAGCACAATTCCTCACAACTACTGTGACACGCATTACAGAGCCACACACAATATATATTCTTAGATTTGTTGTCAACGGCCAAACGTAAATACAATAAAAGCGCATTCACAACACATTGCGTTTTACTGAGTTTACAGAAGACATGATTGATCTATCAATAATAACGCCTAATCAGAGATGTAGGTTTTAGAACGTAATGTTCTGAATCATCCCATCAATTATGTTGTCAAAGAGTTGAATGATTCAAATCTCTTTTGAAATCAAGAATATTTGCAAATATCCAATAAGATATAAAAGATAAGTGGAAGATTCCTTTGCAAGAAATTTGATGATAGGAAACAGGCATTGGAACTGAGAGTGATTAGGTGGGTTATACACGTTCCTCTCCGAGCCATGAATTTGTCATGCGCCGAAACGTAAACTGTTTAGTTTAGTAACGCAACTCGTTTTAAATATTAAATCACAGTACACAAACACGCTTCTTAATAACCCTTTTCGGTATAGAGTTCTTGGAACTGCAGAGCCTCATGATATTGTAGCGAGAATTAGCACTAGGCCTTAAACCAACATTAGCAGGAATATTAGTACCACCCGTGGCCTCCGGTTGTGACATACGCATGTGTTAACAATTTAAGGTATGATGCCGCATAGCTCACCTTTTGTAATATAAAGCTGATATCCTCCCCATGTCAACGCTGTTTGAACATGTTTCTCATGTCACAATAGACGAGATAATCCGATAATCCGACATCTGCTACTTTAAATCGATACCTGGCAGAAAAAATGTGATTATCGGTAAGTAGCACATAGTATGTCGTAATAGGGGTCTGGTTACCGAATGTAAAATATCCGATTGCGTCAAGGAAAATCAAACAAATTGTCCCAGTCGTTCATGATATATGTGTTGTTTTGATGTATGTGCTTAACAGTAGAAAAAAACACAAATAACCTTAGTTTATGTAGTTTGTATCCCCTGTGCTTACTGTACTACTTCTTCTTCTCACATTACTGTTCATTTAAATTATGAAACACTTTATTCAACCGTTTAAGTACATGGAAACTCATGACATGTGCGAAGACAAGGTTAAAACAAGTCATATATAACGTATATAGCTGTTGTATGGTTTTGGTGATAACTGTTAAAATATTTACGCAGAAACCATTATTGCATGTTTTGCGGTAATTCGTATTCATACACGTAAGTGCGTCACCCGTTTGGTGTTTGAAAACACAACAGCATTGCGGTTTTGTGAATGTAATTTCTTGTTACGGCTTTCATGACGGGGGAGTCAGGGCGCATTAGAATGAAAGTTTGTTGAGATTGGCCATGTATATAGATACACATGTATATATGTATTGACAAATGCGCATATTTCTAATTCTCATATATTATCATGGTGATATTCTACGTAGATACCATTTAGCAGTATTGCAGACGTTTTGTTCATTATTCGTTTCTATTCAAGAACGTACAGTGCATAGCACAACGTTTCCCGATCCAATACAAGACTATTCAACAAGGACCTACTTTGTCATGATGTTATTCTATCTATAATGTGCAGATTTTTTAAGCAAATCAAAAAAGCATACATGTTCCCTATAGTTTAATATCTGTTGCACTATGACAATGTGTACGGGGTGTTTAACATAATCTGTCTACCTTACAATAGGAGAATTACTAATTGCGTCCGAGAACTGTCAATCAGGCGTCTATGAACAATTCTGTGATCTCTACGTAATTCATCTTAACTCCAGTGAGAATTGGTCTCATATAACCGGTAAGATAACCACCTGTGCCTTGCCTTGTAAATTACATATTACGTCATCTTTGCATGATTATATCAATACAAATTAAAGGCAAATGGCCGCCAATTCTCGTTGAGAGTGTTTAGCTGGGCACAATGTCGTTCTCAATGAGATCTCAGCGGTTTAATCATGACTATTGTCCATTGGAGATTAAAACCTGTTGGAAACCAGTTATATAGAACTGGATTATGAAGCTTTTCAAAGAATACTAAATTTATTAGTAATTAATATGAGCTATTGCATCATCAGTAAATATTTGTGTCAATCAATTAACTTCGTATCCTTTCATTACTGTGTGATATGATGCAAATATTAAAAGAACAAACATTTAAATGAGTATACATTATCAGTGCTCATTTCATTTATTTTTTTCTTATAAAAATGCATAAAGTTACAGTTGTGTACGTAAAACGTTGATAATATTAATTGTATTAACGTTATATTCAACTAAAACTAAGTCAGCGGAGCAACCTCTAAACAACCTAATTAACATAATTGGACACTCTCTTTAATTATCCCTTCAAGTCTATTGTGTTGTCAATAACAATCAGACAGTATAATTGTGTTTATAACACTCGTGTTCCAACATGGAAATAACAGTTAGTTACAGATTAAATCATTCTCGTCTTTGCCACTGAGCTCAGAATAACACCATGCCATACAATGATCGAAATAGGTCTTTATATCAAATATGTTAGATGGCGGCAAATAAATCCCCAAATCCTAGTCTGGTCCCAGAACAAATTGATAAATTACAAAGGTTTATATATTTAAACAATCTTGTTTAATGTTATTAGCGGGTGTCTCAACATTTCATACGAGAATTAATAATTTTAGAAAGGCGTTTCCATCCACCTGCATACTGTCCACGGCTGATTAACGTAACACATAGCAATGTATGCGATTTATGGATCGCCTAATTAAAAACATTGACGTTATTTAATGCATTAACACGTGTCAAATCAGCGGAAAGTCGTAAAGATATAAAGTCTTATACAGTAATACCTGTCAAAATCGACCATGACTGGGACTGGGATCTGTGGTCGGTTTTCATAGGGAGTCGCCGGTTTATTCAGGGTGGGCGTGATTTCGATTGAAACAACAGGTACATATTTGAAACGCCGCAATCGTCGCTTCTACAACTATGCCGCTCTAACACGAGTTGATTTAAACCAAATCAATGTCAAAATCACCGCAATTATCATGCATTCGTCTGTTTTATAAGAAAAAAACAAACATTTGGCACCAGACTGACGAACACACTTGTGTTGAAGTGGCGAATCTGATACATTTTGCGATATGCAGAGAGGATATGCGACTATATTGTTCGTGTAGTGCGTGATCAGACAACATTGTACGTTAAGCAAGATAAATCAATATTTGAATTGACGTATTCTGATGCGTTATATACTGTTGTGATTATATAGGGATATTTTTATACCAACATACGCTCTCTTGAGTGAATTCTAATTTTGAGTCACTATTGTCATGGTAACACTCCCGCAAAAAATGATTATCTTTAGTGGATTTATTCGGCAAGAACAATTCAAGACGTCTGAATTTCTTATTTACGTATATATTGTAACAATGATATACCCACTTATCACGGCGACGAACGTAATGTCAAAACATCTTTAAGTTTAGTAAAACAGCAAGAGAGATCCTTCCCCACTTTTGGTGATAGGCGAATACTAGACGAAATACAGGCCACAAGTGTGCATCGCATCGATGGAAACAAACTAAAACCTTCATCTTGTAGGATTTCCCAAGGAAATCGGACACAGAGAAACGCCGTTACCTTAGGCACAATATACAGCCTTACTCAGTACTACGACCTTGAATACCGTGAACGGTCACGGCATGGTGTCATAGGTCACGCAATGAGTGTGGAAATAACCTCGAGCATGAACATATATTTTGTCGAATTGCGTCTTGGGATTGCTTCACCACCCACTAGAAGTAAACGATAATGACAGTGAATTGCCGGCATGTCACATATTTATGGGGAAAGGAAGAAGAAAACAAACGTCAGTCTTTGCTCTAAGGAATATCGCAAGAAAGCAGAAATCCTTTTAGTATAGAAAGTACATCAGCTTGCTATGAGTAATCCTCCTTCCCTCAAAAAACACCATTTTTTACAATTTATTTTTGCACACAATTAATACCGCCCACCCACTTGTGTACGCAGCATTTCATAGCAGAGATATTTGTTGTTACATATGTTATTCTCAAACATAAAAGAAACGTCACTAATATATATATATATATATATATATATATACACACCACATTGCCTGGATAAAATACGCCTGCTTCAAACCAATTAAATTAAACTATTTTTTAAAGAGATGTTTAGGTCAATTTTCGTGTAATATATTAAACAACCCAATCTGTGTGAATTGAAAACATTCGGCGGGACAATAGTGTCACTGGAGAGACAAAATACACAAATTAAATAAAAAGGTGCGTGCGATCAATAATATTCAAGTGTAACTGGTTTACATATATTGAATCGTCTCAAACAAAAAACATCAAACTTGACATTTGCTCATGTTAGTTATCAATACATGTAGTAATTACATCCAGTATAATTGAAAACTTGATCGAGACTAACCCAGTATTTTCTATTCAGACGTCGATCAATCTTGAATAAGTTTAAAAAACGTCATCAAATTAATTGCTTCTGAATAATACAAATTTGTTACTCCCAAAATCAAACGAAAGATAAGAATATGACAAAATTGTACGCCTCGGTGATAACATTATTTTGTGAAAGGAATTCGCACAAGATACTCGTTAGATGAATGGTGTCACATTTACACCCAAATAAAGACTCTGTTTCGTCGCTTTATTTTGGCTATCAGTGACGTCGCGTGCTGAATATATAGAAATGAGGAAAGTGTTGTTCCTTTTCAGCGTGCTTGTCAATTTGTCAATATACTTTACGCGAGAGTGACACTTGTCAGCGTTTTTAATAAATACCATTTACAGGTTAGCCACTCTTGTATATCGTGATCTGGCGAGTCTGTTAATGTCTGTTTAGCCCGTCATTAGTTATTTTCTACGATTCAATATGCAAATTGCGCGCTTGAAGAACCACGAATCAATTACCAAGCACGAAACATCGCACTGCTGTTCAGCAATTGCAAATGGTAATTTCTAGTATCAACGAAAAAGCGGAAAAAAGACGATCTTTGCTGATAAACTATTGTGACTTACAACGCGGAACTCTGTTTTTTTTTTAATGAGATATAATTCAAGACCGGGGATTGGTCTGCCGTCCTCGTACGTAACACAGGTTACCATGACTACGCACCACGTAACTATCAGCACTCTGATGTAACTCTTCTCTTTCCCCAGCCGTTGGAGCAGGTTTCTTCACCGTGCAGCCTCGCAGACAGTACATGTATAAAATGCCAACGTCTACGTATGAAAAAAACAAACCTTTGATCAACTGTTAATATATATCACTACAGCGAACATATTAGTGCAGAAATAGGTAAGTGGTCATTGTATACAATTTACGTTTATCTTGTCCTCAATCGATGCTCCACTTCGCGGATGAATTAGCCTCTGATTACGCGACATGTGTTACATAACTGGCGAACTTCACACATAATTTGACCATATCACCAACATGAACATCCAGTATATCAACCGCTCATCTATTCGCGTTCTTGTTTAAAGGTATCAACAGTGTCCCGTGTCAAATACGACTACTTGCACATTACTTCAAGCTCAGTGGCCGGTAGACTAGTAAAAAATCTTTACAAAGCCGCACATAGATACACTTTCATGTCTGTTAGCAATCGGGATGTAGTCGCATCGTCGAAACGATCAGGATGTAGTCGCATCGTCAAACATACAGGACATTCAGGATGGTGTTTAGTATATGTTGTCATTATTTCATTACCTACTGCCGATAATCTTATATCCGGTCCACCAGCCACGGACACACGGACCGCAACTGGTAGTTACCGACTAACAACGCCCCACTAGGTAGATAATGTGTATGTTTACATTTGTATAGGCCTAAATTGTAATACTTATGTTTTCCAACCAGTGTAGTCTATATACAAAGTGAAATGCTCGCATAGTAGCAGTTGTAATGGATACAACAAGCATAATATAAAAGGTCTCCCGTCTGATATTCTTTGTTTCAAACTGTTCTGAGTAATAGGGACGCCGATGTACGCGTTGACTCGGCCCGGAGACATTTTGATTAAATATGGTGCCGGGATCGTGCAAATAAACGCTTACTCTATCAAATGTTTCATTTGGTTCGTGACAACGTTAAGGAATATGTCGTGTGGCGAAGATGTTACTTCTGTACATGTGTGTAGTGTAGCGTAGCTTAGTGTAGTGTAGTGTAGCGTAGCGTAGCGTAGCGTAGCGTAGCGTAGAGTAGCGCAGCGCAGCGCAGCGCAGTGCAGCGCAGTGCAGCGCAGTGCAGTGTAGTCCAGTGTAGTGTAGTGTAGTGTAGTGGCATAACACATCGTTTCTTGTAAGATGGATCAGTAGACATGTCACGCTTCACCGTTCAACACCGTATGCTCACCCATTAATCACTTTTAAGTTAAATGCCAATAAAGCGACTTTAGCTGATAGGATTCCCGACAGAATTAAATTGTTCGAAGTTATGGGACAGTTAGGGGGAAATGTACATATGTTGTTGATTGACACTGTGAATGTAGAGTTTTGCTGCGTTATACAATATTCATGTAAATTGATAACCCTAGTGCATTCAGACCGTACAAAGCCGTCAAAGAAATTAAATATCGGAAACTAGTCTCCGTTGAGAGGGAAGCTTCAGTGTTCGTATTTACATATAAATGTTCCTTTGTTTTGTTACCAATATTGATGCTATAATTGAGTTAATATGTCTGAAACTTGGGAAACTCATGCAGTTTTTGTTGTTGAGAATGTTTCTGATTCTTTGGTGTATATTATAAAAAGAGCGTTTTCAGTTTTAAATTTCCAGACTCGGGAATGATTCGCCAGATGCGTATATTGACTTCCTTCCAACTGTACAAATAACAAGTACAAGCAAAGAAAACTGAGCAGATTAATACCGTGAAATGTAATTTATAATTAGCTTATCAAACAAGAAGTCTGTCAGTTGACACAGATCTGCACTCTGAAATGCACAACAGTCGACAATACAAACGGGAAGATTACTAGGAATGACATCTATATCTATGAATGGTGGCCTATGAAGTACCTCGTCTGTAAATTGTCATATAAATTGATTAAGTGGTTCTGGAAAAGCGAAAAGTGCCTAATATATGTGAATTAGAAATTAATATGTACAGATGATTCTTAAACTGGTCACGTCAGTGAATTGCTCCTCGAGAACCTATTTGCCGTTTTTTGTTTTTGTTTAGAAAAACTACGAAAGGTACATGTAGAAAACAGTTAACAAGTAGCTACTTTATCTAAATTATATTTATGTAAATTATGCAATGAATAATAAGTACGGATGTTAAATTGAACACATGTATGTTTCACGGATCACCTATTGCCAAGTGTTATATCAATCTGTGAAGTAGTTCGACAGATATAATTGCTTCTAGCCCTTCAAACTAGAGATACAACGGGGATACAGCGATTTTGGCACCCTGTGCTTTTTGCATCACACATGCACCGGAACCGGAACTTTAACAAAGGCGAATGTACATCCGGATTATAAAATTCAATTCAGGAAAATTTCTCGGCGTACTGACAAGCATAATATAAAAGATGGACACTAGACTACATTAAAATAAAACAACGTTCATCTGTTTCCCAACCTTATCCTCTTCTCCAAATAACGTCAATCCATTTAAATGCTCCATCAGGAGTGCAGATAGAAGAAATAATTTAATATTTGTGAACGCGAGTATTGTTAACATCACATATGAGTGTTTATGGAAGCGTTCATAACGCTGTCATTTTAGGTGTACATTACTATGATCGAGATTTCATTGTGTATACACAGTGGTAAAACGGTCGTCAGATAGCGAAGATAGCAACTATTTCATATTGACCAGCTTGAAACCCAGCCTCCTCATATCGGAATATTTAATCAATATAATAGTGTAACAGCTGTTTGCAAATTACTCCCCATCAACCAAAGTAAGACTAGATTCACCGTACTCTTACCCTAAGATGCTCTGAAACCGTCATGAAGGAGACTGACACGTGTACAAAGGTAATTTTTCCAGCACATCACTTTCAATATTAAAACTGCCTGCAGCCTAATATAGTATGATATATTATATGAATAACACGGCGATGTTTGCCGCGGGTTTCAAAACGGATATCAACAATTCTTCGTATATCTGATGGGAATATGCTCGAATGACTGACATTTAAACGGGAAAAGTCAACCCACATATTTTTGTTTATTTACCGAGTTGTTAGTAAATGCCTCGTTAAGCACGAGTAATTATTACATAAACTGAAAGCTACGCGCGATGCAATGTATAATATGATTTAACCATTTGGGGTTGAATGAACAAAAGTACAGACGTGTATCATGATAACATAATTAGACAATACCTAATAATAGCGCGCAGGGGTTTGCCGTGATAAACACGACGTTGCCCTTGACATATGTCTTGCTGACAATGAAGAACACGATAAAAACTTGTTAAGCTCTGACTTGCTGGTGAAATTTGTCGGTGTAATCATAGATCTGTCACTGCTGGGCTTAACGACCAAGAAGGCGCCACATTTAATTATACGGCGAAGTGAGACAATTTCTACCATTTTCTTATCGTACTTTGTCATTCCCCCAGTTATTGACGGAAATAGCGTAATTAAAAAAATACGGTATAAATGGTTATTTTATAAATCTAAAATATTCATTTTGCAAAATCTATTCAATGTATCGAATAAAAAAAAAACGTATTTAGTACTCAACAGTGTTATTAGTGGACTCGGAAACGGTTATCATGCATGTTTACGCGTTTAAGTGCGACAGATAGTCGCCAATGTGGTGCGTACCTGGTACAATGACCTGCAATATATCCCCACTTACGCGAGCTAACAGACATCTAATAATATAAAAATCAAAACAATTTACCGTTGTGTAAATAATGTGGATAAAATCGCCATCCAATCATTGTAATCACACGTAATACATGGAACGTAAATTATACACCACAAAAGCTGTGAACCACAAAGTACCTGTCAAACTAATTTAATTTATATTCATGTTTTAATACGCTGGTGGCGCTCTTCATTCTTAGTCCTTGCCGCATTAACGACCGAATGAATGCTGCGAGCTTGCTACTCTGGCTTTGGTTTGCGGGAGACCAGTCCATCATACTTAAACTACAACATATTTACAGGTCAACAACAAACAAACAATGTATTACCTCACAGTTCATGGGTCATTCGCATTATTTACATTGAATGTATTCTCATCTGTTGCCCATTCTGTTTTTGGGGGTTCCAATTAGTTTTATTACTGGACACGTAAGCGAAGAATTGCACAAACTGTACAGAGACACAACAGTAAGTTGAGATACATGCCACAACCTTTGCTATAATTCTTTTATTAATTTTGTACAATAATACAATTGTTGACTTTGCCAGAAAGCACCATTAACATCTGTTTCTAAATTGTCGATAATGTGTTTGCGAGTGGATATATTGACATGGATATCGAATTTGACTAAGGTTACAATTTGTATAATATTCAATACTAATATTCTTCATAAATCATCAATAAATGAATTTCCAAGATTTCGAAATAAATATTAAAGTTTCTGCTGTACTTGACTGACACATTTAAGACATTTTCGCGTAATTTACGCCAAAATTTTACTGTTTAGCTTTTCATTCATTGTTTTGTTTTTTACTCATCTTTGTACATTTAATATACTAGTATAGCAACTATATTTGCTTTTTCTGTTCCTGGGCCCAAATAATAACATGGAAATTTCAACTATTTTTCAAAATGTAAAAAATAAAGCTCTGTCAGTAAAGGAAATAACTTGTCATTCAATATAATGATATGAAGTTTAACTAGCTTGTTAGATTCAATTATTGCATTAACACCCGTGTCAGCTAGTTGACGTTCTCAGCGCGTGTCTACAACCCAATGTTCGCTATTTGGGCAATTCATATAGCGAGGAAATAAAGATAAAGAATTGCCTTGCAAAGAGGGTTTAGAAGCATAATGAACAAAAAGCAGTACAAGTTGGTTTATAAATGCAATTATTAGTTTTGTGTCTAGGGATTGGTAGTTACATAATACCTACATTAAGCAGGCATGTTTAAAATACACGCCGATAGAGAACAATGACGATCACCTCTCTAGGGTTGTACTGGCACAACAGAGCCCAATAACGGTACGGAAACACGAAGTATATTTTCACGTAAGGTTTCTAGGATAACTGTTATTCGTTAACTCATAGTACCTCTAGAGGGATAGAGCGACTGTGGTTAATTCGATATGCCTGTGACCAACTTATTATCGCAAGCTTTTTTTTTGGGGGGGGGGGCTATCTGGTGGCTTATCAAATGAGTGAATTGGATCAGGAATTATTATGCTTTCTGTCTTATTGCTTGTGACCATGATATTTATTGATTGACCTTGAAACCAGCATTAACAAATATCTCATAACATTGGTTTCCAATAACAGTCAAAGGTATCCCAATATTCATCATTTGGTAGCTAAGGGAAATCGTTCTGTTGGCGGAAAATGCGAATTTTATAATCCCACAAAAATCATAATTGAAATACAAACATGATTTATTCGAATTATTATGTCCATAAAACGTTAAAATTTGAAAGCATGGCATGCTTGTTTATGTGACTATTGTTGTACAGCAATGTGCGCACTTTATGCAACAGGTACGCACAGTGACAATAAAAATGTTTTTTTATTTTTGCCATGTTGAGATAGAGTAAGATACATTGAAAAACAAATTTTCTAATCAGTAGAAGTGTAGCAACGTAATGTGAAGTACCAGTGTCTCAATACAATGCATAGAATAAAATATTCTTCTATGCTATCGATAAAGAGCCATTACTCGAAACGTCTAGCTATTTTTAATAGTTATTTAGGACTACGATTACCAAATATTATCTTCTATATATCATATTTATCAGTCCGAGCAGCGTTTATAAATTTATAAACTACTATTGAATAGAATAGCGATGTTAACATCTTAGCGAGAGATCATTGAATAGAGTAGCTATGTTAACATCTTAGTGGGAGATCATTGAATAGAGTAGCTATAATAACATCTTAGTGAGGGACCATTGAATAGAGTAGCTATGTTAACATCTTAGTGAGAGATCATTGAATAGAGTAGCTATATTAACATCTTAGTGAGGGATCAGTGAATAGAGTAGCTATGTTAACATCTTAGTGGGAGATCATTAAATAGAGTAGCAATGTTAACATCTTAGTGAGAGATCATTGAATAGAGTAGCTATGTTAACATCTTAGTGAGAGATCATTGAATAGAGTAGCTATGTTAACATCTTAGTGAGAGATCATTGAATAGAGTAGCTATGTTAACATCTTAGTGGGAGATCATTGAATAGAGTAGCTATAATAACATCTTAGTGAGGGATCATTGAATAGAGTAGCTATGTTAACATCTTAGTGGGAGATCATTGAATAGAGTAGCTATATTAACATCTTAGTGAGAGATCATTGAAAAGAGTAGCTATGTTAACATCTTAGTGAGGGATCATTGAAAAGTGTAGCTATCATAATATCATAGTGAGAGAACATTAAACAGAGTAGCTATATTAACATCTTAGTTAGAGATCATTGGATAGATAGGTATGTTAACATCTTGGTGGGAGATCATTGAATAGTATAGCTATGTTAACATCTTAGTGAGAGATCATTGAATAGTGTAGCTATGTTAACATCTTAGTGAGAGATCATTGAATAGAATAGCTATGTTAACATCTTAGTGAGAGATCATTGAATAGTGTAGCTATATTCACATCTTAGTGACCAATCATTGAATAGTGTAGCTATGTTAACATCTTAGTGACCGATCATTGAATAGTGTAGCTATGTTAACATCTTAGAGAGAGATCATTGAATAGAGTAGCTATGTTAACATCTAAGTGAGAGATCATAGAATAGAGTAGCTATGTTAACATCTTAGTGAGAAATCATTAAATAGAGTAGCTATATTAACATCTAAGTGAGAGATCATTAAATAGAGTAGCTATGTTAACATCTTAGTGAGAGATCATTGAATAGAGTAGCTATGTTAACATCTTAGTGAGAGATCATTGAATAGAATAGCTATGTTAACATCTTAGTGAGAGATCATTGAATAGAGTAGCTATGTTAACATCTTAGTGAGAGATCATTGAATAGAATAGCTATGTTAACATTTTCGTGAGAGGTCATTGAATAGAGTAGCTATGTTAACATCTTTTTGAGAGATCATTGAATAGAGTAGCTATGTCAACATCTTAGTGAGAGATCATTGAATAGAGTAGCTATGTTAACATCTTAGTGAGAGATCATTGAATAGAGTAGCTATGTTAACATCTTAGTGAAAGATCATTGAATATAGTAGCTATGTTAACATCTTAGTGAGAGATCATTGAATAGAATAGCTATATTAACATCTTAGTGAGAGATCATTGAATAGAGTAGCTGTGTTAACATCTTAGTGAGAGATCATTGAATAGAGTAGCTATGTTAACATCTTAGTGAAAGATCATTGAATATAGTAGCTATGTTAACATCTTAGTGAGAGATCATTGAATAGAATAGCTATGTTAACATCTTAGTGAGAGATCATTGAATAGAGTAGCTGTGTTAACATCTTAGTGAGAGATCATTGAATAGAGTAGCTATATTAACATCTTAGTGAGAGATCATTGAATAGAGTAGCTATATTAACATCTTAGTGAGAGATCATTGAATAGAGTAGCTGTGTTAACATCTTAGTGAGAGATCATTGAATAGAGTAGCTATGTTAACATCTTAGTGAGAGATCATTGAATAGAGTAGCTATATTAACATCTTAGTGAGAGATCATTGAATAGAGTAGCTGTGTTAACATCTTAGTGAGAGATCATTGAATAGAGTAGCTATGTTAACATCTTAGTGAGAGATCATTGAATATAGTAGCTATGTTAACATCTTAGTGAGAAATCATTGAATAGAGTAGCTGTGTTAACATCTTAGTGAGAGATCATTGAATAGAGTAGCTGTGTTAAAATCTTAGTGAGAGATCATTGAATAAAGTAGCTATATTAACATCTTAGTGAGAGATCATTGAATAGAGTAGCTGTGTTAACATCTTAGTGAGAGATCATTGAATAGAGTATCTGTGTTAATATCTTAGTGAGAGATCATTGAATAGAGTAGCTATGTTAACATCTTCGTGAGAGATCATTGAATAGAGTAGCTATGTTAACATCTTTTTGAGAGATCATTGAATAGAGTAGCTATGTCAACATCTTAGTAAGAGGTCATTGTATAGCTATATTGAAAACCGTTAAAAAACGTTAACATCATCAGACACATTACTATATTTATCAAACTCACAGTCACGGTATGTGTTAGAGATATGACCGTGACGACACAACACCCACACGTAATTGACATGCTGGCAATTGGATTTAATTTTTCAAAATAAATGCCTGACTATTGACATCCTAATATAAAAGTGCCTCGGTAAACCAAGCTTTTAACAGACCATCCGTGAAATTAACAACAGCAATTTAGATTTTAAGGTGCAGTAAGTAGACCGGCCAAATACTTTAGTCACGCGTCATTGCGTCGATGCCGCTAAAATAATGCAATCAGCGAGTGTGAGTAAATGTACATTTAGAACAATGCTTATTATATTGTTCCATATCGCTGGTTGTAAAACAAACGTGTCAATAAGTTGATAAGTTTTTAAAGACTTTGTTGTAGTAATTTATTAAACTATTTTAATATATCGAATTTTAGAGTTGGTCTAATACGGTGTATGCTTAAATTTTGTCAGAACAAAATATACCGTGATCGCCCGGCAAAACAGAATTAAAGAGCCACCCGCCTTAATCCAGATACATTCATTGCGTTCAATATATAGCAGTCAAACAAAGCGGAAATAAAGTGAAAACAAACTATGTTATTGCATTGCAACGATACTCGCATCCAGTTAAGCGAGGGATACGTTTCCGGATTTAACCGACAAGCATCTTTCAATTGTCCATGCACAGTATTTGATTGTAGGTTTTCATACATGACATGACAGTGTGTTATACAATTACACAGTATGCATTCAGGTACACAGTGGCATGATTCACTTATCAAATCTATCACACGCGTTATTGTTTTCGTCTTTTTTCTACTTATATTACTAACAGAACTTCACAGCGGGTAGCCACTGTTCACTGTCTATCGAAACATGAATATCGACCGGAAATGATGGTAAAGTAATGCATCTAACGAGATATCTATAACTTATGAATATTCAATATCAGTAGACTACAGCGACAGGGTATGCTGGCTACAAGAAATATTGGAAACCTCATTTAATCGTATGACCATTTCATATTATAGGCGAAAACCAAACGGTTTCGAAATATTGGAGAGACGTATATCACTGACAATAACTTTTCTGATATACGAGTATAGTAGAATAGGTTTCGAAGATGATACTGTTTATAATTATACATCTGTCACCGTAACGCCATTACAGCGTGCCGTAATTTTACGGTGTTTGATAAAATGGAATGATTGCGCGCGTAAGCAAACAAACATGGCTGCCACGAGGGTTTGACCGGACTCCACATAAAGAAGTTCACTGATTCCGTTCTAAACTTTTAGGATTTCGGCATTCCCATGATGTATCCTTGGAAGGAAAATACTCAGACAGTACCCGCGCATCGACCTC
Organism: Saccoglossus kowalevskii; assembly: GCF_978046115.1. Classification (NCBI taxonomy): domain Eukaryota; kingdom Metazoa; phylum Hemichordata; class Enteropneusta; family Harrimaniidae; genus Saccoglossus; species Saccoglossus kowalevskii. Next base: position 26,446,438 of record NC_140659.1, read on the forward strand.
TGTTGCGCGTCGGTCGATACTGCCGCTGTACTGTCTTCGTGCATACTTTGAGGTATCCTCGTAATAACCTCATATTATAAATGTCATAGAATTGGGTATGTGTAAAATAGTCGAGCTCATTGCATTTTATTATCTAAAGTGCTCACCATTACATTATGAGAAAAATCTCTTGCAGTCGCAAAGAAACAATGAAAACAAAGACACGGCATTCGAAAACCTAAACTAAGTGCTCTATATTTCAGTGCCCTGCACTTATACGTTTCTCTGCATAATATCGTTGACGTCTTTGTCATGCAACTATAGTATGACTTATCTAATCTGAAATATTGTCCAATCTATCAAGAAACCTCAAGAAACCCCAAACCTTTGATCGAATAGTCACTTAATCCTTTTGTATGGCCTCTATATACTCCAATAACCAATCACCCATGTAACAATCATTGACGAAAACATTGCTACAAGATGTATTGCCAAAGGAATTGCATGACAAACAGTCTCTACAACTTCAACGGCATTGATTAAAAACAGATCAATTGGAGTATGTGAGTGCAGTTTTAGGGGTAATCAATTCCATTGAACGGAGTGATATATTTCACTATCAGAAAAAGTTTCGTATAAGCCATTTTTCGTGGAAACAAATACGTGCGTTTGATGCAAATCTAAAAAAATGATTATGGGTCAACTACACAATAGTTTGTTCTTACTGCAGTATACGCCTACTCCTTTTTTATTCTTTTGTAACTTGAAAGTCCTGTAAAGACCTACACAAAAGAACGACATATAAAAAGATTCGGGATTACAGGATATGAGATTAAACTTGTATACAGTATACTAATCCCGAAGAATTGATTTTCATCGAATTTATCAAATTTGATAAGTAGACCATACGTCTGACTCGAATAATAATGAGACACTATATTAAAACATTGGCCAGGGTATTGTGGCTTGTGAAACCTGTACAAATTGTTGTGTATAATTGTATTATAATTATTGTAAAGTAGGTTTAGTATGAATGATTGAATTATGCTCGTATCACACATCCTTGAACACGTTTTGCAATTATGACATAATTTATCATTGATAAGACAGAATGTAAATTATCAAGTTCTTAGTCATCAAAGTACGTGTCACCTTTTCCAGGTTTATTATGCAAGTTACCGACAAGACGTCACTTTATTTTATTGGAAAAACGTGAAAGGAAAAGCGCATATATAGGTGACATAGGCCAAGTAGAATCGAATTGATTGACATGTGTGAATTTGCATACGATTTTGTCAGAAAATTACATTTGGTATAGGCAAGCCTATAGCCTGAAGTTTGATTTGTGATTCTAAAAGTAAATTTATTTCTCAATATTTAAACTATTGTTTATTTTTTTATCATGTTTGATTAATTGTGAATAAACAGTTAGAATTGGAACCGTTTTATTCACACCAGAAAATTACGAAAGAATTCGTCGTCTCAAAATGTACGAACGATTTAAATATGTATAAAACAAGTTGGGTCCAGTATATTTACAGAGAATGTATTAAGTGTTTTTAATTGTTTGTAGATACATGTAAGGATATTTCTAGTCATTCTTGTCGACTGCTCAGAATTCATAATGTAAATCCATCGCTCTTGTAATGAAACACTCAGAATAAAAGTGAACATAATTGAACTATTTAATTTGAGACCCCTTTGATGAAATGTAATATTCAATTATCGATTTAGAGAAATTAGTATTCATTCAGTGAATTCTATTATAATATTTATTACATTCAATTATTTGACTATGTTATTGTACTTCATCCATTATACAATGAATCGTTTTCACAAAAAGACAATAATTTCATTCCTAGATCTTGTTGGTACATTCTGTCACCCGTCGTACGTTCAATATAGCGTCAACAACATTCATAGAACACTCCGTAGAATTACACGTATTACAGGTGTGTTATTGAGATTTAATTTATAATGTTGAGAATTATTAGTTTTTATAAACACTCGATTTTCTGACTATTAGAGTATATATTATTTAGAAATATTTATTATTGTCTATATTTCCCTATGTGTACGTCGTTTTATGTCTGACCGCAGTGAATAGTTCAATGAGATCAGAGTAGAGAACAGTCCCAGACACACCAATCTAATTGTGACATGCGAATGCACTACTATCACGTAATTACACTTGAAATATACAAGAGCTGAAAAAAATAAAAATAAAAAAATAGTGTAAGAAAGCTAAACTACTATAAATACAAAATATACATTATGTCAATAAGTTTGGAATGTTTGCCTATTTAATAAGTTAAAATTGGGTCAATTATCAGTGTTTTTATATCCCTGGAAACCATTTGATGAGACGTAAATGTCAAAACCATTCGACACTTCCAAAATATGATGGTAGATTAGATGTTCAGCTTTTTAAAAAGAATACGAACTAGATTGTTATATGTAGTTTTAAAACACGATTCACCATAGTAAAATGGCTTGTCAGTACGGGTTTGTATATTGACAAGCACAAGGTTAATTACATATGGATATATTATTTGAGATTAAAGCAGATAATCAGTAACCGACACATGTTTCAATACTGTATATATTATTATTAAAATTATTTTGTTCATATTGCTGCATCTGACACATGGTTTCAACACGATTTTAAATAAAACTGAGCTTTTTATTGCTACTTTGTAATATTCGACCATACGTGTCAGATGTCACATGACCTTGCAAAGAACTTTTGATATCATAAATCCCATTTTCACTTTAATAGGATTCAAATATATTACAATACTCAGCAAACACGCTATATTACTGAAAGTGGGTGGATATGTCTAATTTCAAACATACAAACAATTGAATAAATACTTTTTTTTACTGAAAAAGAGAAATATTTTCCAGTAGAATTTCTAGACTGTGTTTCATCAGCGTATATACTACTGACTTCGCGGTGCTCTTGTTTGATTGAAATCACCTTTGTTTTCTACATCAGTGACTGTGATAAGTTCAGTCCAAAATCTAAAATGTAATTTAAATTCTATAAATACTCCACACTGCTGGTTTATGTAGCATTAAGTAATAGCCGAGGGAATCGAAAACCTTTTATTAATTGTTTTGAATATGTGTGATTAAATTTACCAAGTTGATGGTGTCGTTGCGTGTACCATGTGGACCCATGAACTTTTTTACGTCTTAATGGCGGTTCCGAAGGAGTTAATAAAGAAAGACCATAGAAGTCTATCGTCAGAATAAAACGGTGGTTTATATCCGATAACCTATAAGTGAACCACTTTTATCGAGGTATATATTTTAAAATGAGAAGGCGTGTGTGAATTTTAATGATTATAGAATTTATACTTCAAACGCAGTGCCGACTATGTTGAAATTCTCTAAGCGTCTTTGTGAAACACATTATCGTACAATCTGCCCACAACTTCATTTGAACGATTAAACAGTGGATTTCTCTAGCGACTACTACAGAGGGTCGTGTATATGTATATGGAATTGCTTTGGCGACTGCTGTAAGGATATGCTTGGAATCACTTAAACGATGGGAATACAATTAATTTGCGCCATACAATGCTATGGCTTTATGAAGTCATCTCAAATTGCTGCCGCACTTATTCCAATCAAGATAATAAAGAATCCTTTTAATATTATCAGAATTTAACTGACACAGATTTAAAGAGACACAACGTTTGCTTTGAACTGGCGTCACTACAATGCATATTAAATGTAATACCTCCGAAAAACAATTCAAGCGATCCATTTTTAAGTCAAGAAGATACAAATAACCCACAAAACAACTTACAAAACCAGTCAATGCAATTCGTACTTATACATGGTTTACCTAGGAAATGAAGTAGAGTAATGGGTATTTCCAGTTAACTGCTTACACGATACAAAAATACGTACTCGGTATGTAAAATGTCTTCTTCTTTATTTTATACCATACATAATATATATATATATATATGTTTATTCAGTACCATTGGCCATAGGCCATAATGTACAGACTTAAATATAACACAAATAAATAAATAGATCGTTTGACAAGAATAATCACTGCTACTCTGAATATTACAAATTTATACTTCACCTATGAATACCAAATAAAATTTATATTTCAGTTAAATTTCCCTCCAACAAACTATGACGTTTTTGTAAAGAGTAGAATACGTATTTTGCAAGATTTTGTATTGTATGTGTATTTTCAGATTGCAGTAGCAAAATAAATTTCCATTCAAGCGCTGGGCAATAGTAAAACTTGTGTATAAAACGAGTTCTAATTTCCTCAAATTTGGGGCATTGTAATAGAAAGTGGAACTCGTTTTCAATGAGATTACAACCAAGAGGACACAATCTTTGGTCAAGTGGTATTTCCAATGCCCTACCCTTTTCAATCATGAGCTCATGAGCAGATATTCTAAAACAAGCGAGAGATTTTCTAAAAACACTTATAGTAATAGAATCCAGATATTTTTCCCCGGCTAATAATTTTTTAAATTTAGAATAAGTGCATAATTTTGAACTATTACCAATCTGATCATGCCACTGTTGCTGGGAAATATCTAGACACCGTTGGTTAAACTGTAGCAGAAAACAATTTGGGTTATTCACATACTGGCTTTCCCATACGTGTGCAAAACCAAAATTACATAACAAATCCTTAACATATGTTGCCCAACAATTAAATCCCCTTTCTACCCTGTCATATTGATAGCCATAACATTCTTTTACTAAAACAGAGGAATCACCACCTATACATTTTAACCAATACCGAATTATTTCTTTGTTCACATGTGTTCTAATTAAATGTCTTCCCAATTCTCCCCTCACAGCAGAGTGTGTGGCCTTTGGGTGTACCCCTAAAACAAATTTACAAAATTTATGATGTACTGTTTCTATATCGTAAGATTTATGTGTTCCCCATATTGCACTGCCATAAAGCAGGATTGGGAGAATTTTGCAGTCAAAAACACGAAACGCAATAGCTGGTTTGAACCCATCATATTTGTAAAGAATACTTTTAATACTGTGCATGGCTTTCGTTGCTTGTTCAGCAATGTGTTTTTGGGCCTGAAACCAGATACCTGAACTAGAAAAAAGAACCCCCAAATAGTTATATTTTGAGACTATTTCAATTTCATTCCAAAACCACTTTTCAGATTTCTTTAGTCTACCCGATTTGCGAAAAACAACAATTTTTGATTTATTCAAATTTACTGTCAACCTCCATCTTTTACAGTAATTTTCTAATCTATTTAGAAGACGCTGTAGACCAATGGGAGATTTACTAAATAATGCGAGGTCATCAGCATATAATAAATACATTAATTTTAAAGTGTTTACATAGATTACAGTTTCACCACCTTGTGTAAGAGCTTTTTCTATATCATTTATATAAAAACAAAAAAGTAATGGGGAAATAACTGAACCTTGTTGCAGGCCTGTTTCAATTTTAAACAGATCAGGCACACCATGTGGGGTTTTAACTACTGCCTTAACATGTGTATACATTGAGAACAAAGTTGTTAATAGTCTGCCTCTCATAATGCAATATACATACCTTCATTTACAATATTCCAATACACAATGTTGTATTTCGGGTGTATTTTAATTTGTAGCTTCCGAGATTGCTGACATGGCAATTTGTTTACATTTGAGCTTAAACAACAGGCAGGGAGACAACGCACTTAACATTTTGCTCTTTTTTTGAATAACTCGATGTTTTATGCGACTTTTTAACTGTTACAGATCCACGAATATATCACATTGTCCGTACAAGTTTTGTGTTGTTCGCTGGTGAGTCGGTAGATGTTTTTTCTTAAGGCATTATACATTAATTTTATTGAAGCATGACAGTGACTGATGTATATAACCTTTAATATTATATAGTTATATTTTTCCCTGAGTAGAACATTAAGTTAAAGAATATAATTTGCATATGGGATTTGTACCACTCATGGGCTACGATTGCCATCACGTGATGATAGGTGTCATAACGCTTGCGTAACTTGCCAAGCCATACGCTTACCTCTAAGCCGCTGAATAAAACGTCCACTCATTCTTTGCTTTCTGTCATTTTCTAGACATTATATAACTAATTTTAATGAGGCATATAGGTTTGAATAACAGTGTCGCCGAACATAAGTCTCATCTGTAAGTGAGCTTAGATGCAGTTATAAGGTTGAACAATGCAACATGATTGGTTAAAAGAGTGTCTTGACATCTATCCATTTACAACAACTCTCATATGTGGGTACAGTGACATTGAAGCCGTGAAATTATTCACACATTTCACACGCGCCTAATTCGATAAGTGTGCCCATGAAAGACAGTAATTCCCTTGATATAAAACCTCACACTTGCCGCGCGCACGTTGCAATTTGTTTACGCGTTAGATACATCAAACACCGCGAAACGCGAGTACTTCACAGGGAAATATAGTGATTTCATCGTCTTTGTTGCTGAACCCGCGATGGTACAAAATCGGCATGATATATTGTTCTACCGAGACATAAGACGAGACAGCAAAATACTGAAGACGTTTTTGTTTTGTTTTTAAACTTCTAAATGCAATGTAACAATGCGCATAGATGAGATACTATTTTGAGCATACACAGAAAATACACGTATAAAGCTGAAAACAAGTAACAACGTTTGTATAAACCATAGATCTAAGATCTATGTATAAATGCAAAGGGAAGTGTTTTGCCAGGTTACACTGTCGTTCAGTAGTGCACGTCTTGTTTGGAAAAGTTTATCCGCTGGAATATCCAATGTTACACGTAATAGGCATTATTATACCCATTGATGCCGGAATCTGTAAATATAGAACATAACCCCTACACAGAGACACACGTGCGCACTTAATGACTGCCAAAGGTCAGTCCATTAATAATACTTGTATGGGTATCGCGATACAATAGAGGGCCTTAAAATCAGATAATCACAACTTTCATTTCCAAATTGTCGAGACTGTATTTAACGAGTAACAGGGGTCAGGTTATGTCAGTGTTTTTAGAGAACAAATGCTGCTGAAATTTGAGTGGCTACGATGTGGAGACTTGTTAGAATGTCAATTATTTCTCCTGTGTTCATTTTATGTTGCCAATTATACATGGCCGGGCAATAGAGTCATTGTACAGTGTAGTAAAACTTTGCGTGAGCCCACACGTATTTGTTTGACAACGCAAATTTGCATAAGTAACGCGTAGTTGAATGCCCCCACTCAAATAAATACTTGTTATTGCTCATTTATTAGATTAGTACTGTGCAACATACAAACATTTTTTTTGCGCATCTGAGTGTTGTCGTTTTATGGCATTGTTCAAACGTACGTAAATGATTTAGACAGATTCAGAACTGAGGGTCGCAGTAATTTGAAATCACGGACAAATCCTCAAATATTTAAAATTCAATAACTATATTTCACATTGTCGTTTTCCATAACGCCAAGATGGTTAGAAGAGAGCCGTTAACACAGGATTATAGAATAACTCACAATATATACTTTAGTTTATGCAAATTACACCGACATTTCCTTGAAGAAAAACACAGAAGTTCATAGAAGAAAATTGGCAATAATCCAACTACGAACACATTCGGTAAATTCAATTACGACGACAATCAGAAATCAATGTCAATATTGATGCAGAAAAGTACAGCGACATTTCACTTGCGTGGACGGGTGCGGGCAACTGACAAGATTGCATTCACACTGATTGGTCAGACGCGGGGTCGGCAGATGACATGCAAAACATTAAGTGTTATTGTGCCAGGATTCTTTCTTAATCAAAGCAGTGCTTGCTACCGAGACCACGGACATTCAAATCACCACACAAATTTGACAAGAAAACTCAAGATGACAAAACAATTATTAACTGTAAGCTTCATATAAATATATGCGTCTCGGTGGATAATTATCACATCCGGGTGATAAACCTTCATATAACTACAGTTACAGTTAATGATTGGATTTTACTTCCAGGATAGATAATATAATTTTAAGATTGCAGCTTGTAAGGTGTGGGGGTAGTAACACTTGACAATCTGAATTATTCGGCATAGTCTTACAAAACGTTTTCAACACAAGCGCCGTGTTGCTTAGGGATTTGCTTCCACACACCTGTCCGAGTAAATAAAAAACGACATTTTGTCTTCACGATCAAATTAACCTAACGCAACGTAGAGGTTGCAAGGTCCTTATTGGATAATCAACCATTTAGGAACTGGTGCGCGTCAACAGTGAATCGTGGTGAATGATAACCAATACGAAGTTTGAGCGTAAGAAACGTCGTAGAAAATACTGTTATTTGCGTTCGCTGCAAAAACAATTCTCGGCTAATAAGTATGCCGACCATTCCCAGTTCACAGTTAAAAACGCTCGATAAACCCATGCCACGCACGTACATCGCAGTACTCTGCGGACACAGCTTAGCAAAAAAGTGTTAATTTATATCTACCCCATCGCCGTAAGATTATTTATTCTGAATTCCCGAAAGAGTCATAGACGCTTCCCCCCTGTATTATCTAATCCTCAGAGTGTTAACGTTATTCAATGACTTGACAATAACCTATACATGAATTACGTATCTTAGTCACCTTTGCTTTTCTTGGACATATATCTAACTGATTGCATCCTGAGTGGGCGTATATGTCTGTGGTTTACATCCGTATTGTAAGATGGTATGTCTTCGTTTAACATCCACCGATTACGGTCACCATTGTTACATCATACGTACTTGTTATGCTTTTTTGTGAGATTTCGTTAACAAATTATCAAAATAAAAGTATTCTTGAGCTTATCTGGAAACGTATTTAAGTAAGAATTTATTAATAAAATATCACCAATGACTACAAATATAAAAAGCTATTTATTTTCAAACCTTTCAAATTATACAATTGTTCGCGTAACTGGTAATCGATATACGGTTTATGTACTTATTCGGAGGACATTGGCAATCGATAGGACTAACACGGTTAATTAAATATTAAAGTTAATCGTGAACGTGGGCGACTTCATTTGTAGCGATTGATGCGTGAACTCACCGATAGTCAATACGTATGAGAAACAGAAGAGAGGAGAATACACGAACACCAGTGCCACCATTTAACATAATACGGATGAATATTCATTGCAATCACATATAAGACCGACTGTCATCTTTTTACAGTACTATTTTTGTGTGGGTGTTCAACGTTTATCGCCGCACATCCTCAACACTTTTACCGTTTGACATTTACCCGAACTAAGACGCCAAAATGCAATACCCGCAATCTTTACAGCAATACTAGTATGCGCCTTCGTACTTGCCGTCAAATCATTGAGCATGCGCACACGCACAATGATTTGACGGCAATAACCAGTCGTTCAGACCCTAAGATAAAATAATGGCGTTTTCGCTCCGGTTGTATATAAATGTACGTGTTTTTTGTTAGTAAAATAACTTATGGATGACATTGTCACATCAGATCGTGAACTAGTGCTGATCAGTGAGCGACATTTCGCATGCTGGTTGTCATAAACATATGACGTCACAGAGCGACGGCCTGTACTATTTTTTAGACTGTCCTCCAAACACCTCATCGAAAGTACGAGAGCCACGAGACCCACGAAACTTGCTTCTATGGTCTATTGATTTCTAACTAGAAGTATAAAACTTATGGTGCTATATCTCTGTTTATTTAACTTTTACCTATTGTGTATCCAGCAGTTGCAGCGTTAGTATCTATTTGTGTATTCGATTCAATTTCGTAAGGTACTCATTGAGTACAATTTATTTTAACCAGATCGTATCGTGTACCATCATTAGGTAAAGAAATGGTACACACATTTGTATTCGTTCTATTAGCGCCACGCGTATATGATTTGTTTACTTGATTTGCATAAGTAGTTTAGGTCAACTTCACCAGTAGTCGATATTTATGTCACGGCTAACGCAAGATACATGTAATAGAAGTTTAAATATGCATATGAATGTTATTACAGTGAATACTCACTGAATATTGTACTTGTATAATGGCGTCTTGTCACGGAGTCACAATGACAGTATCTGTCATTTTATGTTTCCATAGAGAGTGTGAAGTACCATACAAGTAACGTGTTACATTTGTCTGGCATTTTGCGTAATATTGTGACAGGGTGTATATAAAGCTTAATCGCCACAGAAAACTAATTTCATGTGAGGTGGATGGATACGCAAAAAACCCGTACACAGGTTTGCACGAGTCGTACACACGCTTTAATGATTCGTCTCGTATAGAAGAGGACTATTGCCATTAAGAAGTTACGATTCACCTTAGACGACTTGTAACACTCAAACCCGTTTATTTAACCTATAGTTTGTAGCTTTTTCCCTGAGTCTATTTTTCATTAAACACGAAAAGTTGGTAAAATTCGACACAGTCGAGCTCGTCATAACACAATCTGAGTATTAGTAATCACGAAGTCACCACGAGGCAATTGATATTCTGGTTTGCTAAGGTCGTTTGAGCAGTTGATAGACCGCAGCACCTCACGGAATCTGCCGTTGCATTTCATGGTGATTCGCTGCCTTGATAATCACCGACGGGTAGAAAAAGACACATTAAATCTACTCGGAAAATCTGGTGACCTCTGGGTTCTTAATTTGTTCACTCAATACTCTTTTACAAAATAATGATCTGTAACACCAATGATCCCACAGGTGTCACGTTAGATTGCATTTACTTTTACACACACTATATGACTTTAACGAGTCGAATAAATGTGGGTAAACGCTAGATGTTATAGTTAGTATCATGCGCGCATCTTAGAACGTGAAGCAATAAAAACAACAAAATTGAACCCCATAGCTTTGTTAGTATTGATCGATTCTCAATGAATTTTTATTCATCTCGGGTATCTTTTAAAATAAAAACGTCCGAGTGATTTAGATTATTTTCTAAGGGGTAATAATATTATATCTCCTTCAGACATCAAATTATGATGAATAGCGTTCGTTTGCGCAAGTAGAATTCCGCGATCTAAATGACAAGTAGAACCTTTTCAATTGACTTTACGCATATCTTAGCACATGACCGGCCCCAGGACTAATAAGTGAAAGAAAATAACTCAATGTCCGCCAATGTTTCTCGAGTAAGGTTTAATTTATAACCACAATTAATTAAGGCAACTTCCCTTAATGGTCGTAAAGCATGAGTATAATTTCCACATTAAATCATCAGATACCCGCTCGTATTAAACACAACCGGATCGAGCGTCTTCTTTGTCAATAGCCCGCGGTGAATATTTTATCATCGGCTTTTACGGGGGTATGGTACGAGGACTAAAAAAACAGTCCGATAGCGGCGCACTATACTTGTTGAGTTGAGGATGTGTAGATATGTGAATCTTTGCTGTCTAACCGGTTCGAAACACACTGCTTTATTTAGTGAAGTACGAGAACACAGTCTAAGTATAGAATAGAAAAGGGATGGAAAATAAACGTAGAAGCGGGGCCGATAAGCGTCTAGATTTCTATGCTATTTAGATCCGACAACTAACAAACAGCTGATTTTGTGCAAAGTCAATTTGAATTCAATATTTTGGCATCACTTCACTTGGTACGAGAAAGAAGGTGACATTTGTGTAACGCTATTCAAGCTCGTTAATGCGTTTTAAACTATAGAAGTGAAATTAATCATAAAGCCAGTATCATGATGAAAATGGAACATCAAAATCAGATGAAATGGAAATATTAAAAATAAAGGCAATAACAACAATTAAAATAGAAGATTCTGTAAGACAATGCCGGAATGGAAATAAAACTTCACAAACTTACAATACCAATATGGCTTGAAACATATCCTACACACTAGTCTCGGTAATTTCAATAATTAGGTTTAAAAGCCAGAGTATGAACAAAATAAGTAACTACTGTGTAACTTACGCATGTATGCACAAACTCGGACAAGCTGTTTTTACAACACAATTCAATCACCACCACCAACAGCTTGCTTTCCACACAACTTGTTCTCGGTGACTGCGGGGAAAAAAATAAACCTCAAATTGTAAACTTTGTCGTGCCATGAAACAAAGTTAGTTCAAATATTGTGACAGGAAATGTCTCTGACACAGACACTTGATATGCGTACATTATTCATTGGTTGCCCAAGTCAAAAATGAAGAGTAAGTTCATCCCAAGCCAAGAAATGATTTATGATGTTACGAAAGGAACCAGCAAATTGTGATCTGACGTATCGATCTAAAATCATCCATGGCATAAGCGTATTGGACATATGATTATACAGTACCGACAATAATGCAAGGTTAATGTCCACTACGTTACCTTACAGGTGATTCAAAGAACTGTATGATCAGCCAATAAATAAACTCGGCGCCATTCCGTGGTCAATAGCCAATAAATAAACTCGGCGCCATTCCAAGGCCAAGAGTGTTAAGATGCTCGGCGTAACACAGCAAGACACACAACATAATGCTTTATTTGTGATTTGTGTTTCATTAGGGATGTTTACCGCGTTTAACACGCTGTTTCACGTGCTATGAACGGGATCGATTACTAGTATATGTTTGCATATATGAAACAACGAACCATCAAACAAACACAAATTATCTTGCCATAGTAACAGTGTATTTTTCAAAACGTGTAACCGCTGCTTGTAGAACATTTTTTAATTACATTAATGTTATTCCTAGCGTAACCTATATTCTATCTCAACAAACTGTGATATTTTCATTTCGATAAACACGATTCAAGCGTCGTAGTTTACATATGGTGCTGTTATTCATTTTGAAAAACCGCCTGCAGTGCGATAACATAGTATGTTAGGGTTGATAGCATGACTTCTGGTGGGCGTGAGCATAACGGTAAATACGGTACATAGAGCATATTTATTTGATATATATCGGGTATACAGCGGATTTGACGTCTTTTTATAGCCAATGATCGTTGCCTAGTAGGCTAAGTGACTTTATTAACCGTTTGGTATATTTGTATGCGGGATTTGTGACACTTTTAGCGAACTATCGACACTGGAATATTTATTTTGTCGAATATTCCCGTTTTTCATTTAGGTCAGCAAACCAGCTGACAGCCTTTTCAAAATCTCCTCCATACTCGCATAGTGCATACTCTAAATTACTGAAATATATTGATTTCCCGGTCTATACATGGTCAAACATGTCATAAGAGAATTATACATGTCCAGAATGCTAATGGTGTCACCAACACTTGGAATGAATACTAGGCATGCGTTCTATTATCTTGTGTAGAATGTATCACGGGGGTATTGTATCAAAGAGGGTTTAAAAGAATAACAGTAACGGTATACTGCGATGGATGGTGAGCCACCGATCGATGTTGAACTATGAATAAACACATGTCCGTGTTTAATTAATTACATGTAGTTGTGGTGGTGTTGGCTTGAGCGGGGTTAATTCCTACTAATTGTTATCAACCGGCCGGCCTTATTTAACAGAAAGGAGGCACACTGCAATACATTTTCCAATCCCACGCACGTATAACCCCCAGTGGAACTGTATTCAGACTAACCAATGTTAGTTAGAGTGAACCATGTCATTTATTTCCACATGTCATCACACCCAATACGTCATTGCACGCAATTTACATATTTCAGTATTACAATAACACTTGTTCGGTAAGGATGTGGAAATTATCACAAAACGCAATATATGTAGATTAAATTGAGAAAAAATAAAGTAAATAATTGATTTGATGTGATACAAACACCACGTTAAACGGAACCTTCAATAAAGATTAAATAAAATGCAAATGTATTGATGTAACTTGCTTTCTCTTCTATTTTAAGGCGAGAAAGACTATTGGACGTATTGAACAGGGTCACTGAAACATGTCCAGCTGTTCACTATATAGTTCAAGTTGCCATGGGAACACCGAGACAAACACCTCTTCACTCGACTTATTTGACCGATGAGCCGTCGTCATTCTGTAACATACTTTTGGTACGCCGACTGATTTAGTTGTGGAGTGTCATCGAATTTGGTAACTTAAAGCGCATGCCCAGGATCGCATGTTGATTTATATTTGTCGACCTCTCGATAAATTTAAATAATCAACACTTAATACCTGTATTATAGATTTTGTATCCAGATGTGAATAGGATTAGAATGAGAAAAGCGTTATAATATATGAACAGTCATTTCAGCATTTCGTATTGTGTTCATCTACGTCCGCACTGAACGAGGAACGAGAATAACTGAACAAGCTGTCCATTGGATAACATCCGACCTTCCAAATAATGAATACAACAGCAAATATCACAGAGTATTACCCGTCTCCTCCGTTTGACCCTGGACCAACATGGTCAATTGTGCTGAAGAGCTTTCTGTTCTTGGTTATTGTTATTATCACGATCGTCGGCAATGCTATCGTCATCACTATCGTATTCAAGAACCGTAGTATGCGTAACGTTACCAACTACTACATAGTCAACCTGGCGGCCGCCGATTTGCTCATAGCCTCTTTCACTGAGTGGGCTTTCGTAGTGGACCATTTCACCCGCAACTATCCATTCGGGGGATTCATGTGCAAGTTCAGTTTCACTGTTCAAGGTGAGTTTTCTACAAGTGTATGTTGTGTGTGGTATACATCAGTTGCGTGATCTGGATTGACAGCCTATTCAATTCACGGAACGTAACGTTATCGTCACTAATCCATCATACATGTATTTCAAATACCACGTGTAGTTTGCAAAATAAAACAAAACACACACACAAGTTTCTCTGTTGAACAGTGTGTATTAAACATCGTCCTATTTTAAGACTCACCTCTTATTTTGATAGTGACTTGGGTCAATTCACCACGAAATACTGAATACACAACAGTACATTGATTGAGGTAATGTCGAAAGTGTTTCAGCCCCGTTTTTGTGTATTAATTCGCAATGATACATTATTCTGGCGATTTCTGTACCAACCTTAATATATTAGGAATAGAAATTTACATAAGTGAAATGTATGTCAAATTTTATTTGTGGTGCTAAATGTGTAATCGCGTATTATCGTGAAACATACAACATTACTGCTAGTCTATCGATTGAGCAGGGCCACACAACACACATTTCACGTTAACGTGAGGGTACTCTTCCCCGCTACGTACGCGTATACCTTAAAACAGCGAACGGAATTTATTTTGTTATGGAAACATCTATGTTGTTTACCAAGAATGATGTTTGCGCATTACTCTGTGCTGTCAATTCGACATTTATGAATATCGCGACTATAAATTCAAAATGTTATGCTTCAAAGTATAAAATAGTTAAACTGGGTAATTATGTAAATATGCTGCTTGTTTGGTTTTGATACGTTTGTCAGGGCCATCCTATGATATAGGGTGTAGATCCTGCATATTATTGACTATCGCGATAATAAAATCATTCACTACTCGATTGTTCATTGACATTTAATTTAAATTAATAAATATGTGTGACTTTTAAAAGTGTCACATACTGTTTTTGACACACCATCAACTCTACGCTTTTTACTCAAGAATAAATACGTTATTAGACAAAAATAAGATTAATGGAAAGCATTGTTTCATAAAAATGAATAGAATTTTCTACTAAATCGTCAAAATCATAAGTACACATCTTACATGTGATTTATTCACAGTGTGCTACTAATACGATTTCTTTTTAATCATACAAGTCAATGGTGAAATGGCTGAAAAATCACAGTTTTCCATATGTTTTGTACAAAATGTTTTTCGGCGTCCGTATACTTTATTTCGGCTTTAACATCAAATAAAAACATACTGCAAGAGTCAAGTAAATCTGACCATCTGTCAAAAATATTGACAACATAAGGCAATGTAAATGTAGTTGTGAACGTATCTTGTGTGCGGCAAAGTAATACAAGTCTTTCCTCCAGCGCATCGTCGCTATAATGCCTTGGTTAAATTTCGGCTCATGTCTTGTTCTTAAAGAAGTTGGACATTCATGTAAAATTTTTCTGATTTCTGAGCCTGTAAATAATACAGACAAATCATAGGAAATCTGCATTTAAAAAAAATATGATTAAACATTGATAAACATCTACCAGTTTGACTTCGGATACAGTGTTGTATGCCATCAACGTGATATTTAAAACGTCATATTCATTATGTGGACTTCAGCACGTATATTAAACATCGTCAGTATATTCAGAATATCCGAACATGTCGACGAATTCCAACGTGATGCTTAATTTAATGAAATATCCAATAATTTCGAATTAATTTTGAAATAAGCAATAAAATTGTAAACCAACTTTAAGCAACTTCTCTGTGGATGAGTCTAAAAACTGCTTCAATCATTAACCTTTGCGTCAGAATTGCTATTAAATTTACATGGTTATAGCGGCGAGAATATTTGATACTTGACAGGGATCAAAAGATTGTACTAATGTAGAAGAATGTCTACAATGTGTCTTAAGTCATATTTCACCAAGCCTTCTCACGTGTTTGGATCACCACATGATGGGGAGGGGAGACGCTCGGAAACAATACACGTACATGGCTATAAATATTAAGTCATTGTATATGACATAGTCTTCGTTCTTTTGTTAGTGACGGTATCAGTAAATACAATGTATGATACATCAATTGATTTGGAACCAAATATCAAAACGAAACATGTGTGTTGTTCATACCAAATCAGTTAAAGCATGTCTGAGAAATGGTTTATGACATTTTGTGTTGCTACCAGTCTGCCAAAAGTCATCGAGACAAAAAACAAATAATCGTGCTAACGTATACCATTATATTGTCGTGGGAAACGGTTGATGTTCAAATATTGCAATTTTATGGGATTTTTTTTAACAAATTGGGCGCTCATTAGCTAAATTTTCTCGAGATCTAAAAATGACTAACGGACATTATGCAACCCATTATTCTTTGAATATCTCTGAGAAACGGACAGAACACTTTACACGGCCATTTTGAATCAAAACACGAAACGAAATGACGTGCACCAGTAACCTACCATGATTACTTTCAACACTAAGTTTGAATGAAATCAATCACGAAATGACCGAGAAACGGTTGATGACATGTTTAATTGTAGAGTTTCTGGTATTTTAGGGTCAACGAATGGCCGTCGGTTGGTTAATGGTCAATCAAACGAAAAACAAATTGACGTGCATATGTATCCCAATAGAATTTAAACTTCGAACAAAATCGGTCCAGGCATGTCCGACAAATGACGATGGATGGACGCGTGGAACCCCAAACAGTTTCAATTTATGACTTGTTGATGAATTAAAAAGTATAAAAAACGAAACATTACTGGTCAAAGTCTTATGCTGGGAGGTGTGTGTAAAAATAGATATCTGGGAAACTGCAGTATATAAGATATATATATATATATAGATATATATATATATATAGTTGCATTATTTATTCCTTTTTCTTATAATTTGTTTTATTTCAGTTTATTTTTATTATAGTTTATTTTTATTGTTATTTGAACTTTCTAGCCTCCGCGCCGTAAATACACAAAACTCTTTAACCGGAATTAGGTTTATAAATTTCTATTATCTGCGTAGTAGCATTTCATGTAATTTTTACCGATATATTTGGGTTTGGTGTATGGGTCATAAAAATAGTTGTTTTAACATATGAAAAGTACACACCGAGCATGCACGTCTGATTTTAAGTCAAACGCATGTGTTCTATTAATCTAACCAGAACAGTGTATATCTCTAAACTGACCAGAAATGAACACCTTCGTTTTTATTTCTTTTCAATTATTTAAACTGCTCATCCAAATAACGTCATTAAATTTAAATCTTAATCTGCTACGTCTGTATCCTGGTTATATTGTTATAAATACATTATAATAACCGTAGTTCCAGGGATCGAGCAAATGTTTAATACCACAGCTGTTAACAAGTTAATCGAATGATCTTCGTCCTTGTGTTTGACGTATTATTTCCAATTGCACAAAGAACTCGTGTCTAAGCCACGGTGCGTAAATCTATGCTTTAACCATGGCAACGAACGTAAAATATGTGATATAGTACATCGGGTCGAACGTCCACACTCCAATGAAGAACGAATTAAAAAAACCACTGCTACACGTGCCATACGTCATGTCAAAGTTCAATATTGGTAATAACGTTGCACACACACGACCCTGCGCAGACAATGTGAAGCAGGTAAATCACACTACTATGATTTAATGGTACCCTGCGATTAATAGTGTGCAGTAAAAATAAAATGAAAACAATCTACAATAACTATTTTATTACCATTTGACGAGGTGAATGAACATTGAATACGTCTGGGTTTATGTTATTGTCGTTCGCTGGTATAATATCAAAATGTGTTGTCATAAATTGTTACGTAATGTTAAAATTAATACAAATCTTCAAAATGTGTTTGTTGTTTATTGGAAAAGAATCTATCTGACAAAAATATATTTTCATGTTAAGACAGTTTGAGCCAAATTCAACGTTTGCAATACTGAGCATATATTGCTGCCCATATATGCATTGCATTATGGGAGATAACGTCCCATTGTATATGATGGAAAACTTTTATTTCACTTTCTTGAAATTATTTCGACATGTTAGATTTCATATCAATAACATTATATGACGTTTTCATCTCATGACATCAAACAAACACTTTTGAGACATGAATTTACAATCACCATAAAAACCAGTGAAAAAATTATAATTTTTCAAGATATTCCTGACTTTTGAATCATCATTCGGTGACCCCTATCTTTGTTGTCATTTCCGGTACTCTGATGGTATGAACTGATAATAATATAAGACGAGCATGACACGTACGTTCGACATAAACCTCCTTAAAGCGTCATCTTATGAATAATGAATTATTCAGAATGTCCCAATAATTAAATTTTTAACGTCATACGATATTTTCCCTATTGAAATATTTATTGATTCGGTACAAGATTTTGAAATATAACGAAATCATACTGCCACAAAACAGCATGGTAAAATTTATTCAAAATAGCAGTATTTGAACCTTTGCGCGAAAAAGAGTTCGGTAGCCAATCGATACTCATAATACATATTAATGAGTGAAAATGAGTGCGGAACAATTAGACAACTCTATGTCATCAGGCGATGGGCTACAAATACGGATTTTACAGTCGCTGCAGATTAGAATTGTATTTTCTAGCAATATATGTGTGTGGATTATCTGACAGCGTGAACGTATTATAGTCCAAACTCTGTGAAATGTGACAGTGGGGGAGACATCACCTGGATCCACATGTCAGTAGAACTGAAACATAGTAAATAACGACACTAAAATGCGTGCGACAAAGTGGACATTAAATACGTATGATTAACTGACTATGTTTGAACAACGTCGTAACAAAACAACACGCAACACAACATTCCTATTGTGTAGAGTAGAATATCTGCGATTATTCCGGAAACACCCTCGCTGATAATCAGAGAGAAGGGCTGGTACTTGTGCATCTGTTGTTGCGTTCACAAGAGAGTGATTAAAACACTGACTGTGTTTGACACCCCCTCCCCTCTCATCGCAAATCATTGTGATCAATT
This sequence comes from Saccoglossus kowalevskii, assembly GCF_978046115.1. Lineage (NCBI taxonomy): Eukaryota > Metazoa > Hemichordata > Enteropneusta > Harrimaniidae > Saccoglossus > Saccoglossus kowalevskii. Next base: position 26,465,969 of record NC_140659.1, read on the forward strand.
TACTCTGACAACAATCAGGTTGGTAGTCCCGGCAATCCCGTGGCAATCTTCCACACGTAACATACGTGTTTGCTTTGAATATATAAAAGAAATGTCCGAGTACAGAGAGTTTTAATCCCACGCTCACGCCTTTACTGATCTTCTGATCATGCAAACCAAGTTATTTGCAACAGTGGACGCGATTGCGGAAGGCTTTTTTGGTGCGCGGTACCGGTCGTTCTCTCTCTCACGGCAGCCACTAGCGAATCGATGAATATCACATCAGTGAACATTGAATAGCACATGGCGAAATTAAAACAATTTAAGCAGTGTATATATCTTTTACTCGATTAATGCATACACGCACTTGTGGTTTAGATTACCGAAGAACGATGACAGCTGTAACATTTTCCGATGCCGAACAAGTACAATCGCTCAGTATATGTGTCATCTGAAACGTTGCATGTACATCCTAATCGTGTTTGTTTATGCTTATGAAATCCGTGATGGTGCATAGGTCGTTGACGAGAATTCAATATTCTGAAACAAGTATCGACTATAAATTACTATGTTTGTTTCCCCAACTTAAGAAATAACATAAAAGGCAATAAAGACCTTATCTGCGTTTTTTGTATTTACATTTTTTTTTGTGTTCTACGTTATTACTCAATTGTATATTGCTATACCCATGCTGTCGGGCAATAAGAAGTTACCATAGAGTCCGCAAGTCAAGTTATAATTAAACTACCTGCGAATTACTTAAATGTAATTTGTCTAAGTTTGATAATAGTGGGCCATTCCTTTCTAAAAAATACTTTAATGAGGTGTAATAATGAATTACTGTGAGCATATTGGCGTCAGAAGTGTTCATAGGAATAAATAATATTCACCAGCTCAAAGCCCGTATTCACCAAACAGAATAAAAATGTTGTTCAGTAACTATGCCACGGGCATGTTTTTATTATGTCCCCATACGTTCAGTACATTTTATTTTAACATTACGTGGCTGGAAAAAGAAAATATGCACACTGAGAGCCCTGCACATGCGTTGACCTCAGTTTTATTACAATCAATTGTCTGTAACTTTTACCATTTCGTGTTATATTCATAGTTGACTGTGTAGTCCAATCAGTATACTTAATAACGAAATGAACATTATAGTCACAATTATCAATCGTTTCAACACTTCGGCGCATGTGGCGCGTATCGAACATAGACCACCGCGCCATTTACGAATCAGACGAACTCAAATTTCCTATTCACGAAAATTAATGTAGCTTATTTTCAGCACCCGGCGTGCGTACAGTTTCATATCGTCATTATTCCATCTACGTTGACTTCTCGCGTCACATGATTTTCGCATTTATTCGAGCATGATGTTAAAATGATCAAACTGAGTATTTCATTTTAGAGGTAATCTATTTTGTTGCCAGACTGACAAGCTACTTTCACATGTGATTGACGAGGCGCTGAACCTTGATGACATATGTTTTTTTTCAATTTTGCTTGGCTTTTAGCATTTGACGTGAAAAGGGAAACAATAAAAGCTTTGTTACATGGAATACATATTGACAATAGGGAAGAGTAAAAAACAAATGTTATTATGTATCAATTCCTTCTGATTAAGCAATGCTATTAACTGCTTAACATGTGGACAAACATTTTCAGCGCACAGCTAATTATGAGTTAGTATATTCCAGTAGTATTGAATTCAAGTACATTAATTTGAATGTCTTATTTGAATATTTTTTTGCCAGATCATGTTTTCACTACAGAATATTTTCTAGCGCAAATTAAAATTGATAACCTTACATAAAAGCATTTTTCCAACGAATCCATATTTCATGTTTGTTTCTACTAACATGACCACAATTCTGTACATTGATTTAAAGCGAGGGAGTCGTCACCTGCGCATGCGTCAGATGGCCATAGCGTGTTATTGTTCCCAATTAAGCGTCTACCCATGAACCTTTGCGTTTTAGCGCGTGTTATCGTTGCTTGAGACTCTATTCCCGCGCGTGCACAGGTGACGACCCTCCCGCTTTAATATGCTGGTGTTTTGGGTGCCATATTATGGAGGGTTTAGCGGCATCCGGGAAATGTCGGCTGTTGCACTTATGTTGGCATGGGAAGAACTAGACACAAGTAACAGTGAGAATAAGACATACATTATAGCAAAGAGCAGTGTGGAAATAAAACTTCTATAGTTTGTGGAATATTTATGTTCTCCTCTGATGATGTAACGCTTAGTTTGACAATCATACCAAACTTATGAAAAGATAAGTTGGTGTCGTTATGTTCAGTTTCGTGTTTAGATCTATTTCAGGACACACTGTATCTACTAGGTATTACTAATACGCTAACCATTCAATTAACTATTATTAGTCGTATTTTGACATCTCCACGAAATCAATTAATTACAAGTAGAGATTATAAATATTAGCGGGGCGCTTCGGTTAATAGAGCTTCAAAAACAAACTGCATTTGAGTCGCACACGCGTATGCTAAGTCATGAAATCTCCTTTTAATATCGGGTGATGAAGTATAATTGCAAAAAAGCTCTACAATTTAAGACGAACGAACAAGATTTATCGCAATTTCATTAGCATGAACAGATCAGTGTACATATTGGTTTTCTTGATTTTCTGTTCAATCATTCTCGAATAATATAAGTGCATGGATTAGCAGGTTCAGGCAATCAGACATTTTGCGTGCATTCGTATGGACTTAATCGCTTCGTGACGACTGTTATACTAAAGTCTATGTATACGGTTCAGATTAATGATCCATTATTACAGTTAATATATACTTTGGGCAATATGGCAAAGATAAGGAATCAGTAATACACTAAAGCTAAAACTAATAAATTTTAAATAACATGTCAGTAATCACGAAGCGAATCAGTGAATTTGAACATACAAGCTGCAGATTTGTTTGATTTCTGAGCTGAAATTAATGTAAAAATAAAATGCATGTTACATTAAAGCGCGGTGGTCGTCGCGCAGTGCGTGTTAGAGTTTCATGTAAATAAACACGCATTGTATACGTCGCTACGATTCCCATATCGAACAGGACGCGACGCGACGACTGCCGCCCTTTAAAGATTCAAATTCACGCAACATCACTTGAGTTGCAGTGCAACAACACCAAGTAGCTAGAGGCAGTAATCCGCAGGAAAGGGGGAAATAGCAAATAGTTGCCCCTTTTTTATTTTCTGTAAAATACTCGTATTTGATTAATTGTAACCATGTATGAATTAGCCTTATATTTAAAACTGGTATATTGACGTCGATATGGAATTAATTGTAACCCTGCTTTTTTAAGTTAATACGTTTTCGTTTATTTGAGTTAAATTTACTGACCTGAATTAGCCCTGCTTTTCAAGTTGTTACATTGTCGACGATGTGGAATTCAATTTAGTGTTATTACTAAATTACACGTTGTAATATTTCGGTCTACGGGGAGTTTATTGTAGTATGGGACATGTGCATTGTCATCTATGGAGGGTAATTGTAGTATGACACATGTACATTATCATTGATGGTGGAATTTCATTGCCCAAAACCGTGATAAGTTAGGTAAAATTTTCGCATCAATTTGTGCAAAGTTTTTCATACTTCTAAAACAGTATTGCCATCCCAAACTACACTTATACTCTGTGGCCATGTGGTATAGTCTTAATTTATTTATTTTAAATCGGCCACAGAGATAATATACTACAAATATATCAAGTCATGAGCTACTTGTATGCAGGTAGACGTATTCTTATTGACATTATAAGTTTGACCTTATTATTGGAAATTTAATACATTTAGATTGACAGTGTACGTGATCAAAAATGACTATGATCGACATGTTTATGTAATCTTCTTATTCTTTGGAGAAGTCGACTACATGTTGTCTTCGACTTTATGTCACAGGGTACCACAGACTTAGGAATCGACGGGAGAATGAGGGATCCTATTGACTCTAGTGTTGTATTTTTGTATTCTGAACCAATTTAATTAAATTAAGCTGCTTTTCGTGTTTTTATCAGTTATTTTCTGTTATTGTTCTGCGACAATGTGAATACTTTAGACACGCAATAGCAAATAAGTGTGGTTATCATTATAGCAATGGTCTCGATTCCTACCTCAATTTAACCACTTCAGTGGCCTTCACGCACGACAATTTACATAGATAACGTGGAGGTGTTTATTACATGGTCTTGTATATTTACCGAACCGTACGATTTTGTGTTTTGTTTTGTTTTGTTTTGTTTTGTTCTGTTGTGTTGAGTCGCGTTGTGTTTTGTTGTATTGTAAAGTATTGTCGAAATCAAAGTTACGACACTGTGTCGACTTGTGTCGCATGCGCTGTGTTGTATTGTGTATGAAAAGCTTCTCTGATATTCAACTGTAATGTATTACGTGGTGCCGTGTTGTGTCGTGTAGATTTTGCTATAATAAGCTACCTCCCCAAAATATCAATCAACAACACGCTGTTAGTGTCCCCGGGGAGTAGAAATTCATCAGCAACTCTATTCAGATACACTTCACGCTAGTACCTGGGCATTCATCTTTCATATCCATATTCACGACATATTACAGACAGATAATTTCACTCAAATCGGTTTGTCTGCTTTCGAGTTATTCTATAGTGAAATTTCAATTCCATTGGACTGGAAAACATTTGTTAGCTCAAACAGACTAAAGTCAATTATTTCCCTAACATTACCTAAGTACTGTACGTCATCATTTTTAGAAGAAGCCTGCATTTTGATTCTGAATTCCCTGTGGTGCTTATCACTTGAGATAAATTACCTTCCCGAGCGGTTATTGCAAATAAGGATAGTCACCTAAAGCCCCATCCTATCGTGGTTTGCTTCCTTCGTTAAATTTGGGAGGATATTAATACCATGAATCAAAAGGTATGAGGTATTGGTTTGAGTTAAATGTAAATGTTACATCCGTCAAGCACCATTAGATATGCTTATACGAGATTGTCCACTACTATTAGAAACTATTACTCGCACATTTTCTTTTACACATGCGCATTTCAGCATATGTACCCGTATTTGTTGTAAATCTTGTAACACATATTCAATGTCCGATTCTATAAGTAAATACATATTTGGCTAGTATCTGACAGTATGTTTATGGAAAAACGTCAAAAATGACAATTGAACAGTAGTCTTTATAATTCATTATTTCAAAATACTTTAATTGAAAAACACAACAAAATGACGCACTGACAATAATGTAAAATGTTCGCAGTTCGTCGCATTCATAGGTATCCTCCAAGGAAAAATGTATGATTCGTTCTCTCAATGTCACCGAACAAAATTCCGATATATTTGCAACATAAACAAATCCATAGGAACCACGTTTAGTGCTATAAATCACAGTAATAACATGATATAAAAATATAATGTATCAACAACCGCCTATAATAAATGTTTGCATTTTACAAATATATCGGTTAATCGCAGGGCTATTCATGAAAATCATCAGAATTACATTGATTGCATAGAATTCTTTTGACTTAAGTTATATATTGGTCGTCACCAAGTCGTGTTCAAAAGCTACACAGTATTGTTCGGATAATCGAATATCGTTTGAATATTGTAATCTGTTCATGCACATGATTTTTGAATAAACGTATGGGTCACTTGGTATGACGGCAAATGTTATTAAACACTACACTCCAAATTATTGAAAATGCGTAATATGCATATTTTGTCAAGTTTACTAAATCATACAATTTTGTAGTATTATATATTGATCAATTTGAATATTACACTAGAACTGCACTAGATTGAACAAAATTGTGTTTTAATAACTCATTCTTTCCTTTATTATTCGCAGGGGTTTCAGTAATATGTAGCATTCTGACATTGACCGTGATCGCCGGGGATCGTTACTTTGCAATCCTCCACCCACTGCGTGCACGAATCACCGAACGAAATACCGGCATCGTGATCGCAGCGGTCTGGACAATCTCGATTCTAATCAACATACCGATAACAATCCACTTGACTTACGAAGAGCATACCTGGGACGATGGCGTGTTCCAGACATTCTGCTACGAGGATTGGGAATTCACGCCAGCGGAGGGATGGTACACACTCAGCTTGTTTGTTGTAGCGTACCTGGTACCGCTGGGAATAATGATGTTTGCATATCTGTCTATTGGAAGGAGGCTGTGGATTACAAGAGCTCCCGGAGAACGAATCGAATCAACAGTTGCGACCCAAGATAAAATGAAACGCAAGGTTGGAACGCTATGTTACTCAGTTACATCACAATTCACAGACACAATTCAGACATGTCTATCCCTGAGAACCATTTTTTGATCTATTCGGGCCATAATATAAAATACACAGTTAGTGAAATTAGTCGCAGGTACATTCTTCCATTGATATTACGCACGTTACATTTTATTGTGAAGGTTCACTAATCTAAACTTCTCTATTTTTCGTTTATTTAGGTTATTCGAATGTTGATTGTTGTTGTCGTCACATTTGCCATATGTTGGTTGCCATACCAACTATTTATGGTATGTATAGATTGGGGGCCTAACCTCGGGGTGAGTACAATTTCATTCATAATATTGCTGCTTTCTAAAACACAAAAAATTAAAAAAGCTGAGTTCACGACACGTGCTAATAATATATATACATACACACATGTAAGCAAACGATTCAAGCACTTCACAAACAATGTAGACTCCATAAAAAGGGCATTATTTCAAGATGTTGATAGTTTTACCCAATATATCTCGAATTATTATTAATAATTGTGATTTTTGATTTACGGGTATGTAAAACGAAATTACATTAACGGATGTAACTGATAACTTTTCCAATGAAATCCTTAGCACCCCGTCGGATAATTCTGGTAGTGATTTCTCAATCACAAAAGTGTAAACAAACGATAATCGGTGTATGTGAACGGCGATCTGTTATGCAAATGCAGAACAACACTTCTGAAAACAATCATTTGTATTTCCTTCGCAGGTCCCCGTACCGATAAAGAAAGATATCTTCTTCTACACCTTGTGGCTTGGATACGCCAACTCTGCGCTGAACCCATTGATATACTGCGGCTTTAATGAAAACTTTAGGCGTGGTTTCATTCAAGTGTTCTCTTGTCGTTGCTGGCGAAAGCGGAGAGGTCTCCGCCCAGTGAAGTCTTCGTACAACAGTCATACCGATGGTACTGTCTTAGAATCAGTCGCCTAGTAACAGTCTCATCTCCCGACTCCTAACGAGTATGACTGAGTTGTTCAATCTAAATATTATGAGGAGAAAGCATGAGGTATGGGAATATTTTCTTTTGAATTTAGTGCATCAAAGCACCGGTTCTGAACATCGATTGTTATATGGAATGCCTCTGTGTACTTTTCCACAGTTTACGCTGATACAAGTATTCATACTTAATCAAAATAATATTATATACGTTTAACAAGTTAACTAATTGTTATAGCTTGTTTTATCGAATAACTATTTATTGCTTTAGACTTTTAGATTTTCTTTTTTTCTTCAATTATATGTATATATCCGAAGTATTTTACATTAAGACGCCAATTAAACGGTGTTGTCAAAAACAATTGTTTTCAACGACATGAACTGTTAATAATCATTGAATTGTTCCTTGCCGCCTTGGCAAACTTGCACGATTTCTCAACAGTTGTAGTGGATTTGATCATTGGACTAATTATTATTATTAAAATTCAGTATTGTATGAACTTATGATTGAATTTTACTATCAACGAAGTTATCAAATTATCATTGTTTTTAGTAGTCAACTTTTTATGACAATAATCTAGTGTTTTATTACTGTATTTAGTAAAATATTATGACATTAGTTTTTTTTTCTGTTATATAGTCACGGGAATACATAGTGATGATCACTTATACTAATATTACAAATATGTGTTTCATACTTCATGTCCTATACTGATTGTCTGACATATCTGTAATTACATATGTGTTGATATTGGTAATAATTTGTTCTCATTTGTGCATTTTTATTCATAACAATTTAACGAAAACTATTCTGAGGCGAACGTAAATAGCTTATAGTTATATGTAAAACTAAAATTAGGCCCCTACAGTTCAGTACTCCCAGGAATTGTAAGTGGTTCATTGATAGTGGTCAGACCATATTACTAATTTTGGTGTCAAATCATTTAAAATTGTCTCAGACATGTCGATTATGACACGTCGATTATGATTATTCAAATATGCTTTATTCAGACAAGATAAACATGTTACCATGAAAACATGGATGATATTTTCTGATTTCCAAATTCAGATGTACACTTTTGTATTTTCCAAAAAAAAGTGGTGATTGATTATATATGAATTGTTAAAATAATTACAACTTTTGCAGAATCAGTTCGTTCTTCGACAGTGTTGTTGAATTTAATATATAGTTATTTTTGATGTCAGTAATTTACTGTATACGTGAAGCTTTATATTAAATATTGATGTACAGTTTCTGATTGTGCTGTTATTAGTAAGAGAGTTGTCTTCAACTATTTTGTCCAGAAGGTACAATCATTAAAGTAAGCTGCTAAAAATTGTATTACTTCATTCGCAATATGTAGAAAAGCAGGCGGTTAATGAGTCGTTAAGTTCACATTATAGTGTACTACCAGCCGCTGTCAATTTGAGAGCGGTTATTATTAATTAATTAAATAATTCATTCATTATGCCATTCATTATGCGATTTCGTCATATGCTGCGATCTGTTGAAAGTGAGCCTCCAAGACCCGTTGGATTCTAATATGAGGACATCGGTCTAACATGCAAATCAATCATATTGACACGTACACCCATTCACGCCTCGCATACAAACACGCACAAATGAGCGTACATGGTAAAATACTACTTTGCTATCAATATATGACATCGAAAACAAACATGCTGCACAACTGGCGATAAAACATTACTAGTGATACCTAATGCTAACATTTGGAAATACTTTATGTATTCTATAATGATTGCTGTGTGAAGTATTGTAATGTCCAATATTTATTTGTTTGATTGTATTTAGTGCCAAACAAAGCCTATAACACAGCTGAAACAGCTGCCCCTGTTAACTACAAACACACATGCAGTCTATCGCATCGTCTACATGTCATACCCGTAGACAGCCAGCCATGATGTTAATATGTCGTAGTTTTTTTTATAATAATTACTAGGAATTCTCTAGATGAAGTATATGGCGATGATGATAAACAGGTTGTTTCAAAAGCATTTTCTATTGAGCATGGTATTTACATTTGGGTGGGTGGACTTATTTGATTATATTATTTCTTAAGGAAAGGAACTTTGTTTTCATTGACAAGGGTAGACGTATCATTACTCACCATGGAAACACTTCACTTTTAATTTAAGCGGGGATTTGTATTAAAAAGCTTTTGTAGCAATTATTTTCGTATATTTTTATTTCTGTAATACTGAGGTGAAATGACTATTGTAGTACAAACTGAACATCCACAGAGTCCGCGTATTTTTTAGCTAGGTACATCGACATAACCTACACATGTACAGATGAAGTAATAATTTTGGTATCTGCAGTTATTGTGGTGTGCATTTACATTAGCATATGATTACATCACCTCATTCTGTGCTAATTAATGTTCATTCTATGTCAAATTAGAATATATATTGAGATGAACGTATATTTAATTGTAATTTAACATAAACGTTCATATAAACAGTTTTCAAACACCTATTCATAGGAAGCTATTGTACATTTTCAGTAAAGCTAAAGAATTAGAAATTTTAGCACGCCTAAGCGATCGCAAATAGTGAAATGAGAGTGTTGCTTCTATATTACAGGAATCGTGTAACAGCTTGGCATTGTTGTAGACAAATAGACAGACATTCACACGTCAACCGACTGATAACAATATCTCGGTCATGCGCTAAATTATGCTTCATATTGGGGTCATTTCACAATGTCTCTGGGTAAGGTACATTTAGGCCAAGATTTGTGGTGGTATAATAATTGAAAAGCGGATGTATGAGAAAGTATGTTTCCATGTGTGAGTTGGGGGGGGGGTAAACATGTTTTATTTGATTATGGTCGTCAAGTGTGCAAGTTCATGTGCAAGTTCAATTCATAGAGAAGTGAGTTGGTTTTGGGCCGCAACATGTTTTGTAACGTTTTGTACATCTGTTATCTTTCTAGACATTACGTACATCTAGACTTTCAATATCTGCCAAGCCACTCTACGCCTACGCACCGTTATATTAAAACCACGGAGGGATACAAAACATACGACGTCTATTCAATTTGAAAGTGAATAGCCAATTCATATACTAAAATGACAGGGCATTGGCATTTCCTACATATGGTATGTTACGAAACGCGTTGAATAGTTGTCTAATTTCATACCGAAACATCAGGGGATTATATACAATTATAAGCTGGTTAATTGAGTCATAGTAAAAGAAATAAAATAAGCTGACAGTGTGCCGTAGAAAACCAATCATCTTTATAATTATGTGAATGTGATTAATTCAGCAGCCTAAACTATTTCACTAAGAAAACAAATATTAATCTCAGAGAGCAGTAGCGCCACGTGCATACATGAAAAAGACAATTTCTTTTATAATGTTACTAGAAAGTAGCGAGTGTATTGAACTCATCACATGCTTGAATGTTTCAGACATGGACTGAGAAATACGTAAAAAATCAGATATTTATAAAGTGTTATATTATGTGTACGTTACCAAAGTATGTTGTTACGGTGGGTCAATTAAAGCCTCGAAAGCAATACATCTAATTTACAAGCACTTGTACAAACATATAAACATAAAACACGAGTTTCAAAGTACAGTATTTGGGCCTCATCGTTGCAAACATAACAGATTGTCGGTAAACCTCACTTGGGCTTTATTTATTGTCATGTTTAATACGATACAACACCGCAATGCATTTTCCTGTTTGCGATAAGCTATGACGGAAATGCACGTATGGCTTGTAAATTAGGCAAAATCATGAATATAATTGTGCTGTGTGAACTTGATGTGTTTTCCGATAGAGAGATATGATTTACGTGCAAATTACCTTATGTCGCTATATTTAAATTTCATAAAATACGACACAGAAAATGGATCGTTAGAACAATTCAAAATCGAGTATTTTTGTAAAACATTCAATCCTGATATTCAACAGTTTTAGTTTTTTTTTCTGTGAAAATAATAACCATATTACTCACGTGATCTCATAGACCATTGTCAATGTCAGTTGAAGACCATGCGTTCACAGCATTAATTGGGTTATGTCTGATATACAGAGCCAAATATGAGGCATATGTTTATTATTTTGTTGCTTATCAGTCAAATAACATGTACCAAAACAACTATTATACCAGAATAAATACATTATTATATTACTCCCCATTTAAGTCTGTCGCCACGGAAGAGTTGAGTACATCTATATACATATATAGATCAGCACACACGTATTAAATAAAGGTAAATAGGCCCCTTTAAAATTCTAATGTCTGCAATAGGCCCCAGTAATAAACTCACAGGGTTGCTGCGCCCGTTGTAGGTCCCTCTTGCAACAACCACTCCCATACACCGCCATAGGCCCCAAATTGGCGGACCCATAAAACATCGAATGACACCAACAGGAGTTGCATACACAGCAACCATAAATAGCTTGTTTGAGTTGATCACACTCCACTTGAGTGCTAAAACCGGCAGAGAATGCTCGGAATAGGGGGTAGGATGTTCTCAATATATGTCTGCTCTAGGGGGTACTGAATTTACATTGGGTCCGCAATAGGGGGTATGGTTTGCCAATGTGCTGCCAGCCCTAGGGGCTTATTATTTTTTATCAAGAATGCACATGATGTAAGGTTTTCATATAGAGTAACCCCCCTGGGTTATTTCATGTTTCACCAGATTTCTTCAGTAATTACACAAACTCTTCAATAACATCGGCAAATTTACTATACACACCAAAGATTTGACACAACTTTCATCTATAGTACGAATTCAAAATCGGAAGGCCTATAGGGGATTTAATTTCGCGAGAGTGATATTTGTTGTTTTACGCGCTACGACTTCCGCTACGATTCAACACCGTACAGATTCGATTTCTATCTTATTTCACAAAAACAAAACAGAGTCATTCAATATTTGGTCCCGAATAGAAGGAATATTGAATGAATGTGAATAAACTATTCAGATTAAATTACATTTTCGTCTTACCAACTAAATAGTTTGCAAGCTTATAACATTTATACAAACATAATATATAGTATGTATTACCGGTAACGTGTGTGCGTGCCGTTTATACATTTAACAAATTACAGTAATTAGATACGTATTATTTAATTATAGTAAACGAATATTAGTAACGAATCATTGTTTGCCAACATGCTTGTATCGATGTAGAATCAATAATTACTAATTAGTACTATATGTGTTCGAGTCGTCAATTAAACTAATAAATATATATCATTGGCCATTTTAAACTAGGTCAATTTTAAACATAAGAGTTACTATGTTTTCATATATGAGAATTAAATCCTATATATATTCACTAATGTAAACCAGACAATTGTTTTTGTGTGTTTACCTAAGCCATTATTCAGAAGCACTGAAAAGGATTGTGGATTAATTACTCGTATGGTATGAACACCATCTTTGCCACGGTACGGGATATTTTTGTTTTCAATTTCCAAGCTTGTTATATTAAAGAGGAAAACTGCAAACCAGAAAGTTCCGAGTACGTTCTTCTTTCATAAGACTCAAAATCTTCCAACTATCCAGAAATATGCAGTCTGGGAAAATTTCATTTTGTAAATGCTAGTTACTGGGGAAAGGCCACAGAATATCACATGAAGTCCTATCACACCATGCGTAAATGCAATTCATTATTACATGAATTATGGGAGTTTTGGAATCTGTAGTCATAGTATTTGCATAATGCAATTGTCGCAGGTGGATGTAATACAAGAGCTGCCTAATGACCAACCTGTAAATATTTATGATCTAACTCATGATACTCATGATATAACCTGAAATAATAGGCATGTTTTAAAGCTCCCATCTATATATAAAAGTCCATTCAAGGGACAAACATATGATTTGATCACACCATTCTGAGTTGCCGTGAGTTACGAGATTGCAGTTAAGATTTAGAAGTTTACACTACGTTATGTGCAAGTAATCAAACTTCAAAGTCGTTTAAAGTCGCCAAATAAAAAAGAACAATATTTGCCAATTTGATTTGAAAATCTGATGAATGTACTAAAAGATGGAATTATCATTTTCATTGTACAGTCCTTACTAACCAGGCGTGTAAAAACATCCTAAATGACTTTCTGTGATGCTGACACCCCCCGAGTGGATTTATTCTACAAAATAAGAAAACCTGTCCACAAATTAATGTTTCATAGCGATTCCGTCATTGTCGCCTATGTCATTGTCATACAAGAAGAATCGTCAAATCAACTCGTAGTCTGGCTTTTCAATATAGTCCTTGCGGGTACACACCGCTTACATATTTCATTTTACTAGATTAAAACGTTAATCTACATGTCACTTGAATTGAAAACACTGATTTGATCATTCAATCAGATTTGTTAAATATTTTAAATACCTGTTCAGTTGTTTGAAAATAATTCATGCTAACTATATTCAGGTACTGTGCATTTGCAAGGAAATGCATAATCATACTGCAACATCACGTGACTTGTACTTCACATGTCTAGAAATAAATGATCGGATTATGTAATATTTTCAAGTTAAAATATTGCAGGCCTATATGATTGCCTATTTTGTAAAACTACAGGTTCCCTGTATATATGCTTGATACAGTTCTCTCCTGTAGTATCGCCCGCTTCTGCAAAAGTTCAGCACTAAACGTAACCCTCATCACGTACCAACGCAACTATCCTATTGGTAAGAGGTGGGGGTTAAGAAATTTTGCACTGTAGACACCACAGCAAGGTTGGTAAAGATCCTACGACCAGGAGGAAAAACGGCATTCCCTACTCGTCACGTATATCAGTGACATGCACTCGTACAATGCCACATAAACAAACTGGCCAGGAAAAGAACACTTATAGCAATTAACAACATAGTATAATAACTCAAAGCCCAGGATTAACCAGTATGTGTGTAGGAATGTTCCGTACCTGACGTTTCCCGACGTGCGTCAAACACTGTCAGATGGCGGCGTCGCCCTGTGAATTTTAAGTCGCCAGCGACTGGAGTTAACGAGTTGAAGCGTCAAACTCGACCTTCTCATCCACAGTGCTAGGACTTCCTTCCCATTTGAACTTCAGACTGATTCGACGTGTTCGACTATGGTAGTACGTGGAACTACTGCTCTCCACTTTCAGGGTCGTGTAAATTTTATACCCCCTTTGTTGGTCAAGATCTCGAGCAGCAACAAGCCAAAATTTCGCTGTCTCAGTTTTTAAATACCATGATGTCACACACAGCTAATTGTATTAATCGTTAATTGGCCCTCGACACCTGTTCATTCATCACACGGATACTCGTCCTGTTTTGTCCAAGGGCGACGTCGAGATCACATAACAATACGTATTATAGATACATAATTACATCTTGTGCATATAACGCATAATAACAATTGTGTCCTTTTAACAATAGATAATTAGTTTCTTATATGATCGAAACAACTCGTGACAATCTAGAAAAGAGCAACTAGGTATGTTGTAATTGTTGTTTTGTATTCAGATGACGATAATAGAAGTGTGGAATACTTGAACAGACTTAGTTACTTGATGAGCGGTATTTTTGACACATTGCAAGAGTACAACACACACTACACTGCACGTATTTGTTCGTAATGTCCTTAGTCTACTTTTGTATCGCTAATTATTTATGTGGGAATGTGCTTATTACGCGCCATTTCAAGCTGTTCTTTTTATGAGAGTCAGTATGTATGATGGTATCGAGCGAAACTGTCTGCAGTGGAGAAGCGCTTGCCCTTAGCTTGTTTTTAATCCTATTTTAAGTGTTGTGATTTATGTATGTCAAACAGTTTTCAATAATTATAATGAATGGCCATTGTAGCTTGTCCTTTGACTTTCGATACATCAAGCTATCGTCAGTAATTGGTTTATCAATTTCTTGTCCAGATAATCCAGAATCGTCTTTGTCATTGAGAGCTTAGATTTAATTGAGGATGGTACAAACTTTCATTCTCGAAGAATCATCAAAGAAGGCAGAACAAAAATGAACCTCAACTAAATGCCTCATCATGTTGCTGTAAAATCCAAACGAACAATCAGTGATAGAGATTATATACGTTAAGAATAAAAAACGACGTGTCGCAATAACCATTCACTAAGGAAACTCGCAATGCTGAAATATACCTCAAGTTGAGCATTTGAATATTGTCACCATTCAATCCATTGCTAATTATTCCACAGTCATTAACCAAGGTTAGATTTTTACAACTTTCCTCAGCTCCTGAGAGTTCCACGATGAAACAGCATATTAACCCAATGGTGATTGGACCTGATTTAATATAAGATACGTAGTTGTACGAGACAGGGTTATACAAATGCTGATCAAAAATATCTGACAAACTTCAAGATTAGGTTAACCTGTTAAACAACACATGCTCGGAAAAAACATAACTATTTCTCAGCCAATCTGTGACATCTATTTTCAGTCTTTGTATACTGTATATGTACGGTTAGTATGTGTCTAAATAATCTGCATGAAGTGTATATATTTCATTCATGTCTTGAAAATTGTATTTAGTTAGAACGACATCCTTGTAACATATATGTGAATTCTCAAATTCGTGTCACGCTGTGGCACATAAATGCAATTACAACAAATCCGAGATTCATCAATTAAGTTTCAACTAGGTTGACGGACAACACTATTTAATCTTACCTTTCTTTCACAGGGAGGGTGAAGGAAATCTGCCATGATCTGCACTCCTCTTTAGAGGGGCGTTTATACATTTTGACTGCCTCTATGCTGCAATGACATTATGCGACTAGCTCCTCCGGGACTTTTCCTAGGTGTAATGGAAAATCTATATATAAACGTGCAGTCTAAGCAAACTATGAAAGTATATCGAACCCGGAATTATAAACATATACATGCCTCCCCTTTTGTTCTGAACCACGAATACTATGCGTATAGTGAAAACTATAGGTAGTTTGTGCTGTTTTAGAGTCAGCTTAACTATTCCCATCTAGTAACAGTGAGTGGGGGAGGGGGGCATTTTGAGCTGTTTTTGGTCAATGAGAAAGATTCAGTGATTGGCATGTCCGCCAGCAGTGGCGAGGCGCACTAGTTCGTGTTGTTTGATGTTATGTGAATATTCGTTTCCCTCTAAATATTTCCACAGTGGGTTGTATATTTACTCTCTGTTCCATTACACCCGTCATTTATTAATTGTTTGCCAATAGATTGTTGTGAAAATACTTTTTTGTCGTTACTATTTAAGCAGGTATAGGGGAGATGCTTTAATTGCTTTATATTGTAGCAACTCGTCCAATCTGTCAATCTTTGCCAAATACATTTTAAGTTATAATTGTTGTAAAACAGGTCATATTATAATGGACCGACAGTAGTATCAAGACTAAAGGTATAAGTATACCACAAAACGCCTTCATGCCATAGCAAAACGTAGCTTCGTAATTTAGCGATTGAAACTTTGACGTCAGGCTGGAAAATCTGTATTACTCTGTATAACTTTATCTTCATTTTCATTCTGTCAGTGTGTTTTTAGTACACCCACACATTCAGCCTCTCATATGCCAGCAATGCATTTCGGTCATTGAGTTACGGACGACATCATCTTTGTTTAGTCATCACTAGATCGTCATGCAACCTTGAATATAAAATCCACCTGTAACATTTTAATGTGCAAGCTTAATGCGAACAATTGAAACAAATACTGAATCTTCAATGACTCGTGCAATATTTCGTGATAAGGTTCTAGAATAGTATAGCATAAAAAAGACAGAGTGATCCAAGTTCGATACACTCATTATTTAACCACAATTCTCTCATACGGACTGTAAACCATTAATATTGTATTCATATGGCGATTGTATAAGATAACATATTTTGTAAGCCACTATTGTAAATCACACATATTTCGTAAACCAATATAGTTAATCTTACATAATTTGTGAACTTGTTTTTTTATATATACTATACCTAAAATATAGGAAAAGTTCTCCCCACAAAATCGGCAAATTATGCAGTCTGTGACATCTAAGCTATTAACGATTTTGCTGATTCTTCAACAAAAAATGACGTAATTAAATTATTTCTTCAATATGAGCAAATACTAAAGAATTCAATAGACCTTCTGTGGCCATGTAAATTGACTGTAGACATTAGTATCGTGGCGAGACAAGCCATGTGGCGTTTTATCCGACTTCTAATACTTGTATGCAATATAAACGTCACTCAAACGCCTTGACACTTTGCGACGCCGTCCCCACGATTCTACAACACGACAGTAACGGTTATAATTGCTATACAGCTCTCTCTCTCTCTCTTCCCTATTGTTCTATCCACGCATTTTTATTCATATCAACGAGCAGTTCTCTGGTATGTGGACACGCTCCGGTAAATCAGGCAGTTCTGAAACTAAAGCAAACATATCAAATTTGAATCTGACAATTATATTGTTTCAAAATGTCAGGTGGTGCATGACGGGAGTACATGAAGGTTTTTTTTTTTTGTTGCATGCGGCAAAACAAATTTGACATTTTTCTGTGTAACACAGTGAATTTATACATTTGTCAAAGTTTAATCTTAGAAATTATTGCCAAATTCAGATTTGGAAATGAATATCGATTCTCTTTTATTTTAAAGACGAGTAACAGATGAAGACTGTAGCATTTATGTTAACAGATGCGCATTTGTATACATATTTATTTAACTCAAAAGTGCAGTTGACGCCTGAACTAAGGTTCTGTCGGCGCCCTGCATTTATCTTTTCGTCAAAGTGCTGACTGTAGACACTCTGTTAAATGTATTGAACTGTCAAGAATCAAATGGGAATCAGGGATATTCATTTAACTAATGTATAGTTGTACATCAGTCAAATGGAAACTTTCAAGACGTATGTATAAATATAATAATACAACGAGAATAGTTACATCATCGTGGGCATTTTTTTCAATGCATCATCGCAGCTTTTTGCGACTGTACCCAGATGTGTGTGTGTATAAAATATAACAGACTGACACGCAATACTGGCTTTCACATTAGAAAATGGTTTGTAAAACGACAGATTTGGTATATCACCAGGGAAATCTTTATTCATTGCACAACGCGTGTACAGAAAGACTTATTAGGATCTATATTTGAAATGATGGGGTACATTCCGCTTCAACCCCATTAACACATTTTTGGACAGAAATTGACAATTTCGTAACTAGTATGTCACATTTCTTTTATATAAATATGAACCTCTGGTGGTGTATGTAGGTAAATGTATCTAGACACAGACAATTCATTGAAAAAGAACATTGCACCAGTGTCGTAGCGTTTAAGAGAATCGCAGCACCAAAACCCGACGCAGTTTTGGATCATTCTGTTGGCCAAAAATGTTGGTATTATAGTATCAAAATTGTAATATTACTTTTGAATTTATGGCAAATAACAGATATTTCCAATTTGCGTCTTGTTTTCAATAAAATTATAAAATACCAAATATTTCTATTGCGACTAAATCTCGCCAAAATCCTGCTATGACCGGAGATACCGACAAAACAGAAAGCTTAGTTAACCGACGGGTTATTCAGACACTACCTGGTGTCAACATTTTAAGACAGTTGGTAAGCTTCCTTGCCCTCGGAGTATTACCAGCTAATTGTCAAAAACTGTACAGTTTAAACCAGTAAATGTCTTTATAATCATCACCTAATTGTTCATATCAGTTTTGAATCGCTCTATAATTTTACTGCAGTACCGTCCATTAATATAAGCACCGACATGAACAATCGCTATTTTATTTAGTATATCAAATCATCATAGTCATCCCCGAAAAGCCGTCACGATAAGCAGCTTTTTCCTGCATTGATTTTTCTACTTACTGATACATAACAGGATCACTGTACTTTCAGTAGTCGGTTAGTCATTGCACTTTATGTCTCCCTATCGCAAATGATACGCTGTAGTTTGCCACAACATCTGAAAATAAAGATGTGACAACGCCATCTATTTATCTACTACAGGGGGTGGGGTGGGAGGGGGTCTCACTTGTGCCATGCATTACTTGACTAATGCTAACCCGATTGTTCTTAACCTTGCAAGATCCTTATAATTACACTAATCACATACAACTTAATACACATGTGTTTGTATACAATCTCGATTTTATTCAATCATTCTTCCAATGACTCTAATTATGGATTCCTATATACAAAATATACAAAGCAGAATTTGATCCTGTGACAAAAACTGTCAACAAACAAGCTCCTCAGGCACAAGTTTGTAAGTAATCTTTTGAATACAGTGTTTCATGACAATTTGACATTTCCTTTTTGGGATTGTTTCTCCGTCGGTGAACTTTGTCCAATGTCGCATACGAACAAATGACCACATCTTCTATGAAAGTGTGAAATAAAATACAGTATTGAGGATATGACCGAAACCATATGTTCAATCGTCTTTTAATTGTAATTTTCAATGCAAAAGTATAAACAATGATTATTGGGTGACTGTTGAAATCATAATCTCAAACAGTATATTGATGAAAGTTGTTACAGTAAGAGTATATTGTTACGATAAATCTGTATCCGATATTATTATATAATTCGATTAGCAGTTAATTGAGTGATTGAAATGCTGGATATATATATATATATATATATATATATATATATATATATATATATATATATATATATATATATATATATATATATATATATATATATATATATATATTAATGATATAGATTTGTTCCATGTTGATTATTAGGTAGACGTATGTAAACGTCTCTCAGCTGGTCATCTTACACTTTAGATTTCGTGTACTAATGCAATACATCAGTAAGTACACTTGATGTAATTGTTTGACACCTACTTGAGTTTCCGATTTCATATCGATCACAGTGAAAATGACTTAGCTTCTAAAGAAATACTTGAACATACACACAGCTCACACAACAATTTAGCTAATATATTTTTGGAGTTACCAATTAGCAATATGTAAATGAAATGAAACATATGAAGTATATAAAATATCTGTTAAATCATCAAAAAACATACTTATCATCATAACATCAACATACTTATAAAGCGATATATTCGTGCTTTATGATCAGCATGACCTGCTTAGTTAAGTTTTCTCCTCGGGAACAAGTGCATTGTGATGAATTTGTTTGCACGTATCTGTTAATCGACTTATTTAGCTGGTTGCAAGTGAATGGCTGTGTATGTCTGTCATCGTTTAGGCTCATGTGAGGTCCTGACCGGAACTCGACTCTGACAGTTGGTATTCACAGTTATTAATGTAGTGAATGATTAATCAAAAGATATGACGTGTTTAGTTCTTAGTTTGATTGGCTGTATGATCGAAGGTTACGCCCTAAAGTCTTTAAACTGCTTTGTAATTGGATAAGGTTTTGAAAGTGAATAAAGTTGTTTTAGTTGGTCTTGGCGAGTACACCAGGAGAGACGCAGTCTTGGGTCAGCCTTGCGATAGTCTTGGGGACTTTTCCCCAGGGCGCTGTGTCTTACAGAGTACTCGACTGACCGACTAAAGACGAGAGTTGAAACGTATTTTATTGTGTGTGTCTTATTTGACTGTAAAGGTTTAAGTGACGTTCCCGATCCGGTACCTCAAGGGGACGTGATAGAGAGACAAGACGAGATTCCCCCTTGGCACGTGTGGAGAACCCAGAGGAGAAGATTTCCCAGTGATACGTTTTGGATGAACCCGGGCAGGTGTTTAACACACATTGACATCCTGTGAAGAACTGTGAAATGACGAAGATGTGTCTTTCTTGTGAACCGAACTAACAGCTCGATGGCAGAGACAAAACGCCGTTAACAGTATGGCACCGATGAACAACGCAGAAGAGATGAAGATTTCGGAGCCCCTTAGGAAGGACGAGTATTGAATAGAACTGAATAATCAAGAATTGAGCGACATTAAAGACAAGATGATGAAATAACGACCCGGACTAATGGGACGAATAGAGAAGAGACGCTTAGACTTTGAATTAGAACTTTAGCTATTTGTGTTTTGTGTAGAACCACTCGTTGGACACTGTGTAACTTAAGATGTTGATCTCTTTTTCAGAATCCCAACACTATTGTTCAGTATGTAACGTATTTTTTGCTTGCTTTTACTATCGTTTTTTGAACGTTTTTTTGTGATATTGAATTGTATGTATGTAAGCGCCCAGATCTTTTTTTTGAACTGATATTTAGTGATGTGCGAGGTCCTTTATAACGATTTAAGCGCGTTTCAGTGGAAAAGTATTTGCAACACAGTGTTTTGAGTTTTGTGAAGTTTCATGGTGTTTTAATGGGTTTATGAGTACGGAATATGATGGGGAGAATAATGCCCCAATGAGTTTTTAAGAGTTTTGAGATTTGTCGATGTACAGAGATATCGACATTTTAAGAGTTATTGTTGTTTACGTGTTGTTTTCAGAATACTTCTGATGCTTTTTGAGTTGATTTGAGTTGAGAGCACCTTTGTAACGTTTTTGATGTCTTTTTCAGAGGAGAGTGTGGTGCGCTTATATACGTATTGTTTGATAACGCAAGCTTTTGTTCATGATTGACAGTATTATATGTAACTGAGCAGTGTCTATCGTTTTAGCCTTTTTCCGTCTTAATTGCCAGAGGAGTAACGTGTTATGATAGCGACTTTGTCTTTGCATTCTGTTTTCACGCTGTTATGACTTTTGTTTAGATTAACGACTTGTGAGTTCAGTTTATAAGCGTATATGACAGGAGTTTGAATAATAGCTTGTTTATTCATTGTTTATTAGTTACTGCTTTGCAATGCTTTAACCGAGAGACGCATCCCTGGTAATCACGTGATCATGCTGTCGACTGCAGCGATTGGCTGTTCACTTGGTTACACCGCCACGCCTTAGTTTTTTGACCTTTTGATATAGAGATTGTAACTTTAGTAATGAGAGACAGTGCAGCGAAGGTTACCTCAGCGGACCGTTTTGAGAGAAGCGGGCCTATTGGTAGCCTTTCCCTTGTTTTTTGAATTATAACCATTGTATTTAGACTTATAATCATTGTATTTAATCAATGTGCTTTACTCTTTTGATTTATACCTTTTATTAGTATTGTATTCAACCTGTATGACGATGAGTAGATGATGGTATCCTTGATTTATGAACGTGTTAGCAGGAGGCATAGCTCAGTTTGGGTGAAGAGATGTGTGATGAATTTGTTTGCACGTATCTGTTAATCGACTTATTTAGCTGGTTGCAAGTGAATGGCTGTGTTATGTTTGTCATTGTTTAGGCTCATGTGAGGTCCTGGGCGGAACTCGACTCAGTGATTTGGAACTAATTACGATATAACCGTCGCTATTCGGACTACTATTTCTGACAGTTGGTATTCGCAGTTACTAATATAGTGAACGATTAATCAAAAGATATGACGTGTTCAGTATTTAGTGTGATTGGGTGTATGATTGAATGTTACGCCCTAGAGTCTTTAAACTGCTTTGTAATTGGTTAAGGTTTTGAAAGTAAATAAAGTTGTTTTAGTTGGTCTTGGCGAGTACACCAGGAGAGACGCAGTCTTGGGTCAGCCTTGCGATAGTCTTGGGGACTTTTCCCCAGGGCGCTGTGTCTTACAGAGTGCTCGAATGACCGACTAAAGACGAGAGTTGAAACGTATTTTGTTGTGTGTGTCTTATTTGACTGTAAAGGTTTAAGTGACGTTCCCGGCCCGGTACCTCAAGGGGACGCAATAGAGGGACAAGACGAGATTCCCCCCTGGCACGTGTGGAAAACCCAGGGGAAAAGATTTCCCCGTGATAGCATGCCCACCACTAGTGAGAATGTGCCTCACCAGTGCCACAGGAAGGTTCCTTGTAACAGTAAGTAAACTGACACGCATCTCAAAACGCCACAGTCACATACCCAATAGGTTGGCTGCAGAAGACTTAATTTAACCTTGCTTTAACATATCTTCCTTTTTAATTTGGTTTAGTAGTTGACGTTCTCAGACATTCCTTAAGCGCTCACGTTCAAGCTTCGCACATATATCATATGCTACCTATTCACACACATTCATTTCATAAACCAATCCAATTTTAGGGCTAACAATACATTAAAATCAAGTATTTTTGCTATTTGAGTCTGACACTCGTTTTTAAATTAATTATTGCTGTTCCGGGCCCGTAGGACACGACCGATCATGTTCAAACACCTAAAGTCCCACATGTACGCATGCTTTTTTCACGATCAAATTCAGGATGGTCTAATAGCGATCGTTCTAGTGCCAAAGATGCATGAAAAGCGTCCACTTTTTTTTTTACAAATAGGATGAAAAATGGTCGATTGGTGGACGTATTGTTTTAAAGAAGCCTGCTCTTGAGCCATATCTCTGATACGTCTTAATGGATTGCATTCAAAATTTACACACACGTCATACATCATGTTACACATAGCGACAAACATTCGTGTCATGTGTAGCTGACTGATAAGTAGTAGAACCGTATAAATGTATAAATATCAAGTCGTTGTGGAGTTTGATTTCAGACTAACATGGATGCAGTTGGTTCGATTTTATATAAAATGTGAGAGCCGTTAATCTGAATCAAGTTTTGAATTATTACATTCATCTCTTGTTAATATTGACAATGTGACATGTGTATACATACACACTTATTTTGAAACCATTTGATTATGTCTCAGAATGATATATGCTGAGTGTCACGTGTACAGCGGCATTTGATCAAACTATTTGACGCCAATTCATGCCGTACGCAATGTCCTCTGTGATTGTCTGTCAGTCATTTGTTTAGTACTCTTGGATTTGCATGGATTTCTTTTTTACTATGGATATGCACAATCTGATTAAAATCCGATGTAGGTATGAGGCTCAAATTATTTTTTATTTTTGTTTTTCTTGTCATTAATCAGTTTTTAGAAAATTGTGTCCCAGTCGCCTCTAACTGCATCTGACTCAATGCTAGACTGGCGCAGTCGGGGCGATTAATTTGTTTTTGTAGTTTATATAAAATAAAAAAATTCGCGAAATGGAGGTGTTAGCGCGAAATCCCTTGTAACTGCGAAATCACCCCGACTGGTTTATTCTGCATGGCCCTCTATCGACACTGCAGGAACTCGTCGATTTTTCAACGGGTAATTATGTTAATGAGTGTTCTAATTGACAATCATCTAAGCCAATCACAACGTCTCTTTAACTGACCTCTGACCGAGAAGACGTCGGCTGATTGTAGCAGCCGTTTTTTTTTTATTCTACGACTAGTACGAGTTACTTTTTAAGGTAGCGAGACTATATTTGTGTTGAAAATTACGATTTTCACATTTATTTATTAATTGATGAAATGCACTATAAACTTTCATATGATAAAGTCAACATAACATAGAATGTCATGTAAGTTGGTTAAAATGTATATTTTCTGAAGGGTAGCAAGGCAGCCTCAGTAGTGTTTTCCAAAATCAACAATACAGGTTTTATCTGTGTGCCTATAAGTTTCAAAGATAAACTCAAGACAAAGCAATGTTAGGATGTGTTATCAGTAGCTATCTGACACACAATGAGTGTTTCCAAACATTCGAGTGTGTTGTCTCCGCCCCTGTTTGTTTCACAGATTAGTCATTTGCATATGAATGTGTCAGACACGAGGTCACACAGCCACTGAAAAAAATCATTGATCTTGGTGTTTTCATATGCCGAATTTATCCAATTATAGCTATCCCATTCCTTTATTTTTTTGGTTTCTAATAGCCTTACACATTTGGATGCCCCTACACATGGTAAAACAGACCTTGATGGGAAAACAAATTGATTGTGCCGATAAACAAGCTTGAAAATCTTTGCTGTGACTTCATGGACGTTTTCTAGGAGTTTATGTTTTTCAAAATACAAGGTCTTTAACAAAAAATAACGTATACTTATTGTCGTCGGATTAACACCAAATTTTCACAGCTTTAAGGTGACAATGAGAGGAACTTGAATGTGTCCAGACAAACTATTTCATCGATTATTTACCAACGAGTTGTGGTTTGAGTTGGGGGCAATGTGACTAAAACAGTAATTGAAATTCAGCACACTATTTTTTAAAACGCGTTGCTTGAATAAAACTGACCAGACACATTCAATTTACCAGACTATTGAACAACTAGGAAAAGTGAAAAAATACTTTTTATCGCCAGCCTAAATGCGTAATTATTTTTTTTACAGAAAAAGTAATTTTTCACCTTTGATTGAGTAACGCGTCGTAGAATGCAGATACGGGCATGCAAAA
This sequence comes from Saccoglossus kowalevskii, assembly GCF_978046115.1. NCBI lineage: Eukaryota > Metazoa > Hemichordata > Enteropneusta > Harrimaniidae > Saccoglossus > Saccoglossus kowalevskii. The sequence continues at coordinate 26,491,408 of NC_140659.1, forward strand.
TACACTTGTGAAAAGCTTGAAGTCTGGCGATTCTAAAAATATATACTTTTCCGGGTCTATTTGTAGTCATTTAGTCACAATTAGAAGATGAAAACAAGTATGCAAATAATAGTCTCGCTACCTTAAGTCTATTTACGACAACTACGACAAACTCAAATTTCAACGTGCAGCCATGTTGGGTCTGCAATGTGACCTTTACCATGTTGACATCATTATGCACGCATTTCCGCGCCCACCTCATTATAATATGTGCATCATGAATATTTAATAGTAATGAATTTCCAGCAGAATAAACCAGTCAGGGTGATTTCGCTCTAACACTTCATTTCGCGAATTTTTTTATTTTATTTAAACTAAAAAAAACAAAAAACTAATCATCCCGACTCCGCCAGTCTAACTCAATGCCTACACAAATCTCGTACAACGAGATCAGTTTTCGACGAGTTTTGTCGACCAATCATAGTGCGGCTTACAAAAATAGCTGTCTGACTTTGCACATGCGCCAGACTCATCGTTCCAGGCTATTTCAAGATGGCTGCAAGTAATGTTAGAACCGATGTGAAATCAATCGAGGATTCCGAATTTGAGGTGAGTTTTAGTCACTTTTACAAAAACTTTATTATTTGTGAGCAATCACGATTGATGTATGTAATTCATTTGAGATAATTCGGATATCAACTTTGATGACCTTGTATTACCGCAGGTGAGGCGGCAGTCACCGATCATGTTAACGAGTCGCATTCGACGCAATACAAACCATCAATTACGTGCATGTTGTTTCGACTTTATACTGATACAGTCATCACGATCTAACTATTGCATTATGAGTTAATGTATTACGACCAGGCAATGTTTTTATGAGTCTCTGATAAACCTATGGCTTTCATGTCAGTAATTTTCGTATTTGTATTTAGCCTTTCAACGACATCCCCTACTCCTGTCTTAACCGTTAAAGGTCCGAGCGCCTTTGAGTAACAGTAATAGTTTTGTCTTCACGTGACGCCGTGACTGTGACCTATATGCATGAACCAGTAACGTGAATAATTTATTTGCCAGTCAATTTTGTTATTGCGATATTTTAAATGTGCACATTTCCCCTTTCTTTAAGGTGTGCAAGAAGGAGGCATTAACACATCTGTTATCAAAAAACAATGTCCAAGCCATCCTGCCAACTGGATTTGGTTAAATCACTAATCTACCCATTTATAATTCAGGAACCTGGTGCTGTTATCATAGTTTCACCTGTGGCTTCATTAATGAAAGTTCAGGTAAGATTTCCACTCAACATTAAAATCATAGTTTGCATTATGTGTGCTATAAATTGTAGAAGCTCATGTTGAATGGTCGATGAAATGCGGTTTAAAAGTGGCTTAGCCACTCATCATTTCATATTTTTTGATAAAATGCAAATATTTTTAATGTAGGATATATGTAAACATATTCCTCCACTACTGCATATGTACAGAGCTGAGTTGGTTCATTAAGATATTTGGGCAATTTATTATAAAAGTGCTCATTCTACCAAAATTTCAGTGTACATGTTTTACTAGAGAATTTTTTTCTTAAAAATCAGGAAATGATTAGATTCCTAACTTGTACACGTTTACCGTCAAATGATAATTTGTGTGTGTGTTTTTGGTAGGGGTGAAAAACCAGATGACAGCCAAAAAAGCTTGCGCAAGACACAACAAAGTGCATTCAAGGAATTTTTCTAGCATGTTGGGGAACTACGCTGTTTTGCCTGATGTTACAGTCTTTCCACTGACCACAACTGCCTCAAAATCTCTACAGTCCCAGTTGAAAGACAGCCTCATTACATTATTCCAGACCCCTGGGGACAGTGTATCCATATTTTATTGGATGGCTGACAAACTAAGAGAAGAAAAAGATACTTTCCCACAGATAATTATTTATTTTTCATTAGCTCTAAAATATTGTTATTTCAAAGAGGAGTATTCCCAGTCAGTTTTTTTTTATATGCGAATGTACTATAGAGAAACTGATAGTATTGTACAAGAATTGCATCCAAAAGAAATAGCTGAAGTGTCCAACTAAAGTTTGAGATTAATTTTCTGCCACACAGCCTTTGGTATGGGCAATTTTATCAAAAATGTACTCCATTTAGATTCCTATTTCGATATTGAAAGTTATAATACAGGGGTCAGATTGAGTTGGTAGAGATGATGAACCGTCTCATCAGTCTTATTTTATCATGTAAATTAATAAATTATATAATAAATGTAACAGTATATAAGAGGGTGAACTTATTTGAAGATTTTGCATCAAATTGAAGACATCAGTGACATGAAGAGCAATAAACCACATCACCTAAATAAGTGACATCTTGGTTTAGTTCATGAAAAATAGCATATATTTACATCCTTAAGCCATTAATTTATTTTCCAGCTGTTTTTTAAGCATAACATGTTCATCTGCTTGAAAAAAACAATTGACAGAACAAGGTTTATTCAAGTTTCAATAAATATTTATCTCAAAGAAAATATGTTTGTCAATAACTAATTTACTGAAAATACTCTTATAAAAATAACAAAAGTATTTGGCAGCTATTCATCACTGTTTTAGAATTCAACAGGGATATGTGGCTACCTACTATTAGTTAAATGTAATGGTACTGTTTATCAAAATAGCACAACTATTCCAAAATTCCTGTTGAGAATCTTAGTACGAGATTTGTATAGGCATCGAGTCAGATGTAGTTAGAGGCGACTGGGACACAATTTTCTAAGAACTGATTAACGGCAAGAAAAACCAAAGAAATCGACATATTCAAACTAAATACAAATAAATATAATATAAAGGGTTATTAAAAAAAACAAAAACAAATTAAAAAAAAACAAAAAACATTTGAGCCTCATACCTACATCGGATTTTAATCAGATTGTGCATATCCATAGTAAAAAAGAAATCCATGCAAATCCAAGAGTACTAAACGCATGACGATTCATATTATCTGGATTACGCATAGCTTCTCTGCGATTTTCGCTCCGTAATGTTAAGCGAAGCTTGCCCCCCAATACATTTTGCTAGATCCGCCACTGCATATAGTTTAGGTATTTTCTTATTTTTTACTTCAATTTACTTCACTTCTGAGACTGTATTAGTAACGACTTGTTTACAGGTTTCACTTCACTATCAGATTCGTGTAGAAATTCGTGTCAGGTGTGACTTTCGTTTCACCGGTGTCGTATACATTGTCGTATACATTGTAGGTTCAGTGCCATCATTTCTATATTCAATTTTCCAAAACTTTTCATCCCTGACGATTTACTGAATTTAAAGAATAAATCTGACTTTCAGCGGAACACAATAAATAAATACTTTAAAAAAAAATGTGTGGGGAAAAATAGTACTATTTCTCATACACATTTTTTTCAAAGTACTCTTAGTGTACATGTCAAATAATACGTAACAGATTACAACATCCTTGACGCTCAAATCCATTCGTTCTTTCATTTATTCATATACATGCGGCTATCTGAGGGTAAGAACACACGCAAAAATAGCTCTTCGGGTAACATGTGCAAAGGTGAAAATATGACCGAACTGGTGCAGTATGGGCGGCGCCATTTTGTTTGTTGTCTCACAAATTAAGTAGCACAGCTGATTCATGGCAAAACATCTTCATAAATAGTCTTCATCAATGAAACTACTCTGATATGGACAATGTTTGTGTGCGATCATTTTGAGCAGGGCTACCCTCAAGTCAAACGAGTTGTCAAGGAGAATCTCGATAAAACTCGACGTCAGCAGTTATATTTTACAGTAAATCGATAAACTCCACTAGGCATTATCTGTTACCTAGCAGTGTACACTTATTTTATTTTTAAATTATATTTAGATGAGTCATCAGAATGTCCCTCAGAGTCCGAAATTAAAAGATTAGAAGACGCCAACTGCTGTCGAGATCTCGTTTGAGAGTGAGATCACCACGTGACTTGCATTTGACTCTAAAATAATCTTCCATTCTCTCGCGTCATCGCGTTTACCGTTTCGATACTCGAGCTGTACTGCCTTCGTGCATACTTTGAGGTATTCTCGTAATAACCTCATATTATATTATATACATATATTGTTGCTTATTAAAACTTCAATAGTTTTGCATTCTTATTATATTAGTCGTCAGGCTTCTTGTTTAAAAGGCTAATCTTTAACTTTTAATACCTTGCCGCCAATACCTTCAGGAAACTTTTAAGCTTTCATTGGTTTCACATTGATAACACACGAGGCCAAATATCAAAACGAACAATGAAACACCGTTACAATAAAAGCCGTGAATGAAGATGGCATTCTTTCCCCGGAGACGAGAGATGTACTTTTTAATTACTTCTAGGTACTGTTGACTGTACTATACTGTAAACAAAGCGTGATTTATGTTGACAACAGACAACCAGCCTCTCAGCTGAGATAGCTCCGCTGTTAGCAAATGCACAGTTCAATTACTGAATTGACAGTATCATCACAAAATGAACGAATTATGAGATCGGTCTACTATTATGTATAATATCAAACCAGTCGAACTCAGTTTTCAACAAGAAGACGAAACTACCACTTTTCACCAAAAAATTACAAAATATTAATCAAAATTAGAGAATTAAAGTATCAAAGTAATTAGACGGTTTTTAAGGAGAAGTCGGAAAACTATCAGAACGCCGGCGAACGCTTGTATGTCACAAAACTAGTGTATTGCTTGGATAATACAATAACGCCATTTATATTCCAACTGGCATTGCTTCCGGGGTCACCAGGTCGTTCGCTTGTTTCTACAAAAGTTGTGACCCGATTTGAACATCCTCCACAGTCAATCAATGTTACAATTTGCACCACTTGTCATCGTCATCATCACGGAGGCGACAGTTTCATGCACTGGAGAATTATATTGTTATTCCTAACAGTGTAAGCTTGTAACTCTTGGACTGAAAGAAAGTAACTTTTTATAGCATTTGATTCTCACAATTTATTGAATCGATTTTTTGAAAAACGCCTTATGAGTACAATAATTGTTCAGCGATGTGATAAATGTAGTCGTTAAACAAACTATGATTTCATGAAACATGAACGAGCACCCACATGCATTTTCAGGGGGTGACGGAGAAGAGCGATAGGAATGAATTTACATACGTATCAGACAGTTGAATTACGTACGATTACATTTGTACCTATTACTGATCGTTATGTTAAAACGTCACTGTAAACGTTAACGGCCACAGCACATAAAAATGTTTGCATCAAACAGTTTTGAAACAGAACACACTGAGACAAGACACTAAAACACAGGCGAAGGTAGTCTACCATCTGGTTTGTGCATTCGTATCTTGTTGGCTATTAATTATTTACGTACAACTTACGATCAAATCAAATTTATGGATCAGGAAGTTTGCTCATTTGCATGTCTGGGTTCACGTGAGCGTTGTTTATTCGACACAGTAAAATAGCTCTCAGCACTTAGCTTCGATTTGGTGCTAACTGCTTTCACTTGCGGCTAGTATAGTGCATATATCATGTTACGGCTAACTGTGGCAATCGCGGTCGAAACTACATTATTGAAATGTACATTACTCCTAAGTTAAAGGAAGTCGAAAATATGTTGTCCGTCACAATAGTGAGCTAAGGAAGGAAGGCGACGGAAGGCACTGGTCAGAATGCAAGTCAGCAGCCACTTCTTGAGGGAACTTGCAACTTTTGAGTTCACTCACCCTTTTATAAAAAATGTACGACCAGCATTTATTACTGTTATTTCACCCTCACTTATTACAATTATAAAAATATGCGACACGGGCTCCCTTTTTTTGAAGACATATTTGCCCACACTTCATAACGAGAGAGAATAGACCCCTTTGAGGGAAAAATAGTATTACGGCTCTTTTGTTCACAACGAGTTCTTTGAAGGTATTCATGCCTCACGGGATATATAATATCGATTCTTCTACAGCTTCAACGACTTCAAGTATGCTTGCCCTTTTTTCAAATTGACCATGAAATGATGACAATTTGGATAGAAGGAAATTTAATGCAAAATACATGTATCGTGTTTTTAAAGAGTATTGTGGAGTAGAATGATATTTAGTGTATTTATTTCATTATACTACTAACACAAGATATTAGTTTTCTAACATGCTTGTATCAATTAAAGCACGGAAATTGTTAAAGTAGGGAACTGTGTTATCATTAGAATTATTATAGTGATCAAAAGTGGAAGTAAATTGTTTTGTTTTTTAAACAAAGCTCTTATGAAAAGAAAAATTGGCAATGGTCATTGCTGAGAGTGAAAACCGATTGCTGATTCGTAGAGTTCACAAAACTCTCTCAAGTGTAGATACACTATTTAAGATACAAACAAATTATACTGGTTGCATATTTTCGGTTAACGTCAGTGTATTTACAGAATGCGTTTAAGGGAATATTAGAGTGGCCTGCTTAAATAATTGGAGCTACAGAAATAATTTTTCTGTCAGTGTGAATTTACGGAACGGAGGATGATATAATTCTTGACAAAAGAAATCTAGCAAATGTTTTAAATGAAACTAGCAAATGATTCTATTATGGAATAGTCATGAAAAACATCGTGCCGTGTTGTATGGAGTCATAGACGATAGCTATCGCATAATCATTACAGTCACATATCAAGGAAAGTGTTTTGTTATTTTAATAAATAGATAAACGGTTGCAGCAAATAAACACTTAGTGAATACGTGGTTTATTTAAACAGGCACAATGTTACTTTGCAGATACAAATGTAAAAAAAAATTCACATTCTAATACACATTGTTGACGTTGTCAAGATACACACAGTATTGCAACGACATCTGTTCAAAGTTGTCCTGTTTTGTAATTAAATACGTACGATTTAATCTGAAAAGTTGACTCACACATGCGCAGATATATCAATAGTAATTCATTCACAGTAAACATACCGTATGTGCAAGGAAGACAAAATCGATTGCACAAACAGTTGATTCCCCACGTGTGGACCAACAATGAAAAGAGTACAATGCCACACAAACTAATTGATTTTCGTTCCAATATTACATGCGAGTATATCCCATTCACAGGATTGAAAGGTTTTAAAAGGTCAAACTGTTGATTTTTTTTCGCACCGTCTAACCACACCAATCTATGTAAAACATTAATTATAATAAAGTAAAACACCTTTGATGTACTCGTCCTTCACTTGACTTTCCAGCAAACATTATACGGCATTAATATGTGTCTACACCCGGAACACTACAGAGTTAATGATTAATATTCTAAATACTATGATTAACAACTACCACTTACCCAATACTTAATAATTATCGGCCATAACAGCTGCTTCCTTTGTATACATTCAGTAAAGATTGGACAATTACCAATTAATATTATATTCAGATATCACCAGGGAGTGTACCCAAGTCTTTACATGTAAAGAGGACATCACTTGTGCCACACTAGTGTTCTCAGTGAAAACTACAACGGAAATTAAGTTCAAATATCACCATGGAGTGTACCATGAAATGTACCTAAGCCTGTATATATAAAGAGGGGTGATGGAACTGGCTTCAGTCAAAATAAAATGAACATTATATTCAGATATCACCAGGGAGTGTACCCAAGTCTTTACATGTATAGAGGGCGCTACTACTGGTCTCAGTCAATGGAAATAAATGTTATATTCAGATATCACCAGGGAGTGTACCTAAGTCTTTACATGTATAGAGGGCGCTACTACTGGTCTCAGTCAATGGAAATGAACATTATATTCAGATATCACCAGGGAGTGTACCTAAGTCTTTACATGTATAGAGGGCGCTACTACTGGTCTCAGTCAATGGAAATGAACATTATATTCAGATATCACCAGGGAGTGTACCTAAGTCTTTACATGTATAGAGGGCGCTACTACTGGTCTCAGTCAATGGAAATGAACATTATATTCAGATATCACCAGGGAGTGTACCTAAGTCTTTACATGTATAGAGGGCGCTACTACTGGTCTCAGTCAATGGAAATGAACATTATATTCAGATATCACCAGGGAGTGTACCTAAGTCTTTACATGTATAGAGGGCGCTACTACTGGTCTCAGTCAATGGAAATAAATGTTATGTTCAGATATCACCAGGGAGTGTACCTAAGTCTTTACATGTATAGAGGGCGCTACTACTGGTCTCAGTCAATGGAAATAAATATTATATTCAGATATTACCAGGGAGTGTACCTAAGTCTTTACATGTATAGAAGGCGCTACTACTGGTCTCAGTCAATGGAAATAAACAATCTATACTTAACTTCAATTATTCATACAAATTACACAACAAGCATGAAATGCGGTATGTGGTGGTTGCAGCACCCTGGAGAGCCAAAAATTTAGTTATGGTTTCACAAAGTGGAATCCAGGGGCGAAGCTGTATTCGCGTCTTCTACCGAAATCTGAAGATATATAGCAATGTGCAACGGCTTAGGTGAACAGGCGACGTCCTCCGACAAATTTGACTTGCACCATTGTTTTCATCCGAGCCAACTGCCGGTGTACTTGCTCAAAGTATTACCGGATCTAGACGCCAACATCACATCGGGCAGAGTGTCGCAGAAGTAATCCAGTACTGGGTTGCTAAGTTCGGCCTTCCAATCCTGTATCTGAAAGACATCTAAAACTATACAATTTTTTACAACAAAATTGATGCGACGACGCAATAATATGCCGACATTTAACCGCGAATTTGAAATAACGAATTGTCTACTCACATCGCACGCTGTTGTCGCACAAGAACAGCAGCAAAGGGCCGCACCTCCATAACGCAAGCAACATGCCGAAAATATACAGACATGCCGAAAGGCGAATATATACAGACATGCCGAAAGGCGAATATGCCGAGAGGCTACATACCCTGTAAGAAGGTAAACAAGCATACAAAATGATGCGATATAAATTATTCACGTTAAATACATATTTACAAGATAACTTAGTCATGACAGATCAGACTGCGACGCCACCCAAATTCGCTTTTATCGGCGAGCTTGATAAGCTTCACACGACGAGAAACCAGAACCACACCTTTCAAAGGGCGTATTGACTTTCGCCACAGCATTTTTAGTAGTGGCGTTCAAGACGGTAAGCAGGCACTCCATCACCGCCTCCACGTTTGCCGCCGTCCCAAGAGCTTTGCTATTTTTTTAGGACAAGTCGCGCTGAAATTTCGCAAAACTGTCTTCTACCACGGTGGTAATATTCTAGTAACATCGTCGAGCAAGGCCTGGTGTTGGTGGTGTTATCTGTTTGCTGAGACCTTTCGTCGTGTGGACATCGTGAGTTGTTTGCAATGACCGAGACTGAATACAATAGAATACTCTTCTTACTATATACTCATGAGCACCTGGCTACTTAGCCACTAACCAATCGGAGCAGGTGCAATGGCACCTGAATAATTTGCATACAAATAGATAGCAATTATCTGCTAATCTACGAACGTAGATAATTTCTCATTATACTCAGATATAACCAGGGAGTGTACCTAAGTCTGTACATGTAAAGAGGGAACTACTACTGGTCTCAGTCAATGGAAATGAACATTATATTCAGATATCACCAGGGAGTGTACCTAAGTCTTTACATGTATAGAGGGCGCTACTACTGGTCTCAGTCAATGGAAATAAATATTATACTCAGATATTACCAGGGAGTGTACCTAAGTCTTTACATGTATAGAGGGCGCTACTACTGGTCTCAGTCAATGGAAATAAATATTATACTCAGATATTACCAGGGAGTGTACCTAAGTCTTTACATGTATAGAGGGCGCTACTACTGGTGTCAGTCAATGGAAATGAACATTATATTCAGATATTACCAGGGAGTGTACCTAAGTCTTTACATGTATAGAGGGCGCTACTACTGGTCTCAGTCAATGGAAATGAACATTATATTCAGATATTACCAGGGAGTGTACCTAAGTCTTTACATGTATAGAGGGCGCTACTACTGGTCTCAGTCAATGGAAATGAACATTATATTCAGATATTACCAAGGAGTGTACCTAAGTCTTTACATGTATAGAGGGCGCTACTACTGGTCTCAGTCAATGGAAATGAACATTATATTCAGATATCACCAGGGAGTGTACCTAAGTCTTTACATGTATAGAGGGCGCTACTACTGGTCTCAGTCAATGGAAATGAACATTATATTCAGATATCACCAGGGAGTGTACCTAAGTCTTTACATGTATAGAGGGCGCTACTACTGGTCTCAGTCAATGGAAATGAACATTATATTCAGATATCACCAGGGAGTGTACCTAAGTCTTTACATGTATAGAGGGCGCTACTACTGGTGTCAGTCAATGGAAATGAACATTATATTCAGATATTACCAGGGAGTGTACCTAAGTCTTTACATGTATAGAGGGCGCTACTACTGGTCTCAGTCAATGGAAATGAACATTATATTCAGATATTACCAGGGAGTGTACCTAAGTCTTTACATGTATAGAGGGCGCTACTACTGGTCTCAGTCAATGGAAATGAACATTATATTCAGATATTACCAGGGAGTGTACCTAAGTCTTTACATGTATAGAGGGCGCTACTACTGGTGTCAGTCAATGGAAATGAACATTATATTCAGATATTACCAGGGAGTGTACCTAAGTCTTTACATGTATAGAGGGCGCTACTACTGGTCTCAGTCAATGGAAATGAACATTATATTCAGATATTACCAGGGAGTGTACCTAAGTCTTTACATGTATAGAGGGCGCTACTACTGGTGTCAGTCAATGGAAATGAACATTATATTCAGATATCACCAGGGAGTGTACCTAAGTCTTTACATGTATAGAGGGCGCTACTACTGGTGTCAGTCAATGGAAATAAATATTATATTCAGATATCACCAGGGAGTGTACCTAAGTCTTTACATGTATAGAGGGCGCTACTACTGGTCTCAGTCAATGGAAATGAACATTATATTCAGATATTACCAGGGAGTGTACCTAAGTCTTTACATGTATAGAGGGCGCTACTACTGGTGTCAGTCAATGGAAATGAACATTATATTCAGATATCACCAGGGAGTGTACCTAAGTCTTTACATGTATAGAGGGCGCTACTACTGGTCTCAGTCAATGGAAATGAACATTATATTCAGATATCACCAGGGAGTGTACCTAAGTCTTTACATGTATAGAGGGCGCTACTACTGGTCTCAGTCAATGGAAATGAACATTATATTCAGATATCACCAGGGAGTGTACCTAAGTCTTTACATGTATAGAGGGCGCTACTACTGGTCTCAGTCAATGGAAATGAACATTATATTCAGATATCACCAGGGAGTGTACCTAAGTCTTTACATGTATAGAGGGCGCTACTACTGGTGTCAGTCAATGGAAATGAACATTATATTCAGATATCACCAGGGAGTGTACCTAAGTCTTTACATGTATAGAGGGCGCTACTACTGGTGTCAGTCAATGGAAATGAACATTATATTCAGATATCACCAGGGAGTGTACCTAAGTCTTTACATGTATAGAGGGCGCTACTACTGGTCTCAGTCAATGGAAATGAACATTATATTCAGATATCACCAGGGAGTGTACCTAAGTCTTTACATGTATAGAGGGCGCTACTACTGGTCTCAGTCAATGGAAATGAACATTATATTCAGATATTACCAGGGAGTGTACCTAAGTCTTTACATGTATAGAGGGCGCTACTACTGGTGTCAGTCAATGGAAATGAACATTATATTCAGATATTACCAGGGAGTGTACCTAAGTCTTTACATGTATAGAGGGCGCTACTACTGGTCTCAGTCAATGGAAATGAACATTATATTCAGATATCACCAGGGAGTGTACCTAAGTCTTTACATGTATAGAGGGCGCTACTACTGGTCTCAGTCAATGGAAATGAACATTATATTCAGATATTACCAGGGAGTGTACCTAAGTCTTTACATGTATAGAGGGCGCTACTACTGGTGTCAGTCAATGGAAATAAATATTATATTCAGATATTACCAGGGAGTGTACCTAAGTCTTTACATGTATAGAGGGCGCTACTACTGGTGTCAGTCAATGGAAATGAACAGTATATTCAGATATTACCAGGGAGTGTACCTAAGTCTTTACATGTATAGAGGGCGCTACTACTGGTCTCAGTCAATGGAAATGAACATTATATTCAGATATTACCAGGGAGTGTACCTAAGTCTTTACATGTATAGAGGGCGCTACTACTGGTGTCAGTCAATGGAAATGAACATTATATTCAGATATCACCAGGGAGTGTACCTAAGTCTTTACATGTATAGAGGGCGCTACTACTGGTGTCAGTCAATGGAAATAAACATTATATTCAGATATTACCAGGGAGTGTACCTAAGTCTTTACATGTATAGAGGGCGCTACTACTGGTGTCAGTCAATGGAAATGAACATTATATTCAGATATCACCAGGGAGTGTACCTAAGTCTTTACATGTATAGAGGGCGCTACTACTGGTGTCAGTCAATGGAAATGAACAGTATATTCAGATATTACCAGGGAGTGTACCTAAGTCTTTACATGTATAGAGGGCGCTACTACTGGTGTCAGTCAATGGAAATGAACATTATATTCAGATATTACCAGGGAGTGTACCTAAGTCTTTACATGTATAGAGGGCGCTACTACTGGTCTCAGTCAATGGAAATGAACATTATATTCAGATATTACCAGGGAGTGTACCTAAGTCTTTACATGTATAGAGGGCGCTACTACTGGTGTCAGTCAATGGAAATGAACATTATATTCAGATATTACCAGGGAGTGTACCTAAGTCTTTACATGTATAGAGGGCGCTACTACTGGTGTCAGTCAATGGAAATGAACATTATATTCAGATATTACCAGGGAGTGTACCTAAGTCTTTACATGTATAGAGGGCGCTACTACTGGTGTCAGTCAATGGAAATGAACATTATATTCAGATATTACTAGGGAGTGTACCTAAGCCTTTACATGTATAGAGGGCGCTACTACTGGTGTCAGTCAATGGAAATGAACATTATATTCAGATATTACCAGGGAGTGTACCTAAGTCTTTACATGTATAGAGGGCGCTACTACTGGTCTCAGTCAATGGAAATGAACATTATATTCAGATATTACCAGGGAGTGTACCTAAGTCTTTACATGTATAGAGGGCGCTACTACTGGTGTCAGTCAATGGAAATGAACATTATATTCAGATATTACCAGGGAGTGTACCTAAGTCTTTACATGTATAGAGGGCGCTACTACTGGTCTCAGTCAATGGAAATGAACATTATATTCAGATATCACCAGGGAGTGTACCTAAGTCTTTACATGTATAGAGGGCGCTACTACTGGTCTCAGTCAATGGAAATGAACATTATATTCAGATATCACCAGGGAGTGTACCTAAGTCTTTACATGTATAGAGGGCGCTACTACTGGTCTCAGTCAATGGAAATGAACATTATATTCAGATATTACCAGGGAGTGTACCTAAGTCTTTACATGTATAGAGGGCGCTACTACTGGTCTCAGTCAATGGAAATAAATGTTATATTCATATATTACCAGGGAGTGTACCTAAGTCTTTACATGTATAGAGGGCGCTACTACTGGTGTCAGTCAATGGAAATGAACATTATATTCAGATATTACCAGGGAGTGTACCTAAGTCTTTACATGTATAGAGGGCGCTACTACTGGTGTCAGTCAATGGAAATGAACATTATATTCAGATATTACCAGGGAGTGTACCTAAGTCTTTACATGTATAGAGGGCGCTACTACTGGTGTCAGTCAATGGAAATGAACATTATATTCAGATATTACCAGGGAGTGTACCTAAGTCTTTACATGTATAGAGGGCGCTACTACTGGTGTCAGTCAATGGAAATGAACATTATATTCAGATATTACCAGGGAGTGTACCTAAGTCTTTACATGTATAGAGGGCGCTACTACTGGTGTCAGTCAATGGAAATGAACATTATATTCAGATATCACCAGGGAGTGTACCTAAGTCTTTACATGTATAGAGGGCGCTACTACTGGTGTCAGTCAATGGAAATGAACATTATATTCAGATATTACCAGGGAGTGTACCTAAGTCTTTACATGTATAGAGGGCGCTACTACTGGTGTCAGTCAATGGAAATGAACATTATATTCAGATATTACCAGGGAGTGTACCTAAGTCTTTACATGTATAGAGGGCGCTACTACTGGTGTCAGTCAATGGAAATGAACATTATATTCAGATATTACCAGGGAGTGTACCTAAGTCTTTACATGTATAGAGGGCGCTACTACTGGTCTCAGTCAATGGAAATGAACAGTATATTCAGATATTACCAGGGAGTGTACCTAAGTCTTTACATGTATAGAGGGCGCTACTACTGGTGTCAGTCAATGGAAATGAACATTATATTCAGATATTACCAGGGAGTGTACCTAAGTCTTTACATGTATAGAGGGCGCTACTACTGGTGTCAGTCAATGGAAATGAACATTATATTCAGATATTACTAGGGAGTGTACCTAAGCCTTTACCTGTGAGGGCGCTATTACTGATCTCAGTCAATGGAAATGAACATTATATTCAGATATCACTGAGGAGTTAACCTAAGCTTTTACTTGTGAGGGGGCTATTGCTGGTCTCAGTCGTCGCGAGGGAGTGTACTGGGTTCAAATAATCCCTGAAAAACGACATTTTGGTTAAAACAAGACAGGAGAGTTTAAGATTTCGACGTATATGCAAATCGTAACGTCATCAATTACAATGCGTTCACATGATCTCAGATGTGACAGTGCCGGTGTTTCTGGTGTGTGAATGAGTATTTTCCCATCTTAGGCAAATATCTGAATTATTTAGAGTATATCATAGATTTATATTTATCAGGGATATCCTAGATAAATATTTTCATGAAAAAGTTTTGAAACAGTTATTCAAATATAAATAGTTAGATTTTATAATTCATTATTAGATATTATTCAGTATGTGAAATTATGTATGTGTTCACAAAGGGACATTCATGGATAGAAAATAAATGTTATGATTATAAAAACTGATACGATTAGTGGGACAGCTCATGTAGCGCCGTACTGAAAAGAGAACCGATGGCACTATCAAAAAACATCCATGTCCGCGAATAATGGATTCACGCCCTCCCGCGACGCCCCACGCCAAACTGTTTTTAGATTGCACACAATGAAAAAATAACGCAAATGAAAACGGAATCATTTCATATACAGTGTATCCGTAAATTATGAGGACTAGCTACACCCCCCCCCTCCGCTTGACCAATAATCATGTCCTGCAATTCCGAGGACATACGTTGTTCGTTTAATACGGCTGCATGTGCCAGTGATCAATCGCAATAATGTCGAAACATTCATTCACTTTTTCATCACATCTCGCGATATTCCCATGTTTGCCGTGTGATCCTATGGGCATGGTTTCGCGGATTTGTATGCCTCATCAATCACGTGACTTTTTCTTTTCCCGCTGCGTTGTTCGTCGATGCCTATTCATAAGTTATAAACCCCAAATTATGAAACACGACAGTAGGAAATATCGCATCATTCATTTGACAATTCAGACAAGCAGAGAGTAACACGGTTTCAAACGTAGCTATACAGAACAGTGAAATATTGCACACCGACGAGAATAAATATTGAAGACGTTAAGCACATTTATTTATCAACACAAAGCACAGAATATGTCTTCTAGATCTTTTAAGGTATTCTGAGCCAAACGACACAACCATATAACACATACAATTTTGCAGATCTCGATTTAGTTTACATGAAATATTATCTCACTAACATTAGAAATATTAAATGTGTTGACTTATTGAAGATAATTGTATTTATTATTCATAACATTTATTCTACCTGCTTTTTAATTTATTCAAATAATACATATCGAGGGATATTATAGGGTACTATGTTATAGGGTATATGTAAAACAGTTGCATGTTATAGAACAATATTTTTAAAATGGAGAAATAATAATAATTGATCCTTTGGACAAATACACGAGATGTAGGGTAGCATTACACATGCAATAATTGAAAGAAACTCTGTTTGCGTTAAACTTATTTAACGCTGGTCGCGGTTGAAGCATTTGACATATCATTAATTCAATGACTTAATTGTACACATCTGAACATGAATTCAAATTTGAGACAATTCGTATTTATCATTACGCTGCTATGTACTACTCACACGTGTGTGCGTCGCACCTATTTATTTATTTATTTATTTATTTATTTATTTATTTATTTATTTATTTATTTATTTATTTATTTATTTATTTATTTATTTATTTATTTATTTATTTATTTATTTATTTATTTATTTATTTATTTATTTATTTATTTATTTATTTATTTATTTATTTATTTATTTATTTATTTATTTATTTATTTATTTATTTATTTATTTATTTATTTATTTATTTATTTATTTATTTATTTACACTTAATCACTCCCCGGAGGGAGTGGCAATGGTTACAGATACTAGTAAAAGTATACAGTATTGATACACTAATAAGGAAGTAATAAAAATAAACTAATCTACAAAACCATAATATTAATAGAAACAAAAACAATAAAACAACTCCTTCTAAAAAAAGATATTGATGTTGATATACGCAAGCTAAATATACGTACCGATTCGATAAGTTGTGCCCTCTATTGACGAGAAGTTTCTGTGACGTAATTGGGACTTTATTGACAGCGATATCGTTCGTTTGATCTGTAGCCGCCTATTAGTAACAAAATACTGTTTCTAGATGTTTGTTATATTCTAAATAACAAACGACCACATAGTCAATCATAGTTGTTTCTTCAAACGGCATTCAACACCCATCTACGACATGTTGGCGTCACAAAAGTGCTCTGTCACTAGAGGGCGCGTGTCTTGGAAAATTGTATACTCGCGCCGTGACATGGCATATTTGTCCTACTCGTATATAACAATAACAACTCCATGACAACGTCTAACATGAAACGAAATGCAGTCATTGTTTTTCGTTCATGTGAATTGTGAAAAATCTAGACTAAGGTACAGACATCGTGAAACGCTTCAGAAAACGACAATCTGTTTTCCTTAACCAGGATTTAATTGGAAAACCAACAACAGAAATGTACATCAATTCCCTGAGTAATAATTACCTGTATATTCTTTATTCTCTCCAACCACCATTCATTACCCATCGCAAATTCTTTTCGTTTATATTAGTTTCACAACAGACCTTTTGTCACCTGCTCAGCGGGGAGTCACTGCTTTGAATTAGAAATCACGTAACTTATTGTGCGACTGGCAGATTCAATTTTGTCAATCAATTCCGCAGACAAAGAATGGCAAACTGTACTCTAATAAACGTCTGGAAATGAAACTGAGAAATGTTACAACCGAGTATTTCGCTATAATGCCAGATGTTACCAACGCCGGCATTTATACACGTTCAGTTTTCTTTCAGGTCCGATCGGCCTGAACAGAAATACAATCAAAGCACCTAGCCGGGCCTGAAATTACGCACCAAGTATAGAGTAAAGAGTAAATAAAATAAATGGCGTCTGTATTGGTATCCCGTCTTTTCGTACACAATTCGGATGCGAAAGAACACACATCGCACCATGTTCTTTTGCATAATAATTAATTAATGTTCTCAAGAACACTGTTATACCAATTGACAGCAAACTCAGTGCCCGTGTTCGTGTAGGAATGATTACTACTGTATTGAAAAATATCAAAAAGTACGTCTGCTTCTTTCCCTCGTGTTTTTTTTATATGTTTTCGGGTGATATAATAGAAGTTAAGGTAAAGATGCAGTTTCGTGGGCACTTGGGAGTGAAATTTTAGCTTTTTATTATCCAAAAAGTCTTGGCTATAGACTGTTAAAATTTTGTAGAATTTTGAATAGTAGAACATACTCAAAAGACGATTTTAAAATATAGATAACAGGTGCAAACATTCTCTCTTTTGAATGATTAGCAAGATTTAGCAAGGTTCTATATAAATAATCAAAAAGAAACATGGTGAAAAAAAGAAATGACGGGATCTCCATACTATGCACTATATTTAACTTTTTTTACAAAACGATAATACATTTCAATTTGTAACTGTTACAGCCATTTTAATTATGAGCATTAGCAAACTTTGTACTGAGTGAATTGTTATGCAAATTAGCAATTATCTCAGCTAGTGCACATCCCAGAACTTTAAAAAAAATAGCTCCTAGACGCTTTGACCCTTTGTTTTGAAATTTTCACAAATGATCGACAATGTGTTTATCTTCAAAACGCCGTCGGGCATTGTTTTTGATTGAACAGTGTTACAACAAACGTACAGACAACTAGCCTGGGTGCTAATTTATGCGAAATTGACAACTGGTAGACAGTTTTCAAGACGGCACTTTTTTCATAGTAAACATATGTACCCGTAAACCAATTTTGATAGGAAACAGAGGCATGATTTAGAAACTAATTTTTTTAAAATCACTTTTGACCAAAAAAGCACATTTTTGTGCATGTTTCAAACTACAGTGTCCATTAAAAAAACTACTTACAACATTTTTAAATTCATACAATAAGCTTTCCGAAAATATATAGTTTTGTGGATAAGGGAGGTCATCCTGGATTCGTAATTAACTAATTAAAATACCTGTCAGGTAAACTGCATCTCTACCTTAAGTCATAAACTGTACATCTTGCCGAAAGTGCTATGCAATGTTGAAACTCTCGCGTTACATTCTGTGCGTTTAAAGCGGTAAGGTCGTCACCTGCGCATGCGCGGGAATTGAGTCCCAAGCGACGATAACAACACACGCTAAAACGCAAAGGTGGACGCTTGTTTGTAAACAATGACACGGTATGACCATCTGACGCATGCGCAAGTGACGACTCCCCCGCTTTATACAAATCTTTAATGTCCAACTCAGATATGGTGTATTACAACGTTGTGAATACAACTGTACTATCGCATATTTCTATGTTAAGTTACTCCTTACTTTCCTCAAAGAAATTGTACACCTTGATTTACCTAATTGCTAGGTCATTTTTATTTTGGTAGTTGATTATTGTTTTGTACTAAAATACGAGTGATTGCATAATAATACTAACGCAAATTCATCACATTCGCCACCAATGTTTTCCACGACCATGTCACATGATACTGTGCCGATACTGACATTTGACCTGCTCCGATACACCTCAGGGCGCAAATGGCCGACAACATCACTTAGAAGTTAGAAAGCCATGATATTTGTTTTGCCCTTGTAAGAAACTTTCAACATTTCACCGAGCAACGTTTTGAGATATTCTGATATATCCTTACCATAAGAAACAATGGTAAAATGTTCCAAAATATGTTATTTTTATTACTTTTTTCTCCAAACTGTGTACAGTGATCCGGTATTAAAAATAGAAGATTATTTTTTGCGTAGCGTTATACCTAATGTGTGTGAACTTCACCAACAACTGACTGTCCCATTAACAATAAATTCGCCAATTCAATTCTTCGAGTCTATGTTTGAAGAAAAACATTGGATGTATTGGATACATTGAATCTAATGAATATTTCATGGAAGCCCGAGGCAAAGTCACGTGAATAAAAGGCCTGACAAACAATACTAGAGTTTTATTATATATCACAATGTCATGGGAGTCCCTCGCCATCTATATATCGGATATGTTAGAGTTTATGAATATTCACGAGGGCCTCGCTAGTTAATGTCGAAAAGCTAGAAGCGCCGTTTCCACTAGATTCAATATGCATCGTATACATTGATAAACATTTACTTTGATATATTCGTCCATATCAGGGAATTATGTATTGGTATAGCACTATCCGCATCAAATTGCTCTCAAGGTGATTCTTATTCGTGTTTGGTGAATGTACTTTCGACAGTGTCCTGAAAATGTGAGAATCTAAAATTCAGTCTTTGACATGTCAAGTAATTTCTACTGATAGTCACAGGATGGCTACGTGAATGCTAACGGTAGGTAGCTTGTTTTGGGGCCGAGGTTTCAGTAATCGTCCGACGATGATTTTTAGACGTTTGACTGGAGCCGAGGCCCAAACAGGCCGTTAACTACCGTTAGCCTTCGACTTTAATTGTACTTTAACGAAACACCACTACGAATGTAGCAAGTTGTAGGTGCTTTTTGCAGCTCCGTTGTGTGTTCTATGTTGTCATATGTTGTGTGTGTGTTTTACATAACTTTTGTATAGAGCAAAGTCACAATTTGATGTCTGCTCAAAGGGTGGTCGTAATGACCATTATACAGATAATGTAATATCCATGTTTGTAATGTCATGTGACCGAGTCTCAACCAATCACATCATGCGTAATAACAGTGAGATGTGATAAATGTATATATCATACTAGACTACATGTTGGTTTGAATTCATGTTGCTCCAAAAGATGTCAATTTTTTCAATATGATGGGGAACGTTGTACTTTCCAGCCAGAGTATCAACTTAATCGGATTGAATAGCCGAACATCCCCTAGCAGTTCCCTACATTCGGCAGTAATTAAATGTTCAGTACCTTAGTGTGTCAGCAAGTACCGCGCACTATATTACAGACTCAATATTCAGTGTTAAGTATTTCACATTAAAATTAGTTTGAGATGCGCATGACAATCTTTTTTCTATCTTGTCATTAGGTATCTTTATGGGACGACTACTATCTTTATCGTGTTATCATGCGTCTGAGCGAACTTTGAAAGTCGATCATTAAGTACTTCATATGTTATCTGTTTTAGCATGCTCCCGGATCAAATAACTTGGCGCGATTTATTGTGGTGAAGAAAATACATATTTTTGTCGATAAACGGCGCGATACATCAGCTTTCAGTCACTATAACTCGCGAACGCCGTAATTTTTAAGATTTGATTATTGGCCAAATTACAAATTACTTTTAACTACGTTTCGCAGAATGTACACACATTATTGTTGACGTGTCTGGCAAACTTGTTAGTTCGAAGCAGTCGAGCATGGGTTTTCAAATGTATGTATTAGTATACATCCGGGCATGTTCACCCCATTGCAATCGTGATGGTTGCCATGCGGTGTAAATGCCCGGATGTCCGCCCAAAGAATAGGTTCTTTACCCCATTTTTTACTTTTTTAAAAAAGAGATCCAGGCACATTATTTCATTTAGAGTTTTAAAAAATGGTACAACTTTTCATAAATGAACGAGTCGTATTTTAATATTTCTCAAAATATTGCCAAGAATTAAATTCGTAATCAGCCCAGTGTAATAAAACCTTTCTCCAGAATCTGGTCTGTGTCCTAATTGTTCTTCTCGTAATCTATTCACAAGATATTGGTAATTTCCAAGAATTTTCATGAAATTGTATTGATCCACATCAAAGCATTATGAAAATAAAAATACTATTATGTAAGAACAATGTATGGTCATATTGATTAAACAGTTGCCTTTTTTGTCACCATTTACGATTTTGTGAAATTTTACCTTATCAGTCTCCACCGACCCCCCTTATTGTGTTATTTGTTCCCTGTTTTAAACGCGCATTAGTTACGAAAATGCCATTAAGTCGTAACACAACTTGGACTGTAAATGATACAAAGTTGACAAATCAATCATGACATCGTCACTATTTGGATTTCCACCACACACGTACTAAGAGAGTTGCGTAATGCTAAGACGGCTATTCATCTATTCTAAGCTGCACAAATACATGGAGTCACTTGGGATTCCGATTACAAAGAATCAAAAAGAGTTATTTGTTGGTGATGTGAAATTAAACGCTGAAAGCTGACTTCTAAGCTATACATTCAACTGGAGAATTTCCAACCGTAACGTTTTTTTGACAGTTCGTACTGTATTAATATTTAAGCAAGCAAGTAGACTAAGAATAGACCATGTGAAAATGCTTCTTTTATGAGGTCAAACACGACATTACGGTCATATATTTATATAACCCTGCATAAATTGTAATTACCAATACGGTGTCACAATAACCATTCTACAGAAAATTAGTTTATTCTTATAATCGACTTTATAATATAACATATTCGCGACGAACGCTTCCGTGGCACAGTGATTTAACTTATCTGTCAATAAAAACAACTGCTTATTTCGTTTACCAGGGAAAAATTTTGAAATGCCGACAGATACACAAGCAAACACGGTGTTCACTCTGAACGGAACAAATATTACTGTTTTACTATTGTTGACGTCACAGATGTACTCGTCGATAGAGGGCTCGTCGTATTGCAAAGGTATTAATAACACAAATACAAGTATGCAAATACAGATATGCAAATACTCTAACAGCTAGGCCCCGGAATAAACAAATCGTGACAGGACTCGTCATTCTGAGGGGATAATGCTGCTTTTAGCTTGTACATTAGCTGTAGTCAAAGAAAAAATAAATTATATAGATACAGAAAAGCGATCTCATCAAAATTTAGAAATCCCTTTTTTTCTGTTTTATTCAATTTTATGTCAAAATGTGGGCGGAGAAATATAACGGTCAAAGAATCCAGTATATCATTATACAGTAGGGCCCAATACTACTACTAAACATGTTCTATATTGCACTATCTTTAAGTAAGAGTTATTGTATTCGATTGGCGAACACAGGTTGCAAGGTGCGAGATGTATTGCACTAAACACAATCTGATGACAATCTGACATGCCAGACAAAACAGAAATAAAATGTTGCTGAAAATGTCCACAAATTTAAATACACCGATTATTGCAGGCAAAAATTAAATTAGCAGAATACGTTAATTAAATTAGCAGAATATGTTGACAAATAACTTGAACAGATAAGCTTACTGTTCGGCTACATAGATACTGTACTGATGACGTTTATCGTACATATTGCCACGTTTAGTGTGATATATCAGTGATGATATTTCACAGTAAATGTCACTACTCTGAATGATATGCACCAAGGTCATGTGATAAATTTAAATACGAGATCATTTATAATAGTGCATTCCACAATAACAGACTGGAGTCAACAAATAACTTGATAAAAGAAGCATTAAGTGACAAGATATGAAGCGAATAAACCTAGACATGTTGATGTCACATCACCAGAAACCATCGTTCGCGCTGACAAAACGAGATGTACCATCTAATGTTACGTATCGATTTCCGTGGAAACGGAACTGCTTATGAATATGCTATTACCACTAATGGGGGAGGCTTAGAATCTAAAAGGTCACCATAGCGGGTAACGCCAACGTACTTAGAAGTCTGTAAATTGACTAAACTTTTAGAAATCACAACGATGTTCCATAAAAACATTTCCCACAATTCAATTCGATTGAAATCCTGAATACCCAAAAATGGATATATTGATTTGCTCATAAAATATTGAACAGCGATGCGTAGATACTTAATGTTGATTTAGTTGTGTAACATCATGACTTGCGGTAATATTTATCTATTAGTCACTGTATTTTCCGATTTTTATCGCTTTTATTTAGAAGCGTATTGGGTAGTCATAACTTCACTGAATATAGGCAATATGCCTGTGGGTATCATTAATCCAGGCTATGAGAACGGAGGGTAATGTCAGTTATAGTATAGTGAGTCAAAGGTGCATGGCAAGTTTTAGTGTCCGCGCTTTCTGTTGCTTGTATCCATGTGTTTTATATAATTAATTAGACCTGTTAACGAATATTCATATAGGGATATTAAAGCGTCATATGTGGCTAACAATTGACAGACAGTCAATATATTGATTCTTATTGAGCCTCTGCTTTCTGTCAGCTCTAATATGAGAACTCTGACGCATGCGCAGGAGTTCTGTCTGTGTTTACTAGCATTTGTCGCATCGTCTGAAAGCAGCTGTTTGTTGCCTGATTGTCCCGAAATCCTCGTCATTGATTATTGTATGACCGCGGTTTGCCGTTTTGAATCAAACAGTGGTGCTAAATATTTAATATGATTTTTCAAAAAGTGTATTACATTTTATGAGTGTCACATGGGACTCACATCGCACATCGCGAGATTTTAAAATAAATAAACGGACCACCTTTCACATAACGGTAACAATGCATCAAGGAAATGTACGATGAAATGCAATTTAACATATAGGCTAGTGTATTAATATAATGTAATTATTTATTTGTTCACGTTGTATTGTAAGGTAAATTGTGGATTAATAGATGTGAAAAATTATTACATTTTTTTTAAAAAGTCACAGGATTATTGATCTTGACTCATACTACTATCACCTTTTCGTGGTTTAACCAGTGCATAAAATGAATAATAATGGTCTAAAATCACAATGTCCAGGGATGCTATATACTAGTATTTTTAACTGGGCTTTGTCAACAATAGCATAACATAATTCTATATTGTAAAGTTCATTTTTTTAATCGTAGCAAACTACAGTGATGTGTTTGCGCTGTGATTTGATGATTTACATGATATACAAAACAAAAGTATATTTCAACAGACCTACTTCGCAAATGGCCGCCAAAATCTCGCTGATAGTGCCACGCGAGAACCACGCGACTTGCCCACGCAATAATGTGTCATTCTTTACCCCATTGAGTTCACTATTCTAAACAACGCGGTTACATAGAAGGCACAAACAAGTTGCGTGGCCGCCACTCGCACTGTCAACGAGATCTCGCCGACTATGTGTGGGTAATGTATATTGCCCATCAAATGACATATCGTAAGAGTCCCCAACAAATGGATTATTTACCACCCTGTAACTTAATTGTGATGGTTCATTCAACAAAACAAACTGTACGACGTTCCCAAAATATGGCCTAATTTCAACAATATCACATTGGTCAAATATACGAGTTTAAAATGTCGATTCCATATCTAATATTATTTCGACCGACAATAAAATTATCACGCATACAAAAGAGTGCAGATGAGGAGAGAAAAGCATGTTGAGATAAGTTTGGCATCCGGTAAAACTACAATAAATACATAATGGCAAGCGTTAGTCACGTATTATTTACAAATTGCAGTGGTATTAAAAAACGCGAAATATTATATTTGTTTTATTGTGTGCTCGTCTGCTCTGTAAATGATCGAGTCAACACATAAAAACTGGAGGTCAAATGAGTGCTTCTTAAGTCCCTCCGCCGTAGAACCTGATATGACTTTTCAATAGATGGGTCAAAGGTTAAGGGGACGGTCGATACGAGCGCTATGTTTAGACTAATCACATGATATGCCCATTGAAGCGATCGACGAAACAATTGAATTTATTTAATCCATCGACACCAAGTTTTATTTTCAGCGAATATTTTTAAAAGCATCTATTTTTAAATTTGAAACAAAAACGCGAACAAAGTCAATTTTTCGAACAACGAAGATAGTTATATCCGAATAGTTATATTTGGAAATGTGGTGCTACGCACCCACACACTGTTAGTCACGCGCTGTTAATATCGGCAGTACACATTGACAGTGATATTGAACATCGTTCGTAATATCTGGTGAACA
Source organism: Saccoglossus kowalevskii (assembly GCF_978046115.1). Classification (NCBI taxonomy): domain Eukaryota; kingdom Metazoa; phylum Hemichordata; class Enteropneusta; family Harrimaniidae; genus Saccoglossus; species Saccoglossus kowalevskii. The sequence continues at coordinate 26,516,896 of NC_140659.1, forward strand.
TGGAATCCAATTTATAACTGGTGCAGTGTTACTTGCAAAATAATATTATAATAGTTATTGTGACGCTGATCCTAATTTGATTAATTGGGGATAACACTGTAACCAACACTAATGCATCTTAATCTTAACTAGTCGTGGATATCACTTGTGTGAGTCAGATATTCGCCGTTAAACATTTGTTCGATGACTTGTGTAGCATGAAACTGCCCAACGTTGATGTAGTGAAGCCACGTGACGATTGAGTATACATGATGTAATATCTACTGTTTTAGTTTGTACGCACTGAACAGTGTCGTAAATGACGTAATATCCTGGCAGTGGAGGGAACAGAGCACAATATGTCGACTAAGTACTTTGATAGAAGTTTGTTCTCGCGATACAACATTTGAATATGGGTAGTGCAGAAAATATGCTATTGAATAAGCAGAAATAAATCATGCATAATGGTGGTTGTCGTTAATTTAATAATTAACGGTTTCGTTTTATGTTCGCGGAGTATTGCCATAGGACAGCTATTACACATTAAACAGCACTTGTACATGTCAAATCAATAAGAGATTACTTAGCCAGAGAACATAGAAAATCGCGGGATTGATTAAATTGTCTGGAAAGCGTTCCTTTACAACATACACCGCTTCGTCGAATACGTTACCACCCCTACGATCGAAATAGCGCCGCCCGTCGTGCTTGGTCTGTCTGGGCACGAGTTGACAAGTCAGTGTAGAAACAAGACGCCTTGCATGTCACACGAATCTGTAATCACGACATGGAGATGAAATATACAACGGCGACGACGTCATGACGACGACAAACATGTGTACGGTATATGCGGTTCATTTTACCATGCTGTTGCTGGGAGCCCTGAAAACAGGTAGGAAAGTCAACGCGGCGATTCGAATATCAACAGGTTGTTTAAACGTACGATGAAACAGCGTAATTCGGGCAATGTACCCGAGATGAGGGGGGGGGGCACTTTATAGTAATCGTGTTTCTTAATGTAGCCCCGGTGGTTTTAATTACCCAGTAACGGAATCCAATCATGTCTATACGATTACATTATTATGTTAAAATACATGCGGATTTTTATAGAGGTTCTCTGGTCGTCTGGGAGTGAGACTAACAAATTACGTTATATCAGTTGCTTAAGGTTTGAATAGTTCTATTGTGGCAAAAGCATTATAGTATCAGACTGACTTGGACAAATGTAATCAAGAATGACGTTTACGTGTATACAAGTGAGATTGCTAATACCGCAAAAAAATGGTTGAAATTCGTCTTTGTGTTGGCGTATACAGACCGTAATATCGACTCATTAGTTTGTCGAACAGCTCCTCGGAGTTGAAGGTGAGGTTTTATTTTATTAATATAAAACTCAGACGGGCTGAATTTTAAATATGTTAAAAACAGAAACATTGTATTGTTTCATACAAATCGCCAGACAATGTAAAGTCGGCAGGTGCTACAGGAGTGTGAATACATGCAGAAAGCTAAAATGTGAGTTTAATTAGGGAATAATTGTTTTAATTTTTAAATATTTTAAAGCGGTTAGTGACAGATGAAATTCAAACGTAGCCTTCGGTAAAACGCTGCCAGTACGTCGTTAATAAGTTAAACATTGAACTAGTACAAGTATTCGCGATATTAAAGTATATAAATATTAAAATAAACTTATTATCGTTTCAGTCAATATGTTAAATAAATGGAATCAAATGTACATTCTACACAATAATAATGTAGTTTTCCCGTGTGCTGCGATTGTATATTTCCAAAGAAATATGTATTTGTTTTTATTTAAAAGGTGACGCACTGAGTTTAAATCTAATAAGACAAACAAATTTAAAATTATACTGAATTATTTACTAATTATATTATTATTTAAAAAAAAAAACAATGTTGAAAATGTCTTGTACATTGGCTAATCTAAGCTAATATTCTCTGATCACTCGTCGTATTCCAAAGCCTCATACCTTTGAGAGGCGTCGGCTCTTGGAGATATGAGAAATGACTTTGGAAGCAAATTACCTGTACGATAACGGTACAATTATTATTTACGGTTTATTATTTGTAGCGGAGAAATTAAATGTTTTAAATATCAATTTGAATATTCTGAACAACAGTTTCACACAAACAGTTTTCAATACTAGTTAAATCTTATATTACAATTTACATACTTATGAGATTACTAGCGACCGATCATAGCATTTCACGCGTGCTGTAAATAAATCAAGTTTGCGTCGACTTGCAAAACAATGTTCGCATTTCATACCTGTCTAGAGATACGTAAATCGCATGCTATAATCAAATAAAAACCTGTCGGGTTTGTCCAACAGTGATTTCACAGTTAATTATTAAAGAAATATATCATACACATTACGTCGATCTCGAAATGAAAATATATAGAAAATGATGGGTTACACATTTTATTTATCATAACTACACTGGTATTTTAATGGCATATTTTAGTAACCCACTCATCGCCTTTAATTCACGTTTCTAGTTAACCTGGGGTTGATATATCAACTGTACGCAAAATGTCATTAACTGAAAACGAATTCAACATTGTGCGTAGTAAATGCCAAGGGAATGGTTTATAAAAATACACAAAAGTGTTTCTTGATGGAAATTAATGACCCAATCTGAAATTAAATCATGTTTAAATACCTAATGCTACAGTACCAGACGAAATGATTACGACTTTTTCTAGACACTGAATGTTTATATTCCACAGCTAAATCAAGTCTGGTTTTCTCAGTCATTTGTCGGTTGTTTTGTGTTCTTGGACTTGCAATTTAACTTCATCGAATGTCTATTTAGATTTTATATGACGCCATTTCATGACTGTTATAGAAAGGATTGGTCAACGACTCTACAACTTACAAACAAACTGCGCAGTTTTGTACAATTCAAATCTCTACTCGAATTAGAGCTGTATTTTTGTTTTGTTACTACATTCAATTATAAGTTATTTATTATGTGATGGATGAAAGCCCAACAATTTAAAATAAACTATTACATGCAACTATGGGGAACTGGCACACAACATATTAAAAACAAAACCACCGCAAACAAACTGTTCCTAGGTTACTGACTAATAGATGACGCATTTTCCTTTATGAAAAGGCGTTCTGAACAACACAGGGTATGGTTTGATCATGTACAAAATAATTTATTTTCATAGAATAATACACCATAATAATATAATTGAGAGGTATGTGTGTGTTTATCAACGTTCAATGTCGAGCAAAATAATTTCCCAATTGTAACGCTTATAATCAAAATTTATACTGAAAATAAATCCCCGTTTGCTGGCTGAAATGAATTTGTCCCGTTTCATAATATGCCGTAATAAAAAAGTGGTCAATTGGCAAAAGGCCGTTTGTTTTTTCTTATGGTTGACAATGTTTACGTCTGAACCCAGTACAACTAATTCAAAACTCCCACTTAGCGGGCTGATTGACGATTACATGTAACCGAGTTTTTTCACAAATAATCCATCAATTTTCTACGAAGTCATTAGAAGTGATCGTTCGAACACCAGCTCAAAAAATCAACCACGGTACATTGGTTTGTGAAAGATGTTCGTTGATTCGCGCGACTGAAGCAACATTTTATATCAAATGTACGTGCGTGTTTATATTAAGGCAACGACTACGCTTCATCGTTATCCGGACGGTACCTGAATCTATCTTTAAAACCTGTTTAAAGCCTTTAAAATTGCGCGATTACAGCAAGATGCTAAACATCACTGCATTATTCATCCGAAAACCAAATAAAACAATAAATAATTTGTAATTGTGATCTCAACTTAAAGTTATTGTAAACAAATTAAATTACCAAAAAAATACCACATTTCAGCGTTACCAAGTAACCGAATAGGCAAAAGTTATTATATTACCACAAGAAGCAGTATTAGTTGCTATAAATAACGGAAATTATTATTCCATGCTAATATCGACGACTGTAGCGATAAACACTTCTATGTGATGACAACCGTTGCTATGTAAATCATTATATCGAAACATATTTATAAAGTTAATGATTTTTAAAATTAATCTATAACTAGTACTTATGAATTGTTCATTTTTTGAGTAGCAAAGTATACGACTTCTTAGAACGAAGTCATGGTGCTTGATTTCTCAGTTTTGAGCCCTGAACGGGCCTTGGTTTGTGCAGAAACATGCAATAACTATTAAATACTGTTTATACTGATTTTTCACTGCTAACATTGCCGCAGTAAGAACTAAATGATTGGGGATTCCGACGCACATACAAATCTGTGCATATTCGACATAGAGTCAATTAGCACTGTCACCTTCTATTATAGTGTTAGTATTCACAGAATACGCTTGCTGAAATTTGATGACGAAACCCCGACAGAAATAATATCATACATAATATTTGTTATTTACAAGCCCAAGAATACACACCAATGATTAACATATACCCGACTAGAATGCATTATGAAAATGACAGCAAACAAACAAACAACAACCATATAACAACACAAATCAGTGAGAGAAAGATATATGAATAAGAACAGATGCGGCACCCACCGTAGAACAGTCATAACAGACATAATTGTTTCTAATGGACTATATCAGATAAATTACATTATTTATGCATTGTGATCTGATCACTTAAAAGCGTTATAATAAAAGTCCATAAAATCATGACATCTGCAAAAACACTAGTTAAAATGTTAAGTTGTTATATATAAACCAGAGTGCGATGGAAATAAACTATGTCACTTTGTTGAAAATTGTGTATTACTTGTGATTTACATTTGATTTTCCAGTCGACCCCGCCATAAAATTCAAACGTGGATTATTATGTACATATAATTTAAAAAAAAACCTGATTGAGCGAGAATTGCTTGAAGAACTACTTTTTGTAGCTCCATATACCATAAAATAATTTGATTTATATTTACTAAAATTATCAATTTTCAGATCTACTCCAAAAAACGACTATTAATTACGCAATTCAGGAACAACAGTATTAAGATTAGATTACATACGGCGTATTACTTTATAATGTAATACTTCGAGTTGGTATGACCAGGAGCACTGGCCCTTGATTTCAATATTAATAAGTTTTACTGCGCGTGTCTTGGTTCTTGAAACAAATATTATATTAAATAACATTTTGGATGACGCTCAAATGATTAAAGAATAACCACTTTAATTTGTGATTCCGTGTTTATTGTAACAATTCCTTAAATCCTTCAAGAGACTGGTACAAATATGGTGAAAGGTTTTATGATGTATCAATTCGCCGATGCTGTGGATAATTCAGTTTTAACAACTCACACAGAATCATTTCATTTTACTCCAGGCATAAAAGGTATACTAGTTTGGTTCACATGAATCTAAATAAGTTGATAAGTACTGGTCATACTTGTATAGTCTCACTATACGTCCTCGATGTTGCGAAGGTTTACTATAAGGTCAGTGTCACATGGGTGAATGTACACTCCTATGTATTACTACCGTCACATGGTTAAACAAAAACACTTGCAAATGACCTACTGAATGCAATGACTTTCCTAGATCTGTCCGACGCACTCGGTACAATAGATTACACCATTCTTCTTTGTCGCATTGAAAACACATTTAGTATATACCTGTACTGGTTTAAGTCCTATGTTATTGACAGCGGTCAGGCTAGTGTAGTCAACGATAACATAACACCTCGTCATCTTCAACGCTATGTGTTGATGTTTCGTAGAGTTCGGTTATGGAACCCGTCTTATTAGTTTTATTTATACTTAACCATTATCCACCATTTTGCTTATTTTTACTTGTTTTACCAGCTTATGCTTATAAAAACATTCAGTCAACCTTTGAAATAATGCAAATCTTGTAATGTTGACATTAAGACATAGATGAAGCATGTATGTAGTATGTAACTGAGGATTTGGTTTGTACTTTTATCATTTTGCATCAGAATAGTGTAATAGCTTTATTACTGGCTGTTCCATGATAATTATAAACCAACCTCAGTTTGTTATGGATACATCTGCTCGCTTACTGTGTACAACCAAGAAGTCAGTCTAGTACATCGTAGTCATTATCTCTTTCTCTTTAGCCTCGTTCAACTCCCTGTAGAGCATAGGCCACCGACAGCCTCGTTCAACTCCCTGTAGAGCATAGGCCACCGACAGCCTCGTTCAACTCTCTGTAGAGCATAGGCCACCGACAGCCTCGTTCAACTCCCTGTAGAGCATAGGCCACCGACAGCCTCGTTCTACTCTCTTCTGCTCTGGGCTAGTCTGGTGATGGTGTGCCAGTTGTGCCCCATCTTCTTCATTTCCCGTTCCCATGTTCTACGCCAGGTGTTTCTTGGCCTTCCTCTATTTTCGTCTCCTGCGGATTCCATTTCATTTTACTGGTTAGCTATCTTTATTTAACCATCTTCATGTGCAATATGTTCCTAGACTTCCTGAGTTTGTTTTATTGAATTTTGCCACATACACCGGTGACCGTGTCCTATATTTAAACTACCATAATCCTGTCCATTAAAAAAAATAGATCGGTGTCAAGCCCAACAATCTATAACACATCGCGCAATGATACAGCATTATAAAAAGGCATAATTATAATTTTAGAGTGATCCACGTTATGAATGCCGTATTAACGCATTGTTCTTGTTTTGACCTCACCCCTTCGCAGTGAATGAACCGACTCTCGGGTAAACACATCAATCTACCAAGTTTAATATTTACCAACGATAGGAATCAATATTTACATGTTCCGGTCGTTGGATTTTTTGTACAACTTTGCAAATAACAACCTTAACTTGAAACACGATTAATTTCAAGTGCATAATAGGTGTGTCCTGGATAAATCAAATCGATCATAATTATTATCCATGTTGAACTGGAGTCGGAAATAGATAAACTACGTCGACACCATGTTCAACACTCGTATCTCTAATAAAATACTTGAACTTTTATAGTAATTCATTATATGAATAACACATGTCGGATAATAAATAGATTGTCCATTTACCATCAACTAAAAAACGACATTTAAACCGACCTATATATTAGGGAAACATAACTATTATTAAAAGTAAAATTGTGTGATGAATTACTTAAAATGTAATTTGCTTGCGTTCAAAGGTATCGTCTTTAAAATGCTTCGGATAATAATTATTATTATATAAAAACGCTGGCATTGTTTAGTCACACACCACGTTGTAACAAACTGTTGCTAATCGAATTGGTGTATTATATTTTGCAAATATAAAGTCACAGTAACGACAGTTTCATTTAGACAGTGTGATGACAAAGTTGCCAAGTTTTTTTCTTCAATATCTTATGGTACGTAAGTTACACGCTGGGTGCGTGCAGGATTTCGATCATCGGCAAATACCGTATGTAAATGAAATTAGAACCAACAGTCTGCGTTACTAGGATAAGATGAAATTACAAAACTGGTTTGGTAAACAGATCGGATCATTTTAACCAAGAGCACAATGAACAGAGCGTGACTAGAAATCTCCAATGATATACGTGTCTTGGTTAAATTACATTCGTCGTAAAAAATCAATTGTCTCATTCGGTGTACATTCCGACAAAATACACAAACATACTGCTATATGCAAATAGTATTGTATGACACAAACATGACAGCGGCAGCTCTATAGGAGTCGATTTACACGCCTGGATCATAACGAGTATCTAAATATATATTTACGTTCGATACTGTAAAATGTTAATAAGTTAGAGGGCTATTTCGTGTCAGGGGGTCTCATCATAACATAACATTTTAATGATCGACTATATTTATGGCGTTTATAAAAATTGTTAGTGATGTCAAAGCGCTAGTCGTCGTCACGCCGCGTTCTGTTCGATATGAGACCCATAGCGACGTATACAACGCGTGTAAAATACATTGTTTATTTTACTACTTGTATGTGGATTTCTGGTGCGCGAGACACCTCGTTCGCAGCAGTTGGTTCCATGATCACAAGATTATAACTACTAGAACACATTTTTAAAACTTATAAATTCTACGAAAAATACTATCTAAAACGCGAAAATGATTTAAAGCGCGGTGGTCGTCGCGCAGCGCGTGTTCGAATTTCATGTAAATAAACAACGTATTTTACACGCGTTGTATACGTCGCTATGAGTCCCATATCGAACAGAACGCGGCGCGACGACTGTCGTCCTTTAACTATTGAAAAAAAAAAATTGCGATAAATGCGACACAGCATCCGAAACGTTATATTATAGATTCACCGAGCGGTAGCTTGCAAATTCGCACCCCGTATTAATTTCGACTTATAAAACGCGTATAATATATTTTGTTTACCTAAAACCAGCACGCACAGACGATCATGACACTTCAACCAAGCGTTGGCGATGCGGTGTAGCGAACAATAACAACGTGGAGGACATACATTGTCCGCCACTATTGTTACTTCCGTTGAATCACGGACAACTAAACGAAAGAAGCAATGACATCCAAACACAATTATTTACTGTCACGTGATATTATTTCAGCACAACACTGTCGTGACTGAACAAATATACCAAACAAAAAATAAAAAGAGTTAGGTACAATATAGCATTAAAGTAGTAATACCGGTTTATTATTATCCTTGGACCGAGAGAGTTGAGGGATTTGATGAATCATTCTGTATAGTACTAGTATATGAGGTAATACTGTTAGTGAAATGAGTACGGTATAGCAATTACTCAGCGGCGGAAACCAATAGGTCTTGCATTAGAAATTTGAATAATTACTCTAATGATTCGACCAAACATTAATATCGCATGTTGCTTGACTTGATTATATAATGTCTGGTAATTCACCACGAACTGTCACGTGGTCTTTAACGTTTTTGGCTCAGCTTCAGGTTTTTCTGCCTATTAGACAAGGTCTTGTAATTTCTGCGCATGCGTAAAAGTATATTCGTTGTGTTATAGTTGCGTCACACTCTGCTCCAAGACATCCGGTGTGAAGTGGACCGAAGGAAGTGCGGATTTTTTAATTCATAGAGAGTGGTTTTATAAAAAGCGCAAATAACGAAGAACAACGGGAGGCTTCCACATTGAGATAACCAAGTTTCCAAGAATTTAGTTGATTTCTCACATAAACGTAATTTGACTGCAATTTTAAAAGAAAAAAAAATAATTAAAATACCAGGACATCCATTCATTCCACTACAATCGGGAAGATTATCACCTGCTCCAGGAATTCGAACATGACTTTATCCTGAACAAAAGTAAAAAGCAGGCTACACATCCAATGATGATGGGATAGTTTTACATCCATTTGTTATTTAAGAGCTTGGGGTTTCCCTCTAAACACGAGTTTTCTTTAGTGGCCATGGAAACCAAGGTGGATCAGTTCCAACCTCGTCTGTATCGGCTGTGTCCTGTTACAGGCAGGTCTTTTCATACAGTCAAGATGTCACCCCAGGCGTGTGCTAGGTCCTGTTTTTTCGCATTTGTTTTATCAAGACTAGCAAACAGTGACATGAAACAAAAAAGAACGTATTTGGACCGTTTAATTGTCTCTGTCCCGCGCCATTGAATGTAAACGATGACGTACAACGCCGTCAATTGCGTAACGTATAACGTTAATTAAAATATTAATATCGACCATTCAATTAATCAACAACTACAAAGCAAAGGTTGCCCGCCTAATTATATGCTAAAACAATTACAATCTCCCTAAATGTCAACCATAAGTGCGTGTTATCGCTATGGCAACGACAACGCGCCAACTATGGCGCATACGCAAAAGCTTATAGCGAACGGTGATTGGGCCGTTAAGGGAACCATCGTTTGGCATTTCTCGGGTTTCACTTTACGCGGGCTATTCTTTGTCAAGGACGTTCTTTCCGACCTCCTCGGTCAAAACTTCAATTGTGATGTTTGTCCAATAATCCGATACGCGCATCTTGTATTGTAGCTAACATCACCGTTGATCAGAATGGTAAATTCCACGTCGCGTTCACCTTCTTTAACTAAACTTTTCTCTATTTAATGCGCACCAAATCGATTGTAATATTTCAGGGTTTGTGTGACCGTGATTCTAATTAATGTTTTAATAAGCTTATTGTGTTCAATTCAATTCATTTCCGAAACTGTCATTGCTATCTTGAGTGTGCTATTGGGAGACATCTCTGATATCTCTGATGACGCAATTAGCATATGCCATTATATTGTTGTACATTTTTTTAATAAGATTGTGTTACGCATGCGTTTAGGTTCATTCGGAAGCCTCCACAAAACACGGGAAAATAAAGTATACAGAGAAATCCACAAATTGCGCTTTTGACATAAGCGTTTATTTTGGAGGGAAAACCGCTCGGCAATAATTGTCTCGTTCTTGGCAACTGATTAATGAAAAGTCGTTTAAGGTAAGAGGCAATTAAAGTAAAAAGGACAAAAAAATCTCAACAATTATTACAGTTCCACGTCGTAAAATAGAATTCTCTTTCATTCTTTTTATTTCAGGAAACCTTTTATGAGACGTCTGAAAAGAGTAAAATTGACCAACATGGCGGCCTTTTCTTCCTTCTCTGTTCGTATGGCTATAACTTTGCCGCCAAAATGACGTCACATCGAAAGAAATGAGTGCCTTTTACCTATGGCCCGTCCATATTTTCAGCAGAATCACAAAGCTGTATTGAAATACGCAATTTTTCTTCTTTGCTTGTACTCATAGTCATTAAATTGGGCTCTCTAACTATAGTGATGTGACCTTTTAATGAGGACAGGGCAATAAATCATAATACTGTATATTGCTACGTATTTTACGCTTAATTAATATGACAGTTACGAGTAGTGAGATTACTCTTATGCTTTCATTACTTATTGTAAAAAAGAGAAAAAAAAAATCCCGTCGATTAACTGAATAATCGTAACCTCGTTATCAACTTGGATGCGCATTCCGACACTTCCGGTATGAATTTTATTGCTCCGAATGAAATGTACATTGAACAATCACTTCTACCACAGTCCCTACCAAACAGAGCCATGCATGTTAATTCATAATAATATATATTCAATGTAACCTAGGTGGCATTGCACAGTCAGTGTTGCCCTAAAAGAAGACTCTCAACAGAGTGTGAGTCTAGGCTCCATTCTACTTCTATCACCGTTCTATAGTGGTCTGAGATTCTACAAACGACTGTTTGCGCTTCCGTTCAGCAAACGGTGTTCTAGTTATCTATCGTGTAGAATCTAATTACTGATTATCGGCGTTAAGGCTTAACTCAGCACAAATTGTAAATGTTGCCGGGTTCAAATTACAAAGAGCATGCTATATTGTTTTACGGTAACCAAACACAGTTCCATTAAATGTAGCGACAAACAAAGTAACGTTCAATGAAAATCTCTCCATGAAGGCGCTTTCAATATTTGTTCTTTTGTACACTATTAACCCGCTCACAGATAATGCTCATACAAGCACACATCAAAATGGAGTTTCAAAGGGACCAACAACATTCTGTCTGGCTTGTTAAATAAGTTAAATAAATAAGTTAGATTATAATGATCAAGCATTATCATTCACAATGAAGTTTCTGAAAACCAATATTTCAAAAGTTTCTAGTATTATTGCGTTGATTCAGCTTTAAATCTGGCGGGAATTTGGTAAAAAATTAACATGGAGCATGGGCGACAATTTTAGGTTGGTTGAATGTGTTATCCATGTCCCCACACTTGTATTCATGTGAGGATTGTGAACCACACACTTGTATTCATATGTAGACTGTAAACCTCACACTTGTATTCATATGTAGATTGTAAATCACACACTTGTATTCATATATAGATTGTAAACCACACACTTGTATTCATATGAGGATTGTGAACCACACACTTGTATTCATATGTAGACTGTAAACCTCACACTTGTATTCATATGTAGATTGTAAACCACACAATTGTATTCATATGAGGATTGTAAACCACATACTTGTATTCATATGTAGATTGTAAACCACAGACTTGTATTCATATGTAGACTGTAAACCTCACACTTGTATTCATATGTAGATTGTAAACCACACACTTGTATTCATATGAGGATTGTAAACCACACACTTGTATTTATATGAGGATTGTAAACCACACATTTGTAATCACATGAGGGTTGTAAACCACACACGTGCATTCATATGAATACTGTAAACCACACACTTGTATTTATGTGAGGATTGTAAACCACGCACTTGTTTTTATATGGAGATTGTAAACCACACTCTTTTATTCAGATGGAGATTGTAAACCACACACTTGTATTCATATGAGGATTGTGAACCACACACTTTTATTCATATGGAGATTGTAAACCACACTTTTGTATTCAATGGGTATTGTAAACCACACACTTGTATTCATATGGAGATTGTGAACCACACACTTTTATTCATATGGAGATTGTAAACCACACTTTTGTATTCATATTAGGATTGTAAACCACACATGGACATTCATATGAAGATTGTAAACCACACACTTGTATTTTTTTGAAGATTGTAAACCACACACTTGTATTCTTTTGGAGATTGTAAACCACACACTTTTATTCATATGGAGATTGTAAACCACACTTTTGTATTCATATTAGGATTGTAAACCACACACGCACATTCATATGAAGATTGTAAACCACACACTTGTATTCTTTTGAAGATTGTCAACCACACACTTTTATTCATATGGAGATTGTAAACCACACTTTTGTATTCATATTAGGATTGTAAACCACACACGCACATTCATATGAAGATTGTAAACCACACACTTGTATTCTTTTGGAGATTGTAAACCACACACTTGTATTCATATGGAGATTGTAAATCACACATTTGTATTCATATGAGTATTGTAAACCACACGCACATTCATATGAAGATTGTAAACCACACACCTGTATTTATGTGAGGATTGTAAACCACGCATTTGTTTGTATATGGCGATTGTAAACCACACACTTGTATTCATATGAGGATTGTAAACAACACACTTGTATTCACATAAGGATTGTAAACCTCACACTTGTATTCATGTGTAGATTGTAAACCACACACTTGTATTCATATGAGAATTGTAAACCACACACTTGTATTCATATGGAGATTGTAAATCGCACATTTGTATTCATATGAGTATTGTAAACCACACACGCACATTCATATGAAGATTGTAAACCACACACCTGTATTTATGTGAGGATTGTAAACCACGCATTTGTTTGTATATGTAGATTGTAAACCACACACTTGTATTCATATGAGGATTGTAAACCACACACTTGTATTTATATGAGGATTGTAAACCACACATTTGTAATCACATGAGGGTTGTAAACCACACACGTGCATTCATATGAATACTGTAAACCACACACTTGTATTTATGTGAGGATTGTAAACCACGCACTTGTTTTTATATGGAGATTGTAAACCACACTCTTTTATTCAGATGGAGATTGTAAACCACACACTTGTATTCATATGAGGATTGTGAACCACACACTTTTATTCATATGGAGATTGTAAACCACACTTTTGTATTCAATGGGTATTGTAAACCACACACTTGTATTCATATGGAGATTGTGAACCACACACTTTTATTCATATGGAGATTGTAAACCACACTTTTGTATTCATATTAGGATTGTAAACCACACATGGACATTCATATGAAGATTGTAAACCACACACTTGTATTTTTTTGAAGATTGTAAACCACACACTTGTATTCTTTTGGAGATTGTAAACCACACACTTTTATTCATATGGAGATTGTAAACCACACTTTTGTATTCATATTAGGATTGTAAACCACACACGCACATTCATATGAAGATTGTAAACCACACACTTGTATTCTTTTGAAGATTGTCAACCACACACTTTTATTCATATGGAGATTGTAAACCACACTTTTGTATTCATATTAGGATTGTAAACCACACACGCACATTCATATGAAGATTGTAAACCACACACTTGTATTCTTTTGGAGATTGTAAACCACACACTTGTATTCATATGGAGATTGTAAATCACACATTTGTATTCATATGAGTATTGTAAACCACACGCACATTCATATGAAGATTGTAAACCACACACCTGTATTTATGTGAGGATTGTAAACCACGCATTTGTTTGTATATGGCGATTGTAAACCACACACTTGTATTCATATGAGGATTGTAAACAACACACTTGTATTCACATAAGGATTGTAAACCTCACACTTGTATTCATGTGTAGATTGTAAACCACACACTTGTATTCATATGAGAATTGTAAACCACACACTTGTATTCATATGGAGATTGTAAATCGCACATTTGTATTCATATGAGTATTGTAAACCACACACGCACATTCATATGAAGATTGTAAACCACACACCTGTATTTATGTGAGGATTGTAAACCACGCATTTGTTTGTATATGGCGATTGTAAACCACACACTTGTATTCATATGAGGATTGTAAACAACACTCTTGTATTCACATAAGGATTGTAAACCTCACACTTGTATTCATATGTAGATTGTAAACCACACACTTGTATTCATGTGAGAATTGTAAACCACACACTTGTATTCATATGGAGATTGTAAACCACACACTTGTATTCATATGGAGATTGTAAACCACACATTTGTATTCACATAAGGATTGTAAACCACACACGTGCATTCATATGAAAATTGTAAACCACACACTTGTATTTATGTGAGGATTGTAAACCACGCACTTGTTTTCATATGGCGATTGTAAACCACAAACTTGTATTCATATGGAGATTGTACACCACACTCTTTTATTCATATGGAGATTGTAAACCACACACTTGTATTCATATGAGGATTGTAAACCACTCACTTGTATTCAAATGGAGATTGTTAACCACACATTTGTATTCATATGAGTATTGTGAACCACACACGCACATTCATATGAAGATTGTAAACCACACACCTGTATTTATGTGAGGATTGTAAACCACACACTTGTATTCATATTCAGATTGTAAACCACACACTTGTATTCACATGGAGATTGTAAACCACACACTTTTATTCATATGAGGATTGTAAACCACACACTTGTATTCATTTGGAGATTGTAAACCACACACTTGTATTCATATGGAGATAGTAAGCCACACATTTTTATTCATATGAGGATTGTAAACCACACACTTGTATTCATATTGAGATTGTAAACCATACACTTGTATTCACATGGAGATTGTAAACCACACATTTGTATTCATATGAGGATTGTAAACCACACACTTGTATTCATTTGGAGATTGTAAACCACACACTTGTACTCATATGGAAATTGTAAACCACACACTTTTATTCATATGGAGATTGTAAACCACACACTTGTATTCATATGGAGATTGTAAACCACACACTTGTACTCATATGGAAATTGTAAACGACACACTTTTATTCATATGGAGATGGTAAACCACACACTTGTATTCAATGGACATTGTAAACGACACACTTGTATTTATATGAGGATTGTAAGCCAAACACTTGTTTTCATATGGAGATTGTAAACCACACACTTGTATTCATATGGAGATAGTAAGCCACACATTTTTATTCATATGAGGATTGTAAACCACACACTTGTATTCATATTGAGATTGTAAACCATACACTTGTATTCACATGGAGATTGTAAACCACACATTTGTATTCATATGAGGATTTTAAACCACACACTTGTATTCATTTGGAGATTGTAAACCACACACTTGTACTCATATGGAAATTGTAAACCACACACTTTTATTCATATGGAGATTGTAAACCACACACTTGTATTCATATGGAGATTGTAAACTACACACTTGTACTCATATGGAAATTGTAAACGACACACTTTTATTCATATGGAGATGGTAAACCACACACTTGTATTCAATGGAGATTGTAAACCACACACTTGTATTGATATTGAGATTGTAAACCACACACTTGTAAACCACACACTTGTATTCATATAAGGATTATAAACTACACACTTGTGTTCATATGAATATTATGATCGACACACTTGTATTCGTATTGAGACTATTCGCCGACATTATTATCTGATGTTGTTTATACACGTTTCATAAATCTACCAAGGTTCAAGCTAGAAACATCTTTTAATAGTTTGGCGCCGGACAATACCTCGGTCAATGGGGTTGAACGAGCAGAGCAGATAATTTCTTTACTTGAATCATGTCTTTGAAAAGGGGGAGTCCTCACCCGCGCGTGCGTCAGATTTCCATAGCGTGTCATTGTTCACATGAGCCTTTGCCTTTTTAGCGTGTGTTGTTATTGTCGCTTGAGACTCAATTCCCGCGCGTGCGCAGGTGACGATCCTCCCGCTTTGATACTAGTATGCTGTCAAATACATGTACTACAAGTACAACCTGCCAATTTATTGGGGCATAAATGATTTGTAATGTATACTGCCAAATGTAATCTGTTATGCAAATTTTGGTAATGAGCATATAATAATGCGTTATAAAAAACACATTCTGAAACCGGTACCAAAATCTTCACCAGACGATACTCAGACTACATTTGCATTTTTTTTTTTTTTTTTTGCTCAGGATATGGACTAAAATGCTATGATTGTAAGGTGTCTTTTAAAGACAGGTATTTCCCAACTGATTGTCAGTTTAATGTAGAAGAAACACTCGATCCAAGAGATTGCCAGCCACACGAGTATTACTGTATGGTAAGTTTTACTGATTTCAACCGTTGAGGGCGATCCCTCCAATAATACTGGTATTATATAAGGCAAGAGTTTTATTATCGCTTGTCTTGCGAACCAGCCGAATGAAGAGGAGCCGAAAATGAAATAAAAATAAAATTTTATTTCAGCGTAATTTCTCGCGCCCACCAACTTGAAAGCGAGAAACAAGGTCATGCATGGAATAAAATTTTATTTCATTTCTTCTCTCCGATCAATAATCTCACTTACAATTCTTTTAATCACACAAATTTATTAAATGGAAAAAAAAGAATTAATTTTTTTTTTTTCCCGCCGTCCTCAAATAAATTGCCTTATAAAAACTCAAGAAACAAGGAATAAAAAAAGTTTGGCTTTATGTGCCGCTATTGCGCGGTGTAGTTTTCATTACTCTGATAATTGATAGTTTTAGAGTAACCCCACGTGACCACGGATTGACCAATCGCATCACAGAATCTGTATGTAGTGTGTTGTAATGCACAGAAATTCTCACCTGGTGACGTCAGAAGAAACTCAAGATAAAAACGTTGATAAATTGATCATTTTAAGCGATGAGAACCGTTCTCGTTTTTTTACCTTCAAAGTTTAAAGGGCGGCAGTCGTCGCGCCGCGTCCTGTTCAATATGGGACTCATAGAGACGTATACAACGCGTGTAAAATACATTGTTTATTTACATGAAATTCGAACACGCACTGCGCGACGACCACCGCGCTTTAATGTTTTACAAAGTAATATCCGCCCTCTATTGACCCGTCCGTTGAGGGCGCACGAGAAGCTACAGCAAACATGACGCCAGTGTATGTGCAAGTGTAACATTAAGCCATTTATTTTTTCAGGTGGTGCGAAAAGAAACAAACGGAGTGGTGACGTCTTTTGAAAGAAACTGTGCTAAGCCCAACAGGTGCCTTTATGGCTGTAAATACAGTGGATTCGGGCTGACGAAAACACAGTGTACGTCATGCTGCAGTCAGGATGGCTGTAACACTGATAATCCAGCAGTGTCTGTCCGTCCCGTTAAAACGTACCTTGGGATTCTTTTATTAACTCTCGCGTTATTATCGCGCCTAACGCAATGACAGAATACTAGTATATTACAGACTCGAACGAGAGAATTCAGTCAACCCCGGGCCGTTTCACAAGATCTGTGTAGTGCGCCATCAGCGGCGACACTTGTGGGTACTCGACTCTGTAGGGACGAGCTCAAACTGAATCTTACGGTCTTGGAGACGGAGAACATATTTACTTAATTTAATCACATTTACTAATTATGAGAATCGAAAAACATGACATCGCGGTGTTTTCAATTTAAAAAGAAATCTACTAATTAATTAACATGCGTGGAACGTTACGGCCAGCCGTTTGGTCATCAAGTTACCAAGTTTGGTAACGAATAGCAACCAAGCTTGTGAAAAAATGAATGTTTAAATATCAGACGGAGGTGGTGAAGCAGTCTTGCTACTAATTACAACTTGAACACAAAAGTGTTTTTACAATATTTACGAAGTGCTTTAATCTATGCATTATATTTCATAACTAGCTACAAACTATGCGCACGATTTGTTCCAGCTATTTGAATTTCAGAAGTATGGCAAAATAACTATATTTTCGATTAAGACTTCGCGTGACGTTGAAGGTACATGTGGAAGTAAATTTTAACTTAAGCATTCAACATAGACGGTTTTGCCCGTGACAATAGTGCCATCAAGATAATAAATTTTAAATTTTCCATTGGCGTCACTATTTTCACGAACAAATTATGCTTGAAATACTAGACATTCGTAAGCAATACTTAAATAAGTGTGTCGCCCTCAGCGGCGAATATAAGTATTTTTAATCATCGGCTGAGGTGACTTGACGTGTGCTTGTCATTTTTATTATACAGTTTTAATGGATATTAATTAAGTAATTATTGCATTGATATTATGATGACATCATGATGTCGTCATAGTGTCCCCGCATAACAAGATTCGAATTCCATGTAAGTAAACAATGTATGTTAACAACGCATGGTACACGTCGAATGGAACCCATATTGAAGATATTGCGGTGTGACGCTCATCGCTATTGCTACTATCCAGTATGTGGAATGGTTTCGAAGGCCTGGGTTTCAGAAAACAAACACATTGTATAGGTAAAGTGCACGACTTCCTTTTATTGTACTTATTTATTTATTTTGCAATAAAATAACAGAATTAAATAAACATTTAAATAAAAAAAACATTTCTGTTTTTCAAGTACTTGGCGAAAGTTGTAGTGTTTTCCGCCAGGAATGGGATACGTTCTCTACTTCATTAACACCGCCCTCATTTCACACTATAGTTAAATTCTTCGCAGATACCATCATGGCATGGCAACTAGAAAGCAAGTATATCTTAAATTGAATGACATATTTCCGATGAGATCGACGATTGAGAACAGAATTTTCTCTGGATGTTTAAGCTAAGCTCACAGTGACATCACTGTACTAAATGTCTCATAATTTGATGAGGACTTAGTGTAGTTTTTTTTTTGCTAAAAATTCGCCCTTAACATACCTTTGTACAAGCACAAAATTGCGAGAGGGTGCGTCGCCTCGTGAAATCAGTACGAATTCCGATTCCCGGTTTCCTCGGCCGGCTGTACATCTCAAAGTGAGACTTGCCTATAAGGGAGTGCGTCTGATTCGTCTTACGGGCAAATACAAACATGTCAGACTGCTAGTAATCAGTAAACGGGGATCCTTTTTTCACTCACGTCGATTGGTTCAACATCACATAATGTATGTTTACGTTGCCGGCATATCCTGTATGCGCGCGCATGCTAAAATGTGTCGTATTTCGACTTCCGGGTAATTTGTTCTACAGTAAAATTTGTAAGCCGCCGTCACGCGTATGAGATTGAATATCATACATTGGACCTGTATTGTTGCAATTGTTTACATTTTTCAAGTTTCCCATCTAAAACCCGTCGAAGGACATACATCATATTTTCTCCGCTGAATTCACTTGTCGCCATGACAGCGTCGAGACCACAAAATCCCGCTTTACCAGACTTGCTGAGGAGCTCCCCTACACCGTTGTCATCGAACCTGTCATCGTGCGTTAAGTTAATGAACTGCGAACGGAAAATAACGCTCAGGTAAATATTAAGATCTAGATTAAATGTCTGAAGTTGAGACTGTTGGATGACCCGGATGACATCACGTGACATTATGGCCGCTGTTTTATCACTGCAGTGTGGGAAAAAGTAATCATACGGCCAATTGTCGATCGACACATACCAAGGACTTTTCGCATCTCTCACTGGCTTAACTCTCTCCTTCACATGGCAACTTACGAGGTTACGTTCAGGGGCAGTGTGTAAATAACTGATTACATTCCAGATATTTAAAAAGCTATCAACGGGCAGTAGTACTAAATATTCAGTAGACGAGCAGTATTCAGTGACCCAGGTCAAAGCACTGAGAAGCCGATGAGTAGGTTGGTCACGTGATGTAGACGATGTCGTCAGCAGAATGTCCTGGTACATTTCCATTTCATTTACAATGGTGTTTTGTATTGTTTGGTCAGAGGATGTGCCGATCACAAATATTGTTACCACCCGCTTACCTAAAATAAAATAGTTTCGAGCCCATGTCAGACGAGCCGCTCGCCTGTTGTCGTACTGATCGGGAGATGACATCACCAAGGCAACTAAATATACATCATCGCATGACTGAGTATGTTGAAATTTAAAGTCGCGAGTTTGTTTGGTAATATTGGATTTGTGAAAATCGAAGGATGCTTGTTGTTTTTCTAAGTACACCTCGTCGCAATTCGATCTATTTGTTTTACTTTGCATCATAGCCCAGTATTTTCTAGTCATGTTTGGTGTAAAGGGATGCGACGCAATGGCGGCTTGGAATGTGCAACGTGATTTGTAAATCGCAGTCAAATCATAGTGAGTATGAGCATAGGGAGCGATCCCTAACCGACTCATGACGACACCGATGTAAATATCGTCCCATTTCAAAACCGGTATTTCTCGTGCGACCTCGTAGACCTTCGGCACTAGATCCATTGACACTACATACGATGCTCCAGTGACGTAAGGTGGGTACGTATCCGGTGCCCATACCTCATAGGGAGTGAACCGTTTATGGGGCTCATGCCGTTGAGGGCGCACCATAATTCGACTCTCCCCCATGTAAATACCCTGCCTCGGAGTACGACTTAAAAAATCGATTAAATTGGCATAATTCAAGAACACGTCATCATCCGCCTTGATAAAGTATTGCGCTTGTCTGCAGAATGTGCTGGCCCAATGAAATGCCGTTAACGTTTTTATAATTAGATGGTCTTCGGTATCTATGAAATTATTTTGAATTATATCGTTGTACTTTTTGTCCTCCTCTTCTAAATCAGCTTGAAATCTTTGATCCAAATCCACTCCGGTGAAAAATATAGTTTCAATCCTGATGCCGCGCTGAGTGGAGTTATTCCTTCCCCATGTATCACGTATGGTCTTTCTCTGGGCCACGTGACGGGGGTGACTAAACAAACATACTAACATGAAAACGTCACCACCGCGTACGCTGCTGTCACATACATCCGGGTGATTGATGACGTACGACGATCTCGCCATTCCGATAACCTCTCCGTTGTCTACCACTAGACGGTCGGAATCGACGTGTCTTGATTGGTTATTCTGGTCACATTGCACGTAGTTCTTCCATTCTTCAAATTGGCGCCAAACGGACAGCAGCAGATAGTCGGATGCAAAATTGAAACAAATTGCTCGTTTGAGTACGCATAAACTGGGTTTGATTTTTAGAGAGAGAAACCCATCGTTGTGAATTGCCGCTGTTCCAGTTGTGTTCATAATTATTCCAATGTACACGTCTTCTAAGTGAAATAGGCTCGTATTGTGGGCGGCATTATAAAAAGATTCGATGACGTCATACGACATCACGTACGCAGGTCCGTTTGGATACGGTGGATACACCTCAAGAGGCCATTCATCGTGCGCAACAAACCACTTGTAACGGCTATCTCGTACGGGAATTGCGTCTCTGTGGATGTAGCCCATCACTCCGCGTGAGCTTGCTGAATCTCCAAGAACCTCTACGAGATTAGGCAAATTAATATAGACGTCGTCGTCCGATTTCATCACGAAATCAGCATTCGGACAACAAGTTCTTGCCCATTTGATCATCAGTACAGTTTTTAAAGTCAGGTTTCGATAGCTGTCTTCAATATCGATGATAACAATGTCGCCATGTTTTTTGCTCTCTTCCTCGACATTGGCATTGTGTTTCGGGTCAGTATTTAAACCAATGAAGAAAAGTTGCACAAAGCGTTTCCCAGACACGTACATATCTTGCTTCCGTGTTCGCCTTATCAACTCTCTTTGATTTACTTTATCCGCACTGGACGGGATTACTAAAAGCACGAACACACGTCCCACGTCATCACTTCGTGGGATGTCACCAAAACACGCATTTATCGGGTTGATGATAAACCGGTATGGAAATGAATTCAATGTGTCCAGTTTCATACTATCCTGGGTGTCTGTTATGTAATCGATGCCAGTCTCCTCCCCCGTATGACTGGAATCAAAGAATAGCGGCGTATCTTGTGACTGACTCAGAAGTCCCATTCCCAAATTGCCGCCATGGATTTGAAGTGGAAATGGTGTGACTGGGTGATGATTTCGCACAGTGACTAAAGTAAATAAAAATAGAAAATTTACAACGAAAATTGCTAGAAAAAGTAGTTGTAAATTGGTTGGGCTTCTTCTCCGGACGGTTGCGATCTTCCACATGTTAATGATTGTATGCTGTATGAATCAAAGCTGATTTTCCCAAGCACCAACGTCTTAACAGTGACCAGGTAGAATTTCCCCTGTTGAAATAACACAAAACAAAAAAACAAAAAAACATGTGAATCACAGTATCAACATAAAAGAAAATTTACTAAAACTACGCAATTAATGTTATAAAACAAATACCTAATTTACATTAAGCGTAAAATATATTAGTTTATGACGTCATCAGAAGTGCAAACGTCTGTGTGATTTGCGCAAAATGAATGATGGTCGTAAATGTTTCAAGTGACTGCAGATGACCCTAGGTCTTAGCCAATCAGTGAGGCGTATCCACACACTGACAACGACATATGCAGATGATTTGTGAGTGGGGTTGTAGCTAGCAGTACGTTCACGCGCGTTCTATATATAACGAGATGTTCTGAATTAAGTGAATTTAAAGTATACTTCACGTATCTTGCGTTTTTATGTCAGTGACACAAGGCCTAGCAAATAAAGTAGTGCAATATGTCCATTTTTTGCGGCGCTTAAATAATTGACGTGTATGAACAGGCATGCGTTTCTTATACCATACATTCTTGATTTTTTGTCGGTAATTGCAAACGAATATACTAGGTTGTAAGACCATAGTACGTAGTTCTGAATCGTCTTATTTCATCTGCACTTAACAAGTCCTGACCCTGTGACCACACTTAAGCTAAGCGGTTCTCTCAATTCATTCATGTGCCCCCTAGTCACACAAATTCATGCGTTTGCTAAGACTGAGAGCATTATTTCCCCCACTAAAGCTCGTACAGTCGTTTTGTGCAGGTCGACGTCTACAATTTATCAGTCCAACCTTCCGCCTCTAGCCACGACGCTCCTTCGAGGAATTTACCTGGCAATTAGCCGTAGAGTGTACAAAGGTATATGTCATCAGTGAGCCAAGTCACATTTAATCCACGGTAAAACATTATTAATATTAGTAGGAACATCGTGTATGAAGAACAATACAAACAAAATTCACAGCTCTAGTTCACAGTTCTTTATCCAAATCAATCGCGGTTTCAACGTCAAAGAAATGTTGAATGAACAATGAGGCTTCGTTTATAATGAAATTCGATACGGCTTACTTACCCACATGGGCCTCGTAAAACACCTCAGGGCATTTTTTTTTCTGAAATTGACGGTGCCTTTACTCCAGTTTAATTGGCTCTAGATATTGTACCACAGCCAAGGATGTTGCTGATGCTTAGACAATGGCCGATTCAAATGTGTATTGATGGTCCGGAAGAAAGAGAAAAGAGGCCCGTAGCGAGGATTTACATTTGTATTCTTATAGCGGGGGGGGGGGGATAATCGATGTCGTTTTTTTTAGCGCGGCGCGAAAATAAAAGAAACGAATGTGTTTCTAGGTGGCTCGCCTACCAAATATCATCACGGGGTAGCCACGTCGCTGGAGCTACAAGAGTGTAATGATAACAATATATTTTGAGCGTACAGGCATGTTCGTGTGGCGTCCTCCCTGAATCAGATTCTCACGCAAACGTTTTCAAAGCAACCGTATTACCGATGTGTTCGCTTACCTGTAATGGACGGCGAAGAAATTACACACATTGGTCAAAATAATGATACCTATTTGTGAAGACAGTTTGACGGAGTGACGTGGGTGACACTGGACGAGAGATGTCAGACAGCGCAATTGCGCCCCATTTCTCCTGGCATCCCGATCCTAACTGGTCTAAGGGTTCATAATGGCATACACGATTTTAAATTTAGGTTATACGCCAAAGAAGGTAGTAAACAGAACCGGGAGGTCACCTTTCGATATTTTCGGTTTTTAGTCTAAAATTGGAACCAGGAGGACCAATCTCCATATGCTTAGTCATCCGTGATGATCGTCTTGAGGAAAAAATAAATGTGACAATTTCGCTGGGAGGGGGTACTTAGTATATTCCAGCACAAACAAAAACGATGTCGTTATGGTGATTTTTTACTTTTAGGTTAATCTGTCATTCTCGGCTCCGTGAATTATAATTTAACATCCCGAATGAACTACTATAGTAAACATTTTTTTTTCAATTATCTCATCTTGAGTAATTGGCGTGCAATAAGGTTTTGGTTACCACTGCCACGTACACATATATATTCTTGCGTGGCGTGCGTTCAATTTTAATATCTATTCATTACCATTTTGGACTCGACTACTATTGATAGGGGTGGAAGCTTCTTTATTATGAACATGTGTTATTATGGAATCATATTGAATGATGGGTGCGTGTGGTCACGTGATATCAATATTATAAAACACGTTATTATAGTAAAAGTGAATTTCGTATCGCAATTTTTGACGAGGAGTCCATTACTGGTGTAGCTTATACGAGTTTAATCGTGTACAGTATCAGGGCTAAATAAAATGCTACAGAATAAACCGCCACCGTAACACTATGGTAATGAACAGCAGTGATGTCACGCAAAGCTATAAAAAAGCATATAATTTTTGTTAACGTGTTTCATTTATATAATGCTGCTGATGCCTGTCAGCTGTGTGCCCAGTTATAACACGTTGTATCTGTGCTAGTCATTTATCCCCCCCGGACTTTGATTCAATCAGTGGAGAAGAAGACACTGCCTTTTGAATTGACGCGTTGTTTATGTGCATGCAGGCTTTCCTCTGTGAGCATAGTACACGCCTGATTACACAGTAATGAAGTCCTACTTATGTGGGGCTTTCATTTATATTGCGTTCACCATGCTGCTTGCAAATATGAGCCTTGTCATTGTCGTGAGATAAACACACACGATTGTCACCGGTCTGACGCATAAGTGGTACTATTAAGTGCCCCTATCCATCGACAGGTACAGAGTTGTGTCATAATGAAGTCGAGATGTCAGGGTCGGCACGGCTGCACCCAGTTCCAATTAGCTCTACAATCATCCGTGGGTGTGAGAGACAGGATGGTTCTATGCCACATTGGTATACACGACAATGCGACTCTGGAGAACATTAATTTACGTTTACGGTCAGAAAAGTTGCATGGTTTTCAGGACTGGACACGCTGAGTTGGTTGAGACACTGTTTTCACTTTAGTCTCTCCCTATAGGGACTGTGTTAAAATTTAAATCCTAAAAGACTATTGTGTAAAGTGAAATTATGCACAAAACATTCAAAAAACGTGCTCCTTAGAAATTGAAATAATAGATTAGCGATACTATTCGATCGTTCAGTACACGTACGTCATCGTGACTCACGCCTTTGATTCCGAATAGAGAAGACCTTTACCCCTTTCTCCTGTCACTCATTCGTTTCTTCACGACTGTTTTTCAATCATTACCCAACCAAAACTAGTAATGTACCAGTGGCGGATCCAGAGGGGGGCAAGGGGGCCATGGCCCCCTCCAAACGCATGAAAATGCATCTGGATTACGCATAGCATCGTCCGAATCGCACGGTCCCGTGTATTCGACCTATAGGCCTGGACCCCCCCCCCCCCAATACATGTTGCTGGATCCTCTCATGTAATGTACTTTGTTATGATGTTTGATTCCACTTACGTCGGGTGGCGGGGATGATAATGAACTTCAGCTCGATCTGGAAAAAATTGAATAAATGTTATACTTGGGGGAATTACTCGTGCAGTGCTGCAACATGGTTTTAAGTGTGTCTACTACGCTGTGTGCAACATTGTTTGTTGCTAAGTAACTGTAAGCTTATTATGCTAATGGTGCATGTGATAGCAGACTTGTCGAAACAATGCATCCTTACAAATCTTTTCGGAGCTCTGCCAGTGTGACTGACTCCAGAATGGGCGAGATGCTGAATTGTTCGAGTTACGGACATCGAGTTTACGAACACCGAGTTGCGAAAACATCGAGTTTTCGAAACCACGCCTACTTTTGCGAAACCATGCTCAAATAGTAACTCGATGTTCAATTAACAGTTAACCGAACTTCAAGTTACGGCCAACATAAAAAAGTTAAACAAAACAAAAAATCTATGTGGTCATTGTTGTAACTCGATGTTTTCGTAACTCGAACAACTCGGCATCTCGAATGGGCGGACACTTCATTGGTGTGGGGTGTAGGATATAATTAAATGCAACGACGAAATAAACGGTCCGATAAGATTCTTTGCACAAGTTGTCCTAGGGCAATTGTTTTCAAACTCAATTGCTGTATTTCAGCTTTCTGAAAACTAATGCATTGCCATCATAACTGCATGCTTAGTATCTGGCGAGGAAAGTCCTAATCTCAATTAAACTATAACTCTCGCTGCCTTAAATAATTTAAATAAATAAATAAATAAATAAATAAATAAATAAATAAATAAATAAATAAATAAATAAATAAATAAATAAACGTGTTAAATTTACAATAACAAACCTAAGTGTCATTGTGTTCAAAGAAGCATGTATATGCAGTGTCCCCCTATGACTGTAGTATACATCTAATTTCCTATAGCGGTGTGTTCATTTCCACAAATTAATACCGAATTTATCAACATTATCATTCGTTACCTCAAATTATGTATTTATACATTTTATTATGTTTATCAATCGTGTGTTTGGAAAACTAACTAACTGCAGCAAGGCCGCCATAGTTTGGTAATTGAGGCAATACTCACTGGCAACAAGTTTGCCATTGAAAAGCCGTATTATTATTAATCTATCATCGAAGCAGTACGGAACTCGGTCGTAGGTCTCAGACAAATTATAACTCAAAAAATATTGAATTCAACAAACCTGGACTGTGGTAAATCGGCGTGTCACTCGCTGAAATCCATCAGACTGGCCGAGTCGAGGCAGCTGTGTCTCGCACTAAGTTCAATGCGGCGATAACGTGACTTATGCCAGTTCACCACATAAAAGATCTAGGAAATCAATTCAAGTCCTTCAACATCGTTTTATCATCGCCTTTTGAAACAGGTCGTCCATAGTCCCGTAACTAGGGTATAGTTAGTTCAGGTCTATTGTAGGGAAATTATAAACAAAATTGTGGTTATGTAAACCAATGCTATTGAGCGTGTGGCTATGCAAATACCATATATTAAATACCAATATTTGAGCAGGTCTACTAGACGAAACGTTTGTTTTCTCAGGTCAAAATGTCCAGCCAGCGTAATATGACAGTTCCCTTTTGAATGTGAGCCATCATTTGTTGAGATGGAGTAGGACCTTAAGTAAAAACATAATACGATTCAGACTTGTTTCGATAACACTTTTACGGTGGCACACAAGTGACAGTACATGTTTAGTTAATTGCGACAAGACTCTATAAACTTGTGGCAAAACGGCAAAATTTGATGGCATAAACTTCTATTATTTCGCAGCAAAGCTATATTATTCCACAGCAAGACTCCATAATTTCACGACAACATTGTAGAATAAGGCAGCATAACCATATTATTTCACTGCAAAACTGCATAATTTTACGGCAAAACTGTCATTTCACGACAAAACTTCGCGGCAAAACTAATTATAGTATGACAAAACTCTCCGTTTCTCGCGGCAGAAGTTGGCAATGTTTCCCATAATTCCCCCTTTACGAAGACTGCCCATACTGAGTACAGATTCAACACATGTAGTCGAATCAGTGCCCGGGAGTCAGTGTGTACTGAATGTGCAAGCATCGTCCGAATCGCGCGTATCACGAGCTCGATGTAAATGTACTCTCTCGCGAACCCGCGCGGGATTGCACTGATAAGTCCCGTATTTTACCTCAGTAAAATCCTTAGATCTGATTGGAGGCGCCTCTAAAGCATGCGCCCAATCAAGGTAGGCGTAACATGTGACAACTAGTATGTTTCTTTAGTAAAGTGGAAAGTGGGGAAACAAATTAATGAAATGAATTGATCCAATCAGCATGAGTTTTAGCCCTCATGTATCAGAGAGTAAAATGTCAGCTAAATCTTTGGCAAGGAAGAAAACTTTTACTGTACAATTTTGCCCGTGATGCAGATTTAATAAGCATTTTACTGGTATTGACAAGTATTGCCAGAGAGGGCGCACTTACATGCGCGTTGGCTGTATACCATCTGCCAAGGTGTAGTGTGGAGGCGATGGCCGCATAAATGAACCTTGGACAGCGAAGATGATGTGCAAGCACAATGCCGAATTTACAACATTTCTTCGGCATCAAGAGGGATAAGAGTATACTACAGAGTTAGTGGTTGGGCATTTTTCTTGTACATATGACGATCCCGCCCGCCGTGGACCGAAGGGTGAACGTCGTACCGACTAGTACCGGGTTCATGCGATGTAGGGGTAGACCATTAGCAATATATCTGGGTGGGCGATGGCAGTAAAACTATGGAAAATATTTTTCTTCACTTAGATTTGTACTATTTTTTGTGCTATGATGAATGAGATGTTTTCATATTCACTGTGTTTTATATTTCACCCAATTTTTAAGTCGATATATTGTTATCGCTCCGACGCCTGCTCTAAAAATGTACAACATAGAATAGCCATAATATTGAACGGAAGATAAATTTCCCAGTGTTTCGCAGTATTGCGGGAAAGTGCTGTCTTCGCGTGATGGGAGCAACCAAAAATGGGTTGGCTTGAAATGCTTTGAGTTGACGTCACGGTGATTCTTGATAAAAAGGCGAGAGTCGGATTTTGGTTGCCAATTCTAGGCTGAATTGGCTCCGACTCAGACAGCACGCAATCTTGGTGTAGGTCATATTATCTACTTTCCATCATAAATTTCGATTTCACATCATGTAGTATAGTATAATTTTCAGCTGATTTCTTCCAAAGTTTGTATGTGTATGTTTTTGATTGTGATTGAGTTTCAAGTTAGTGAAATCTTCGTTTGACATTGTCATCGGAGTGCACGGCGGGAAAATATCGCCCACATTAGCAAAGGTAATGAGAAAATACGTAGATAATATCCATGCGGCCAAGGTATCCTTAAAGTTTCTCTTTAGAGATCAAGTCGATTTTGAATTACTCGATGTGACGTCAGAGTTCTCTAGTATTTCCAAGAGTGTGTAGATGTGATAACTTTTAACATCTATAAAATAATATAATTGCAAACAATTTATAAAAACATATCTGAAATGTTTTGTAACATGTATTGTTTTGTAGCTTACATTTAGTTTTCTCCGTCTGTATTTGTTATTTTTGTAAGTAATATATAAAATTCAATGACGTTAAACATTTAATAACAATCCGGTCCAGCTGTCGTTTCAAAACAATCTATTCATTGCTATGAACGACGAAGCGACTGGTAATATCTCAAAATGTTTACTACTGAGGTAAACACAGTTACGAATAAAACCTGGTGTTATTGCATTCAAAGTAGTAAAACACTCAGTTTTGGTCCGACATAAAAGAAAAAAAATCGGCATATACATTAAAAGCACGGTCTTATGAACCACTATGGAGTGTGCTTTGTGAATCTGCTGGAGAAGAAGTGCTACATTTGGCGTCTTTTACATATGGCTCTAAATGACACTTTTTTCAGTGAAGCTCAGCGGTTGGACGCCGTCATAGCGCCATTAACGCTGATATTGCAAGAATATACTGACAATATGAATGGGTCGGTGGTTGCCAACATTTGTATAGCCTAAAGTTACACAAAGTTTCATTTTGTATATTAAAGAACAAAAAAGGCGGTTCAAAAAGTGATTAAAATCAGTAAGTGTGTCGGACGGCGAAGGGAAGCATATATGTTGTGATAATTCAGTGAAAAATGTATGTACAATGCCAGAACACCCGAATTAAGCTACACAACAACGCCATCAACGACGAAATATACTGTATAATAATTGGTCAATATACAGTATTTTGACACCACCACCCCGCTTTAAAAGCGCCACATACGACTAAAGTTCAATTTACTAACTAGGTCGCAGTTCAAATTACTCGTTAAACTAAAAATAATGAGTTTCTCAGTCGGTGTTACATTATACTGATCAATTTAATGTGGAATTATTTACGACATCTTAGCTAAATCGTGTTAATGTGACATGGAGGTTTTTGACATTTCTGATTGTGTACGAACACAGTGGTGGATGATCAATGTAATGTGCCGAGCTCCCGCATTTCCGCTCTTCGAAAGAAGGTGTGTAACAAATCCATAAAACCTTTACATAATGAAACCCCTCCGTAACGTTGGTCCAGCCCTAAAATATTGACCGAAATGTATCACATCCGTTTTTTTATTTATTAAAATGTAAATGATAATGAATTACACTCGGTGGTCGCAGACGATTCATCAATTATTGAAATAAAGCAAAATTGACTACTTTTATATATATTATGGCGTCATAGAGTAACACAATGGAATTATGGGATAAGTCCATCGTCGCATCCAAACCGTAGTTCCTCGACCACCAGTGTAAATAAACACGGATGGAGGTATGCATAATTAACGCAAATCTAAGTGAAACTATGGCAACATGGCCATCTCGGATAATAATAATTAATAATTCAGGCACTGGTTTTCACACTGGAAAAATGCACTGCGATGAGCCTGGGCGTCGGTAGATTACTTTATGCAAATGAATAGATAATATATTATTTCCATAATGAATAAATTATTTAATTAAATGTGAAAGTGAGACAAATAAATCAAATAACAAATAGTCCCAGTACGTTTGACACAATATTAATTCACCCCAGTCGTCACTACAAGTAGAATCGCCCAATTCCTACTACCAAAAGTGGGTAAATTGATGGTGGAGGTAACTATAAAAACGAAGAATATATTACTTCAACTTGACCCACATTGGAATTTGATTTTGTGCCCATTGCTGCATTGACTCCAATTCTAGAGTACGAAACAGTTATCCGTCACGGTTCCCTCCGATATAAACAATGGAATCGTCCACTCAGCTGAAAACCTGTGTAGCGTGGCTTAATTGAGAACGGGGTTAAAGGTTGAACATTAGCTGCCATATCGACGCAGATATTAGTGGAAGCGAATGGATGTACACATGCATTCGGAAAACGGGCGCCGATGTGAAATCAACAACGCTGTCTTGTTTTATATTACGGCAAATTCAGAATGAGCTGTGGGTATCCGTCTTTGGTAGTACTGTCGGTTTTCTTATTATTCTGCTTGTTCATAAACGGTAAGTACCATTAGTTAATCAACTAGTAAAAGATGTTGGCATAATTTCTCACGGTAGTACATGCTACCGAGTATGATACTTGGCATAACCCACACGCAGTTGTTCACTATGTTTAGGAACGCATATAATTATTTATAATAAATATAGTAAACTAGTACAGATGGCAATGTAGATCCCAGAACATTAGACCGTAACTTTGTACGGAAATAGAATTAATTAAGTTATATACCTAATTATGCAGACGGATGGTATTCGATTTCACTTTCGGTAGTCACTGTCGTTTTCACTTCACATTACCGGGTCGAACTCGATGCTACACTGGTAGTTGAGTTCCCGAGCTGGATTTCCCATAATATGTTTGGGATATTGACACCAGGGTGCGTCCATTTTAAGTACCCTGAAAGTGTTTGTGCTTATGCTCCATGCACTCATGGAGTGTTTTGTCTCGTTTTATGTGTAAATAAACCGAAAAGGAATGTTGGCATTCCCAGTGACCCGGCTAACCCTCATGGAAGCCCGCATACCTAAAGTGGGAGCTCGGTCCCGATTTCCCATCTACCACACTTGAAACGCAACGAGTGTTCAACAATATATTAATTATAGTTTTGCGACGTGTTTGATGTTGTGAGATGTAATCGATACACTCAAGAATAATTCTCTTAATGGATATTGATTTTTAACCTATTTGTTTGAAATGACTTGGTATTGGTGTTCCGGTAGTAAACTCGTCGCGAAAGCCTCCAATGATGAAAGTGCGCATTGGCGAAATGTAAATGGCGAATTGTGGCTGTCGAGACGCGTTGTAAAATAGGTCTTCGGAGAGAATAATGTTTTAGCGAATCTTTCCTGTCGTTTCATATACATTGGCTATCGAACCGTCAGCATTCAATTGTTTATATGTGTACAATACTCTTTGCTGTCATTTCTTGTAAAATGTGAGATCAATACGACGTGATTATTTAATTTTAATGCGGCGCGTCGAGTTTGATATAAGTCCAATACGACGTGTATAGCTGAATGCATTGTTTGTTATACAAGAAATTAGAACACGCGATGACCAACAACTGGGAACTATCGAAATCACATTATCACGCAACGTTTTTAACTGCCTGCAGTTTCTTATATTATTTGCAATTATTTAACAAAGTCTACGTTTGGTAATTATTAACATAGCTTGCTCCTTTGGCATTACGTAATAGCTGAATGTGGAGAAATAATAAGTTGTGGTATACGACTAGCTTATTTGCACGCGATGGTACTCAGAAAATCGAATTAATTAGAGAAGCATTATATTCCTGATTGTAACAAGGTCTAAAACACTCCACGGGACTGGTACAGCAAGGAGTACCGACTATTGGGTATGTGGTATACCACCAAACAATGTATGTTACTGAAAACAAACAATGGCAGTTAATACATCTTTCCGAGATCATGACATTTCCATTGCCGTGATAGCAGTTCACAGAATCATTTATTAAACACGTTTTTTATTTTTTGATGAAGTATTGAAATAGCAATCAATGCATGTGCTTTGAATTATTGGTAAGTACTATTAATTCAAGGGACATGCGCAGCTCGATGTTTCACATAAGGAATACTATTTTCTGTATTTTATGTGCCACAAATAAAACAAGGAGTTAGTGATTTTTGTGCTTACCTAATATGTGTTATACCACACGTATTACCATAAACTTATGGTAATGTCATATATTTATGTGATATTTGCCACGCGCCACGTGTTTATCATTTACCATGTGATGTTTATTGTGTAACACTTAACAGTTGCCTTGTACCATATGTTGTTTATCATGTGTCACGTGGTAATATCTAATGTAGCACGGATTTTTTGTCATTTGATTTGTCCTTACATGTAGCAACATTGATTTAAATCTAGAAAAGATTTTTTTTCTCACCGAGAATTCAGTCGAATACATCTTGCTTTATCCAGGGAAACATACTTTTAAGTTATAGAGATCCAGTCAAACTACGTGGATATATGTGTTTGCATTGGGACATACATTGAGCCTGATAGCTTACCCCGGAAATGTGTTGGGTATTGATGATTTGTATATTCGAACATTCCCTTGATAATTATACCAATATTGAAATTGCAATCTTGCCGAAAACACGAACAACTCCACTCAATGTAGTATAACATTTGTTAAAGTCTGAAGAGGTTATGCAAATAACAAAAGGCAAGTTACAAATGTCAAACAAGCATGTTGTAACTTTCTATAACATCTTATCTCTGTAAAGTTTCCTCACACCTGCTGTGTTTAAATGTTAAATGGTAAGACTGCTCAACGGTGGTCTACCCACGTATGATACATAGTTAAGATATGATAGATACAGGTGCGTGGACACTCGTAACCCAAAAACAAATGTTATTGTATCTCGACAGTATTTGTCTCACACTGTTAACATTTTGGGGCCCCACCACAAGTGTCAGACAAATTAATAACAAAATCCACAAATTTCATTTGTTTTAAACGCTATAATTAATTTGCAAGGCTGTCGTTTGTGAAAGGCGCTGTGGAATCTCTGTTATGAAAATTTTACAAAACAGTAATTGATTTCGAGTCGTGTATGGTAGAGAACCACATTACTAGTATTATAAGTGGCTGTACGGTTCGTGTGTAACCAACAATTGCTAAAATTAAAAAAAACATAACTTTAGGGATCCGAGTGCCCACAAAACTGATTCTATTATTATTCGTTCGTTGAATGTATGCACTTTCATTATTGGAAATCGACAACACCAGACTTATTAAGCAAAGGCAATAAATATATTAAGACAAAACCATATGATAACTGGCAAACGCGTAGGAGTTTTCCTACAAATTTCCCAGAGATTAATAACGACATGCATATACATGGAATGGAATGGTGCTTAACATCCTCTTAGCGACACGCAATCTCTCTCACTTTCGAATATTACATTGGATAATCAACCGTTGATTTATCTACGCAAGATTCAGATCTGTCTTACGTACGGCTATTGCATTGGATCAGCAACCTTTGATTTATCTACGCAAGACTTAGCAATTGAAGAATGTGATGACAGCGCAGGTGCGCTTAGAATCAATGTATATACACGGCATTTACCCAATTGATTACACCACGCAGCCATTTGATTAACTCCCATGATGCATCGTGTTTGTATGATTTAAATTAAATCATGTAGGTGATAATTGGTTTATTTTACCGGCCAATTATTCTAATAAAGTCTGTGACCAATCGTCCTCATTTGAATGAACGCCTTCAAAATCTTTTCGCGGCAATGGTCACGTGCTAGTGATGTATAATAATGCTAATTATAGACTATAAAAGTGAAAATACTGCTTCCAAACATACCCAACACCTAAAATAATTATTTATTTTCTCTGTACATACGGTTTTCATCCAGTGATATCAATTTCAAAACACACAACGAAACAATTAAACGTGGGCTAACAGAGCAAAAATAAACGAGAAACAAGAAAGCATTACAGTTACTGAAGAATTTAATCGCGGAAGTCAGCTTTAAAACAATAAAAAGGCAAATTGTTCGTAAATTATCCCGAACGGTTACTAAAAATACGCTTCTCTGAACGCGCGCAGCAAACTAGCATGGGTAAAATTATCGTGTCAACATGCCGATCGAATCATATAATGACTTCAGTGTTTGTAAATGTGAGTGAATTGTGATGTTAAATCATGTGCGTGCATACTGATATAGTACTCTCTGACACTGAACGATGCGATGCACGTGCAGAATCCATGAAGCAAATATTTTGAAAGTGTAATTGTGCGTATGACGTATTTCCCTTTTAAAAATAAAAAAAAGTTGAAATAAAATAGAGATAGAAGATATATAGCGTAATTGTACTTTATTTCACAACAGGACATTTCTCTGCTTTAGTGAACTTTCTCTGATATTATGCGCAACGCGTTTGGAATAGTGGGTGTGCTGAATCTACGTGCGAAGAGTAATCACTGTCTTGAACACGTCAAAACATGTTGTATTTATACACTGTAGGCTTATTCGACACTTTCAGACAGAATTTTGCGTTTTTTATTACTAAATAATATATTTGATATGACATTGTCACATTTGTTGAAGTGTGTTATGCATTCATTGTCACATCCGTCGTTGTTAATTTTTTTTCGCACAAACTATCCTGGCTTTTACACAAATGGGAAGTGACGTAATTTATTTACGCACACGCAACAGCGCATGGTAATACAGACTCGACACGTGACAGGGTTTTGGTATTACAGATTGTGATAGCAATTACGTCATAGGGATAGCATATCATTATGGGTGCCAATATGGCACTAGATTTAGATTGAATGAATTGTTTTTTTTCAGAAATTTTTAACTTTTATAATGAATGGTTCATGAAAGCGGCACACACACAGATTTTGATATATTTTATTAAGGAAGTTGGAACCGAATTCAAATTTTGCGCACTACTGAACATGTTACTGTACATATGTGCAATGCATTATGGGAGAGTACGTCCCATTTTATACAATAGAAAATAATTAAGCATGACATATACACTTGGCTCAAACCTGTTTAAAAAATATTATTTACATGCAGTGTGTGAATAAATGTTACTTGTTATTTCACACGACGTTGCAATTGCTATACACTAGGTTTGGTTATGTCCAAAAAGTCTTTCTCATTTTGCACTGAAGGTCAATCGGGCACATACTGTAATTTAATTTATGTGCAAAAGGCCATAACAATAAACAATGTTAGCTTTGTCTACTATATTTGAAAAAGCTTTTAAAATATATGTTTGTTATAAAGCAGTGTTTATTTTTTCACCCATGTCCATTGACCATTTATTATCGGTTATGTGAAAAAACCACAGATTAAATTGACACCACAATTAGTAATCTCGTTTCTAATGCATTCTCGGAAACTTAAATATAGTGATAGCTCTCAATAAACATATACCGCAATCGCACCCGGATAAACTGGCGGTCAAAGTGTCTATGAACGGTGGTCATTCATGCAAACAAAAGTAACAGGACCCCCTCTCCTCAGAGAGTGGTACACACAGGTGGGGGTACCAAGTCTTGATTTTCATCTCATTTTGTTATTTGGTAGCATAATTCATTTAGTTTCGGTAATGTTTTCCAGAGGAGTTTTTCCATTTCTAAATTTAGTTTAACATAAAAATCTAAGAAAATCTGGAACACAAACCTGTAAAGCACCGACAAGGAACCGCCCAACCAATAATAAATATAGTCACATAATCGGTATATACATGATAATCATTTATACTAATCATCTACCAATAAATTGGCTCGGAAACTGGTACAAAGGAAACGCTAAGTTTCTAAGTTTTCTAAGTGAGTCAGAAAATAAAATAAGTTAACAACAGGCTCAAAATGCAGTCGTACGCATCTAAACTGAAATAACCCGAAATAAGCCGGCTGTATGGTTTGCTGACTTTGTGACTCGTAGTCATATTGTCCACGTCGTCGATGCTCGTTGAAAAAAAATATCATTGCCGCGAATAGAGTAACAAATTGCAAAGGAAAAGATTAATAACTTTTATTTACGTCTTCACCTTTTCACTATTTTAATTGAATTGTCATTCTCTGAGTTGTCTTGTGTAATAAACAAATATAGCAATGAAGGTTTAACCTTCGACATTAGCTTCAGTCGTTTCAATGAACTGGTTAATGGTTGAAGTAAAATGAGTCTCTTTCAAATGCATAATTTCGCATACACACAGTTGGATAAATGACTTATGCAATTATTGAATGGCTTATTACGAACACTTAACATTTCGACCCAGAGGCGTACTTCCCGGTAAACACAATTGCATGAATCGTCTAATGACCAGAGCGTCTTAAAATACTTTCACACTGTCACACATATTGTACAAATACAATCTTTCTTGCAATTTTCTTACAATAAAGCACGTTTTCATAACTTACATGGATGTAAGTAATTATTCGGTAATCTGTCCAAATAGTAAGTCAGTGATTCAGTAAATTCACGTCGTAAGAATGCTGAACTAAAACATGAATTAAGGACCGAGTGACTCTAGTTTCATGTTGAACGATCGCGTTTTATTCGCATTTGCATCCAAACTAGACGCTAAAGTAATTTAGTAACAAATAGAGCATGCTGCATTATTGAAATATCCCTTTTTGTCAAAATGTGACATCTCGTCTTTTTGTTGTGTGTGTGTGTGTAATTTAATTTGCTGCGTTGGTTGAACACAAACTGCCTCGATGTCTCCATCGATTAATGTCTGATGAACAATTAATAAAACCGTAGATTGGCACAATGTACAGTGATGATACGTCACATGTGACATTGTCTGACAAAGATCTACTTATTTTGACTGTGAAACATGCTTTTCTAACGACGTCGCGGTGTATGAGTACACTAGTAATATATTTTGTTCGATTCGATAACCATGTTAAATTAGGAGTGTCTTGAGATGTGGTCGATACCATACGAAGCAACATATCTTTTCTAGGTCCACAAGATGTGACCCATTGTCAGTAAAACAATCATGAATCGCTGATGTCCGACTGACTGAGATTGTGATCAATTAATTAATTCCGAGTAAAAGCCTTCTCCATGGGTTAAGTATAAAACAAATGACGCTTGTCAATCGATTTCCGTCTGCAATGCTCGGTCGAATGACAACTTGATTAAAGTCTGGTGCAACCTCTAATTCCGTAATGCTTAGCTTGTCTCTCACTGTCGTTAAGTCTGAGATAAGTATTTTTGTGTGAAATCGTTCTACCATCAATCAGTGTAAAATATCACCCACAAGTTTGTGATTTTGATGTGCCTTGCATGTGTATTATTAGAGATATCGATGCCAGTATGAAGCATGGGCTGTGTTTGGAATAGGACATGTGCCACTGTATAGTATGCAGGTTATATGTTAGTAGTAGTGCGACATTGATGCGAGCATGACACATACTTAGTTATCTATACTTAAAGGGCAGTAGTCGTCGCGCCACGCATGCGCGAGATATATGGGTCGCATATAAACAAAGATGGCGACTTTGACTGTTGCGCAGATTAGATTAGATTTAATTCAATATTTTTAGGTGATTGGAAGGTATCGATGGAGTCACTGGCGGTAATCAGAGCAAGTCACGCCCAGGTCAAACCTCATACTTGTGATTTCTATTAGATGAGCGCGTTGGAATGTGGGAAAGTCAATGTTTATCAACACAAATGTCGCACATGCGCAGCGCGACGACTGCCGCCTTTTAACAATGAAATACGTGGTGTTTTGACTTTTTGCTAACATTTTCCGTATAATCTGCAGTTTCTCGTGCAAAATAACGAGGATTGCAAAACATATTTGACATTTATAGAATGACATGTATTTGATTTCAAATGTTGTTGCTTTTTTTTACAAAATATATATATTTGTATAAAATATCTACTATATGCAAAGAGTTCATCAGAAACGAAGGAACATTTTGAGCGCCATTCATCATTCCTAAAATAAACCTGCATAATTTATTACATTTCATTCAATTTTATAATCGTCGTCGTTGGCAACTAGCTACAAGGGACTGTCTGACATTTCAGAAGCCGCAATGTTTACACATGTCGCGCGCGCACACATACACAAACACACAGCACCAGCACATTTAGAACACTGGGGTATCTCGGACGCAATAAAAAAGTATTTCCGGTTAAATGAACAGTTTAATGAAACTGACATGCATGTACGATACATAACAAGTAATAAAATTACCTTGATCACTAATTGTCTGTATACGATGTCAATGCTGGGCGAAATTAAAATGATCAGTGCACGTACACGGTGCGGCAACTGCGGTTGGACCGCGATTTCTGATGTGGGCTTACAAAACATACGTCCCTCTTTCTAAACCAAAATGACATAGATCATATTAACATAAGTCGACAGTATTAGTACATGCTCCTGTTACCCGTAAGCTACATCTGGGAGTCAAATGATCACAGAGAGGTCACCTGTGACAGATGTTAAGCCACATATGTTCGGCTAATCAATGCAGTCTAGCTTCAAAAACATTTTTAACGATTTATTCAGTTTATTTAAAATTAATCTTATGAGTTTTGGATTTTCTTATGACATACTGTAGATGTACTTCACAGACGGTTGTACTGGAAAATATATGTTCTTACATCTATTACATTATATAATGAGTCTGCTTAGCTTTTCACTATTTGAGCTTTTAACCATTTAAAAATCACAAATCAATATTGTGATGAAAACTTCTGGTCAAAAAGAAATTATTTCTATCTAATTGGTTCGAAATAAAGATGTTTCCTTTTAGTCAGAGAACGTAAAGTTTGAAAAGGCGTTTTTGAAATATTGTCAAAATTACAAATAAACCAAATTAAATTAAACATTAGTGTGATCATGTGACAATTGTACAAACTCAAGACTAGTGTAAATTTTCATAAAGGTATATGTCATCAACTCTGAAAATGTTAGTGACAAACTTACAAGCAACATTGAGCTTATTTCGCCAACTATCCAATTTATTTCAACTTATTCAAAACGAAATCTGACCTTCTACCATGTTTTTAATTTAAGCACATGCCTCCTTTGGACTGTTCGGCGTTTAATGTTATTTCAATAATGTGGGAAAAATATAGTTCAGATAACAATCACAAGGACGTATTGTAAAATAACGTATTACGACCAAAAATAAAATAAAACCCAACGCAAATATATTGGTTCTAGGCAATGTGGTTATACTTCCTACAATGTCAATATCATCACGATGGTATAACAGATTAGAGCGTTCAATAATATGCAAAGCAGGGGAAGTATACGTACGTATAAATATGTTGAGTAATTTGACTTTTAACATATTGATAACGTTCAGTAAGGTAAAATACCAATATATTGTCACCAAAATATCATTATGTACTTTGACGGGATAGTGTCAGTGATATGGAATCTCTTATAGGCTGATCGGGGTTTAGTTGTTATTATGGTTCCTTATTCGCTGTTGGTTACACGAGGTTTGAACTAGATTTTCAAATGAGATGTATGCGATGAGCTTCGAAGCATTCAGATCATAACACACATAGTAAACAAACGCGAAACACATCCATATACATATAATAAATTAAAATCAGATCATATGTAAACAAATAAATCAGCATGGCCACGGGGGAGATATTTATACCGCACAGTATAAATGATGCGAGCCCATGCAGTAACCTAAGCCCCCCCCCAAAAAAAAAGACGCAACCACCGGCAAATATTATTTTAACACCACTGAAACTTTCTTTGATACGTGTTAAAGTTAGAACCCCGTGATCTTTTTAGTAACTGATCAACCTTTTCATAACGTGCGAACTTTTCCTGTGGCAATGATTTGATAACTCACATTAATAACAGAACTTGTTTTATATCCATAAATGTCACGTCTTTGCGCGAAGCCTATAGCTAAGTAGATTATCGAATGACAATATTACTATTACAGATTTACGAGAAAATAAAACACATCCATGTATTGAGTTATTTTACGACTAGTACTCGCACATATAAACACAAAATGCCAACGGGTTGGCTGCAAATAGTCGTAAAGTAAACTTGGCTGTGCATGTTTAGAGCAGGCGCCCTTAACATGTGTGGCTGTTTACTATGTCTGTCGTATTTGCTAGCTATTCTAAACACTGTATGTTATTAGATGCAATTTATCAATATCCCTGACTTTTTTTTTCTTTCGTGCTATTACAATGGATCATTGTTGTCGTAGACTCAACTATATTCAGAATTTACAGTTTGGTGCAAATCTGGATGCTTACTTTTTATTTATACCTTAGGGCGCATATCTAGCGTTATACTAGCAATCACCGCCATTGTATACGCT
Source organism: Saccoglossus kowalevskii (assembly GCF_978046115.1). NCBI lineage: Eukaryota > Metazoa > Hemichordata > Enteropneusta > Harrimaniidae > Saccoglossus > Saccoglossus kowalevskii. Next base: position 26,558,367 of record NC_140659.1, read on the forward strand.
GAACATGCTACAGGGTTTTTAAAAATAGTGTTCGATTTGGTAGTTAGATGCATGAATGTAGCATTATTCGACAGTCAAACATTGAGACAAATCAGGTTGCACTCTTTATAATTTTAACCAAAATGTGATCACATTGTAACACTTTGTTTACTTGGCGTCTTTACTACAAACTACGTGGACAAGAAAGACCAATCGTGCCCGCCGTCCGTGTCAGTGTTTCAGATTCTGATGTAATATTGGTTATAATTGTCACAACAGACCCTACCAGAAGGGAACGTCACTCAGCGATGATTTCTCTCAAATAATCATAAAGGAAATCGTGGAGAGTGGTGGTAATATGAATACCGGCGAGGTACCGCGGCCGGGGTCCGAAAAGTATGGCTGAGATACGTACTAACAAGTTCGACAAAACCATCAATCTTGAATAGGGGGAGACCCGCCAAATTACCGCATGGAGATTTAAAATTTCTTGAACCTTTAAAAATGGCTAGGCTGTCAATCACTTATCGTGAGATGCAGGAGAGACTTCAAGAAGTATCGGCAAAAAATGTGTGTGTGTTTACGCTTTTCAACGCCGTTCGCCACAGATTTACAGGTAGAGACTGGACATGGCAGAGATTAAATACTCCAGCCGCAGAAAGATTCACTGAACGTGTTGATTGTACTGAAAGTGTTGATTGTACCAAGGTACTGTAACAATGTAGCAATATGTATGAGTGCTGTAATATGTTGCAATAAATAAGGCAGTTATGGTGTTATGTAGCAATAGCCTATACTTCATTCTGTATACTGCCTAGTACTTAATCGAAACACTATTTTTAAAACCCCTGTACTGGAATTAAAAATAAAATGAATAAGAATTTTAAACATAGCCCTTGGTGATAAAAATAACAATTCATAAAATGTTTTATCGTAATACTCTAATTCTCAGTGTCTATTTGTACTGGCATGCCGGCAATATCACGTGACATTTGCCGGTTCTCTCGCTTTTATGAATTAACGTTGCCCTGGCGATGCGATTACAATATATGGACTAACAAAAAGAAGCTTATATTTGTATTTGTTAGCAATATCAATGTATAAACTGGAAATGTATCTCGGTACCACAGGGTCAAACTACGGCAAATGTCCTTAGTAGCTCCAAAACTACTAATATCTAATGTAACCTTGTTTTAATCTATATTTATATTAAACTATATTGGGATACACATTTAAGAATAAAATTAGCATGTATTTTTTGACACATAATTTTGTATTTATCATTTATAAAATCGGTTTATTTTTAATTTGGAAATGGGATTCAGTAAATATTTTGTGGAGGTCGCATATTCTGGGATGAGTGGAATTCCGCACAAATACTTTTGGCTTATTTGGGGGAATGTGTTCAGGTTATAAGAATGTAACGAGTTGGAAAATCATGTTGCATAATTCTGCTGCTGCCTTCTTTGATCTTGGTTCTAATAGTACTGTTACAGTAGTTCATTTTTTGGGGGCGAAAGGTCATTGCTACTGTAACGACTAAATATTGTACAGGTAATTTTCACCAGTTTAAGTAACAAATGATCCGACTTAGTAATATTCAATCAAATATAACGATAATTGTGAACAACGAGTCAGGGTCACTTGACAGCCGTAAAGGGCCAATAATTAAATACAGTTGGTCGTTAATTTGCATGTGTAACACTTATATAGTGGAGTTGCACAATTGTTCAATTGTTAAATAATGGTCATACAGACTACTGTAATAATATGAATGTTTTATGAACATGGATCTGTATGGAGACGTTTATGATTATGAATACCGATTACGTCATAACAAATAATTACAAATTTTAAAATGAAGAGATATTCTCTAGTGTGTTAAAATTGAGACATGACAATGGATGCCAGACGTTATGTCATTAAAAGCCATTGAGTGGAAAAGATGCATTTCATTGTTACTTGAGAGAACTATATACATCCGATATAATCCATTAATAATTTAAATCCATCGCAACGCCACCTTATTCACAAATATGCCACTTCTCGATCCATAATATGTGTATTTGTGTGCAGTTTAATGGGCTAAATCATAATTCGCATGACATCAAATAACTTGAGTCCCGATTGCGCTTCTTCCATACGTTAATTATAAGATGTATGTTTAATCTGTGTGTAGCTCAGAGACACCGTCTCTATAGTAATAATTCAGTTAACGGTATGGGTATATGACATGACAATATAGTTCCTTGTGTGAAACGGGCGGATATCTCCTGAGTGACCATACAATATTAGATTTATTAAACGAGTGTAGTAATTTACTTACACGAGATTAATAAATGTGATACTATTGGGTCACTAATTTGATATCCAGTTTATCGTATGTATTCATTTCGTAACTTCTAGGGCTAAAACTAACGCAGAGATCGTAGTATGTGAGCTCATATATATAGTTGCTGCTGACACAGAAAGTAAAGTAAGCAAGTAACACCGAATAAAAGGTGTGGTAAATACTACGTCGAATCAAAGTAAACACGTACTGCATGCGTGACTCGAACCGGGCATTGCGTACGGCACCTAATCGTCTAGCTTCACGCCGCTACACGTCTTTCCCTCGGCCACCGGGCCACCAGGCTTCCCCAAAGGATCAAGATCGTTGTGGCTCATTTGCATAACCTATGGCCGTACATGAACGCCTGAAACCGTTCGTTTGCCGTACTACGCTTAAGAAATATCGTTATCATTTGAGCCAATACTATATTTACGGTTTAATTTAATTCGTGACATATGTAAACTTGAAATTATCAATACCTGAAAATATTTTGCGATAGTTTTCGTTGTATGAATATAAATAAAGTATTCCACTGATTTATTATTATACTGAGCTGCCATGATACATGAGATAAATAATGTACTAGTAATTAATTATCTGATGGTTACGGAACTCCGTACTCTACATGACATATCTACTTACAGCGGCGGTGGCCTACTTTAATAGAAATGCCGGCACCACATAACATGCGTGCTAGATATACATCTGCATCTATAACCGTAACTATATGATTAATACGGTGCAAATACGCGCATAAAGTATTTGAAGTCGAGGTTGGGTCTTCTTTTATCACCGCGGTCGACAGAATTAGTCTGAAATATGCGTGACTGGGTTATGCGTTGGTGTCCTATTTACATCCGGAAAACTGCTCATCCATATATTCGTATTGTAGTCGGGTGATATTTAGTAAATAAGGAAGCCCAACCAAAATTGATTGTTTTAGTATTTTTTTTCGGTAGACATTTAGCCCGAAATTGTTCTTACGAATAGGAATGTCATTTGAATTAACTGTACAAACAAGTACTTTGAAAGTACATTGAGTAGTTCATCGATGCACTAAGGGAACAGTATTTTGTCTAAGACCAAATCAACATATTTATTAGACCGTAAATAACAATTGATGACGCGGACAAATTAATCAATATATTGAAAGACTAGTTACTATCGCATATCTTGGCATCTCGCAAGGTTAATGGTCGAGTCAATCCAGTAATATTTTACAAATATTAAATTAATAAAAATGTCTTGACAACTGCAATCAATTGATTTATGTCGATATTTTAATACCGTCCACTTCGAGACTAGAGAGTAAAAAAGTACTCACCGAGCATGCGCAGTAAACTTCAGCAAGGCGTATATTTATTACTGCAGGGCCCGAAATACGAAGCAAGCTCCTTTAATTACACAAGAATCTCATAATTATTAAGAATTACCTATACAATCAATTGTCTTGTCGCAGTAAACAATATGCATGAAATATGATGTTGTTAAAGCAAGATAGTCTACGTACTCTGTGATGATTCTCTTCTTTAAAACAATTTGCACCATATCAGACACTATAAATATTAAAATGCATGTAATATGTGCGTTTATATAGGGGAAAGTTATGTGTTAGTTTAGCATTAATATTAATTAATATTAAAATTCATTTGGTTAACCTTCGAAGTCACATTTACTATTTGAAAGAACAGCATAATGTTATTATTGAAAATAATGTACGACTTATGTTCTTTTATAAATAACTTCTTTAATATTAATAACGATTAATCACAATCGTTATCTGCAATCATTGTCCACTGAACTTGAAGCGTGCACATTAATATTGATGTGTTTAAAACAAAATGTCTGAACAAACGTGTTCTTAAATTTAGTGTGCACATTTTTAACTCGAGTACAACTGAAGAAACATGGTAATTTTATAAGTATAAGACACTAATTAAAAAAAGACTGAAAAATATAAGGACATTTAACTTAAGTGCCTTGAAAGGATAGTACATTTAAACTGGCAAATTCTCATAATATTAAATTATCTCACCACGTTGTTCACTTTTCGGATATATATGATATTATATTGGATTACTCAAATATCTGAACTTTAATATATGTGTATTGACTGCATTAGTTGCATTAGTAAGTACACGTCACAGTTGGAATACAATATAAAGAACATTTATTTTTACTAATATCAAAGAAATAAACAACGACGTCAAAACTAAATAGCCAAATTATAGGGCGGAAATAGGTAAAAATTATCATTCATTTTCCCGGTAAAATTATTAATACGTCAAAATCGTCAACATGAGTGCACAAGTTTTAGTTAAAGTAGGTGCAATACAACCTGTTTGTACATGTCCAGTATATCCACAAATGGCACTCGCCAATTGATAAGTATTTCAATGATTTCAGTATATATAGCTTGTGTGTATATTGAATCTCAGAAACAAATTGCAATTTGAAAATATCTCGGAATTTAAACTAACTAAATGCATCAACGCTTATTATAACTCTTATATATTCGATGACGTATAATAACGGTAAAAAACAGTTGTAAAATACGATGAATTAAACGTAAACGTGCTATATGTGTGGCATACTGCTGATTAGTGTCAAATAAAGGTCAATTTCCTCGTTGAAATGTTACGATAATGTAAATTTTGTCTTCGTGCAGCGTCACGGTCAACATTAAATGTATTTTACTCACGTTATGTACATAGTACGTCAAGTGAGGTCCGTGTGGAACGCAAGTGGTGCGTTGCTCGTTAATCGTATTGACTTGGTTTCTTGGGAATTCAAATCATGTATACGTAGGAATGAATCACTCATTAAGTTAAAAAAAAGAATTACTCAAAGACGAGTATACCCCGATATTTCAGACACGAGAATTGGACGGATATGTATGTGAATTGAGCTAATCAAAATAGAATGGTATACTTAATTCACTGGTGGTGCCATAAACGTCAAACATTTTTTCAGTGTGTAGAAAGACGTAGACCTTCGAGATCTCGTTGGAAGTGAGAAAGCAACAATACTTGTTTTTCTCCCCTATATAGTGTCCCATTCTCTTCCACTTGATTACCCGATGGTTACATAGGTTAGTTGAAAAATAGACGCGATGACAAGAGAATGAGACGCAATTTGAGGAACAAAAAACTTATTCTCGTGGCTCTCTCGCTTTGAACGAGATCTCGACGGACATTTACGTCCAATTTCTGTTTTGAGCGGAGGTAACGCTCGAACTGTTTAAAAGTGAGTGGGGCCTTAGAACGGTGATATTTTGAAATACGCCAAGCGGCGGCACATATTCTAGCCTACTATTAGTCAGTCAACAACAATGTTTCATTTTACAACAGACATAACGAGACCGACAAGAAAAATTTGCATCTTTTTTGCACCAGCTGTTCAGAATTGATAATCATGGCCACGTAACATGATTTAAACATAAAACACAATTGCCCATAATTCAATGAACATATAATTACGCAACACGATATGATATTATCGACGTAAGACTCTGATTATGCTAGGTTATTAAATCGATCGCCTGATGGTATGTGATGACTAATGGGAAAAACACAACATTAGAGTACTATCAATACCAACAACCACGGTTTCAATTTAAAAACATTTTTGGATGTATTATTTAGAAAGTTTCGGCACATTGTTTAACAGTCATCATCAGCTTTATTACTAATCTGAGTTTATTGAATTCGTGTAATAAATAATATATTATGGTCTCTCTAAGAGGAAAATCTTGCTCACGATAAGAAATTGTATCTGTTTATCACAACTCACAACTATTCTCGTCAGACAAAGGCACGTGCCCGGATCTGAATTTGCCGTTGCCAGGTTTTTAATAGACATACACATTTGACGTGGTCATAGCGACCGTGATGGCTATATTATAAGCAATAAAATATATTTAACGCCGGAAGTACATATGAAATGGTTGAAAATTTAATCTAGCTAGGCTAAAAATCTCCGATAATGTATAACTTATTGAATGTGGTGTGCATTAATGAACATACTCCTGTGCGCAGACTTTTTAGGTCACCGGGCAAATCAATATAGTGATAAGTATGGACTGTTGTCTAGGTTATGAGATCAATGTGCAATACTGTGTAGATGTCAATCTAGATCATAGTATAGTGCCACTCGCTCTCCCAGGCCTAGTGATGTTTTATTATATTCTTTTTTCTCTCTATCATCTTTTATATAAACGGTGACTGAACATCAACAAAGGTCAAATATACATGTACATGTACAAATTGCAGCATGGCGCACCTGGTGACAGCATTCTTGTTGTACAAGACATCAAACAACATCGTTTAATCTCAGGTTGGCTTTGTTCGTACAGAAGGGAATGTTTATTTTGTTTTCAAATAACTTATGAGACGCTTGCAGAATACAATATAACATTATTGCTGGGCTGGGTTTATTGCGATTGTTAATTTTAATACGAGATACTATATACCATAATGATCTCAAAGTACGATTCTATAAAAAAAAATAGCCTGATTAGGCAAAATGAAATTTAATAATTATTTCTCTATCTAAAAAGACATCCTAAGCTTTCATTAATATACATTGCAAGTAAAATAGCTATTTCCTTGCAGTCTTCCGACGACTACGAATTAAGCTTCTATTCACGCTGATGCCATATTAAATCGAATTGACTTCATTGACCCTACAATGTCGGAGGGCACTTGAGGTAGCTCGCCCACGCAGCATTCACTAGGCGGGATGTCACTACGAAACAAGTGCATAACTTGGTATGCGAACATATGGGACAGTCGGTAGTCGTCAGCTCATATTAACATAGATAGTTACAATGCGTAACACATCGTTACCTTGTTTAACTCGACTGGCAATTAATCACCCACCCATCGGTGACAGCTGTGATGATGGCATATCTAGGTGGCGTAAGTGTTATGAATTCAGATCACGTGCGATGAGACATTCATGAAACAATCTGCAGGTACTCAGGCACGTTGGATGTGACTTGTAACGTGGCGTTGACCGGAGTGTATGTAAATTTGTCCCCGGGGTTCGAGTACACACGCAATGGGGGATATTCTTTCTAAACGATGATTAATGCATACAAGATTATAGAGAAAATGTACACTCCGCAACATCTCGTGGTTTATGTGTTCTGATGCATTCGGTGTCTTATAACGACTGCTGTAACCTGTGTGTCTTTGCTTCCCTCTTTAATCAGTCTAACACGTCGAAAAGATGCAACAGAACATGAAATCCTCAAACTGATACGCCTTTAGACTACAAATCATAAGAATTAATATGCCCGTAGAAAACATCGTCGTTGCCTATGACGACCGTTTTTACTCGGCCCACTCACCGTCCTCGCGGCATTTCTAGATCGAGGGATGGCGTTGAGTCTGAGAGTGAGATAAGAATCTGAGAGTGTTGAGATGGGAGTGTACCGCTGTCAGTCCCTTATACTATTCCTGGCCCAGTGTAAATGTAAATCACCACATCATTCCAGGCCGCGGACAGCTATACAACGATGTTAGTTTCTCGCCAAATTCATGTTCAGTTCGGAATTCAACATTCCCAAAAATGTAAATAAATATCTGCGTTCATGTGCACAGCTTTGCCGCAGGATAAAAGTAAATTGAGGAGAAATATAATACTAATCACAACGGGATAACTGGAACTTTTTCTCAGCTCGGCCTCTTTGAGATCATTACTACCTACCTTAGCGGTTAGTATCGAGTATAACTAAAGCCTAATATAATCCATAAATATGTAATTTATCTCTTAACCTTAAACCAGGATGAATCGAGAATACGAAAGTTTATGCGAGTATGAAGCATGAAACTGTTTGATGTTGGCCATCTATTTTGACATCAAACACATGGTTTCAAAAACAGTAGCCATGGTTACGTCACGTTCGACTTACTTCACAACACACGGGAACATGTTTCTTCAGTGTGATGTATCCTTTTATCTGAAAAATCTATGTTTTTTTCGATCATATAATCGTGCTTTTGTCGAATGTAAATTCCACCTTTTATTCACCTCATCTGTCAAAACAATACACGGCGTGTGGCAGAACACGATCAATGGATACACTTACAAACTACAAATAAATCATCAATTATTCAGCCAGATGAGTATTATTAATTTTCCGAAGCACTTATGCCCAAACAATGACGTGTGTATTTTGTAATACTTAATTGCCTGCAAGTGATACTATTTCAGTTTCAAGCTCAAATAATAGCCATTATAAGAACCATTATAAAATCGCACAATTGAAGGCTCCGGGATATTTAGCAAATTCCGCTCACGTGACTACATAGCAATAAAGTGTAAATTATCATAATACATGTGAAACTGACAACAGTGCATTACACAGCAATTCATTGCATTATTACATAACAAATAAGCACACTCCAACCAAAGACAATACAAATTGAGTGAAATAAACTTATTTTACTGAGAAAACCCATCAATGAAATCAATGAATTTTTCATGAATCGCTGTAGGTTTATTTATCAGTTCAGGTTGTACTTCAGCATAATATTCCGTCATTTGTACGATGAAATTAAGTGGTTTGGGTAATAATATTTGCAATTGCAAATATTTTCTTCACATCAACTCTAATCCAAAATTGCTGTTTATAACTTTAAGTTATTATATACAGAACATCCCATCAATTGATATACAAACTGAACAATACACATCATTTCCGTGCCCTGAGAAAAACATTGTGACGCTTCCCACAATTTGAGTAGTGTACTTACCTAATGTTCTATAATAAAAGTAGATTACATGTGGCGATAACATGAATTAGTTTTCTCTCTGTAACTACTACTATGTTTAAAAAAGTAACATACGTACCACCATGTCTGATGTATAAAAGTTTTGTCATATATTTGATTTAAAATTGCTACAACCATAAATAAAACATTTAATTACTTATAAAATGAGAGACAAAAAACCTATCCGATTGTGATATGCAAATACCGGTATTAATATTGAAATATACCGAATGTGGTTTTATTTATTTTATTTTCCATTATTAAATCTTTTTTTTATTTTAAAGTAGCTGCTCAGTAACAATTCGTTCAGTTGATGATAAATTCTAGGAGCAATTGATTCATGTAGTTGTTTGCAATAATAACAAACTTAAATGGCGAACGATTTAGATAAAGGAATGTACATTGGAATTGGATTCTAGATGTAACACTTGATGAACTTCATCATGGAATGATCATGTCTAATATCTATGTCAAAATCTATGTATATGTTAAATGTGTAGGTTACTTTTATATATCATCACTGATAGTCGAAGTCAATCAATTTATCAATCAAATATTATAACGAATACAAAATCAATCATTTTTGTTGGCTTCCTGGAGAATAACTAGAGATCTTATTGGATTTAGAGTTCTATATGAGAGGTTAAATATGTTACTATATCATATAGAATGTTATTTGTGAAGGGGATAATATTGACTCCCACGCATAGTACTTTCGAATACTTTAACATTCGTGTTTATAATTCTCAGATGGCAAGTTAAAACAGACAATGTACTTATATTTAGACTTAGTTATGCTCGTTACCTAACACAGTCACATAGCATTAAACAATTTGGATGTAGATTGCACGTATTAACACAGTAGAATCAGAAAGCGGGAATGCAATTATCGAATGATGTCTGTACAACTATTTGAGAGTGACAGGAATTAGCTTCGTGCTATCAAGAAGAAAGGTTATGTCGATGTTTGCTGGTGTTGAATACTAATTGCAACAATGTTGGTGAAAATGAAGTGGCATCGCATGTTAGGTACGATCGTCTTTTACAAATTAACTCCATTAAGTCATTTAACAAATTCCCACGTGTTCCAGTCGGCGATAAATTTGTTACGGGGATTTTCATATTAACGTAATTAGACTCATGAGATTGTTTAGGTGTTATCGAAGCCGAGACAGCCTTGCCGACAGCCTTGCATTTCAGTCAATCTTAAAACCACATAATGATTTTGTTGAAGAGCTGATGCTCGATCCAATGATAACATATTTTAAATACTGTAATAACGGTAGTAGTCTTTGATTGATATTTGATTTCCCAAAAAATCGAAAAAAAAGATTCAACCAAAATGTGATCTTGTTCATTGACTTTAATGAGTTTAAAGTTCATTTTCAAGCACAGGATATAAGCACCAATTATCTGTACGATTATTAACCGTAGCGCAACAGAGTGGTGATGAATTACACATTATTAATTTTGGAGTAACCCTAATCCGAGCTTTGTCTGACAACGAAATACTATTATTAAAAGATTAGTTTCGGATCATTTGCAGTTACCGTGATTCCAACATGCAGTATCCGCGGGTGATATTTAGTCATCAATGTATAACGAGGCACACTTCTGTGTTATATGAGGTTATCGCTTCGAATGTCGGAGCTTTTCGCCCGATATCACTTGTTTATAAAGCAATAGGAAATACGCCAGAGGTAGTAATATCCCCATGAGCTGAGACCCAACTGTTAATGCTAAGCATCGTCATCTAAGATTACCAAATAAATAGCGGTACTATGATCATCTCACATCAGATGAACTTACTACACGATGCGCCTAGCTTGAAATTGATCTTACTAATATGGTACAGTCATTACCATAACAAATCAAATCAAATCTGAAAGTTGCGTTCGCGAGGTTTATTGATCGAAATCTAAACATTGCATCTTTCATCTACTAAGTTATTTATTGTCTTCTGTGCGATAACTCTCGTCATGCACTGCTGTTCGGATTCTGCTTCGGGTGGCGCTAAACACAACAAACCCGCACTGTTCCAAGTTTGCTCGCACGCAGTGGTAACTAGAGTAGTCATCATACCATTTCGAAAGAGGGGACCTAATGGGCATACAAGAAACAAATCAAGAGTCAGGCTTCACATCGAATATTAATTGTGTCATATACTATTATATTCGATCGTCGAACAGAAAATCATGCGTTCTATTCAGTGACTTGATATCGCACGAAAATTCTGAAAACTCAATCACAACAGAATACTCGGAACTACTTTGTGATGTTTGGCTATTGTCAAAGCAACATTTTGTGAATACTCTAACTACTAACATTTACACAAGTGTAAAACGCTACACACACACTATTGCCGACAATACAATTTTAATTAGACAACCCGCCCATTGCATTGAGATATGCTTTGAGGAATTATACATCGTAATTCTTGAGCAGCGAATAGTGCGGAATCATAAGTGTATGCGTCAATTGCTTATTCTTTGTCATACCTGGTTTATTTGTGATTATTTGTTATATATTATTCTGGTGAATATAAATATATTATTATGTCCACTACGATTTATGACTATCATTTAGATAACCAAAGATGATATTATTGTTTCTAGGTTACTACATGGTCTGTGATCTTTGAATATTTTTTGAAAAATATACTTCCCTATATTTCGTTATTATATTCCAATAATATATTTTGCCCATCGTGAATTCAATGGAACTAGATATTGTGGTACTGTTTTTTACTGTTATTTGAATTTGACTCTTATGGTCAGCCAGCTACAGCAAAAAACTCTACAGCAAAAGATATGATTTTATGTTTGTATTCTTTCATCTAAACTATTAAACCTCGAGTTGTCTGGAGAACGACTAGTACTGCCACTCAAAACTTGTTTTATCAGATATAATGGGATTGTGGGTAAATACGATGACACGGTTACACAGATAATATCACATGACGTCAATCTGACTGGTTTCAAACAGAAACCACTTGCTTATGACATTTCGACCATGATGTGCTCGCTCTATTCGAATCATCTGACATCACTTCATGTATACCGTGATGTTCATAATTGTTTTTCTCACAGATTTGTCTATGAATATACTTTATTGTTTGTCAGTTATTTTTTTTTTATTTTGTGCTTTTGCATGTGTAAGTATCTTTTTGATTACAGATTTAACGTAAATCTGATTCGACTCGAAATAGTTACAAATCAACGTATGTTAATAGTATTGATGGGAAAGGTAGTACGATAAATGTTCCGATGGTAGAGTCCTGATGCTGAGTCGGAAGCTGATTATATGGTTATGAATATCATAGCAGTATTGTTGTGCATTCCAATAGAGAGAACAACTATATCATGTCTATTCATCCCCAAGTACATTTACTATTTTCCACACATATCAGAGGGTTTGTAAACTCGTTACGCGTCACTGATTGAATTGCACACTAGAACAAATCAGCAAAAGTGCAAGCTACTCAACACGGCCGATAGCAGAAGTTGTTGAGAATGAACAGAACATAATTCGTTATCGTGTTTCATTTGAACAAACGATCACATTGGACTATTTCTTCACGTTGAAATGCTTCTAATTCGATAGTCGTTTGTTCGCTATATAATACGTCACTGCATATTAACCACAACTCGTATATACAAAGAAACTTTAACAAAGTAATTTGTCAAATGTCTACATTACCGGTTTTCACACAAGTTGTTTCAACTGAAAATCAATCTGAGAAATTGAAAGCGGCGAATGTAGAATATTGATGAAGCCTGCTGCGACATATAAGTAGATAGAATTCTTACGAAACTAAACTACATGCCTTCTGTCGGCGTGGGCTTGCACTCATCAATGGTATACACGTCTATCATACGATAATTACTTTTCTCCTTATATGTACCATCAAATTATCTACCTAACAATTATGTAGATTAAAGTTGTGTATATTTCTATGTCGGTATAATACACCGACAGACACTTTATCATTTGGTTTTCGTAGCATCAAAATTGCATTGAATAATCAATCATTCAGTTATGTAAATTGTTGTCATTCAATAACTCTTTACATTTATGGATATTATGAAATGTACGTTCATATACGTATACCGCACATATACAATACGGTACAAGACAAAACGGAGCAAATCTTAGGCACGTTTTAGCTATTTGGGTTGGATACGATATATTATTGCCTCATTCATTTATACACGAATAATACACTTTCTTCTGATGAGCTGTTAGGAATCATATGTTTAATTTCATAGCTGTTCTTACATCGTAAATCGATTGCTATGTCCCCAAACTTAAATGTAGGGCAATGTAATTGTAGTTACCGTTCAGCTAGCTAAATTGTGATTTAATGAGAATTTCAGATATTTGTATTTTTAAAAGTAGTCTGGGGATTATATACGTAAGAATTTATTTTTATTTGTTATTTTTTGTGTTTTGATCATTACGTGCAGTCATAATTTTTCTGATTTTAAATATGTGAAACATCTATCAAATAAAGCTGCAAACATACATTTTATGTTCTTATTTCTTGCAAACATACATTTTATGTTCTTATTTCTTGCAAACATACATTTTATGTTCTTATTTTTTGAAAAATATGAAATATTAATAATAGATGTCATGCCCTGCTCTGACCTTTCACGGCACTCTTTCAGCACATTTCATTATAAGAGTACTGGTCTAGGAGGTTCTTATTCCTAACACTCACACAATGCAAATAGTCTTCTAGGTCAAACAAAGCCTTCTCACTGTGTCTATATTGTTTACAGGTTAAACTTAATTCGAGACGTTCTCTTAAATCCATACTCTGCAGTTAATTTCACATTTTATATGCACATTTTCAACTTTTTATTGTTGTGTATATATTAATCAGAGATATGCACGATTTTCAATGTAGAATGCGCGTTGTTGTGTCAGTATTGTTCTAATAAATGTATATTCATCACAGATCATGTGTTCACGACTGCAAAATTGTTCTTAGTGTCTGTGGTTTTTGCATCTGGTTTAGTGGTCGTCGTCCTGGCCATGAGAGCATTCTCCAGGTATCGCCTGACTGAACGCGTCTCTGTCGCAGCGTAATGTAAATATTCACACCTTCTTGCGTTTCTAATGCGTACGTACGATGAACGCTTGAATTGACACACCAGTATGACTTTACTTAACCAGGTATGTTTAATAGGGTTCCAAGCAATGTTTGTATCCAGGACGTTATTGTTTATGTCTTAACTTATTTGTTTCTGCAACAGATTATTTATTCAGCCAAATCTCAAAAACGATTAATCAGATATTTAGTTTGTCAGCTTGTAGACTTATTTGAAATTCCTCCAAAATCTGTAATTATTTTATCGATACATCCTAGAAATCGTAAAAAACGCATTGGTTCTAATAATAGCTATATTTTCATTTTTAAGTGCGCAAATTAACGTTTATGGCGGTTAACAAACGGCGGTATTTTAAAAACGCTCTGTGATGTCTCGAATCACTGCATTAATTTAAAATCTGCTGTGAAATGATTGCATAGAATAAACAGAATATCAGATTCTAGCCTCTACAATATCAGATTTTATAATAGTCAATTTGGCGTAGCTAGAAAACAAAGACAAACACAACATCAAACCCAAGACGCCTACAGCGTTACGAACCTCGTTCATTCATGTGGAATGAAGTTAGAAACGGTGTTTTTAATAGTTGGAATAATCAAAATAACAAAATTGCGAAATTGAACTTCAGGTAATCCATAAAAACTACTTTGGCACGGCATATGTAGTGCTGTATGTGTCTATATCTAAGCTTTCAGATAATATATAAGTATATATGCTTAGTAGTGTTTAGAGAATATCTGAATCAAAGATCAATTTTTAACTTGCTGTCCCTTGTCGCTACCTTAATACATCTGACACTATCAGGTCACTCGTGAAATAAACTTCTAATAAACAATAAAGCTGACCCGAGATTGTCCTAGTCAATACACATGACAAATACGAATAGCGCATGTTTTTTTAAAGCCCTAATCATTGTACGCACACATATTACAATCCGCCGCGGATAAACGAGAACTACACTGAACAATCCTGGAACGCTGTAATATCATCAGCCATGAAATCACATAGCAGTTATATTTGATTTCATTTGACACATATGCGAAGAATAACCGCTACTATGAATGATTTATGGCATTAAAAGCCGAGATAAGTTACCAGCTAATATTACTGTCCCTGGTGGATAAGCGGGAATTATAATCGTGAACCTTAAACCGTTAAAATATCATCGGTCTTAATGTGAATTTTGTATTAAACTGTCGCATACGATTTCATTTGGTATTTTCCCGAAGTATAGCCATAAATAACTTATGGTATTAAAACGTGTGATAAGTTGACAGCTAAAACTGCTGTCTCTGGTGGATAAGCGGGTTGTATACTCGTAAACCTCTGACAAACATCATTATGCAAATGTCATGATATTTATCGAACACAGATAATAACATCTGATTTGTGATGATCGAGGATTAGATTGGAATCAGCTGATTAACTACAATCCTATGTGTGCCGTGGTAGATTATGTGTTTATTTGATGCAACATCAACGGAGTATTATTGGTCTTTCTAAGTTAGTCTTAGGTTAGTCTTAGGTTAGTCTTAGGTTAGTCTTAGTCATCATGTATTACCTTTTTATGGGTACACATTTATATGCCATGTTACGACAATGTGGTATGTTTTGCAGAGGGTATACTAACTTGTATAGTTACTTGAAAAGTTACGTGTAACAAAAACGGTATTATTCTGTTGACAGTCACTATATTTTAGACTCGGATAGGGTTATTCAAGACCTATATTCACATAAATATATGTGCATACATATACATTGCACAATATAAGTACTCTTATAAGGTAGATTATACTAATTTCGAATAGTGAGTGTGCGACAGTCTAGGTGATAGAACAAGAAATCACAACTACCAATAGATGATGGCTAGTACTAAAAGTGAAGACAATTTCATGTAGGAACAAGTATGTGGGATGTGTTTATATTGCATCACAAAGTTTGTTATTCTTTATATTGGGCAATAAATAAAATGCCGCTTGAAGATACTGAGATTGTGAAATAGGTCGTATGGACAACAAATGTTGTCATAGATTCAGTTTTGAAATGTATTAAATGTATGCACAACATTATATGAAAAGTATGGTTACGTTTTTATTTTATATGTGTTAACATATGCACTGTCTAGTGGGATATATAGATAGGTTTTACAAATAATTATCTGGCATTTAGCACCTCCAGCGGACGTGAAATGGCGAAGGTGATCTAAATATCAGTCACAAGCTTCAAATAGAAACCTGCAGCGATGGATAACAGATAACCCGTTTTGTTAACATTCATGATTATTTCAGGGCATGTTATCTGTGGCAGACAGGTGCGACCTCATTCTGCACGTGTGCATCAATGTTTAAAGCATTGGATCTGAATATAACTATAATACTAAATTGGTATCATGTGGTGTGTTAACATAATAACATTCTATCAAATAAATATCTGTATAATTAAGGGATGACGTCAAAAGATCGATGTCGGACAAAAACTGAATTCCTTTAGTTTTTTCCAACCCCTCCCCACCCCCACTGAAACTTTATTGATAAATATTGGTCATGGAGTCACACTACATTCACCATTACATACAAATTGATAATCGGACAGTAGTATTGCATAGCAGTTGGTTGTCGGGTGGGTGTAAAAAGACTTTACAAATGCATCTCATTTGACCCCCATATTTACACTCGAACCAAACCATTTTCTCGTCTTGAATGTGTTTTTTTCCTTTTCGGTTATTTCTGTCCATGATTGGATAGAAAAAAACGAACTACAAATACTTCATTAAAAAATAAAATCGTTTTTGTAGGATGGAAACTGTTTGAGATCAAACAACCCCCCACCCCCAAACTAAAGCAAATAAGTTTTTTTATCCGACATCGATCTTTTGACGTCGTCCCTAAGATTGTTTATGTATCAATATCAAAACCGGAAGTAAACCTCCACAAATATGTGGATATTAGTTGGGAGAATAGATCAATCACCAAGATTGGTGTAAACTTTGTAGAAATTGTAAATGGAAGCATTCGGTTCTTGACTAGGATTATTGTACTATATAATAAATATGCTGTATCATATTACTGCGATTTTGCTCTGTCTTTACTTAAATTACAAATGACTCTTACGTAATCACGATCGACTTCTGAATTCACTGGACGAATCTGTGAGAGTTTGCGAGAGTCAGTCTAATGAAGTGCTCAGAGAAAATAGTCAATTACACCGGCAGAAATCCCGTTCATTGCTCGGTATGACAATGAATGCGTGTAATATTATAAGAAATGTTAAAGATGGTGGTCGTCGCGCCGCGCATGTTCGATAAATATAAATATTAATTTTCCCACAATTCAATACACTATTTTAATGGAAATCATGAGTTTTGACCTGCGCGAACGTGCACTAATTACCACCGGTGACTTCTTCGATACCTTCAAATTACCAAAATGATATTACCTAGTAAAACAAACTTGGTATCATCTCAGTTTGTACTACGCAACAGTCCAAATCGCCATCTTTGTCCATATGAGACCCATATCTCGCACATGCGTGGCGCGACGACCACGTTCCTTAATTTGTACAGCTACTGAAAACAGCGACGGCGTTCCTTGAATCGACTATTCAGAGAAGCGATGGACACTATGGTTAGTGAGTTATAAATCACCGTAGAAGAGACGACCAACATTACGACATACGCATACATCACACGATATGCATTGTGTATAGGGTCGAGCATATTATAAATAATATAATAAATGCTTGTATGTCAAATAAAAACAACTTGATGTTACACTACAAATTATATTGGCTCTGATCTATGTGTAGACATTGGGTCAGTGAGAACAATTACAATTTTGTGGCAATGCAGGGCGTGTGTCTACCGCATATATAATATGACATGCAAATTATAGACTGAATAAAATTTGGTTCATTTCATGTACCTTTGCTGGCATGGTTGGATCGCAGATTGACACCAACGTACAAATTGCATCATACACGCACTATATTAAATCAGCGTGCTACAGTTGTGTTACCGAGGTAGACAGTATTAACGATTCCATAAAATCACAGTTACATCTACATGTCTAATTTCGTGATTACAAAAATGAAGCATTGTATAACAAATGCCTGTGAGCGAATTACAACGCACGAAGTGGCCTACACTACATGTAGTCATGTCTGGAAAGCACGTTTTAGTTCTCGGTGGATGTTTCGTCGTGATGAAAGAGTATAAGACCCCCGCTAAGTTAACGATGTCAATAATGAGTCCAATGCCCTAAAGTCCGTTACCCCTTTGCAAACCAGGCAACACATTTAGTTTCCGTAGTTGATTTGAAAAGCTGTAAAAATACGTGTTAGTGTTTATGCCTCGATTAATAGGCCGTATAAATGTAAATTGTGTTTAATGTGTGTACTTTTACATTGTATATGAACGCAGTCAGTAAACGCAATGTGTGCATCGTACCGAAGCAGACACGGATCAGTTCCGCTGATAAAATATCTATATTCATTGACGTAGAGTTATTTTAAAATGAATCCATGTTAACGTTGATTTTCCCAATGACTCGGTACCGTTGCATTTATTTATATTATACAGATCATATTTGTTATTCATCTACTGTGACATCATGGTTAACTCGAGTTTAATAAACGTATAGTATTCTCACCAGTTTCCCCGATACAACACGACTTACAGAATGATAAAATTGTAGCGTTCTCTGGTTCGTTTAACAGAAGTGTATTGTTGTACATTTCACGAATTTAAAGTTTATCTACCGTACGGGAGACACCGTTGTGCTCGTGTAAGAAGACCCTACACGTGGTTTGGACAACCCAAGGATAACTCATTGCAGATACAATTCAAATACTTCATCGAATAACACAACGAAATATATCTGATTTTAAATGTTTTTCACGCAATTTACTTAGTAATACCAGCTATCCTTGCTTCTTACAGACATCGTGCACACACTAGACAATATTTGATAGCTCCGGGAAAATTGAAATGATTGAAACTGGAAAACGCACTCGTTTGGCGGACCTAAAGGTCATTTATAAATGATATGATATTCAGTGGTTGCCCGCAAGGGTTTGATTGTCTTGGTACTATCAGTCGAATAACAAACACAGTCAAAGGCTTCTATTTCAATGACGCCGGTATCAAATATATCACAATAGTTTAATTGCATTACTCCCGATATCCAGGTCAACTGAATCCCTGTGAGGGTATCCCGGATGTGATACGAAATCTGTACTTCTCGAGATCCCGCGTTATGCATGAAATCGAATGTAAAATCAGGACAAACGCTGACCATAGCGTAGTAACGTTAAAACATCACCGGGATTCGACAAATTTTAACATTTCTTTTGGAGAAATTTACATTTCATTTAGTATGCTCATACATATTTGGTGATGATTTATTTTACTTATGTGAATGTTTCTCAATGTCGTGTTCTCCTCTGAAAGATCGGTATTTCAAAATTATTCGAGTTTTGAGGCAGACGCACGGTATGCACCAATCGCAAGAGCTCGTAAAAACTAAAAATATACTATTCACTGATTACGATATTGTGTATTATCGGACGTGAATGTACTTCATAAGGATAACGCATTGTAAACGTGGTCATTTATTGACAATGAATAACATGTAATACAAAATAAAAAAAGCATGAAAGATTATAACCCTGGCTACAAATACGAAACAGCCCTGTTATAGAGCTGATGTCATTAGTCCAGACAAAGACAATTAAAAAATTGTTAATGTCTTTGGTCCAGATTAACTTTATCTTCTTTTAAAGGGTCTCTTAAACAATTAGACTCAATAAAACAATAAAACAATATAATCTAACCCTACTCTTCTGACCTATATTTCCCTTTCCACAATGATGGAAGAGAGTTTATCTGATAAAATGATCTTACTGAACACGATAATAACTCAATAAATCATGTTCAAAGCCAATAGGACTGCAAGCGGCTTTTATGCTACGTGTACCAATCACGTTGTTCAGTCGCAGGCTGGTCATCGATTTGTTCTACGTGTCGTTACAGCAAAAACATCTTTCAAGAGAAGAGAAAACTATGAGAAACAAGTCATTGTAACGAGGCTACGTTTTCAGAGATAGTCCGGTAAATTTGACATGTTTTTTTTTCTGAGATGTGTCGCCAGAGGACGCATCACTCTCGAAGCCTCAAAGCACTGACCTGAGTACTATGACACACTACTGGACGATTTGGGAACAAATATCCTTACGCCGCCCGTATACACTTAGTAATCTTTGCTTTACATTTTTTGTTATTTGGATCACGAGTAACTAACACGAAATATAGCTCGTTGAATTTGAAACGGTCGAATTTCCAACAAACTCGCAGCATTCCTGGCTACAATATGCTTCCGATTGGTGCTGAAAAAATGCCGGCATGCAGCGTCAATGGTGTGTATGCATAAAGTGTCAAACGGTTTCGAAAGCGACAAAATCCATTTACTTCATTATTTGATCTGGTCTGAGATTTAATGAATACACTTGTTACTAACCGCGATACAATTAATCGACGACCAATGGCCTCAAATGAAGTATTGAATTGTTTAACATCGACGATAGTCGTCTATACACTGGAACACCTTATGCATGTATAAACTCAACACTCAACTTTAGTTGATCTAATTCCGTTATTACTTAGCAGATCTAGAAGAAACGGATATTCGCATAGCTAACTTATTGATTCACGATTCATCTGCCTTGTATTCTAGCGTGCTATCGGTAATTAGACATAGCAAGACAAAAATCACCGAATGAATTCTATTTGTTTAATCACGACAAACATCCAATTATCTAAACCCTTAAGGACAACTTAGGTTGGGTCGTATTCATTCGGGCGAACATTACATACCCCACGTACGTCAAGCTTTGAACTTGACAGATTATTATTAATTTATGAATTCGGATGAACAATTCCTCTTTTGTGAAAGCAGAAAAATTAATTAGATGGTTAACGATAGTCACATTGCTTACTAATTAAAGTTATTAATAAATTGTAGAGTTAACTGCTTTTTGTGAGCTGGGGAACATTAGGTAATATTGCCAACAAGACATTTTAAAGCAGTTCTATGAGAATAAGTATTGTGTTATACTACTGTCAGTTTACGCAATTTTGATGTATACAAATATATTTTCACAAAATTTGCATTTTTACTCGAGCTTTTACTTGCATTTTTAATGACCTTTGTATAGAGAATCAGGCCGACCACCATGGGGATTGTTCTTTTTTAATATTGACATATCTTGTCAATATCTTGACATACCTTGTTGCTTTTTGACCTATGACGTCATACGACACTTTTTCTTGCAAGCTTAAAACTATCAGCGTGAATCTGTAAACACTCGCAAACGTGCGCGGCATTCGTGTTCTATCATATTTGTGTTACATATGTCTTCCATATAACACGTGAATCGCCACATATATCCTTCTAGTAAGTAACCTATTTACTTTGCACGTGTGCGTTTTCTGATTTTAAGCATCGCGCTACACAACTACATACTCAACCTTTGTGTTACGTAACGCCACGGTGACAGTGACAGTGACTGTATAAAGTGGCTGTCTATCCAGTGGTACTTGACGTTTGACTACGCGGTTATCTATGCATTATTTGTTTAGGCCAAAGAAATCACCATTATTTTTGTTATTTCGTTTTTTTTTTTTTTTTTTTTTTTTTATTGGGTAATATTTTTATTTTATTATCCACTCTCAGTCTGTCTATCTCCGAATCAGAAGCCAGGCAAACCAAGCGTGTATTTAAGTGAACGGAGATTCCGGTTAAATCTTCGTTTCAATGAATGTATTCGATTGTATATCCATTGATGGCTGATCGTAGTTTGCTTAATTTTAGAATCGAGATAAGTCTGTCGCAATGCAATGTTCTGTCGCACATAGGGCAGACATATTCAAATAATGTGCGAGATTTATTTTATAGACGTCAGATGTTTTTAGTTATAGACGTCAAAGACCGGCACACAGCAGTGTATCAACTGAAGGTAAAGCTCTTAGATACTCTAGGGGATTTTCCACCAGTTGACATGACGCTGTGGACTAGGTAATTTAAATACAACATTTTAGATTGCGAAAAGTCACACTTTTGCTATTCTTTGAGAAACTAACTTACTCTTCCGTTTTGCCACGTGATCTACATCAAATTGCAACCATTCAGCCTCAGTTTACTACAGGGGGGCAAGAGAACTCAGATAAAGATGTGAAAAAAAGTGACCTCATTTTGAATTTTTGAAAATTACTTTAACCAATGTTCTAGTAAAAAGTATGTTTAAGACATCCATTGTAATCAAAATATATATTTAAGATCCAATGCAATTTTTTTACAAAATGTATATATATATATATATATATATATATACATCCGTTTTGGCCTAAGACCGCGCCGTTTAAAAATTTTATATTGTGTTTCCTTAACATTTTTAATGACTATTGTCTTATCTAGTCGTGTCAAGTTGTCAAATGCATTGAAGATGTAATCTTTTGTAACGTACTTATTCGTTCTTCTTTCTTTTTTTGTTACTAGCTGGATCTGACCCGGTAGTTGTTGGTTCCGGAACTGCCGCTACTCCAACGAATTTGACCTGTTACGCGTGCATGTACATTTCTGAGCGTGAGGCGTGTATATACAACGTAACGACAATGGAGACCAGGTTGTGTAGGAAACACGAGAAATTCTGCGAAGTAAGTCAAAATTGTGACTCTCAGTGGTACCCAGAAGCAGAACACGATGCTATCGTAATAGCCAGGTCTTCTATTGTCTCCATGTCAGTATCAATGTTGCTAAAGTGGGTTGATCTCAAACCAGGACGGAAACGGTGCTTTCAACGATGCATGTTTACTTGAACTTATAGTCTTTTTTTTCATTACTACTTCATTGGGAAAGACGAAAGATCTATTTTAGTTTCTGTTGAAGCCAATAATTCTACTTCCTTGCAACGTATCTATTCAAATAAACAATTCAGATGATGTATGTATCGTAATTTATATCCATTTTATAACTTTTTTCAGTATTTCTTACAAAACAGACGTGAATTTAAAAAACTCTCGACAAATTTGTACGAAATAATGAAACTAAATTGAATTGAATTTGATTATTCAAAAAATCCGTCCTGTGCGTTTTTTCACTGAATTCTGTCTCTACAGCCGATCTTACACCGACAGTACTCTTTTCTAGACTCGCCCCCGGTTGCAGCACACGTGCAGTCACGTGTTGGATCGATGAATACAGGTCAATAAATTTGTAAAGGATGATGAGTTGGTTGACATTTGGTTCTGATCATGTCTTCCCAAATAAAAGAGATCACTGACACATAATGAAATTTTTATAATTCTTTTTTTTTCTTCGAATTTCTAGGTTGAGAGGTTTATAGAAGCGGGCGAGTTGATCACTTTCACTCGACGATGTTCGTCATCCTGTGAAGAAGGATGTGTCACGGCGGGAAGCGCTCATAAATACGAATCATGCGTATCGTGTTGTTCCGAAAATCTATGCAACGTTGACAACAAAGCTGGAATTTTATTTTCACTAAGAAATCTTTTCGAACTCACCGTTGTGGCATACTTTGTACATACACTTTCTATTTCCTAATAACGCTTATAATTGGTACTAACTTGAGTAGTCGGTCACGTGAAGAAGAACTGTGCTTTGATTGGATACAATCAACTCGGATAAAAACAATTGAATGATATGAAGGACCTTCCATTTCCAGGAGCATCACAACTCTGAGTCACTCACGGCGGTACTCTTGAAGCACTAGCTTTTCATAATTCACTTTAATTTCCCTTAGGAATGCAGTATCTTACTGGGTATGACTTTCTTTAAATGGAAACAAGATGGCGCCCGTATACTTACTCTCACGTACAACTATGGGAACTGCGCCCTCTGTAACCCACTCAAATGTTTGCATATCCCAAGCTACTAAACTATGACGCTTTGTTTCGTGAGTAAGTTGGCATTGTAAAATGAAACTTTACGTTGATTACACACAACATTTATTATTTTTTGATTTCTGAGAAAATCTATAATGGAGCAAACCTATTTACAGGTTATTTTAAATAATTTAACGCAATAAATATAATAAGTGGTTATCAAATTATATGCAATACAACTCAATACAGAGTCACCATAAATAAAAGAGTCAATGGCACTGGAGTGGTCTTTAACTTTGATAATGATTCAAACATTAATTACATTTCGAATGTCAGATGTTTTTCCCTTATCTACTCTCTTGAAAACGTCTAGGTGGAGGTTAGAACATGATACAGTGGTTTTGAAGTCGCGATGGGAAACCCGAGTAATTACTAACCTCTCAAATTGCTACAACAAAGATGGTTGTATCGATCGATCGAACAACGGAATATAGTCCCACGAGTTCCATGTGTCCGCTCCAAATGACGACGTTTATATTCTAATCCCCACACAGAATAGAGATCGTGAATACTGTCATCTGATTGGTGGAAACAGCTCAATCATGTTAAACAACGATGGTACAACTGAAGCACCTGTTTTTTTTTTCTTTTTTGATTTGTTTTGTTTAGCTTAAAAACCTAAACAGGCGCATTGACACACAGTAATGCATTGGATATGCGTCATACAAACCACAAACACATTTGTCTACTTTGTGATTTATCTTTACAAATGTTACAAGTGTCAACGAATCGATATTTGTGCGCAAGGAATTACATACAGCAACATGACAGGATAAGTGGTATAACGTAACGGGTGCAGTCAACGAAGCTGTTCGTGCAAAAAGGTGTTCGCGAACGTTTTTCTGTGGGCAGGCAAAATTTTATTTAATCAGTGGGGGGGGGGGAGAAAAATTTGACTTAATATTGTGGGGAGTGGGTGTGGGTAATGCATTTTTGGAAGTGGGCAGGCAGAATTGTTAACATATGGTGGGCAGACAATTATAACTATCAGTGGGTAAAGGGGAACTTGTGGTTACAATATCGGGAGGGAGAATATAGAGATAATACCCGTAGACTACCGATGAATCGTCAGGTTGCCAGATTGGGTCAAGCGAGGTCAGTTGTGTCTTTGATATGATGAACGTCACAAAACAGCGAAGAGTTCAGTGCGACGAAGAAGCCGACAGGATAACATTCGTCCATCAGTGATCAATCGAGTTTTATGTTTGTTGATATTAGTTTCTTTTGTTGATAAATCAACGTCTGCCCTTATATGGGAAACACGTGGGTGTGAGCACGCCAATTTGACAACATTATGATTAGATGTTGACAAAAAGTAATTAAATTCAAAATAATAATTAGCAATAACAAAACAAAGCCCGCACACTACTTGAGGTTTAATGAAATATGCTGAGTCATGGCTGAGGTATGCTCGAGTATGGGTTGAATCAACACATAAAACATCAAGTTAAAAAATTAACTGCATGTAGGATTTAAGTAGTTTGAGCTCTTGTACAATGAATTTCGAAGATGTGTAAGAACAGGTGGAGAGAGGGCTCTGAAGACCACTACCCAGTTGGAGAACATTTTTTGCAGGCACTAGTGGGAGGGGAGGTAGTGAGAGGGGTGATGGTGGGGAGAGGGCAGCGGGAACCAAGATGCAGTGGGAGGGCATTTTTTTGACGTTAGTGGGAGGGGAATTACCAACAGTTTAACCCCTCCCCTCCAAATTTAAAAACGTGTTAAATATCGATAAAAAGTATGTACATGATGGACAATTATTAATAATGACGGTTTTGGAAAATTTGGCCGTTGGCTGCACCTGACGTAAGGGGAGACATATATTCATAGTGAATGCTATTCTAAAGGTGTCATTTAGTTCTGAGTACAGGAAATTTGTTCGAACAACTAAGGTTAAAAATTGGAAAAACTTGTTATTGGTGTCACATTATTGAGGCGATAATTACCTGAAATAAAATATTTGAAATTGGTATTTTAATTCTTATTAGTGAATGTTATGACTACAGTTAGGTTTAATTTACACAGCTTACACTGAATGACATACTACGTACGTACAAGTTCTAAGAATCACCAAATCGTGTAATTGGTCTTGGACGTATAGAGGTCATCAATATCGTATACAGAAAAGAGAATTTTAGTAAAGCATATAGACCGTTCACAGCTAGATTGTACGTACATGGTTTCATTAATGGGTGATTTTCCGAACAATTGCGAGATCTCGCGAGATGCATGAAAGACGCGCGTCGAACGTCTGCCGCAAAAATCGAACGATTTGATTTTGAACTATAATTTCTTTATTTCGCAGCTTACATTGACCGGCCGATCTTCGACAGAGGAATATTGCTTCCGAATACCCTTACTTAATCGAAATTGCCTATCATCAAATGTGGACAGCACATTATTAAGCATGGAAATGTCCCCGAAATACTTTCGCGTTTGTCGAATCCCACGCGATGTTTGACGCGACTACGACGCTATGACCTTTGTTTGTCCTGTTTTTACGTTCGATTTCACGCATAACGCGTGATTCTCGCAGTGTACGGAAAATGGTCTATCGGCAATCGTTTGTGTTCGTCGTCTAGTAGAATCCCTCAAAAACATAAAACGTGTATCCTCGAGGGCGGACATCCGGGCATTTCCACCGCCTGGCAACCATCCCGGTGAAAACAAAGGCCGAAAACTCTCAGAAAACGGTACTTCGGGATGGTTATTGAGATTCCCCTTGACAGTGTAACAATATTGCCCCTGCGTGTGTAACACATATAAATTTGATTGTTCAGGATGACTTCAAAGTTGAGTTTCTGTTGTTTTCTCGAACTTTCACCGGCTCTTCGCTCGGCGTTCCGCGTTCCTCAGCAGCGCGCACAGAGACCATATAAATACGTGGTACATTGCTGCGCGTCTTAGCAACGTGGAACGTCTTGTGACGTAGGCCCTCCCCCGAGGATTGTCACTCTTCGGGAACATTTAAGTAGATATTATTATACGCTTACTAAAACAAACAAACAAACAAAACTTGAATAATGATAGTAATAATAATAATTTACCATAAGTACTATAGAGTTTTAAGATGACCCTAGAGTGTGTCAAAAATAACACATGAGATTGTAACGTTTCGGTGATTGTGGGAACTGGCCGTTGAGGGATTTGTATACAAACAACATTTTATATAATTGCAATTTCGACAATTGGGCATTTGTTATACCATACAAGAAACTATCTATTCTAGAAATTCACTAGAGTATGAAAAACAAATGTTGTGGGTTTTGTTGAAATACATTTTTTTATTTTGGGAATCATGAGCGGATGAGATAAATGAAAATTTTGTGACCTGACCTGTTTATCAAAAATAAATATATCAAAAGTAAATATCTCAGTCATGACAAAAAACATTGTCAAAAAGCTTTTTATCAACATAAGAAGAGAATCAAATTGTCAACACTTGGAACAGCATTTGTATTCTTTGCTTTCGAGTATAATTCGGAAAAAATATCCATCAAACTTCGTTAGTGACGTCATCAAAGGCTGAATATTCCATTTCAGACGTGCGCTCTAAATACTGGTATGTATGTAATTCAAAACGCATGCGCATTGCGTAGCTCGTTAAAAAATAAAACGATGACTATTTTTACGAGATCAAAGCTTTCTTTTAGTTCACGGTTCTGTGTGTGAATCAACAAAAGTATTGAAAATGATGATGTCCAATACTATTTCGTCTTAACACTGGTAAATAAAAATGGTATTGACTTTATAGGTACTTTTTGTAACACGACATTTTATTTTGCTGTTTTTTACTGTATTATGCTATATGGTGCGTATATAGCTAGCTATACATTAATAAGTATGGATATACATATAATACAGTGTTTCTGCAATCGATAATAGTATTATCAATCACATCAACCCATCGACACCTTGTCTCTGTAACATATTGTCATTAATCATACTGTTGTCTATTTTCAAGTTGCTTTTTATCCTATCCTCGGGGGCGGACATCCGGGCATTTTCTACCGCCTGGCAACCCTCGCGGTGAAAACAAAGGCCAAAAACTCGCAAAAAACGGTACTTTGCGATGGTTGTTGAGACTCCCCTGAACAGTGTAACAAGATTAGCCCTACGTGTGTAACATATATGAATTTGGTTGTTCAGGATTACTTCAAAGTTGAGGTTGTGTTGTTTTCTCGAGTTTTCACCGGCTCCACCAGCGTTCCACAGCAGCGCGCACAAAGCCCATAGAAATACGTGGTACTGTGGTGCGCGTCTTAGCAACGTAGAACGTCCGTGGTAAGGTGGTTTGTAATGAACATGATGTAAATGTACAATGTTACAGTCATATGTAGTGCGCCAACTACCGACAAACATGCCGACATAAAAACGCAGGGTACAATTATCTACGCTGAAAAGATCTGTTGTATCCTATTCCAAGCGGCGATAACAAACCACGCTAAAAACTCATAGGCTCATGTGTAGAGGCTTGTTTGTAAACAATGACACGATACGGCCATTTGTTATAAACCGTAAGGATATTATCACGCCTCCTATAGTTGAACCTATCCCCTGCCCGGCTTTTCTCAAATTATTAATGGTGTTACGAGGCCTGCGTCCGGTAAATGTCTGGACCACGTTTATGTAAATCATAATGAAAATGTTAATTTGGCTCTCATTCACAACTTGGGTATTTCGGACCATAACCATATTTCCGTTCCTTCCTCTAATCAAACAATCATGTTTCTATTCGCTATAGAAATTTCAAAGTGTTCGTTGAGTCTCTATTTTTGGCTGACTTTCGGAACACGCCTCTAATTTCCGTACACAACATTACTGATACTAATTTAGCTTTTGAGACTTGGCATTCAATTTTTAATAATATTTGTGATTCGCATGCCCCATTTGAGACAAACTTCGGAGGCGTGCACGTACTTTGTGTGATGTTACTGTCCTAAGCCAATATAGAGCAAACGCAATCTGGTAGTTAATTTAATCAAGGCCGCTAAGAAAAACCATTATATTCAACTTATCAAAATCAATAGCTCCAACAGTGCCGCCTTGAGGAAAACCCTTAACGATTTGATCAGCGGTGGTAAATCTAACTCTCTCGATGTTCATATTTCAGTTGGCAATATCTTCGAAAAAATTGTTAATAATTTCAATACGTATTTCGCTTCTGTTGCCGACAAGTTACGACCCAATGTTTCAGTGGGTGATTCATATTTTACGAATTTACGGAAATTTATTGAACCCAAATTGACCAATACTCGACAATTTGTTATTCCGCCGGTCACATGCCAGTTCGTGAAGAACCAACTGTTTTCACTATCTAGTTCTAAGTCAGCTGGCCTTGACAATACATCATCTAAACTTTTGCGTATTTCTGTTCCATTCATTTGTGAAAGTATTGTTTATTTATTCAACCTCAGCATTTCATCAGGTATTTTTCCAGACATGTTTAAGCATGCCAAAGTTATTCCGTTACACAAGGGCGGATCCCAGGACTTGTGTAATTTTCGTCCAATTTCGCTTCTCCCAATAATCTCAAAAATCTTTGAAAAACACGTGCATGATCACTTATACCATTATTTGAACAGTAATGATTTAATTTCTAAATCGCAGTCAGGTTTTCGGAAATCACATTCTTGTCATACAGCTATGATTAAGCTATGCGATGCATTACTTAGCAACATGGATGATGGCTTATTGTGTGGTTTGCTTTTCCTTGATTTAAGCAAGGCGTTTGATATGGCAGATAAACATGTATTATTAAATAAGCTCTCAATTTATGGCATTTCTCTAATCTCCCTTGTTTGGTTTAATTCTTATTTAACTGACAGAAAGCAAGTTGTGTATTTGATGGGTAAACAGTCAGATGCCGTCAATATTCGACATGGCGTACCACAGGGTTCGATTTTAGGACCATTATTATTTCTTCTATTTATTAATGACCTACCATTATTTCTTGAAAACAGTTCCATTGATATGTATGCGGACGATAAAACTCTGTTATCATCTGGACCAAGTATCAATGTAGTCACAAAGTGCATTAATAATGATGTTTGGCCAATTTTGCGTTGGGTTAATTGCAATTACATGTCAATCAACACATCTAAATCAAAATCTATGCTTGTTGGATCCCGTCAAAGGCTAAATAATATTGGTGAAGATTTTCTGGTTAACTTCAATGGTGAAATAATTAAAACAGTCAGTTTCGAAAAGTCGCTCGGGGTGGTTTTAGATAAAACTCTATCATGGGATCATCATGTTGATATGCTTTGTAAAAAGCTTAGCCAAAGAATTGGTGCTCTTATGAGAGTTCGCAGCTTCTTACCTATTTCAGTCAGAAGAACATTGTATTTTTCATTTATTCAGTCGTTATTGGACTATTGCTGTATAGTATGGGGAAATACAAGTCAATCAAACTTATGTCGGGTGTATAAGCTTCAGAAAAGGGCAGTTCGTGTGATTTCCTCTGACAACTTTAGCCAATCGTCGTTTGAACTGTTCAAAAAACATAGTATCTTGCCTATCGATTACAGAATTTCATATTTTCTAGGTATCTTAATGTATGTGGCAACCAACGGCTTGGCGCCTTTATATATAAGTGAAATGTTCAGTCCTATCTCCCAAACCCACAAGTATAGTACACGTTCCTCTCTTAAAAATAATTTACGCATTACTAAATGGAAAACATCCATGGGTCAGAGGACGTTTCAGTATAGAGGGGTAACCCTATGGAATAACTTGCCATTCCATATCAGAAATTCAGCCTCTTTGGGCATTTTTAAGAAAACTTACAAAATTTATCTTAGTGAAAAATTTGTTGTAAATGGCTCAAGCCTATAGTGTGTATATTGTGTTTTTTGTCCCTACAGAGGGCCCAATGAAAATTACTTTATTTTATATTGGCCTACCCTTTTTAAATAAAGTGTTAAATAAATAAATAAATCAGGTCGGTAGCGGGCGCACATGGTATTTCTTCCACAAGGTCTGTGTCTCTCGTAACCTCGAATTTGGCGACTATTTTTACATTGGCGTATTTTTCTCACTGTTTAGTCATATGACATATGTTATTCGTTTTATTATACGAGTTAAAAATTATATTAGAAATCACAACAAATTAGTTGATTAAATATCATCCCGGCTTTTCCAGGTTGTGTTAAAGCTCCGAGAGAAAAAGTAGAGGATTGCATTGAACACGTAAATTCGGGAGACAAAGCGATCTTTTACTCACTTCACTCTATGTTATTAAAATAAGATGTGAACATGCCATTGTTGTTTACATGAGCAGTAAAGGTAACATTAAATAGAGAGTCTGGTCATCTTTTGAACCTAGGATTAGACAGATGCATTTTTATCATTTCCCATGAGGGCTGTTCCAGACACCCGCACTCACCCTCCTTACCATAAAATTAGATTATCATATTATGCAATTAATATTGAGATCTTCCGCTTTTTTAAAACATTTCTATTGTTGTCCGAGTTTTGGAATGAGTACTTGGCATTGTCCCTGAAGTACATACAAAATTAAAGACATTCACTTCTTCAAAGTGTCTAATATCTAAACATTTTTTTTATAATATGGGAAGGTATAAGGACGTATATTTTACTGGAGTAAGATTTTAACGACAATTTTAACCAAATTTTAACAAAATTGTATTGAAAATGTACCAGATTTAGATTAATATAATAACGTTTTGATATGTTTGAGTATAAAGATTATACTAATTATTTAGTTATGTAAGAAAAAATACTATACAGAGAAGTCTCAATGGAAACAACAATTTTAGTTCCCCCCCATACTGATATACACCGTACCCTAGAAAATGTAGGAAGTAAATTAATTGTTTTTGTTGATGAAATAATCAAATGAGTAGTATTGTCCAACATCTATCCAACAATTTCAGAAATTGTCAGGTCTACCTCGTCTTCGATATCACACAACCTCAAGCACATTTCCCGCTTCATACCCCATCAATATATCCCTCTAGCGTGTACCTGCTGTGAGCTGTCAAACATGAATACACACTCCTATTCCTTCTAATTTATAAATATTTGTTTGCCAAATAAAATTGAATTCCCATAAATCAGGGTTTGGATGGTGATGCTGGCTTAAATAACAGACTCGACTGAATAGCGCCAATCATTGCGACATCCTCATGCATGTCTTGTTATAACGTATTATAATTGGTCATTGTGTCATCTGAGACGGTTTTACATATATCAACATTGCCACCAACAAGAAACTACTTGAATAAATCGCACAATCCCAACAAACGGGTGCGAATTTGCTTCACTGTTCCTTGTATCTATAATCGTTGTATGTTAGCTCCAGGGCCCATTTGCATTTTACCGCGATTGCAAGTAGAACGTTTCGGGTGCTGTATAACTTGAACATGTTTTTGATGTTTGTTTAAAATGCAGTGAATCACTGCCAAAATCGGGTATACCATTCGATTTTACACAATCCACTCCATATACACACTCCACTAGACGTCGTGTATTGTGTACGTAAACCTTCTGTGGTGGTATATTGCTTCAATCGTCGTCCTTTATTCTCGAAATAGTGAAAAAAACTATGACGTGGTACGTAAAACAGTTTTCGTTTGACGAGCATGCGCTATGAATTAATAGCTTGTACCTATATGTCAAAACACATGCATAATCGTTATTTTAACAAATGAAATTTTGTATTTCGTACGTTACCGTAAATTATACATTGTAACAAATCGGAATCGAGTGTGGCTTGTCAGCTAACAATATCGACAGTGACAATATTCAGCAACAATCTCAACAAATATTCGAAATTATTTCTTTATTTCGTTTTTTTAAAGTTGCATTCTGACAGCCTGAGTATTTATAGAGATTTATTGAAGTCTTAAGACTATTATTTGACATATATGTTAAGCATTTTCCCACATTGCCGTTGCACATTTATTCTGAACAACCGAATGTATTTTATTCTGTTTTAATGAATATGAGTTAACATGCCACATTGAGATTTACTGACGATCAATCGGTTTGGAAATGAAGTCATATCCACAATAAGTCACGATACTCATTGCCACGGTTTTACATAACTGTAGTTTTGAGTTTTGTATTACGCTCAACGGAGAATACTATGAAAACATGGCTTCTAAGTATGGATTACTGGTACATACATATATGGCACTATGTCGATGTTATAAAGGCATTCAATGATAACGTCGGTAACGTCACGATGCAAATCCTGTAAATTGCTCTCGTTTACAGCTGCCTGGGCTATATCAAAATGTCAAATCTGGCATGGCGTTGCCTACTGTGTGGTCCAATCATCTTAAATCAGGCAGTTGAGTTTTTGACAGTCGACCCGAACGGTTTTAGACGAATATTAGAATTGGATGATTTGGAAAATCATTGGATCTGTTGGAAATCATTGTTACTATAGTAACGGATGTCAATGTAAACGTATATTTCATTCAGGAATTGTAAAAAAAATGTTTACACATAATTAAAATATCAAGTATCCGCTACTAATAAAATGATACCCATGGACAGTCAACCGTCACCACTATCTAGAAAATAATGGTTTTCACCAAGCTGTCTGTTTCTCTACCAAATGAGCACACCGACTACTGGTAGGGGAGACATTTAAGTTACAGTACGCTAGAGAAACT
This sequence comes from Saccoglossus kowalevskii, assembly GCF_978046115.1. NCBI lineage: Eukaryota > Metazoa > Hemichordata > Enteropneusta > Harrimaniidae > Saccoglossus > Saccoglossus kowalevskii. Next base: position 26,592,176 of record NC_140659.1, read on the forward strand.
CTGTAGAAAAATTATATTTAAGCGCGAGTGGTTCATTAATTTTGACAGTATCTTAAAGAACTGTACGTGTCTGAGTAGCCGAATTTCGTTATAAAGCATACCACTTACTGTGGAACGCTAGCTCAAAATCAGTATCAAACAACGCAATCTCTCGGGACCAATCAATATTTAAGAATATCTATCCATATATATTTGTTTTATCAAAGTTAATTTAATATTTTCAGAAAAAAAGAAAACACATTCGACTAGCGAATGACATATAAATAATAAATCATAATAGACTCATGATGTGACCTTCCTAGCAGATCAATTGTAGAATAAAAGAAAATACAAATATAATTTCCAAGTTAAAAGTTCATAGCCGCAATAGTGCTATCTGCAGCCACACTCGGCAACAACCATACCGTCGTATTTGTACTTATACGTCACAACGCCAGCATCGTCATAATATAAAATAGAAATCGGGTCCAGTTTCGTCGGAACGCATGACACGCGGGAAACTTTGGAGGGTTTCGCTGAATGGACTAACGTTTGCACGATAGCGTGTTTTGTAGGAGACCAATGATCCGTCAGAGGAAAGGTACATTTGCCATTGCACTGGTAAGCTTGGTATCCCTTCGGTGCAATGATCCACTCATCCCAGCCAATATCTTTGAAGTGGACGTACATTGGTTGCCGTTGACATGCGTTTTTTGAGCCTGCTCTTTTCATTCTATTCAGCGCGTTTTCCGATTTCTGCGGCAAACCAACACTAATTTCATGTTCAATAAACTCCTCGCGCTCCTGCAGTCTTTCAAGCCGCATTCCAGCCGCGCTTCTGTCGTTTGAGAACACTACTAATATAGGCTCCCGCTTATCCACTTTGTCCATATCTATCCAAATATTTCCAGCCGCGATTTCGGCGATATTTTCCACTCGGAGGATCAATTGCTGAACATTTCTTTGGTCCTCCACCCATTTTCTGACAGCTTCTGAAATATCTATAGTTTGCCACCCATCTTTATTTTCATATGAGTACTTGGATGCAAGGGACACCATCTTGTTCTCCGTCGTTTGGAAAATGGTCAATCGATACAGAACACCTGATGCCAATTGGTTTCCAAGGCTACGAACTCTCACGTAAATCCGAAGTTCCGCCATATTTACCCACTCGTGTCTCGGGGACGTCACGTTGAATAGGAGATTGTATTCCCGTGTGGTAAGGCTGGCTTGCTGTTCCCTGCCAACTTGGAGTGCGTTTAAACCCGAGTCGTTTTCCAAGTATTCGCCGACATCTGGAAACGAATTAAATCTGTTACATTGATAAGAACTATCTTATATTTTGGGTGGGAAAATGTTTCTCTTAAAAATTCATCGCAAAATGGCCGGCTTAATGCGGCATGGGAGATCTAATTTTTCGCACATAAGCCACATAAAATATATAAATTTCGATCGAGAAGATTAAAAATGCTTTGGGGGGGGGGTAAAACGCCCAACGGTTACTGTGACAATTTTGATACGAAACGCGAAAAAAATGAACTTCTAAAATTGTAGATAAAATGTATTTTCTTTTGTCTATTTAATCAACCAACATGTACATACGCGGGAGATCATTAAAGTTTCGAAACAAATGAATATAAAACTAAAAGTAGTAAATGTGAAGTAGGGGGAATGTATCAACGATTACTTACATTCGTTGGAAAAACTTCGTATAATACTTGCTGTAGGATGCGCGTACTTATCCTCTGCAAACTTTTGATAAAGTTCAATCATGTACTGCGGCACTATTTTAGGCAGACCCTCCGCGGCAGCAACATCATCTTTGTTCTCGGCGTCCATTCCTTTGGAGATATCTCTATCGTTGAAATCTGGATATGCGATAGAATCCTCTCTTTCACTCTCGTCAAACTCAGACTCGAAGATATCGTCGTTGTTATAGCTTCCTTTCATGGCCGGTACCATCCTGTTCTTCCATATCTTGTTAAACCCACGAACGGAGACATCGTTGAAGTATGAATCGGGATCGTTTTTCATAGATTGCCTTGTCGACACAGAACCACTTATTTCAGCGTTCGTACTGATACCCCTAGTAGCCAATACAATTGTCAATATCAGCCTACTCAAAACATTGAGTCTGGATGGGTAAGAAATCACCATTGCAACCACTGATTCGCGTACTAGGATGCAAATTGGTCTAACAAACTCAAGATATTAGATATGCGGGGCACTTGAACAGGCGAGCGGAGAATTGAGACCTGTTGCAAAAAAGTGGCTATATAAACATATTTCGCGTGCTCCTCATCGAAAGAACTTCGAGAATTGTATCTCTCCCCTGAGATTACAAATATTTGCTTGCTTAAGTATGACCTTTAACCGGTTCTCCTCTTCGAATCGGTGGTCATCCGTCAGTTGCCCTGAAGTGGATGTTTACGGATCCGACTTTAGTAGAGAGATAACAAACGCATATTTCATTTTGAACATCAAAAATCAAATCTCAAATTTTAAATTCGTACAGATTTGCCAGCGATGGTTGGTTTTTTAATGGTCTTTCTTCATCAGTTCGTGAAGTAAATTCATTATAAACAGTAGCGACACGTTTGGTAGAAAATTGCGATAAAAAAAACTGTACTTCTAAAATTAGGACGACTGCCATGGGAGGAGCCAATATAAGGAGGCTTTTAACCAAGCATTAAGTTATATCGTTTAGGAAGACTGCCTTGCAATTCCATGGTCATTAGAGAACTGATACCGAAGAACGAAAAACAGTACATTCCTTCATAAAGAGATTCGATAAGAACACATATTTATCCGTCTCTCCTGGCGTGGAGTTAGGTCACTCGTCCATATCGGGGTTAAACTAACTCAGATAACGTTCCGATCTATTGGCAATTGTTGCTAATTCGCTTGGAAATATGTTCAATGTACGTGGTGCCTAATAATAACTTAATGCTTTAAAAATAGCATCAATGCATGGAACATTGTCAGCATGCACTCCAAACAACTCGACTTTCATATGACCCATAGAAGGACCGGATACTAATATATTTTATCGAGTTTTGTCGCCGGAGACTCTTGAAACAGCTACCTCCCCTCTATTCAACATCCCTCAAATTTATGTCATGTTATTCGAATTGCACATTGCCAACCAATTTAAGGTTTTTCACGAGTACGTTGAAATGTCTCGCCTCGTTTCGCGATTTGAACGACACCTTGCCGTATAGTAATATGGTATGGTAGTACACATTGCCAAGTTTACAGTCACTATTGTAAGAAGAATGAATCGATTTTAGTCACTTAGTTGTAAATTGAAAATAAATGAGCGGATTATATTAAACCGCTAAAGATAACGACCCTGCCGATGTCAAGTTGTGTGTTCGATACATCACATCATGCTATCGCAGTGGTTCTCTTGTATTCTCAGTAAAAAAATACTTTTTTTTTTAATCCGATTCCAAGTTGAAGTCTTACTAGTATAGTACGTATGCATAACATGTCAGTATCATAACTATATCGACATAGCTGAGATCGGTGAATATGGCGTTGACTATACGGGGAAATTAAGAACGCCAGTCGATACTCGGTAAACTGATGCTGGATAACATTTTAATGACACGATGTTATACCGAGGTTAGTGGACTCTTAAAAATCTAAGGGCATATCTATCGGCTGGTAGTGAAGGAGAAAGACCAAAACAAGACGCTCATTATAGTGGTAGATAAGATGAACTTGAGAAAACAGAAGTTAGCGGCCGGCGTGGCTGTGTAGTTTATAGACAGAGCTAAAGACAGTCACAAATCTGACATATGTTTCCCGTCAACTAAATTCAGTGTATTTTATTGTTATCTGGGTACGGCATCTTTTCGAACGCTTTCTGATCAGATGTGAATCTCGAATGTGCGTTATGAAAACTACTACTAACATTCCAATGCACAAATTACCGGAAATCGTGTTGTCGCGAAATATTTGCATAATCCTTGACGTAGTCACCATCGTGCATTTTTCGTCGAAGCCCATCCCATTTATGTGTAAGAACTGTTTCCAAACATAGTAATGAATTAATTCTGATATAACAACTATGCAACACCACTCTGTTTTCTTTCCTGTGTAAGTATGCTGAATTGTTAGCATTGCAAAATGTCGGTCAATCGACCTGCATTTTTAAGTTGGTAATCTGGGCGTTTGCCGCATTCCATGCACCGCGTTGAGGCCGGCATGAGAAAATAGAATTTGGTGTTCACTGCACGTTGAGTTGGTAAATATGCAGTTGGTTGTCCAGTCCATATTATTCATTGGTGCTCCAAGATAATTCTGCATGTGATTGGAAATAATGATAAATTTCGTAGATTAGAAACTAATTACTATCTATTCATATGCAAATTATTCACAGGTGGGATTTCATCGTGCTCGATTGGTTACTGGCTAAGTAGCCAGGTGCTTGTAAGTATACAGTAGGTAGATTATTCTGTTATATTCAGTCTTGTTTGCAAACAACTCACAGGTTTGTTTTCACATGTCGAATTCTGAGGTTTTCTGCTATCATGGTCGTTGGTGGCGCACCACGTGAACATTTGGTTCAACAAAGATCTCTCTGATTCCGCGCAAACAAATATCCCGAAGTACGCACATTTACGGGTATCCGGTGAAAACGTTACTCCCAAATTCCAGCATATTTTGGGAAAATATTCCCGTTTAGTCGATCGTGAAGATTGCGTCCCAAGGAAACCCATAAACCGATGAGCATGTCGGATATGCCCGACACTACTATTTCTGTCTCAAAGTAAAAAAAAAGGTCATCCAAAAAATTATTTGATAAACAAGTGACTTTGAATTTGGGTTCAGCCCTCAGATATAATGCCATTCCACTCATGTAGGTAAAATGAAAATATTGTGAAATGGTTAAATATTCAAACATTTTATTCTGAAACTACAAGGTGACTTTGTACTGATTAACACAAAGTATATAAAGTCACTCAATTAGGAAGTCTAAATATTGTTTATTTTTTATTTGAAAGTGACTGGATTTTAAAAACGTTTGTAGGGGAAATAGAAATATATGTGCGTCTAAAATTAACATAGTAAATTTTCTGTTCACTGTGAGGTCTCGCGTTATGCGTGAACTACTAACACACATCTACCCCGATATCATTTTACTCCTGTGTATAATGTGTTATCATGTATGTGAAGTTGATTGAACCTTAAAACCAAATAATTGAACAAAGACAAATGTCAGACAGTGAGTTTTGAGAGCTGACCTACATGCAATCAATCATTTATTATAAGCGAAATTATATATTACCAGTTGATAATTAAGTTGAAGTAAATTTGAAATAAGCGCTTAAATACTTATTGTTTACAGATCTACAGTCGCCAGAGGTAAAATTGTGTTTTTTTATATATATTTGACATAACATATACATTTTGTATATTTTTTTTTTCATTTAATGGGAAAACGATATTTGATCGAGTGCATGATGTATATCATCTTGGATAGTCAGTATTCAGACAGATCCCTTGACAGGATACTTAGGGGGTAACGTTTCCGCTCGTTCTAAGCAATAGTGTAATGATTATATTGGAGAAGAATCAATATTTCAAAATTATGAGTCATATTCGCAAATACTGTGGAAGGTGGTGAGATGTAATATTTGTCACTGGGTGGCGATTGACTTCGGGTGGAAGCCTACTCATAAATGAAAATTTCTAGAAATTTTGTGTGTGCAATTATCTTCACTCCTGGCCAATATAAATGTATTTAAAAAATCTGTAGGTCACTAGCCCGTTTTAATGGAAAACATTGTTGGTTCGTTCGTATTTTAATGGTTCACATGACGGATATATTAAGCCATATCTTTAGGTTGATGATTAGATGGGATGCTTTTTAATCCTGAATATTCTAAAATTATAGTTTTAATTAATAAAGAAAATGCAGTTTGTATTGTATTTGTAAAATTAGGCGAAATTAACAAGATGGTACGATGTCGATGATGGCGCCGAAGACGTGGTCTCTTCGATATCGTCTCGTCTCTAAGATAGGAGTATGGACCACTAGCGCCATCAACGGTGCTCAAGTACGATTGGCAACGCTTAACTGTTCTTTTGCCATCCAGGAGAGATCGGTTAAAAAGCTTTCTACTCCATTATGCTGCTACAGTGGAAATAACGGTGAAATAACACATATGTGGATATATACACGAGTATGTATTAAACAACGTCGGTAATTTACACCGCGAACCAGAAATGTTGCAAGTTAATATCCAATATTTATTATGTCCTGTACTTTGCCTGATTACGATTAAACACTGTTTGTTTCTGAGAAAATTATTGCGATAATTAAGTAAATATTTCGAAATTGGTATATTCTAAGAGTACGATTTCCTTTATTTTGTAAACCCTCTAATTCAGAATCACTGCTAGGAGATGTATACGTATAAATGATATTCATATTTACGATGCTTTCATGGGATTAAACTTCATGAAAATTTACTTTAGGGTGCTCTTACTTGTGACATTTCTGGGATTTGCGAAAAATTAAATCCATTAAATGTCACAGTGATGATTAATAATTTTTTCATTCATTAGTGAATTATTCAGTGTTTTTTTGGCTTTGAGAACACGTCGATTGAGTGTTGTTGTGCCTTTGGAATATTTACGTTTTCATATAAATTTGTTTTCGTATGCTTTGGTAAATAATGTATTTTTGTATTAGCATCAATAGACTGTGATATATATTATAAATAATAAATAAATAAATCAGAATAAGTCAGACGTCCTAATGTCGCTATAACGTGTCTGTCGGTTACGTTTCAGATGAAATAACAATTATGCTGAGGCGGAGGCGAAATTACCAGCTGAAGTTAGAATTACCGGATAATGTGCGAATGTATTTTTTGTGTTTGTTTGTTTGCTTGTTTGTTTGTTTACTCAAAATTTCCTTTTCTATAGACGTATATTACGTAGTACCATTCTGTCCTTGGTTTCTGGTTCTATCCTATCCGCCCCATCGGAATTATTGGTCCACACCTATATATCTTTCTCTGTGAATTGTACATGCCAAAATGAATGCCGCAGTGTCGTGAATCCAGGCATAAGATTGGCTGCACAATGCATTATGTATCACGGCTTTTTCCAATATGCATACCGAGTCTTCAGTAAATGTCACATGAAATGCTGCCGCGGTGCCGTTACTTGTAGCCGACTGTCGACAACAGGAATACAAATTCGCCGCGAGCCGTTGTTTATCGTAGCTGGGTGCCATGTGAGTTGATCAGTCGTGACTCGCCGCAAATCGCATCAACGTTGCATGAATAGTGCACAACAGGCCAATTACGGTGTCTTATTTAAAGCTAATGGCAAACCAGAGAGAAAGAGAAAGAAAATCAGCGAAGAAAATAAAATCCCACAAAAGTCCAATTTACGCAGCAGGAAACAAATAGTGACTTGGATAGGTTTAAATGAACGGCGTATATCAAATCACTGCATGTATCGACTTTATTGTGGTGTATGCCTAATCAGTGTCGACCTGCTGCGAAGAACACCGAGCACCGAGCGAGGAGATTGACCTGCACTGAGATAGGAGGGTGGGGGGTAATACATAGGGGATGCGGTCTTGATGAGTGATTTCCGGGTGCTATTTTGGCACTCTCGATCTTTAATAATTTGGTACATTTTTCGCCTTTCTGTATAACACCGCCTTCAACGACCACACCTCATAGCTTGATTGTCTTTCAAGTTAAAACGGCGTCTTTTCTATTTTTTTCTTTCCTGAAAAATAACATTTGATCATATCATAAATTACATGCAATAACAACTATGAGTCCACTTATATTGCTCGCGAACACTACAATGTTATATTTATTTTCTGTTACCATATTTGTCATATTCATTAAAATTTGACTTTTTACATAAACAAATTTACTTGATCGACTGGCTTATGCATTATCTGTGACTTTCGGGTGTTACGAGTTACAAGGGAGCTCCATCGTGTTACTAACGTCTTTGGGAGCGTTACTATAACTAATCTCAGCGCCGGCGGATTTTGACTTTTGATACCAGTAATATTCGGTAATTGGTGAACTCAGTGTTTCCATCATACAAAGATGGCATTTAATGTGATGTTTCACTATGAACTATGGTTTAACCCTGCAAATCATCGCTATAATTATTACAATCAGTCTGTGCCGTACGACCTCAATAGTGATCACCGACCTCGTTATTGAGAAAGGACTGTTTATATAAAGACGCACAAAACTACAAGTTACCGTTAAAATTGAAAAAAAAAATACATTTTTGAAACTCTGAAAAACAAATGAAAGAATCGCTCACTGGAAATCATTGAAAACCATTTCCTAGTTTGATTTATTCAACTTGAACGACGGTTGAAGAGAGCGGTATATAAGAGAAGATGACAGCGGAGAGATAGAGATCATACAATTGGTGCCCCAGTGTGTCTGATTGGCTGAAAGGTTATAGACATCCGGTCGTTTGGGATAATTTAGATGCTAAAAAATGCAATTGCTAACTTTTGTACTGGGTAATGATTGTCATACTAGGTAATTTTCTTCTAGACAAATAATTAATAAATATTTCGATACTACGAATACACACATGGAACAAATTAGTAATACAGTACTGCACATGCGCATTGGAGCTTATCGATTCTCAAACTTTTGTGAAGTATTCTTGGCGTACTTCGGAAATGAGTCATCCGTCTTGTGATTTTCTTGTTTTGCCATCGCATATTGAAGCCGATAATTTCTCCCATTACAATTCGAGGCATAACAGAATACAAGTCTGTAAGAACGACACTCTGTAATGGAATTTTAATAAGACAATTACCAACTGCCGCGCTCGTGGAAATTTACATCAATATTGTGGAAAAATGGATTACAGTCGAAAAATAGCCGAATTTATCAAAAATTGACAGGAGTGCGAAAAATGCATAATCCATTTAACCTGCCGACACAGGTAACTACGGTAACCAGAAAAATAAAATTAAACCTGGCCCAGCTGGGACTTCAGTTTCTTTCACGTGTCGTTCTAATTTGCCAATCATTACAAACGAATGAATGGAATTCAATTATCAATTCTCTTACGAATATGAAACAATTTTGCTGTCCCTTGCGACATTTTCATCGTACTTCGTATCCTTCACGTCCTATTTAAGGGACGTAATTAGATTCTCTCTGAGCACGTGTCGATGAATTCTAGCAGGGTTCGGTTATTCGATAATACTGTCTTGAACAAAAGACGATGACATAATATTTCAAAGTCAATGCGTTTCGGTCAGACAAATTAGTTTTTTCGACCTGGTTAGCTACTTGAGTCATAATCGCATAGACAGCGTTAATACAGATTGTAAATCTTTTGTGAATAAAAAAAAAAAAGAAGTTCAAAAAGTGTTTTCCATCTCGTTAATCATAATTAATGCATGCGTCGATGTGCCTGATCTGGCTATTTTCAGTGAATAGGGAATGATTCGTAGTATAATTAAATTATGCTACTGATTATACGGTATTATTCCACACTCGTGTCGAGTTGTTTGTTACTGGGGTATTCAAATAACATGTAGACAACTTCCGGGTATGGAAAACATATATCCCATGTCACATAGCGTTCACTTTTAATACAGTATATCGTAGTTAACTGACCTCATGTCAAGATCAGAACATTTTCGCCCACGTGTACATTTGATTAATTTAATAAACAACGAAAAACGTTGCCATTCATCAATATAAAACAATTCCGCCTCATAATATTATATTATTTTTATATGAATCAGTTATTTGCGACAAAACGCCATTTTTCCGCGTTGACTGGCTAACAGCACCCAATAAAATGGAATTGTCACCTCCCAGCCCATAATAAATAAGATTCGATAAAAATAACGCAATAAATGTAAACGCTGACTATCAGTGCAGTGTTTTTATAGTGTGTGTAAAGTAAGAGATTGTGTTATCAATTTCAATACGTGAATTGGTGAGGAGAAATCAACAACATCCAACAGGGGGAAATGAAAGAATTTAAACCATGAGCTTGAGTTTTCAGAACGTCTAAACGAAGAGTTTGTTTGTCGGAATTTACAGCCTGCCAGTCGGTAAAATTGCGGGTATGCGGCCAATATTTTTATTTGAGCAAGACAAAACGCCGTCCAAGTCGTCGCACGGCGCGCATTGAATTTAGCGTAAACGAACAATGTAAATACGCGCGTTGTAAAGGTTGCAAGATGCTGACATAAGTGTGGAGTTACACAAATAACCACACCCATATTTTGGAAACCACTCCCATATTTGTGAAATCACGCCTTAGTGTAACTCGATGTAACAAAACAAATGTTCGGAGTGTAGCGGGAAAACTGTAAGGCAGGCGGGACTGCGGCACACACCATCTATAGTCAACACTACGGTACATTATACCGTCAACCATATGCAGCACTTAGTCTGCCGGCTCATATAGTATGCTACTCACGATGTAATAACAAAGCACACAATTAAAAGAAAGTACGTTTGAGTTTTCACTATATTTCTGTGATTAGAAAATTGCTCACGTTATCGGGAAGTTATCGCTGTTTAAATTAACGCACGTCAATTTAAACATGTTTGCTGTTGTACTCGTGAGATGAATTGTAATTGGTATAAACAGGTAGACCATACACCCAGGGGTTGATGTGCCAGGAAACGCAACATGTGAACAAACGGACAAATGGGCTGAGGGAACAGCATCATGAACAAACCCTTTGATATGATAATTGAGAAATTGTCGTTCAAGACAGGAACGTGGTGTACTTTCCATATTTTGAGAAGTATATTTTCAATTATATGCTTTGTATTGGCCGTCAAACTGTGACGTATTTTAGCATGTTTGTCAACCAGCATGTTAATGATTAATAACAAGTATCGCTTACTGATCAGTACTAATTCACGTCCTGTTCTGTTGACGTTGCGCATAACGATTTTCATAAAAATACGTGTTTATTTAATAACAACAGCAGCGACAATTTTTATCTTCGGACGCGAACAACCAATCACTGCGCATGCACGCACACACGATCGCGCGCAAAACATAAACAAGTGAGACGGCCAATACTCGCATTGTACCCACGTGCATAACGGGGTCGGTGTCTGTGGCACATTAAGTTATTGTCTACGTTTTGATTTACCTGATTAATTCTGTGATTTCTCAGCGGCAGTTCACCATCCGGCTGACTTTTGTCGTTAATTTTCTTGATTAAGTTATTTTTCTTCTCTATACTCTAAAATTAACTCTAGACCGTTGATAAATTTGGACAAATAGTGATAGGCAGTAGCAATAAATGCTGCGCTGATAAATGCGGTAAGATGGAATTCACGACCTGTACGCGGAAAATATCTAAATAGGAATGATAGCAGGACTGCATATTAACGCAGGCACAGAGAAGAAAATGCGCTTTTTTTATTATGCAACATTCTACAAGCACCTCCTTTTAAACTTGCGCGGTATCTTGTTGGGCGAGTGGGGTTATCCAACCTTAAAGATACGCGAATCATTGGTTCAGGTGATAGTAGTCGTAACAGATATCTGTCACATGAGTATCCAGCATACACATTCGCACACTGAGACAATTTCACATTTAACGCCAGAGATTAGGAACAACATGAGACTGGGTACTACGGACATTGTTTTTTCCGCATGTTTCTCGCGTGCCTGCGTACTAGTTCGCAAAGTATTCAGGGTAATATAACGCTAATCCGATTTCCCCAGTCTCTCCTTAGTGAAAACGCAATACAGTCTAAAATAAACTAGAGACCATGTCAAGTACTCCCGTGTGATTTAATCGGTTATTAAAAGGCATTGCTCGAAAACAGTCAGTAATGTGGTTACTTTTCTCTACTAGGATATGGACGAAAAGGGCACGAATGAATCAAATTATATTCAGGTTACACGTTTTCGATTAACTGTCACAACTGGGACTGAATAACAACAACGAGATCGATACACGTAATACATTATTTTCAGAAAGACACGCGAGAATCAAACAAACCATTTATGCAAATGAAGTATTCAATATTAACATACAAGCATTGGATTCTAAAGTGTAAATTTTATATGAGTTGTGTTATAGAAAGCTCTGTATTTTTCATCATCATCATTATCATCATCATCATCATCATCATCATCATCGTCATCATCATCATTTCCTTGTCTTCTGGAGGAGAATAGGGCCACCATCTCTCCTCCTCCATGGTTCTCTGTCTTGAGCCGCTACTTCTGCTTCTGCTCAAGTCTTGTATCCCAATTGATTTCTTTCTTTTTGTACAGTTCTTCTCCAATTCTCTTTTGGTCTTTCCACATTCCTTTTGTCCTCTGGAGCCGATGTTAAAGCGATTCTTGGTATGTCATTCCTTTCCATGTGTAACACATGTCTCAATTATATTGAGAATATTGAAAATTTGTATTTATACGTTATACAAATCGTAATACTGTACGTTAGTGTAGACCGGATTTCCAGTCCTTGTCTCCCGCGTAGTGTATTTGACCTTCCTGCGTTTTATACTGTCCTAGGTGTATTTCTTATTACACACAGAAAGACAAACAGCTCACCTGGCTTCCGAGACTGACTCACTGCACCGTAGAAACTAGAACCGAAACTACCGTTAGTATTAAACAGGTAGTGCTCGGTTATTACCATATTTCTTCTGTTAAACTACTTTTCAACAAAATGCAACCAAATTCGTTTTATTGAAGTCCTGACAAAATCGTGTTTACCTCGGTTTTACTTCAAGTGTATTAAAAAAGTGTATACATGACAGCCAATCGCTATTTGCATAACTACTATCAGCGAATAGATTTCCAATTTTGAGTGGATTGTATTATTCAAATGAAAATTCGTATATATGTATATAGTAGTAGTCACTTGGAAAATTACTTTTTTATAGTTTTTGGTTCAGTTTGGTTTTATATTCAACATAGATCTACTGTGATGATTCAAACGCATCTTGCAGACATCGGTATTTGTGATTGTGATAGTCAGTGACTAATCATTATGTCATATACAAGTCCACTAATAATTATTTTTTGCGATAAAACATCGGTAGAACTCGTCATGGTAGACCACCTGCTAACATATCATCCGTCACTCCCCATGTCGATCAGCGCATGCGCATAATATACACTTCGAAATAGCGGAAATGAAAGGACAGCGACTCCGAGTCCGAGGCGCTTATGAGAGATCAGTCACGTCACCTGCTTATGCACTTCTGGTAACTCGTCTTAGGAAATCGATGAGATCTATATCAAAATTGTTCATTATTATTTATGGCCGTTTTCAATAACTGTGCTGAAGATTTTTCAGTTTCAGTGGAATCGATCGGCTTCTATTGAAATGGTTTAATTTAGCTATCCAGCACAAGAGACATTACACCCACGCCGAGTAAATAAAATGGCTATAAATCTCGTTGATAGTGTAGCTGTAAATATTATTTATTTTTAATTGCGTAAAAACTGGCTTAGATGGATGAGCAATGTTTACACATGTCTGAGCTGTTAAAATGTTTAATGAAACTAAAGCGAGGTCATAGTAATCAAACGCGACTTTTTGACCCGACTCAGAAGATGAAGCAGAGTGGGATATATCTCCCGAGGACCTCCGTCCAATCATTCATCTATGACTTGTAGCAAGCTCAGCAAGGATAGTAGTTGATTTATGAGAATCGTGTCTGCCTTATCACCTAGAAGAGACACTGGGATACGCTTCAAGGTGATTTCAATGTATTAAATTCGTCTACGGTTATTTCTAAGAATTCAACGTGACCCAGGGTTACCAGGTATTATATACTGCACACTTCAAAAAAATGTATTTTACGTCAGTGTAACCTGTTCTTTCATACCCTTGTGTAATTATCAATATAATTTAGTGAAAAAAACCGTAATATTCAGTTTCAGCTGCAAATAAACTTTCATTAATATTAATAATGCAATTACAAATCGCCATGTAGTTGCGTCCTCTGGGTAACAGTCGCCAGTGATATGGCCAGATGCGAGTCTGTTCGTCGTCTGTATAATGCCTGTGTTTATTAGCGAATGATATTAACGTAGAATCGTATCATCATTTGAGTTTAAATCGATTTAACCTAGATTTAAAAAATTTTACAACTTTTTTGTTCTCACCAACAGTCATAGAGATACCTCCGCACAAGCTCATCGTCGCCATGGCCAACTGACGGCCATTATTTATACGCTTACAAATGCTTTACAATACCTGTACAAATTACTGATCGTTATTCAGATACAAGTTCATAAATTGCCCCTTATATACAGAGTCACAGTCACTACAGTTACGTCTGCATAATGAACTAAATATGTACAAATTTAAAAATGAGGCCATGTTCGTTGACAAATTTGTTTTGATTCGAGTTGTCTCGAAAATTGTCAATTGTTTCTACTTAAAAGAATATGAAGCTTCAGTAGATTAAACGTGTCAGAAAATTTGTTTTCGATTTTCATTAACAAACATACAAAGTAAGGATTGCAGAATTTTTGAATAAATTACTGATTTCGAATATTTATTCGAAGATTTTTTTGTTTATTCAAAATATAAAACGTAAATTGAACCACATTAAAAATATATATAATACAATAGTTGTATTGTATTAAGAAGTAGAAATAAAAGTATGTAATAATAATAGTAAACCAAATATGGATAATCCTAGTTGCACTAGTTGTAATAGTAATAATATGATGTGGAACACAAAACTATTTTTTTCAAACTAGTCGAGTCCGTGTCCCATAATAAAAATTACGTAAACAAACAAACGAAAAATTAAACAGCTGATGTTGTGACAATACATATGATTTTGTCATTGAAAGCTTGATTTTATAATTCAATATCTACGACACTATATACTAGCGAATATGTAAGTGAATCGTGTACAAACATTTCTGACAAATTGCAATTGATTTAGGCGATGATGACTTAATGAACTATCTTAATTTTTCAGTTGGAGATCAAAATGATTCGAAAATGTCTAAAATATATGCATTATATACCGTGTGTTCTGTAAAAATTAAATGCACAGGTTAATGTATGAGTACATTTGATGTATGACGTCATTATTTATGTAAACGATATATTATTTACTAGTAGATCATTAAATCAATAACAAAATCTTATTTGTGTGATTGAACCAATTTCTTTTGTGTGTTCCATATAAGATAGGTATATGACAAATTGTACATAATAAAGATATAAATTAAGAAATATACAAAAAGCCAATTTCCAGTCAAATCTCAATTAGTTGATTCACGTATAATCCCCAGATACTGAGCAATAGGGATATGAATCTTATCAAAATGGCCGCCTGGTGGTCATTCATATTGTAAAACCAACTGAAGAGATTTGATCTAAATTGGACACATTGTACTTAGCAATTTTCTCTTTGTAATTTTGTTTTCCATAATTCAGATAAACTTGGCTCATTATTAAGAATCCGATCAAAGTCTCAATGTAAGCTATTCTATTCCGTCACCAAACTCATTGGTTAAAAAACAAAATCAGAAAAATCAAATTCAATAAATGCAAGACACTATTGATACGTCAGTTGCCATGGTTGTATTGTTTTTACAGTACAACCTTAATGTGTTGCCTTGTATTATGACCGATAGTATAGCACTCACATCGTATGTACAGTCACGACACGTATTATAATGTCAGACCTGCGGCACTGTGGGCCGATATGATAACTTGTGCAGAGGTGATGACGTAAGCAACTTGTTACCTTGTTCGACGTTTGATTACCGGCACTTGAATACCCATAATTCGGCAAAGCGACTATAACATAATCGCTTTTATTTGATATTTCTACTCAAACACCATAGAAACAAGATACAATGACCAGTATTACAGATTTTTTGATGTATTCGAGCACACAATATAACGTGAAACTGAACCCCGAAATTGTTCTATTACCAAAAAAAAGTGTCCCTAATAGGGGCATGTGCGGAATCTTTTTACTAACACATCATTGTATACTTTCCCATCGCATTGCCGCTTTTTTCAGTACAGCTTTGTTCGAGCACGAGATTAAGACATTACTACATGTAATCAGTATTTCACAGTTATCGCGTAATTAAATGACATTCCCAGATTGCGAAGAAACGTCATGACAGGGATTCAAGAAGCTGAGACTTCAACGATTCTTGAATTTTTATTTGAAGCCCCATAATGCATTGCGGCGAACACCTGTAGTCACGTGTGACGTCATTAAATTCCACAAAATCGATTGGAAAGTTGATATAACGTCTTATATTGCCAACGCTCAAGCACTAAAATAGGATCAGTAAGTGCTTTTTCATTACGCTCCTGTCAGATTTGTTTAGCAAAAGAAAAGTAAGCGAGGTGAAATTTGCGAAGACACGAATTGTTTTCATTCGAGACATTACGTCGCACCAAGACAATGATTTTCGATAACGAATAATTATCACAAGGCAAGAGAATAAAAATGATATCAGTATTCGCTAGAGTTGTTCAGTTGTCAATTTCAGGAAATGTATTCGATCGCGGAGGCTGCAATAAACACACACTGTCCGGAAGACATCGCATTCTAGCGAGAATCGGAGTATAGATTTGAGAGTATAGAATGCTGCAATTATAATCGTTATGTGAGTAGAGAAGTAGGAGAAGTCCTCGGGTCTGTAATTATTTTCAGAACAGTGCACTATAGGTTATTGACAACTTGAAGTAGTCGGCTCCCTTAGGTATTTTTTTCTGAAAACACATGAACACAAACTTAGTCGCAAGATGTATGCAGACTACGATGTCTAACACCGTGAATAAATGATCGATGAGCAACCACATATCGTGTTTCAGAGACAGAACAGCGACGACGCTTTTAACGCTGTGCTTTTATTGATTAATGACAAAAACGCATTTGTTCACATCACTCACGCTATCAGCACGTTCAATGGGCAGTGACGTAATCACACATCTCACCTCAACGTTTCAAACTCAAATGTAAATTTACGACGAAACAGTTATTCAAATCTTATTCATTATCCAAACAACTACTTCACTGAGACGCTCATTTTACTCGTATTTAATAATAATTAAGCAAGAAAAAAATAATGCACTTTCACTTCGCGTGCAATGTTCGGCATAATTACTTCAAACCATAATAACAACGCGACCCAAGCATCCTACTACAAGTAGTACTAGTTGAATAATATTTGTATAAGTATAATTGGAGTGTACTTTAAGTACAAATTGGGACATCGTATTGACGTTTGGCTCAGTAGGGCTGATAAAACAAAAATCTCCGCGGCAAATCTTCTATATCCCCCTAGACTCGAAATGGTCTTCTCCTTACGCAGGTTTACGCAGGTCATCGTATGTTGGCAGCTAACTTATATCATAACTGATAATACCCGTGTTGCCGATTTATCTTTGCGTTACGCCAAAACTATTATAAATTGCGGTCGTGTTGTTTAATGCTTTGAAATGACCGTTTAATTCAATATATAATGAATGTGCTTGCATACAGGGTGACAATGACAACAAAAATGTTTAGAGTCAAATCTTTTTAAGTGGCATGAGAGTTCATATTATAAATGGGCATTTTGCAAATACGATTAACTACTTTAAATAAATTTAGCGAGACAGTGTCGATGACAACATTGCCTTGTATCTCAACCTTAATAAAGAAAATTGTTATATAGGTGTCAAGACCCAGTCTGATCGCCAACTTTTAAATATTTATGATCTTAAGGCGTATCGGATAAATTTATTTAAATTAAAAATTGGTCAACATTGAATACATGGCATATCATTGTATAGAACAGTGTAATAATAGAGTCTGGTATGTAAGTAGACAAAACAGTAATTTCCATCTAATATTTTATTGATTTCATTGATTGTTTGAAGTCGATGTTATCTATATCTCTGTTGTTTAGGGAAGAAAATAGCTACGGTAGACGCGGGCAAGTTTAATTTTTATTGACTGTGGTTCTAAATTATTGAAAAATAGACGAGTTAGTACGTTGGAACGCGGGAGATATCTGTCTGCACATGCACATTAATTAAAAAATAAATATGACTAGCTTGTACATTTCATTTAAAACCCTACTTCTTATTTAAACTATCTTTAATCACTTCTGATAACGGCGTTATGATTCATCGTCCCGCTGCTCATGTTTTTTATGCAATCAACGACGACAGGATATTAGCAAGTTTCTGTACAGTGTACACTACGCATTTAATGTATTGCTTTTTTTGAATCGATGGCCTAATATTGAATAGATATTATATAGTACTAATATGACATTTTCACAAATCTGAAATCGAATTTTACATGCTATTTTTATAAACTGCAAACACCGGTTTAAACCAATTAACTAATCATAATAAATCTGTATTTTACGTCACTGTGTTGTCGGTCGTTATTGAGTGTATTCACAAAATCAGTCAATGCCACATGAAAATATTATAGCCATTCATATACAAATATATATTTCGTTTTGATCACATGTACTTATATATATATATATATATATACTAAAAATTCTAAAAAATAAGGTTTAGAGACTGATCACAAAATTATTCGTGACAAAATGTTGTGTACCTCACTGATTCACGCTTGATTTAATGTGGACCATATGTTTACAGTATAATTTCCAGAAATCCACCTTTTTATGGGCGATACGTTTCAACCAACTGTCGTAGGCAATGCGCTCAACTCGTGAAATATGTATTGCCTTTATTATATTTTAAGACAATTTATTAATATTAATACTGCTTTTTAAATATATTCTGTCTCTGTCCCTACAAACGACACGTTAGCTTTTTTTGCTTTCAACGCATTTGTCGCCATGGCAACTATATTGTGTTCATCATGACCATCACCCCAGAGACTGAACGTTTGCATTTTACTAACATTTACAGTGGTACTATTTGTACTAAGAATCAGCAGAGCAAGTTGACAAGAATATTTTTAATCTATGACAATATCGATATGGTCAATGCACCACTAAAAGTCAATGGACTGGGAATATCAGTGAGTTCAGTCAATGCGTAAAAAAATGGGCGGCATGGACAACTGTACATACATATATTTCAACATGTACTTTTACTGTGTAGGTAGGTATGAGTAAATGTATATTTGTTGTGGTTGTCACATTATGTTACGACTGTGCTTAAAATGGGCTTTTATTTCTGAAAGTCGCAACTAAAAATGCATCAATCTGAAAACGAATGTAACTGTCAACCTGAAGATGTATAATTAAGGGGAGTTATATTTATTGATTGTTCTCTATATATTAACATCACTCTAATCAATCAAACTACGAACCATATGTTTTCAGAACTCCCCGATAAACTCCATACTTAATTGTATATTAGACATGTGTGTATGAATGCAGCTTTGATGGAAAGGTGATGTAAACAGTGAGGATATATAAAAGCACACAGTGTCACGAACAAACTTAACAATAGTGTTTGTTTCATATCATAACAAGAAGTGGTTTGAGTTTTATATGCATTTCGATGATTTCGCTCTGAAAATACCATTTATGTGAGTTTCAAATGAATTTATATCTCAATTCACACAACTGTTATTAATGTAATGAAGCACATGCATTAATGACGTCATATGCAAACGGTGTTACTCGCGTGGCGGAACGCAAAGAAGAATCGTCTCAGCAGGTAACTTTAGAACTATACTATCATCGGATTGCCTAGGCTATCAATGTATTTGCCTAGTACTATTTTTAAATGGAATTCACAATGGCAACCGAGGTCCTATTATCGAAATAGCTTGATATCTATATATGTGTTCCTTTCAATTACAATTATGGGGCATTTAGCTACACACACACACACACACACACACACACACACACACACACACAGACATTATCTGTATTCGTAAATAATTCTATTACGTGATGAAGTTGGACAATCTTGTAAAGAACATTTTAGCGATGTTGTTATTTTTCATTTTGTTTTTGAATGTGAGTGTGTACTTCCGTTTTTTGACATCGTACACGTGTTTAGTTAATAAAGTTACACAATGTTGTTTTAAAGAGTAGTTTGACAGTGAGCAAATATATACTAAAATTAGGTTGAGTCAAGTTGTAAAATTATCTGCATACGCAGAAAGCAGCTGTTTATAATGGAACTTGTGCGTCGTTGCTGAAGAATTGTTCATTGAAGTTGAAAGAACATTAAGTGGTATTGTACAATATCTTTCCTCTTGCCGGTGGCTTTCCAAACGATTGCACATTGAAGCAGATAGCGCCTCTTGTCAGGAGGGCTTAACATATGCATATGTTCCTGCTTGCTCTAATAGTAGTAAGTACGCGAATAGTTAGATGATGGTTATATTTTTGTATTTGGTGTGAGAAGCAGTTGACTAGAATTGAAAGTGTCAGGTTTTCTCAGTGAATGCAAAACGAGGGTGCCAGAAGTTTCGATATGTGACATCTAATCTGACATAGGCTTTTAAACATGATGTAATAACTCAAACATGATTTTCAGATTGTGCGTTTACATGGAATATAATGGGGAAGTGCGAATGGCAATTAGAAAATCCGAGATCGAAAAAAATATTCCAATATTTTTTCCAAACCTCACGTTATGTAGAACTGATATCCTCTCATTCCAAATTAATAATTATTGTAAGACTCCTTGTATAGGTTATGAGTATATCCATGTAATGTTTTAGGATATGTTCCTTACTCTTACTGTTTCTCAATGATACAATAAAGTACAAAAACGCAATATGACTGAGTTGTTGCTAAGAGAACTGTTGTACAGCTCTCATGGCTCATCACTTCGTAATGTTCATTAAATGACATATAAAAATCTTGTTATCAAATATTTTGTGATTGTGTAAAACCAGTTTTTACTATTAAGAGTGGGTAAGTGACGAATTCTGTCACATTCTGCTATTTATCGAATTTGACAACCAAATTTCCGCCGAATAAATTTAGCATAAAAGATATGATAATATTCCTTCAGTAATTCAATTCTTTAATAATGTCTGCAATTTCTGAATATGTAACGTACATTTACAAAACTGATATTTACAATACGTGACACGCTGCTAAATATGTTGCATGTCAGTCGTGTTAACAAACTGATATGAAACATAATTAACGGATTCATATTCTTGATGCAGACCTACAAGGTGCAAATCTGCGCATGTATAACTTCGTTGGGAATATTGAGGAATGTTAGCACGGTAAATAGTGTGGTGCATGAGGTAGATTCTACGGAACTTTTAAATTCAAATACATCGTCAAGCAATAAGCACAACATAGAAGCGTTTCATACCGACTAACTAGTTCGTTCATTTCAGTCGTTACATAGCGCCACAATCGTCACGCAGCGCCGCAGTCGTTACGCAGCGCCACAGTCGTCACATAGCACCACAGTCGTCACGCAGCGCCTTAGTCACAACGGATCGGTACAATCGTCACGTAGCGACCCAGTCGTTACGCAGCGCCGCAGTCGTTACGCAGCGCCACAGTTGTCACACAGCACCACAGTCGTCACGCAGCGCCTTAGTCATCACGGAGCGGTACAATCGTCACGTGGCGACCCAGTCGTTACGCAACGCCGCAGTCGTCACTCGATGCCACAGTCGTCACGCAGTGTCACAATCGTTATGCAGCGTCACAGTCGTCACGCAGCGGCACAGTCCCCACTCAATGCCACAGTCGTTACGCAGCGCCACAATGTCACACAGCATCACAGTCGTCACGCAGCGCCTCAGCCATCACGGAGCGGTACAGTCGTTACGCAGTGGCACAGTCTCCACGCAGTGGCACAGTCCCCACTCAGCGTCACAGTCGTTACGCAGCGCCACAATGTCACACATCATCTCAGTCGTCACGCAGCGCCTCAGCCATCACGGAGCGCAACAGTCGTTACGCAGTGGCACAGTCACCACGCAGTGGCACAGTCGCCATGAAACGCCACGGTCTCCTCTGAGCGCCACAGTCGTTACGCAGTGCCACATTCACCACGTAGCGCGTGTTCGAATTTCGAATAAAATAGCAATGTATTTCACATGTGCTGTGCATTCGGTCGAATACAATAATAATTGAGGTGATCATTGCATTACCGATATGGGTATTAGATTTGAGCGACTATATTGTTCATCTCTATGATTGGCACTGCTTGTATTAATTTGTGTCAGGTTATTCACATATTTATTGCAAATTTATTGCACATTGAATTCATTGCAAATGTAATAACACAATAGCACAACTATATTATTCCATTTAGCAACACTAACACAATGATGTACTTTGAGAAATATTTGTTTAAATCACAAACGGCATATAATGTTCACCTAGGATTACGTTCTAATGTTTTTAATGCACCAAGCAATGCAGACTGTTTATGTCTGTTTGCGCATTTGCCTTTGTGCAGAGGTTTGACTCTAAATTGTTGCAACTATATTACAGTCAACGCATTATATCCAATGACGTCATCACCTCACTTGATTTACTGCTATTTTGATTTATTCCCGCGATCCGCCATAATCAGTATAACGCCCATGGTTATCTTCGCTATTTGCATCATATCCATTTGCTGCCCAATATTCTTTTTTTCTGCAAGGATTTCATGATATTTGCATAACATACCTTTTTCATTACATCAATCTAACTATTCAGAAGAAAACTAGATGTGCACCACTGTGTAATCAGTTTTCAAAAAAGCTATTTTGAAAGCTGAATGTTGAATAAATCTTATCTTCACTCACTCGTCTTAGTCATGTGATTTGTAAAGTTGATTTATACGTCACAAAGCTGTAAAGCTCAAAAGAGAGGTTATTAATATAATCGATGAAAGATGACCTAGCTTAGTGAAATATACGTTAAATTCGTAAAATAATGATCCCTAGTGACACACGTTTGCACCTTAGGACACTTAGAAATAGCTGTAACCCTTGAAATCTCAGGAAACAGTGTTGTCTGTAACACTTAGTTTAAATCCCCTCAATTTTGAGTAACTGGGATCTGAAAATAAAGGCTTTAAAGTTATTCTGATCAAAACCTGGTTTATTGTGCTGTTTGTCGACTAACTTATATATGGTCTTCACTAAAATATATTCCGTCATGCAATTCCGCTTCAGCAACAACAAAAACAACTAACCAATATCGTTTTTCTGGCATACAAGATAGGTCGCTCTAGAAAACAAACGAGTTTGCGCGTCCCAAATATACCGCTCTAGAAGGGGGTTTAACTAACTGTAGGTGTGAACGCATAAACGCCCTCAAGCGGTGCTTTGTCGTTGATCCCTCAATAGCCATCCATGTCCACAATAAACTGCCACGGGGTGAATTGAACCTCAAATAAAATTATGTGATTTATTTCCATCTATAAAAATTGCATTGCATCTAATACAAAAATCGTGGTTGGCACCTACAGGGACAGTGTTCTTTACACTAGAAGGTTGACAATGTTGTGTTGCGTGGTCACCGGACCGATGCAGGCGAATGATTCATGTTTTGCGATTGTTCAGGAAAACTGAGGACAAAAATAACACAAATTGTATGTGTTACAATTGTCCTTTATTGCTATTGGCTAGCGCTATTGAATCTCACTCATGACGTGGCCGTAAAAATGATTTGTTATATAACACCGCTCATCGTTAGAGTGGTGTAATTATTTGTAGTATCAACATGGTACTAGATTGTACGTAACGTTCGAAGTTCGCTTGAACACAGTGTTAACATGGTTACAATAGTTGTAAAATCAAACAAGCGACCAGTTGGTCGAAATAGCTCCGCTGTACTACAAGGACATTGTGCTAGCCAAGTCGATAAAATGCGGTTCACCGACAAAATATGCATACCAAGTATCAAAGCAATTGAGCTGTTAGTTTTCAAAAAGAAGTTGAAAATGTATTTTTTTTGCCGAAAACGCTCAAACTAGGAAATTGAAAATATCACCGCGAAATGAACAAATCTCACAGATCACAATCTACCCAAGGTTTTCTGGAAGTAGTTAAAAATATCATTTTTTATCGAAAATTAATGTTCGGTTTTTTGCAAACATTTTCAGAACCAGATATCTTGCAGATATCTTGGTATATGGCACATACTACTTTGTACGACAAAGGCTAAAACATAATTTACGAGATAATACAACTCTAAAACAGTTATAGATCATAGTAGATATATTTTGACCACAATAACAAATTCCAAGTTCGTGTTGAGGTACACAAATTACGTCCATTCATACTGTACAATATATATGAGGCCAGTGGCAGTATTTCAGAAACCCAGCTATATAGCATCTTATAAACATAGCCCGATTACGCCATGTCTCATTTCTATAACATTTCTGTAACAAGGTGACTTATTGTGATTGAAAATCAATTGTGCCACTTAGTCCGCCCCTTTTATTTCTAACATTCGCTAACCTACGATAGAAGTCAGTTTTTCGTTCAGCATAATATGAAAATACGTTTTCCTTGTTGCAAACAGGAGCAGTTAAATATTGTATTCAATACCGCTTTTCTTTCTTTGTTCCAAACAATACACGTTTCCTTGTTCCCTGAATTCGAACAAACAATTCCAAGATCAATTCAGGACAATGGGCAAATGACTTGTAAAAATGCATCTGATTCATTTACATATCATAGTAAACATTCAAACATTCAATCTGAAAATTGTTGGCTCGAGCACGTGGTGTTAATTTAGTTCGCTATGATACATGCACATATCAGGTGCGATATCTATGGGCACTGTCCCATTCTTCCTCTATATACGTAACTATCGTTCATTGGACATATACATAAAACTCGCTAAATTCGCGATATAAATTCGTTTGATGATTCATTAGAGTATTCATATATTCGGTGATTGTTGAACCTTTTGGGGCCTCGGTCTAGTAAGAGTCTTCAGCGCTGCACGCAATGGACTCTTATCAAACCTCGGCCTCTAAACAGTCCGTTAATTAACGATAGCGGCCTCTTAGTCGTACTCTAACTATCAGTTATCGTCCTCGTAGCCGCCCTTCAACTATCAGTAAATACAATTCTTCTAATCACGGTTACTCAGAGAAAAAATTCATCCAGTATAATTACGACTGTAAGCGACGGCGCAGAATCAAACAAGCGAATCGAAAGCAGGTCTTGCTTCATGCATTTCAATTATTAGAAATTCGCCAACATACCTCCTACGGGCACGGCGATGTTTGGCAATCCTTTTTAACTGACAGTACCCGTTATATAACAAATTAAATTGTCACCACAGAAGAAAAGCAGCTATCAGATTTGGCTATGTAAGCAATAAACAACTTACTCATCGTACAACATGTAGATTTTCCAATTTACAGACGGTGTCTGGTTTCCCGATTTATAACACACATTTTGTCTGCTTGTATTACGAAGACGTTCAAGTATCTAGATATACGATTCTCTACTTTACTTTACAGGTTTCACTTCATTCTACGTCTGGATATTCCATTCGTAAGAAAAGTGAAATGGAAAGAAAAAACAACCGCTATGTTATCAAAAGGGGCGAAATGGTATGATAAAAAGAAAACGACATTGAAGTGCTTCTACAGAGTGACTCGTGTCGGATTCGGATTACTTCCAATATATCCAGGCAACTCAGTATCTACGATGTTTTACGGTGTTCTACAATTTTTACTAATACTCTTACAATATCTTGAACTATGAATACATTCTGAAAACAAAACTATTATGATTACATCGTTTATTTAACGATTGTCGCAGTGTAATATGGTAAACGTGTTATCATTAAAGCGGATATAACTGCGATTTCAAAACATATTTTCAACACAATGTAATTTAAAAGAAAAGCCTCCGCTATAAACGATTCGGTCCAGACTCCTTTTAATTATATGGACTAGGCTATGATCTACACATTTAAATATAGTATATGATTCTCAAATAGCATAGAAAGCGTTATACAAGGTAAAGTAGTATGTAGAATTTCTTTAGGCGTTCTTATTGACTGAACGTCGCCATAAATGGAATAGTTTAGACGTATATATATACTATTATTGAATACGTGTGTTGCTTTACAATTCGAGTAAAGACCACGGGGGACTCAGATAGATTCCCTTTTGTAGCGTATTCAGATGTATCGAATATCGCTGCACAAAGCAATACTTGAACTTGGAGATGAGCAATTTCAAATCAACAATAGCCTCGAGATTTAAATTGTTGGAAGAGGAGGTAATTATGGTTTGATACACAGTGTGACCTATAAAAGTAGTTGTGTTAGTAAGTATAAATACGGAAATTGGAGTAAGTCCTTTTTTTTGCTTTTGGCTTCAACCTTTGTAGTGACTTTTAAACTTTAAATGCTCTAACCATGCGCATGTCTATATGAACTATTGCAATAATAACTATTTTTTGTTATTAATTGTGTTTGATATTTAATGCTTCTATGCGCTTGAATATTATTATATGCACACAACTTTTTGCTGCATAAGAGTCCAAATGCTCGTACGTTTTGAATTAATACGTACGTACTAGTGTGTCAGTGTGCATGCGCAACTAACTATATCATAGAATAACATTTAACTAGTTAGTGCTCAAACGCACCAACGCGCAGGTTTTAAGTTTATGATAACCATTGTGTATGTCATATTAACATACAATATTTAACAAAACGCCCAGCCCGTTCAGTTTGCCTGTTTAACTTACATACCATGCCCTTAATCTATCAGTATAAGTGAATATCTCAATTAACAAAACAGTTGTGAATATGATGATTATAATGACACATACTAGAAACAATTAAAATTTGAAAAATCACAGAAAACTCATAATATCTTCAGATTTAACTGATATTTTAAAATGCACACAGTATAAATACGTCTATATTTAGACTGGGAAAAAAATAAAAAAAGTCATTTAAGTCAAAAAACGAATATAAATGACGACTAACTCTTATAGTTAACGTAATAACAACTTACAAAATTGCTACAATTTCATTTAAAATTGGAAATTGAATAGCCTGGAGAGTGACTTAATAAAAGCGTGAATTATGTAATGGTGATAACATAGTATAGAATTGAGTTTATGTGATTTTGAAAAGAGTAATTACCTGTTTGGTGAATTATATCATTTTTGTGAACAATATAGCGACTGGTGTTAGACGGGAATTTGTGAATTTAGTTCTTCAGCCGCAAACCTTCGTCACACCGCGCATGTGAGAAATGTGAGGGGAGTAGTATAGATATATTTTGTTGCGCACGTAAACCCAAACACAAATTAAAAACTCGAGGTTTAATTAGGTCATTCCTGACACGATTGGAATTCATCGAAGAACACTAAGGAGTCAAAGTCGATATTTCTACTGCTGTTATTCTCCTATTATTCACATATTACAAGTGATATCTTATTATTGCTCCCAACAATCAAGACAATGTTTCTCTATAATTATAGCACTGTTTAACCAACAAATATGAATTAGTTTATATAAAGGAGATTGAGGGAACGTATGCTAAATTGGGATATATTAACTGAAACAAATAGAAAACTAATTTAAGTAAAAGACTCAATGCACACAGACTGGAAATGTAGCAGTGGCCATGTCACGCGAAGTAGTCAGAGGATACTGCAAATGTTAATGTTATAGATGCATAACATAATTAAAGCTTTTGCATTGAGCAGAGGGAATCGTACACAGTACATTTTTGGGAATATCAAGTGGATCTTCTCGGACGCCAATTTAAATTACCTGATAATGAGAGATGCCTGATTTCATAAAATTATTATGTAGTACTTTACATTATGAAAAAATAACACATCTCCTTTATTTTAATTACTGTAATTACTGTATGAAGAATATCACTGTTATACATTCTAGAACCAGAATATATTCATCTTGATAGTATGGTAAAGGTGGAAATGAGCGATTGTTTTGTAACGTGAAATTTACCGGAAATGAAGTAAAATGTATTTTGTAATTTCACACACTGGTCTGTAATTTGTTAATTGCAATACTGTATTGCGGTGTAGTTTTATACGGTCTTTTTTAGGTTCACTGAACTAGAAAAACTGTATTCTCAGTATGTGCACTGTATCTTGCAATTCTTAATCTAATAATATGTGGTAACAACTGAACATGAACTCAAACAAACACATACAATTAACGTTTGAACTAGATTCTAGGTATAAGCCATGAGACGTGGAAATTATAAATTAATTAATAATTTTGGCATTTTTGTTGTACGTGGATATGAAAAACAATTCAATATTTAAAAAGAAGGTGATCATCAGCCATTCTGTCTATCGTAGATTACGGATTTACAATTTCAGCGCATGTCCAACCTGACCTGTTGAGTACTACTAGGTCAGCAGATTAACGAAGTCTTTTGATTGATTGGCAAGATACACAAAAGACTGAGACTTGCATTTTGTAAGGAGCTAACTCAGCTGCTTATTTTTAACAATGTATCTAACCCAAACGCGCCAAATTACTGCCATTCTTAAAGAGCAAAACGGTTCGGAGTGTAAAAACCGGAGTAAATTTGAGTTTACGGTGATTGGGTAATTTGTTGGCGAGGAGTTTGCACGCAATGCGTGATTGGGACTATTACCCTGAAATTGTATTATAATAGTGAAGTACTTTTTTACAGCCGCACAGTTGGTTGCTCTGATCGGGACAGATTGCGTATATTATGCTGACTGCATGCAAAGGCATGGCATTGATGGTGTATGTAATTGATGTTATAATGTGCATAGGGCACAAACTGAGACCTATGTGTAAAATGCGCTTGTTCGCATCACGATGGGCATGGTCAAGTCTAGCGTGTGTGTGCCGTCAATCCATATATCGAATAAGTACGACGATAGTTATATCTCATTTTGAGTTCAGGTTCATACACAAGCCTCGCATATCATGGAACATCATTATCGTCCTGCGAGATTAAATACTTTGTGATCATTTGGGGCTGGCAATTCCCTTGTTCCCGCGCGCGTGCAAATACGCTAACTACGATGAGCTTTCATATACACAAGCAGTTGTTTAAAATGAAGGAAAAACAATGTCTCATCATCGTTACTTCACATTCCATCAACCACAACCCCTGGATTCATAATGCTCCAGCCCAGTTTCCATTACCAGTAGGCGCGTACATGTGTATTCATCATCATGTAACGTGTGTGGGTGGGGGGGGGGGAGTAAATGGTTAGCAAAATTATGGTGGACATAATTCGATCATCAAAATTTTACTCACCGGATCAGATAAGAAGTCGAAATAGTGAGCAACATTTCACCATGAGATGTGTCCCAGGCATTTGATCAAGGAAAGAGTTAGCTGCTGTTTAGTATATTGATATATTTAAGTCAGTGAGATTATTTAAACTTGGTATTGAAATATGTATCTTATGTATAGGGATTTGAAGACATAAGTTTTGGCGAAATAGACCATTTACCGTCCAATGCACAATCTCGCATTATGCGTGATCATCATATATTTAACAAACAAACAAACCTACATCCTAACGTGATCTTGTGTTTATAGCGGGGAAACAAAGCGTCGTAAATTACGATCGTTTACGACATCTGGTGTAAATTACGATCGTTTTACGACATCTGATATATTTATTTGTGCTTGGATTGGAGCGATTCAACACAATATAATATTTCGCGGCAGAAAGAAACAAATCATGTTCATTGTTTAGGCGTTACAAAGAAATGAGCCTGGTAGATGATTACAATCATGAAAACATATTATACGAACGTTTATCGCAAGCAACGCTGAAATTATCGATAATGCTTATCGGGATTCTTCGGCAAGTTTGACATGTTACAGGTGCATCATGGGAAGAGAGCTTAGACGCAATGCCTGAAGAAACAAACTAACAACAACAATCCCCGAATCAAACCGGTTCGAACAAGAGATTATTATCGCAGATAAATCTGTCAAGTACACTGATAGACGTCACAAGGAAAACACGGCTCGCATTTATCCTCAGTAATAGCCCCGTCCACGAGATTGCTTTCGATATAATCGTTTCGTATAGGCAACTTTTAAGCTCCATAAAATCAGAACTCGTTTAATTATTCATCGGCGCATCTTTGGAACCCCCTTCATTTTATTGCTAATACTTTTTATTATTTAAGGTTGTATACCGCCCGACCCCAGAAATTATGTTTTTATCGAATACAATATGAAGTGACACGTACATCAATCACAATTTGCATACCATTATGAAATTTGTATTTGGCATTTCAGGTAGAATTCTCGCAGCCATGAATAATTTCTTTCTCGTATAAACAATTCATCGGTGATATTGACACTGCAGTATGTTTGTACTACTCAAGTGGGGGAACTGTTTGTTCTCTCTCCATAAGGATGTTAAAAACGATATTTTATGTTCGATGACAGCAGCAGGAAGGGGTGTTATGCCCTTGCATGGCTGTGTATCCCACCACACATTAGGCTGTGGTCGTCTTTTTCTTTTCTTTCTCGGTACTGGAGTGCTATCATCCCCGATGATCGCAGTCTCATTTGGTATGTAGATGAGACTAGGTATGATATTGATTAAACACGACTACGTCATTTACGGGATGGTTACAACTGTCTCTAGATCATCATCTGATAAAGCAAATATGGCATGTTATACTGATCCGAGTTTTATAGATCGGCTTAGTGACGAATCGATTGATATGTTGTTTTTTTGTGGATAAATGCTTGGAATAGCGGTCCAGGTGGAGGGAGGGGTGAATCAAATATCTAAATACTTTCTCCCGGGTATCCTGCAACACATTGTCGCTTGGTGTATGTTATATTTACAAATAACAATTAATGTTGCTGACAGTGAGGCGATGACATCACTGAAACATAGAGGTCGGTGTGACGTCATATACTTAGTTCATTTTATTCTACATTTGGGAGTACTAGACTTACACAGGTTCAGTAAAACGTGATTTATTACATGTGGTCACAGACTATGTTTCCTTCGTTTCAATATGTGCAGCAAACAAGGAAGGTATTTTTGGTTGGTTTGTCAGATAGGTGATAATGATGAGGTAACCAATAGGGGAATAGCGTTGTGGTCACGTGAATTGAAATGTCGAGCATATCTTGTGGTGTATCCAGATATTGAGAAACAACTTCCATATTGATTCCGATTTACAAACTGTTTCTGTTTTGTTGACGACATTTTTGAATGTTTTGATATCTTTTCTATTTCAATCTCATATTTCAATCGCAGTATGAATTAAAACATTCTCCCATCTGACTGTGCGTTACGTCACTACATATGCATTTATATTGTAAGTATTTCTATAAACAGATTCCGTGTAAAATCAGTCACTCATCGTAACTTACGTATCTCATGAATAAAATAAATAAAGCAATCAATAATTCAAGTATCAACAAGCTGCCTTCAATTGAAGTTAAGTTTGAAAAGGTCAGGATATTGAGAGGGATAGAACCCTAATGGAAATAGGTGATAAAACGATACGGATGCACGCTTCAGTGTGTTTTATGGCCAATTTTTTTCTCAATCACGTAAAAGGTAGATTTTCTCGTAAATGTACGCAATTAGTTGTATTATGTCTATCCTGTCTGAAAAACAAACTCATCAGCAAAATGAGGCACAGTTAATGTAGCTGTATTAGCAGTAAGTCAGCGGTTGAACTTGACTGAACTTCTTGCAGTGGGAGGAGTTGTGTGACGAATCTGATCTCCTAAAACAAGTTGCATGTTTTGCCACGGTATATTTGCCGAGAATGGAATATTATAGTAAACATTTAGTGAAATATACTTGTCTGTCACTCACGTGTACATTGCGACATGTTTATGTACACATTTGCTTCTACGATGTTTGCATTTGGCTACGCGATTAAAATTTAACACATCCCTTAAAATTGCAAACTATCGCGCCTAGTCGTTCACGCGGATTATTTATCTTGCGATAATCCCGCGCGAGGTGAATATTGGGAGCTAATTCCACGGGCTTTTTGTGTAATTTGTAGAATTTATGTAATCTCATTCAACGACCTGGGTAAGATTATATTTTTATTTGTAATTCAACCACGGCGAAAAAATGCGCTTGGTCGCGTATAGAAAGCTTAAGAATGGCAGAGTAAGTAAAGTTACCGATGAATCAGAGCTAGGTTATTTAGTTCACAATTGCTATTACGTCATCGTCAAGCTGACCATATTTTATCATTTATGTAATATATAAATTAACAA
The DNA here is from genome assembly GCF_978046115.1 of Saccoglossus kowalevskii. Taxonomy (NCBI): domain Eukaryota; kingdom Metazoa; phylum Hemichordata; class Enteropneusta; family Harrimaniidae; genus Saccoglossus; species Saccoglossus kowalevskii. The sequence goes on from NC_140659.1 coordinate 26,624,325, forward strand.
GTGGTCGCGTTTGAGTCTCTTTTCCAAGTTTGAGTATCAATAAAATTTGACAAATGTCGAATTTTCAGAAAATTCTAATGACCCAGCCATAAAGTACGAGTGCCTTGTGTGGTTATAATTGTATACTCGTAGTCTCTGTGTCATACTACGCCAGCCTGTAATATAATTGGTCATGACACTGCAATGGGGCGGTCGATCGGCGACAAGTAACAACACTCCAGGGGGAGGCGAGACATCAAGATAATTACAAGGAATAGCAATTCTATGTATCGCCTCAGGTCCGAATGGTGACCATAGTTTTCACACCCCCGCGATGAACAAAACTGAGTTTAAAATGCTGTATAATTGTATCACTGGGGACTCATCTAAGAGAGCCTCTGGGGGCGTTCAGATAAGATTGTGATTGCAAAGGATTCGTCAACGATAAAACTGGGTTTACGTGACAAAAATATAGTAGTCTATGAGATAGCTAGATAGCTCCGCAAACATCAGCGCTTGTGACGATAACGAACACTTTGGAATAATGAATATTGGAGTTGATGCACGAGAGACCAAACGCTCTATCGAGCATATATAATCGACCCTAAATCGTCCAATTTCGCGCAATGTTATTATTGATGTACGTAAACAACCCCGAATGCTGCACATAGTAAAGAGTATGATGAACAACTAATTATACGCGCGCGTATCGCTGTAGTCCGGACACACACGGACACACAGACGATCCAGACGTTCGCTAATAAATATTTGAAGTCGATAGATTCAGTTCGCTCACATTATACTATTTTACAATGACGTCACATACTGTATAAATATGGAAATCTATCATAAAAAATATTCGTGGCAGAAGCTATCGTGCTCATCCACAGGGAGAGATATTACAGGTTCAATTTCTGTTGTCGGCTGCTAACTCAACAATAAAAAAGATAATCTTTTCTGCCCACTTGTCCAAGCAAGCGGCATTCCTATGCTAGTTGCATTGAAAAATGGCGCCCAGAGAATCAATCGTACGTTGCGTACCCGAGAGAACTAACATTTCCGCGTATTTCTATTTATTCCTTAAGTTTATTAAATGACGCTTTAGTGGTTGATTCCTATTCATTGTTCCCCACAAAACGGTCACAAAACGCCACAGTCGACGCATAGTCCCCGGGCGCGTTGAAATCCATGTAATCGATGTATTTTACACGCGTCGCGCACGTCGCGTTGGCCCGATCGGAACGTGACGTGGCGAGTGGCGACTATGGCGCTTTAACTGTAACGCAGCTATTCTATCTATAGTGGGACTGTGCCTGTGAGTGAAAGTAGTAACAAACTTTGCAATGAATACCAACGTAATCCCTCAAGGCGCCCTCCATGGAAATCAATACACTGAATATGTACGCCAAAGTCGCAACAAACTGAAAGTATAGTATGAGGTATGGAATACGTTTAATATCGACCACCGCGTATAAACCGTGTATAACTTTAAAACAAAACAGGGATTTGTTGATATTTTAATGCTTGTGAGCAGGTTTGGGCGGGAAACATGAAGAAATTAATTTCCCTTCGTGGCATTACATCATTGACGCTGTTTATTAGATTGACAATTAATGAATGAACATTTTTTGAATGTAAGAATTGTCCACATTTTATTGAAGGATGTAATTAAAACATGGCGCGATATGGAGACACACGATATCGGGGAAATATGACAAAAGCCAATCACTTTACACTGACGATGATCATGAATAGGAATGGCCGAGAATGAATTTGACAACACACCTGATCAGACGTGTATTCTTCAATTCCCGAATCCCCTCTGAGGGTTAATCGTACTATACCGACAACACATCTCCGAGGATTCCCCAAGCCAATCCTTGTACGGCGCTGTCATGGTAACGCCACCTAGTATGCGCGACTGAGCTGTGCAGTGTCACAGAGCTATATTAGTCAGGCCCGAGTTTTCCCGACGTTGTGTTGTCTGTTGAATTTATCTTGTTTGGAACAGCGCTCTAAAAGGTGGACTTCGAATATAACCCCGTCTTTTCGACGCATTACGTCATCGTTTGCGGTTTTCTGCCAATCAGAGCTCGTGATACGTTTTCAATGTCTGTGCGACATGCTCTGGCAGCGATGTTACGCTTGATTGAAGGCCAGTGCTGCTTATTCTTAACGACTACGCGCTGCACATTATAAAATGTGTTATGGTTGTAATATATAAGGTTGCTGAGGGTACGCGAGACATTTGTGGAACAACCGCCGAGCCGAATGGGAGGCACCTAAATGAGCGTCCCCACAAGGGTTCGTGGCTAAGTTGAAGTAACGCTGTGGCACGAGAACGGACAGCGATAGACTGTCGATGCGACTTGCTGCTGGTCGTACATGCGCTGGTCTACACACACACAGGCAGCTGCCATCGCTAACGAGGGAACGTCGCCACTCCTGAGCACGTACGTGATCTTCGGTGTTTTTATTTCTACATTTCCTCGCAAATTCACCGGAAGATAGATATACCAGCACATTTAGCCGTTATGTATTGCGTAACAACCGGTAATGACGAATGATCTATTTCTCAGACGTTTACAGTAAGGAAATCGGGGAAGGGGAAAGGTGTATTCACACATCCGTAAGTCGAATACAGCTTTTTAGGAGCTTTCAGTTAGAGTTAATTGACTCACTTATCAATAATAATACACCTGGTTTGTTGTCATTATCAGGCCGGTTTGTCATGATGCTTCATAGTTTATTCCTCGATTTGCAGGTCAACTCTATGTGTATTACGTAATCCATCGTGTCTGTGTCTTATTCTGGCACTGGGCTGTGATCACCGTTTAACAACGAACCATTTATTCTTCAGACTGTGCGTCTCACCTTGATATGGTACTCATGTACTACTACGACCATATCGGCAGCTGCTGTCGCAAATTAATCATGAAAATTGGATGCCCAACCAAAATATTGCTGTATCCGTACGAAGGATGGGCGGCAGCCGCCATGCACGTGTACTGGACCCTGAAAACACGTTGGTGGAATCGCTCCAGGTGTAAAATCGTAGAGGTGTGCGCTGGGAAGAAGCGGTCGACTAAGGGAAAAATTTACGACGACGGCAACGGAATGATGTACATCACGGGGCATTTCAAAGACAGCAAACTGCCGGATTTTGAGCTTCTACTGACGTCACATGTTACGAAGCAAGATTTCCTCGCTGGTTACATTTTAACCGGGACTCTAGAGAGAGGGGATAAAGAACAGAAGAATATGCAGTTAACTCATTTTGCAATGATCAAGCAGAAGTGACATTCGATCACGGTTACGGAGCAGTGAAAACATTGCACGAAACAAAAAGAACAGAACCAGAGTACATACAATTGTTTTGCATCGCCTACTAGTCTGCGTAACTTATAATCGGACAACTTAGACCACACACCACAAAGCGAAATATATAGCTGTATATGACCACAACGCTTGGTCGACATATGATAACGCTCGCAACTGTTCCACGCCAAAGGCCGTGGCTTTGAAGCCTTGTAGAGAGACCTAACAATGCAACTCAGATACGGTATTTTAGAATAGCATGTCGCATTCATGTGTAAGCTATTGTAATGAGTCGCGATATGCAGGCCCCTTCAGGTGCATCCGTAAATCGTACTGCCGAAATACCCTTCAATATAATTTTCTATGCATTTCTATATATATATTGGTTTAGTCGGAATATATGTGAAACTAAAATACGGTTTAAATTCAGTTCCGAACAATCCTTTTAAAACGACCTAATTCTTGTGAATACCTTTTCTCCTTGTATATCTGACAGCGGAGAATTTGCCACAGAGGTATCTGCCCGGTGACCTTTGAGTAACGATATAGACTTGTTCGGCTAACGTTGTATGATAGGCAGCATTAGAGGAAATACTAATTCCCTCATCCCGTTGAGAATATACCCGACGTGATAAAAATACGTGCATGGCTTCGTTGAATTGTTTCCTAAAACGCTTTCATTGTATAGCCATTTGAACTAGTAAAAATAGACGTATAAATTGTGTAATATTTGTTCTGAAGACTGAGATGTCAATTCACGCCGCTCGCTGCATGGCATAATGTGCATTTCCTCGCCACAGTGTATATTACATTGCCATTTGCCCGTGTTCATATCGCCCCTCTAGAGGCACGCCGTAGATTCAGAGGAAAGCGAAAAGGACATTTCACGAGTTACTATGTACAATATATTTTATACTAGAACGTTTTTCGTCGTCTTTTATTTATTTATAATATGCACGGGGTAATGACATTTTATTCTACGTCATTTTAGTGATTTTTTTAATCATTGGTTTTGAAGACCGATGACTATATTTACTGCATTTAATAGAACATTTTGCTAGTGGGTCGTTTAACTTGGCACACCTATATAATTTACGTGACTTCATTCTCTGTTGTTACCTGAAGGGAGATATGGGATGCTCGCTTCGATATTAAAATCCCGCGAATGTGTTAAAAGAGAGTACGTTTTAGTGAGGTAATTTCCTTGAATGGCACACGTCACTGTTGTGTCTTTCCGGCCATATTTTTTTTTTTTTTTTTTTTTTGCGGGTAATTTTTAACCTTCTAGTGAAATTATGGACGAGTTCACTAGAAAAAATCATAAAAGTTCATTAACATTCAGTTTAGCTTTAAAATGTTCGGGGAAAACTTAAAAAGTGTAGTCTAAAAGACCTCAAAAACCGACATATTTTGACATTATGACGTCAAGATCTGATCTCGAAAATCTACATGTTTTGAGCATACATTTTTAAAGCTACTTAACTCGCCGAAATTTTGCAATTATAAGTTTGTCATTGCATAAACTGGGACAGCGTTTAGGCATATCACGTGTTCCAATTGAGTAGTATCATTGTCGTATGTAAACAAATACCGTGCCGTCCTTTCACGTAAACTTGTATGAGAATCTCTCTACAGCCGAGACTCGAATTTAGCATACAAACACCACCAATTCCCATAATTTAATTGCCAATAATTTTAAGCTATTTTGAATTGTTAAATTCATTATTGCGTGGACGGATGTCAATAATTATTAGATTTTTTTCAAAATAAATGAGTCAGCTAGAGTTTGGTATATGACGCACTCTCTCAGATATCCAATGTTATTTCGCACGCATGCTCAGCTGTCGTCACTATATAATAAATACGAATTCGGTGATTAATAGAAATTCCGCTCTCATCAGGTTTGCTGCATTACTATGCCCACCTTGAATGGAATCCTTAATACCCTAAAAAAACAGTGATTTTGAAAACCATATCTATAAAAATTTTAAAGAAAAAATGTTAATGAAATACTCCGGGGAATTAAAATGATACACCTATCGAATGACAGTCATGGAATCCGCCCGATAGAGAACGGAGTTACCATGACCTTGGTTTCTAGTTCACAACAGGAGATTCCACTACACTGTATAGCGGTGTTTGGATAGAGATCAAGACAGACTCAATCAATCAACCAAAGAAGGCGACGTATTCACTGCAGTCCATTATTGAAGTTGAATAATCAGGAAACGAGAAAGTCCCCACTAATTTAAATGGGTAAACTGGCGTTCTCGCTATTATTACCAGCTAGATACCGATGTGTTTTAAATCAGTGCATTTACACTCAAATACGATCTGGCAATTTTTGTATTAACTACTAACATATATATGACAGCCTCTTTTTTTATTTTAGTCTTTTTATGTTCACGTAATATTATTTATTTCCTGTCCGTGGAATGTAAATACATTACGAGTTCATTGAGAGTGTTCGTATTCAACTACAATCGACGGAGTTGCGCGTGCGTACATCAACGTAATTTCGCTGAGTTCCGGAATGTACGAATTAACGAACAAAAAGACTTAACCACAGGCAATTGAAAGCGCACTTAATATTAGACTGCGCATATTTGAATATCGTGACAATAGCGTTGTTGTTCGTGATTTTAGCAGAATGGGCGTGTTATTATTTACCGAAACGGGTTTGACAATTCGATCGATGAACGCTTTAATTCCGGTTTTAATCAAAACTCGACTTGTACGAAAACACCGACGCAGGTACGAGAATTTGTAGCGGTGGGGAATTCTGCGTAATGGCATATAGATGAAAGTATCGCGTGTGATGGCATGCAGATGCAAGTATCGACTCATTCATCTTAATGGGATGCGCCTCAAGTAAGCCAGATTTCAGAGTCTATTTAAATATAGCATACGATTAATTGGTTGGATACGTCGAGTTCTACTCATCGGAGATATTACGATGTCATCAGCTTGGATTGTTACTATTGATTTGCACCTGCGCGTATACAAAATAATTACAATTTCGTACTCCTCATCTGCATATTAAGTTGTTTTAGGCATTTCTGATTTCGAATGACATTATTCGTTGCCTCATTTTGGCAATAAGTGTTATTCTTGTTAGCTGTATTTTGAACGTCCAACGGAAATCACCGTTGAGCCATGCACGCCACTCGCGGTCTCCACCCCTTCCATCCCTACAGGCGCCACTTACAACTTCGAGAAATGTAACGCGACGATTCATTGCTATGGTTACGCACAACTTGATGAGTTTTTAATTATTGTAAATTAATGAAGTTATAAGAGCGATTTTGTTTATTACAGTTCCTTCCCGTTGCCGTACGTGATCCTTATCACTTTGATTATGGTTAGGATTACTCCGCATGTTCGTGAACTTTGGCGATTCTCAGTTCTCCTTGCGCAACGACGCTAAGAAAGAAACTTTGTTGTAGAAAACTACATTTCTTTCCCATCACTGCCTACATCAGTATTTTCTAGATATATTCTTCGTATTGTATATGGCATTTGGTTGTTATATATCTCATATTTTGTGTGCTGAACAGATTTATACAAATTATGCTATATTTGATTTGCTCTGACTCACGGCAAAATATTTGACTCCCCAAGTGAGCAATTTGTTTTGCAATAAAATTGTCTGTTTGACATTAACCGTACTACGCATTGTTGGCATCATGATTATTTGAATTTGTGTCGCAAACTGACTTTTGGGAATGAGAGGAGATTGCTGACGCTGAACTGAAACATACTACAATGCATATGGCGTCTTAGTATTTAACTCGCTGCCAATAACACCGATTCACAACTGATTCAACTACGCACGAAGTACGCTCTGCATCCCTCTTTTTCAAGTGGAATGACCCAATCGTCTCGCTGATCAAGTAACTTAAAACGCTCTGTGAACTACGTTTCACAGCGTTCTACAAAAGATGACATAACATATAAGACACTTCTTCGAACATAATGGTGTTCAAACAGTCAGGCCTAATTATTCACAAGTGACCGCGCATGCGTTTGACATGCGCTGTGCACACCAGTGGTTGCGTCAATGAATCCAAATAAGGCATCGTCTATGGGAACATAGATATCGTGTAGACGATTTATAATGAATTAACCCCTCAAAAAAATCACACAACTATTAATATTAGTCGGAGAAATGCGAGAAACATTCTTTGAATCTTAAAAAATCGCAATTTAAGTGAACAAACCCCAAGAGCACGCGTACGAAAATGGCGGGAAAGCGCAACTAATAACAGACATTAATTTGTACTGACAGTAGTATATAATTAGCAATATCGCCGCTCATTAAATTTATAATGACATCCTTTTAAAATATACATGTAAATGACTAATTGTTTATTATATGGCGGCATGCTCAATATCCCTGGATTTGGGTTTCAATGGGCGACAAGTATTAATGTTTGTACAAGAATCTACGTCATAGAGATGTTGACCCCTGAACTCTTCTATCAATTCTCGCGTGAAAGTGACTTACATCCATAATTCAGCTCGGCCCCGTGATCTGTGCATTTCATTCAAACTGACAGTTTTACTCAACTCGCTAGGCGTCGAGGAAAAACACGAGTATTTCTATATTATGGCGTTTCCCGAAATGTATTTCCTCTGCATACGTCCGTATACACTACATCCAAAAAATTGAACATAATCTCATTATTATTCCTTTAAAAGTCTCCCACGCATGGTGCGATTGTGTGAAGGATATGGTAAATAGGTCTGGGTTGCCAGAAAATATAACATTTGTAATGCTTTCAAAAATGTAATGTAACCGGAAAAAATACGTTACTAATAATTATATTGGACATTCACTAAAAGTTACCAATATTTTACTATGGTATTGTCAATATTTTTTTGAAGCTTGGGTCACGATTACACAATAATAAACAGTACGGTAAAATGAAACATATAAAATACACGCCGTACAATACATAATATTTTAATCAGGCTGGTTTTGAGTCATAGTGACGAGTTCACAAACGTGCACGTGGGTATGAACATTTCATTTAGCCTGGTTATCCTCCTTGTGTTTTGTAGGTCTACAGGTCCTTTTCAAAATAAGGCCCGGGCAAAATAGCCAAAGGTAACCAAGCTACATTTCACATTTCATTAACTAAAAGCCTTGTGCAATACATGTGGAGACATTCAGTAGTGTAGAATGAAGTAACTTGTGGCAGTATTAAAAGAAAATCTATATTTTTGGGCTGTTAGAAACTTTTTTCTATAAACAAAACCGTGACCCGATAAACACACAGTTGTAATGTATACCGTCGTATATTTCAAATATATTGGCATTTTTTCATGTTGCGATCTTTAAGTCTGCCAGCTGAATATGCAAATTATCTAGTTGATATGCAAACTCGAATTGTATTCTTACACATCTGATCCATGGATTAGAGACTTTGACAATTGTATATCAGCGAGAAAGAACACTTATTTGACATCACGATAACATGTAAGCGTAACATACACAATTTACCGTGACAGACCTTCGCACATGGGCTTGCGCATGTCATCGCGCATGACGTCAACCAAGCAAATCAAACATCGCATCTTTGTCGCCTTATTTAAAACGAGGCAGCGAAGACTAACGTTGAACAATGGACGCAATTACTTTTTTTTTTTACAAAATATCTTCTAATGTTGTGATTGCAGTAGGCAGGTGGGCATCATCAACTTGACATAGGGGTATACATGTCCTCAGCTGGACGTCCTCGGGGGTTGTAAATGAGGCAAGGTATTTATATAAAACGCATGAAACAAAAACATGAAAGAGGAAACAACTACTCGTTACGCATTCATTAAATAGCCAATTAACACAGTTCATTATTCGGGAAGTCGGTGTGGCAACCGCCACAATCAGTGGGTTGTTTAAAATAGTAGCATGATTGACGGGGTAAAATATCTAGGAATTATTTTCAACTCGAAAATTAGAAATACTCGAATCGCATCTAAACACAGTCGCACTAGAATGTTTATTTGTACCTGTTACGAACCACCGGCCCCTACAGGTCTTCGCCATTTCCGTTTTCTTGGAACCTCCTTACTGACATCACTGGCGCCAGTCACATCTAATTGACTGATGTTTTCTCGTAACTAAACGCACGGAGAAACATGGAAAACATGACGAAAATGAAATCCGCCATTTTGATTAGACCATTTCAAGATTTATTATTTAGAAAAAAAAGCGAACATAGCAAGAGAAAAGATTGCATCGTTCATCCGGTTTAACGTCGCGCTGATCTGAAACAGACATCAGTATAGCATGCATACTATATGGCTGAATACTCTACAACATTAAGTCTAATTTAATCGCTGAATTTAGAATGAGCAGGAATGTTGAACGACGGGTGTATCGGGAGGTGGTTGCCATGGCAATACCGACTCTATTCATTACAAAAAGTGAAAGAAGTGACGAGAAGCGAAGATCATTCTGATCCGAGGCAGAAGCGAGTCCGAAAGTAAAGCAATAACACACTGATATAAACACACACACTTACGGTATGTATAACACAGTGAACCGAGCTTTCAAAACAACACTGACTCTACGGTAAAATGAATTAAACATAGACAGTATCGTAACACGACTTACGGTGGATTTGCGAGAACATTATGAAAACATTTCCCCTAGACCGACTGACTAATTGGAAGCTAGCGGCGTGAATTGAAGTAGAAATGACCAGACGCCGAGGCTAAGGGGATTCAATCTTTAAACCGTGGGATTAGATATCTAAGCCAGGGTGAGCGTAGATGGGGCACGTTATCATCACCATACGACGAATGGACATTAGGCAATAGTAATCTCAGATCGATACTGCATTTAGAAGAATCATTACTGCTACAGTTGATGGATCTTCTTTAAAGGCAGTGTCAATTAAGCCCCCTTCTTCTGCATCAACTGATTTTGATGTATATGTAGCATAATATATATGTATCTATCATTTATCATTTGGCAAAGCGTTGAAAGCAGATATATTATATATACCTCTTGCCTGTTTTGCGTTAGCACTCTCTGAGAATTATGGTCACGGGAGAAAATACACTTGCTGATCACTAAGCCAATATACCCCCTTGATTTTTATCACGAAAAAATACGTAGGTATAATCTGAGAATTTGCAGACATCGCGGCTCTGACCAAAGACATCGATCAACTTTAATCTTTCTTAAAACATCGTCAGAGTTGCATCATTTCAAACTCATCAACATCACAACTTATTCCCGCGTGGGTAAAATGAGTTTGTTTAATAATAAATCACAACTAATCTGAATTTTATAAATGATTACTGAATCTGAGCAGGGACATGGTTTTGCTGACGTGAAGGTAAGGCTATGTGGAACATCATCAGCAGATATCGCGTTGCCAGGTAACGAGAAACATCCTCTTTATCGCGGAGACAGTGATGCTGTACGACGTTTGTTCCTACCTTATCTTTCTTATCGTCGTCGCCAATCAGTATGAATGTAACTAGATATTGGGTTTTTTCTGGTTAAACGTATGAATCATTGTGTTGCAGTTGTTTTCATTCATTATTTATTTTTTCTTATGTTGTTTTAGTACATAGTATATGTTTACATGTATTTCAAACAACTGGTGACATACAGTATATGCAATAAATGTGAATACAACAGTGATGAATTCCGATAGCCATTTTAAAAACTGTCAGCAGATAACAAAAATAGGTCCTGTCAAACTTTAAAATGTCCTGAGGTTAGAGTGTGACAAATCTTATCTCTCTCAGTAGCGGGTACCCAGTATTTGTATCTCGGATATGACAGGGGTTCAGAATATACTAGTATTTGATATTAAAGGAACACACAAGCTGATATGTTGTCGTTATTGTTGTGGTGTTGTTTACATAGTATATTTTATTATATGAAAATTTTAGAATAGCCCCCCTAGACACAAACGGTTGTCAAGATCTCGTTTTGAACGAGAGAACGCGAGATATGTTTTAACCCCTCAAATAGTATTCAATTTACCCCTGTCATCGCATCGACTGTGCCACGGATATGTATCTATAGACTGGTTACCTTCCACTTATTTTGTGGGTCCTAATATTATGGAGAGGGGCAAATTAACCAAGCTATTGTAGAAAATGGTACCCTATTTTAGTCACGTGGGTCAGTCACGTGGATTTATCGCTCTCAACGAGATCTCGCGGCATATATCTATTGCATTATCTTTTTCATATGACACCGCTCCCAAATATACATCGACAAGGGTAGCGATTCGCACTGTGTTGGTAAAGTATCACATGTTGTAATGTTGAAGATAATGTTCGCAGCATCTGACTGCAAAACTAACCTTCTCTGGAAATTGGGAAGAGGAAATGTTAAACTGATTAAAAAACGAGGCAGTGTAACAGAAGACAAGTACTTCTACTAGGTGTTCCCTTGTGTGTACGGCAGAGACGACAAATGGGTCATGGGAAGGGGGGGGGGTAAACTGAAAAACACAATGTACCTGCACATACAATTTGAACACATGCTACACGCAACCATCTTTTGACGGTCCTGTTGTGTTAACACTTAGATACCTATACCAACAATCACGATGATAGTGATAATGATGAAAAATTGTCAATAAATCCCCTTTAGTCTATATTATTTGGCGATTTATATGCAAAGATGTAGTTAATCAAACTCCACCGCCCTCTAAATTCATTTTGGGATATAATATGCCGATGAGACATTGGAGTAAATATGCCACGAAGTTTAATTATAATATGCATCTTGATAAAAGAAAGAGTCAAAAATTCAAAACGCAGCATAGATGAGAGCCAGGATTCCCTTGATATGTTGCCAGCCTTTCGAGGGACGTCATTGGAGCGAGGCATGCATTCAGCAAGGCGTGTTGTTTTCGTGGGTACAGGTGGTCTTTCGTTTCAAATATGATTCCTTTGAGTAAACAATGGCGCCTGATATTTTGTTTCCGAAATCCCTGCGCGTCATCTAAGTTGACAATTCCTTTGCATTAAAAATTACAACTACAGTGGTTTTTAAATAATTCATCCAATCTTTCAATTTCTAAAATAGACTGCTTTAGATAGCTTTTGTGTTATACATGAAGGGCCGAAATAAACCATCAATACATCAATTTCAAATGCCTTATTTTGCTAGGAACATTACTCGTACTCTCGGCGAATATTGGTAGGCTCCGTCGTCAGTATCACATCATGAAAGCACTGTCGGAGTAATATATCCGTCATGGATAAATGTTTTCGTAGTTGTGGGTGGGAGTAAGTACTTCCTAAATGTAGGATGGTGTTATGTCACATCCTAAAATGATTCCGGTATTATTATAGTGGTTCAAATGCTGTAGGAATATGAGCTCAAACACACGTCATACGTCAGGATGCGTGGATGAATTAACCCACGTGCCTCTACACAGGATATAACAGATATTAGTAACGCATATAACTTCATCTTAAAACACTTAAAATCACACAATTTTCGCCAATCGTTCCAACATATGATACAGAAACAACTATCTACAGAAAACAACCTGGACGGTAAACATCAGTCACGCAATGGGCGCGGCTTTAGCACCATATCGCCGCCCTGTGGATATTATAAACAACTAGCCCGGTATAAAAAAGAATTGCACAGTGTATAATTACGTTAAAATTCCCCCAAAACGGTTAAAAACTGTGTAATAAACAACTAGCCGTGTATGTCCATATCCAAAGAGGGTTTATACATGAATACAACAGTCACATATACCCATGGGTATTTCTCTGAAAAATCTGACATGTTTTCAATCATTGTCAGCATAATAGCAAACCTCAGCTACATTATTTAGATTTCAATCTGTTCAAAAGCCGCCCTGTCAAGACTGGGCAGATAGATGCGTTAGTTTCTCAGAATTGTAGGTTTTTTTTTTTGTCGTTAAATGTTGATACAAACACACGGAAAGGCTTCAACTCCGCTTGTCATCGCACGCTGCCATTCTCCATCAATAATATTATGCATTTCTGAGTGGGAAATTAGTTATTAATCTGTGTAATTTGCACGAGAGATAATTATAAAAGAAAATCGAGTATATTATCCACCTTTTCTCCGGTAAAATTGATATTGCTCTAATCACCACGTCTGTAGCGGTTCCTCGTTGTCAAATTCAAAACAAACGAAACGAATCGAATTATTAGAGACCTTCCCGGATTTCTGCGATTAGTAAGGTAACGTTACTCCTGTAATAGTTCAGCTGCTTGATCGGAGCCCTTCAGTTTCTATAATTTCAAAGTAAGGACAAATAGTATTACAAAGAAGGAGAGTCAAGTGTTGAGAAAGTAACGGGTCCTGTACATCGCGATGATGCCTATTGTCACGCGGGAGTTGATATGTACACTAATCCAGTGTAAGTTCTGAAAGGCCATTGCTGTTTTGCTATGTCTGGGTAATTCGGAAGCGGATTAATCTGTCTGACGTTGAGTGACATGACTTTACAATTGCCTCGTTACGCCATGAATTGAGATGCAAACTAGGATACTGTCGCCATGATTGAGAATCAGGTGTTTTATACTGCATTTCTGTCAACCTAATTTGATTACAGTTACTGAAACATTATTGAATCGTGCAATCACATTTTTTTCTATGAGCCACAGACCCGTATTACCCGATTAAACTTGTCATTCATCATATTGTATAAACGATGATGACGTCACTATTTACAAAAACATTACAATCTTGTCAAATATTTTTCAGTTATGTTATGCAGCAACGTGTATTGACCCAGCTGTTTGACATAGAAACATTGCCATTTTGAAATATATATATAAATAAATAAACAAAAATCGTTCGTATCCGTTCTGCGTAAATACTGCGAGAATTTTGAAATAATGTATAGGAATAAACTGTCGAGATAAAAAATATTGGTTGCTTTGCTAATTGACATATTTTATATATCTATCCTTACTTCCCTATTAAAGCATTTATAGATGCAAGATATGAGATCAACTTGATGTTCCCAGTAGTGAAAAATAGAAAATCTACTTCTTGAACGCGTCTAGCGGATCATGACAAACTACTCAGCTCTGATTTTGTGTGCACGTTGTCATTATTCGAAACACGCTTGACATGCGGTAATCCCAATGTAGGCGTTTCGCTTCTACCACTAATTACATTTTCATGAGTGTTCAGGAATTTCTATTCTCCATTTGCAAGTCAATCTACTTACTTTCATATCCGCTCTCGGCTGATTCTTAGTTTCGTTATTTCCAATTCATTTCACTGCAGATATTGAGTGGGGAAATCATAGACACCATGTGCCACTTGGTTCCCCTGTAAGAAGGAGCTTACTTATATTTGTCACTATATATATGTATACTTTATATAAGTTGTCACTAAATTGCATTCAAATGTTTATTTCGTTACTATGCACAGACTGTTGTGTGTTACGGTGCCGTAATTTTGAGAAAATTATTCATAAATATTAATTATCCAAATATGTTTAAAACAGTAAATATGTAGAAAAGAATATTAGAGCAATATAGCATTTTGTATGGATCTCCCCATTGCCATTCTATAATGTTTTCACCCCCCCCCCTCCGTATGTCACCAGTCCATAATTTGAGATGTGTCATATCGGTATATACACTTCAGAAGCCAGTGATAAACACATTCTAACAAATAAAATAAAAGGCTGACATCCTAAAACTGTTTACAGCCAATATTAGCTGGGTGTGCATCGTACTGCAAAATGGATAAATTCTGTTTTTTTTTATTCATGAGTAAACTTCTACCTTGTGATTACGTATATATTGTGAATTTTGAAGACTGCGACTCTACGTTCGAGATAAACTCACTGTCACCTATCTCTTTATGATTCACTAGATTTACAATGTTCGAAACTGAACAAAACTGCAGATTTTGACTTAAGGTTAATTGACCCGACTAATGCTACGCAGAGTAAGATTTCACGTGCCTGGCAGGAAATGAAACTATGTGACTAGATGCCGCAAAGCATGATAAGAACTGCCATAGTCGCATCATGGTGACCTTTTTAAATATATAATATAATTTAACTTCAGTCCCACGAGAAAGGTCGCTATTTTTCAATTCAGTTGGACTAGTCTGTTCAATCACTGCATTGAATATTGTAAACAATACAGTAGTTTAAGCACTGATTACGCGAGGTAAGATTATTTCTTATTTGTACGTGCATGGGGTTATTCCATCTTATTTTTTGCATCGCGATCTTTCATCCGTAGTCAATCTACTAAGAATTTATGGAGTGTTTGCTCTCAATAAATTCTCTTCTCATCAAATACCACTTGGATATCCCCATTACTGTTGACCCTACAGAGTGTGTAGTATAGATGTAGAATTATATTATTCGCATTTCCCTTGTAGATACTATATATATTCATGTATTCGAACTAGAGGGTTCTGATGCAAATTACTCACGTTAAGTGACCTGCTTCAAGTAAGGCATGAATACCTAAAATAAATAAATAAATTACAGTTATTGAGGCGGTATAGTGATAGAGTAAGAGTATGTAAAGAGAAGTTCACTAATAGTTCAAGTTCATGAGAGTGTAATTTACCTCAGAATGTGAGTTTCTATGAACTATGCTATTAAAAAACAACCTAAAAAAACTATATGATGCGATGACATCAGCAACATTATTTTAAAGTCGACCAGTGACCACGTGACAATGAACAACAAATCAGAGGCTAGTTTTAACATTCCAATTTCCTTGGAAATAAAACGTAAGTTTATCATGTGTTACATGTTTCTTTTACGCTGCATTTGGCATGACAGCTTCTCACTCTGCGATAATTAATGACACACTCAGAAAAAGTGCCAGAAAGTGAGAAATAATCACCACCCTTAAATCAAGATCTGATCTAGCGTCTCGTGAAGTTTCCCTGCTCATTGCATCCGAAGTACCTCCTCAGGCCAGTGCTTGCAATATAAAACACGCAATTAACGCATTTATATACACATTTACTAGTTATACCTGTATTCCCTCTTGAATATTAAACGATCGTGTTGTAAAGCGAGCACATGCTCACGATCAACGAGCGATGTACTTAACCACATTTACCAAGCAATCTTGTTTTTTCCCGTAAACCAATACGGGGTTGTTGGAGTTCATCTCATTAACAATTTATGTCACAAACTCTATTTTCTTTATTATCGACATCCAAATTAGCATCATAATCTAATTTGCCCAGTTTGTTTCGTAAAATTGTCCGTTTTCATTTACACGCTGACGTGCATGTCTCACGTTGAGAAAAATGCACGATGTCAGTAAACTACAGAAAGGTTTTAAGGATGATTTATCAATTTGGTGCGACTATACAACAAATAAGAACGCGATATGCCAATTTGAAACCATCGTAGGATTCCTAGGCATCGACAGATGACAGACAAAACACATGTACTGAGTGTTTAGATGTAGGATGTTGTGTTGAGTTTCATATCATCTAGGATGGAATCGAGTAGACACGATGCACAGGGTGTTGCACATTTTTGTATTGAAATCTGACGTCTTCCCGTTTTGGTTAGATTCAAGTTGCTAGGATATCAAGTAACGCCCCACAAAATATAGCCAGTTCTTATGTATGAGTATATCTAGCAACAGGTGGTGCTTTCATTTATGACATCTCGCGTTGCACGATATGTCGGGGTGAGTTTGTATTATTGGTAATGACTCCATAAAGACGGAGGTCGTCAAGCAGCCAGAAATATTGTTTAAAAATAGCTGTACCAGATTTTGTCCACTTAGTTTTTATGTTGCACACATTAGCTATGCATGTACCCCAAACTGACAAGTTGACGAAAGTGGGGGACATTTATTTTTTTTTTAATCACAGAAAATCGTCTAAATATAAAAAATAACAACTGAAGCTGAGAGACTGTAACGATATTGAATACAATGAGGCAAATTATTCTGCTAGCTGAATAATGACCAAAATGAAGACCGATATCACTGCCTAATTTTGTTATTATAATTTACGGTATAACTATCTCCAATACGAATACAAATCTATCACATTAATGTAATGAGTCCCACTGTCGTTCTGCTCTCGTGAGATGTGTCTGAATGACGTGGGGACGGTGTGTGTTCGTTAAGAAGTTCCTACATGTTGACCATGACTGTGTGTGCAGTTGCGTGTAAGTTGCAACATTGCGTGTAAATCTATAGCCAAATTAACAATTTGTAAGCGGCATGAACATTACTTAAAGGGTCGTCACTTGCGTACGTGCGGGAGTTGAGTCCCAAGCGACAATAACAACATATGCTAAAAACGCAGAGGCTCATGGGCAGACGCTTGTTTTTAAATAATGAGACGTTATGGCCATCTGACGCATGCGCAGTTGACGACTCCCCGCTTTAATGTGTCCATTTATGACACCTAAAGTGTTTCTAGAGCCCACCGGTATAGTACTAAGAACATTATATCGTACCGTGCCGTCGGAGACATCCATCGCGATGTCTTGCATATGTATTTAGTACCACCTTCAAAATGTCCTTGTCGACAGGAGATAATGATTGACCTTTAAAAATGCAATACTGAGGGGTGGTATTTTGTTGTCATATTTCAAACAATCCCTTAAAATAACTACTAACACTGAAAAATGCGTTATACCTGTCAATCTCTCGTTTATGTTTACTATTGTGTCATGGGAATGTTTTTGACATTGCAGTTCAGTTGAATAAACCCCCCGTCAATAAAGTCGACAATACGATTGTCAGATGATAACCATGGTCATTGTGGAACAAAACAGGGTTCTTTGTGATCAAATCAATATATACGCTGAGAATAAATAACATTTTCACACGACTTTTTTTGTAACCAGCAGACGTCTTGCTAGGGAGACCTGTATACCAGACGGTCATTATATGTGCGAAACAGTGCGAACGGTATATTATGTGGTACGTACATTTAATGACTTCACTGCCGTTATAGGATTAGTGCGCTGTAATATGTAATTGTCCTTCTATAAATAATGCCCCAATAAGTAGATCATACTATACATCATCGGGATCAGAGTAGAATAGAAGTCTTTTTGAGAAAGTTGGTCGTAAATCACATGGCAATGCTCATTGGTATATTTTGTAGAATTTTAGAGCTATAGTTCCGCTTTGCCTTTAAAGTTTCCTGTCAGACTGTTTACACCATCTTTGGGTTGGGCGCTATAACGTTGGCAGCCTCGGGTTATTTTCCGAATTTTTATAGTTCAAGTTACTGTTTTATGTTACAGCCCCGCATTTTGAAAGAATTGTCAATAACTATTTTTCAACAATTGCAACCTTCGCAGATAATTTGTGATGGAGCCAGTGTTAAAAGGAACGAACATATTTTGTCACTTTTTAAATCAAAGATTTTTTAAATATTCAAAGTCAAAAAATGCTGTATGTCACCAGCTTACAATTGGAGCAATGGCATGGTATTTCCACCAATGTATCAAGCGATCGGATACCGAAAAATAGGCCGGTGACCCCAATGTTTGACTGAAAGTAGAATAATTTGCTAAATGGAAAATAGAGTTTACTATGAGCAGGGTTTTACCTCCAAGAATACATTCTCTCAGAAGTTCGAAATACATATTTTGAATTTTTCATAAGACTCATTTGTCACCTGGAAGGCGAATTGGAAGTACTTTCCTGAGTCCACTTTACACATTATTTAAACGTGACATTCTCTAATGGAACAGAGGTGTGAATGAAGTATCGCTTTGCGCTGTTTTTGCAATGGCCATCACCGTAAATGACGTCGCAGATGGGCGTGGCGCTAGGCATGTGGCGCCAACCTCCGGGATGTCAGGAAATTAGAATTCAATCAAGGCGAAAATGAGAGGAAACGCGTCACTAATTAGAGTTTACTTAATTCTTAAGTATATTAGTTCTCTTGTCTGACGTACATGTTGATTTTGATTTTTCATTTTCTTCGGTTTTGATTAATTCACCCCGATTGCCTGCCCCGAGTAATTGTCTGATATTGATCAACCAATGCTGTGTCACGTGACAAAAAAAAATAAACAAAAAAAAAAAAAAAACACATGTCAGACTTCTTACGAAGTAATGAAGTTTTCGAACGTATTCACGTTAGCATTCGAATTGTTTTTCGTGACTTAACCCATCTTGGCTGTGGCCAATATTCTTGAATCAGACGCGAAATCTTGTTGTAGCGCTACCTGTCATTGCGCTTCGTTCACACCGGCTCATGCATCCTTCGATACACTCGTCGTAATTGCACATATCTATCACCTCTGCTGTTATCAATTCCACTAATTGCCATTTCTCGCTCATCTTTTCTTGAGCTTTCTTATTTAACCCTGAGGGCAGTAATAAATTTAATAAGGGCTTCATACGCGTCTTATCTTCCGTATCAGAGCAAGTTTGACGCACACGTGATGTGTCTATCTCCGAAGACTTAATTACTCCGACTTTCATCAACTTCAACCATAATTGGCAGCGTCAGCATCACTATATATTAAACGACATCACTAAACCATGGCAACTTATATTTCTACTTTGTGTACGCATTCTTACAACTGCTATGGTAACCGCTAATTCCAATGAAAAATTCTGACGCCTTCCTAATATCAGTCACTATGGTAGCACTATAAACATCGCAATTTGGTTATTAAATGTGTTCGTCGTTCTGCTTGCGTTCACAGCAATGTTATTAATAATATTTATACTTATTTTACAGAAATTGAATGGAGAATTTAATACTGTTAAGTAGATATTGAAATGATTTCGCGGCCTTCGTCGATTTCGCGAGTGGAAATTACTTTTGTTGCTAGTGGGTTGCTCAGTAATTTGTATGGTATTTGGAAATTTCTATAATAAACAAATATTCAGTCGCCGTCAAAATGCACATTGCTGTACGAGAGAAGTACATGCACTTTCGTTTGGCTAATCGCGCCGATACATCAAAAGATTGAAGCGCACGATGTTGTAAATCTGATTTAATGCTTCATGTCAGTGCTTTTTTTTTTACGAAGCAAAGATTACTGATCTCAGCGGAGGATTTTTAATTCCCGCGAGTGCAAGGGTTTGGCAGTATACCATCAATAACTGCCCAAGGCGGCTAACGCTGCTACAACACACTGGTATACTGAATTTGATCAGTAATTAAAAACTCCGAGGAACGGCCCAGAAATGTTAGTTGCTTGCCTTGGGGGTCCTGCCACTGCTATATGAGCATGCGTAAAAGATCGAAGCTATTCTCATCGGTGCATCTTTTTGTGTTCATGCACCAGAAAAGCTCGTGGACAATATAATATGTTGACTTATACAGTGTGTTTTTTAAAGGTTTATATAATGCCATACGTGGGTACGTCTTAGACATCGAAAATGTCGAGCTTCGAGGTTCAAACTAACACACTTCTTCTATTAATTTACACAATGAATGATCTAGTTGACGAGCTGTTGATTCATTATTTCACTGACGTCACGCAGCGCGTTCAATGTATTTCGCACGCGTTAAAATACGTTGTTAACGGCGCGACACGACGCGACGGCCATGACGCTTTAACCACAGTATTTTAAAACCACATTTGTGAAAGGATTTAATTCAGTCTATTAAAAGAACGTGTCATGGAGCTGAACACGATACGTGTTTTTGAATTATGCAAATTAGATCAAACGAAAACATGATTACTGAAGATTATTTTATATATAACTTTTATATTGCGATTTGTTTCCACGCAACCATGTTGAAATTTATTACTCGAAGACTCGAGCATCATCGTTATTTCTGGCCATTCTGGTTCAAAAACTGAAAGGAGGCCCTCCCCACTTCTTCAAATGTTTATATATCATTATCTTCAGGTATTTACAAAGGTAATCGCTTAGACGTGTATGTCTGTCATTTTTTCTTGTGCCATGAAGTTTTCTGACGTGACCTGCCCGTCTTCGCTTTTTTTGTTTAACTTTCCTGTTGACGTTTTTACATGGGCAGGTAATTTCGTCTAGTAGGTCTAGTGACCAACAATATCACTGTCTCCGTGAGTGTTTCAGGCGTAAGGTTGCAGACATTGAATACCACACTTTGCATGTGCAAGCTTTGTGGGTACGTATTGCATGTCTGAGACCACGTGACGGAGCTGCCTCTTCACACCGCAATGCCACTATGTCTTCTCAATGTCCTATTCCGGTGTCAACCAGGTCAGGTCGAACACAAACACCTGTGGAATAAGTGTATATACCGAGAACGCTCTGACTAATAACTCGACAAATTGTTAATCAACAGGGTGAATTTCCACTAGTTTTATTTTAATCTAGAATGTACATTATCTCCAGGAGGGGTGACGTGTTACTGTTTTTTTTTTTAAATCTCGCACGGCTTCTACAATTACTTATTTACTGTATAAAAGTAACAACAAAAGTACGACTGGAGCCAGTCTAAAATGCTATATAATGGTTCGGTTTTTTTCGCCTCGAGAACTAAGATGCCAGAACTGAATTCTTTCAACAAAATTGCGAAGCCTGTAAATGTAGCGCACATATACATTCTCAGTGAGTACTACACATAGATACGATTTCACGTACGCGAGCGGTACGGAGACAGCCCTACTCAAATAATACCCCTCTCCCCGCGCACCACTGCGAAAAGTACAGCGCATAAAGTAGCTACCAGAACACGACTTCCATCAGAGCGACACAAACACAAAACACGAGGGTCAACATCGCTAAGCTGTTGACCAATTAAAGACATTCTTTACCAACCAAACATGACCCGACACTCGTTTGCAGAAAGGAAAAGGCAAGTAGGCGAGAATGTCCCTAACATTTCACATTCAAACAAGTATCTAAAGCGAATACCGCCGTTGTTCGGCGTTCGTCGAGCGTATTGAGACCATGTGTTTCTTCCACTTCGTCGTGGTCACGCCGGATTATAAGCTAAACGATTGTGCATTAAAACACAAAGAGAACGTTTACAATTTCCTTTTAAATGTTCAAGAAGAATAGTACCATTGTGAAACGATAAAAACACATGAGACCCAACTATAAACACACAAGCGACTCAATGAAACAACCCAAAACAAACAGAGACAAGTGACGAAAGATTTGTTAATGTTTCAAAATATGCTTGTTTGCTAGTAGTTGGTGATTCGTCTTTCATTCACAATGACTCTCACCGTTGAAATGTTGGTCGACATTTTTACACGTGTTTCAAAGAAATTGTCCATCGTACACATGCAATACGCAAGCTATATATGCGCAATTTAGATTTCTGAAATCCTACTTAAAATAGCTGTTCCCCCGAGAATATTTAGATCTGTAACAATGACCTGAAAAATTGACATTCAACGGAGAAATGAGACAAGCTGACCTCATCAAACCTTGTAGTCGCATGTCATACAGTGGTCGAAAAAATGTCAAACGCGTAATTTGTTTCAGCGTTCCATAAATATAGATTAACCACACAAGGTAGAACATCCTGAAATTCAATTTCTATTTCTCTTGGCTTTTTTTTGAGTATGACCTTGAATATAATCAAATTGCATTAAATGGTTAACAAACATGTTAGATTCGTTTAGAAGTGACCATGCTACGTTACAATACTCATGGGTTCATGATAGTACATTCAATATGATTATGTAGTATTCTATTCTATTCTATTCTATTCTATTCTATTCTATTCTATTCTATTCTATTCTATTCTATTCTATTCTATTCTATTCTATTTAAGTCTGGTCTGGTCTAGTCACTACGGCTTCTTTGATAGTCTGAGTCGATTCAATTTTATAAGAGAATTCGGCAAGTTAGAACACATTCTGATTATATGACCGAATAACCCCATAACGAAAATATAATAAAATGCAGGTTATACCTCATTTTGCTGTTGTTTTCGCATAAACGTGTATACATTGGCGCGTCGGCTAGAACGTTTCTGATAATTTGAACTACGCATGTTATATACAATTTGGAATGTAAAGCTCTAAAACAAGTTTGTATGTCCCGTGAAGAGCAATTAGACCGATGCCTAAAACTAACCTGTGCCACGACGATCTAAAGTCATCCCCAATATCTTGAAATAACAATGTTTTATTTGACAAATTGTCTCATTGTCTCAATATTTAAAAATGAAAATTGTCGGAATCATTGAACTGTGACAAATGCAATATAGTTGAAAACTGTGAACTTTTAGCATATTGTTGTTGAATATAATACAAATCGGATAAAGGTGATTCACTGAATTTGCTTATAATTTTGGCTACGATTTCGGTCTATAAAATTAGAATGACAAAACAAATGTTAATTGTCTCCATCTTGAACCTTGTTTAGGACAGATACAAATGTTATCATATACCTCGTATTGTCCAGCCTCGTAATAAACGCTATGGGATTCCCGATGCGCGAGCAGTGCAATAATTTTTCCATTTCACGCCCTTGCCCCGTTTACCCTAATTGGTAAACGCGTATATTTCCTGGAACTACTTAATTTGAGTCTGCGCTTCGATAACGGCTGACGATATTATTCAGTGGATGGGAAATATACCGAAAGACCAGTTGGACTCATTATTACCCTGACGAAAGCCGGCATTCCATCACAACCAATCATAAATATAACTGTTCACAAAAACGTGTCAAGTTTACAGTACTATGATACTCGCAGTCAGCTGGCATCGGTGTCGCTAGATACATCCCAGGGGATAAACCCAGCGACACCGATGCCAGCTGACTGTGACAATACTGTCTCCATGGAAGATCATCGGCGCATTTCAGATATTCTTATTTAAGCTACGCCAGAACCTGGAACTGTAAACTAAACTGCTTCTGGTCAAGCAATTGTTTCTCGTTCACCGACTATAACATCAGCTCCAAGAAAACGCCTGTTGTCGGACGGTCAGTAAATGACCAACTTAGCTGGACCATAGTGTTCATTCTTAAGAAAGAAAGTTTATAATGAGTTCGTATTTACTACCGTTAAAGTATTGTTATAAATTTACGTTCATTTGCTGTTTCATTGAAACGTAATTTGTGGATATATCTGGTGACACTCGTTTGTCTATTGTGTGAGAGTTGTTGACGCGTTTGCGTCGTTTAGAATCCCCCGTATAAATCCGTATAATTCCGTATAATTCATACAAGGTATATGATAAAACCTTTATGGACCGGATACGGCTTTTGCGGCCCTCGATCGTACGGCTTACGCGCTCTAGCAAGCTCGGGCGCTTCCACCGCACGACCTCGGGCCGCAAAGCCGTATCCAGTTCATAAAGAATAAACCAACTTTAAAACCCCGCCTAGCCAACGTACTCATGTGCGGAGCGCCGCTCTATCAACGCTCGCGTCACAGCTAAACCAACGCTCGCTACCGTTAAACCAACGCTAAAGCAACGCCGGCTTCAGCGGTGCACCTCTAAGAGAACGCCCGTGTTTTCGATTCTTTCCCATTTTGTGCGCGGTGAAGAGCGTTGTCTAAATTCCGCCAACTCTACCTACCGTTGAAGAAACGCTCCAGCAAAGTTCGAGCGGTGTGACCGGGCCTTAACGGTGACGAAGATGGGGAGGACACTCTCTGTTTTGCCTTCGGGAGCGACATAGTCGAACGTATAATAATAAATTGTATTCATCGGTGTAAGAACCTGGTTGCTACGTCCAGATGAAATGCAAATAGTATGTCCAAACATGATATTTTGGTCGTAAATGCGAAATTAACCTATATAGAGAAACAAAATTGAAGCTGGGTCATCGAACTCGCAGACAGCGTTCATTCTAATCACTGTGTCTCGCAGACTGAAGGTCTGCGTTCATTACACGCTTTTTCGGATCGTTTTTTTTTTCTTAATGTGGCCCAGTGAGGTTCCAATATCGTGTTGTGTGTATATATGATCGTAATATGTCTGTAATTATTGCAATTCCCATTACACGTATTGAGTCTGGGTCGAATACAGTTCACTTCCTTTGTATGTGTATCCATCATGATATATACTCGAGGGTACACAAAACCTTCTTCCGGCTGAGAGAAAAAAAACACGATTTTCCCATTCCAAAAATTATACAAATGTGGTTTTAGGAACGTCTATTTCACATAGTTTACATACTTCTGTATTATTAATCTAGAAGCAAGCGCAACAAAATGTGTACCAGTGTGACATTGCAAATCAGGACACGTGATCAGAACATAGGCGATGAGAAGAACTGGTATGATAGAAGCAACTGAAAGCAGATTAATCGCATTCTGGTTTTAGGCGTCATCAAGATTTACAAGGCTACGGATGCCACGGAGACCGACTAATGGCTGGAAATACAGCTATCACTTCGGAAAGGTAATAGTGCAAACCATTAGAAGGAATTTGAACAAAGTAAGGATCAGAGAAGCGAAGATATTTACAGGATTCTCGAATGATTTCAATTTGTTTTAATGTAAGTTGACAGACGTCAGACACATCATTATAGTGTAATAAAGACTAAATACAAATTGAAATATTTGTTAACCGTTTTTCCTTTTATGAGCGAAGTCAGTTTTTTGTAAGAAATGAGAATACACACAGAATACGGCTAAATCAAAGTTCAACGATCAATTCAGATGTCATATATTGTGAAAGTTAAAAGTTGTAATTGGACCAGCAAATGGTTTGTACGTGATGCTGAATGATATAATAGTATATTTGAGCAAAGACAAATAATAGTTTTACCGGCTAATTTGTACCATATGCCTTTGGGTTGGTACGTGCTTATATACAATTTGTGTTAATGTTCACATACCTAAACATTGTCTTTAAATTGGGATATCTGGGAATTCGAATGACCAGTATTAGCGTTTGCTGTTTTCAGAAATGTCATGCTCCACGCTAGTTAACCTCTATATTATAACGTAACATTTTGAACAACAAATAATTTAATATATCAATTAACAATAATTCACAATTATAGAGAGGCTGATTGCTCATAAGTAAAATCTAGTTGTGAGTATTTTTGTAACTATGTCGCCTTGACGTCGTGTTGCTATGAACAAGCTCCCGAAGTAATGTAGCTGCTAACCGAGGCTTTCGTACGGCACCAAGTGGCGAGGTGTACGGGATCGGTCACCGGGCACTACCCCCCCCCCCCAAAGGATGCTTTAACACCGAGCTTATCACGCAGTACATTTAACATATTATTGCCGTGTATTCGGTTTTATTTGTTAAATCTATAGTACCGGTCCATCTAAAACCGGATGTGTGCCCCCAGCATGCATCACTGTGCGGCCCATCACATCATCCGTATATATAAATGAGTAAGATATTAAGTTGCATAAAATAATTTCATGAAAATTGGGTTGCCATAGTTATAAAATTGCGTGCGTGTTATTCGTGTAAACAAATGCCAATCAACAGAAAATGAATAAGAAATTCGAAGTTCAAATGGAATCACGTTTAATATTTGATATAGAGTGTCCGAAATGTACTAGACTATGATTGTTAATTGCCCGTTTGTATCAATATTATATGTACGTAAAGAATAAAAGTAATAACTTGAAATCTTTGAATTGTATTGAGTTCAACGGAGAACGATATCTCTCTTTTCCCATCAAGGTCGGTCGAGCGTTGTAAAGTGTTATCAGTGGTGATACACGCACGGAATTCGCTCTTACCGATTAGAACTTTCACTGTGACTGCCGATATTTTACGAATAGACCTAGCTCGAGCCATTCCATTAGAGCGCGTCCGTTCCATTAGAGAGCGTTCCATTAGAGAGCGGTCACGTGACGTGTGATCACCTGACAAGTGCTGGATACACGCTCTAACGGAAAATATCGTTATGTTTAGAGAATTTACGAACCGTTACGAAAGAGTTTGCTCGTTCGAAGACCGTTTTTGTAAAAGCGACAGCCTTGGTCGATACACTGTTCATTTACACAATCTTTCCTGGCACCATACGCACTCACACTGTTAGCGGCGGAGTGAAACGCGCCCATGTCATGCCATTAACCGATTACTGACGTCTATGTATTTCATGTCTTTGGCATGAAAGCTATAAAATATTTAAAATACAATGCCTTGCTATCGTTTGAACATTTCAAATATTTAACTAGTCTAGCGTTTTTTTTTCATTCCATTGGAGACGAGTCGCTCTTCATTTCATTACAGGACGGTATGACCCAAACCACCCTCTAACGTCGCTCTATTTACTTGAATTGATATAGGAGCTATTAAATATATTTAATACAATATATTCAAACAGTTTTGAACATTTTAATTATTTAATTGGCCAAGCGATCGTGTCATTCCATTACAGACGAGTCGCTCTTCATTCCATTACAGGACGGTATGACCAAAACCACCCTCTAACGTAGCTGTATTTACTTGAATTGACATGGGAACTATTAAATACAATTAGTAAAATATATTCAAACAGTTTTGAACATTTCAATTATTTAATTGGCCAAGCGATCGTATCATTCCATTACAGACGAGTCGCTCTTCATTCCATTACAGGACGGTTTGACCCAAACCACCCTTTAACCTCGCTCTATTTACTCGATTTGATATGGGAGCAATTAAATATATTTAATACAATATATTCAAACAGTTTTCAACATTTCAGTTATTTAATTGGCCAAGCGATCGTGTCATTCCATTACAGACGAGTCGCTCTTCATTCCATTACAGGACGGTTTGACTCAAACCACTCTTTAACCTCGCTCTATATACTCGATTTGATATGGGAGCAATTAAATATATTTAATACAATATATTCAAACAGTTTTGAACATTTCAATTATTTAATTGGCCAAGCGATCGTGTCATTCCATTACAGACGAGTCGCTCTTCATTCCATTACAGGACGGTATGACCAAAACCACCCTCTAACGTAGCTGTATTTACTTGAATTGACATGGGAACTATTAAATACAATTAGTAAAATATATTCAAACAGTTTTGAACATTTCAATTATTTAATTGGCCAAGCGATCGTATCATTCCATTACAGACGAGTCGCTCTTCATTCCATTACAGGACGGTTTGACCCAAACCACCCTTTAACCTCGCTCTATTTACTCGATTTGATATGGGAGCAATTAAATATATTTAATACAATATATTCAAACAGTTTTCAACATTTCAGTTATTTAATTGGCCAAGCGATCGTGTCATTCCATTACAGACGAGTCGCTCTTCATTCCATTACAGGACGGTTTGACTCAAACCACTCTTTAACCTCGCTCTATATACTCGATTTGATATGGGAGCAATTAAATATATTTAATACAATATATTCAAACAGTTTTGAACATTTCAATTATTTAATTGGCCAAGCGATCGTGTCATTCCATTACAGACGAGTCGCTCTTCATTCCATTACAGGACGGTATGACCAAAACCACCCTCTAACGTAGCTGTATTTACTTGAATTGACATGGGAACTATTAAATACAATTAGTAAAATATATTCAAACAGTTTTGAACATTTCAATTATTTAATTGGCCAAGCGATCGTATCATTCCATTACAGACGAGTCGCTCTTCATTTCATTACAGGACGGTATGACCCAAACCACCCTCTAACGTCGCTCTATTTACTTGAATTGATATAGGAGCTATTAAATATATTTAATACAATATATTCAAACAGTTTTGAACATTTTAATTATTTAATTGGCCAAGCGATCGTGTCATTCCATTACAGACGAGTCGCTCTTCATTCCATTACAGGACGGTATGACCAAAACCACCCTCTAACGTAGCTGTATTTACTTGAATTGACATGGGAACTATTAAATACAATTAGTAAAATATATTCAAACAGTTTTGAACATTTCAATTATTTAATTGGCCAAGCGATCGTATCATTCCATTACAGACGAGTCGCTCTTCATTCCATTACAGGACGGTTTGACCCAAACCACCCTTTAACCTCGCTCTATTTACTCGATTTGATATGGGAGCAATTAAATATATTTAATACAATATATTCAAACAGTTTTCAACATTTCAGTTATTTAATTGGCCAAGCGATCGTGTCATTCCATTACAGACGAGTCGCTCTTCATTCCATTACAGGACGGTTTGACTCAAACCACTCTTTAACCTCGCTCTATTTACTCGATTTGATATGGGAGCAATTAAATATATTTAATACAATATATTCAAACAGTTTTGAACATTTCAATTATTTAATTGGCCAAGCGATCGTGTCATTCCATTACAGACGAGTCGCTCTTCATTCCATTACAGGACGGTATGACCAAAACCACCCTCTAACGTCGCTCTATTTACTTGAATTGACATGGGAGCTATTAAATATAATTAATACAATATATTCAAACAGTTTTGAATGTTTCAATTATTTAATTGGCCAAGTGATCTTGTCATTCCATTATAGACAAGTCTCTCCTCATTATTTAGAGCCCACTATGGCAGAAACCACTCTCTACGTCACTGTATTTATTTTATTTTACATAGGAGATGAAGAATATATGTAGTAAATTTCAATTATTTATTCGCCAAACGATTTTCATTGTTTGAAGTACGCACAAAGGCTATTGCTGATTCAGTTGCTATTCAGTTGCTAACTGAATGAATGATGTCTAAACATCATATACATAAAACTATTTCCTGATTATAGCGACGTTAAATCCATCTCATTAGGCGTTGAATTACGTCATCTTCGGTGGTCGTCTAATTTATTCAATGACATATATCGCCCGGCAGGCAAATGGTTTTTTGAGCTGGACCTGTATTTGGAGTCAATACAAAATATTTTGATGCATTTTGTTTCCTGGGACGATAGACGTGATGAATCGGTATGGTGGCATGACATCATCCTTGGGTATTTTTTTCTAATTTTGCATAAATCCGAAATGGTCATCACGATACCATAACACGGCATATCAACACCTCCAATTAATATTTGTTCGTGATTTAAAAAGCGACATTCTTGTTAAAAGGTACTAGAATGTCTCTTGAGCGAATCATGTGATCATTTTAACATTCCTTATTTGCATAACTCCAAGATAACCGCCTTAGTACTATACTATTAATTTCTCCATTAGAATTGTGTTTAGTTCAAAAATTAGTCTAGTATTTGTCAGATAAGAGAAGAATCTGTATCATTGGTATGTTTAATTCCTGCGTGATTTTTATAATTTGAATGGCTATAATATACGCATATAATAACATTAAAGTGCTTGTGAAATGCCTGCTATTTTTTGGCCAAAATCATTTATTGGTGCATCAATATCAGTA
Source organism: Saccoglossus kowalevskii (assembly GCF_978046115.1). NCBI lineage: Eukaryota > Metazoa > Hemichordata > Enteropneusta > Harrimaniidae > Saccoglossus > Saccoglossus kowalevskii. Next base: position 26,654,792 of record NC_140659.1, read on the forward strand.
TTTTTTACGTTATTAAGTATAATATAAATTTCAAAGTGAAAAAATTGGTTTCAAATGTAGGTTTAAAATGTTATTTTAATGTATTTTAAAACGAGGCTCTTCATTAACTCCTCATTTGCATACTAGTACTCAAATATCCTTTTTGACATATGAATGATAACTTGCTGGTCAGCGTACATTGCCATTAATCTATGTAAGACGCATTTCTTATTCAATTTTCTTGTCTTTGACTGAATTGCTACTCAGGTATTTGTTTCTCGAGGATGAGTGGACCATATAGACCACATATTATCGTTATAAGTTTATCGTACAGGGTTGAGTTAGATACAAAATATATCCTTTCTGACGCGCCTGGTCGCCGCGATCAACCGTGTACTGTACAATCACAGTCAATTGCATTGTGGTCGATGAAGTCGATTGAAGTGTCGACTACTATTGCCGTACAACTCTCAACGGTCGCCATGTCTATGTCGACTTGAGTTATCGCGATTGTCATAATTACGACATCACATTAAAGAATACGTGGACGCAAAATATTGACAGTCCACTTATTACGCAGATCAAATTGCAAGAAAAGATCACAGAAGTGTGAAATCAACACCAATCACAAAACAATTCAGAAAATTTTAGACAGCATAATTAAAAACAATTGCGTGTGAATTCTGCGTGATTTACTGTTGACGCACCGGTTTTCGCGTCACGTCATTGCTACCTCTTACATAACACGAACTATATTAGTCTGGAAGCTACTTCTCAAAAGCCTTCTAAAAACGGTTTTAACTGTACCCCACGTCAAACATTGTGGAAACAGACTTTTCTTACGCAAAATGATCTGACATTTTCAAAAATGCCTGTTTCCAGGGCGGAAAATGTCCTAAAAATGGTGAAAATTGACATGTTGTTATGGCAACCTGAAAATATTATGAAATCCTTAAAAGATCTATATTTTCAATACATATCAAGATATAGAAGTAAAGTTGGTACCAAAATGTAGATCGTGGATTGGCCCAATTATTTATGACATCATATATGCTAATTAGCTCATTTGCAACAACACTGTCTTTTTAAAGAAAATTATATATATTGCGTGATTGGTTTTTCAGGAAGATACAGTCTTCACAACACTATTTGCCCAATTATTTATGACATCATCTAAGCTAATTTGCATATTAGCTAATTTGCATATTACTTAAATAGCATTGCAATTAAGTTAACCATGTACAAGCATTTATCTTATCGGAAATAGATAACTAGGGGTTATCGAAATCCATAGGATTGTGTGTAGTCATGAAGCCAAGATCCCACGGAAATCTCGTCTCGTACACTGCGATATTTGGAACGTATTTCAATGAGCACGCGAAAGAACCCGGGACGCTTTAACAACAATGCGATTGATACAATTTCCGCTTTGGGAGAAGTTGTTTCCTTAACCAAACAAGGTATATATTTCAGTGAAATATTCAAACCATAGATTTTGATATTTAATGTCCAACAGGATTGATAATCGCCAAATCATTCAGTTCTTTTACATGTCAAAATACGAGAGAATGTTTTCATGGGATCTTGGTTTCATGACTTACAACTTACTAACACTTAATTATGTACCCTTGTCTCATTGATACTAAACATTTCATAAACAGTTGTTCCTTACGCAAAATTGTTCAGAAACATTCTATTGTCACTTTCAGCTTAGAGTGTGATCACGATTATGACATTTGCATCCCTGGTAAATAATAAAATCAAACCATGTTTATTACCAGGGATCCAAATGCCATTCATATGATTACAGTCTAAGCTGAAAGTGATTGTAGACCATTATGCGAGGTGTGGGGAATACTAACTAAATGGTCAGTTTGGTTTTCAACTATCAAAGTAAAATCCATTTGCGAAGATTCCAGAGGATCTATTGAGGAAACAATAAACAAGAGGAGCAAAATACCAGGAGGAATTCTTGGAAAAAGCAGAAATCAAGATGCAGTTGGGAGATGGATTGAAATAACAGATGACCGCTCATAGATAACTGAAAACATCAGAAGATATGCTGGTATGTCAGATGAATGCAAGTGGCTCTACAAAGAGGCAGGACCCTCCCGGATAAAAAAAAAAGATGAGAAAGATGTGAGACGTGTAGTCAAGGTCCTTGCCAGCATGTTGAATCCATTTTCTAAATCAGAGAAGTTAACTTCAATTTCAACAGGGGTAGCAGCAGAAGATAAAACAGAGAAGTTTCTACTACTCAACAGAATGGTGATCAACTTTGTAAAGAGTTTGTGAAATGTCGACTGATCAAAGCTGAATCATCAGAGTCTGCTGAAGCATACATTTTTGAAACGCTATCGAAACAGAAGCTTTAAACGTAAACTTAAAGTTACGGGGCGAAATTTAATCTTCAAGGCAGAACATTAATTGTTCTGCAAATTGGTGTTTTTTGCAAGGTCACGAGAGCTTCACCTATTTCAGGGCAGATGCAGACAGTGATTATGACTAATGATGATTTAAAACACCTTGAAAACATTGGACATGTATTAATCTTAGAAGGTTTTGTATGATTTCCCAAAACTAGTTTTGTAAAGTAACAGAACATAAATTTGAAGTATTTGCACAATTTGCTGCAGTGCAGATGCACACTTTCTTCAGAGTTATCATTACTGTTTTCATGTAAAACCAAGACACATGATATGGTGAATAGTTTGCTATAAAGCTTGTTCATTTCGCATAATTGTGCTTAGTTCTGTATGCAAATAATTTGTATAAATAAAGATTTTATTTTTTTCAAATCTGATTGCCATGTTCATAGTTGTATTGTCTTATTTATAACATGTTATAATTATAGAAAATAAAATGATAACCTTCAGAATAATATTGAGCAAAAATAGTGTTGTGAAGACTATATGTTCCTGAAAAAACAAAACACGCAATATATACAATTTTCGTTGTTGGTAATTTCTGAATATGCAATTTACCTAATTAGCATATATGATGTCTTAAATGATCGGGCCAATCCACGATCAACATTTTGGTACCAACCTTACTTCCGTATTTTCATATGTATTGAAAATATAGATCTTTTAACGATTTCATGATATTTTCATGTAGCCATAGCTACATAGCTTTTCAGGACATTTCTGTTCTGGAAACAAACATTTTTGAAAAAGTCAGAACATCTTGCATAAGAAAAGTCTGTTTCCACAATGTTTGACGTGGGGTGCAGTTAAACTCCAAATTCTTGGCCTTAGCTTCCAGACTATATGGTCTCTTCAAAATGTTATCCAAAATCCCAAAACATTTGTCCAAGTTGTTCTTTTATAAATGGGGGCAATTGTTTCGCGTGGGGGTTTATGGTATGACGGTATAAAGAGAATGTCCATCCCAACTTTTTCTCATTGATTTTAGGGTTTTCGTATACTGATGTTACAACTTTGGATCGTTTGAAAACGCGTAAATTCGCACACCATTACGCCAAAAATATAACGTTTAAAAAAACGCTGACCGAAAAATATATATCGTTAATATTATTGTTAAATGACGCAGTATTATAAAATTATAGTACAAGAGCATGGCTTCCTCTCATATTTTGGCGTTTGATGGAGCACTTTTAATTCGGCTAGAGTCGGAAAGCCGAAAACAGTCGACTGTTTCAGGATCGGTGGGCATGGCTACAACAAGAGAAATATCTCAAATTTACTCAAATACGAATAATCATTTTCAACCAAAAAAGTCAATAATTGTCTATTTCAGTGGAATACAAACACAAACACAAAACGGTAAATGTGTGGTTTGGCATTTCACAGTCACAGGCATGTTCTTTGTAGAAATCATGACTATTAGCATAAATATATAATAAGCAATCAATAACATATTATAATAACAAAATATACTGGTTCAAACAATAAAAACTAAATACATGCTAGTGCACAGCTAGCTGATCTTGTTGTAACAATCTTCTATGTGACATTCACATATAATACATGGTAGTCATTTTACTTTATACAGTCATGCATTTTTGGTACAGGATACTCTCACATGAATAGCTATATGAAATGAAATACTATATTGGAACACGCACCGCTCATCAAGTATTAGTAAGACTTAGTAATTTCATCACACATTCAACAGTGAAGTATAATATGTAGTGCCGGTGTACCATACTTAAATACATGTTTCATCACAAGAGCTTGCAAGTGAAAACGTTCTCTTTTTCAGTTGTGGTGGTAGTAGCGTTTTGTGTTGACATGCTATGTTTGCGAACTTTAACTTAACCTAACCTAAAGGACCATATATGGGCATCAGTTTTTGTGAATTAAAGATAGATAATTTATACATATTCCGCAGTAGATTCATCGAAAATTCTTCCAATATTATACACATATCCACAAAATTTGTATTATTGGATGTAGGTACACTCATGAAGAGATAAGTCATGAAGAAGAAGTGATCCAGCATCAGCATATCTCAACTTCTCATGTAAAGAAATATTAAATCATTACGCTACAAGCAGTGATAAATGTAAAGCTAAATAGATGTACATGTATAATGTATCGGCAGTTGATACTTATCATCTGTACTATGTATATATCCATCTCATACTATTGAGAGCCACATCTTAATGTATAAACTGTAATTAACACCGGAAATACACAACATAGCACAATACCTAAGTGTTGTCCATGTATGCTCTTTGACATATTTGGCTGTTATTTTATAATTAAAGAAAGTTCGTCATAAAACACATTTAAGAATGCTATTTAATGTCATAACATAGCAATGTTCATGTGCTCGAACCTATCATAGCAACACACTAGGCTACACAAGCTTATAAACAGAAATATTACCTGCAACAGAATTGCAAGATCGTGTATGGGAACATGAAACACCAACACTAGATTATGCAATGCAATAGCTATTTCTTTGTTGCAAATACTATACTCGATAGTGTTACCCTTTCTCCAAGTATTCAATGCGATCCTGTATGAACGAGTCATGAAAATACAAAACTACCATGTGTTATTATTTGGATGCCACACAAGTCGCCTGTAAAAATGAGATGACAGCACAATGAGATATATGATGCAGAGAACTATACTTGATATGTAAATTACAGTGCATGTATCTTCTGATTATTAGAGATGTATCAGTAACATGAACATGAACATGTACAGGTATGATAGTAAAACAATATATTGGTTTCATCAATGTATTTGTATTACATGCATTATTAGGAAGAGTATTCAATTTAATTATATAATGCTGACCATTATTATAATTTAGTAACTACTGGTGCCACACAGGCATTGTAACTTCGAGTTACGGGTGACATAGATTTTTTATTTTGTTTAATGTGTTATGTTTTCCGTAACTGGAAGTTCTGTTAACAGTTAATTCGAAATTTATTAGGTGGTTGTCAAAGAAATTTTGGTCAATAAATGCCATGTGGAACTAATTAATTATTAATGTAAGTCAGTAATTTAATTACGTATATTAATAAGCAATTAGTAGTTGCTCCATATGTATCTCAAGAACCACTTAACAAGCATGAGTAAAAGTTGAAACTCTGGAACTATATATGTATGGTACAACAATTTTCCTTACTCTGTTGTATCGTATCTTTGGTAGAATTACTAACTTCATTACTGTTGATCACTATTCGAATTGTGCATCTCTGACAGTTTAGAACGGTTTAACACAAGATTGAACACGCATGGGTTTTGGGACTCATAGTTACGCGTATTGAAAAGATGAACGTGTAATTATATTTTATTCAGAATATCTGGGAGTTATACACATAGTGGTTTTCGTTTATGACAGTTGAAGTTGCTGTCATGATTTATATTTACATGTGTTTAGTGTATATGAGTTTATAGCTTTATTACCATCAACTTTTAATAATTTAGGAAACAACGATATATAATTCATTCCACCACATCAACACCGATGTATGTGGTCAAACATGGGGAAATATATTTTGCTTGAATAAGTTCCTGTAGGAAGATGTAGTTAAAGATGCATTCACACATCAAATCCAATAGCAAGCTAAATACACAAATAGTTTGAATGTTATATATTAAAAGAAAAGTCTGACAACATAAGAACATACAATTTACAGTTTTTTCATATCACTGTTCATTCTCTAGATATTTAACTTTTTAATAATTTATGTAGTACACCATCTTGATTCTTCAGCAAAGTATTATGGGTAAAGTATGACATCATATTCTCTGTTGTCAGAAATTGACAAATGATTTCATCTATAACTTCGAACTTCAAATTGGCTGAAAGTGTAGAACGTGGTAGCATGCATGTACCGGCGCCAAACAAGCATATAAAAAAGTTGTCAGGACGGAAATGTAAATACCAGTATTCATTTGTGTGTTTTTCTACAAAATGCTCAAATGTCCTTATATTGTATACAATTTATCAATGTGAATAGATTATACGGGTGATATATAACCTGTTGGCAACAAAAAGGAACAAAACAATGTCATTCTACTTTTAATGATTAAAATAATGATTGTTATTGTTTTCACGTTTTTAGCAATATCTTCACTTTATGTTTATTTGTAACATTCTAATTTCCATTACTACAATTATACACGTGAGTAATATGCACACTGACAATTTGAACAAACTCGCTTCAGTATTTTTCACGTTATAAATTAATACATTTTCTCAATTTTTTAAAACAGTGGATATGATGTCACACTTTACCCACAGTTTTTTGCTGGAGAATCAATACGACGGACTACATAATAGTGATGAAAAGTTGAATATATAGAGAATGAAAAGTGATATAAAAAACTGTAACTTGCTTGCTACAGTTGAAGAGGTCTTTCTTTAGGGAGCATTATATTGTTTGGCTTGACTTCAAAGTACATATCATGCACAAATCATATCTACTATATAACTGGCCCTCTAAGTAAATAAAGCCAACTAAGAGTAATTTAAGAGTGCTGCGTTAAGTCACATTTGAAGTAAATTTCTCGCTACCTAACCACTATATAATAACATGCTACATAGTTATCTACTAAATGTGTCTAAAGAGCCGCCATCTTATAACATTCCAACATTGTAAACTATTCTAACAAAAAACAAAAAAAAACTATTCTAACATGCATTTTTCATCAATATTTGATGCTCTTTCTTAGAAAAGTTCGGTGACCCTATATTTTTATTTCAGAATCTTTACCATTACAGTAACCCAATCCCTCTAGCTGGATTTCTGAGTATTTTTAGTGGTAGCAAACTACCCTCAGTAGGCATTCACTTTTTACACCCTCCGGAAATCAGTTATCTAGCGTGTTTAGAGTGTGTTATGATCCTCGCTTTGAACTCAATTCCGGCGTGCGCTGGTGACGACCCCGCTTTAACCAACTTTGAATTAAAGGAAATATTACTATGACGTTGTGTGTTTCATGACTTCATTAAATTAAATAACATGTTTTTTATCTGATAAATAGGCATGTTTACTTCAAGCATTAACAATGTGTTTACCATATTCTGTTTATATTTATCAATTTAAATCGATGGTTTGTGGAATAACTATAGGTAACGGGATGAGCACATAATACGTGAATATGGCTAATCAAATTATTGAAATGTTGAAAACTGTTTGAATACATTATATTAAATATATATTATAGCTCACATTTCAAATCAATAGGATGACGTTATGGGTGGTTTTGGTCATACCGTCCTGTAATGGAATGAAGAGCGACTCGTCTGTAATGGAATGACACGATCGCTTGGCCAATTAAATAATTAAAATGTTCAAAACTGTTTGAATATATTGTATTAAATATATTTAATAGCTCCCATGTCAATTCAAGTAAATAGAGCGACGTTAGAGGGTGGTTTGGGTCATACCGTCCTGTAATGGAATGAAGAGCGACTCGTCTGTAATGGAATGACACGATCGCTTGGCCACTTAAATAATTGAAATGTTCAAAACTGTTTGAATATATTGTATTAAATATATTTAATAGCTGCCATATCAATTCAAGTAAATAGAGCGACGTTAGAGGGTGGTTTGGGTCATACCGTCCTGTAATGGAATGAAGAGCGACTCGTCTGTAATGGAATGACACGATCGCTTGGCCAATTAAATAATTAAAATGTTCAAAACTGTTTGAATATATTGTATTAAATATATTTAATAGCTCCCATGTCAATTCAAGTAAATAGAGCGACGTTAGAGGGTGGTTTGGGTCATACCGTCCTGTAATGGAATGAAGAGCGACTCGTCTGTAATGGAATGACACGATCGCTTGGCCACTTAAATAATTGAAATGTTCAAAACTGTTTGAATATATTGTATTAAATATATTTAATAGCTCCCATATCAATTCAAGTAAATAGAGCGACGTTAGAGGGTGGTTTTGGTCATACCGTCCTGTAATGGAATGAAGAGCGACTCGTCTGTAATGGAATGACACGATCGCTTGGGCAATTAAATAACTGAAATGTTGAAAACTGTTTGAATATATTGTATTAAAAATATTTAATAGCTCCCATATCAATTCAAGTATATACAGCTACGTTAGAGGGTGGTTTTGGTCATACCGTCCTGTAATGGAATGAAGAGCGACTCGTCTGTAATGGAATGACACGATCGCTTGGGCAATTAAATAACTGAAATGTTCAAAACTGTTTGAATATATTGTATTAAATATATTTAATAGCTTCCATGTCAATTCAAGTAAATAGAGCGACGTTAGAGGGTGGTTTGGGTCATACCGTCCTGTAATGGAATGAAGAGCGACTCGTCTGTAATGGAATGACACGATCGCTTGGCCACTTAAATAATTGAAATGTTCAAAACTGTTTGAATATATTGTATTAAATATATTTAATAGCTGCCATATCAATTCAAGTAAATAGAGCGACGTTAGAGGGTGGTTTGGGTCATACCGTCCTGTAATGGAATGAAGAGCGACTCGTCTGTAATGGAATGACACGATCGCTTGGCCAATTAAATAATTAAAATGTTCAAAACTGTTTGAATATATTGTATTAAATATATTTAATAGCTCCCATGTCAATTCAAGTAAATAGAGCGACGTTAGAGGGTGGTTTGGGTCATACCGTCCTGTAATGGAATGAAGAGCGACTCGTCTGTAATGGAATGACACGATCGCTTGGCCACTTAAATAATTGAAATGTTCAAAACTGTTTGAATATATTGTATTAAATATATTTAATAGCTCCCATATCAATTCAAGTAAATAGAGCGACGTTAGAGGGTGGTTTTGGTCATACCGTCCTGTAATGGAATGAAGAGCGACTCGTCTGTAATGGAATGACACGATCGCTTGGGCAATTAAATAACTGAAATGTTGAAAACTGTTTGAATATATTGTATTAAAAATATTTAATAGCTCCCATATCAATTCAAGTATATACAGCTACGTTAGAGGGTGGTTTTGGTCATACCGTCCTGTAATGGAATGAAGAGCGACTCGTCTGTAATGGAATGACACGATCGCTTGGGCAATTAAATAACTGAAATGTTCAAAACTGTTTGAATATATTGTATTAAATATATTTAATAGCTCCCATATCAATTCAAGTAAATAGAGCGACGTTAGAGGGTGGTTTGGGTCATACCGTCCTGTAATGGAATGAAGAGCGACTCGTCTGTAATGGAATGACACGATCGCTTGGCCAATTAAATAACTGAAATGTTCAAAACTGTTTGAATATATTGTATTAAATATATTTAATAGCTCCCATATCAATTCAAGTAAATAGAGCGACGTTAGAGGGTGGTTTGGGTCATACCGTCCTGTAATGGAACGAAGAGCGACTCGTCTGTAATGGAATGACACGATCGCTTGGCCAATTAAATAATTAAAATGTTCAAAACTGTTTGAATATATTGTATTAAATATATTTAATAGCTCCCATGTCAATTCAAGTAAATAGAGCGACGTTAGAGGGTGGTTTGGGTCATACCGTCCTGTAATGGAATGAAGAGCGACTCGTCTGTAATGGAATGACACGATCGCTTGGCCACTTAAATAATTGAAATGTTCAAAACTGTTTGAATATATTGTATTAAATATATTTAATAGCTGCCATATCAATTCAAGTAAATAGAGCGACGTTAGAGGGTGGTTTGGGTCATACCGTCCTGTAATGGAATGAAGAGCGACTCGTCTGTAATGGAATGACACGATCGCTTGGCCAATTAAATAATTAAAATGTTCAAAACTGTTTGAATATATTGTATTAAATATATTTAATAGCTCCCATGTCAATTCAAGTAAATAGAGCGACGTTAGAGGGTGGTTTGGGTCATACCGTCCTGTAATGGAATGAAGAGCGACTCGTCTGTAATGGAATGACACGATCGCTTGGCCACTTAAATAATTGAAATGTTCAAAACTGTTTGAATATATTGTATTAAATATATTTAATAGCTCCCATATCAATTCAAGTAAATAGAGCGACGTTAGAGGGTGGTTTGGGTCATACCGTCCTGTAATGGAATGAAGAGCGACTCGTCTGTAATGGAATGAAAAAAAAAAACGCTAGACTAATTAAATATTTGAAATGTTCAAACGATAGCAAGGCATTGTATTTTATATATTTTATAGCTTTCATGCCAAAGACATGAAATACATAGACGTCAGTAATCGGTTAATGGCATGACATGGGCGCGTTTCACTCCGCCGCTAACAGTGTGAGTGCGTATGGTGCCAGGAAAGATTGTGTAAATGAACAGTGTATCGACCAAGGCTGTCGCTTTTACAAAAACGGTCTTCGAACGAGCAAACTCTTTCGTAACGGTTCGTAAATTCGCTAAACCTAACGGTATTTTCCGTTAGAGCGTGTATCCAGCACTTGTCAGGTGATCACACGACACGTGACCGCTCTCTAATGGAACGCTCTCTAATGGAACGGACGCGCTCTAATGGAATGGCTCGAGCTAGGTCTCTCTCATATTTTACGCTAAACAGCGCCCGTATATTGCGAACGATACAATCTGAAGACAACCCTTATCAAATAATTTGAATATATATATTCATTTCTCAGAACGTTCACATTTTAGAGCAATTCCTATCCCAATAAGTTTTACACTACATTATAAATAACACAATACATATAATATCGCCCGGGCAAATGCACGACTCGTGTTTATCATTTACTGTGTATTCCCTACCACGGTAATTGATAGCCTATAGTCACGGAAATCCTTTGAAGAAAGAACAACCCTTCCTTCTATTACTGATTAATAATTAAACCCAGGTCACTGAGGTAGCCCAGCAGTAACGTTTACAGGTATGTTCCATACGATATGTCTGAGGAACTTCAAGAGAAACCATCGCGTGTATATAGGTATCTCGGGGAATTATTAGAATGGCAGAGAGGGAAAAAAGAAAACTTTTCTTTCGAAGTAATACTATATCATAGCCGCTGGCTAAATCGGTTATATTGCTTTGTTACATTATTTCGCTGCAGGTAGCAATTCTGCGCATGGAATGTATAATTCATGATTGCACTGAGTTTCACCCCAAGGAAGAAATTACCAATACACCGAATGTTACTATGGAAACGCGATGATCAGAAATCCATTTGGGTATCATATGCATGTGCTCCAATGCTCGTTTCGAAAGAGCTCAAACCAATTTTATTGCGAATTTATCGTGTTGTCATCAAGGAAAACTTGTGTTTTCATTAACACCGGTGAGACCTTGAAGTTCCCACAATCTTATAATAACAACCTATGATCGGATTAATTATTCATTTTCACGTGGGATTAGTTTTGTATTACGATATTTGTTGATGGTCACGGTTGTCGCCCTGTGTAAGCAAATGGCATTTATGTCTAACATGTGTGCTTATTATAGAACATACTGAACATATCAATAATTAATGTCAAAATAAGTCTCCGAGTAATTATTTAATCGTATGTAAGGGACACTTTTTTTGTTTTTTTTTGTTCAATATCAATCTACTTTAAGATGAGAAGAAATGTAATACGTATAAAATGGAAATTGAACAGCAGATTACATGAATTTTTTAATATTAAACATACTTCTTGACATCAGTAAGTATCTTGTAGGACACTACCTTATGTTTTCACTTTATAACAGCAAGAACAAATTCGGGATACTTGATATATATATCAATGGGAAACAAACGAGGGTAGGGTAAAATGCCTTGAACCCGAACCTTTTCGATCCACAATCTACGTCAATTTTCTTCAAAGAAAATTTGTATGATGACTCCATATTCTTATTCAATTCACCTACATCGGAAAAAGGAGAGCCTGTGTGCAATATAATATAGTGATCTCTCTCCAAAATGTTGTTTAATTCACCCAAATAAATTGTCAGGCTGCAGTATGCCTCGTTGATACATCATTATATCTATAACGCTGTTAATACATTGACTGCCAACATTTCAAACCAAAGCCTTGCAAGTCAAATTACGACGGACTACTCGGGTTGCATTGCAAAAACGCAATTTGTCGTTGGTCTGCACAACAGTCAAAATCATTGTTCACTCGCGCATGCGTGGTGCGATGACCACCGCCCTTTAAATATATTCTATGACGAAAACAAGCACTGACCAAAGGTTCAAAGTTTCAAGCTCACTAAGTTGTTTTATAAACAAGAATACGTACATGGATATGTACTTCGGAAGATGTTTGCCAACCAGTCACTGCGCACGCACACGTGCGCTAAATGTAAACAAGTGCGACGGCCTATAGAGTAATACTAACTTCAATGCTCATATACATTCTACTCAGAAATTAGCGTGACATGTAGGCGTGAGTGGCGCCCTCGCCGGCCGAACGGTGTTGGGTTTGGAGCACCGCGAAGGGCGCAACTCACGTGACCGTGTCAGACTACTTAAGAATCGGTAATAACCGACAAAAACACAACGACGACAATAGCGATGACAGAACCACAATCAACAGCAACAACGATCAAAACGACAATTGCAATGAAAATAACAACGACAACAGCGATAACACCAAAAACAACAACACCAACAACGATGACAACAACACAACAAAGATAACGACGACAACAGCACCAACAAAATGTCATCAATGACGATACTAACTATGTCAATTAATTAATTAACATTTTTATATAGGGTAAAGTACAATGATACATTTAAATTTAAATGAGTATATTTAAATACATGAATAACATTCACAACGCGTCTTCCCTGTCTGAAAAAAAAATCAATTTTGACCTGAGCTGACACCAGTAACCAAAACACAAGTATTGTACAAGAAACATTCAATGAAATCCAGATGGTTAAATTTTCTAACATTTCAGTAATATATAACAAAATGAAAATGTGGCGGAGGTACTCGATAACATTCCGTAATTGAAAACATTTTAAGTTTAATACTCTGGCACATTGTGACGTCATTTTTTTTTTTACATTTCAGCATGCACATGTCTGACAAAAAATGACGAGCACAGATCAGCACCACTAGCTCTGATGTGACACCGTTGCTCGTAGGTTGTTTCTATTAACGCATAGTTACCAATCCCAACAGATTACCAGCTAATACCATCAGTGAACAACGCCATAACTTTATCTCCAGGTTCGAACGACTAACCAATACCACGCGCGCGAAACGTAAACAAGTGCCTCCACCTCATATAGTAAACATCGAATACAGTATTATGCATGAATTTTAAACCTAGTTAAAAAAATGCGTATCAGTGTGGGAGGACACTAGACTACTGGGGCACGTATGTATCGGATAATTACATTTTCAATAATATACATACTAAAAATAACGGTTATATAGGACCAATAAATAAATATTTGAAAATATAACGATTCCTGGAACACGTGAGGGCGCAAACTGTCGTCGCCGAAACATAGCCCCAACTTAACATGCAAAAAGTCGAATAAATATCCCTGCGTTGTTACTGTAGTACACTGTTTAGATAAATTATACAGAATACATAATATTAAATATGAATATATGTTAAATTGAAATGTTTATATAATAATAATAAAGATTCATGTATTTTTTTAATATACATATATGCTGGTAAGCCACTATAAAAAAAAACACTGTGATATAGACAAGACTAGAATACAACAATTTACGCCATATTTCAACTGCAATGTGTGATCATTTCTATCAAAAAGAGGACGATCTTCTAGAAAAGACGGACAAAATTGACTATCAAAAAAGTCGATGCGTTGGGTAATTAATGAAAACCAAGTATTTTTTTGTGTTTTATTTGAAGTTATATTGTCGGTAAATAGTTGTTGAATAACTAGGGTTGTTGTGTTTAACGCACTCCCGTAGGTAGAATTCGAAAAGCAATTTATGACAATATTTATTGCAATGAAGACAATCAATAATTTAGCAGACAAACAAGTGAATGCGTCACGTTTTGATCATTGTACCTTGCGAACGTCGTAACTTTCATAATTTGATTTTTTTGGTTAATCTACTAAAAATTGAAAAGGCCTTCAACTAAGCTTTACCAACAATACTGCTTTAAGATAGAGTTGGTACATCAATCATGTATAAACCGCGCCCTCTAGCGACGAACCGTGGAAGTGTGAAAGTAAAAACAACGTAGATGTTTAAGGCAATGTCGGTCAAAACGAGCACTGTGTTCTGTTGTTGTTCTTCTTCTTCTTCATTTAGAATAAGCTATTTTTAATGGCGGCGACTACAGATCAAAACAATATCAAACGGCATACTTATTTACGTCACAAGAAGCGCATTGTCGCTAGACGGCGTAAGTTATAACCGGTGCATTACCTAGTAATTAAGGTCACATAAAAAATACAACTAGTTGTGAAATACAGAAAACTTTTTTCAAAATACGAAAATGTTGGTAAAACATGAATACATTTATTTGAAGAATAAAGTTAACCATTAAATGCACTCTATACATATATAAAGAGCCACGTTGCCGCACAATGACGAGGATTTATTTAATTATATACAAGTTTGTAACTACCATTATTTTATAAACGGACATCGCTGGTACTAGTAAACAATATATTTCAAGCCGAGATTGATTATACTTCCCTCATTGGTTATGACGTATTTTCTTTTGTTTTTACAGTCGAAATTTACAGAGGGCCTTATTCAAACAAACGACTTTCAGGAAAACGCACATATTCCTAGGATTGTATTATTAATCATCTTCCCTGTTCGTCGAGGATGCCGCGTGACTAACCATTTCAGTAACGCTCTTGTAAAACAGTTCTTTTCTTACTTCAGAGCCGCAACAACTGTTGATATGGTCCGGGAAAACGGCGTCCTCATCGATGATAATACAGCACAGCCATGAGACATAAAGACCCATGCCGCCCTACCGACACGCGCACGTATCCACGACCATATTGGGGTAGACTTTCAAGACGACATTCCTGCTTTCATCGAAGTACAGAATACTTAGCGGGGAGAGTTTATCGGGAACACAACACGGCGGTGGCACCCCCTTCACTGCGTCTAGCGCGTGGACGATACTTTGAACAGCAGCGTGGTTAGACGGGTTCAATTCCTGTGGGTAAAGATAGGAAATAGCGAACGTGCGTAAAATGATAGTACCAGTACATAATGTGAATACACTAAATAACAAATCAAACTAAATTTGGGGCCAGCGAACTTGAATTAAAGCATTTAACCAAATATTTGAAAGGCTACGTTAAAACACATGTATAATGCTGAAAATAAATACAGATATTAAGGCATATCAAATTCAATTCAAGACGGTTGCTCTATCGGCTAGAACGAAGTTTCATTTATTAGTACCAGAACAGGACTAATGCCCGGGTGATCAACATATGCTAATTAAAACAAGATGCCAATCGGATACGCTGTATAGTTAGTTGAAAATTACATTTTTTTTACCAGAATTGGCAAAAACATTCTTTAAATTAAGAGAATTAAGCTTATCGTCACAAAATGAACAGATGTCAAAGCAATTGGGCTTGGCTATTTTAAAGAAGAAATCCATAATAATATTTTTTTACAAAGAAATGATAAAAATTGAAGACATCGCCACAAAATGAACAAATCTGACTAAGGTCTACCCAAGGCATCTACAAATACAATATCGAAGTGATTGGGATAGCCATTTTAAGGAAGAAATAGGAATTAGCCATTTTTACCAAAATGATAAAAGTTTTCACTTATATTGGAGAATTGAACATATCTTCACAAACTGAATAAATCTGAGAGAACTACCGGCACCCAAGGTAAATTTGTAGTGAGTAGGAGAACCATACAGCTGACGGTTTTGGGGTCATAAATATAAAGTGATGATATGAAGATATGATGATATGATACAGATTATTTGCTAAAGCACTCAAGTATTATAAAATCACTGGATGCACCACCACGTTCGACCTAAGTGACGCAATCGTCACGCGACTACGCCTCTGCCTGAATTGGAGCACCATAAAACAATATAATTTGCAATATGGACAATAATAGATCGGGCAAAAAAACGTTATTTAATCGTCCCCGGTAAGGACGGACATTTTTATTTAGAGATGTGACACCGAAAGTATTTTTCAACTAACGACTTATACTGCCCTCATCGACGATAATATGAAATACGTCTTTGTGCAAGATGAAAAAGTGCAGTAGGTGCAAGCACAACACCCTCTGGTTTGCATAGTGACTGCTAAGTTTATTTACCTTAGTCATTGGGAATGGACATTCTCCGGAACAGTAAAACGCATCAAATGATTTCGGGGATATGACGTAGGCATTCCAACCAATCAACTGGAAATCTACGCGCATCACGTGACGGCCACATAACTTCCACGTGTACTGGTCTTGTTCGTCCTCTTCTTTCTTTCGATTTTTCTGTCGCTGCTTCTCCAGCAGAGTCTTGGTGTGCTTACGTTTCGATTTCACGCGTCTCGTTCGTTTTTTTGATTGTTTCTTCCGGTTCCTTTCGGTGAACTTCGGGAAGGTGTCGGGCATGTTGTTATACATCGTCTCCTCGTCCACTACTTCCGGGTATTCATTGGTCATCAACGCGTAAGTATGAATACTGCGTTTGTTACGGTGAGCCACCGTAAGATTTCCGTCGTTGAATACATCAGGCGAGGCATTAGTATAATATCCCGAGCTGTCGGGATCACTCTCGGCTGGAATCGGGCGTTCGGTCTCTTTCAAGGTTAGATCTTTTGCGAACACCAAAACAAACGGGTTAGCGTGTCGCAGGAATCTGTTACCATAACGATATAACGAGCTGGTATGGTTGGTCATCTTGGATTGCAAGTTGTTCTCGACTCGAAATTGCGCACCAAGTTTAATATCTCCCGTGTTAAATTCAATCGCGTTGGTTATATCAGCGATTTGCCACCCGTAACTTGGTAGCGGAACGTTCAAAGATTTCGTCACCCGACACTGCGAATCTTTTCCCGCACTCTTCTGTAAAATGTCTAATTTCAGTTTTTCGTCGAACTCTTCTTTGCGCAGATCAGTCTTCACCTTGTAAAAATGAAACTGCACGGAAAGTAATGTTTCTTCTACCGGAAGTGACGGCAGGTGCACGTTGTATACATTGTTTAATCCACATCCGGGACCTACAACAGAGAAAAACTCCATGAATGAATGGGCGGATACGTGTAACATGCCTAGAAAAATAGATTTACTTTAAAATGTCGCACTTTTGAACAATAATTTATTTGGCGATCATACCATTTTTTCAATAATAGCTGAACAGTACACCATTCCGAAAGATGGCGCCCCCTGGAGACGAGCGTTCCTGTGACCTCAATGACGTGAATGATGATTGGTCAAAGCAACGTCGTTCACAACTGCATTATCGATGGACGAATTGAGATCAAAACAATAGCCTATTCATTAAGTTACTTCACAAATGAACTGACACTTTGTCGCTAGAGGGCGACATATTTGTTGAGAATTGAAATGTAATATGTGCTAGAGAAACAATAACAATATGCTATTATAGACCACTTTCCCCGAAGTAGCGAGACTGTGATGCAAAAATACTCCTGCTTTGTCATGGCAGAAGATACAAACATGTCAGTTTGCTGTTAGTCGATAGAGGGAAATTTCATTTTTGTGACGTCGATTGGTGCACCCAGAAGCACAATAACAAGCGTGCAATTTTACGTTACAGCCCAAAACGGCACGCGTGCACATGCGAAACGCCGTATTTTCGACTTCCGGTAAATTCGCCCATCTTAAGCATTTCTCCTTTTGACATTGTATGGAACTCGTGATAATAGTACATAATATTACATCATACTCGAATTATCATGCCAGACGGTTTGTGTCGGTTTGTTAATCTCTCTGCATAACTGTGCTTGTTTGAGTTTATCAACAATTCACAACTTGACCTCAGCGCACGTCTCTCATTGACTGTGTAAGACAGGCAGACACAGTGCGGAGAAGGTCATTTTCAAGATGAGGATGCAGGATGTCCAGTTAGAGGGCACACGCATTTGCAATGACGTCATTGCCACATTGCATTGTGGGATATATGTATATGAGCATGGAGGTATAAACACTGTTTACCTGCATGGTATGAGTAACAACATGTTTAGTAGGAAGGCGCCTCTTAAGCCCCCTCTCTAAATCTGACACTGGTATTAGAACGACTTTACGGTTCTGGTGTGACAACCTTTTTTTTTTATAGAATATGCAATGTTGTAAATATAATGTTCGGCATTATAATACTATGAACAAACAAACAAGTCATTCACTGCCAAGTCAGCGAGTTACACACAACCCCCAAAATAACTTAATGAATCAACCAACACCACTCTAATAATATGTTCACATATAATATACATTCAAAAATATTCGCATTATAGCCTTCATAACAATATTCTCTATCATAACTGTGCACACCAAAATAACGAATAGTTAGATCACTTTAAAATCGCCTTCCATCGACCATTCAGCATAAACTCATACAATTTATAACACACGTAATGCAAAGTACATATACTCATTCAAATTCTGATTAATTATTATTAATTATTACAAAATGTTATAGATATGGTGTTTTTGAAGACTGAATTTTAGTTTTCTGTCACTATTCAGAATGAAAACTTTACTTTTTGCTCTGTTTTTGGAGTAACCATAAACATATCACCTTGCCCGTACGTGTAAACAACTTTGTGTTCTTTGGTGGAAAGTCAGTTGGGATGGTTGTTGGGGTGCACTGACCGAAGGTTTAGTAGTGAATGACTTGTTTGTTTGTTTGTTTGTGGTATTATAATGCTGGACATATCGCTATACTCTCTGTTACGTTATGTGAGCAGATGGGAAATATTGGCATTTAGAAATAATATATAATTCTTGACTAAGAGCAACCGAAAAAAATATTTAGCAAAGTGAAAATCGTTTGTTACTGTGAATTTGTAATTGTTTGCTTCGAATACATGTACTAGAAAATACAACTTTGAAAGACTAGTCGTATTCGGGTTGTTGGCGCTAGTTCTGTCGTGTTCGTAGACTGTTTATTTGTTTTTCTTGGTTGGGTGCGCTAGGTCAACAGGTTTGGGCTGTGTATTGGTAGACACTTGTTTGACGAGATTTGTTTTTTTCTTTCAAATAATGTTTAATTCTGTCCAATTGCAGCGTCCTCGATTATCCAGACCAATGTAACCATGGTGTTTGGTTACGAGTTCTTGACGGCCACTTTCGTCTAAGGTAAATTAAAAGAATATACGATATCTTGGAGTTGAAGAGAAAATGTTGGCATTCCAGTTCTTTCATTACAATCCCAACTATACAACTCTATTTGGTTGTGTTTTCGTTTCTCGTTTAGAAAACAGCACTTGAATCATAACAAAACAACTTTGACCCATATTGTCACAGAAGCTGACCGTCGATAGATGACGTGATCGTCATCGTCTTTCTTCTGTCGCAGGGGCGTGAGGCTGACGAGCAACAACGTCGCCACTATCAACGTGATCTGCCGACTTACATATTCGACTTGTGATTCAATCAATCTATATATTTATTTTGAAATATTTTAGGGGAAACCGACTTATTAGAGCCCACCTTGCGTGAAAAATGCAAAAACTGAAATGCAGATAAATGTGTTACCATACTACATGTAACTGTTATATGTAGGAACATTTACATGAGAACGAAAACGAATTTACTGTAAGTTGTATTCATATATTGAAAAGAAATTTTGTTTCAAACAAATATACGCATATACACAAAAGAAAACATTTTGGGGAAGACTGCGCATTTTCATGAAATTGCATGATGGTAAATAAATAAAAAAGCTGCTGTGAAATATACAACTACCGGAAATGTATTCGTATGTATTGTTAACAATGCATGGTACTATATTACAATTATAAGGCTGTAAATACATCGAATAAACGTGAATATTGGTACATTCAGTAAAATACAAGGTTAGAACTGAAAGTAATTTTTTTATGTGAAAATTTGGCAAAAGAAATAACCCATGCATTGTCAAATAGATGGGGTAAAAAAATCAACAATATGCCTCAGCCTGACTGACAGTCCGACACAAAAGTCCCCTCAGTACATATAATGGCATCTTCTGTATAAATGTCGACGACACTCTCATCCTAAATTAACGCAGTTAAGGCAAAACGATACATCATATACCAACAAATCAGTTTTCTGGTTTTCCCAGTGGTAACACAGAATGATACATCATCTTTTTAGTTCAGCTGTCGACTAAGTTGGCAGAGCAGAACTGATTGACTGTCGTGCGTTGTCTGTCGATCATCAACTTTAAATTTTCAACTACTTATTGGACACGTCAGCTGGTCTATATGTACTTAAGGTGGACCTCTTATATTTGTCCATTTCGTGGTGATATTTTCGAATCTCTAATTTAGACATTTTTGGTAAAAATGCTATTTGCAAGAAGAAGGCAGCCCGATTGCTTCGATATATTATATTTAGATACTAGTACTTCAAGTGCACTTTAATCAGATTTCCTCTTTTTGTGGCGATACCTTCAACTCTCTAATTACTATAGTTATTATAGCCTTTCCCAAAATCCTAATACAACATACACGAACAAAACGTGTTTTTTCTAGGTTCTGCGTACATTAATGTACTCCGTGGTAACACACCAACTTGTTTTAACGTATGAGGTCGACATAAATTTTTGTCCTCTTTCATAAAATAACCCGGAATAATTAATAATTTTCAAAAATACTAACTCGTATTATGGTGTCTGCCATGCTTGTGTGTGGTACACCTATGAATACTGAGTGAGACACGCTGGCCATATATTTCCGTATAGATATGGCTGAATGTCGGTCCGATCTATGTTGAATTTATGTTATTTTTGATCGGGTATTTGTGGAGTTTCTGCTATTTTTGATCTGGTCATTGTGGAATAAAATTGCGTGAATGATGTTTCATATAAAAGCATATGTATATGTATGCGCTGACCAAATAGTACCTGAACACAACAATTGAAATACATATGGCTGAATGTCGGCCATTTTCTGCTATATTTGATCTGTATACATTGTATAATAAAAGTACGTAAATGAGTTTTTATCTGCAGATAAAATCAATACTGGGGTTACAGTTACTACTCACAAGAAGACGCTATCAGTGACAGACATTTTATAGCTATTCCATAAATATCATAGGCAATACAAAAATATCTTCATTACAGAATAATATAAACTATCACTAATTTGTTGTTGGAGACCAGCACATAACTCAAGGTATGGCGAATGAGAGTAGGGTGTTTTCGCGTGCCGTTGAGCTCCATCAATATTATGCAAACTATGCCTCATATGGCGTCTCGACCGAAGATTACTTTTTTTTAAATAATTCACTGTCTTGTACGTTTCTATCCACCCATCCATGCGACATTAACTGTGCCATTAGATGGCTATCGCGCCACTCCAACTAATGAGAAATAGACCACTTATTTAGGGACAAAACAATCATATTTATGGTGCTGATTTTATTCAGACGAGGGTTGAAAATTTGAATTAATATTTTGATAACTTCATAAATCATAGACATACACAATTTGCGTCATATATTTAGTTTGGATGTTGTTGTTTTTTTAAAAAAAAACGGTACATCACTGACACACGCACTATCCGTACAGTGACGCCCTCCTGACTACTGGAAAATTAATATGGAGACATTGTCGATTTTCCGGCGTCTAACAAATTTGGCGAGTAAACAACGTAGATAGCCACGCTGATAGACGAGGTACTGATCGTGGTCGTGTTTCAGAGTTGTTTCTCAAGTCGAACGGATGGGGATGGTTTGAACGATACAAATGCCTACATCGGTAACAGAAAATGTGTTTTAACAAGAAACAAGTGTATGCGTTTAAATATTAAAAAACACATAGTCTGCGTCCGTAGTTCGTACAATGTATGTCATTAATTCTGATGGGAAATTAGGTGACACACGATTTTATATCTCATATATTATGGGCAGTTCTGTGTAATAATGTAGTGTAATATTTTCTTATTTCTCCACACTGTGTAATTGACCTTTTGATCTATGGCAAAGTAAGCTAGTATTTCGAGAGATTCGTGGTTTTTCCTTGCTCGCTACCATGATTGTCGCGGAAATGTATTGAAATGCAATACTAGTCGTATGTCAATATAGACACGTTAAAAAAACACAGGGTCGATTCAATCTCGAGATAATGAGTCATAGTCATAGAGAGACGTGAAATGTTTTGTGTCGCCGTGTGCATTGTTTCTGGTCCTCTCAAACATGTAATCGCACCTTTCCATTCAGTTGCGCCCTCTAGCAACAAACCAGTTCTGTGACGTCAAACGGTTAGTCGTTCGTTATTTATCAAGTATTAAATTTGTTATTGACCTACAACCATAAAATCGACACAGAACGCCAAATAACCTGACTTTCCATTTACACATTCCCATGATATTTTATTTTATTGAAAAACAAAACAAAACAAAAAATAAGTCTATGCTGGGATGGATATCGGACTAAATAAACGCCGAAGTCACATATGGATAATATCTGTAAAATAAAACACCCGGCACTCGGTAAGATTGACCACTGCGGAAACAAAAATTGCTAATCCAAAATGCATTCAACTAAGTACTGAAGAAATCTACGGTCGGCGTGTTTGCCATAGCTAAACTCAATTTGATAGTAAGATATTCTCGGAATGCCCGGGACGTTTGCTTCTACAAACCGCGATAACACCTGACAACTGCGATGATTGACGAGACAGCGTAGTAATAAACTGACCGAACACATCGAGAATTCCGCAGACCAATTTCCATTACTATTGCAACGTCGCTACTCGCCATAGAGGTGCCAATGAGAAACTTCCGTTATCTGTTTGAACAAGAACTTCCCGGATGTTATTGCGTCGTAAAAAATCAATTCACATTAAGACAGAAATCTTTTGATAGTTGCCAGTGATCGACTTGCGGGTGTTTTTCCTAGTGACCAGATTGCCGTAAGTGCGTAATGTAATGGATGTCACTCTGTGTTTGGCGAAGCGTGGAACATGCTTGGGTTGTTAGAGAGGCAATTAACGGTTAAATGAAACCCATAGCATATTTCGATTATACGTCAAATAGCTTTTCGTAACCAGAGAGAAGTACGTCTAAAGGTTGTGAGAAGAGTTGGCTGCTCGCTACTTGGACCATAAAAAAATACGAAAATTGAAACCAAATTTGCTTGTAACTCGGCATTAAGTCTTCGTTTTAAACAGCATTGAGTGCCGTTGTCCGAATGTGACCTTTGAGAGGCTCAACTGCCTTGCTGCGTGGCTTGCGAGCTCTGTGTATGAAGTACAAGTTGTAGTTAACGTACACATGGAGTGCCAAGGCCACCACCAAGTCTACGATTTGCCCAAGTTTAGATTAATTGTTTATCCCACAGTTCTCCCAAAGCTCAGTTCTGAGAGACGAACCCTAGAGTGGAAGGCAGAGCAAAAAGTGTTGTGTAGCACACTTTCACAGAGCTTAGTTTGAATTTGAGGCTACGTACTCGAACAATTGTTAAATTGATTGCGTAATTATTCGTTAAAAATCTAACACGACCCTTTTTAAGCTCCGCTGTCGACTTTGACGAGCGGAGCTTATCATATGAGTGATTGTCTGTCGTCGTCCGTCGTCGTCCGTCGTCCGGCGTCCGTCGTCCGTCGTCCGTGTCAATGTTTTACTTTTTCGACTTCTTCTTGAAAACTACAAGCCTGAATGCTTTGATACTTGGTGTATATGTATGTACCTTGGGTAGACCTCTCTCAGATTTGTTCATTTCATGATCATATCTTCAATTCTCTAATTTTGGTGAATATTTTTGTCATTTTTGGTAAAAAGTGATATTTTCGACTTCTTGTTAAAAACCGCAAGTCCAATTGCTTTGATATTACATATATGGGTAAGACATGTGGATCTTTCTCAGATTTGTTCATTTTGTAATGATATCTTTAGTTCTCTAATTTTGGTGAATATTTTTGTCATTTTTGGTAAAAAGTGATATTTTCGACTTCATGTTAAAAACCGAAAGTCCAATTGCTTTGATATGACATATATAGGTACTACATGTGGATCTATCTCAGATTTGTTCATTTTGTAATGATATCTTAAATTCTCTAATTTTGGTGAATATTTTTGTCATTTTTGGTAAAAAGTGATATTTTCAACTTCTTGTTAAAAACCAAAAGTCCAATTGCTTTGATATTACATATATAGGTACTACATGTGGACCTCTCTCAGATTTGTTCATTTTGTAATGATATCTTAAATTCTCTAATTTTGGTGAATATTTTTATCATTTTTGGTAAAAAGTGATATTTTCAACTTCTTGTTAAAAACCAAAAGTCCAATTGCTTTGATATTACATATATAGGTACTACATGTGGACCTCTCTCAGTTTTTTTCATTTTGTAATGATATCTTCAATTCTCTAATTTGGGTGAATATTTTTGTCATTTTTGGTAAAAAGTGATATTTTCAACTTCTTGTTAAAAACCGCAAGTCCAATTGCTTTGATATTACATATATAGGTACTAAATGTGGACCTCTCTCAGATTTGATTATTTTGTAATGATATCTTTAATTCTCTAATTTTGGTGAATATTTTTGTCATTTTTGGTAAATAGTGATATTTTCGACTTCTTGTTAAAAACCGCAAGTCCAATTGCTTTGATATTACATATATGGGTACTACATGTGGATCTCGCTCAGATTTGTTCATTTTGTAATGATATCTTTAGTTCTCTAATTTTGGTGAATATTTTTGTCATTTTTGGTAAAAAGTGATATTTTCGACTTCTTGTTAAAAACCGCAAGTTCAATTGCTTTGATATTATTACATATATAGGTACTACATGTGGACCTCTCTCAGATTTGTTCATTTTGTAATAATATCTTTAATTATCTACAGTAATTTTGGTGAATATTTTGGTCATTTTTGGAAACAATTATATTTTCTTCTTGTTAAAAACCACAATCATGTATGGTAAAAAATGATATTTTTGAATTTTTTTTGAAAACAGCAAGTATCATTGAATTGATACTATTCATATTGTTCATTTTCTAATGATATCTTCTGTTTTATAATTGAAATGTGCATTGCAAACAGCGGAGCTATCTCAGCCGAGAGGCTGCTTGTTGGATTAAACTATACTGAAACGTTACTGGGAAACGGTTTGCATTGTTTTTAGTGTCGACGAAGCCTTTCCGATGTAAATGATTCCCTCTTAACGGCGTCACAATTTAGCGTTTTCCACGTACAATTATATAATATCAACATCATAACAACTAATGTACGTCGATTTCAATTATACCCACGTTAAAATCGCACTCTGTCGCTTGAAGTGCTACAGCCCTCACGACACAAGGCATTAATTTTCCATAAGTTTACGTAAACAACGTAACAATATAAAAGTTATTTTTTGTTTTACAGACACGTCCGTGGACACAATAATTTGTCGCGATAAACACGTAAAAATTCAATTTATTGTAGAAAAAATGTTGAAAATGAATTACGAATGTGTGGACATCGGGGTCGTACGTGAACTGTGTGCAATATATTGTTGAGTGATATACAACCGTAGTTTGAGAACAGTTTCAACTGACACGTAATTATAACGTACAATCGTGTTGTGATATTTCATCACACAAACCTAGACCTAATACGCAGATGGATGTCAAGGTCTCGTTGAGGGCGAGAAAGATGTATTTTCCCCTCAAATAGTGTTACATTCCCTCCCATCATCGCGTTCTTCACTGCCCTCACTTGTGTAACAATGGTAATTGGTGTAACCATAGTAATTGTAATTGACGGAAGAGATTGGAACTCTATCTGAAGGCCAAAACAAGTCTCGTGGCGAGACCAACTTGCAAAATATTGGTGGCTTCCTTGACCCGAGCTTTTAAAATATGTATATGTAGAGTAATTGACGAAAGGCGAGTTAATAATAAATAGCATAGCAACAGATTATGAAGATTTCACTGGTTGCTAATCGAAGTACAAAGGGACATGGCAATTTCTAGTCTGTTTTAATCAAATGAGCTCTAATGACATACAATGCTAGGGTGTTCATATTACGCATATGGAAACAACACCTAGACTGTTAGGAACTGTTTTGGTCGCCCGAAAAATGCTCATGAGTATATGCCATATTATATGACTCATTACCACATGGTTTCTCATTTACATATTAAAACAAAAAAAAATCTATGTTATCCATACCTCGAAGTTCGGTTAACTGTTATTTAAAGTTCGAGATACTAAATGTAGACGTTCAACAAAAACAAAAATATATGTTGCCCGTAACTCGAAGTTTAATTGAACATCGAGTTACAATTTGGGCGTGGTTTCGCAAAAGTAGGCGTGGTTTCTGAAATATAATCGTGTTAATTTTTGTATCTCGATGTATTCGTAACTCGATCTTCGTAACTCAATGTCCGTAACTCGAACAGTTCAACATCTCATTGAAAGTACAAAATGGAGCTTCTGCCGACAAGGTGTCAGTATAGAGCTTTCATATTGACGCCAATCGTTATCACCAGATCTGGAGACATCGTTATCACCAGATCTGGCGCAATCGTTATCACCAGATCTGGAGACATCGACTAAAAGTTAAAATCCTGTATTATATATAAAGGTCATGCAATTATTGTATAATTGATGTTGTTAACATTTAGATGTTTCTAGATATTATTTTAAAATTGGTGTAGAATTGTTTGCGCTAGCCACGAGTGCAAAATTGTATCTTGTGGGAAGAAATCGGGATTAGACGGAGTTTGGAGTAGGTTAGCGCTCTGTGTGTAGCAAAGGCTAGTTCGGTTTCAGCATTGTTTGGAGCTCGGTAAACTGTTTTTGCCTCAATGCCTAACAGAATCGTAACTTCAATGATTTCATCATATACTTTATTTGAAATTAGCAACATCTTGAATTAGCGAATTTAATGATTAGCTAAATTAACTAAAACAACATGCTAGTTATCGTATTAGGCCAGTGCCATGAAAACAAAATGGCGGCGCATCACATCGCTTACATCAACGCCATTATTTTCCGAAAACAGGGTAAATTTTCTAAACTCGGCATGTTTTACTATACTTAATTAACCAACAACGCGTTTAGTTTTTCCGGCAAGCTTCCGCGTAAAATGACTGGGACGTATTTGTTGAAATATGTTCTTGCCCGAAGCAGAAGAGCGGCATGACTTCTTGTCCGCTCATCAGGAGAATCAGCACGACTATGCTAATATTTGAGTTACAACAAAGTAGCGATATTACCCAAGGCTGTAAATGTAGAACTATCTTGCTGGGTATGTAATGATCCCGGTTCATCCATAACAAGAAGTGTGGTCAGACTGACGTCGGACTCCAAGCGAGAACCTAAATTCATGCTGTTTCTTTCTCCACTGAAAGCAACGTACGGAAGAAGAAACGAAAACATTCGCGAGTAATTATTGTAGAGCATACTATATTGTCACACGGGAACACCTAAAGAGTTTCATCGAAAAACGGTCACCATTAAGAACCTTGTCGTCTGCGCTGTGAAATAAAACATTTGCATAACAAATAACCCACTGCGCATGCGGTGGAAATGATTATACATTCGTATTTATTATAGATTTTTGTGTGCGAACCCACAAACATTGTACGCACAGCTGATGAATTCATCGACATTTCTCCCCTGTTTTTGTATTCTTTTGGCAATTCTGTTTTTGAGCTATGAATGCCAATCAAGCGACAGAGCATGACGAAATTACCTGTGATTACTGTGTGTTGAGAGGGTCTAAAAGAACCGTAATTGTAACCACCCAGGAGAGTCTACTTTTCTGGCCATAATTCACTGTATTTAGGTAATTACTGTCGATGTGACTTTTACAGAACACGGCTCCACAAAACGACTGAATGGATGGTGAGACAAACAACTCCAAATAGAGTAGATGGATATTCGCTTTTGATAATAGACATTGTGAATGTATGGAATTAATGATGACGTATTTAAGCGATTTATCACTGATTTATTTAACTTGCGCGTGAATAGGAAAGTTGTTCAAACGCGTTGTGCTTGATACACTCCGTCCACAGTGCGTTCTTCTTTTGACGAACCAATATTCACTCTGACTATGTAACCAGATAGAAAATCTCTCACTTGAAATACAATTACGGAGAGCTTGTGCGTGTTTCAACAATGCTCCCGCCGAAATGATACAGATCCAATATTTTGAAGTTTATATATACAGCATGTTTGTTGTGCTTTTGTAAAACATCGTATAATTATATATTTACAATGCGTATAAACTACATATATATTTTCATTTGGCGCTGTAATCTCAGTAATACAAAAGTCTAGTGAGTACGCGTGGGTCCGAGCTTGCAAGTTACTAAAAATAAAGGAAACTTCACTACAATTTAAGTGTATATGTATATCAATATAGAGAACTTGAAAAAGTAAGGTTAATTTACATTATGTACACGACATGACATTTGTGTGAATATTGATCATGCAAGTACAACGAGCCGGGTACTTCTGCTCCTATAACACCTAAATGATTAACAGGAACGTGTTGTTACATTTTAATTGCAGTTGTTGAATGTTTGAATGACATAGATTGCTCGGGCTCCATGACAGAACTATTTTGGTACACATCTCTTAGCGTGGGGCATAGTACACACTCTGCTTTAAAACACCTCTAATCATATAGGCAGTGTATTTATAGCGAAATGCTCGTCGTGCAGCACGCCGCAGATTTTCGGGTTATACACGTTTAGTATACGTCGCTTTGGAATCGTATCGAAAACGACACAGTTCGCATTCCATAAACGTGAAGCCTGGCAATCTCTACCTGTGAGATGCTTTTTGCATTAAATTGAACATCTTATGACGGTTCCTAACTTTAATTTCCTTTTAATAAATCTACTTTTAACCGGCCTTGAATTGTACAGTAATAATGGACCACCTGCGCCTCGCATCCCGTTACGAGACGCACAATAATAAATCAGAAACACTACGTTGCGGTGTTTGTTTTTATCGCATTTAGAATACGCAAGAAGTTACAACTGGTTTCCCGGCCGGACTATCGAAAATAGGGCACTGCCAACTATGTCCGTCGGTTGTAAAGCGTTTACGTAAACACAGATCTTACGTATGATAACTTCAAAGTGACATATACACTAAGACGAGCGATGTCACTTTCCGTGCGCTGGTGTGGCTCGCAAACAACATAAAACTGCTGTCCGTATAGGGAGTCATGTCAGCGATTTTACATGACAGCGATATTGGTACTAGTGGCGATATGCGAGGGGAGGACAAATACACAGAAAAAATAACATAGAGGTGAACTGTAGTTGTGATATTACAGATGGATGTAAAATTAATAAGCCATTCATCCAATCTATTAAGTCAATCTCGGACAGCAATACAGATATTGCTTTTGTTTTGTGTTCAAGTTTATTTATCACTTGTTTGAAAATGCGCACAAGCTTTGAAATCAATTTCAGTTGAAAGTTTAAATGATTTTGAGTACACGTAAGTAACATAAAAAATGCTGAAACAAATCCTCGAAGTTATCAATATTTAATGTGTATCATAAAGTAAACGATTGTTGGTATATTATATACATCTACTTTACGTGGTATGTAACCGCTTCACGTGATCAAAGCTATGATGTTATCATGGCGTGGCGTGCGTCCGAATTCCGCGCAAACGGGGCATGGCAGTTCATACCAAATGAGAGAGACGCGGCGCGACGCCAGTACTACTGGCAATGTCTGTCTTAATTAAGGGCGGTGGTCGTCGCGCAGCGCGTGTTCGAATTTCATGTAAACAAACAATGCAATTTACACGCGTTGTGTACGTTGCCATGAGTCCCATATCGAACAGGACGCGGCGCGATGACCACCACCCTTTAATAAGGTAAAATACATTGAAATAGCTTCATGCCATTTCTAAGAATTTGTATCTGTGCATTATTTAACAGAATCTCGATTACAATATAGTGCCATTAGCGATTAGCCATCTCGTATTAGTAAAACCACAAATTAGCTAAATTAACTAAAATAGCATGCTAGCTGCAGTATCAAATGAAGTGGTGTCGGTTGCTGCTTTAGTCCTGAAAGGGTGATTTTAGTTGTTTTTACGCAAACAGAATTACTGTGATTTGTCGTAAAGTTAAAACGTCTGTGGATAATCTGAGGACACAGACTACTAAATTAGTAAGTTGGCTATGAAAATCCATCTATGTATAAAATATTTGTATAATCTATTATTATATGTTCTACCCTATTTTGGCAATACCCCCGTAATTTCAGAAATACCTGTTTACACGTCTGATTACATTCTTGAAAATGTTTATGATAATTTTTCTAATACTTTCGATAAAGGCACTGTAGTATTTGGTTCTTCGTTTTTATTGTATATAATCTCTTTGTATATAATCTCTTTAAAATAAATAAATAAATAAATAAATAAATAAATAAATAAATAAATAAATAAATAAATAAATAAATAAATAAATAAATAAATAAATAAATAAATAAATAAATAAATAAATAAATAAATAAATAAATAAATAAATAAATAAATAAATAAATAAATAAATAAATAAATAAATAAATAAATAAATAAATAAATAAATAAATAAATAAATAAATAAATAAATAAATAAATAAATAAATAAATAAATAAATAAATAAATAAATAAATAAATAAATAAATAAATAAATAAATAAATAAATAAATAAATAAATAAATAAATAAATAAATAAATAAATAAATAAATAAATAAATAAATAAATAAATAAATAAATAAATAAATAAATAAATAAATAAATAAATAAATAAATAAATAAATAAATAAATAAATAAATAAATAAATAAATAAATAAATAAATAAATAAATAAATAAATAAATAAATAAATAAATAAATAAATAAATAAATAAATAAATAAATAAATAAATAAATAAATAAATAAATAAATAAATAAATAAATACTACCACCGATAGAGTTATCGGGTTTAAATCCGGTCAGGTTGTGTGTTAGACGGTAGATTCAAATATGATTATTGACGCACGTCCCTAACGGTTTGACAAGTGCGCCACCTAGCTGAAATCAAGCTGAGGAATACTAATATGTTTGACATTATTTGTTTGTTTGTTATTAGTTTCAGCATGTATCTACTAGTATGTTCACGACCGAAACGCGTGTTTGTGCAAAGAAGCAACTGACGTGGTCAAAGTTCAAGTTACTTATATGGCAGTCAGCAATCCTTACCTTCCCAACGTCCAATAATAGAATTGTACACGCGATTTTATCCTCTGGGGGATATGGTAAATTTGCAGCTGATCTTAAACTTGCAATTGTACTAGAATTATGTAACGGTCCGAACGAAGATCAAGCACGCATCTTTCCCCTCACGTCTACATTTCAAAGAAACCATAATTTGATAATAAACTTGACAGACGCGTTTTCCTAAAATCCTAAAACTAGAAAACAACGTACGGTGTGCGTACGCGGCAATGTTGTAAGGGAAGTATCTAATCAACTCCACATTGTACCACAAGTCATTCATTCAATTTAATACACAATCCGGTTTAAAAGTTTCAGGAAACCAACCCTAAATACAGTGTGCTTTCAATTCATTTGCAATGTATTGACAGAAACAAGAAATACCGCAAATCCAGGGCGACCGGAGCCAATGTGTCAGCGCGAAACAAAGAACATATGTGATCACTGTCTTCCCTGCAGAGAATGGGCTTCAAGATTCCAACCAGCATAGTTTGCGTAGGCCTGCGACGCAACTATTTGGACATCAAGCTTCCAGTGTTTACATGAACATCTAGGCTCGGGTCTGCCCTACAAAACATACCACTTCCGTCGAACGACAAATCCCACGAGTCTTTCAGGTTGAACCTTCAATTTGACGGGCCGTGCATCGAGGGACGGGCGGCGATGAAAGATGTCGTTTTCATGCACATGCATATCTTTTATCCCGAACCCATTTTGTTCACGCCACGATCTCTGTTTCGGATTGTACGCCGTAATTCTCTCAGATCAATTTATACACCCCCCTGACACCGTAGGAATTTTCATGAGGAAAATAAAAACTTTTCCCGATTTAGCACGATATCCTGCCTGGTGTCCAGATGCGGGCATTTCAACCCGAAGTTGTTTATCATGCCAGTATTTACCCTACGTCACGTTCTGCGGAAAGCCAGTCGACAGAGCAACACGCCTTTTCAAAATACATTGGCAAACTGTCGCTTCAAACTTTTGGCGATGAGCTGATACTTTCGGTGCCAAACCACACTAGTATTAAGAATGGGTAGCTGAAGTATTTTCAATCAAACGCGACGCAAACTTGGGGCAGCGCAAACGATACAGAAATTTGCGCTAGGGTATGTCAAAGATCAGGCACACTTAGACTTAGCATGGTAGATCACATTGCAAACATTGTGTACAAGTAACTCTATGCCTTTCACCCGACTCTTATATTAAACTGTGAAATACACTGAACTCCAATTGGAACATTTGAGATGACTGAACACTATATTATAGGCTAGTCGCTCAGCTATAATGAACACCAACTAAAATCACCATCACACCCATAGCCGGGTGTTTCCCGAATTAAAAATATTTGTTATATGCTTTCACACTTAATCTCACTCACTTTCGATAATATCAGGTATATAAACTAATTTGTTCTTCATTAGTTGGGTTCACCACCGTCCCCAAGAGCAAGTCAGCGTTCATGCTTCAACGGAGGGTTTATCCAAATACTGGAACTCCACAACCAAAAATCATTGACCATGTCCAAGCAACCAATTTTCACAGTACAATTGACAGTGATTCGGAGAACTATTAACGCAAATGTTGGACCAATGACAACCTTCTTTTTTAAATTGCCGATATACAGAGGTGGCAATTATCTATTTGGGTGGGTTGGTTTTGTTGTTGGTTGAACATACAACATCATTTCCGCAAACGCAAAGAAATAGCGATCATTATCAGTTAAAACGACGAGGGTGGTATATCGACTGAAGACTCAATATTAGCCTACTTGCGGTATTCTAAAGTAATCGTACTTTCCTTTCAATATTTTGATTCTATGTATACAAGACGCAGTCAGAGTTACAGGTTAAAATGGACGTCGTTCAAGTACACGGTAGTTAATTTTAAATGACAGAGAAAAGACTTTTGTTTGAGCGAAGCTCAAGTTTTTCAAGTGGGACAATTGCATTATTGATGTAGATAACTTGTACCGTCTATTCGATTAACAAATAAAATGTTTCTATCCCCACCAACGTATGCGTGCAGCAAAAATTACCCGGTTTAAATCACAATGTGTGACTGAGTGTGTTCCCGGGACCTGACCAAACACGGTGCTTAAAATCGACTGTTCCTCCTCAGCATGTGCAAGCAACACGTCACACTGCAATAAGAGGGGTGAGGAGGTAAATAGGCAATCCAAACAATAAACTGAAACATCACCATGTTTACATTTCAACAAAACAAACAAAGCGGTTTCGCAACTTCTCAAGATAAAAAGTGTCCTTTTATTAGTCTGTCCCACAAGTGGATTTTTCCCTTCAATAACCCCGACAACAACATAAAAATATCACACTGCGGGTTCTACTCAGAATTTATCGCTGTTATGTGGCCTTTGTATACGCGATTAGGATTGCATATGTGGGAACCGTTTACGGATATAAAAGACTGTCTTCTTGGGACAAAGTAAAGAGAATGTACGCTGTGGTAAACGGAGGTACATGCAGAGTTTTGGTTGTAAGTATACAATGCCGTTGTTCATATTATCTAAAGGGGAATCCTTCAGTGACTTGCATCGCTATTCAGCACAAGTATATATACAGGGTGAAGTAGGATAAATTATATGATTAGATATTTTGTTTTAGACGGAAACACATCATGGTTATACTTACACAGATATTGCGTAATACTATGTAGCAATCATACAAATTAATTAACTACTATAGCGTCATTCAGTTATGAATCTATTAGAAGCCCGAGAGTTCGACCCGCAGCGTTATTGTAGATGTATATAAGCTAGTATGTCGTATTTTCTGATATGTTGGCTTACGAACTGTCACCTTCATTATGCGACAAATAAGGTAGATAATATGATGGCCGAGTGTGGAAACGGGATTGAGTCCGCCGTGATATTGTCGTGTAATCAGGTGAATTGTCCCACACTGGCAATTGACCCTTTAAAAATGAATCAGTCGTATATTTTGTAATATTTTGTGCTATGCGATGTTCCGGACAATGAATGTCACTATTGTATCTCCTGAGTTTTTCTGCATTTTACAAGTGCGAGTTAACTCGAATTGTCTCGTTCAATTTGTTTAAGGTTTCTTCCGACTAATCCTCTGTACGATTTTCATACGAGTATATTATAGTGTAGTAATCGGTCATACAGCGAAGATCATTTCTAGGGGAGCGTTG
This sequence comes from Saccoglossus kowalevskii, assembly GCF_978046115.1. Lineage (NCBI taxonomy): Eukaryota > Metazoa > Hemichordata > Enteropneusta > Harrimaniidae > Saccoglossus > Saccoglossus kowalevskii. The sequence goes on from NC_140659.1 coordinate 26,689,680, forward strand.
TTTGCCAGTGTAGTCAGTGATTGTTACTATAAACCGCACAGAACTGGTTTATGCAATCGCGATCACGATTGTTTCATGTAAAAACAAAATTAGCAAACATGAATCTTTCATATACTCATTCCTTACTGAATCGCATAGGAGTTCACCGTGTAATATGTCTCACGGATTTGTTCATATAATCGGTCCTACAGGATTACATAGGACTGCTTCATGCGACTGGCCCTATATGAACACATAGGACTGCTCCATGTAATCGGTTCTACAGTCTATATTGTCCCATTTAACAGGCCATAACAGATTAGTTCAGCACGTTGTACTAATGGATCGATCAATTATATCCCTTACCCATCGGAAGGGGCATATATTCTAGGCTATGTTGACATTAAACGTTTGTAAAGGGCGTTTTTCTTGTATAGAAAAACACTTAGAGCCAAAACGCGTAGAAGTTAGTGACCCAGCTTTGTATTATGGCATGTCTATTATATAAAGACAGCTCCGTCATGTTTGGTATGGAATACATCTCATGGAAGATATATTGTCGTATAATGCTGTGATTTAAAGAAAACGCACGTATGTGTATACTAGTTCGGGTATAGTTTGTTACAAGGATACGCAGCATTTACCACCAAGAAGTAGCGATGTCTTGAGCAGATAGCTTCGAGCAGGCATTATCCGCTCTGCCGGACATGAAAACAAATATAAGAATTAGCAGCTACGAGTTAAGAGGGAAAATTAGATGCTTACCCAGCTTAGCCCGAACTGTACGAATCGTGTTCCACTTTTTTGCATCGTCGCTCCATTCTCTCGCTCGCGATAAATGCTCCAACAAGTGCACCATGTGTCGAGGCGGTCTGTCGGCAAAATTAGCCTTATCGTCCAACTCGTATTCCGGCAGTCTGAGAAGCTGTTTCAATGTTTCCTGCAAGGCGACAACTTTGTCTCCATCTAACCGATGTGTCTGACAAGTAGTCGCCCAGAAGATTAAAACACACAGCGATGCGACGCGAATGGCAGTTGTCGTCTTCATTTTCAAAGTTAAATCCCTCACTGGTTTGTCAAACGCAAAAACCAATCGTTCACATGAGAAGACTCATGTATTGATGGTACCCTACTCTTAACACTGATCCTGTAATTGGTGCCCTGCGAGGCTTTTCTCAACTCAATTCACACACAAATTCGCGGCTGAACTTTGACAGTGCCAATTAACTCGTCAAATCGGGTCAGAACTCCAGCAAGTTTGAGATATAGTCGGACGTCTTCTAACTATCCTCTGGCGCGAAAATCCTGTTTCCAACGGCGCGTAAAAGTTACAGTAACAAACAGCGATTCGGAGTCGGTGATATATGACAAGGGTCTGTAGCGATGCTATGAGTAAGAATAACACGCCTCCAGATGACTACGTATGACTCCGCCTCAAAAAACACTTAAGAGCTAAGGGCACTTAGCGTTTGGGTTATACCACTTTACTGAAAGGGGGTATCATAATGTATGATAGCGCCAATAGTTCATCAAACAACACAACTTTATCTGACCCAAATTTGGTAGAATTTAGATTCTAACATCAGAAAAAAACAAACTGGTGACATACTGGGACAAAGTGGATCAAGAAAAAGTAATTTACTTTTTTTTAATCTGTTTTAAATTGAATACCACATTGTGTGAATATATCATAAAATTACCGTACTGTAGCTCAGTTGCCACGATGCGATTACAGCAGAACCTAAAATTGGTGAGAGGGTGATGGCGAACTTACTGCAAAAGGGGGTATCCCCGTCGCATCACTATTTACAAAACACGAATTCACGATGAATGTGTGATTAACGTTTCCTAGTTTACACACTATAAGTGTAATTAAGGCAAGCAGAGAGCATGGCAAAATGTGCCTAAGTACACGTCGTAAAGTCTGGTATGGTCATTTGAGAGCCTTTCCCTACATGCAATGTCAGTTTAGTTTACTGTCAAAATGAGCAGTGTAATTCAATGACATCTCACTGGCGGTCAACTTTAACGATTTAAGTTGGCGCATGCGTCGTGGTGGCACTATTTCATGTTCCTTGTGAGGCCGGTGATATGTTACTTATAGTGTTTGAGAAGTAGCAGTCTGTTGATGTTCACATCACCACATGATGGAAATTTCATCGAATTGATGTTGCAATAGAAAAGGACTGCACAATAAAAATGTCTTCCTTTGTGAATATATATTTTTGTTTTCGCTTTAATTATTCATCCTGAAATGGGTACCAAACCACATACTAGTAACTGAGTATGTGGATTGCAAGGTTTGACACACACTTGTGAGCGTATAGGAGATTGTTTCTGGAATTGGTGTCTCCAAGTGGCACTTAAAACAAGTTTAAGCGCCAGCGTGGAAGGTTTTGGAGTTTACAACATTAATTGGGAGAAAAAGCCTAGAGGTCACTTGACCCTGTGTGAAATCGGACAAGGGGTTTACATTATAATAAATACATGGGTTGAACAAAACACCCGGTGTAACTTGTAACGTTGATGACAGTTAGTAGAGACGACGTTCTGACAATTAATATAATACGGGTGGCAGCTCATTTTTACTGAGATGAAAAGCATATATACTAACTAGAGAAAATGTCTCTATGAAAACAACAACACCGCATACAGAGAAGCGTATCGCTAAATTTGATGGATGGATGTCCATATCTGAAAACGGTCGACAATTATAATCATCGTATTCGACATGTACTGCTTTTTGTCAATTTCCTCGTATTTATTTACTTCATGCAACACTTGAGCAAATTAGGATCACACTGGTACTAAATAAACACATATGAGACAAATAGTAGGACGTTCAATGCTACGCATAAGAAAACAGCACCTATAGATAGACAACATATTTATTTACACATTATTATCATAAATATATGTTTCGTTACATGACGTCACCATGCGTATTATTATTATTATTATTATTATTATTATTATTATTATTATTATTATTATTATTATTATTATTATTATTATTATTATTATTATTATTACAGCATTCCAGTATTTTCGTTGGTTCCCTTTCATGTACTGATAAGATGCAATGTATCGCAATTTTATGATGACCATAAGAAAAATCAATTATGATATAAAATATAATTTTAAAATTTTACATTTTGATTGCATACATTGTAAATAATTATCTAGCTAATTTATCACAATATCAGTATTCATATCTTTATTAGGAGTTCTTAACATTTTAAACATTTCTGGTTGCAGTTCGCGAGAACGAATAACCTCGCGGATCGGTGAGTGTAAAACATGTATTGCCTCAACTGCAGACCGTCGGACTGCTGAGACAGTGAATGATAACCATACCTTAACACAAATTTTAGTTGGGCGTGCGTTTAATTAAAGTGGCACACATGGAAAAGTCATCGGCCGATCAACGATGTTCATGCGAAAATATGGAGCCGTTTACATTCACCGAGTGTCTTGAATTGCAACGATAACACTGGCAGAACACTCTGCAACAGATGTTTATTTCGTTAACCGTGTGCCACGTACATTGATGAATCGTCCCATAAACCAACCCTACATCAAGTTTATCTTAGATTGTCGAGTAGATAAACAATTTTATAAGTTTAATGAGATTTGGATGACGTCGACACTATCACGCTGTTAACAGTTGTGGAGGTTACAGCCTCATGTACGGAAATGGCGACTCTACTGAATTTTTTGGTACATAGATGTTGCGATTACTATGCACTGTATCACATACATATACCATACTATTATAAAAAGACTTAATATGTACATGGAGGAAAAACGCATCTTCGTAAAATTTGCCCAGTAGCTCTCCCGGTGCGATCGGGTAAATGTTTAAGATCAACGTAGCGGCGGATGATTCTCCCTGACATGTTGTTATTGTCCGTACATAACCACGAGCGATATGTCACGCTATTAAAAGGTCACACTTACGCCACCACTCTTCCGATTGACCTAATTTCCAATAATATAAACTTAGCAACTAGGATCTTACTCCATCAACAATGCTAAATACGATACTGTTTTTCAATGTTTCTCATACTCAATCAGTCTCCACGGTCCCGATGAGAGATGTGTTCCCGTCAAGCAAGAGAATTGTACGCCATAGACCGTGTATAAATAATACTCATTTTCTGAGTGTCTGTTGTTTAATAATTCTCTAATAAATTAAAGAGATATTATCTGCGTCAAGTACTGTGATTGCATTATACCGCTGGGCACGAATTACGGTGCCCAAGTTCAAGGTTGTTTTGAGATCAGCAGATAACTTCAACAAATATGGTGGCTCTCATCCCCCGCCCGCTGCCATATGAATACTAGTAAACGGTTAATACAATAACGCAATAATCTCATATCATGCGAAATACTAGTCTCATTCAGTTTTCAAATGAACGTAATTTTACTCTCACCGTGAAATGATAGAATTTGAAAATAAGAAATTAAATCTGTTTAGATAATTATAGTAAAGACGACCACAATGCGTGCATGTGTAGGTCTGCACGTATTATATCTACCTTGATTTGTGATGCAACTCGAAGGCGAACTGCAGATAATGGGTACGTGTCCTTTATTCAGTCAATTACTTAACGCAAATTAGTTTGTTCTCAGTTGCCATGACGATCAACCCGGATAAAACACGAACAATATATTTGGAATATATGATGGAATACCTGATAACGAGATAGAATACTGCTAATTCAAGATATAGCAAACTAACTTAAATGTTTTGATTGTTTGTTCAGTAGCATATGACATTTGTCTTACTCTTTAAAACAACAAAACGACCGGAGGCTACATTTCTGACATTGGCGACATGTGCACTCATCCGTACTGCACGCTAACATTCCCTCTCATTAAGACCACACCGATTTAGTATTTATGCTAGAAAAGTAGAAAGATAAAAGGGGCGTACCAATACGTATAGGGGTGATTTTCATTGTATTACCCAGATCAAATGTATCTATTTTAATCACATTGGAAAGAACCACTCAAAAGCGTTTGCGATGACGTCATTTATAGATCAAAGCTATGTACGCCAAAGATGAGGACACTCTTTTAATGGATAACTTCGTCTATCTTCGGGATCAAGCGACACTTCAATTCTCAGAATCGGGTTTCCACGTGTCCATTTATTAAAGAAATGATCAATACCCTTATGATAACGTTTTAGTACTGGATCTAAATCTAGCAATGTTTGGTTATCGTTTTTCGATTATTAGTGACTTTGAGTTGCGCCTGTTTTCACAGGCATATTTTTGAATGCACTACAAATTTAAGTCCAAATTTGGAAGTAGTTATTTGGTTTTTATACATCGATTTGGTTATTTGACTTGTATTCAAAGGACATTCCATTTTTAACGAAGCTCTCTGAGAGTCAGCAATATGTGTTGATGCTTTCAGCGAAAGATAATCGTTGACCATTTGTTACAACGTCGAGCCGCTGTGAAGATTCAGTCACGATGGAGGTCAACCTCCGTGGAGAAATATTGCACCACACTCTGGTATGACCGTTAAATGCGAATATACACAAACGTGAGCCGAATACGGTGCTCACACAACCATTGGAACATAAATGACAAACACTGACGAATGTACGTCAATGTGCTAAGTTTTTTAACCATTTTTTCCTATTTTTAATCCATGTAACACTGAGATCTTGTGGTACCGTGAGTAACCACATTATAACATGTCAATGTAATACATTTATTTTAATCTTTCATGAAGATCCTATTATTTCACCATATGTGTGTTTTTTAGTTCAAGTGTCATTTTGGCTAATGTAGCATGAAATAATAAAAATATATACAAATTACAAAATGCAGCTCAAAAAAAAAGATAACTTGGAACAGACATTTGTCTGTGGTTCAAACAACTCGCTGGTTTTTCATCGCGCCATTCCCTATTTGCGTGGTGATATAATCAATGTACTTCAGTCGCGTCTTGCGAGGATAAGCAGTACTGTAATCACCATTACCGCCAGAAATCGCCGTGTTCCTACTTCATTTGTTTCCGCTTGATTATGCTCTACTCAAAGGGTAGATCATTTGAAAAGCTGACTTTTTTAAAAATCTAACCGAAATAATCTTACAAATGCACCTCCATTCACCCTACAAATCTTTTTATATAAGTGAGGGAATATTGGAATAGATGAGTAGCGCTATGCATACACGGAATCATAGTAAAGGAAAGTTCTTACACTTTATTATATTTTAATATACCGGTACATGTATTTCATAAGTTCCATACCAGGTACTGACTATAGTATATTGAAGAGCAGTTACTGACTCTCCTACGCACCCAATTATGGATAAAATGTGGCCCAGTATTTACGACAAGGATTCTTACCTGATCTGGTGAGTAATGTGTTACTCATCACTCACCTTCCACCCCCATTAAATAAATGAGTATCGCCAACTGTTTCTTTTCATTTTCGGAGGGCGCACCATCCGGTGTTGTCCTGGTATTTTTCGCAATTGTTTCCTGTTCATTCATTTTTTAAATTTTCAATCGTTGTATATCTCAGCTTTGGTGACATCGTATTCAATGTGAAACGTTTTATAACATCACTGACAATGGTATGAAGGTTTTCATTCTGGACGATAATACTACGTGTGTATGTGCTCGTTGCACGGGTCACTCGGTAACGGGGCAATGCGATAGAGTTCTAGTAATGTGGCAGTGAACCGACGTGGATGGTGAAATAAAAGTTAACTTAGACGACACGTATTTGACTCTATATTAAAAATCCGAATCGGGAATGATCGCTAGCATCTGCTGTTTCTGCGTGTGACCTCTCACCCTATGGCCTACAACGGGCATTTCAGTTTCACCCCATTTCCGTTTTCCATATCGTGTTGTGACTTTTTTTTCTGCTCGTGACTGCAATTCCAGTTGAGTTATCTTACGTCATGGCCCATATTTGGATATTTCTATCTATTTACATTTCGTCACCTCGTTTGTGTTACAAGACGCTGGCGTACTTTGCATAATTAAAGTTCCATAACTTGTACGTATGTGGAGTGACCCGGGAGAGTGGTAAATAAGGGGTCGACCACTACGAACTAAGGCAGATTTGGAGGCAAATAATGTGTACAGAGACAATTTTGAAGATTTGGGGGGAAATTACAAAAAGCAATTGTAAATGCAAAACCGAATGTACAGCAATTCAAGAAAAATGTAATTTTCATAATATTTTCTCCCTCCCACAGTTTTAACGGTCAATCCCTAAATCAAGTATTTGTGAACTTGAATCATCATCCGATCTCTCACATGTGATGGTAGGACGAATTATTTGAACGCACATCAAAAGTACGGCGAATGGAATGCACTTCGCTATACTTGTGTAAACAAGCTTATGTTCAGATTTTATTGGCACGATCACCTGCTGCAAATAACAATCAACGAGCTATGGACACTATGCAATAAATACCAGGCTTGGAGACACATGTTTGGAGATTTTATTCTGGCAAACAAATCTTCAGTGCTCGACTTCATATAGGACTAGTGACGAGTTAACACAACTCGTTCACCGGGTGTTAAATTCACTAATTTGGTAGTAAAACACTATATTGATTCATTTATATTTCTACAGTTTACTAATTAATTATTTGAAACGGCGGAATGAAAACGAAGGGAAAAATAATCAATGCTCAATGGATAACATCCAGAGTTAGCGGGACCAGAGCAAAATAAACGTGACCTTGATAATGGGATTCTGTTTTTCCTGAGTGTTCATATAATAGAAGCTGACATTTTTGGACTAACGTTATGTAATTGAAACACAAACCACAAGTATTAGATGGCTTACAAAAGAGGCTATAGTTAATATGGGCAAATGATTTGCTTGAGCCATTGGTAATTTTTTTGGAATTGATTTTGCTGTGACAATGTATACATGTATGGACAATTATGTGAATATGGTGTTGTGTGTTATAGGAAGTAAGTGATGTCTTAAGTCTTTTGGTTATGTCATTTGAATCAAGAGGGGAAGGTTAAAGTACTTGATCGGAAAGAATGATTATATTTGTTCTTTAGCAGTGAATGGCTTATTTGTACTTGACTGTGACCCACCCACCACTCGATTGTAATTTGGCCAGTTGCTATTAGACATCGCTAATTAGTGCGCCCTCTATGGACAATTGAAACACAAAACAAATGGTCGGTAGAGGGCCCATGAATTCAGTGCGAAGAAAATATCAGCGTGTTTAGGAATGTCATGATTTAAAAAAATAAAAATAAGCAAAATATTTAGTCACATTAGAAACACAAAAACAGACAAGGCAGGTATGAAATTATAGAAAAAATACAAGAAATGTTTTAGGAAAAATTATTATTACCGTTACATGACATTCTTGAAATTAATGCACTGATTGAAGGTGTGCTATTATTATTCAGAAATGTGTTTCTTCTACATTGTAAGCTACAGGTATGTCACAACTGCTACCAAATCTCAGCTCCGTTCTGTTTATGACCAAGGCAATCACCACAATGGTTTACACCACAGGAAAGTCATGGCTAAATACGTCCATATTGCAGTATTCAGTAGCTCGATCATGAGGTTTTCTTTTCCCAATCAATCCACATTTAGAAGATTCATACCTTTGTTCTCAAACAATGCATTTGTCATTTGCTTGTATACAAAACACCCAATAGGCCTTTTCAGTGAAAATTAATTCCAGCTAAAATAAAGTATTTTACAGTATGTAGGGGAAAAAAATGGGCAATTCTGGACTACAATATGTAATGGGTGAATTTATAAAGACACAGAAATAGTTTAGTGTGGTGAGAAAAAATTACAATTTAGCAGAGTGAATAGGTATCACTCGCAAAAGAATATGTTGGGCTTTCAAGGTTTGGGTATATAGCGTGTCAAATATTATACATGAACATATTTCACACTGAAATAAACAAACGTTCTGAATAAATTCAATATAGTACCGGTAGTCTTTTATTTAGCACAATAAAACAAACAGCTACTACATATATTCAGTTCACCATGGCAACCATTTCTCGGATGGTAATTTCTAACTCAGGTCTGTAAAGCTAAATAATTAATCCCCACCAGTAATTGCAAGTGAACTAAAGAATGGTTGTTTTAAATAAATTTACAACTGGCTGACTATGACACTTTTACAGAAACATACAGAAAAAAGGTGATTAATATAATAATGTATATTATAGAATGCTTTAGTAGAATTTACTGTAAAACATGTTGAAATAGCTACAGGCTATTTTAGCGAACTTAATTTAAATAAAGTGCCAACTATATCATTGGGGGATTATACTTTTTTTTAAATTAATGACGTCTTGAATTAGTAAAATTATGGATCTGGTAAATTAGCTAAAATAACATGCTAAAAAGACGTGTTTTACTGTATGCAGGATACATCATTTATCTCAAATAATATTTATAAAAGTGCCATAGGTGTCATTCAGTAAGCAAACAATGCATTTTGCACATGCTGGATTATGTTACATGGGACCACTATACCTAGTTGAACTTTGAGATATTGGAAGTTTAAAAAGCATTACACATTTTTCGTAAAGAAAATAAAAGAAGAAACGAATAATAACAATATGTACAAGTTAAACATAGGTTTCAATTAGACATTTCATGTTTTTCGTCTCGTAATATGATCGTATATGACAACTTGTGTGTATTGACGACATTCAAGCACTGTTCGAGTAGAATTGTCTCCAGGTGTTGGGGCCTGTAAAAAAACAACATACTTATTTGTGAATTGAAAACATAAAAAAATTAAATGATTGATTTTATTTCTTCTTAATAAGCAATAAAGCCTTTCCTTTGTGAGAAACCATTATTAGGCCAAAAAAAACAACAAATTATGTAGCCCTCAAGTCGGAAAATTGAAAAATTGGGTCGGTCGGTCAGATTTTTTTTTAAACTCATGAAAACTAAGGGTATCGTAAATAGCTGAGGTATATGGGGGAAAAAAAAACGCAACCCAATATTTCATAATTTTCGATCGGTCGCTGAGGGCAACAAAACAATTATTTTTTTTTGCCTTACTAAAAGAGTGAGCAATTTTCCACAAATAACAGTTACATGACTAGTGATCTGTATAGTAATATGCAACTATTGACCCATTTTTTTCAAAAAATAATTCAACGATAGAAACCATTACAAAAATGCAAACTTTTGTCATTTTTCATGATAATTTTGAAATTTTGTTTTTTCAAAATATTGTTTGGTCACCCCAAATCTTTTTATTTTATTTTCGCTAACCTGATAGCATTAAGGGACGACGTCAAAAGATCGATGTCGGATAAAAACTTATTTCCTTTAGTTTGGGGGTGGGGGGTTTTGACCTCAAAAAGTTTCCATCCTACAAAAACGATTTTATTTTTTAATGAAGTCTTACAAATCTTGGAGTATTTGTAATTCTATCAAATCATGGACAGAAATAACCGAAAAGGGAAAAAAACAGAAAAATGGTTTGGTTCGAGTGTAAATCTGTGCGTCAAATGAGGTGCATTTGTAAACTCTTTTTACACCCACCCGAAAACCAACTGCTATGCAATACTACTGTCCGATTATCAATTTGTATTTAATGGTGAATGTAGTCTGACGCCATGACCAATATTTATCAATTAAGTTTCAGTGGGTTTGGAAAAAAACTAAAGGAATTAAGTTTTTTATCCGACATCGATCTTTTGACATCGTCCCTAACCAATACTAATAAAAGTATACAGAAGATTACATATACCAGTATTCTCCACTTGGCTAGAACTTGTTTTGGCTAGATTACTTACTGAGTTGTGATGAATACTAAGACAACTATGATTATGATATGGTTAACATTATAGCATATTACAAGGGATATTTAATATTGATGGAAATAAATCTCACCTTTGGATCAACATTAAGTATCTTACGATCTCTTTTGTTTTTAAACAATAAACCAGAAGCGTTTTCAGCAATGACTTGATAATTGGGTGTTGGATTGGATGTAGACGTCTGTGTTTCCCAGTTATAGAAGCTGTAGAGTGAGAGAAAAGTAATTTTTACGTTTAATCAAGCTGCCACATCTTTATATCACTGTACAGCAATTAAATATTTATCTTTTCCACAATAAGCAAAATTAACGAAACTAAAAATGTACCAACATTTTGTGTTGTCCAATCAAAGTACTGTAAAATACTGTATTTTTGCTTGGAATTTATTTTCACTATTTTCACTAAAGGGAAAATAAAATCCAGCGAATATACTTGTTTTCCTATATTTCACATTAAACTCATCAAAAATCAGTGAAAATAAATTCCATACAAAATGCCCGAGAAGCCTTTCAGTGAAAATTAATTCCAGCGAAAATAAAGTATTTCACAGTACTCAAAATATCAAACTTCAGATAACACCTTCATACAACAAAAGAGAGTCACAAAGCAATGCATACTATTATAGTGTACTATTGTTCTTTAATATAATTTTTAGTAAATTATATCTATCAGAAAAAAGGAGAAGAATTTTATTGCATGCTTTTCATAAACGAAAAAAATTTTTTTTTTATTGTTTGAGTTTACACAAAAACATGCAAAATCACAGAATAAAGAGAAAATACTTATGCAGGATGTACTGATGTAATTGCTTACAGAGATGGTCAGTTATAGAGGAGTATATCAAAGAGTAAATCTATAGAGAAAGGACTGAAATATAGCATTTTAGGGCATTCATTACATGTACTTGTTGTACTCATTGCTACTAAACTTCATTATCTTTTCCAAAATTGAAGTGATTGACGGTAGTTAAAGTGTCAACATTTACATTAGAGTAGACTTTTTGCTACCGGTAAATTACAAATGTTCTTGATCTTTAGCTTTTTAATATATGCAATAAAACAAAACTTGGCTTGAAATACATGGAGTCATTGCCTTGATCAGTTTTGACCTTGATAATTGGTGTCATCTTATCTAAAACATCTTCCAATCATCGTGAGCACTTACTAAAATAGTGTGGCATATAATATTTGAAAATGTAGATTTTGAGTACAAATTCTCACCTGAGATCTGAAGGCCTTGGTAACAGTCGCTTCCTACAAGAGAAATATGGTTCAAAGTCTTCAGTTTTTAATCTATGGGCGTAGTCTATATAACCTGAGATTTCCTGACCTCGTGCATTTTTATCTCGGATGAATATAATTGTGGTCATCTTTCCACTTCGATTAGCTTCTTCCCTTTGTGCTAATGCTTTTAAAAAGAGATTTTTCAAGTCTTTGCCTGAGCTTGCTAGTGTCCTATGGGGGAAAACATTAAAAAAATTAATAATATGTGCAAATTTTGAAGCCTCTATGTTTAAATACTACATCTTACCATTTCTATCACAGGGATATAATTTTAGATTGGATTCAGATGCATTGACAAGAACTATATTAGTGATGCCGAATATTGCACTTTGTCGTTTGTCGGCTTACTTTTTCGACTTCTTCTTGAAAACTACAAGCCTAAATGCTTTGATACTTGGTGTATATGTACCTTGGGTAGACCTCTTTTAGATTTGTTCATTTCATGATGATATCTTCAATTCTCTAATTCTGGTGAATATTTTTGTAATTTTTGGTAAAAAGTAATATTTTTGACTACTTGTTGAAAACCGCAAGTCTGAATGCTTTGATGTTATATATATATATATAGGTACTACAGATAGACCTCTCTCAGATTTGTTCATTTTATGATGATATCTTCAATTCTCTAATTTAATATTTTTGTCTTTTTTGGTAAAAAGTGATATTTTAAAATTATTGTTGAAAACAGCAAGTCTGATTGCTTTGATACTAATATACATATTGTTCATTTTCTAATGATATCTCCAGTTCTTTAATTAAAATGCGCATTGCTAACAGTTGAGCTATCTCAGCCAACAGGCTGCTTGTTGAAAATTGAAGTTGGTCATGTAATAAAAAGGTTATTACCTAACATCACTTGATGAGAGCTGGCGTCATACATTCTGTATATTCCTCTCACCTTTGGTTGGTGGATAATACAGCTCATATGATTACTCATTTTTGTTTCCCCTATAACAAATGCCTTCCATACTTACTTTTGTTGACTTCTTTTGGACAACCTGCTAGCTTCAGCAGCAGCTTTTCTTGCTTCAAACTCTTCTCGTTTAAGGACTTCTCCACTTCCACGATATCCAAGTTCCACAAGTTGTCTTGCAAGCTCTTCATCCTAATATAAAATATTTTCAGGTTGTCATTATGAATTTTACATGATTAGATACAAGGAGTTCTTCTCAGAAATATACCATAGATACTCTTAAAATGACTGATTATCTGAATATGGTCATGTGAACTAAAAAACACATTGGAGTCAAAATACTGACAATTGGGGGTAATATAAATTTTTCTGATTTTTTAAGTCTACTTAATTTGTTTCATCACAAGCATTCTGATCATTCCTAAAGCTGTATTGGAGTCTTGGGACTATCGGTACCCGGTATTACATCATGTATATAAAATATTTTACCGGGGTATTATTACCACATGCAACAGGTGTGTACCATGTACCATGTGTTCATGGCCAAGACATGTTCATGAAATCGAGACAGAAAAGTTTGACAATATGAATATGAAAATTTCGAGACATGATTACATAATTTGTTTTGGAAAAAAACAGTGACAAATTAAAAAAAAACAAGAAATGAGCAATCCCTTGAAAAGCAAACATAGGATGCAACATTTTCAAAATCGGAATTACACTTGCTTGAATATCCAAAATAATCATAGTCACCAAGTCGTAGTCCTTCCAAATCAAAGAAAGTTGAACAATAAATGTGAAAATGATAATAACAAAATGTCGTATCATACAAATACAGTAGCTTTTGATTGGCTCAGCCTGGGCCAGAAATAGATCTCTACTTATGTCACCAGTAAGAAATCGGAATGGTGCAGGTACACGTGCAAGACACACAAGTACATGTAGTTTGTTCTTGTTATTTTGTATTTAATAATATAGATGCTGAAAACCACAATGATATTTCACTTGTATGGTGCAAGCAGTTGACAAGATCATGTCCACTCTAATTCCTGGTAACACAACACAAATAAAGTGAACACATAAACAAAATGTGCGGAAATAGTATATGGTTATTATTATTGCCAGTTCGTTGAAATATACTAAAACAATTCTACTAAAACCTAGCCTATCTATGCACATGTTTTACGGAATGTATTTTAGTTCTTGAATTCAAATATAAAATCTAGAACATGCACTACACGACGAGTACATTCTGACATTAGAATGCAGGTTTACAAAAATAAAACCCCAAATCCATGTGAAAATCATTATATAACTCAATAATAGTGAAAATCAGGGTATTATGTTTTCAGAATTACCCATGGTATAATACTATTAAGTGTTTTAAAAATAGGTTGGAAATTGGAAATTTACATATAACAATGTGATATAAACAGTTATTTTGTAGCGTATTTGTGGGAGCATGTTATAATAAGGTTAAAAATGATGTGCTTTGGTATATGGTGTATGTAAGACACCTCTAAGTAAATTTAGCATATTTGGTGTTGGATGATAACCTCCCTCAGCCCTTGGTACTCTTTTTACCTCCATGGTATCTCCCACCAAATATGCTAATTTTCCCCAGGGAATTTTATATACGCTACCAAATTTGGATTTCTTAGGTCTTGCATATTGCAGCAAATTTGGATTTCAAAATGTAAAATGTTGAAAGTTCAAATATAGACAGGTTTGACAAACTCCATTACTGCGACAATTGTCAATACAAAATTTGAAAACAACACTGCTATTGAATTTGTGTGATGTGAGCAGCAGTCAAAATTGCATCCATTCTATTTGCTGGTAACACAACACAAATGAAGCATGATTTAGACAAGTCAACTCTCAAATTTGAGATGACAAAATTAATAACTTTAAGCTTTGGATTATATGAAGATTTCCCTCCCTGATGTGACAATTATTCACTGAAGTTCAGTTTATAATTGTTTTACCAGAGGTTATTTGGTTTTTTCTCAAGTGAATATAGGTCAAAA
Organism: Saccoglossus kowalevskii; assembly: GCF_978046115.1. Classification (NCBI taxonomy): domain Eukaryota; kingdom Metazoa; phylum Hemichordata; class Enteropneusta; family Harrimaniidae; genus Saccoglossus; species Saccoglossus kowalevskii. The sequence continues at coordinate 26,704,709 of NC_140659.1, forward strand.
CGAATAGAATTGGTACCAGGTCAAAGGATGATATAGGATTTCAATGTTTTTAAATATCAAATATTTCAATGGATATTTTTGATGTAATGTTGTTGATGGTATATAAACAGGGTTTTACATAGGACAAGGCATCGCTATATTACTAGTATTACTAACGATACCCGGAAGACATGCACTGCAAAATTTGTAATTATTTATCCAAACCATGCAATACTTGGGTAAGACTATCACAAGTCAATTAAAGCTGCAATTTATGTCTAACCCCTGGATCAGCTGAAAAGGCTGTACGGAGCTGCAAGGCCTTTACTTTCCCATAGAACTTTCATTTACCATGAGTTGTCTGAGAAAAACTGAGCTGAAAAACCGACGGCTCGAGCACAACGTGCCAGCAAAGTGACTCGACAACGGCTTATTATGTACAATATTGCAAGACTAATAAGCGTCGAAATACCATAATTTTACCTCAAGATAGTACAAATCCAGTGACGTTATTTGTGAGTCGAGAAAATCTTCATAAGTGTTATATTCTGTGACAATGTTGTCACTTCCAGCTGTAGCTTCTTCGTCCGCCATGTTGGTTGTTATTGTGATAGTAAACAGTCACAACGTCTGCGCTGATAAAACGTAGTCCCTCGATTAAACTATAAAATAATGTGTATAAACTGGTTTTACATATAATTTTTGTATCTCTGCAATTTTTGTTTGAACACAAATGAAATGAATTGGTGAAATAAAAAGAAATATATTTTAAGTTAGAAATATCCTGACGTAGTATTCTTCCGCACGTTGAGTGTATGTGAGCAGTCGTTGCTACGTAGCCCACGGGTCAATGACTCGGAAAATACCGACCATTTCCGAACAATTCCGATTTCCTTAAAATGCCCGAATTTCGCCTCGGACTGTTTGGCAATCCAAAATGATTTCCCCCTTAAAATGTTGTTATTTCATAAAAACAGTCAGCACTATCCTTCACTCAAACCATAACCACCAAGTACTAAACATGGGGTCAAAAGTCTGATGCATTTATTAACATAAATTACCAACCATGGTTACAGACTATGCTACCATTCAGTGCAGCCTGTTCAATGCCACACTGTGGCTACCACTAAGTAGTATCGAACAGTCTGTTCGCGGTAATTAAGCGGTCCAGCCACCGCCTTGGCACTCGGTAATATTCAGCTAAACGTGCCCGCAATCGATATATAAATCGCAGTGTAAACTGAAAGATCGTTGACCAGGCTGCAGCCAAACTTTTGTTTAATATGCCCACGGTTTGATTGGCCGTGGGTTCACAGCAAGTCACAAACACGGGACGAGTGTTTTCACAGTTTATTATCCAGCACACCAGTTGAACCTGTTGTCTTGGCGCGTGGACGAATGGAGTCACGCCAGTAACGCGTGGAACTTAGACAAATACCCCGGCACAGTAACTCCACTTGTTCAACTTGAAGTACGAGACGCCGTCACAGGGACGGTGCATCACTAAGTGGACATGTCCGCGTTCAACGCTTCGGACTCGAGAAGTAACTTACGACACCAGCTACTTGCGCGACCTGTTAGCGCTGCAAATGGTCAAGATAACGACGAGGCCGCCAAAGAATATGCCGCTTTTCTAAGGTATGGAGATCCATTATCGAGAAATATAGCTATTTATTTTTTATTTTGACGAGAATGATAATAGATATCTTAATTTGAAAGCTGGGTAAAATAAGAAGTCCGTGTAATGTTCTGTTTGCTAATTTGTAACGCAGTATCACTGTTTACATTGTCACATAGGTATCTAACTGGTATACAATATTAGTACTCGGTGTGGGTTGACGTTTTAAAAAAGATGTTTAAACCATTTACTTTTGTCAAGAGTAATACTGAAGTAGCAGACGGAGTTATATTTCAAGGCCGAACGTCCTGAACATGGTTGTCCAGGATTTTCTAACCCACTGAGCAATGAGCTGGTTGTAATACGGTGCATATAATTGGGCATGACTTATTTGTTGTATGGTAGAATAGGTAGGTTACTAATATAACAATAATGACATGTTTGAGATTTTTAGTCGAGTCAAACAGTGACTAATCTTCAAGTTGACTAGGTTCTAGGTTTGGACTCACTACGTTTGTCATGTTTCCAATTACTTGAGATCTTGTTTGGGTCATTCATAGATTTAATACATCTACCTCCCCAATATATTGCAGTTTACCAAGAAATAATTGCCTTGAAGCTTATGTACAGAGATTTTTTTCTGTGAAGGGTACCCATCATATCCTTAAATCAGCCAGGTTGTATCTCAGTTAAAACTATTCGACCTTGAAAATTGTATTTTTGAATACACATTACTGAGTTTTTATTGTTTCTCGGACTATTTTCAATGCTGAGATCTGTATCATTGTTTTGTTTTCATCTTGGTTCTCATAGTTGCTCTCTGGAAAATAATCCATGCACATGAGCACCACCGCACACTTGCAGGAGTTTTCAATGTGTGGCATTATTTAACAATGCTTTATTTGTTTTCTGATGGACAGATTGATTGGTTAAAGCTGAGCTCTATACTATTTGAGGTCACAACTAAGACCTCAGTACACTAGTCCTTTTATGTAACTAACAGTGTGAACTTTAAATAAAAAACAATGAAGTCCAACCTCTCAGTAGATAAGCTGACATTGCTCCACTTTTACAAACAATAATTTGCATGAAAATTATAAATTAATTATTAAAATCATAGAGTTATTTGATAACATTTTAGACCACTCAGTGGGATTTGTTATCATTTGTTTTCCTTTTTATTTGCTAGATTGAAACCAAGTGAATATACAAGTCTAGTCCATTAAATCAATTATTTCTTTCGCGAAATAGTGAAATTAAATCATAGACCTTAGAAAGGTCTATGATTACGGTAAATCTAATGTCTTCTGTGAATGGCTTCATTTCATTAGGAATAATACAGGGTCTAGTGATACAAATATGCATAAATATTGAAAAAACATTTTATATAATATCTTTAGTTGCTTAGTAACAAGCCAAGAATAAAAATATCCTGACAGTGTGATAAATTAAACAATCATCTATTTGATTTATGAAAATGATAATAATATTACTTAAATGATGCATGTGCTGATTTTTACATAGAAAAGTACAAAAATATTCGGAGTCAAAATAGCCCAACTTCACATAAGAGGGGAGGGGGTATTGAAGTCTCGGTTTGGATGAGGCAGGAACAGAAATGTAGCCAAGTGAAATCACTGATGTGGCCAGAAAAAGATAGAATAGTTTATTTATCAAGCAAGTCAGTGATTCCCCAAAATGAGTATAGGCTTGATGTCTAGGAATATATCATATCAAATGAGAACAGCTTTTTTGCTATTTCCTGTTCGTATTTTGGCAACCTGAGTCTGATCTATGTGAACTTGTATTAATTGTCCTGTCTTAAAAGCATTTGGAGGTTTCTCACGTATACATTAAAATTTCTAAAGCTATTGTGATACTAATTTAACTTAAAATTGATATAGTTACAACCCTTTAAGAAGCAGCAGTAAATGTTTGTAAATGTTTATGTAAGTAAGTAAGTAATTCTTTATTGCTATCGTATCCCATTTGAGATCTTGACATAAAATACAATAAAGTCAAAAACATGTAATAATAAAAAAAATGAAAATAAAAGGAAATACTAAAAATACTGTAAATGAGTGAAATAAATACATATCTCATAATAAGAGATAAATGAATAATTGTAATATAATGTAAATAAATGTAAATTTGTGTTTTGTGGGTTTTTTTTTTTATGTTAGGGAAATTGAGGAGAGAAAGCTTGTAAGAACAAAACAAACACTAAGCAACTATTGACAAAATAAACCCTATATACCTATATAGTTACATTTTGGAAGAAAAAAAAGCTGTGTGCAAATGTTTTATAGTAATTGAAGTTTCATATTATAAAAAAGTGAATTTGGGATTTTGTATTTTATAAATTTGACAAAAAGACAAATTAAGTAGGCATTATTCATGAAAGTCACTGTGATTCGAGAGTGTTGGAATGTCAGTGTAATGTTTACTGCTAAATTTCACAAGTTTTCTAAAATTCACAAATGTGTAGTTCAATTAAAAACACTAAATCTAGTGAGCCAATTTTAAAACTACACTTTAAGATTGTTTTGTGTTCTCTTAAATCAAGCTATTCAAAACATTTAAATTTAAAGTGATTGGTTCGGTTTCCCCAGCAACATCAGAAGGCTAAACACTTGTACACAGTGGTATCATACTGTAGTATATCTGTCTTTGTGACCATATTAAGTGGGTGTTATAGTGTTAAAGTGTGTACACATACATGTTGTGTTATTTAGGGTTAATGTGAGGTTGTTACGAGAAAACTGCAAAGTATACACAAATTAAGGTAGTTCGGCAATCGTTATTGGCCGACACATAGCAGAGGTTGATCCGTTGATGTATTCCATACTGCATGAGTGGATATTCTCAAGATGACCTTATTAAAATACATTTTTTTTCCTTTTTGTATAATTGCCAAAATGACAACAGAAATTTGTGCTCAGTGACAGGATTTTACATTTAGATGCTTCTGCTATAGCACTACTGCATTTAATGTAAACAAGACAAATTATTGAAATATGACATCACCATAACACGCATTTTGTAAATAAAGATGAGATTCAAACACGCCCATATAACATAATTGAATGCACCTGTACTGTGTTTTACCATGGTTATTTGTGCTTCTAGTAAATGTGGTTTTACAGACGGTTTTATTGTATTGTATTGTTTTCAGTGTGAGATGTATAATAATGTATTTCATGTTAATTGAATTAATAAAATAATCTCTTATGCATATAAACATGACTCTATGCTAGACAGTATGCTAATAAATTCCAACAGTGCACACCAATTCTCACATAGTGTGGTAACCAAGTTTACTGCAACTGTTTACACAGACACTTGCATGTGGAAGTTAAATACACCGGTTTGTTTCACTGCACGTATCTGTGTTTCCATGCCTGTCGATCAACAGTTCATGCAAGATTGTATAGAAATGTGACTACAGACAAGTTATTTTTCAATAAAGACATGGTAGCCAAGTGTATACAGTTCACTGCATTTCTTTATTCCAATGAAAAGCTTATTTAACATTCTTTTATCACAGAGTGATTGTATTTATGTGTGTACGCTACAGTATTATATTGTATTTGCATGTGTTTGTAAAAAACAGTTTCCTTATATAGCCATGGATATGAAAACAGTTGTTATGATTTCACATTAGGCACAAAAAACAATATTTCTGCTATATTTTTTTTTCTAAAACTGATGTGCATAGGCGACTTAATTTTATTTTCATTCAAAAATTTTCATTAAAATTTATGATTTTTCATGAAAACAGAGCTTTTTATTTGATTTTTGTTGTGATGTTCTAATGAAAGAACAAAAAAAAAAAACAGTGACAAGAACGTGAAGCATGCATGCATGAAAGTTCGAAATAGCATTTTAAAATGACTGAGATTCAGATTTTATTAAGTTGCATGTATTTCTAAAGTGGAACTATTAAATGACTTCTGCTAGATTAGCATCAAATCCCAGTCCCAGTCCTATCCTAGTGCATATATCACAGGGAGGGTCGTCACCTATGCACGTGTGAGAATTGAGTCCCAATCGATGATAACAACACATGCTGAAACACAAAGGCTCATGGGTAGATGCTTGTTTGTAAACAATGACATGCTATGGCCATTTGACGCATGCGGAGGTGACGACTCTCCCGCTTTAAAAAGGGAATAACTTTGCAACCTGTAGGTGATATGACACAAGCACCATAATTGCACGACCCCGTAATCGGATAAATCTGCTGATGAAAGTGAAAATAAATGACAGATTGCAAAAATTTAACATTTCACAAACTGTTACAATTGAGTAATACATGGATACAAGGATTTTGCTTTTTGTCTGTATATATAATGTTATGTATTTGGAAAATATTGGAATATATTTTTTTAAGTGAAATTCAGAAATTTCCTGGTCAACTTTGTTTTCACTACCACATTTTCTCAAATTTTTTTCTCTCAAAATAGTTCAGTGTGAAGTATTTTCGAAAAAAGACAAGAAAATGCTACATATACCTCTGAAAAAAAGGTGGAAAAAATTTGCGCTGCTGTCTATACTTTGGCCCATACCTAAATAAGTTAAAATATCATCTTTGTTTAAATTATCATTTTTATAGTAATAGATTGATGTACGGTAATGTCTTCTTTTCTGCACTTCTAGATTGATTTATTGTAATGTGTCCATACTCTATTTCCTGCCTGTACCTATATTGACTTAACTTAATTGTGCAGATCGCTAATGGAATTTTATTACAGTAAGAATAAATACAATGAGACACACATGATATTGAAATGATAATTAAATAAATATACACTGAGTTGTTCAGGTATTTAAAAGTGAAAAATAATATTATAATTCAGTTAATACCTTGAGGTTTCATTTTTAATTAAAAAGATGGAAACTAGTTATTATAGTAAAGCATAAATAGTCTTATTAATGCTTTGAATATTAAATATTAACAGTCAATGACAAGTTATGTTCATTTGGTCCAAAATTAACAAAGAATTTGTAGAAAAATATAAATTTAATTTCTTAGGTCAAATTTACGCAATGCATGATATTCTGTGCAAATACTTCATTAGTGTTTTGTTACTATAGTAACAAAGAATGTGTGACATCATATATGTTCAATAAAAAACAAGTATTGATATTCAATGGAATTCCTTTTATCAAATTTTATGTGTAACAACGTTTTATAGGGTCAATGTCTGGTAATGTAGTAGACTATATGAATTATATCTGCGGTACTACCTATTTTAGTTTTGTATTTTATAATTGTTTATGCAGATTAGAGTAATTTTATATGCAAATTAGTATAATTAAAAACCATATTTGATTACATACCACAGCAGAATACACCTCAACTTGCCAATTTTTTATACACTTGTATGAAAATATTTAATACAAATTTACACTGGTGCCAACAAATTATCACCAAAACAATTAAAAAACAAATAATTATTTATTAGTTTTTATTTATTTATTTATTTTATCCCCAGTTGTGAAAAAGACTTTTATTTTCACCAATAGTTTGTTTTCATTTGTTGGCCTCACATGCATTTATTTTTATTTATACACAATTAATACAAATACATTAGTGCAGACATTAAGGTGAATTCAAAACTATTTATTGAGTTAGTAATGGGTGTTTCTTTTCATATTGACAGCATATCCTGTACTATTGTACTCCGTTGTATTACATAAAACCTCTTGTACATTCAGTTACAGTTACAGTTACAGTCAGCTTTACATCTGTGAATTGCATTTATTTTTCAGTGAAACTATGTATTGTCTGTTCATGTGCTGTGTTTATCATTTGTTGCTTGTAGTTGCACACATAATACCTGTGTACTGGTGTGAGAATAATCCTCTGCTGTGTTTGATATTCTGCCTCTACTTCACAATCACCAACTAAATAATTTTGTTATTAGGCATTTAATCTCTTAAATTGGCATGACAATTTTATCACAATATTTGGTTTAAAAGTGTTATATAAGTGTTTATTAGCATTGCCAACCTTTGTTATGTTTTAACAGGTACATGTATTTTGTTGGAAAAATTAGCATATTTGGAGCTATTTTCATAGTAATACATGTTAAAGCATTATTTAAAATAAAATAGCCATTTGACACTACATTGATTTTTGTAATGCATGTAACTATTTTTTGTAGATACATGTAAATGTGAGGTTATTACGAAGAAGTATCCTCGTAATAACCATATTAATATAGATCTTTTCCTCCCAATGATATATCATGGGAATGCAAAAATTCAAAAAGTTTAGAACAGAATCAGCAAACTTCTTTGTATGGAGTCCGGTCAAACCCTGGGGGCATCCATGTTTGTTTATTATTAGAGGATGCTTACAGGTATAATCATTCCATATTTGCAATTCGCATTTCCTAATATGGTAGGATGAAAATACCCCATAAAATACTACAGCATGCTGTTACTTATGGTGTTACGATCCCAGATGTATAATACATGTATTACAATATACTTTTGTAAATATAATTTCTACCATAGAAGCAAATTTTTGAAAATAAACATTTTTTGTGTGAAAATTAATTTGGTGACTATATATTTTTATATGACGATTTGTGAACAAAAGCATAATATAAAAACACACTGTAAAAAAGTCAAGGAAATCCGCTTAATGGTAACAACTATAACTGAATTATCATCTTTGAATTTTTGAACAGCCAAGATTAATTCCACAGGATATATTCCTGCTACAAAAGATTTAAGACAAGAATGGATTATGCTTTGTCCTGATTCTAAATTCAATTGCCTGTTTACAAATACTGTCAAACCTGTGTATAGTGACCGCCACGCCCACTTTTAATTCTAGTTTGAGTTGATAAATGTGGATGTTAAACAACGATAGCAATTTATGTTGCCTGTAACTCAAAGTTCGATTAACTGTTAACTAACCAATGAGTTATAATTTGGGTGTAGCTGTGCAAAAGTGGTCTTGGCTTGGAAAATATGGGCGTGGCCATTTTTGTAACTCAATTTTTTCATAACTCTATGTTCATAACTCGATGTTCATAACTCTATGTTAATAACTCTATGTTCATAACTCTATGTTCATAACTCTATGTTCATAACTCGATGTCCATAACTCTATGTTCATAACTCTATGTTCATAACTCTATGTTCATAACTCTATGTTCATAACTCGATGTCCATAACTCTATGTTCATAACTCTATGTTCATAACTCTATGTTCATAACTCTATGTTCATAACTCGATGTCCATAACTCTATGTTCATAACTCTATGTTCATAACTCGATGTCCATAACTCAAACAATTGAGCATCTCCTATAGGCAGGTAGTCAGTAACAATGGTTGGACTGTATCATGTGAGGTATCAAGTAACTAACATTACCCTGGCACACTTATAAGTGTATGTATATATGTTGCTTTTTAAGCTATGAGCGTAAATAAATTGTGACCCTACCTTTGACGTACCGTAGCATCATTACAGAAGGATAGAGTGTTTTAAACAGTCTGGTCTTAACTCTCGTGGAACCAGTATATACTTGTGGATATAATACTTGACATATTACCAGAATTAATCTTGAGATGTAGGGGTCTTAATGAACTTAACTGTTTCGTATTATCACAACCACAATAATGAAATTAAGTTTGTTCCATTTAAAACAACATAACAATTGCATTTTGTATACAACTTTTATGTGTGAAAACAAAATTAATATATATAATATACAATACTCATATACATGTTTATCACATATTTATTGAAGGTAACCATGACAATCAATAAATTTACCAAATTTTGAAAAATGTGATATATGATGTACATGTGCTATTGACTACATTGACCTTTGACCTCACACATGCTGAACCCTTCAGAACTACAGAGAAAACCTGACTAAATGTTATGTACGAACAATTTTTTTGAAATAAAATCAAAAAATATCGAGCTGAAAGCTGCAATTATTTTTTATTTCTCACTCAAATTAACCTATTTTTTTTTTGTCTCCTGCCAAGTAATTGTATACAAATTTACATGTGTATTGATCTTTTGAATAATTAATTAGTGAATCCATCCAACATCACAACAATTTAATTCCTACAGTGTGTCTGTGACAGACATGCGGAAAACAAATACGCAATTATACAGATGTAACTAGTTTTTCCATTCTTTAATAAATATGCATGTAATTGTTTAATTTTCATCATTAACATACCGGCTTTATTTAACCAATGTCCAGTAATTCAGATATGCTGTAATATTTTTGTAGTGGAAATTATTTTGAATGCACATGTTTTTGTTTTTTTTCGATATTATAATATATCGGTAGTCATATACTGTGATATGCTGCTTTACAACCATACATTTTTGAAACCTAATGAAGTTCAGGCCACGTTATAAATGAACATAATTATTTTTTAATTCAGACATGAGAACTTGATTTAGAAATATTTCTAGTTTAAAAAGTAAAGAAAAATACATAAAAATGGACACACTGTTGAACCCATAACAGCCTGAAAGATCCCAAGGAAATTCTGCTACTGTGAATAATTTTTTTTCTGATTTTAGCAAAATTATTGTGGTTACAGAGTTTAAAGAAAATACAGATAATTTGGGGATGTAGTTTCTTGCCATTGTGCCTCACTACATACTGCATACTGCCCTCTCCAGTTCAGCTGCACACATACATAAAAACAAAAGTTTTTTTCAAATCGACAGTTGGGTAATCCATGCAATAATTCCTTTTCACATTCATTACATGTATCAATTTGTTTAGAATTATGATGGTGTTGATAGATTTTTCATTAAAATATAATTTTTTTTAACAGGGAACAAGAAAGAAAGATTGGTCCCAATGGTTTCTTGGATTCCCATAAATACACATATTCTTATCAGCTGAAAGGCAAAGTGGTTGACAGTAAAGGGAATAAATCATCTGATACTACAGTTGCCAATGGAACTGGGTCACACAGTGCTCCACCATCAGCACGAGGCAAAGAAATTGCTTCTGTTGTTAACCTCCAAGCCAAAATTGAAAAAGATAAAAAAGATTTTGAGAAAAGGATGAAAATCATAGAGGTAAAAGCCATTATATTATATTTAATATCTTTTTACCGGTAATATTTTTTAAAACATTTTTCAGCCAAACGTGGGTGCAACAATTTTGTTGTATTTTTCTATATTTGTTTGTTAATTTTTGTTCAAGTACACATAATTTTCTGAATCAAAATTTTAGGAAGAAATTATGTGGGTTTAAAATTTGTAAAACAGTAAATGTGCTTATGTGTTTTTCATGAAATCTCCAATTTAAAAAAAAATTGTATGCTCCATACAGTAACCTTACAAACAATTGTTACCATGAATTATATTTAAAAAAAATCATATACTGGTATTCCTTTTTCATAATTTTTAGTCAATTGAAAAAAAGTAGTTATTATTGTATGACCATCTATTTATTTTAATTATATTTAAATTATTCATGTTTTATGCATTATTTAAATGAAAGGATCACATGTGGCAACATAAACAAGAAGAACGAGAACTGAAACGATCAGAAGGTGACATCATCAAAAGTCGACAGCATTTACGTCGTACTCTGCGGGATTATGAATCAGGTGAGATAACGTGCTAATCAAGGGCTGATAACAATGGTCACACTTATTTGTAAAACACTATATCATTCCTCATTCCTTTGTAACTGTCTTAATTTTTCCTAGTTGTTCAATTGTTGTTTTTTATTTTGTCATAGCAATCAATAGAAAAAGAGTTTCAGAAGAAAAGAAACTAACCGGAACCACGAAAGAAGAATATGAAATCCAGAGGGAAATCACACACAGAAAGGAGAATGTAAGTAAATTGAAAAGTTTATAAATCAGTTTCTTTACAATACATGTATGTTTCAAATGACTGACCTTTTCGTATTTTGTGTACTACTATATGTAATTTTATTAGAACATAAAGTTGATTTGGTTTCCTTGTTTTTGTGATTTAAGATATTTAAAAATGTAATATATATATATATTCTTCATATCGTTAGATATGCCATATTAAGGATAAAATGGATTGTCATATCATAACCTAAAAATGCAGCGCTTACAGCATTGTAAAATCAAAACCACTATTACACATTTACAGTGATTGTTAATGTATTTGCCAAAACAATCAGTGCACTTGCGTTTTAGAACATTTCACTGTTTTATTGAATGAAGAAATGTGTACTACAAGAATAGTTTTTTAGTTAATGATGAATCACTTTGCAACATGCATCAATGTACATGTTCATAGGTGTGTACAAGTATTTTATTAAATCAAAAGTTGCATACTTTTCGGATATTTTAACTTGACAAATAATAACAGTAATTAGTGACTAAAACATGTTTGTTAAAGTAGAAGCTTATTCATAAATGTAAATACCAAGAATTAATTCATTTTGCAATAATTTGTACTCCTGGGGTACTCCTGGGGTACTCCTGGGGTACTCCTGGGGTACTCCTGGGGTACTCCTGGGGTACTGATGGGGTACTTTTTGTTGTCCTGAACTATTTCAATAATCTAGCTTTTAAAGTGTAAAAATATGCAATTTTTCTTCTATGCAATTGTTCTAAAAATAGTGATTTTTGAAAATATCAGAACATGTTTCTGAAACTGCTTCACTGTAACACACAAACGAATGCTATAGCTTCATGATTGTACATAATAAAGCAATGAACATTGTCATGCGATTTATGACAGTTTGTTATAAACATTAGAAAGTTTCAATTTTTGCATAATTATGATATATATGCTTATTGTAGAATACTAAAAGTCGCATTGAGAAAGCACAGTCTAAACTACAGCAAAACAAAGATGAAGGCAGAAAAGCTGAGGTTCTGACGTAAGTTCATTTCATTATAACTGCAGTACATGCTAACTTATCTTGAATTTTGTGTCTGACATCTAAGTTGTTAACTGTAAATTGCGCCCTCACTGTCAGATATTGTCTTTTTTTTTTATAAGCAAAACTCTACTTGAACTGGAAAACTAGTTAAACTATGTTTTTTGTGTGCAGGGTTTTATTATTAACCTGTTTCAAACACCACTGGATATTGGATATGGAACTCACTGGTACCTTATTATGTCCCTACAATTAAGTACACTTGTGAATTTAATTAAACATTTTCCAATTAAGACAGCCGGCAAATATCATTTCATTTTATCCTATTCTATAAAAAAAATTATTCCATCGTTTAGAATTTTTTGGAGACAGAATGAAGATAGTGACAATTTGATGATATGTTTGTAATTTTTCACTTAGAAGATTTCTCCATTAGTTCATTGATACATTATTATATTCTCAGTAGATACACAAATTAAATTTGCTATAGATCTACACTGAAGTCAACTAAGCCATATAAAATATTTATAAACTCATGACAGTTACACATCAAATAAGCATGTGTAGTGTTATTACAATTTTAGTGATTTGATTAACAAAGTAGGTCACTATATCTAGGCTGTATGATTGCTTTCTGGAATAGAGATAGAGAATAGAGATATATAGTCAATCCAATCATTTTTTTGGATTTGAATGTGACTATTTATACTATAAGCATGCGTTTGTTTACTCCAGATGTATCGTATATAAAAATGTGTGCACAAAAGTAAATACATACTCTTTTTTTGTAATGTTTGTGTCAGGTGACAGTTGTGGGCATTTACTGTCATTGTTGTCAAGTGCAAGTGCTGACATATAGTACATTTTGTCACAGACACCATATTCCAATTTGGGACTACCTGACTAGATTGTCGGAACATCTTCCTATCATAATGGCATTATTGCAATTTAATGCATTAACCAGGCCTGTTGAACACAAGCACCTGTGAATCTCGGCCAGTGGATTTAGCCTTGCAATTGAGTTTGTGCCACACTCGCCCAAGTAGGAACCAGAGTTTCCAATCTACCCTAGTTGCACTGAGGTCCATGCACTAAGTAGCAATAGATCTTACGTTGCAATTGATTTTTATTTGAGGTGATTTGAAGATATGATGCTATCTATTGTCTTCAAGCATTCACTGTGAGGTGTTTGCAAATATGCAACTAAATGTCATTGTTATAAAACAGGGGAGATTTACAACGTAAATACAGACGAACAGCTACTGAAATTGAATTACGTAGGACAGAAGTGCAGAGATTGAATGACGAATTTACCCAGAAGATGAAACAGAAAGAAGAGGAGACATTTCGACTGAAAAAAGAGCTAGCTGAGTTGGCGCTAGCATTAAATATGGAAACAATAAAGGCAAGGACCACTCAGGAAGATAGTAAAAAGTAAGTTTGAGACAAAGATTTTAAGATATACGAAAAAATAGGATACAAATGCAAATTTAATATCCAAAACTATGTACTGCCAATTTTTGCTCTCAATAATTCAAACCTAAATAAGAGTCGACCTATATAACCAACCAATCAGAAAATTCTGAGGTGTACAACATTTTGCAGAACGTAAATAGCACAAATCAGTGATCAGTCAAAATCTTAGAAGCCAGTAAAGTACGACAAGCTGGGTGGTCAAATTTTGTTGAAGAGTGATATTGTAGAGGTTTCATAGCATGGACGTTTTTTTATCTGTTTTCAGGGATGAGAAGAAAGATTCTATTGAGAAAGTAAAGGAAGCAAATGAAATGGAGACAAGCCTAGACAGGAGACTCAGGTAACTACAATTCTGTGCACTATATGGTCTACCAAGACAGACCGTTTTTTGAATGGTTGAATGGTTAAATATGGCTTGACAAGTGAATATATGTCGTGTTCAAAGTAATATTTTTGAAATATGCTTATCTTAAAGCGGTAAGGACGTCACCTATGCACGCGCAGGAATTGAGTGCCAAGCGATGATAACAACACACGCTAAAAGCGCAAAGTTTTATGGATGGACGTTTGTTTGTAAACAATGACACGCATGCGTAGGTGACTACTCTCCCGCTTTAATATGTACGATGTCATGTTTTCGTCTTTAATCAGAAAGAACAAGAAGATATCATATCTATCGAGTGTGCTGTAATTGTCATATAAAATTGTTTCTTAATGAACATGGAAACCTTAATCACTGGGAATTAGATTACGAAAAGCAATTATGGTCTTGCAATCGTTCCACTTCTTCAAAACATGTTAATTAGATCTGTTTTACTAGCATATGATGGGTTTCTTTCTATGGTAAATCTAAACTGTCTTCAAACAATGCAATTTTGATTGCTTTGAGTAGGTAACCTTGGAGTGAATTTTAAATTCAAAAGAATTTTTATTTATTTCTGATTATCTATAACGTACACTAAATGTTGATTCGGCTTTGTTTATTTGCTTAAAGTATATAAGGGTTAAATACATGTATAATATTCTATATTTACATTTTAACAGCGACGAACTCACATGTTGTTCTTTGAATATTTCAAACTTGTATGTGGCCATAACTGTAATACAGTTGATTATTGTTATGTTTATTGATTATCTACAGCTATATTTATCGTAAAATACATTTTAGCTAGACAAATCGTTATCGTAAAAATGAAGTAATTTAAAGTATATAAGCCTAGCCAAAATCCATTCTAATGACATTTGTTTTATTCATTGCTATGTATCTCAGGCAAAATCAAGGTAAAGCTAGCAACCATATAATGAATACAAGGAAACTGAGTGCTGACCTGACTTTATCTAAATCACGAATTGCACTTAAGGGCAGAGAAGGTAATGATAAATGCATATTTTTTATATAATTTGTTTGATAATCTTAGATCACAATTTCTTATGTGTTACATGATGTTGGTTTTTTGAGAGAGGGGAAAGAGGTTGACTTTAATAAGCAAAAGATTAAATCTTTTTATGCGAATTTATATTTTGTTCATACTTTGCAATACTGTAAAACTGCAGTAGTTTTGCTAGGAAAACCAAGTACTAGTAGTTAAACTTGCACTAATATTTGGATTGCCTTGTTATGTGTGTTTTGTATGGAGAACACTTTGAAAATTTGATTACAATATTCAGGCCTATAAAAACTGTGATTCCATGTTCAATTTATTTACCAAACTAACTAGGATGTAATTTTTTTCACATCTGTAGTTAAACCATGATTATGTTCTAGCAATAACCCTAAGGGTTATTGAGAGAAATAAAAAATAATAAAACTGGGTAGATACCAATAATTTGTAAACCAGTTAACGGAAAGCCAAGTGTATTTTATTTGGGCATATATTAGTTTTACAATGCTTTTACCACAAATGTCTTAATCATATACTGATTACTGTAACGGGTTTTGTATTGTTTTGTTTTCTGTATATACAGAAGGAAGGCATATGCAAGACACACATAACCGACTTGTAGAGAATACCAATACGCAACGACAGTTACAAGAAGCAGCAGTCAACGCCGACTTGGATCTTAAAAGCCGACAAATTGACCAACGTGTGCAGGTAAAACTAACTTTTAATGTTTGTTTACTAAAATGCAAAGTACTATTGAATATTGATTATGATTTAAACCACACTTTTTAATTTTGCGTTGCCAATTTACTCTGATTTGCAAATTGATCAGTAAAGGGCGATAGTCGTTGAGCATCTCGTATTTGAATTTCACGTAAACAAACAAACAATGCGTTGTGTACGTCGCTATGAGTGCTAACGAACAGAACGTTGGGCGACAACCACCGCCCTTTAACATACAAGAGTGCAACACTGCCATTGTGCTCATACAATTAGTGAAACATTTGAATTAGTTATCCTATTATGGATTGATAAAATCATCATTTATTAAATACCCATCAACTTACTGTCAACATAGCTAAGATCCAGACAAACTAGCATTGGCATTCCTTCGAGCAGATGGAGCAGATGGAGCACGTGGATTTTGTTGATGATTTACAGATATGAATAGCTGTGTTCATAGCATTAACAACTTTCATCACATTACTTGCTGTTAATATTTGTATGATATGTTTATTTTCCAGGCACATGATATCAAACGTCAGGCAAATATCACACATCTTACAAAACATCGAAAGCAGCAGCATGAACAAGAGTTGGATGCCTATCTGGAGCGGCTTACCAAGAGGCAACATGAAGCAGCAAGACTTGAACACGAGGATAAATTAAAACATTGTTTAGTAAGTGCATGGTTAAACTGAAATATACAGTAGAGCAGACAGATTTAATTAATTAACTAGAAGAAGACTTACATTTGAACGGGACTGATTGTATCTGTCTTCTGATGTAGGTTAAGTACAAGCAGGAGAACATTTAATTCGAAATTGAAGACCCTAAAAATAGTGTACATGCGTGCTAGTACTACACACACATCGAATATCACTGATGTATCGGTGGATACAAATTTATATAAAGGATTTATTTGCAGAGATATGTTAATAAACACGAAGAAGTGGAACAAGAGCTATACAATAAAGTCAGACAAGCAGAATATTCAAGAAAACAGAAAGAACAAACATGTAAAAGATTACATAACAAGTTACAGGAAATGAAGAGGAACAACTCGATAACAATGAAAGAACATGCCGTAGAGTGTCTACGAAAGGAAAAAGAATTAGATCAGAAATTGCAGAGAGAACAAGCTGACTTATATAAGGTAAGTTTGTCACACTCCTCACAATTGTCAAAATTGTTATTATAATGTTTGTTTTAGCTTAATCTCATCTTCGCCAGCCAATGACCATTTACTCGGCCGAATTCTCAACATTAATCATCTTTGGCAGATTTTACCGCTATTTACTATAAGTCGCACGCCCTCAGTCGATTGTAAGATTCACTTCGGCTCATTTGCATCTTCCAATCAAAACCCACAAAAGAAACAACATTACTTGGACTGTTTTGAAGACTACAAATCGATATGTTATCAGTTGGAAATGGAATTATAGACCTCCTGTTCTTGACTCCGGGTAAATCAGCGCACATCCATTGTTTTAATCTGTGATGAACTACCCGACCTTCACATTTATGATACTGAAACGCTGATTGGCGCGCCCAATTAAATGACTCAATCTAACTGCAGTGAAATACGGCTTTTCCTAACACGATCATGGGCCTGTTATGAATGGCCGGCTTTAGCGAAACCGTGATTCTGACGATGGCTTAATCTTAGTTTTTAAGATTTTTGATCTTATATAATACCTGTTAAATATCCATATTACAACAATTAAACCTTCTCTTCTCAAGATTTCGAAAAATCATTTAATGTATATGATTTTTTTGTTTTCGATGGTATATGGTGTAATGTGGTCTGTATTTATTTACTTTATTCAATGTGTAATAGCAACATTTATTTAATTTTCTTTCTGTATTCTGTAGTACCATGTCAATCGTGAAGAGAGCTACATCATGCTCCAACACCACAGAGCCAAAATGAAGGAAGATAAATACCTGTTAGAAGAAACAGAAAGGGTAGGTTAATAGTACAATCATCATGACATATGCTTAGTAAATCTCAGACGATGTTTTTACTAGATGCTGTACATGTTCTTATAATAAATACGTGTAAAAATACATTCTAAACGAATCTTCCTAATGGATCTACTATTTAAAAAGCATTTTGTTATATTATATCTGATACATTGATCACATTTCAATGGTTAGGTTCTTGATTAAAATCATTGTAATTTTCACAACAAGTCAGATGCATGACATTAAATTACTGTCTCTGTTATTAATTTTTGAGTTTAAACAAATTTTGTAAAGATGGAGTTAATATAAGTTGTTAGATTGCGCATGATCATACATTTGTGATCATTAACAATTTGCTCTTGGACATTTTACTGCACGACTTATGGTATTATTCCATCGACCTTATATTATTATCATATAGAAATGTTATTACGAGATACAAAGATGCTGGTTAAAAGGACTAGTGTTTTTTCATTAAAATCTTATAAAACATTTATTAATTATTTTTGTTTATATATTTATAGGAACATAGGCGGTTACTACGAATTGGTGAAAAAAGTGAGACGGCGCAGAGTTATTCTTAAATGCAATGAATTAATTAATACACTAGCGATACACTATTTGATGGTGATAAATCAAATATCAGGTGAACATGGACAAGAATTAAATGGTGCTTGTATATGTTTTTGATGAGCCATACCTTAACTCAAAACATCTTAAAAATGTAAAGTATATATCAAGTTATACTATTCTGAGTCTAAGCTTGCGCACTAATCTGGCTTGACTCATAGTCGACAAAGGCTATTCTTTTCGTGGTAGGAAACTGTGTGTACCTGCTTTCATTTTTTTAATTGATTTAAGCTTTAACTCTCCTGGGATTATAATGTCAATACAAAATGCCTACACGGAATGTATGTTTCTAACTCTTTGTGAAATATGTAGATTAGCGCATAGATCAGAAGCATTTTAATACTCCTAAATTTCCTTCACAATATTCGCCAATTTACTATTACAAACAAGTACTCATCAGTAGATTTTTGTTATTGAAATCATCGTATTGCTAATTTAATCATAGGTTAGATTCGTTTCACATTGCAAGTTGGTTGAAAAGTGTTTCGAACATATCTATCGAATAAAAGCCATTACATCACAAGTATTGAACAAGTGTCTGCAAGAAATTATATAGTATTCAAAACGATTTTAATTGAGAATTACATTTATGTGGGTGCCATTGTGTTATTTGTGTAGATATTTAGTTAGCCGAAAGTTAATCGAATATTTACAGTATGTACATACTTGAAATGTAAATATTCCCTTAAAATCGAAATATTTAACAAAAAATATCACTTTTACATATTTCTTACTATTTTTGATTATAAATACAATTTCTGTACATATACAATTATGCAAAGATTATCCTAGTTGCATGAATTGTATTATATCTATTTCATATGAATGTATTTTCGAGTGCCTTAAATTTATTGTAACTTCTATGTATATAAACAATATGTTCTAAATAACACATATTTCAATGCTAAGCATTTAATGATTTCTAGTACTGAGCGGTACATGTGTGCTATGTTAGCTGGTGCTCAATAAAACTGTAGAGAAGATGTGTGTAATGTTTATTGGCTTCTGTTTTAGACCTAGCTTTTAAACCTCCTCTTTGGCCACTATATTATAAGCGTGAACAATTTAATTGATTCGCCACAACCTGGCCAGTGGTCATGAAACTTGATATATTAAGTGGTAAATCGAGGTGATGTGTTTGTATGGAAACTTTTGTATATTGTTTATGCCTTCACAGCATAAGCCACACATAAAGGTTATACACTGGAAAAGTGCACATTATTGGACTCAGAATTATATATAGTGGATCAGATACATGAACTGGAATCACAACGTTCCTGAAATTACAAAAGATGCATTAGAAACACGAAATTGCATCCATAAAAATAACAATGTATGTTGGACATTAATTTTAATATTTTATATGTTTATTGCTTAGCTAATGTTTTATTATGGACACAAAAATTAGCACCTTGGAGTGGTAGGACATATACCAAATTGGCCATGTTGAGATGCTTTATAATGTTGCACGAATAATCAACATGCTCTAACTTATCAACTTATACTCATTACAACAGAATGGCTACCAAGTGTAGCTTAAAATAACAAACTTACTGGCGAATCGTGTCAGATATTATTGTACTGTATTAAATCGAACAAGTCAATAACTATTTTAAATTATTTACTAGAATTGACAAACTAGTATACATTCTTACGAATCTAAAGTTAGTCCCCGTTCGGATGCAGTCCAAAAACAGCGACTTATGTTTGTGCGTGCGTGCGTGCGTCCGAACCTGTATCTTAGAAATGCCTGGACCAATCGCAATCAAACTTCACACATACATCATACATTACATTATATATATGCACATCAATTTGTTTCACGATCTGATTCAAGACGGCTGTTTACAGATGGGTTTTGTTCAAACTTGGTATATACATTGGACATTATAGGTCCTTGATGTACATCATTTTGTTTTTCGGATAAGATTCAAAATGGCCGACTGTTTTAATGTGGTTCTGGTGCCATATCGCTGACTTGCTTTGACTGATTATGTTCAAGTTTTTAATATTCATTATACACCATATTATAGATATATACATGTATTCAAAATGGCTGATTTTGTTTTAAATAATGCTGTTCCAGAGCAATATCTCTAAATGTGGACAAGTACTCGTTTGACGATCAGATACAAATGTCAATCCTCAAAATCATATTCATGTCATGGTTATATTCCAGCTATATTACTATAAACAAAACTATATATCTTAAATTTTAAAAACTAACGGGGACTGTGCCATGCATGGCTTGTTTTACATTTAAAATAATCTAATCTACACAAAATTTATAACTACATTTTAGCTTATACGAAAACGCATGATCAAGATATTCTCATGATTTGTTTCTGTCGAAATGATTTTCACAAGCTGGATTTATTTGTTCTTAAATCGTTTGATGATACGCGGCTACATCAACAACCTTTGATGTAATACATACCTTATTTCAGATTTCTTCATTCACACACCCCTGTCCACATGCGATAGATACAGTATTCTTTGTAAAATACAATAACGAATAGAATCTAATTAATACGTAATGGAATGGAAATCCACACAACCAAACATCAGCGAGAAATGAATTGGGCACGCACCTAGTAAATTACTAGTAAATTATCACGTTGAACTGAAAAATCGAACAGAGGACACTTTCTATTGCACGGCTTTGTCTAATATAAAAAAACAATTATTAAACATTTTTATTAACATGGCGAGGCAATTCTAATTGAAAGGACACCGATCTTATTTCTTTAATCCTATTATATCCACCTTAATAATACAGGTCTACAGAATACGGTTAGACTTGTTAATAAACTATTACATTTAGATTTCAATACTCAAAATCAATTTGAAATTTAATTCTGCTTCGCGGCAGGTGGACCATTCGATGTGTATCATAAACAATAGTGGCGAAGAATCCAAACCCATGCATATCGGAAATCACATTACGCAGATAGACACAGATCTAATCGTTTGAAGCAATTCTCAGTAAAACTTTAGCCTTTCAGTTCATAAAATGAAGACTTTATCAATAACTACCAATAAAAACTTCGAACATAATATTTCCAGTTTTTGTGTTATGATCAACATGTAGTTTATGTCCACAGTATGGAGCGTAATATGAGCTACTGATAAATTGTTATAGAGACTACAGCGCCATTTTTTTTGGCCATGTTAGTCTGGTCTCCAAATGTCGGTATTCTGTCACGCACAACATGTAATCCATTTGCAAATTGACACTTCAATTTGGTAAGTTTCGAGAAATTGTTTAGAAAGATTACCCGTAATAACAAATTTGAGAAAGTACTTGCTATATTATATATACTGTGTACTATACATGTGTGTTAATCTTACAGTTACATCTGTATATGTAACTCCCATTGTAACTCCCACATTACGTAACGATCAAAAAGAGTTACATTTGATTTTGTAACTAGCAACGAATAGTATTGGGTGGAAGCGAATACGTGAGAAAGGGAACCTGGGCGATAAATAATATATGTCTCGGTGCTTTGTGATTAGCGTAAAACAGTAAAGCACTTCACATGAGTTAACTTGTTATACCGATTCGCTGGTTCGCACTAGGGTCGATAATATGACTGAGACTCGCATAGTATCAACTCGTCCAGTATGGCGCTGGGGTCGTTCACTAAAACAAAGGACAGCGAAGACAGGGAGGGTGTGCATTTGCTCGCAAATTATGTGGTAACGATTAAATTTACAATAATATGATGCCCAGATCAAACTAATACATGCCTTTATGATACATGATTTCTAAGACAGTGTAATTCGTTTATTTCTGCAAACACTGAGGAATCAGGCTAAATTAGCCTACGGCTGTTTCTAATTCCCATTTTACCTATTTGTAATTATTTCTGTTGTTTTGTTAATTCCAAATGTAATAATAATGTAATAATTAGTAAAATAATTATTTGATCGATCGATTGATTGACTGATCATGTGAAATGTAATATATATGTACAGTACCTAACCGCGCTATCAACTGTAGCTCTCCATTCCTTTTCAATAATGATTTATTATGATTATCGAGAATAAAAAAAATTAAAGCAATTGGCCGGTCGGCGAAGGAATATAGGTGTATACAATGCATGGCAGAAGAACTAAAAATGAGCGAAGGATCACGATTATATAATAAATATGGACGACGAACCACGATTATACAAAATGTTATTTTACGTCGCATTTAACTCGAATATATTCTGTTCTCCAATCGCAATTACCCATAAAAGCTACAATATTTGCATACAAATAGCTAAACTCACCTTTGAATCACCATCTTCGATCGATTTTTCCGCAAGCTAAAACAATAATTTGTCTTCTCGAAAGCATGCACTAGTCGGACAACTTTTTGTAAGGCGCTCTGTGATTGGCCGACAAAAGTGGTTGAATACTATTCGCGCTGCAAGAGATTCCTTATTGCATTGGATCAGATGTTGTTACGGCCACCGAGATATATAAAAACCAGATAATATTCATAAATAAACAAAAAATAACGTATACCTACATCAGATTTTAATTAGATTATATGATACTTTAACACATACGTTGTTATTAAGATTGAACGACTTTAATTTTGTCCCTCACTGGTCATCATTCTATAAAACGTAAAGCCAACATTTTACTGTATATTGTTTCAAATTATTAGAAGTGCGTCTGTCTGGGGACATATGATTTTTTGCATGTCTGATCATGACTTTAAAGGTTGAGCCACTATTGTTTAGGACATAGATGCCGCGAAGCACAACATTTAATTTAAAATTGATGGCTTATAACTTTAATTTAAAACTTTCAATGCCAAGGCTAGCCGTATTCAGTACATCTAAGGTTAATGTAATAGGATTAGAGATTGTTGGCGTGTTTTTAATATGAGTTTTGTTACCATATTAATAGAAATATTAATGGAATAACGCCTATTTATATTGGACAAAACCTGTATGTTAGAGAAAGCTCACTGATGGATTTTGCTGATTAAATATTTTTAACTGACGTGTAGTTGTGTGAATTTTATATTTTATTTGTTAAATAAATGTTATCTGTATATCGAATGACAATGGTTGGTGTCAGCTGGATCTAAAAAAAATAATAAAGTACCAAAATAATCACTAAAATGATAATTGATATTATAGTCACAAAATGAAGAATCTGAAATAAGGTATGTACAATATCAAACAGGTTGTTAGAGGATTTATTTAGAGTTGAGTCCTAAGTTGAAAGGAATTGAGTCCTAAAGCCCCTTTCACAACTGTCGCCTCACTCGTGCGATCATTTTTTTTTTCGAAAATATTTTTTCTGTCCTGTTGTAGAAGTGTTGTCTTTGAGTCGCAAGCAATATATAAAATCAAGACATTTGGGATGAAAGCTCAGGAGTTCTCGAGCTTATATTGGGGGTGAAAAAAAAATCGTACAACGTTGCAAAGGGGGCAAGACAGGTCTTCCAATAGTCTTAGGGTGGTACAACGGACTTGTACGACGGAACGCATCATCGTACGACATGAAAATACTCGTGCAACACTCGTTCGGGGTCTTACGAGTGCGTGCAAAGTCGCACAACACTCGTACTGCCTGTCGTGCAATTATTTTTCATCGCGTCAGTCGCTCAAAATATCGGAGCAGCACGGTTTTTTTCCCGACCGAGATGCGACCATTTTGTCGCATCTGGATCGTATAATAAGTGGTATAACGGCTACAACGAGTCGTACAACGGGAAAAATCTCGAGTCGCAAGCCGTTGTAGTCTGTTTGGCACCAATTGTGAAAGGGGCTTAAGCGACAATAGCAACGTACGCTAAAACGCAAAGGCTTTAGGGTAGACGCATGTCTGTAAACAAGGACACGTTACGGTCATCTGCCTCATGCGCAAGTGACGAACACAACTCCCAAAAAACCTGTCGGTAGAAACACATCTTGTCATGCGAGAATGTCGTTATAATGTGGTTCGAATAAGCTAATATACAGTTGTAAAATTTATATAATTTAAGTGTATACTAGAAAAATTGTTTTGATTCACGCTTAGTTTCGTGAGAATGTATACTAGAGATAATTTTAAATTGTAAAGAATAATAATTTAAAATAGTGACTGACTTTAGATAACATTGTGGCTTGTACATGCAATTCCCTGATTCCAATGTTCTTTCCTCGTTTCCGCTTACTTTATGTTTCCAGTTTACCTGGCCTAACATACCCAGAGTTATGGGGAAACCAGGAATGTCATTGCATATTACAGCGTATGACATGGTGGAAGTGTGTACAAATCCTCAGCAGTCGTTGGCTTGTTAGCTGTTGTATATATCTGGTAGCGTCGCTTATATGTGGGCATCGAATCCGAAGACAACGTTTAGCACCATCAATGTGGTGAAACCCATTGACGGCCACGGTGCTGAACGTAACGATGCATGTAACGTAAATTTCAATTGACCTCACTGTGATGACGCATGCGTTGTGGAATACGGAAAAGGGCCTAAAGCATGCGCACTACGAACACAATATGCTAACTTTAACGAGTTTATGACGTAGAAATATCTCATGAATATTATTTGAAAGTGATATTATTACTAGAAAGCATTCAGTATGAAACGCCGGAATCACGTATATTCGGTCTTGACTGTAAACGCTTTTTTATCAAACTAAACTGGTCACCGAATTTAACAACTGCTTTCTCGTTTTACAATACAATCTAAATAAGCCACGGCAAGCCGAAATAGGTCTCGATTGCACATAGCACCACCAGTGGCTGTTCCCGGCCCCGTGCTTCTAGATCAACGATAATTAGGAAAGTCACAGAAAAAAACTACAATCTTCAAGCATCTGAGGGATTCAAATGAAATGCGCACTATATAATCAAATTGTGAATCTGTATTTGTTTTGTAATAAAAATAAACCCTTTTTGTAATGACAATCAACCTTTTTTGTAATAACAATCAACCCTAGTTAAATAATAAAGATCAACCCTATTCGTAATACCAATATATTTGTAAACAATTGACCTCATCCACTACGATACATCTACGGGTCGCAGTTGAAAGCTTTTCACGGAAGAAAAAGGATAAACAAGACATAAGTAATAGGTTCGTGGGCGGCAGACGCATTGTGATTACGATGGTACTCTCCCAAGCCTAATATAAATCTACTATTTCCGATATTCTACTAGAAATCGTAGATATTCGATAATCGAAATTTTAATGTAGAATGAACTAGAGAGTCCCCTCTTATTACATTGAACATACTTTTGGCATTCAGAAAACACATAGTTTTGCCCCTAACCCCTCTAGAGTTCGTTAGGTTCAATTAGATATTGGAATTTTGCACAACGAGCTTGCGCACTAAACATGATACAGAATCAAGTGATTGACAAATGCAAATCGTGAATTCACATTCAGGTCATTGAGTGCGTCCGTAGATGGTAGATCTACCGTACAACATGATTGAAACCACTTTTATGCGGCACACGAGAGCAAACTCTATACCATGTGTAAGACTTGATGAGGATCAGGTCGCGAAATAATTGGGTCCGCATTAGGGTTTTACTATATTAATAATGCAGCATAATCTTTATCGGCCACCATATGTTACTATAGCGATTGTTACTACTTATTATTATTATTACAAATAGTGTTGACTGTTATTACAAATAGGGTTGATTGTTATTACAAATAGGGTTGGCTGTTATTACGAAAAGGATTGATTGTTATTACAAATAGGGTTGATTGTTATTACAAATAGTGTTGACTGTTATTACAAAAAGGATTGATTGTTATTACAAATAGGGTTGATTGTTATTACAAATAGGGTTGATTGTTAATACAAATAGGGTTGGCTGTTATTACAAAAAGGATTGATTGTTATTACAAATAGTGTTGACTGTTATTACAAAAAGGATTGATTGTTATTACAAATAGTATTGACTGTTATTACAAAAAGGAATGATTGTTATTACAAATAGTGTTGACTGTTATTACAAATAGGATTGATTGTTGTTACAAATATGATTGATTGTTTATACAAATATGATTGATTGTTATTACAAATAGGATTGACTGTTATTACAAATAGGATTGATTGTTATTACAAATATGATTGATTGTTTATACAAATATGATTGATTGTTATTACAAATAGGATTGATTGTTATTACAAATAGTGTTGACTGTTATTACAAATAGGATTGATTGTTATTACAAATAGGGTTGATTGTTATTACAAATAGGGTTGATTGTTAATACAAATAGGGTTGGCTGTTATTACAAAAAGGATTGATTGTTATTACAAATAGGGTTGACTGTTATTACAAAAAGGATTGATTGTTATTACAAATAGTGTTGACTGTTATTACAAAAAGGAATGATTGTTATTACAAATAGTGTTGACTGTTATTACAAATAGGATTGATTGTTATTACAAATATGGTTGATTGTTATTACAAATAGGGTTGATTGTTATTACAAATAGGGTTGATTGTTATTACAAACAAGTTGATTGTTATTACAAATAGGATTGATTGTTATTAAAAATAGGGTTGATTGTTATTACAAATAGGGTTGATTGTTATTACAAATAGGGTTGATTGTTATTACAAATAGGATTGATTGTTATTAAAAATAGGGTTGATTGTTATTACAAATATGGTTGATTGTTATTACAAATAGGGTTGATTGTTATTACAAATAGGGTTGATTGTTATTACAAACAAGTTGATTGTTATTACAAATAGGGTTGATTGTTATTACAAATAGGGTTGATTGTTATTACAAACAGGTTGATTGATATTACAAATAGGGTTGATTGTTATTACAAATAGGGTTGATTGTTATTACAAATAGGGTTGGCTGTTATTACAAATATGATTGATTGTTATTACAAATAGGGTTGATTGTTATTACAAATAGGGTTGATTGTTATTACAAATAGGGTTGATTGTTATTACAAATAGGGTTGATTATTATTACAAATAGGATTGATTGTTATTACAAATAGGGTTGATTGTTATTACAAATAGGGTTGATTGTTATTACAAATAGGGTTGATTGTTATTACAAATAGGGTTGATTATTATTACAAATAGGATTGATTGTTATTACAAATAGGGTTGATTGTTATTACAAATAGGGTTGATTGTTATTACAAATAGGGTTGATTGTTATTACAAATAGGGTTGATTGTTATTACAAACAAGTTGATTGTTATTACAAATAGGGTTGATTGTTATTACAAACAAGTTGATTGTTATTACAAATAGGGTTGATTGTTATTACAAATAGGGTTGATTGTTATTACAACTAGGGTTGATTGTTAGTACAAAAAGGGTTGATTGTTATCAGAAATAGGGCTGATTGTTATTACAAATAGGGTTGATCGGTATTACATATAGGGTCGATTGTTATTACAAATAGGGTTGATTGTTAGTACAAAAAGGGTTGATCGGTATTATAAATAGGGTTGATTGTTATTACAAATAGGGTTGATTGTTATTATAAATAGTGTTGATTGTTATTACAAATAGGGTTGATTGTTATTACAAATAGGGTTGATTGTTATTACAAATAGGGTTGATCGTATTACAAATAGGGTTGATCGGTATTACACATAGGGTCGATTGCTAATACAAATAGGGTTGATTGTCAGTACAAATAGGGTTGATTGTTATTACAAATAGGGTTGATCGGTATTATAAATAGGGTTGATTGTTATTACGAATAGACATGGTTGTTACTACAAATATGGATGATTATTAGTACAAGGGTTGATCGGTATTATAAATAGGGTTGATTGTTATTACAAATAGGGTTGATTGTTATTACAAATACGGTTGATTGTTTTTACAAATACGGTTGATTGTTATTACGAATAGACATGGTTTTTACTACAAATATAGATGATTGTTAGTACAAATAGGGTTGATTGTTATTACAAATAGGGTTAATTGTTATTAAAAATAGGGTTGATTGTTATTACGAATAGACATGGTTGTTACTACAAATATGGATGATTGTTAGTATACATTGGGTTGATCGGAATTGTTCAAGGGTGATACGGCCTCCCATTTTATTGACTAACGGCGTATTGTCAAGCTTATGACCATCACCTGAGATGGGCCTCTTTCAGGCTGACATTCATTATTTTTTTTTCTATTGTCAACAATTATTTTTATTTAGGAATATCGATGCGTTAAACAATAATCGTGACGTCACATTATTTTATTGTTCACTCAGGGGATGTTGTAGAACCACCCGGAGTGATTTTAGAACACCCATAAATTCTTGTATTTTTGCCAGGATTTTCAGACCGATGTTGTTCTTCCTTGACGATATTAGTTTTTAATCTGAAATTTAGAGTGCATCTTCTTCTTCAATTTTGAAAGAGCCCTTTTCCAGCGGCAAGACCCTGGACTTGAACTTGGTCTCCTTAAATCTCACATGCCATGGGGAGCCAACTCTACTGACTAAACTAAGTAGACGAGCTGTCAGAGAATACAAGTCTATATAAGACAGCTAGAACATCGATAGCAACTGTAATATTACTTTCTTGCCCATCGCTATTGTTTGAACAGTCCGCTCACCATTTTTGAAAAGTACCTGGATAGTGTGAAAATATAATTGAGTGTTATTAAACCTTCACGTCAGAGGTACCAAGTTTGGGGAATTCTCCACCTTTTTATCGAACAAAGACACACAGAGAATCGAATCGTTTTAACCTTTCTTCTCAGCGCCACGTCGGAACTCTCCCACGGCCACATCAACACTGCGTGCCTCGTTGTGAGCTTGCCACAACTAACTGAGATCAGCTTTATTCACTTTTCAACTGTTAGCCTAATACAGAGATGTGTTTGAGCTTGAAGCGTGGTCTACATACATATAACCAATCACGTAAAGTAATCAACACGCCATAATGTCAGATTAATTGCCCCCCGATGTCGGAACATAATTCTTATACTTATCGGCGTCTCGTTGACTTAACCAACTTCCACTGTCGACCATTATATCAGCCAGTTGTTCCACTTACTAATTCCCTATCATACGAATGAACCTGATCATGACAAGTTACGAACAGGTGTGGATATCCAGGGGTCATCAGTGAAAGTCGCTATGAGTACGAAAAGCGGCATCACCTAATACATGAAAATATCAATCATGACAATAGGACAACTTTCCTCTAACTATTTAAACACGAAATATTATTTAATCCGCTATATTTCGGATATGAACCATCGATTTTCAGAACTACGAGCTATATGAAAGAATGGTCAATCTAATGAATAAGCTAAGCATGTGGCCTTGTTGGTGCATACCTCGGAACTTTACTAGATTCGTGCAACCACATAGCCGTGCTCCAACTATCAATCATTGTCCCTATCATTTTACACGAGTCGAAAATATATATTGAGAGAGGAACTCCTGTGAGAGACACAAACATATCAGTTTTCTAAATTAGAGCAGTAATTTAATAAATTTGGAATTTTAGGGTCAAAAATCATATATCCCAACTTTCGAGGACTTTCCTTATCATTTTACACGGCTCGAATATATATATATATATATAGAGAGAGAGAGGCCATATATCCCATCTCTGCTTTGAAAGATGAATATCTACAAAACAATCGTAATTTGTGCGTGTGTATTCAGGATTAAACGAGCCATGACTTATTTGAATAAACGGTCATCGTTCTTGTACATTCATTACTGTCAGTTTCTCCATGCGAAATTATATTTATACGTGATGAGTTAGAAAACTAATTACACATTATTCTATGCCACAATGGCGAGAACATAACTCATTATCCACAACATTTATTCATTCATCATTTATGAAATTGGACATGGAAACATCTGCCTCAGAAATATAGTTGTCAAAACGGATCTATTAATTAAGTGATTTCCAGTCAATATGGAATGTCAACCGTCACCGATTTTGTAGTTTGAACATCGATAAATATATTATTCATTCATCTGAAGCAACTGTGACATTGCTGCCTTTCACCTTCTCTATTATGCTTTCAACACTAGTTGCACCCGGGATGTCACTACTGATGTCACCCACTGGTGATGGGAATGTTCTTCAAGTATATATGCAAATAGCTCGCACAGTATCCCTCTAAAAGTATGGATCAGTGTCACCATAACAGTAAAAAAATATACACCTTTGGAATTTGGATTCATCAGTTGAGGTAAAATAGTATGAAATGGTATTTCAGATGTTAAAATCTGCTTCTCGGCCAATGTAATTACTAGGCGTTATATTTATATACACTAAATAGCCCGTTTTTGATGCGTATTATCAGTGTGGGCACAAGAGGGATCAAGTGATTATAGGGACAACCTATTACGCTACACATTGCATTTGTGAACAAACTTTCTTTGACTGAAAGTAGCGACTCAATGGAAAATGTTGTCTCTGTACATATGGATAAAACATCTGAATACCACAAGGATTTAATCTCTGTGTAGGATATTGCAGTATCCTATTTCGTGCTCAAACAAAATAATTTCGTAGCCGTATGGTTTAGTTCGCCTAATAATAATAATGCAGGTTTAACTAATGCAATGGTGTACGGGTGATCGCAGTGTCCTATAATTGACTTATCTAATATTTCCTAGGATAATACTTCAGTTGCTTTCATGTAATTATTAACTTGTATTTTCAGCATAGTAATTACAAGTTACTTAGAGATTCGTGATTGCGCATCATAATTATTATTATAATCAGATCATTTATTAAGTTCACGTTCAACAATCAAGAAAATATATACATTACTATGATGGGATCGATCAGGTTTTAGTATTCATAAACTCATTTTCTGATGTTTTATATACTGAATAGATTAGTGTGATATCGCACGCTAAAAGTGATATTCCATCATGCTTTTAGAATTCCCATATGCACCACTCGGACATAAATATTTTGTTTGACATTGTGATAAATGAACCTGCTTTTGGGAAATTATTTCAGTACCACAATTATTGTTGAATGTTAGCTAATTGAGTGGATCTTCTCACCCCGATGTAATGCGTTAGAGATTACCCATTCAATCTATGAGTATGCAGAAATCAGAGGATACCACCCTTCCTATATAAAAAAATAACCTCATTTGTTGAATAATAATTGACGTGGTTATTTGGTTGCCTATTTGCCAACAGACAACTACGTATCATAGTGAGGTAACCATTTTATCCGCTTGTTATTACATCATTAAAACATGCTAAAAGGTTGTTTAGATCGTGTAGTAATGTGTAAATTTATAATTCCCTCAACTTATAGTATGGATTTTACTATCTATCGCAGGAGATACTATATGGGTTACTAGCACCACTTAATAGTTTTAAATTACATAAGGGAAATACTTCAAACGATTCACAGTTGTGAAGTTTAGTGTAAACTATCCGTGTATGCAAGATATAGTAACAAGTTATGAAAATGCCGACTGACATATTACTCAATAAAGGTAATATTTATTTCAATATCAAGAGACATTGGCGGCCGTATCTGTGAATATGCGTGCCTCGAATGCATCGACTGTAATTAGTATTGTGATTTCACTTTGTTAGAGGTATTTCATTAAAACTATGATTATTAAATTTGTTGCAATAGAGTATTCTTAGAACATAGATGTGCCATTGACTGAAAATTTGATTTAGGAACAACTGAAAATGTGTGAGACACGTGACCTCATGCATACATATTATAATAGTAAATATTATCATAGATACATGTATGCTATAATATTGTGACATGTTGTAACGATTGGCAACTGTCTAATTAATTAGGAGTAATCTATTCTGGTGGTCATCTGGTAGGTTTCTTGTCACTTAGGTAGCTTGCTGGTCAGAATACCTTTTTACTTTCTCTCAGTTATTCTACCCAAGACAAGAAAATTGTTTAATATATATATATATATAGTTTTGACTTGAGATGTTGGAGTGAGAATAATCCACCAAAACCCAACTCATTTTCTGTTCTGTAAGGGCGAGTGGTTTTGATGTAATCTAATGACTGTCTGACTGTATTTCAGAGTCCCGACCTGTATTTATAGTTATAATTGCTACTGTCGCCAAAAGTTTTCATAACATTTTCAGAGTAGGCGTAAGGGAATGTATAGCGTCTTATTCCCCACCTATTTGCTTTCACTGGAAATTTAAGCCTGAACCAACAGAAACTGTATTACTCTATTCATTAAAAACATTTTAAACATGATCATAGGGGCCTTTCTCGCATTACATTGTATGTCACGTCATGTCAATGAACAGCCACATTACTAATCTCCATTACCATCCGTTTGTGTTAGTTAGACTGCTAGAATTTTGGAAACATCGTCCAAGTAATTAACAGTTCAATAAATTCCAAAAGCCAGTCGCACATTCGGCAAATGATCAAAAATACACATAAACAACAATACAATGATTTCATCTGCACACATTAAAAGAGCACAACACATACTATAACGTGTACCTCTTTACTGTTCAAAACTATATTTATGGGTCATATAAAGTGTGCCTGTTGTCAAAAATAAAACGTCATTACTGAAAACCTCCGTGATCGTATTGCATATTACTTCAAGTTTAAACAGCTCTAATGAGCTATCCTTTATATTTGAACCTCGGAATATGTGCCGCAATTTAACTTAAAAAGGCCCTGGGCATTTCCATCTCCATATACTCTCTACCATAATTACATTTTCAATATCTCACAAGTGTTCGCATTTCGGAAATTTGATTCGATGCAGCATATTGCACAAACTTTCTTTGGCTAAGAGTAGCGTCTCAATGGAAAATGTTGTCTCTGTGCATATGGATTATACATCTGAATAACACAAGGATTTAGTCTCTGTGTAGGATATTGCAGTATCAAATTTCGTGCCAAAGTGCTCAAACTAAATAATTTCGTAGCCGTATGGTTTAGTTTACCTGATGTAATTTCCTTATAAAGAGAAAATAATGCAGGTTTAACTAATGCAATAGTGTCAGAGGAATCGCAGTGTCCTATAATTGACTTATCCAATATTTCACTATGATAATACATTAGCTGCTTTGCTGTATTTCCAGGATAGTAATTACAAGTTACTTAGAGATTTGCGATTGCGCAACATAATTATTATTATAATCAGACCAATTATTTATTTATACATTACAATGATGGAATGAAAGTTTTAATCAGGTTTCAAATTTAGTATTCATAAACTCATTTCCCGATGTTGTATATACTGAATAGATTAGTGCGATATCGCACGCTAAAAGTGATTTTCCATCAAAGGTATGCTTGTAGAATTCCCATGACCATATATGCCACTCAAATATAAATATTCTGTTTGATATTTTGACAAATGTGCTATTTTATCAACTGAACCTGCCTTTGGGAAATCATTTCAGTACCACAGTTATTGTTCTTGATTGAATGTTAACTAATTGAGTGGGTCTTCTAATTCCGATCCAATGCGTTAGGGATTACCCCATCATTCCATGAGTATGCAGAAATCAGAGGATACCACCCTTCCTATATGCAAATAACCCCATTTGTTGAATTGTAGTTGACGTGGTTGTTTGATAACTACGTATCATAGTTAGGTAACTATACTCGCCTTACATCCTAATTATTATATCCGCTTGTAATTACCTCATTAAAACACACACAAAAAGTTGTTTAGATCATGTAGTTATGTGTAAATTTATTATTCCCTTAATTTATAGTCTGGATTTCACTATCTATTGCAAGCGGTACTATATAGCTATTGGGTTATTAACATCACTGAATAGTTTTAAATTAAAAAAGGAAATACTTCAAACCATTCACAGATGTGAAGTTTAGTGTAAACTATCCCTGTATGCAAAATATAGTAACAAATTATGAAAATGCCGACTGGCATTTCATTTTGAATGTGCGTGCCACGAATGCGGTTAGGCATCGACGTTAATTAGCATTATGATTGAGGTTGTTGTTGAGGTATTTCATAAAAACTATGTTTATTAAATTGTATTTTTAGAACATAAATATGCCATTGACTGATAATTCGATTTAGGAACAACTGAAAATATGCGAGACACGTGACATCATGCATACATATGGTAAATACTATCATAGATACATGTATGCTATTATATTTTATTTTGACATGTTGTCTAATTAGCAATAACCCCCCGCCAAAGGCGGGTATACCACGAGATATTGCACAATTCACGACATATATGCACGAGCCGCAAAAAAATATTGTAACAGTAATTCTAACCATTCCCAATCTTGCTCATGAGTCAGTTATTGCGGTGGGTTCTATATTTGCAATCTTTTAGCTACCGCATTATAGCAATCAAAGGTAAAGAAAATATAGGTGCAGACGCCCACAAATTGGATCCCACCATCAACAAAAAGCAATACTATGGTTATATATCTTTTCAGATGTTTTTAATTCAGTATTTTTTCAATATTCTTCCAAAATTCAACCACTATATTTCCCTAAAAATCAAATAATACTGGTTTTATGTATTTCCGTATTAAACCTGTAGTCAATTCATGTTCCAGGGCTACTTGGTTTAGCCGTGCATTATCAGCCAATATACCATGGATTGCATATGCAAATTTTGTGTTTGGACCAATCAAATCAATGGATTAACACCATCAATATATTGGTATAATATAATTAAGAGTAATCTATTTTGGTGATGATCTGGTGGGTTTATTGTCACTTAGGTAGCTTGCTGGTCAAAATACTTTCATTCAGTTATTCTACCCAAGACAAGAAAATCGTTTGACAAATATATATATATATATATATATATATATATATATATATATATATATATATATATATATATATATATATATATATATATATATATATATATATATATATATATATATATAGTTTTGACTCGAAATGTTATAAGTGGGAATAATCCACCACCTTCTTTTATTGAAAAACCCAACTCATTTTCTGTTATGTAAGGGCGAGGCGGTTCTGATGTAATCCAATCCGAGTTCCGAACAGTATTTATAGTTATACTTCCTACTGTAACCAAAGGTTTTCGTAAAATATTCAGAGTCGGCGTCAGGGAATATATAGCGTCTTATTCCCCACTTATTTATTTTCACTTGAAATTTACGCCTGAACCAACTGTTCAAATTCAAAACTGCTGTTAGGCTAATCAAAAAATAAAAAGTCGTTACTGAAAACCTCCGTGATCGTATTGAGTATTATCTCAAGTTTAAGCAGCGCTAATGACCTGCCCTTTATATTTGAACTTCGGAATTTGTGCCGCAATTTAGCTAAATATGCCCTGGGCATTTCCATCTTCATAGACTTTCTACCATAATTACATTTTCAATATCTCCCCACATTAGTATTTCATATTAATGCGTGTGTGTTTGTCATTCTTTGGGGGGGGGGGGGTCTTCGACCCCACATTCAGTTTTACTCGCAGCGTTTTTACTAAGTGCATAAATTCAGTTTTTTGCTGTTATTTAGTATAATTAGAAAGTGAACATTTGCATTTACACAGCAACTACTTATATGTATGTGGTATGATCACACAGAAAACCATATTTTGCTTTGATGATTTCATTGTTGTCTTTAGAATTCGCAAGGTCACTTTTATACATTTCCTACTGTATACATGTGTCTCAAACAAAACATATTCGCAGATATATTCCACAATAACAATGCTGTTGGTATCTCAGTAGGTTAGGATAAATATCAGTGCTGTCTCGGGAGTTCGAGAAAAACTAATGTGAAAAACGTTTACAGTTATTTTGTATTAATCAGTTTATTTTATCCTAATTTATTTGAAATAATGATGCATAAGTAGAGATCAAACCGATTTGACATTTGAATACATTTAATTAGGCCTGTGAACAAGCAGGGACATTATTCCTCAGATATAGATCTTTAATTAGATTGGCATATCTGAGTCGGCTCAACGTGCACCTATAGACATGAAAACGTCACTTGAAAGTTTTGATATAGAAGAAAACAAATGAAAACATGGTACTGTATTATGACTTAATTGATGAATAAACCATGTATCTTTTCTATACTGATTTATTGTTTGTTTGTTTGTTTTTCGAATCAGCATTCACTATTAAGCTTTCGAATAATACTAATACCGAATAAACAGTGCAGTTTTAGTTCTTTAGAGTGACGAGGTAATAATGAGGTTCTATCACGAGTCACGCTGCAATATTGGTTGAATAAATATAACTGTAATGTCTCCCGCATCTTAGTTAGCACGTTTCCTGGTGGACATTTGTAATTTATGCTCCCATTCCTGTGTAATAAAATGAGATAAATGATCGTGTGTGTAATTATGTCCATTGATCTTTAATACCTTTTTATTTATTTTCTCATCATGGCACTCGATAGACTGAACGCAAATAATCAACGTAGTTCATGTATATTTGTTTTATGAAATGCGGACATTTAATCAGTCGAATTAAACGTTTTGTCATATCGTACTAATTTGACACCTTCGATGTTAACTAAAGTAAATTAATACCTATCTTTTGCACAAAAGTATGAGACAAGCACTTAATAACTGCGAATGATCAACTACATTATAAAACCGTAATTTATTCAACATTATGGTTGGATGATTTCTGTGATGAAGCAAACTCGGGTGAGTTGTTCAAAAGAGCAGATCAGTCGGTGACGTGAACTGCGAATTGCGATGACATTCCGATATATATATGACTGTGATACTACATGGTTCTTTTTGGATCACATATATATAAAAATAAATTGTCCCAAGCATGAATTTTATAACAAAAATTATACTCAGCTGCACTGAATAGTCGTGGTTGCACTCGAAACGTTTCATGCTTCATCAGATACGATAACAGTACGATAAGCCTACTTGCACTCTGTCAGTGTAGTGTCAGTCATCGGAGGCAAGGAGTATGCTGATAGCATCACATCGCTGTGAGAGTCATGCACTTTCGACATATACATTTTAAATTACCATTAACCTAGCGTTTGTCACGTTCATTCCCGGTTTAATTTATGGAAAAAACAATTTCGAGCCAGGACATCTTTTTACTGGTGATTTTCTGAACACAGTTCAGTAAACACATGATGTACATGTGCAAAAAAGCTTCTGCCAATAGACAAGTCATTCGGAATAATGAACGTGTCATCGAGCGATTTGCCTGTAGCGCAATTCTATTGACAAAACAATTAAAAAGAAAACCAATTACATGGCATGGTGACTTATAGTCGTACTATGACAAACAAGAATTACTTATAGAACACTACGATAAAGACTTTCTGTGAAAAAACATAATTACATTGTGAAATTCTTTCGTATTTATTGAGGACAAAATAATATTTATTATTAGTGTGCATAGGCAATACATTTAGTTATACATTATTATGAAATATTTCTTAATTTTCCCGTCGAAATCATGTGTTCCCATGCTTTTTTCGAAAGAAGAATTTCACAATGTCAAAAACGGAAAGTCGGTAGTGTTATAATAAAGTGTAACACAACCTCTTCCGATTATAATAAGTAGCATGCTTATAATCATTAACATACTTATAATCAGTAGCATGCTTATAATCAGTAGCATGCTTATAATCTGTAACATACTTATACTCAGTAGCATGCTTATAATCGATAGCATGCATATAATCAGTAACATACTTATAATCAGTAGAATGCTTATAATCAGTAGCATGCTTATAATCAGTAACATACTTATACTCAGTAGCATGCTTATAATCAATAGCATGCTTATAATCAGTAACATACTTATACTCAGTAGCATGCTTATAATCAGTAGCATGCTTATAATCTGTAACATACTTACATTCAGTAGCATGCTTATAATCAGTAGCATGCTTATAATCAGTAGCATGCTTATAATCAGTGACATACTTATTAATTTAAGCAAAACAGGAAATTGTATTGATGTTGATGATATCAATTTGGCCTACTATCTATTTATTACAGTATCGGAGATAACATGCACAATCCTTGAATTAAATTAATTTGAGAAAAAAGCACTCGTGATACCATCTGTTCTGGTGTCCATATTTTACCACAGTATATACAATAACATGCATTGTCATATTTACAGAGTTATTAATTTGAGCAGTCAGGAAATTGTATTAATGTTGTTGATACAAATAAGGTATCAATATCAGTTTATTGTGATCACTATGTATGCAAATTAAATATGTGGTATGTCACATGTTGATTGATTCAGGTGCACAAACCTGATTCGACTTTTCGTCACATAACCCGCATTCGTGGCTAAATTGTGTTCAATTCATCGATTTTATACAAACCAATTCGGGCACAAACCCTTATGTTTATTAGTTTGTTTGCTAATACGCATGTGCATTATTGTACATATGAAACTCTCAATAATATGATTGAGCAACATTGTCATCTTCGGTACTGGGTAATAGTGGCAATGTAGGCAAAACTCATTGAGATACATTGAGTGTGTTCATTTCACTAATATAAAGTGCAAACTTCCTCTGGAAAAAAAACACATAATTTTGACCCCCCCCAAAAAAACATGTTTTACTTTACACGTTTTTTATGTCATCTATTCCTAGTGTTTTGGTCAGTTTCTTCTTAATGGTCCATTCCACTGTGATCTTTGTGACTAAGTACTGACCCATTTAGTAATGGTAAAATACAATAATGTGCATGGCTATTAGAGTAATCACATTTCGGGCAAGCATGGACGATAATTAGGCTATACTGATCGAATATATTCTCAGTTACGCATACTAATGTGATTACACCACAAATCATACCTTTCGATGTCTGTATGTTTCTATATGTAATTTAGAATGCGATTTTATTGTACTTTATTCTGCTCAGTGCAAATGAGTTTATTATTGTTGGTATATACACGCTTGTCGTGTTATTTCATAGTAAAGTTCAAGTTCATTTATTAGAAATTACCCATCATACAACATTGTTAAATAAATATGGCGTCCGTCTATGTACACAGTACTATTGTTGCCTAGTCGTCTGTACAATTACTGCATTTACTAGGCAATGTGTCTGAATCAGGATTTACGTCACAGAAAACTTTTAAACTGATTATGTTTTATGTTTAGCAAAACACTGAATTATAAGCACATCTGTTAACGAAGATTCATGGAAGTATACAGAATACACATTATGCACGTGAACGCTTCAACACACATTTCAGTTGTTGAAAATTGGACTATATTTATTTTAAATTTTACCGTATAGCAACAACCGTATCACGACACCTGGGATAAATAATTTGTTTACCTTCACTCGTCAGAACTGTCATTAATATTGTCAAACTGTAAATTGTGTATATTCGGATTGATTTAACATGGCAAACATTTCAAATACTAGCCCCGCAGCCCATGAATGTGAATAGGGGATGTCTCTACAAAGTGGAAACATGTACTAGGACAATATTATGCTACAACCACTGATTGGAAAGATAATCGTATTCGTGCAGGTGTTTTTTGTAGTATTAACAGTCTAACCACATTATCTGCAAGAATTGATGATTTTTCATGCATAAAAATATGTTGATAGAGTGAAATTTGATTATACGGATCTGTGAAGAGATATATCGTGAGCTTACGTCATTGAGATTGTGGGTTGTTATGGGTTTGACCTCCAGAGATAGGTTACCGGGAGACGACTTCTACCAGATGTGAAGAGATATATTTATTAGTCCCTTTGTGTAAATGAGATGTCAAAAGTACACAGAGTTCAGATATTAGGTACAGCAATCGATACTCCCGATGCAGTGAATGCATCACAGACGCAGAAATAACATGGTAACAAATATGAAAACAGATAATTCAAAAAGAAATATACAGCCAATACATGCAAATATTGCAGTGTAAATCATGTATGGGATAAAACCAAATGTCCAGCATATTCAATAAATGTGGTAAGGATCAAGATAAATCACTTTGCTTCTGTTTGCCTGACTAAAAATCTGCCTACAGATGGATGGATTGATGGATATCTTTGGTGTGGTAATGAAATAATTAACTGCTGCAAAATGAATTTAGTATTTCGTAATGTGTAGTTTAAGTACTACAGAACTAATGTATTGTTGCCCGTAATGTATGCAACGGATTCTATTTCTCGTGATGAAACTGAATCCATAACTGGCAATTTTTTCACCCTTGGGAACATTATACGATTTAGTATTGCTATGCATATAATCCCGTACCGTTTGTGCCCAGGGGAGAGTATTTCAGTTGAAAATGCGACCGCATGATACATCACATCATCCGGGAAAATACCTGCCTCGCCCTCGCAAACATCAGAACGAGGCCATGTCCTTCTGTCATATGTACACCTTTAAATGAATCAAGTAAAATAGATGAGTCTGTCCAAAATATATTGTAATAAATATCATTTATCAGAACTGCTGTAACACAAACCATTAAATAGTCGTTTGATGCCAGACCTTCTGCCATTGTTGATATGTTTATCCTAATCTTGCTATGCATATATAAACATGTGCAATTGTGTTATTATGTGTTAACAACATATTGTGCACTGTTTATATGTCACTCTGTAATTTATTACACGCTATTCTGACATCAACCGATCGTAAATTCAAATCGATCTCAATCAAAATAACATTGGTCATATGACAGGTTATGTTGTGATGGATTTATGGACATTACTATTTTATTTTAATCTTCTTTAAACGTTACTGAATGATTTTACTGAACGATATAGCTATTCATGATCAACATGAATGCAATCATATGGGTATATGCAATATCACGGCTTCTCCCTACCATTCACAGTTTACAGTATATTTTCAGTACTTATACTTAGTTCCAAACAGAGCATTGGAATGTGTAAACATATATATTTGCCGCCAGCAGCATATGACTCGATTCTGATAAAGAGGTTATTACATTGCTATACTGTGATACCGCTTTCTTTTACTCGTGGTCTTGTTGTGATGTATTTTTTCTCTACCTTGTTCCTGGAATCTCTATACAGTCTATGGATATTTTCAGTCAATATAGCTGGATAGTCTTTTTTAATTTTACACAAA
Organism: Saccoglossus kowalevskii; assembly: GCF_978046115.1. Taxonomy (NCBI): domain Eukaryota; kingdom Metazoa; phylum Hemichordata; class Enteropneusta; family Harrimaniidae; genus Saccoglossus; species Saccoglossus kowalevskii. The sequence goes on from NC_140659.1 coordinate 26,746,379, forward strand.
AAAAACAAAAAAGCAAAATTGAGATTTCCTTTGCATTGGCATTTTTCCCCTAAGAAAATATAAAATGCATGTGCATACGTTTTTGATAGATAAGTGTAAGTACTGCTTCATTGAAATTCACGACTGTCAAAAATAACTACACAAAGGTGTAGGTGTGAATAATGATTAGCTTCTGTGTTCTTCAATTACACACCCCTATAGATAAAAGAAAAGCAATGATTATGCCCAAAAATAGTGAAAGACCCAGACATCTGATAAAAGACAGTTATATCAATATAAATGGAAATGTCTATTTTCCTTTCATGGCAATGTTTTCATTGTTCACATATAGTTAAATCAAACGATAACTTTGTTGAAAAGTACAGATCTAAAACGTGTGTATTCTCCACTTTTGATTGCTAGTAGTGACTGTGTGTTGCCGTCTAAATTTTCTTGGTTGGTGAGAATATTTGTTTTTGAAGTTGTACTGCGATTTTGTAAGAATGTTCCCAAAACTGAAATGACTTCAAATATCGAACATGTTTAAAAATTTAAAATTAAAGTTTAATATATTTTGCCATGTCTTAGTCACGTATCTGTAGGATGAAGAACATGTTTTTTGAAACTTTGAAAAATTCCATGGAATTCAATAAAAAAACAAATTTCATGTAAGAGCTAAATCAGCCATCATCTATCACAAAAAACACACACTGACACACAATACAGTTTCGTACGCGCTCTGTCAACATCGTTGTTTATTTCTTTTTCAAACATACATATACATAGAATGAAATTGAATTTTACTAATATAATATTCTTGATGAGTTGGTAATTCACTCAAACATGATAAGAGTCCCAAATGTTACGTTTAGATTCATGATGTAATTTAAGCCGCTAGCCAGCAGACAGGAAATTACAGCAGAAATCATAATGCGAAATTAGTTATACTTGTATTTCTAGGTGTACTAACAAAAAGCAAATTGACAGGATGTGAACACATCAATAATTCAATAATGAAATCCCGGGCATCTTGGTTCGTTGCACATTAAGATTCAGTGATAACTGTTCATACGTCGATGACATCATCAAAATATGTACATGTTTGCCGATAACGTAAATTAATGAACAAATATATCGCAATAGTGGTCTGTGAAAGACAGATATTCATGCACGCTATCTTAACACTATTTATCTATTTTTACATGTAAGATAGAATGGGCTTACTCGAATATAATCCAGTTTTGAATATACGTCATGATTAACGCAAAGTAGTAATGACTTCGTAATACAGTAATTCATTGACTATATTATAACATAATAAGAGAACGTTTTACGACAATTATATAGAAAGGAATCCAATACATACATACAGTTATGATATAGATAGCATAATATGACATATATATTGCAGGAAATATAATAATACATTAGATATTTGACTGTTCAGGTGCAATAGTCATATTCAAACAATTACAAAAAATTAAAAATAGACTCAAAGCAATACATGCAATGCTACCAATAATATAAAATAACATAACAACTGATATACAATTCACTAGTATTTCATTTTAAATGATTACAGAAAATTAAAACCGAATAAATTATATTATCTTACCTAATAGCCCCAACCGATTCGCGCATTCAGTGGTTTATATATTTGACTATTGACTTCCTAGCGGCCAAAGACGTAATATTTGGCTTCTGCGCTTGCGTAGACGTTACGATCGATCTAAGAAATCTAAGAAATACTGATTCACCATTGAGGTTTGTCAGCGTTTCCCCGGAGAACTGCCTGTAATTTATGAAAGGGTGGAACTATAACATTTTCGACTCAACAAGGTGTCTTGTATTACTTGAGCCGAGTTATGTTTGATGTGAATACTTGTAAACAGGAGATAATCATCGAACAACACAATTATATTGGTCGTATTATAAGACCGTAGCCGCCGTACCGTACGTAGCTAGCGCTGATTACTTGCCCAGCATTCCAGGAATTGTTGACGTCGTATACCGACGTTTAGTGCTTTTATTTTATTAGTCATTGTGTATCGTACGTACATGTTCTTTTAACCGGAAATATGTCATTGTATTGCCTTTTATTCAGGTCGATTGACACTCCACCTAGTAATGTGCGCAGTCGTACGTAGCAAGTTGATACCCATACAAATCGTTAATGTAACATTAATTTGGGAAGGTATTATGGAATATAAATACATTCGAACCATTATGTGATGAAACAGCTACTTGTGAATGGAAAAACATTTTGGATGTTGTCATTGGAAACTTGGGAAGGACAAATCTTGCAATAATACCTTTCATTTGTTTGTATATTTTAATATAATAATACAAATATTGACGCCAGCCTCGGTCGATAGACAGACTTGTCGGTTCTCAGAGAGCATTGTTTTAGTCCCGGTCTACTCGGGTCAGCAAATCTGTATATCGACTTTGGCCTGGGTTAATATTTCTATAATATATATATATATACACAGCATTATCAGCTAACTCCAATATACATCTACGTTAACGTCGACAGGCGATTACTTTTGTTATTTCTCAGTGAAGAACTTACGCTTCCTTTATCCAATCTTGAAGAGACTTTCATGAATGACAGCCTTGACTGTGATGTGGTGCGGGAGCGGGAACTTCTTATACTAGACCGCATTGCATTATCGTTCTTGCAACAACAACGTCGGTACAACATGAAGGCCTCTCGTGCATCCTTCTGTTGAACAATAATATATTCATAACTGGGATTAATGTTTAATTCGAATGTCTTAGTAATGTAATAATATTATATTACTAACACACGCGTATCAGTGATCCTTCATATTAAATTGATTTAATAAGTACAGTAAATGTCATGTCACAGCATGAGTTCTATTCAGATGTTCTTTACTGCTGATAGACATGTACTCAGTCCCCGAGAAAAGATTTAACTAGGTGGGTCATACTGACTATTATATATATCGCTGTTTGTGCCGTTATTGGTTCCGCTTACAGATGTTCATATAATCACATTGACGGTCATTAAGACTGTTTCGGGGTCGGTGACTGTAGTGTACTAAGGTGAGTGCCAACTTTGAATTTCGCGTGTGCTTTGTTGAGCACTACTTACCTTGAAATGTTCATGTAGAAATGTATATATTATGGGATTCATAAAGCTGTGCGACATAGCCAGTAAATAAACGAATACATATAGTCTTAAAATAAGCCATCCACTCTCTCCGACCATCACGTCGGGGTCAAGTACAACAACGAGACGAAGCGTCTGGAGCGGTAGCCAACATATGAAGAAGACTAGCACGACCATAAGAACCATTCGTATTACCTGGAAACAACAAACACCATTAATTGTACTATGAACTATATACAAATATATAGTATGATGACATTTTGCAAACTCATCGTATTCATAATAACCGATTAAAACGGATATTTGTTTTCGCTTTTCATGTTTATACATCGTGATATATTATAATTTGAAACACGCATGAGGAAAGTCGTGCAATACGAAATGTTATCCAGTTGCACGATCATATAAATACGGTTGTTTCATACATAAATTACACGAGTGTGTATGTGGAGTTACCCTATATCTTGAACATTATAATATTAAACCGTGATAACACATGGCCCTGTAATTATGATTCACAACACAGACCTGACGTATGGAGCGGACATATAAAATTACAAACTGCCAAACTGAATATGACGCGTACAAAGTCTGTGTCGCCGTTTTCAAGGGTCAGCATTTAGATGAATTCCCGTCTACTTTATTTGAATGATAATTAGGAGACCAATGTTAACCCGTGGTTTGAATTAATGTCGCGGTTTTGGAGAATTATTTTTTCTGAACACATTTATTCAAGATCACTGTAGTAGAGAGTAGCCGGCTTGTATACATTAAACAGCCCTAATTCAGTCGCAATCGTGATACACTGGTATATTAGTTTATATAACTTCATAAATTCTCATACAAGTATATTGGATTTATACACTCCTCAATTATTAGTTTGATTTCATTTTCCATGAGAATACGTATAGCGAAAATTGAAATTAAACGAGTCCATACCGAGTTTAAAACGATAACGCAATTTGATATTTGCTACCCAGTTTTCTTATATAACTATCCGGAGATTGAGAATAAATCCGTTCTGAGCGCAAAGCAATTACACATAAACGTAGGCGGTATTTCACAGTAGTGTATATATCCTTGTTGGCTCCAACTCATGCATTGATTAGCTTAAATTTGAATTTTGATATGAGAGAATTTTGTAATTGAATATAAGATATTTGCTTCAACATAAAAAATACAAACTCATTTTGTTTGGTAATTTTGATATGGCCGACTCTGAAAATATGTAAAAACATAATTATATAATGACATTATCTCTATCATTCGCTGTCAGTCAGTCGATATCAGTACAAAGGAAATTATTTTCATACATTCAATTGTTATGCAAACAAATTGTCTTTCATTGATTACACATCGAACGTGAATATTAAATATGATGAATACGATGAATATTAAAATCCACAAACACAGTGGCTGCTTCACTACATAATATTGGAAATTACGTAGTTTTCCGAGGTTGACAACATATTGGCGTTATTGCACGAGGAATATATTATTATTACTGTCTATTTATTTGCATATATCCGTATTCCTCACGATAGTTCAATGTTACCCGCAGAAACCACTGAAGTAACTTTGAAATAATGTAACGAGTTTGCCACCTCAAATGTTATACTTAAAAATAACACACAGATGAGCAATGAAGCTATAATATATATATATATATATATATATATATATATATATATATATATATATATATATATATATATATATATATATAAAATGAACTTGTTATCTGGCGCGTTTAAGGCGTATTTCTGCCGTTAAATACTTGTACTAAATAATTTATAAAAATACTTATAATTCAACCACACTGTAAAGGTTTATATTAACCATCGTTTATCAGGTCTAATGCTCACAAATGACCATAAAATATTGCTGTTCGTCGTTATAGCATGTATTATTGTGATAACCAGTATGTACATATGACTTTCCCCATAATGACCAACTAAGTCAATGATAAAATAATTGCGGTATATCCCGTAATCAATTTTAGACAATGTTTCTCATCTGTATCATTGTTATAATAGTATTATTAATCAGTTTTGGGTTAGCACGTGTTTAGTATATAGGAACATTCCAAACTTCAAATTGAATAACAGGAACTGAACCTGACCAAATATATATTCTTATTTAGTTTGGACAATTATTTGCACCGTGTATTGAAATAAGAATACGGGAGACAGATCTGTTCAACGAACATTTTAAAAGGCAACACATTTTCATGAATAACACATTTTAGCTTTTGTAACTGTACCTGGGTGTAATTATTTAAAATGAGATGAAAGTTGATTATTTGTTTCATGCAAATATGCACTAGAAAATAGCCTCTTTGAATAATTCTATAATCGAGTAGACATTTGTATGAGACTTATCGTGATTAATTAGATAAGAACAAGAGAAGTGTGTAAATCTTTAATAAGGACTGAATGATTAACTGTTTCATTTTGTTTACAGATACAAAAACTGTGATTATTGTGTATGGTGTACTCCCGCCCAACCAAACAATGTTATTTCTACGGGAATGCATATTCTAAATAAACGTCAAACAAGCATTTTCCAAACATCGCCATCAGCAGCAGGCATATAGTATTTTGTAAATTTATTTGGTGGATGTCGATGCGCTGTTAAACCCATTAATGTGTAGTCTACATAACAGGAAAGATAACATTCCGAACAGAATACTAACCTCTCTAGTATTTAAATCAATCAACGTTGACTGTTTATGCGGTGTGATTCTGTATATTATTCTGGTCGTTATACTTCCAAGTCTGTAGTGATTTATTGAGTTCGTTACTACACAGGGGCCGAAAAGCGAAGAAGGATACTCATTAAAAACGTTTAGGTGAAATTACTATAAAACGACATATACTTTCACAAATATGTCTCACAGGTCAAAAAAGCATCGTAATTTATGTTCGTGACGAACGATACAATAGTAAAGTAGAACAAATCGCTGTTTCCACATTCATCAAGTCTTCACACGCCATGTTTATTTACGCTACTTTACGCTAGTTTAAATATTTTAAGTGTACTTTAACATAGATGCTACAAATGGAGGGTGTTGTTCCATTGTTTCCTAGTAAAATTCAAAATATTGACAGAGTTTGTTTAATGGCAGTAACACGAATTCACATGTAGTAATACGACTGTGCCATGATCGCCATAACCCGCGAAGTTATTTTTGTTGGGTGCCATAGAAACAGATGATCAGATTTCTTTCATGGTTGTTGTTCACAAACCCAAAATCAAAATATATGGTTACACAATGATTACGTCCATGATATTCATCACAATTGATCTATTTTTATATTGTTTTTTATGGCAATATTATCTATCAAATTTCATCTGGTGAGAAAATGATATGTTGTTATATATTAGTCTCATTCTGATGAATACTACTACTATTTTGTTAGAAATCATATTTCAAACGTGAACTCAGTTGGAATTGACTTTGAACTCCTTATTGATAAAATGATCTATTTTGGTAGTCCTGAAACCGATTCGTAAAACCTGCTCTTAAGTTTTGCAAGATTTTAAACACAATTGTATTGCATGCATTTTTTAAAGAAAATGTATTCAGAATACGGAATAATGCCTTCAAGTCCAATTGCTAGACAGGGGATACAACACTTGAGGATGTAGTAGAGGTTATTGCTATTGCAATTGCATAGCACATTTCTGAAGTAACATATTCTTTGAATCCCATAGTTATATATTTTTAGCCAACGGCATACTAGCATAGAGAGCGGAACATCCTTCGAACAAAACAGCGGGTAATAACGGGAAACCAATGCAATATCCTTTGAAGAATAAAATGTAAATACAAAATTCAATGAAGAAACACAGTGGCGTGTTATACACACGCATTGAAATTACGTCGTACCAAAACCACGTCGTCCCAAGTCATCTTATACTGCACCACATGCTTACTCTAAGACGGTTACTCTGTACCACATGTGCACTACTTCGTACAACGCGATCATTCGACCTATACGAGCATTTCGTTCTAATTCACTTCGTGTCAAATGGTGACTTCGTAACACGTCAACATGTTCCAAGTCATTGTTTACTGCCAAATTGTCCCAAGTCACTTCGTATCACATGGCCACTCCATACCCACTCCATAAGTGTACAGTGCCATTTGAGTGGTCTTACCGTTAGCTGATTAAACAACTAACAGCAATGTCATTAGTCTTCAGTTTTCGTATTTTAATATCTTATTTAGTATATTTATTTATTGTAAAACATTTTCTGGCAATAGATTATCTTGGTTGTTGTGTTGATCACAGGGCTTACGTATTGTTATAACGCTTTCTTGTTTTAATATTTTGTACTATTTGGAATGAAATATTTTATTTATACACCAGTCAATTGATTGACGAGTATCCAATCAGCGGCCGTGCTGTTGATGATAATGTCCCGCAATAATGGGAGACATATCATAGTGTTACTGGCCATAGCTCTTCGCTACAAACTTTAAAACAACTGACCCAAAAGTTTCAGCGTGCTGTTTAGAGGGTGAAGTTATTGTATTGGAAACCTGTGCTTTATTGCATTATTAAACTACGATATTTGTTAACCTAGGTATACCTTTCGGGTCGCCAGGTAGTGGTGGAATATTCCACTCCATATATGTATTATATGTACGCCTATTACAGATATTAGCCTATCGGGTTGAGTATATAATATCACATGACTATTTTTGATTGACATGTACACACTCTGTAATTCGGTTCGAGCAGCATGGCGTTGATGTGATGGTTCATGGAGAATATAACTACTTTGTTTTCATCCAAAATCCGTGTGTGAATCGTTTTATTACCAGGATCCCCCGGAGAAGAAAGTGCGTGCTGTGTGTCCGCTAAAACACCGTGCGACACAGTAGAAAGTGTTGTCGTTTATCGCCCCTAAATTAATAGGCCGGGTAACGTTCATTTTGCAGTGGAACCCCGAATAAATTCCATTACATTATTTTAATTAGTGAAGTCGTAAAGCGGGTCTGGTCACAGCTTCCGAGTAATCAGTGTCAACAAGTGACAAGATAATAAGACAATGATTTATTGATAAGAGAATTATATTTCCTAGTACTACTAAAACTAAATTAGTGCAGCCAGTGTATGAGTAGAGAACTCACGGTATATCGGGGAGTTGTTTCTCATCCTTTCTATGACGTGTCCTGCATTCACCTGTGTGCCTTCAAAACGGCGAAAATATATTTAAAACAATATAAAATGATTGTTACATGCAAAATATTATCAGTCAAATTGAATACATTGGTATACATTTTGTTCCTATGTAATTTTGATTTTCTTTTATTGTATTTCATTGTATTGTTATATTACTTGTTGCGGTTTTACGTTGAAAATGCGTGGTTAAATAAATGGTATAAGCAGTCAGGAATGCGTTCTGAACACATATAATTAATGCAATAAATTTGTGTCCAAACGCATTGCGTGCATGTGGTCAGCTGCACGTTTAATCGAGCACATGGTATGCAATGTGCGCTTTGGCTTGTCAAAATGGTTGACAAATGTTTCACGTTTGCATAATTTAGTTGTATTTGCAGTATATATATTGGTAGTATCGCTCGACATTTTGCGCATCTTAGGAGAAATGTATATTTAAATTTACTGTACATTTTCATAAGAATTGTTTGTTTTACTTCGCTTTATTTATAGTTGCCTCTATTTTGTTTTGTATATATTGGAACCGTATTCTGGAGTTTTATCAGCCTATTCTGATTCCGTAACAAAACGTATTATACTTGTTGGAGTGAACATTCCGATTGACCATATGGAATAAGTGTATCATATAACCAGAGTACGCGTTTCTAGTTGGTGGTTTAAGAGACTGTAATACCTGTGGGAGATTGTGATGCCAACACACTTACTTCATACATCTTTTGACACATAGGCACGACGATTTGTTCGACAATCTGATCCAAGGTGACCAAATGTTGGTCTCGCTATGCTCAAAATTCACCAAAACCAATTTCGGCATTCACTGTCAAGCCTTATACTATATATATATATTTATTAATGTATAATATATAAAAATAATCTTTACTAAAAAGATATGAATTACGAATAAATGAATATAAACACGACACACTTGTTGATAAAACTAAATAATGCTAAGCGTAGTTGCAAGTATGATTGATTAGTATACATATGTTATTAGGCCGTACTTACACTGAAAGAGTTTTTAGTAAATAAATATACATCTCCCGTTCTTGCAATTTTAGAGAGTGGCGAGGTAGGAATTAACAAATTCTACGACATGCTAGAAAAACCAAAAGAGCAATGGAAATAGTCATCATCATGGGAGACCAAAACCATTGGAAACGGAAATGTGGTACTGTCCTTGGAAAGTATGGGTCAGAGCAAAAGTAAGAAAAAGCGGGTTAGATTGGTGAAACAAATGTCAAACTCAATACAAAGTCGTAATAAGCGATTTAGAAAACAAATTAATTACATCATAATTCAGCAAATGATTTAGAAAAGTCAAAAAAACATTCCAAGAGCTGTCCAAATGAATATTGGAAATGAAATAACCGAGTGATATGCAAAATTACAATTTGGTTTAGGAAATTGAAAAAAAAAACCTACAATCTTTGTAATTACTCAGTAACAGCTTACAGAAGGATAAAAAACATAAAGTCATAGTCGTTAGAAATAGATTTTATTATAGTTAAAAATTAGAATTATCTAAGCCATCTTGGGATTGCTTTGAAGAAATAATTAATATTGTAGTTACAAAAGTTCATAACTAAGGAAGAAAAGCAAAGCAAAAATAAATAGACATCCTTGACCTCATGGCAATACAAATAATAGTTGCGACAAAGAAAGTAATACAAAAATATCGATAGGCCAAAAATAATTAAATGTGAACAAGCCAAAGAAACATCGATAAAGATAATCACATTGAAAGCAAGAAAGAGTATTAAGAAATATGAAAAGAGAAATCCAGATTTATGAAAGATATAGTATAGATACAATGATTTACGAAAGATTCATCAAAATCCACAAAAGATTTATCTATCTATGTTTCACACCTTATACGAAAGTAAAACAACTTTTTGATGTTCTATAAAATGTAGACAAAGGTGAGGAAGATGCACATCTGCGAAATTTGCATTTATATATAGGAAGACGGCAAGAATGCGTTTTGGTGCTTAGTCTTTTTTATTTATATTAGTTAATGTTAAAAGTTTGGTGAATGGAGATAGAAATAACTTAAGCTAATCTAAAGTGGAAATGGGTCATACATTAATTCCAAAATAATTGAATGCATAGTGCATAGTGGTAAGAAGACTATTGGCTATATATGATTGTTAGTTAACACAATAACGTTAAACAGGTCAGCTACCTTGTGGGTGATTACATCGGATTGAAAAATTGCTACTTCGTCTTATATTTTACTGTGAATAAATTAATTAAATTAAAATTAAATTATTCACTCTATTCCACAGCATCATTAGAGGTGATGTTTGTTCAGTTATGGTTGCCGAATAGTAAACAATCAAAGTGAAATCAAGGTATGAAGTAGTCAATACGTTTATTGTATGGGTAGCTGCAATTTAAAGCGAAATTATTTCAAACAGATTAAGAATTTCAAGTATGTTATAACAAATAAGCATGTCACCTCACTAAATAAATCCATTGTGGGTACTTTGGTAATCAGACGAACCAAAACATAGAATATACCGTGCAATCATCTAGTCATGATGTAACTCACACAAGTACATACGTTCAATAAGATCATTCACTTCTATTAAAATATGGGTTCGATAGGCGACATCCGTAACTACTACTCTCCAGGAAGTGGTCAGTTGATACGTCGCATTATTATAGTTGGCGAGAATGTTACATTACTAAGTCGTGTATAGCGAATGAAATATGACGCTATTACGTCATCCCAATATTTTCTTCATTCTACATAATCGAAGCAATGCTTCGTGAATTGTGATTGGTCATACATTGAGTAATTGTGATTCCCTGTACACCATATGATTTACGCATAGAGTGGGACCTTAATGCTCATGCTGTTAAATGCAACATCCTGGCTTATATGACGTATGTATATTTATTACTACCTTTTAGCAATTAGCATATTAATTAGCATATATGGGTAATATCAGTAATAGTCATACTACCTCATACATTACAAATTTAACACAAATCAAAATAATTAAGTGGGTGTACACCATGACTGTCTCTACTTTGGAAATCACTTAGTAGTAGTTTAGGTCGGGGGTGTAATATACATTACAGAGACATACGTGAAGCCAGGATGTTGCAGGTAACTGTATATTTTTCTAGAAAAAGAACAGCATATGCATCATATATACATATAACGTTTGTAACATAATACATAATACCGTTGTTTTTTTGAATTCTGTGAACAATCACGAGTACGCAAAGGTGAAACAAATGTCTGAGCGTGGAAACATTAAAGGTTTGTTTAAAATGACTTAAAATGAAGGTACAAATTATTTTTAAAAACAAGCTTACGTTGTTCATTATGCGTCATAACATGTATTCATCGATTATTCAGGCGTGAATAATTGTAAAGTGTTGGCGATCCGCTCCGCTAGGATTGCCCTTAAATCACTTTTGTGTGTATGTGATTTCCAGTGTTTTCACGTAATAATTCTTCTGTGATTTGTTGGTCGATTTCACTTAAACTTGGCAGGCAGATCACATTTTCACCCAAGTTAGTAGGCAAAATGTGAAAAAAAAAATTGCCCCACCGTTGCCATAGAAACAGCTAAATATATCGCCTCCTACAAAATTAGGATAAAACACCTCAGACATACCTCATTCTACTCAGCTTGAGTGTGGGCACAAAGTTACTATTTTAATTTTTGATATTTTTTTTCATTATCGAGAAATGTGACCCCAAAGTTGGGGTAACTGTTCTGTGATTTTTTTTTGGTTTGGTCGATTTGCTTCAAACTTGGCAGACAAGTCACACCTTCACTCTAGTTAGGTTGTAAAATCTTAAAACAAATTCTGGCCCAACGTTACTATGGCAACAGCCATAAAAATGATTTTTTGAATACCTTCGCGCCTAATGTACCTCACCCTACAATTCTAGGATTAAAAAGCACGGACATAGCTAATTCTACTCAGGCTGGGTGTGGGCAAAACTTAATATTGCTTTTGTTGATGTCTATTTTTATTACAAAGAAATTCGTAACTTTTCACCAGCAACGGATTGTTCATTTCTCTGTGATTTTTTTGGCTTGGCTGATTATCTTATACTTGACGGGCAGGTCGTACCGTAACTTGGGAACAAATCATGGCCCACCGCTGCCACGAAAATAGCCAAAAAACTTATTTCCGAATTATTTCGCCCCAAATGTATTACATACTACCAGTCTTGTAACAGCAGTGTTCAAATGATCATGCTTTTTATTTTGGCAACGTTGCGCACTGGTAAGAGATCACCGGCGCCTACATTGTTACACTGTATCGACGTTATCCCAACGCAACGTTGAACTTTGAATGAACTGTAAATGCTGCATTCAATCGAGAAAATACTATCACAAAACGGTTGTACAGAATAAATATAACAGCAGAATATGTCCTAGTAATAAAATAAAGTGACTTCTAAGGACTGAATGTTTTTTTGCGAACTTCGTATACGGGGCCCGGTTTTAGTTATAAGCCGACGTTAGCTTTACCACATTCATGCCCTACCATGACAACAGCCGAAAACATCTTGCAAGATGCTTGTAAGAATTGCTTGTAAGACTGATATCGACCCTAATATGTAATTAAGTAGCTTGAGGTTTCCTAAACGGAACCGCATTTAACAAGCTGCGTAAACACATTTCTGACCCCCAAGAAACAACAACAGAACTGAACAACATATGTAAGCAATGTCGTTATAAAAAAAAATATGAATCAAAATGTATTTTTATGGATGACCACAGATGAAATAACTATGATGCTGCAAACCAAATACGATGAGAGAGCACGCTAGAGTGAGCGTGTAATAAGCATTGCTACCTTTCCTTAAATGCTATAAATTTACCGATAGTTGTGTGTCTATCAACGCAATATATCAGACAGCTATTAACGATCGCCTTGGCTTTTCAGAAGTAGTTATCTTTGACATAATACCACACTGTAAATCTAAGTGTTTTTAAATATGACACATTTATTCCTCATTTTAAAATCACCTTATGTTTTATAATTAATCACAGTAAGTGTTTTTCTTGAAATTGCAAATGAGTTACTTATTTTACAACACTGCTGTTTTAAAATAAAACATTTTTGATGTTTCGTGGTAAAACATTTAAAGTGTTTATAAACCTGTCCCACGCTAAAAAAACATACTCACAGTTTACGAAAAGTGTATATGATGAAAACAAAATATGACCAAGCACTTTGCACTAATATACAGTAATCATAACATACAATAAACAAATCACATAATAAAGTAAGTATTTATTCCTAAATAAAACAGTAATTAGTTTGATTATAACATTTTAAAAAAGGTACATAGGGAACAACTGAAATCATTAATTAAACATGTTTTCTAGAAAATAGATTTACTCTATTGAGATCCCATTTTCACTCAATCCTCGATTCTGCATATATTGCACTACATCCATTATATTTCATACATCTTTCATTTTTCTATCAGTCAAATGGTTTGATTGCTTGTTTTTTTTTTAAATGTTTTTCTGCCAGGCAAGTTGTTGATGCTTACCGCAAAGTGTTCTGGCAAACTGACAATGGGACTCGGACCAGCCATGATGCGAAAAATTGAACGGGACACTCACAACGCTAATATTAATAATATAAATCCATTGACAACATCTTAACAAACTACTACTGCTATCTGTCCACATACTCCCAAATGTATAATTCAATCGTTGAATGAGCGTGCGCACGACACAAGTTACTTGAACACGCAATATATTATAGTGTTCGCTGTGAGCAGGGCTACCATAATCGTGTATGCCTAATTCCATTGTTTATTAAACTTATGGCAAGTACACTGTAAGAATGTGGACGTTTGATGTGTGCTGTACTATACCACATGTATCCATACGACGCACTCGTACCCTCTTTCTGGGATGTTTTTTAGTAGAAAACTCCAAAAACGATTTTTCGGCACTATCGTGAAAACATCAATTCAAATTGGTCTCTATGAGCCGAAGATTATAAATATATTTTTTCTAACACATTGTTGTTGTTTTCCGATGTCCGTGTAATATGTCCACGCAGTAGCAGCGCGGTAAAAAGGTCATGGATGGGGACTGTGATGGAAATTATGTTGTTTCGTTATCACGATGGATCATTCTCTGCGTCAAATAATAGGGTATTCACTCACGAAGTTACACGTTCATTATAATAACTACACAGCCAGGCGGGTCTCCTGTCACCACTCCTCATTTGTTTGTATCAAATTATCGTGGGTTGGGTTGGTATATATACAAATAAACAATTATTTTTTATTTTCATTTCAGTTAGTATCAAATTATGATTTTGTCGTTTTAGTTTGTATACAATTTTGTTTGGATTTGTATACAGCCAAAACAAAGTCAGCTTGGACTTTCAGATGTGAGACATGGCAAAATAAACGCATTCAGTGATACATTTCGAGAATAAAAAAACAACAGAATAAACGCAATCAAAGGCGCCGACCACGCGCGTTGGAAACAATGCGACTCTGAGCCTCACCTGACACTTCCACTCACGCAAACACACTCACACGTGATTATAATTATGCTATTCCAGACGTTGGTGAAGACAAAAGAAAAATGTGAATAAGATTTATTATTGACGCAAATCGAATGCAACATTGATCCTTGTGAAAAATGAATACATGAGCATTGAAAGACAAAAAAACGTAGGTTCTAAATTAAATATTATGGAGTCCAAGCACAAAAGAATGCGAAACAATAACGAACTTAAATAAAGCATGCGTACATAATAATATAATTGGTGTATAACCCCACACACAACTTTGGCATTGTCCCAGTTAGTGATGATTCTATTCAGGAGCTCTGACAGTTGTCGAGATGATGGTGGAGAAACCTAGGAAAATGGTGGCACGGTGGTGGTATACGTCGTTGTGTCGATAGACTGAGCAGCTTGGGCTGTCACAGTGGCCGATGGTTTCGTGGTGCGACATTGGGGCTGGTAAAATGTCTCCGGAGATGAGGTAGCATAACTATAATACGGATTGTACGGATATGGCGTGTAGTAGTGATTATAACTCGGTGTAATTCCATAGATTGGTGTATCTTGTTGTCGCATCATATATTCAACCAGTTGATTTATTGGCGTAGTTGCACTTGGCTGTTTCACTAGGCCATTATACCTCGGGGTAGTAGGGAAAAATAATGCCGTGTTGTTGTTTCTGTACCGGGTTTACTGTGTTTTTCGCTTTTTTCTCTACGTCATGTTTGTTACCATAGAGTCAATAACAGACTGTCATCTACCGCTTTCTCTCACGAGGTTGTTCGGTATTTTCCGACTGTTGTGATAACGTAGAATATCGTGCATTAACGATAATTTGACGGACTCAGCCATTTGGCATATATTTTTCTGTGTTGCTATTTACGAGGTGTGAATATTTTCGGCTTTCGAAGGTATCCATCAACGAATCAGACACTTTCTGCTTCACCTCTAATGCAGTCCGTAATTTCTTCAAATCACTTTCTGCCGCCTGCTCCAGGTTGGCTAGTCCCATAAGCTCTTTCCCGGTGTCGGCATGGAGATCCAATTCACCACAAACTATAAGTACGTCGCATCCATCGCAGCTACACTTAGCTTTCGTATGACCACTTCTCGTGTGACAATTTCGACACAATTATTTAGACATATCTCTGTACAAATTGGGGCAGGATAGCGCGTCCATTTATTAATATTTCTGACTGATATTATCCATTTCTTCAGCTTTTCTTGCAACTTCAATGCGCCTGTTGTTCAAGTTCAAGTTCTATTGGACTCTTGTATACAAAATGGTCAATTCTATTTTCCTTCGGGGATTGTTCAAAACACTGATCGTAATTCAAGACACGTTTTGCTGTTTTGTCAATGACAGTCCCAGAAGTCTCAGATGTACTTATTTTACGGGCATTCGGAGCCGGGGATGTACCTTCTTCAATCCTGGCAATCACTGTCAGTCAGAATATTGCCTATGAATAAGCACTGCCGTAGGAATCGAGAATAGCCTCCCGGTGTCAGATCCACAAACGTACCTTCAGCATCACAGTAACTGACTCGCCTCATAACGAGCCGTTGGACAAGGGGTATATATCTGCCTATCAAAAGTAATCAGTAGTAATCATGGTGAACTTTTATATTCACTAGCTCGGACGGAGACATAATTATTTCTTTTGACAACGCCATGATTTCCACCCGGATGTCCAACACGTGAGTGTACCTTGATCGAAAATTAAACATTCATCCGCCGTCCTGAGAGTTTGTGGTACGATTCTATTTGTATTGTATACTTGTATAACAAAAGAAAGAAAAATAAGCATGCAATATCAAATTGAAATGTTGTCCACCAAAAAACAAAAGGAGAAAAGATATTTATATACGAACTAATTTATTTGTCGCAGCAAGGTATATTCGTAATTTGTATTTTACTTTACTACATACATGTATTACGAAAGAAGTGATCTTTGAGAGAGAGAGAGAGAGAGAGAGAGAGAGAGAGAGAGAGAGAGAGAGAGAGAGAGAGAGAGAGAGAAAGAGAAAGAGAGAGAGAGAGAGAGAGAGAGAGAGAGAGAGAAAGAGAGAGAGAGAGAGAGAGAGAGAGAGAGAGAGGTGTCGAAATCAAAAGACACGCAAAAAAGCCGAACTTGACATTGAACATACTTTTCAGTGCACATGGAATTCGCCATGCAAAAATAGGCAAGGGTGCCTCCGACACGGACTCTGTTTTTTGGCATTTTTCCATTAAGCAGCAAAATCATGGATGACGGTACACCGTGACCATCGCTCATGACCGGAAACGTCGTCGTCGTCGTCGTCGTCGTTGATAACTTGCCAATTCACCATAATTGTCGTGGTGAACTGTTGATTATATGTTTAGATCATATGGGCATTCAATTCATATTCGCCCGACTTTAATGCAGCAGAATATGCCTTCGGAATTTTGAAAACATTATTCAAAATACTGAATACAAAGAATACGCTATTCTCCAGGCAGTGATGCTTGTAATGGTGATGCTTGTCATGTTTTTTTTCAGAAAGGTGGATACTTGAACATGTAGTAGCAGATAAGGCAGCACCAAATTGTTCATGGGGGCGAGATCTGGTCACTAACCTTGTGCCAAAGGCGCGACCTTACTAAGGATACGGAGGCATGCTGCCCCTTAACAATTTGGAAATCTAGACCCTCCGAAACGCTGTTTCCTGCATTTTGAGTTTCAGCTTAATTTTGGAACGCCCCCTCCCCCCACGTGTCACCGGCACAGAGTAGACGAGCATAATAGTACTGTGGCGTGTTCGTTGTCTTGGCCACCGCCGCTGTACACATCATAATGATATTACATAGAATGCCTAACCTAATGATCAATACATTGACTTTAATATTTCCCTTGTGGTGTTTTTCTTTGCCAACATATTCAATATTTATTAAGTGTGTTTAAATTCAGTGTTATTAAATTATACTTTTGATTCGTGTAAATACAATGTAACAACAGTTTTTTATTTCCCCCGTTTTTATTAGATTATTGTTATGATTCGTAAAAACGCAGAGTAGTATTTTGTTATTGTTGTCTCAGTGTGTAACGACGGAAAAAAATTCGTGCCTAAAAAACCTTGTATGAAATACTAGTTTATGTGTGACACGCAGTCAGACGGGTGGTGTTATTGTGATACACTTAAACAAACCATTCACGACGTATAATTATCATTAAAAATCGATCATAAACTGCACGAGAGACCGAGCCGCTACGCAAACGAAAAAACTTACACAATTGATCAGGTTTCATAAATTGGTTTATAGAATTGGTCCGAATTTATGGTTACACCTTTACGTAGTGGTAAGTGTCACAAACATTTATTTGTATGACATTGTCGCCTTTGTTGAGATGTAAAAGTAGTCGTTAATAATTAACACGTTTTGTGACAGATACCACCTGTTGTATGATGGATGACTTAAATTGACACGTTGCCAGTGCATACAACTGTTATATGTTATTACACGTTATTTATACGTTTCAGGGTACACCCAATTACATTACACTATTTTCAAATATTGGTGATAAAGATCCTCACCCGATGGAGTGTTTTCCGAGGAAGAGGTATTGATCGTTTCATTGAACACAAATAAAAAACATACTACAAGCTGCGTGTATGCCTCACCGTATTTATGATATATTGTGATGATAACATTCATAGGGCCAAGGCAGCTGTGACCCAGATTTAAATCATGACCATATACACACGTAACAATACAACAAATACTCATCGTCAGACCAGTTAAGCAGTGTACATGGTGTCAGAACACACTAAATCTGCAGTGAAGACTAACTATCAGTACATTTCATTTAAGCATTACATTAGGAAAATATTACATCAATAATCGATTACCTCAAGTTACAAATAGGTAGCACCTGTAGTTTCTTTTTTGTTGTCTTCATAATGCGACGATTCTAATCTTTAGTCAGTAAAACGCCTAGGTGATATATGATATGAATAACGCTGGAATATTACTGGACAGAAATGTTGCTGCCAATATTTTAAATATGGAAACTTCAAAAGTCTTAAATATGCAGTTGCTGTGCAAGTCCACTACTACTGGTTAACTCCATTAGGATACTTAATAATTGTTCGAAAAACAAAAGACATAAAGTCTTTTAGAAAATGGCAAGAAAATACATGTTTGCACTGACTTCTAAAGTGAAATATATCAAAATTATTATTAATTTTACAATATAAAATATTGCCAAATACTTATTTATGTAAAGTGAACAGTACAATGCTCTAATTGCAATCTGTGAGTGGATCTTGAAATATATTTGCAAAAGCTAGCAATAAATGCAAAATAGGTACTTAATATTTACATGTTTTAACCCTACACTAATCAGGTATGTTGATTATTCCAGAACAACTATTTGATAAGCGACAGTGGCGATGTCTGAACAGCTGTGACAAATTATAATCCTAAATTAACCATGTGCTTGTCTTATCTCATATAATGTATGTGACACTTAACATTGATATATGTTGTTTTTCTTGATATACAGTGGACAAGTAGAAAATCGCTAATTAACACTGGGTATACATGGTATGCACACTCGCGAAATATATGAATATATAAAGCTGCTTATTATCGAAAATACTAAAATCAATAAATTTATCGACATATTAACAGTATGTCTGCTGACAATGGTAACGTGTGTTAACATGTTTTCGAACAAATATGCTGCATACAGTCGATAATATGCATTGTGTCTATTATAGATGCATACCGTAGACGGCATACAAACGTGTCCTGTATATGAACATTTATATAGTCGTGTGCTTTAGATTGTAACATTGCATGTGTGTTTATTTTAATAGCTGCTTCAAAACAAGTTTGTTATTCACTCTTATGTCTAGTTGGCGTATATACCATAATGTTTACGGGTAATTTTATTAGTATTGCTTGCATAAAGTTGGAAGCATTAATCCTTAAATTCACTATAAATAAACACATTTAATAACACATTTATGTTCCCGTAAAAAACTCAGTGATTTATTATGTAAAAATGTATTTGTGTGTGTTTACAAAGTGCTCAATTTTCCAAAAATCCAAAAACACCACTGTTTTGACAGAAAGTACAGGTGTTTTAATAACTAATAAACGTGTTTTTAATTGCAACAGTGTGCTTTCAATTAAAATTGTGTGTTTTAATGGAAAACATGGAAGTGTTCCTAAGATTCACAGTGCAATTAATTAAATGTCAAAAGCGGTGTGAATTCAGTGTCAATGATGACAACAATCTTGAGTATGGATCTTCATTGATATCATGCAATAATCAAATTGTTGACTTGCCTCAAGTGCTAGGTCAGGTTACCATGGGAATACTATCGAGTCAATATTGTATTCGTTGAGTGAACACAATATTTGCGATTCAATTTGGCATTCCTATTCAAATATATTTATGTCAATATGATAAATATGTTTTGTCATAAGAAGACATATCAATAGGTTAGATGTTAATAAGGTGGCGGATGTTTGGGTTCAAACAAGTTGAAGGCGAACTACCCAATTTCTAGATATATATAAACGTATTTTGAAAGATTAGAAAGATCGATATTTAAATACAACACCTGAAAAACAAACGTCCACCGGACTATCAGATTTTTACTAAATTGTCTCTACAACGATCGACTGACTCCGATCTTTATTGTTTTTTTCTCGGTCTAATGTTTATTTACGGATGTAATATACAATACAAGTGGGAGACAATCGCTATATACACTTCGGATTGACAAAGTCTAGCATTCACTAATGGCAGAGATGGAATATGAAATATCACAGGCTCTGTTTCTACCGATTTCTACACGCAAAAACATCATAGCGACTATGCTCTGTCGATTTATTTATCACAATTTAAAACTTACAAAATATGCGGACATTACACTAATACATTTGTTCACAAAAACATACGATGTATCCACTTATATTTACTGAAAATGGATATATAGAAATGTGTGCATTTTGGGAATACTGCTTTATTTTAGTCGTCGAATTTGTATGCACTTGATCAAAGATTCATATTCATAGCTACAAGGAAGTAGAACTAATATTATCTTCAATACATGTTGTTTCATCACTTCTACTTCACTAAAATAAATAAATTAACAATAAAGATTATTGGCTGACATATAGAGAACATAGCTTGAAAGCAATCAAGCGCATGTATTTTTTATAGATACAAATATTTAAAAAGTATAACTAATGGTTTACTTGTATAATATTCACTAAAGCGTATAAATCATTTATATAAAATGATAATTAGAATTACGTGAGCTATATAACACTATTATCACCCACTATCTCCAAGTATAATAAGTGTTTTATTTTATGTTTTTAATTGTTTTTATATCTTGAATCTATATCAATAAGTAATACCATACTCGCCATATTTAATACATATATTGCTTTTCATATTTCAAGTTTCAAATATCATTATCTAAATAATACTATTACTGATTAATTTATGTTCATGTTACATGTATTCATTTTTACACGCTATTTTTCAAATATGTAATATTTTTGAATCTATTTGAATCAACAATATAATGATTAGCATAAGCACTGTTTTTCATGCACATTTACAGTTTTGGAGTAGTTCAAATATTTGCCAGTTCCTAAATTTTGATCCAAAATGTTCTTGTTTAAACCCTGACTTTAAAAAAAGAAACTCGCGGTGGGTCCGTTGGTGCGTACTTCATATATTGATCAATTCCTTATGTCTTGGTGGTTTGTCCGCTGAACTATAATCTAACAAACCAACGGCGTGCAAGTATATGGCGGAGACGACGATACTGTAATCAAAACTCTATTAGTTTTTACTGTTCTGTTATAATGAAAAACCGTTCTGTACGCCTAATCGATGGAAAAAAATTCAATGGTTTACATTTAGTTGTATTGATATATTAATATAGATAATAATATAGATAATAATACAGATTATTCGTATCAGGAAAAACTATCAAGTGGCGTAACCTGATTTCTTACCTTTATTTTGCTCTGCCGGCGATTAGAGTCTCCGCTACGTTCTTCCTGTCCTGGGTCACGTTTGGACCATATTTGTTTTGATATGCTTCCATATGTCACAGCAAAGACAACACAAGGACCAAGACATATGACAGCAAACATGTACATCTCATATGTGATTTCCGCCGTCCGGTCACCGAACCACACTTCATCACACCAAATGTTTGATTCGCTCGTAAACATGTTCGCATATCTGTCTACCGCTCGTGATTTTACCAGTGCTGCAATGCTAAGTAATACGGCAACAATCCAAGTCAGTCCAATTAGGATTCCTTTACGGTATCGCTGGTGAGTTATATGCGTCTGTAATGGAGAGGTAACTGCTCTGTATCTGTCTATACTCACAACAACCAAGGTGAAAATACTGACCATTACTGAGACCTGAGGGCAAAAGCAAAAGTGAATAAGATTTAAAATATCGAAATTTATATAACATCTGAACAAACTAAACACAATATTAAACTGATAAACTGGTGCTGTATAGTCATAAAAAAGGCGCTTCAATCATGTATTGTGTAGCAGATATAACCCCTAAGACTATGACTAGATTAAATCTCACGGATTTATAATGTTTGTCAAGTAAAACATCTTTTTACAGTAAATAATGCTATTAGTTCAATTAAATTCGTATTAGTGTATATTCATTCAATGTTGTTCACAAATAATTAACTGCGCAATACTCTATTCTATTAAATAACCACTGATGTATGGACATAAACATTAATGTGTGAATAATAAAATCAACCTCCAACAATTAAAACAAGGGACCGGTGAGAGCAATTATGACTTGACTACAATATATAAGCTTTAATGTTCTGCCTAATCCTAATTTATCTCTATTTTAGTATTTTATACACATCACCCCGGGTACGAGGGTAATATAAATCAGTAGATTAGGTGTAAATGACCTGATATGATCGGTTTCACTATGCAATGAATCCACTATCCAATCACTTGATACATTTTGTTTGTTCAAACATGTACTGAAAACAGCTGATAAGAAACGCGAAAAATAGTGCAAAACGTTTCAAAATGTTCCCTATATTTCCTATATACGGTCGTTGTGTTGTTTTGAACCTCTGGATGAACAATTTTATGGCAACTAGCTACTCGAAGCCGCACAGTCAGTGATTTAAATTTTCTGTCTAATATTGAATACGACGCGGAAAAATAGAAAATAATCAAACAAACAAACAAACATGCAAGTCAATCATTTCATTACATTTGAAGCATATGCTGTTTGAATAATATCATTAAACCTTCGATAATTATAAATACTAATTAATGGGAATAATTAATTATAATTTGAAATTAACAATTTCGCCTAGCTATGTAATTGGCATACTAAATCAATTGGAAATCGCAAAGGTTATTATTACCATTTACCACCTATACACAAATGAAACCAGGAGAAAACATGAGAAACTGAAAAAAGAAAAGAATCAGTTGACTAGAATATATGCTCAAACATGCCCAGTGAAATGAAGGAATCGACTCATCTTAATGTAACTCATATGTAATTCATTTAATTTTGTTTCCACGCGAAACATATATTTTTGCGTATATTTACATATTGTCTACAGTTGCCTAATCCATTTACGTATATATCTGACTATTATCTAACGTTTTCTGCACAAGTATTTCGTCAACTAGACCCTGTTGAAGTATATGTGGACATTGAACATTGCTTACTCTTAAATTCGTTCAGTGTCGTTTGCATTCTATATTGGCGTCTCTTTTATAATTATCAATTGTGTGGAAGAACAATTTCAAAACCAGAGTAACCTGACTAGTCTATGTAGTATTTACGATCATAGCTAACAATTAAATCGAATTACACAGTTGTAATGCATTTATTCAACGGCGGCAGTAGGAAAATATCATACCTGTTTGCTGAACTGTACAATTGGGCAAAGTATGTCTCCAAATGTCCATTCCTGCAAAACGACCGAAACAAGCGTGAACGGCATACAAAAGATTGCCATCCCAATGTCAGCTACGGCCAGATTGATCAGATAAGCGTTCATATTGTTTCTAGGTCTTTTAATTTTCGAAAGAGTAGCTACGACAACAAGATTCCCACACAAGGCTAGTATGATCGCGACAGAACAGACTATGGCTAGCAACACGCGACTAGTGAACGATATCTCTTTCTTGAACTGTCTGTACTGCGGGATAGTTCCGTTAAATGCCTTGGATGTATTGTATACATCTTGGCAGAACAACTCCATGAATATTTCCAAATACGATGGACACTCTACCTCGCCGTCACAGGTACAGTAAACGTACGTCGACATCGATGCCTCGTGAGTAAGTGTTGTTTTCTTCTTTATAACTCCACTCACAGGAACACGATATCGGAAGTATCGAGCATCCAGTCAGATGAAGAGTGACTTTAAACAAGGCATGCATCATCTATATGACGACGGCGTTATCGGGGCGTTACAGTTGTCATAGAAACAAGAGATTATACTACCACGCGTATAATATCGTGTTCATGCGCAATGTAATAACCGTAAAAAATGAAATATGTGAAAAACAAACTGTGAGGGCGTTCAGTATATAAATGACATACGTTTGTGTGCAAGTAGACAGGCTGTTTTATTGTAATTTTTTAAATTAAGTTCAACTCACTCTATTTTGATCGTGAATAACGCATATTAAATGTCATACACAGTGAAGTGAAGGTAACTTCTACAGGCCGGTTCGAATATCCAAAATTGTGACTGACGATTTTAGTGAGTATTTTTTTAGCAATTTGAACATACCGATTGCCTAAGCATGTTACATTATAATATTTATTTATCCCAGTAAAATGTTGTCCTATTATGTTTGTCAAAATAAATCTTGTAACTAACTAACTAAATAATTACCCGACTGGCTTGCTGACTAAACGAATGACTAAATTCAATGTAAAAACGATTGTTGCCATCCTAATAATATTGTGTTTGATGAATGATGTAAATATATATGTAATACCATAGGTAAAATAACTGACATGAAGAACAGGTCAAATAATTCTGAAAACTACATGACTAGAAGTACTAAGAAATTAGTTTTTAAGTTAGCTCAATCATTGAGCGTAAATATAAAACATGTATAGTTTTAAGCTGAACTTGTCTATATTGGAAACAAGCAACTAATGTAATATTCACATTTATGGCTAGCGGAAAATTCCAAGTATGCACTAAACATTTCAAATTGTGGAATCTCTATTACAATGTCAAATTAACACTTTTTATCCGACTGTTTAAATATACAAAACAACTAAATTATTTTGAAACAAAATATTACCGGGTTGTTTTGAGAAGTACGTTTAACACATGTACTGTTTCTAATGGGCGGGTCTCTTACTAAAGTGACGTAACGTTAGGGGTTGTTTATGATCCAATTGTATCAAGGTCAGTTTCAAGGATTGAAATGCAATATTGTTCCCACTTTATCAGACACATGTAAAGATAATGTGGTTCTTTTAAATAATTTTACACCGTCTTCATCACATGGTATAATATAATAAATATATATTCACTGTATCACAAGGTATAAGGATGATTATATATTAAATAAAAGTACATCGGCGTAATCATGATGTAATAATAAATACTTATGGTTGATTATTAATATATCTACATATACATTCACTTAATCACATAATATATGAATGATTTTTATGTAATGAATGTACATTCACTCATATAATCACATGGTGTGTTTGAACAATTACATTACATTGTATCGTTAATATGTTTTTTTATCAACAGCTAATTATGTTTTACGGTGTTTTCGTGTTTTGGGCGAGGTTGTTTGCAATCGTTGTGTATTATACGGCGAGACGGCAAATGTATTATGTAAATACTAGACACGACGTTTGCGATTTATATTTTGGAGATAGTACACAGTGAGTTTCCGCAGAGTAAAACAACGAGTGTCGAAATGCATGCTTGTTCCTCTCTAGGAAAAACGAAGAACAGTCTATGATGGCGATTGAGCATCGTCTTCACTAAGCGAGCGAATCCGTGGTGCAACGTTAATCTAGCCATGAGTGATAGCAATCAACACGATGAATCGTAGCAGTCAAATAGTACTTTACAAATTCAGATTTAACCGGTGACCTTGAGTTACCGTTGTATAACTGAGCAATTGGAACGTGGCCAGATGTAAGACTGATAGTGAGAAAACATAGCAATATAACAATTTCTTTCCCAAATAAATTCCAGTGCTAGCACTTTAAACAATTATATTTAAATTTATATTTAAACTCATGCAATGCGTATCTGAATTAGGTTCTGTACGCATTTAAAGTTTTCAGAAACTGAGAATATCTATATAAAAGTAGGAATATTGATTGTGGTTCTTTCTTCACCAGTCCATAGAAACCATAATGTCCAACATTATTAGGTTTCCATGACAACTATATCAGATACAAAATCAGCACAATAACTGAACTGTGAACACATTTTACTGACCTACAGAACGTATGGCCAACAAATATGTTTTTACGCTACATTATGGTGCATTTTTGTGTACCATTGAAATTAGTACAATTTGCCATAATGACGTACAATTCGATTTTTTTAAAATTGTAATTGTAAGTAAGTAAGCTTTTTACTTGATTGCATCAACAACATCACTTTCTTACAAGAGATGTTGCTATGGCAACTAATATGGACAATCAGTTAATTCTGTCCGCATAATTTAAGGGTGCTCTGTCTCTTGGAAAATAAAAAAAATCATTGAGAAAACATAGCAGAAATTACACGAAAAATAAAAAAATATTGTATTTAAATGTTTATAAGGCTGGTGTTATTTGCTGGTTATTAATATTAGGGTAGAGTAAATACTAACAGAACATTTAATATATTATTTTTTATTTCCATTTATGTGCACATTTATCCAATACATTTTTTCTGAGACAATTCAACTGTTTAAGTTTTAAGGCTAGAGATTGAAGTGTAATGGATAGCTTTTCTCGAAAACAATAGTCGAACGTCAAACGTTTTGCCTACATAGTTAAGTGTGTAATCAATATAATAGACTTTTGAAAATTGTAGCCCATACGGACACTTTGTAATCCATAGTAATCTCGTACATATCAATGGTCCAAAACAACTCCTGTTGGAATGCAAACGTGACGTCACAGTACCAGAAGCAGCGACACACTGTATCACTTTCTTCTCTGCTTAATATTCACTAAGGCCTGTTGATGTTTCCAATTAACAAACAAAAATAACTTCCTTGTGAAGGTAATGTTGTATACACATTGTTTATGGAAAATCCTTGTCCTCGTATCGATTATGAATATGAATCGACCAAAGTATCCTTTCCGGTATTCTAATAGTGACAAATAAGTTACTTGTGAAACATTCCGGGTTTGCAATACTCTTATTTGCCATTTTGATTTACATGTATTTAGAGGGAAATTAAACACGTCTTTGACACTCAATAACTGAAAAGAGACAATGATATAGAATAAAATCGATTGTAACATAATTAGTCGCCTCGAAGGTACAGTAAACACGTTATTCATTCAAAAGGGTTTGTTCAATAAATTGATTGTTAATGTTTGAACTAAAACATCAAGATGAGACAAAACACACATTTACATTAGAGTTAGCTCGTTCAGATCCAATCAATCGTGACAATGATTCAACTCGGAATTGTGAGTTGATTGTATCTCACAGATGCTTTTAGAAGCAAAAAATAAAGCAGTATTATCCGCATAAATTTTACATTTCTCTGAAATCTTAGGAAGATTAATAATATGAATAATAAATAACATTATAGATCATTGGAGCACACGACATGCCACAAGCAGTGGGGCATCTGCTATTTCATTAATAAAACTGACTGTTGTCGACTAGTAAGACAATCACTAAACCTAGTGTACGTACTATCGCTAATTACTATTTCACTAACCCTGTACAGTGAATTACGAAAATAAATAGAATCATACGCCTATTTTAGAACCAAGAACGCAATAGCTGTTAAAAGTCCATTATTAATATTATGTAAAACATAGTCAGTCTCATCCAATATTGCAGTGCTCATAGGGTGAACAGAATCGTCTCAAATCGAGTGTTCTGGATTTCGTCAATCATTATTATGTTAACGGGAATTCATTCTCTTCGACATATAACGAATTATTTTTTTCATTTCGTGAAGGGTGTGACAAATAATTACCACCAAATATGAACCACGAATATTCGATATTACGTATCACGTGACATCCTTTACCCATTTTACCGTTTAAGTGTTCGCATAGCATAGATACGCGTGGCGATATTTATTCTATCAGGCATTGAACTATTACAACTCTAGAATAGATTTTTGCCAAACTAATGCAGAGAAATCGTCATCAAACAAATATTGGAAATAATAAACAGTAACACACATTTCCCATTTCTTTGGTATATAAACAGGTTTCACGTCTCAGTCTAAATTATGATAGTACGACTCAGCTTGCTAACTTATGTCTACTATGCCGATATCGGTGAGGTCATTTCAGGATTCTCAGGTTACTAAGGTCCCATTAGAATAACAAGGTTATTAGAATAACAAGGTTATTAGAATAACAAGGTCAAGGTTCTATGTCCCATTGGAATAACATTTGTTGCCCAAGATCAAGTCAAAATTGAAATTGCTTGTTATTAATTGTTGTGGCATGAACTTGCTATCTTTGTGACTCCTTCATTTGAGAATTCAGAAGCACAAAATATGTCCAATTAGTTGATTCATTCGTGGGGTAATTGATAGCTAGCATATTCCTAATGAAGGATTCCTGTAATGTAGCACAAATACAAGGATCTTCAACTCGGTCATTTATTTGTCAATTAGTACATTTGGTTCCTGGTTTTGAGAATAAATATTCTCAATGATTTTCCTGTTCTAGTTAATCAAATGCTTTGAATGCTTCACATTTCTTTATCTCATACATATCTCTCCAGTCTTTACCAATTAGATAAAGAAAGAGTTTGTAATTCTTTCTTAATGTGGCTCAGCATATATTTCTCAGTTTTTTACGCAATCTTTTTATATCACTGTCATTCTTAGAATCTAAAGTGTACCAGATGCATTGATATGATTCACGATGTAAACTGAGAGTAGAAAGTAGACATTTTGAGATTTTTCTTACATCATAATTTTCGTTTGTGGTATTTTCAACTGAACTGTACTGTAACGCACGTGATGGCAGATTGTTTCTTCTAGGACAAATATTGGCTACAACACAGTTATTTCGGTTATCACGTCTAATTACGTCTGCTAAAACACAAGTTCGAAGTCAAACATACCATGGCAAATTAACCTTTTTATTTTGTGTTTCTAACTGAATCTTTGGCGGAAAACAGACGATTTGACGATAATCTTCAAGGTTGCGAAGTCAACTTTTCAACAACAAAATATCGGCAGATCCTCGGGCGGTATTTGCATTTTTAGCAAAAAATGAACTATATTGGTAAAACGCAGACGTTGTGATTTTCTATATAGATGTTATATTTGTAAAATATATATATCAACATTCTACAATTTAAGATTGGTTAGTTACTAATAATGCTTTACACATAATTGAAGGTCAAATGTTACTGGATAAAATTACTGGAGGGTTTTTCCCGTTGTTATGAGTGATCTA
The DNA here is from genome assembly GCF_978046115.1 of Saccoglossus kowalevskii. Taxonomy (NCBI): domain Eukaryota; kingdom Metazoa; phylum Hemichordata; class Enteropneusta; family Harrimaniidae; genus Saccoglossus; species Saccoglossus kowalevskii. The sequence continues at coordinate 26,775,880 of NC_140659.1, forward strand.
ATTCCTAATAACATTATTGCGGATGATACGGATTATGTGGTCAATGATGTACGATGTGGATACATTTAAAATCAAACGACAAAACTATAAATATTTTGGGGACAGGGGGACTTTTTTTTAAATTTTAGCATTTATATTCTGATTACATAAAACAGGTCCAGTTTTTTGAAAGAGGTATCGTTAGTAAAATCTTCTCTTCAAATTTGAATCAGCGACTTGTCGAACGCAATGGTAAAATTGATGATGTACAGTGGTCTTAGACAAGTTTACACCACCATAAACAACGTGTTTATTTTACAAGCCATCATTCCAGTATATCTTACTAGATGCAAATTCTATTGAGGGTTTGTAGATTTTGCTAAAGCTTTAGCATAAATGGGGCGTCATATTTCAACCAAATGGTTTTACAATGGGGAGAACACATGAACGCTGTGAGCTATTACAATATATAAATCTGGAAATGTGTTTTCCCGTCGCTTGAGGCGAGTTTATGCCATCAACAATTTAACATACAGTGCTCCAGCTTTATGCAAATTTGGAACCAATTTATATTAGCATGTCGCAGTTGTATTAGGTGTACACAAAAATGATATAAATATTACTGTTTTGGGTAAATATGGGCGCTGTACAATATTTCGCAAAACGACGAAACTGTATTGTTAATCATTATATATATATATATATATATATATATATATATATATGTAATATTTATATGTGTAAATATGTCGGGATAATTTGCATTATTCCGCTTTTTGATGAGATTATTAATCCTTCTTAGCATGATATAAGCATGTGTCGTTTGGTGTGGGTTGATGCTAAAACATCAAATTTTATTTTATTTTATTTTATTTTATTTTATTTTATTCCCGCCCCTCGTGTTTTGACATTACAATTGAAGAAGATCTCATAGTCATTTGTTATGTATAAAATCCTGTTATACAGACATCCCCACATTTACATACATACATGTTCTGAGTGGATTTGTTCGCTCAAAAACCGGTTTTGTCAAGTGACAACATTAATTTACTAGTTGTTATTTTACAGTCTTTCTTGAAACCATACACACTCAGGATGTTAATTGTTTAATTATCCATACGGTAATTACACTTCAATAATTAAGTTAGAAACTCACTGGTTGATCCCAATTTAGATATCGAAGTCAGTGTCTCTATGCTTCTCAAATTACTACTGGAAAAGAAAACATTGAAAGGGAATTCACGAAATGTTAACACGAAACAATCACAGCAATATCAAATTGTTCAAGATGAAGACCTTGACAAAGCGTTGAAGTTACCATCTTATGAATGCAATGAGGTGATGCTGAATGAATGATTGCAAGTGACGGATATTGAAAAATGAACCAAATATACAAGCGTGTTGAGGAAACTGAAATAGCTCAGAGTCACTCGGCAAGTAGCGTGGACTTGATAAACAAATGGAAGTCACGAAAACAAATAGCAACACAAGGCTACGTAATTATAAAGCTCGTTGGGAACTTTATACAATTGGTTTACAGAAAAAAAACAAATGAGATGTCAAAGCAATTTGTTGGTAGATGCATCAAAGCATTATATTGTAATATAGCAGGCACAGTAATAGTTATGGTACTAAATATTTAGAGTTGAATAGAAATAATAAACGAGGAGCTCCTTTCTCCCCCTGTTATTCATAATTTATCTTAGTACTAGGAACGTTATCTTTGTCAATTACAAATGATCTCAAACTAGAAAAAAATAAATTACCGGGGTTTGAATATAAATATTTCGGCATTTGCCGACAACATGATATGTTTTTTTAAGAAACGTAACTTCAGTCAGTTTACTTTTCAAAAAAAATTTATATGTTTCACAAAGGGGTGGGTCGAACGATTAAGTTTGGAAAAAAAATGAAGCCGTATGTCTTGGTAGACAAAAGTATATTTGCATTTATACTCTTGAAGACGATTATAACTGGTGAAATAATCAGGTAAGTTAATGGGAATATTTACAAATTTCAAAAAAATGCATGACTGCGGAAATGGGCTGAAAATGCCTGATTTGTTAAGTTTGACAAAAAGTACAAAGTGGTTGGTAGTATACTAGTTAAATGTACAACATTTGTCAGTGAAATGTTCTACTTTTATCACAGACTATCTGGATAGGAGGTAAATGAATAATAGATAATACTATACGTTTTTTTTAAAACCAAAACAATGTATCACGGGAAGTATTTGAAGATAAAGGCTTGAACATATCAATGATAAATTGAAATAGATGTGGTTGACATGTATGGATAATCTGAAAAATCCCTCGAATATGAACAAGATGATTTTTTTCACTACTAAGAACCGGATTTTAATTACTTTTTATTTTCGACATTTATTGTTGTGCTATAGGGTGCTTTTATTCAATTAAGCTTATGTTATATACAGGGCTTACAGATTAACAAATATATGCTTTAATCGAAGAGTGGGACGTTTTTTGAATACCATTTGTGAAACACACAATATTAGTCGTTACTGCTCGTGTTTTGTCTGTAGTACCGATGATTGGATTTTGCATAAAATTAGCAGCTTTTTTATTCATAAGTTTAGAACAGTTTAATATGTAATATATTTAATATGAAAATTGGTACATATGTAATAATATGCATTCTTGGTTAGTTTCGTCTTGACATATGTGCATATTAATTATAAAATGTGCATACTATTTTCTGTATTCAGTGCTATGCGCGTTTTTCATACTATGCGGGTGATTATTTACCGTCACGGAACACATTAAATTATTGTAATTATTCACTGGCATATGTATTTCAAGATTTTCTTTGTTTTGCATGCAATATGCACAATATTGTGCACCATGCAGAGATATCAATTTTGATTTATTTGCGAACAACAAGTTGTGCCGTGCATAGCGCAATTTGACTATTTCAGACGCAAATTTGTCAATATGAGAGCACAGTATGATGTGCAAGTGCAGTAACCGTACTTTGAAAACTAAAAGACATTGGCTCTGCATAATCCGTGTCTAGGTATGAAGCAACACAGATGTACTTTTTAATTAAAAAACTGATATCATGTTTCCATGAAAAAACTGTATACTTTAGTTAAGGCATTATTTAATCTTTGTATTTGCCGCGTCTTTCTGTAGTGTTAATGCGATTGAAGTGATCGTTAGTTTTATAGTAATATTCTTTGTCTGTTTGCGTGCACGATAAGACATAAAGCAAATATACTTATCTTAATTGATGCTTTGTAAATAATCTTGTTCTAATATCTGTAAGTATATGATTTTTTCAGCCTATGTCACCAGGCTAGATTTTGAGATATTGCATAACATCTCTGCCATAGGAACCTGTGGTAAAAGTGTTATAGTGTAAAAATGGCGACTTTCCACTAAAATACAACCATCAATTTCTCGTAAATAAGGCTGGTGATTTTATTTAGGTCAATATCCTTACATTGCCTTGGAGTACAATTTATTGCAAAATGAATAAATTCTGGGTTTTTTAATTTATGAGTAGGCTTCTACTTTAAATAACTCAAATATTCAAAACAATATCAATGTATTGTATCATATATACTTTATCGCTCTCGTCTCAAATTATTGAAATGCAATCACTTCAGTAAATGATTCGTGCCATAATAGCCTGTATACAATCAAAAACGACATGTCTCTAATGCAATGAAAAGATCGTATGTCGAAATACAAAATTTAAAAATTCAAAATTATATAAAATCACTGTATTATATATATTATTTAGTGTCCATGTCAAATCAATTATATACATATATATAAAATGGTGGTTTATGCTTGTGCTATAAAAGCCTGTAAGGAAACCACGGGCGCGACACGATCTCTATTGCAATGAAAGGATCGTAAGGCGAGTTGAATAATTCAACACGATGTACACTTTCAGTCAAATAACCTATCAGTGTTTATCAATACCTAAAAATATATCTTTTAATGTAAAATGGTGTATTTCTATATTCAGTTTGGTCCAAACAATTCTAATGCAATCACGTACAAATGCTCTCTTGTTTCTAGAGCAACATTTTGGGGTTAATTTTATTCAATTCGATAACTGTGCGTGTATGATTACAGACAAGACTATGTAAATGATCAACGAAAAAATCAACGTTGTTCTTTTTTTAACAAAAGCGGGTTTTAAATGAGCAAATCCACTCGGAATAGTTGCTATATTGCTATAGCTATCGGCGTCTGTCGGTATATCATATATTCAAGGATGGTCACAAGCATACTCTGAGTTGGTCATTGATTGGTCTCAAATCGAATGGTATCTAATGGAACGAGTGCCTCTAATATAATGGATCAGGCGCGTATGTGTATGCGTGCGTTGGTGTATTTATGTGTATGTGTACTATGGTAAAATACATGAGGGAAATAGCCAGTGCCATTTAAAATTTGTACACCTTTGCAATTCACAAGACATGACATATTTTGAATTAAGGGTTACAGTATGAGTTTATGTATGTTTGTTATATAACTATTGATTGCTAGGGTCTTAACACATAATAGCCGTTTGGGACCATTTTCAGGACAAAGTGTCAACGTTCGTGGTCACAGTATGTGTATATGTATGTTCAGTAATGTGTTATAATGGATAATAGCTAGGAACTTCAAACTTGACACACGGGGTGTTATTTGAGGAACAAAATGTCAAAGATCGGAGTGTATATGTATATACATGTTTACAATAAACTACCAGGAAACAATCGCCATTGTTTTAAAACTTGGCACACATGTTCTTTTATGGTCCCAATACTTACAAGATAAGGTCAAAGGTCAAGGAGACAGTATAACCAGTATTGAATTCGTTTGCCCATTCAAATGTGAGACATGTATGCGCACAATACTTTTTTTACTGAAACCCAAAAGCAGTACTTTCTTGTACATTAGATGTTGCCAATCATTTGTTTTATGTTCATGGACATCTCGTAAATTCTTGTAAGGATTGGTTATAATATTTCTACTTTGTTTTATGCAGTGAAAGGTTTTGGCAATATCAAATGTCTAATCATAATTACGTGTGACAGTTGTGTTTTTAAGGCCATACATATACTAAGAAATTTTGTTGATGTGTGACGTCTTATCTTTTTATTTCATTGCCTGATACAAGTAAAATGTATATTATTCTACAAAACAAGTTAGTTCAACATCGAACGTGACGTCAAATAAACGTAAATTGACTGTCACGTACATTGGCATAGTGATGTTTATGTTAGTGACTTTCAATGCAATAAATGTCCAATTTCCGGGTGATGGTGAGTATCACCCTTCCACCTCACATCATCTATAAAATCAGGATATTGTTTATTTCAATGGAAAATTGCAATTAAATGTCCTGGTGCATGTGATACAAAGCTTCTTGTATTTAGAATGGCATGAAGCTTTTAAAGATTGTGTCATGTATAATGTTGTCAGTGTACAAATATTCAATGATTAAAAAATGATTACAAAATTGTTGCTTGCAAAAAATTGATTGAAACTGATCAGAATAATCTAGCACATCTTCTGTGTACAACACTATTTTTAATATTTGGTAAATTGTCATCAACACATGTACATTCCTACATTGCACATGCAATTCTTTAAACAGAAATAGACGAAACAGACTATTTTCCTGGGCCGTAACTGTACAACAAAAATAATTCCGTTTTCAAAGCGTCGATTACAAAAATGTAATTCAACGCTAATTTTTTATGAATATACAGAATATTCCTGGAGAATTTTGGTTATTAATTAAAAGGCTTAGTTTTTATAAACATACAATGGAAGATATGTTAATACATTTTAATCAAACATCTGACAATCTTACATTAATCTTTACACGGATATAAATACAGTATATCATATACATTGAGTGTGGAGGGGATATTTTTCAACAGTGGAAATCAAATCAACATTTCAGAGATATCAATGATGTTCTCTCTATCATTAACCAAAAGTGTAGTAATTATATTCTAATAATGTATACATAATCTTAATATTCTACTTCACACTCTGTGCTATAGATTTCACTCAAAGGGCCAGCTTTCTATCGGATTTAAACTGAGGCCGTTAAACACGTCGTAACAAAATACTGATCACTGTGGACGTAATAAAACTAATGATTATATGCACCCAGGACTAAATTTGTACACATCATGTTTATCATAACGTACTGGGAATAGCATTACAGGGCTAGACAATATAATGTCACTGCCGATACTACGAGTAATGAAGTAAGTTGCTCATAAGCAAAGCAGACACACCTGATACACAATATTCCTAATTGATTTTCTAGTGCTTACTGCCACGCACAATTCCCAAACCGTGTAGTTTTGAAAAAGTGTCAAAGTATCATCTAGGCCCACATCATCGCGGCACCACGACTATGCAAAAAACACAAATCGTGTTTTTAATAAATTGAGCGCAACACATTCGTTACTTTAAATTTTAACGCCATCGGTAAAAATGTCACGGCGAGCGTTATTGTGTCTTACGCCGTCAAAAGCCCCCGTAAAGTTAAACATTACAGCATGTTCTAACCCTCTTCTTGTTTCTTGAATATTTCTGTGTAATATCGCACTAGCTGGGAACAATATAGCTTTAAACGGCTTACCCAAACAAACCAGTCGGTCATTCAAATTAAAACTTATATAGGCTTATACGTGACAATTTCTTCTGAAGTAAAAAGTTATTTACATCCAATTACATCTATATAAAGGGCATATAATTGACATTTCGCATGCTTCGAAGATTTTTAAGAAAATATAATGTAATTTAACAAATCATTCAAACATTGCATCTGTATTTTGCCTTTAGTACGCATTTTTATATGAATCAAACCCAACATGTTTGTGTCTGTTTTCTTGAACTTCGCACGTACTCGTAACCACGATGGTTCAATCAATTTCCATAATCGGATGTTTTTCCATTCCTTTTCGCGTGTTATACTGATAAGATTTTCTTTTTCTAATTTTAGCCGCAGATTAGATTGCATTAGATTTACTGATTCAGTAAACGCAATTAACCTAATCCAAAACTTAACTTAAATATAATGAAATGTCGATGGAATAGTCGTTCATGCAAGAAAGCTAATCAAACATCATACCGAGTGCTAGTTCATGTGGATTGAACGATTCACATGGTTTCAAAATTTAATCCGAAATAGAGATCGACAGGTAAATTTTTCTCACGATCTAAACCACAATAATCATTAAATATCTATCATATGTTTATATGTGAATTGAACGGAATAATACAAGTGCGCGTTTCATCAAGAATTGAGATTAGATAGACAGATAGGTATTTGCTCATCCATAAGCAATACTAATTACAAAATACATGACCTTATGTTTGCGTGAATAAAAGTGATTTATATATCAATGTTATGTAATAATTTGTATAATAGTCGGAGCCTAATTTACTTGTATATTTGTAACATCGCGTGGGATAAGCAGTTTAGCACGCCAGAAGCTCACACGTAAATAACGTAAATTCAATGATAACGGGAAATTGTGATATACTGCACCATTCGTAGCTGCCACAAGTATTACACCATTGGACGACATCATATTTCACTAAGAACCTCAAGAACCTTAATTATATACATGATACAAACTACTACTATTACTACTATAATAGATCATTACCTAGGCACAAATGAGTGTTCCAAAATAATAAAATTTGAAACATAAAGTACAATAAGAACGAAAAGAAAAGGTTATGTTATAAAGCTAGGAAAGAGAGACAATATATGTATGAAAATAAAAATTCCTAAATATCTTAAATAATGTGAGTCATTATTGAGTAATATGTATTGTTTTTATTTTCACGTATTTCACATACCATTTAAGTTCTGTATTTGATAGATCTGAATCCAAGTAATTTCCTATCTGGCTTCCATATCTTTACATGAGGTAAAAGAGTGCCTACATTGTCATGAGTTCCGTCAGGCTATGACAAAACCTTAAACAACTGTTACATAACTTCAGCGAATCCCCTGATTTATTACGTTCCCGTATTAGTCTGAGACGGTTAAATTAGTGTTCGAGTGGAGTTAGCTTGCCTACGCGACATGGAGCTATCCGATTTGGATGAAGGGAATAAAAGCGGGATCTCTGTAGAAGGATTGACCAGCCACTCGAGTTAGTACTGCCAATTGCCGAAGTATACCGCTCTCGGCAAGTTGTGCTGCTTCATTACTTCAACCATGTCATACAAATTGACAACAACATATGATGAGTGGTGGACATTTATGTTTATGGTTGTAGATATCATAAATATGATTCAATATCATAATAATATATTGTTATTTTACATCACTAATCACGTTATGATAAATATTATGTTCCCAGTTTATTGTCAATATATATATTTAAATATCATGTGTTGTCATATCTCATCGCACATGGGTACTAAACAAAAACGATTGGATATTGTAAGTGTTCTGTTCATAATTTAAATCTCTCGCTCTTAGGTGAAAATGCGAACAAATCTCATTGTATAAAGGGAATGGTCTGTACTGTGGATAAAATTATCATGTTGAAAATATATACCAACATCAGTCAGTGTTTCTTCAGATCAATCTATGGTTACGCCAAACGCATAGGCAGTATGCTCTCTGTTGTAGTCGACCATTTTACAGCAACGAAAACGAAAATCCATCATTGTGCATAAATGTTTAATGTCATCCTTTTGAAACTGCATCATCAATTCTGATGTCCTTTTGTCGATATCATTAGAGTTTAATCAATGTCCAAACAGGCATAATGTTCAGTGCTCTAGGCATCATACAGCAAAATAAAATCGCCTATATGTTCCTACGATTACACGATTGTCTATCACGAGACATGCATGCCGTTGCAGGATGTTAATCGATGTTCTATGCGAACCCGGTAACGCGTATGGGTAGCGACAATCAACCGTTCTCGTTTCGAATGGAACACGTATCCTCTCTATTGTATTTACAAACTTGTACGTTAAGACAACGAGTTAGTTATTCAATCATATACATTACAGTAATAAAAACATCTTAACTATATAGTTCCACGTATTAGCCATATACTAGCTTGTAATAACAAGACACAAATTGTATTTGTTAAAACAAATATATTGTTATTACGACATACTTTCTTAGTTGTTCATTAAGACGCTTCTAATAACAGTCATTTGTTGATTGTGTTGCACGCCACCTATGACGATACCGTGTAGCTTTACTAGTATAGGAATACCACAAACGCTATACTGTGTTGTTATGTCATTCTTGGCTGCATAAGATAACATGGCTGGAAAAACTTCAAGAAATTTGATTGTTTCCCCGATAAGTATAGCGTACAATACTACAACAATGTTTGTATTTTTATTCTGAAAACCAGAGCTGTAAATTTATACTTAGGCTAGACCGTGCATGTCGACAACATGCATGGTCTGGGCTAAGTATAAATTTACAGCTCTGGTTTCGAAAAAAATAATACATTTACCTTAACTTGGTCGTGCATACTCTCTGGTTTCGCTTACCTAGTAACATGAATTTTTCAGAGTCAACGCGAACTCGAATTCGCAGGCGAGCTACTAAATTTATTTTTAATGAGCTACTCGAGTGGCAAGCGGTGCGTTGTACCACTAGTATTAGTAAACATTGCACATAGCTTATCTACGAAACAATCATAATATTATTTTACACTCATTAGGAGTAATTAGTGACTACACCGAGTGGTAGTTTCGCTCCGCTCAGGAAGTTACAATATTGAAATAAATGCCTATACACGAGGAGTCAAAATAATAATCCACGATAGCATATGCGCAGAGGATTGCTCACACTTTACCGGTAACGCATTAATATGTGCATCTTGTTTTGAAGCTTCACTAGTAAAGACATTTTTAACAAACAATTGTGTCTAAATTGACATAAAATCATGTGTTTCAACTATATTGAAAACAATGCGAGTTTCGTCTATCAGGGTTCTTATAGGTGGATGGTTCGTCAGGTTGAATATACGGGAAGTGATTGTAACGGGGAATGGGTAACTCGCAAGGCAATGAGTACAGCCAGATATTTATTACAACTTCAATCGTCGCCATATGCCCCCGGTCCTCTTCTCACTTATTACGCTAGAACCCCCCCCCCCCATCGACAGTGTTAACCGTTCAACCAATAATCTTAATACTTTGCATGCGTTGTCATGACGGCATGTGAATTCCACCACGCAGGGTGTCGCCCCGTAGCATCGATAGCATCGTCATGACAACATCAATGAAACTTGGTGACAATATTGTGTAATATTTCAATTGACTTGTATTATTTTTTTTTGCAGAGCTGTGTCCTGATAAATATTGGCGATCCGCTCCGCTAGGATTGCCTTTATATTCACTTTTGTCGTTTTTTGTGTGTGTGTGTGTGTGTGATTTCAAGTGTTTTCACGTATTATTTCTTCTGTGATTTTTTTTGGCTTGGCCGATTTTTCTCAAACTTGGCAGGTAGGTCACACCTTCACCCTAGTTATTAGGAAAAATCTGATTTTTTGGGGGCCCACCGTTGCCATAGCAACAGCTGATTTTTGGATAGCTTCGCGCCAAATGTATCTTCTCCTACAAATTTAGGATAATACACTTCAGATGTGGCTCATTCTACTCAGCTTGAGTGTGGGTACAAAGTTACTATTTGAATTTTTAATATATTTTTTTTCATTACCGAAAAATTTGACCCCAAATTTGGGGTAACTGTTTATAAGGAATGGCTTTTTAACTTTTCTAGATTTTTTTTTGGCTGGGCCGATTTGATTCAAACTTGGCAGACAAGTCACATTTTCACTCTAATTAGGTTGTAAAATCTGAAAAAAAAATTCTGGCCCACAGTTTCCAGGGTAACAGCCAAAAAACTGATTTTTTGAATATCTTCGTGCCAAATGTATATCACCCTAGATTTCCACGATTAAAAGCACGGACGTAGCTTATTCCACTCAACTTGAGTGTGGACATAAATTTACTGTTATTTGTTATGTCTATTTTTATTACTGAGAAAACTGACCTCAAAGTTTGGGTAGCTTTTCACCATCAACGGCTTTTAAATCGTACAGGTCATACCGACACTTCAGCCAAATACTTTCGCCCCAAATGTATTACCTCCTACCAGTCTTGTAATAACAGTATTCAAATAATCATGCTTTTTATTTTTGCTGCGTTGCACACCGGTAAGAGATCACCTGCGCCGACATTGTTACTGTAACACTGTATCAACGTAGTGCCAACGTAACTTTGAACTTTTAATGAACTGTAAATGCTTGAGTGCGTGCGTCTCAAAATACTTAATTAATTATTCACTTGGTTTCAATTTAACTATTTTTGCTAAGTAAAATCCGCTAAATTAAATCTACGTGAACATGTAAAATAACAATAAAACTCATTGTTTCCATGACAAATTCTTGACATCAAAACATAATATTTCCTCAAAACATCAAAATAAATAACATTAAATGTCAGTGAAAAAAAATGCTTTCACAGTAATAGCTCACGGCGCGGCAAGCGAAGATGCCGCATATAACGACTTTGACAGCTGCGAATTCAATATGCGAATATATAGATCTCTGAATGCGCGAATCTAATTGGCTATTAGGTTTATGGCGTATGATAAATATATATATCAACATTATTTTGAACTTTTGATCTATTAAACATGAACATACTAATGGATTGCTACGCAAGTGATTAGCATATCATTAACCCCCCCCCCCAAAAGAAAAATATCACTTTGGAGATAAACATCACCTTATTGTGACCGCTTTACTGTCGTCATGAGTTGACCTTCAAATCCAGTACTGAACATAATGATTACACTTTGAGAAACGTGAGCCCATTCAATATGTAATTAGGCACTCATAAATGGTTAAAGTGGGTCAGCAGTAAATCACTCTTTATTAATTTAATGGTTATTACTTCATCAGCAGTCAAACCGAACTGTCTAATTTATTTCTAATTTTCACAATTTAAAGTACATCATTAAAATGGAAATAAATATACCCACGAGACATCGAAAACGTCAAGCATGACTACGAAGATGAAGTAGCCATATGTGCGGGGATTCCTTGATAAATGTAGGTGAATATTCTTCTGAATAATTGCATTTATCCAAACGCAATTATATTTTAGTCTCGCGCCAGCCATGCCCAACCGGTTTTCTAATGATGCGTACCATGAACACCGTTTCCGTCATCTCACCTCATAATTCCGTGTTTTCTATTTTTATTTATTTTGGACAATTCGTGTGGGTTACATTCACACGTTTTTTACCAAGTAATTATAACAATTCTTGTTTATTGACTGGTGCTAAGATACTAAACTAAACATTTGTGCATGAAGTACTATTTATTGAACATCCCAATTATTATTATTATTAATATTAATATTATTATTATTATTATTATTATTATTATTATTATTATTATTATTTAGATGTGACTATATACGCACATTATAACACACACATAAATTTCTCTAAACTGATACTAACATAATAAGCTTATAAATTCTTTTTGAGAACCAAGATCAAATCGAGTCTTGAATAGCTTTGTATATTTAAGGAACAGAAGAACGTTTCAGAATATTATTTCCAAAACATCTAAATCCGGATATTTCATTAAATACACTAGCTTAGTTTATATTTGAAGGACAATTCCACTATCGTCTCATTAACTTTGTCAATTATTTGACAACGGACACTAAATGATGAATGGATGAAATTTGTTTCCATGGCATGTAAGGATTTGTTAGGCAACATCTAGTGGAAATTTCATGAAAATCCGGTTATGTTTTGTATTTGTTTCCATTGCAACCTTATATGAATCTCTAACGGAATCTAATCCAATGATCTGTACCACAGGGCGCCCCATCCATGCATTGGTTAATGCAGGTGTCACACCAACTTGAAATCACATATATAAACGACGCAGGTATCGACATCAAAAATCCATCAACTATGTTGGTTTTAGTATTAAAGCTGTATTGAATAATGAATATTATATTAAGCATTTTCGTATTACGTTTGCATGCGTATTGTTTGTCCAGTAAATACTATAAGGCGACAATTATTATAACTGAATATTAAAGTCACTGTTCCACGACATATATATTTTACATTTGTTTGACAATATAATTTTGCAATACGTTTACTATTACAGTTAATCGTACACAGTGTAATCACTCAAAATTGGCTTTGTGTTTTATATAACTTTATTCGTATTTAGGCCTCCGGCCCATGTACGCAAATAATAATAAATCATTACATTTCTGTCATAGGTTTGAAAATAAAGTATAGAAGATTTGAATTACATTTTCTCTTTAATTTTAAATACATGAAAACAAAATAAAGCAACACTTTCAATATCAGTCGTGTTGTCTGATGCCATTATCTTGTGAAAATCCTGCAAGGTGTTTGCTGCATGGTCCTGGAGAGACTGGGCGAGAAATGTTTGCCTGAATGTGTTGAGTTTTGGGCATTTTAGAAGAAAGTGGAACTCGTCTTCAATTTCAGACAAACATAGATCGCAAATTCTATACTCTCTGGCGATTCCTCTGTGTCTACCGACTTCTATAGCTAGGGGGTGATCTGAACACCTTAAACGGGCATATGCTCTACGAAGTTTTGTGTTGACTGAAAGCTTTAAGTACATTTCTCTGCCAAAGTTAAATTTAAATTGTCGATAATGATTTGTTTTCTCCGCCGTACATATATCAGAGTACCAAATTTTTTTGCCTTCATTTTGCGCACGGCTTTTGAACTCAAGTAGAAAATTTTCACTGTTTTCAACGCCTTGATTTTCCCAGACTGTGCCAAAACCTAAATTGTCTAATAGGAGCATTATTTCAGTAACCCAAGTGCGTTTGCCTTGATTGTGCATATTTAAAAGCATTTTATAAGCTTTATTTGGCAGACGCTCGTCCCCTAATCTGGTAACCCTAAGCCAGTATTTAATGCAGCGTGTTGAGTAATAGCAAAATAATGGAAGTCGTCCGCAGTCTCCCAAAACCATACTTGAAGATGTGGTCCTTGCTAATCCTAAATATCTTTTACAATATTCTGTGTGGATACTTTCTAGGTGATCATATGTCTTGAAACCCCAAATTTCGCTGCCATATGTAATTAACGGAAAGATCATAACATCAAATAATTTGAAATAAATATCTACTGGCAGAGCTTCGACATGTTTGAAACATTTTCGGACGCAGATAATTTTTTTCTTGGTTTTTAGCGCCAATTGTTTTGATGTGCCTTGCCAAGAGCACTTGCAGGACATAATTAATCCCAAGTATTCATATGATCCCACGGTCTGAATAAGTTGGTTTCCAAAATACCACATTTCATTTTTGCTTAAATGTCCACCATTTCGGTGAACCACTATTTTTGTTTTCGACAGGTTCACGGTCATTTTCCACTTAATGGTAAATTCATGCAGGACATTGATAATACGTTTTAAATTTATAACAGTATTTGCCATAAAAACAATATCGTCAGCGTACACAAGATTAAACAGTTCAAACATGTCATTTGGCAACAACTGTATACCCCTGAGCCCCGAATCACATAAGCTTGATTCTATTTCATTTATAAAAAACGACAATAATATGGGACTAATTAGACACCCTTGTCGGACACCCCTCTGAAGTTGAAAGTAATCCGATGTAGACCCTCCAATCCTAACACAGGATTTAACATCGCTATATATACTTTGCAAAATATTGTACATTTTCCCATTGATACCGTCTAAACTCAGCCTATACATAAGGCAATTTCTTTCAACGCAGTCAAAGGCTTTTTGAAAGTCGACATATAAGCAATACAACCTCCCACCTCTTCGTGATAGGTACCTTTGAATAATTGCTGATAGAGTGAACACGTGATCAATAGTGCTGTACCCCTCCCTGAAACCCGCCTGTACCTCGGGAATTTTGTTATATTCATTTGCCCAAGCTTTTAGACGTTGATTTAGAATACCAGTGAATATTTTACTAAATACACTTAGGAGGCTGATTGCTCTGTAATTGTTTGGGTCACGAGTGTTGTTCTTTTTGTAAATTGGAACTATAACACCTCTGGACCACCCCTGTGGAAAATGCCCAGTGTTAAATATACTATTGAAGAGAGTATGGATTAGAGGGACGGTTAAGTCACATGAATATTTCAAAAATTCTGGAATAATCATATCAGGGCCAGCGGATTTGTTTTTCTTAAGAATATAAACAGCATTTAAGATTTCACTTTGTGAAATTGGAGCATTCAGTAATAAATTTGGATTATCATTATCATGTGGTTGCAAATCATCGTTGGTATCGCTAAACTTTGTTTTGTACAGATTTTTAAAGTAGTTTGCCCATTCACCAATCTCCAACTAATTTGGAGTGAAGGCGTGACGTTTTTGTTTTTTCATAACAGACCAGAGACATTTTTCATCAGAAATTTTTCTCAATTCGTCTTGAATATAAATATCGTAATTTTTTTTCTTAAATTTGATGAGATTCTCATAATCTCGTTTTGTATCCTTGTACAATGCCAAATCATGATTTGTACCAATTTCTCGAAAGCGCCGAAGGCTAATCAATTTGCATGTTTTTGCATTACGGCATTCCTGGTCAAACCAGGGTTTATTGCTGCGTTTTTGGTTGTGTGTTTGATTTATTGTAGTAGAGTGGAGCATATCCTCCCCGGCCGAATTCAAAATTTCAGTAAAACTCTGTACAATTGTATTAATGTTGTCAATGTCAATTTCTTGGTTGGTTAGATTTCTTATGTCATCAGCTCTACCCCAAATTTTTGCACGGAAAGTTTGAAACCTATCGTCACTCCAAATATACTTATTAATAATTATCTTTTTATTATTAAATGCTTCCTTGCTTTTTAATGGTACCGCATTTACTTCTACGGTGTAGCACAATGGAAAATGGTCAGATTCTACCCGAACGGGGATTTCCAAATTATTCACCATTTCAAATAGATCTAGCGAGACAATGACATAATCAACCACACTTCTACCGTCGTTTGCAACACATGTAAAATCACCAACAGGCACATCTGTTCTGCCATTAATAGTGACTAGAGATAACACTTTACACATTGATAATAGTGCCAAGCCAAAATTGTTAATTTTAGTGTCACGAGAAACACGTGGTATATCAAAATTTCCTTCAGTATATGCTATATCGAGGCTCACGCCATGACGTGTGTCATCGTATTGCAGGTAATCTGGGTCAGATGCAGTTCTAGCATTCAAGTCTCCACTAATTATAATGTTAATTTCTTCCTCATTGTATGCTGACGTAACATCAACCACATGTGTCTCTAGGGACACAATGCCATTTGATTCGTCACTATGGTTATAGTATGACGCGCCCTCTGGCGGAATGTAAACAACGAAAAGAAGAATATCTTTGACTAAATTAAAGAATTGTTTATCAAGGAGTAGGCACACGCTGCCTCTAACGTGATTTGCTAGTCTTGTAACACCTTTCGAGTGTTCCTTTTTTACATAAACAGCAATTCCCCCACTTGCCCTTCCTCGATTGTTCCTTTTCTCCGCAGGACAATCGTACACATCATAGTCAGGCCAGATATCAAGCGAGGACCTATCCCCCTTTGTACACCAAGTTTCTAACAAGCCGAATATATCATAGCCAGAACAAAGTGAGATAAAGTCACCTGAATTAATTTTTGTCGCCAGTCCGTGTACATTCCATGACATGAGTTTGATAGTAGAACAGTGAATATTTGCGGGTGAGCTTTGACCGGACCTTTATTTCGCTTGGCATTCTCGCACTTGATTAGTTATTTCGTCGTATTCGTATCTGCACCTCTTACCATCTCGATATTTAACAGCCAGTTTGTCATAATTTACATATGCCTTAATTGCACTGTCTTCCTGTCGTAGTGATTTCCTAAAGGCGAATAGTTGCTTTCTTTTGAATCGAATATGGCGCGAGAAATCTTCATCTATAAAAATGTCCGTTCCCTGCAATCGCGATGCATTTTTGAGGATTTTTTCTTTATTTTTATAGTTGCTTAACGTTGCGATTATGTGACTGGAACCATTAACTGTTGGACCGTTTCCGATACGATGGACTCGTTCAAAAGAAATATTTTCCGCGATGTCTAGTTTCTCTTTAATTAAGGCCTTTATAATGGCTTCCGTTTCTTCCCGCGACTCAGATTGGGAGCGTTGGGCGACTCCTTTGAACACAAGGTTGTTTCTTCGTAACCGATTTTCATGATCGTCATTTTCGTTTCGTAGCATTTTCATCTCTACTCTCAGTTCCCTTATTTCCCGTGTCATATCGTCCCCTATAGATGGCCGGTCATTTTTGGCCGAACTAGCTCCACTTATTTCGGTTTTAAAATCGTTAAATTCCTCCCTCAACATCGATACGTCATCCTCCAAGTTATTCATTCGTTGTTCAACCTTATTAAACCTACTGTTAAGTGATCGAGTTTCCGACAAAAGAAGCTGGAGCTGCTCGGTAATCGATTTGTTCATTTCTCTGATGTCGTCCTTTGTTGCAAATTCAGAACTAAGTTTAGTAGTATCCTTACCATCCTTCGTAGACGATGAACGAGTTTCAGGTCCAGGGTTTCTCTCCACGTTCCCGATTACAAGTAGCTTGAACAAACAGATTTTCACGGCTAGTGAGGTCTGGCCCGACTTTGTTAGATATGCAAATAAGGGCCCATTTGTAGCGAACGCCACGTCATCTTCATTGCAGGAGTCATGTCGACTCGAAAAACGCCCTATTTTCTCTCTATATGCATCTAAGGAGACACCCATAGTATCAGAAAAGACTTAATTAGTGAAGATTCTGACTGATTGCACTCACATACAAGCTTGGATGAATACAACGGTAACAGTTTCAGGAGCGTCTTGAAAGCGATGTATCTCCTCCGCTGACCAATGACCCCACTCGGAGTGCAAATAACAGACAGATTTTAATTGTGTTTACCGTAATCATATTTTTTCTTTGGTGTTACATTTCTGTAAGCTATTAGGTAAGCAACATTCTGACTCAGAACGCTTGTTCCTTTCTTTCAAGATTAACAAACATGTGTCACCATATTTTTTATAATAAACATATCGGTACAAATTTCAGTGCTTAATGTGCGACATTTGTGTTGATAAATATTGATTTTCCCATAGTCCAATGCGCTCTTCTAATGGAAATCACAAGTATGAGGTTTGACCTGGGCGCGACGTGCACTAATTAACGTCGGTGACTTTTTCGATACCTTCCAATCACCTAAAATTCCCAATTAAGGCTTGGTAACTTCTCAGTTTGTAGTCGTTGATCTGCGCAACAGTCAAAGTCGCCATCTTGAGACCCATATATCTCGCGCATGCATGGAGCGCCGACTACCGACCTTTAATTATTTAAGTTGACATTTTTGTTAAGCTTTTTTCCATGACAGGAATTTCAGTAACTTGGTGCCGCCGCGGGAACCGTCTCGATCTCATTTAAGTGTCAATACAAATAAATGACCCTGTTACCATTGCATAGTATAGCCTATGCAACCACGCACTACACAAGTACGTGGATACAGTTTAAAGAATTGTTCATTTGATATTCAGGCATTCTGCGTACGTGTTATTTACTTTCCTTTCATTCCAAGTGTCCGTGCCACCCGCTCCGCGCGAATAGTACAGTAGATAACGCCTGGACAGTGTGAAATTGCGCCCTCTAACGGTGTAGCGCGTCAGACGGTTGTTTGTAGGGTTGGTTTGCAGGTTCCATCGGTTATTTGTTATTATAGTTTACGTCGCCGACTTCCTATCATAACTGACTTCCAAGACCTCGCAGCTCTGATCCAACAACCATGATCGCTTGCAAGCCATTTAAAAAAAAACTCGCGTACCGTGGTTCGTTGATGTCCAAACAAGAAAATCACTTTCTAATCTTCATTCGGTGACGCATTTCGAAAACGTGGACTTGTGGATTGACCTACCTACGTGCGTCCGTTCGCCCATGCGTCCGTATCCTACAGTAACGCACACATGCATCGGATATTATAGTGGACATATGCGCATGCATTTATTTCATGTGATTCAAGGTGGCCGAATGGAACCGATTTTAAAGCCAAAAATGCATCAACTCGTTTGTTGAAATTCGGTTTGAACTTGGTACATACATTGAACATAATGGGACCTAGATGTCTTTTATTTTTCGGACTAGGTTCAAATTGGCCGACTGGTGGACATTTTGTTTTAAAGAATGCAGTTCTGCAGTTCAAGCATCACACGGAACAGAGACTTTTGTATCAAGAAACAACGTTTAAGTACGTCAGCTAACTGTTTGATTCATTCTGGGAGAGTCACTTTCTTGATAAGTTCTTCGGAGTGTATATGCATGTCAAGTGATCTTAGGAACATTTAAGTATGACGAATGGCCTATAGTTTGCCCGTTAAAAGGTATTACGTAATGTACCGTGTATTGACAGGCCCTGGGCTTCAATTTTACCATATTTACAAAACTGCTGAGTTTCAATGAATGTATTTACAATTCTCATTAGTTAGTGTGTATGCATGATATCGCATTCCTATTTAAGCTTCATTGGTCTTCGTTGTCGTCGATATTATGAATATCGCCCCGGTAGTCATGTGATATTTCGCGTCTATGTTTAGTTTAATAATGTTATCATCATAGAGTAATATATTGGTATGCAAAACTTACTTTCTGTAACAATTTTATCGATAATTTAAAAACTATGGACGAATGCTAATAAATCTAATATTCGTAAAACAAAAACAAAATATGTTCCTAAAAGCTATCACAAAACACATCTACCCTATATTACATTTGACATCAGTCAGTGTAATTTCTTTTTTAGAAACTGTCAATAGAAAATTGCGACACCTTTGGAACAATGAATATGATATGAAGTCGGCCTATTAGGGCAATTTGTATTGCGTGATCTGCCAATGCGATGGGAGTTTCATTCAACTCAGGCCCGTAGTTTTTTTTTTGGGGGGGGGGGGGGTTCGGGGGGTTCGGTCGAACCCCCTAAATTTTGGAAGTGAATAGATTTATTATCGTAGATTAGAATATAATAAAACAAACAGTATTAGTTAAAATAATTATCATCGTTTAAATCACTTGACTCAGTGAGGTAACTATCAGATTCAGCAGCTGATGTTAAATATTAAAACAACATTAAAACAATAATGTAATGGTAGTCATATCACTCTCTGAATGATGTGGTGGTCCTGAATAGGGCCGTTTGTCTTGTGCGAGTGTTCGCTCAGTTAGTAAAGTGTCACGGTGGGGATCAAACGGGATTGACACAACACGACACTGTACACTGTACAGATCATTTAAAAAATGCTGAAGATTTATCATCACGAGTTGTATAGGTTTAAGAGCTCCTTGCAGCCAACAATTTACCCCCACGGTGTTTTTTCAGCACTGAAACCATAGGGAGCCCAGGAACTAAAATCAACTGTAATACGCAGTCTCTATGAGCGGGGGGGGGGGGGTATCGGCTGGTATCTAGTGTAAGAAATAGATTATTTCTTACACTAGATCCTAGCCGATACCCCCCGCTCATAGGGAGTGCGTACAGTTGATCATAGTTCCTGGGCTCCCTGTGCTGAAACTATGTGACGAATCATATTTTTCAAACATATTTTTTTACACGTTTTTTGTTTTGATGTCTTAGAACATTTACTATATTTTTAGTGAGTTCATTAAAAGGAGATGTAGTCATTGAAGTCTATTGAGACCGCTGCTAAACTGCCACTATATGTATATTATTTTAACGCTCTCTAAAAACAGATTTACAATGAACCAAAACATTTACATACTGTAAGAAACTTGGTAGTATGCCATTGGTTAGTGCATTTAATTTGTTTGATGCAATCACTGTGTCGGTCAGTTCTTATGGTAGCGATATGGGAGTACGAAAATTCGGAAATCGAGAGGGTACAGACAACATTTTGCAGATATCTACTTAGCGTTAATAGTTGTACTAGCAATGTAGCGATGTTGACGAATGTGGAAGGCTGCCATTATGGTGTCGTTATTTTAAAATTAGTTGAAGTAAAAAAATAGCTGGAACCCCAAAACATGTTATATCATGCTTAAACGATTAGACAAAACCGGCAGACTTAATTGGGATACCCACATAAAAATCGCCTGTTCAAATATGGTTTCGGCATTGTCTGGTTTGTAAAACAAGTTGGAGATACTGCAAATTTCATAGAGATATTTACTCAAACAATAAAAACAATTTGGCAGCAAGAATGCCATGCCTCAATTTCACAATCATCCAGGCTGTGTACTTTAGGAAATATCAAAGTAGTATTATAACCTGTGAGATTTATTGGCAAGCAATTATAGATTAAAATATATACTGACGAGTTTTCGCTGTTTTGGCCATTAACATAATGTTGAATTAGGTATACACACAACAATATAGTTAGATCAATACATTTTTAGTTTTTGCAGTGATATACTTGAATTTAGCATGGTAGAAAATGGAATTCACTTTTTTTTCATATGTCCATTTTAAATGATCTAAGGGTTGATCTTTTGTCAAATAATGCTGATAGTTCGGGCTTACTTCGTCGCTACACAAACAGCCACACTATATATCAACTAGTTCTGTATCTTTTAAAAGTTTTCAAGCGACGAGATGAATAATAATCCAGCTTAACTTAGTACCATATGTTTACATGGATGTTGTATTGTCTTTTTATAAAACGTGCTATGCACTTTTCTACTCATTACATTTTCTACGATGGGCTGAGGCCCTGTACAAAAATAAAATTACATAATACAAAATTGACTAAATACTATAATGAATAATTGTAGACAGATATCGACATGAAATCGTGTCACTTTTATGTGCGCTAACATCTGCGAAGAGCGAAAAAACTCGTGAGTAGCATTCTACCTTAAAATGCTTAGACAATAATGCTAAGATACGTATAGTCTTGTCTTTTTTGTTTTCAACATTTTGCCGTAGTGGATCTATGGTGTCGGTGCGTTTGTCTGTGGGTGGGGAATGGCTCAGAACCCCTTCTCTAAAATCATATGGTAAAATAGTTCAAAGACGTTATGTGAAATAACTTACCAACGTAACACAAAGTAAACCAATTGAACTTAAAAACGAGAATATAAAAATGTCTGTAACAGAGCTCATAGACACTTTTTTAATATTATAAAATTCACACGTTTCACGTCAAATATATTATTTTTGTTTTCGAACCCCCTATTCAAAAGTGCTGGCTACGGGTCTGCAACTACTATGCCATTTAGCTCGTCTTGGAACAAAAGCTCCTTATTTTGTAATTCTGTTCGCAGCTTTTTCTTTTCACAATATGTGCGGTGTGAGCCAGACCTGGAATACTTTAGTATCTTCCAATCATAGTTTTAAAGCAGCTTAGTTTCTCTAAGACCAAATGTTCTTAAAATAAAATCTTTTAAAAAAATCGATAAAAAAGTTCAGTAACATATTCTAGCATTGTGTAGAATGCAATACAAATGGTGTATAATCATGAAATATTTAAACTACATTTGTATAGACACTATGCATTGTGTGACAAGGTAATTACCGGAATCATTTTCAAAATAATAAACCGAAAAAGGTTTTTATCCAGCGTGTCAACACTAAAATGATCAGCACCTTTCAAACCCGAAGTGTGCATTTTGACCCACTATCTTTCTATTCGTTCATTTGCTCTGGGCAAGTGTTTATTGAAGGTGTGGTTATGCTAATGAGTGATGTTAATCACCTCCATATGTTTAGCTTGTTATTCTTCATAACTGCCATATAACCGTTGTGTAACCGGGACTGAAACACGCGAACACAACATAACAGTTTTTGTTGTAAAATTTGTGCGGAAACTACTACTAAGAGTAATATGCGAGCATATCACAACAATTTATTTGAATATTTACAGGAAATAGAATATTGACATAACGTCCCGCCCGCAGCATGGGATTCAACCTCAAGCACATAACTGTCCCCAACATGTCAGTTCTAAATGGCCTGTAGGGAACAAGCCCAAACAATGACTAAACGATAATAATTGCCAATAAACACGTGCATAAACTCACCTGGGTAAATTTAGTACTAAAATTGCTATTAATGCTAACATGTTTTAAAGGCATATTGTACTACATCTGAATATCAGCGTTATTTTAGCATGGCTGGCAATACTTTTTACTTGCATGATCTTTATGACTGTGTACAACTCTTTGTACGTTAAATACTAGTATATTATGTAATTAGTATATCTAACCTATTCGATCCTTAACATAACGTAATTTGTGGGTCACTGGTGTTATGTACAATTTTCGCCAGCAGTAATTTAGTTTTAAATATTGTTCAACTCTAGAACTTATCAATGTTCATGTCGGAGAGGGCGTGAATAGGATACTTGTGATTAGAGTTCCTTGTCACGAAGTGTCCCAACATGCAAAGTACGTCTCACGTGACCTGATATGTCGTAATAAAATACCGTGAGTAATCCCGGTGTTTACACTCTGAATTCACACAACGTTGTGAGTTCTTTTACTAGGATAAACCAAATCAATCATACCAGTAAGTGACTCCTAGCAGGGATTGTCATTGCTTTATTAAAAGTACCCATATATTCAACCAAGTGGGGGAGGGGTAATTAAAGGACTCTCACATACACAATTTATCGAATGCATCAATAAACGTTAATGAACTAAATAATTAACCATTATTCATATTCATATATATATATATATATATATATATATATATGCACATTGCTAAGATGGCAAGTTGTGCCAGACACACCCTGGAAGCTTGCATCCCGGTACTATGTTAATACCAACGGCAGAGCTTACCAAGACTTAGGAGAACCCGGCACAAAGAAACCATCGGAGCAAAATAATAAATAGCACATTGCAATATTAAAGTACACCTTATAATTAGGTGTCAAGACGCCAAGGCGACACCTAAAAAGTTCAAGCCCTTTTTGGCTACGAACGAACTACGAATTTTTATAAACCCATAAAATAAAATAAGATAAAATAAATAAAACAGACAGCTTTAAAACCCTAACCTAATGTATGTGCAGTATTGAATGTGAGTACGTAAATTTCAGAAGTGCAGCTGGAGACAGTCATTGGAGATTGTCCACGCGGCGAATAGTTCGTTACACAATGGGCGAAGGTGTCAAACTCACCAATTTCTTCAGACTTTCATTGCCGACCACTGGAACAGTCCATGCTAATAGTGGTTAATATATACAGATAAGAATATAAGATAATAATCTCTTAGCAAACGTTATCGTATCACTCCACAGTAAGGTTAGTGTGGAAAACGTGTCATTCAGGTGAGATGCTCACACCACCAGAACATGAGATTGAAAATACCATGGACTGCGTGAATTACGAGCCTTTATATGTCTGAATTAACAGACGTCAGTGTAAACTGCCCTCACAGCCCATTAGTAGTTAATTGCTACTTTCGCTTAACACTTTGCAATCAGTCTTTGACATAATGCAAACAAGGCAATTCTCTTTTGATTTTCCATTTGCACAGTATTATTAATGTAGTGTATATGTAAGAAAATAATCTAGTCTAGCTTTCGCCACTACACTAATCATTAATCAAAAAATAAAACAAATTAAACCAAAACCGATTATGAAAACGACCCCTTGACATTCCTGAAAAGTATACGAACTATATAATGGTGAAAAGGGGGCGATGTTTTGTTATTACAAACCCACACTATCAAGTTCAGACATATTATGATTTTTTTGTATAATAGCTCACAATGGAGAAAGACTATACTTCGTTTAATATTTATTAAATTAACTTTTCATTGTTTAGTTCGGATAAGTAGAGTGGGAACTTTGCTTTGACCCTGGCCTTTTGTTTGGATCACATATAGAACAAGAGTGGAATGTTTACAGGTAACAATTATCATTCTTCTGTAATATTGTTTCAGACCACTGAAGTTCTGGTTTCGGTTACAATAAAAAAGGACTTTCACATTTAAAAATTGAACCATGAGATACGTAGAGTGAAATGGCATTGTCATTGTCATTGAGAAATTACTATACATGGTGGGAGAACTTTGCGTGTTTACATAAACATCAATTTATTTTCATGTGTGTGTGTCCATCACAGTGTTTTCCAGCTATTTAATCAATACAGTTATATTGTGCTGTCCTTACCATTTCAGAATCAAGTAAAAGACAAAACATTCTGCTTAAAATTTCTGCTTGAGATTATAAACATTGAGACGAAACTATTATAAATGTAAAATGTGTCGGCAACTATTTCGATTTGTCATCATTGCGACATGAAATCCATTATCTGCGTTGCATTATCTGTATTCAAAATTGTCACGGGCTTATGCATAACTCGTTGTCCCTAATCTATTTATATAAGTAATATCACTGTACGAACATGTCCATGAAAATTTTTTCAATAATTTGTCAATTTGACTGATTGGTGATCTGAGTTGTTTTATTGAAAATATACTGTGTTTCAATAATGTCAACGATCGAATACAAATTGCCTGCCAGATGTTCATTCTACAGTTCACATTTCAGATAGCTGGGATATGATTTACATAGGATGTGGTGGGGGGTCTGTATAATGGGATTTTATATATAACTATGAGATCTTCTTCAAATGTAACGTCAAAACACAAAGCAGCGGGAATAAAATAAAATACTAGAACAAAGTTTGACGTTTCAGCAATAACCTTCACCAAACGACACGTGCTTATATCATGGTAGGAAGAATTAATAACTTCATGCAAAAGCGGAATAATGCAAATCATCACGACATATTTACACATATAAGTAATATAAATACGCCTAGACAGTAGATAAAAAGTAAGTCATCAATATGTTGCACTGATCAGTTTTTTGAATTTTACAACATAAAAAGCAATCTCAATAACACATTCTTGGTAATTTTACTGTGAAATATCAATATCGTAATGCGTATTGTAAACAATTCTTAGAATAATAAATGCAATATACAACATTGAAAAAACTGGATAGCGCCCACATTCAACTAAAACAGTAATATTTATAGCATTTTTTGTGCACCTAATAAAATTGCAACATGCTAATAAATGAATGCTTTCCAAATTTGCATAAAGCTGGAACCCCCACATAGGGGCTCCATATGTTAACAGACAGCTGTTCTACGTTACCAATTTACCTGTTTGCTTTACAATCGTCGCTTTTTGTTGAGCTAACGTTTTGATGGCATAAAATCACTTCAAGCAACAATTCTACATATTTTTAATAGCTTAAACGTCCATGTGTTCTCTCCAATGTAAAACACTTTTTTCTTTGTTTGAAATGCGAGACCCTCATGTAAACTAAAGCTTTAGCGAAATCTATAAACGCTCTATAGAATTTGCCATCATCTTCTCGTAAGATATAATATTTAAATGACGGCCTGTAAAAAAACCCGTTGCTTATGGAGTAACTTTGTCTAAGACCATTGTGTACTACACCAATTGTAACATTGCGTTCAAATTCGAAGTGAAGATTTTACTACCGATACCTCGCCTGTTTTATGTAAGTGTTTATAGTTTCATTTGTATTTGATACACGCGGGATTTTAAATGCATCCATATCGTACATATTTATAATATTTATCACAAAATATGTATTATTATACATCTGTCACCGTAACGTCGTAAGTTACAGCGTGCCGTAATTTTGCGGTATTTTACGTGGTATTTTCGTCCTACCATATTAGGAAACTCAAAATGGAATTATTACGCGCGTGAGCGTCCACTAATAGGAATAACAAACATGGCTGCAATCAGGGTTTGACCGGACTCCACACAAAAAAGTCCGCTGATTCTGATCTAAACATTTAGGATTTCGGCATTCCCATGATGTATCCTTGGAAAGAAAAGATGTATAATAATAAGGTTATTACGAAGATACCTGAAGTATGCACTCAGACAGTACACCGTCGCATCGACCTCCGATTCGCGTCGGTCGATATTCTCTTTGTACTGTCTTCGTGCAAACTTTGAAGTATCCTCGTAATAACCTCATATTATCATCAAAAAATGTAATCACCCCACAGTAAAAAAAGAAACAACAACAATTAGCATAAATACCCACAGTAATTTAGAGTGATTCTTTACAATTGATGTTCAAATATGCGTATGGCATTATTATTAGTAACTAACCCATCTCAAATTGTAGAATGTTGATATATATTCGTCACAAAATAAAACATCCTCATCAAACACTCCCAGTCACACACACACACACACAAATATTTTTTTAGAATCTAAACCTCTGCGTTTAACAATTTAGTTTGATGTGTTTGGACAGCAATGCAAATACCACCCGGGGACCTGCCGAAAGATTTCTTCGCTGACAAGTACTGTACGAAACAAAAAAAGTATGTAAGTCCTCTGAAGCATAAAGCATAAATTAGAACCACAGCCATAGTGATACGCAACTGTTTGTATTTTAGTATATCTAATTAAATACAAATTGAAAGCTCTAGAATGTTCAGCAATCAAAGCATTTTATCATCACATCAATAATGAAACCCAGTATCTTTTCAATAAAATAGCTCAGACCATCAATCAGTAAAATTGACAAATTATTGGGTCCCAATATTCAGAAATTTTCATTGACTTAAATAAATTAGGGGCAACGAGTTATATATAAGCCCCGTGACAATTTTCAATACAGATAATGGAACGTGAAGAGAAAAACGATTATATTTTATTTCGCAATGCTGACAGATCAGAATAGTTGCCGACACATTTTGCATTTGGAATAGTTTCGTTTCAATGTGTTTAATCTCACGTATACATTTCATTCAAAAATCTTTGTTATTCTAATTGATTTCAGCACAATATAAATGTATTGATCAAATAGCTCGAAAATCACAAAGGATGTTTACAAATGCCACACATACAATATCAGTCTATTTGTTACGTCTTTCTCGAATGTATAACGTGTGTTTATCCGCACTTGGTAATTGTTCCGGTTGCTATGGAAACTTGTCCAAAATAGTAGTTTACATGGACAATCAGTTAATTCTGTCGGCATAAATTAAGGATGTACTATCTCTTGGTAATTTTGTTGACATCTTGTAGGAAAATACACAATCATTATATTAACTTATTGAGATTACATGAAAAAGAATACAGAAAATGTAATATATTATTAAATTTAAATTTAAATTTTGCCTTCCAATTTTGTGGGTATTATCCAATGCATTTTTTCTGAGGCAATGAGCTGTTAAATATTTAAGGCCAGAGATTGAAATGTCGTGGATAGCTCTGCTCGAAAACAACATTGGATATATCGTTTTTTCTACATAATTACGTGTTCAATCATTATATTAGACTTTTCAAAATTGGAACCAATACGGATACTTTTGTAATCCAAAGTAATTTCGATCTCGTACAGTACCAGAAGCAGCGACAAACTGCATCGATTTCCCAACTGCCTAATATGCACTGAGGCCTGTTTACTTTTCTAATTTAAAAAAAAAACTATATATCTTCCTTGTGAAGGTAATGTTATGTACACATTGTTTGTGGAATATCCTTGTCCTCGTATCGAGTGTGTATATAAAGCGACAAAAGAATCATTTCAAGTATTCTAATAGTGACCAATAAGGTACTTGTGAAACATTCCGGGTTTGCAATACTTTTATTTGCCATGTAAATACATGTATTTAGAGGGAAATGTAACACGTCTTAGTCACTATAGGCAGGTTTTATTTATATGTAGGTGAAAAAAGACAATGATATAGAATAAAATCTATTGTGACTTAATTAGTCGTTTTGGAAGTACAATGAATTGATTGTCAATATTTAAACTAAATCTGTTCGAGAGACATTAAGATTTGACAAAACACACATTTACATAAGAGTTATCTCATTCTGATCCAGCCAATCATGACCATGATTCAGCTCGGTATCGAGAGTTGATTGTATCTCAGATGCTTTTAAAACAGTGTCATTCGCACGATATTTACATTTCTCTTTAACATTGAAGGATTAATAATATAAATAATAAATATATATAAATATTTATTATTTATATTATTAATTTTCCTAATGTTATAGAGAAATGTAAAATGTTGTCAAAGGCATCTGTGAGATACAATCTACATTTAATTCCGAGCTGTATCATTGTCACAATTGGCTGGATCTGAATAAGCTAACTCTTATATAAATGTGTGTTTTGTCACAAATGTCTCTCGAGCAGTTTCAGTTTAAATATTGACAATCAATTGACCTTGATGCAATTTTATCATTTACAACCTCCTGACGTTACGTCACTTTAGTAAGAGATCCGTCGCGTATAAACAGTTCACTGTAAATCTTGGCAACACATTAATGGTTTTCATTAAAACACACCGTTTTAATTGATAACACACTGTTGTATTTAAAAATATGTGTATTATATAATAAAACAGTAGTGTTTTAGTATTTTTAGAAAAGTGTATTAGGGAATTATTAAAACACTTTTTGATGAAAATTAAGCACATTGTAAACACACAAAAATACACTTTTTCAAAATAAAACACTGAGTATTTTATGGGGTCATTGAAGCTTTTATTGATAGAACATTTATGGATTAATGCGTCCAACCTTATGCAAACAGTATTAAACAATTGAGTGAAAAGTCTGGGTACTCGTGAGTAAACATTAATGGTATATATGCCAACTAGACAATCACCGAAAGAAACGTAATTCAACGCATATTGTGACAATACTTTCAGAAAATCATTTTATGTCAAGCACCAACCTATATGGTCTCACCAACCTAAGTATAACTAGAAATCGAGACACGTGGTGAATTAAGTACCTCGTGGCCTAACGGATTTTATTAATTCGCAATTGGTGGACGGTAGTTCCAATCACATCCTTGCATTCTCACAAGTGATTTAAAAAAAATTCTCGAAAAGAGTAACTAAAGAGTAACTTTTCACAAGAGTAACTAAACACCTTTCTTCCAAACTGTTTTATTTTGAAGCACCTAACAAAACAAATACACATACAATGTTTCAACCCAGAACACCCGAGTGTACATATGCAGGACAATGTTGTATGCCGTCCACAGTACACAGTACTTATTAGCATGTAAACGACCGTGTCCACGATGAACACTAATGTATGTTACGTGTTCAAGTAACTTGTAACTAGTGTCGTGCGCACGCTTATTCATAATTGAATTATGCTATCGTGAGTATGTGAACAGGTGGCATATTCGTTATGAAGAACAACTTGAACCGAATGATGTCTTTTTTGAATTTCTGAGGGAAAAAAGGGTATGATGCTTTTGTTAATTCGTTACGAAGCGTGAAGAAAGTGTAATTGATAGAGCCAGCGTCGGCAGTTGTGTACTGTGATATTTGCAGCGGCCTTCATTAATTTCTTTATGTGCGGGATAACTGATTAAAATCAAGTTCATGCATTTACTGGACCAGAGAATTCATACTTCATAATGTCCATGCCGACATCCCCCAGAGACAAGATCTGAGTTACCAAATACAATCATAGAAATGTTGCAGAATTTAACAGGAAAAACAATAATGATAATAATTTGAACATCGCTCACTGGATGTTGATAATATTATAATTTTCAGATTTTAAGAGAAACGATCAGAGCGGACAAAATGATACTGTTAATATTCGGAATTAATTTTGTCCTGCTAAGATTATTGTTGGTTCAGTGCCATAATACAACAGAACACATGATTTTAAAAGTGATGAAAATAGGCCATCAACCCATTTGACGGATATGTATAGATTCGAGAATTTAATGTGAATGGAGTTGCAATAAATTAAATTAATGATTTTTTTGTCCCCCTTTTTTACCAGGAATTTGATGTGCCCGGAGAGACTGCATTTGAAACAACAATACCACATGGGAAGAGATTGGGCATTTTAATTTATGTCAGTGAGGAAAGAATGCAAAGATGTTATTGTTTGTTGCAGTTCATTACTCGTCTGTTTTGAAGTGTCAATGTTCTCAAATATTGGGTATTGTATCTACGGTTTCACGAAAGTTTTGAATTCCAGTAAACATACTTATTCAGCTGCACATAAGTCAAGGACACTTCTTCGTGCGATTGATATCTTTTACAACAATTATATATGTCTTTTTTTCAAATGTTACACTCGAACTTACCTTATTAATGTTTATATTTAGGAATACATACTTACTTGATTATGAGATTTGTTTATTGAAAAACGCTTGATCATGAAACGCATCATTTGATATATTTTGTTTTCAAAAATGGTAATGTTAATGATTGTTTACAATGTTATCAGTGTAAATACATTTTAAAATGTGTCTCTTTTACGAGCACTTGTCAATATTCAGTTTATGTTTTACTTTTCAATCTGTTGCGGTGATAAACACTTTTTCAAAACTTGTATTTATCGGAATTATTTGACCTGGTCTTCATGTCAGTTCTTTTAACTATGGTATTGCGTCTATTTATATCGATCACCAACACAATAATATCAGTTGACAATCAGGTAGCAAACAATAGTTTTCACACATTAGTCATTCGTTCAGTCAGTCAGCCAGTCAGTCAGTTAGTTACTAGATTTATTTTGACAAATATAATACCGGGATAAATACATGTTATAATTTAAAACGCTTGGACAACCGGTAAGTTCGAATTGCTAAACAAATATTCATTAAAATCGTTAGTCACAATTTTAGATATTCGAACCTGCCTGTAGAAGTTACATTCACTTGGATGTGTATCACATTTAATATGCGTTATTCACGATCAAATGAGTGTGAGTTGAACTTAATTAATTAAGAAACAAATTTTCACAGATAAACACACAGTCTATCCGCTTGCACACAGACGTGTATTATTTATATTCTGAACAAGATGTAATCGCGCCCTGACGTTTTTTTCCACATATTTCATTTTTTACGGTTACTACGTCGCGTATGTACACGATATTATACGCGGTAGTATTATAATATCTTGTTACTATGGCAACTGCCCCGAATACGCATTAATCATACAGATGACACATGCCTTGTGCAAAGTCACTCTACTTCTGACTCGCGACACTTCCGCTATCGTGTTCCTGTGAATGGCGTAATAAACAAGAAAACAGCATTTATTCACGGGGCATCAATGTCGAAGTACGTTCTCTGTAGATGTGGCGGGGAGGTGGTAGAATGTCCATCGTATAAAGAGATATCCATGGAGTTGTTCTGCCAAGATGTATACAATATATCCAAGGCATTTAACACATATGTCCAGCAGTACGTGAATTTCAAGAAAGATATATCGTTCTCCGGTCGCGTGTTACTCGCCGTAGTGTTTTCTGTCGCGATCTTATTAGCCTTGTGTGGGAATCTTGTTGTTGTAGCTACCCTTTCAAAAATTAAAAGACCAAGAAACAATATGAACGCTTATCTGATCAATCTGGCCGTAGCTGACATAGGGATGGCGATCATTTGTATGCCGTTCACGCTTGTTTCGATCGTTTTGCAGGAATGGGCATTTGAAGACATACTTTGCCCAATTGTACAGTTCAGCAAACAGGTATGATATTTTCCTACTGCCGCCGTTGAATAAATACATTACAACTGTGTAGTTTGATTTAATTGTTAGCTATGATCGTTAATACCGTATAGACTAGTCAGGTTACTCGTGTTTGGGAATTGAAAAACAAACAAAATTATTCTTTCACACAATAGATAATTATAAAAGAGTCGCCAAAGGTTAATGGTATGTAATACTAACCTTTACGATTTTCAATTGTTTTAGTATGCCAATTACATAGCTAAGTTGTGTATTATTAATTATTATTAATTATTATTAATTATTATTAATCTTTAGGCGAAATTGTATGTACCACTGATGTACTTGTTAACTGATGGAATAGTTCTGTTCGTTAATTTCCAATTACAATTACTTGTTCCCATTAATTAGTATTTATTTATATTATCGATGGTTTAATGGTATTATTCAAACAGCACATGCTTCAAATGGAATGAAATGATTGATTTGGTTGTTTGACTATTTTCTATTTTTCTGTGTCGTATTCAATATTAAGAAGACATTTTAAATCACTGACTGTGCGGCTTCGAGTGGGTACTTCTGAAACGTTTCGCATAATTTTTTCGCGTTTCTCATCAGCTGTTTTCAGTACATGTTTAAACAAAATGTATCGAGTGATTGAATCGTGGATTCAATGAAACCGATCATATCAGGTCATTTACACCTAATCTACTGATGTATATTGCCCTCGTAATACCAAAATAGAGATAAATTACGACTAGGCAGAACATCAAAGATTATATATTGTGTCACGTATAGTCAAGTCATAATCGCTCTCGCCGGTTCCTTGTTTTAATTGTTGAAGGTTGATTTTATTATTCACATGTATCAGTGGTTATTTAATAGAATAGAGTATTGCGTAGTTCATTATTTGTAGACAATATTGAATGAACATATACTAAAGCGAATACATATTTGCAAAGTGTATTATTTATATGAACTAATAGCAGTATTCACTGTAAATAATATTTTTACTTTACAAACATTTATAAACCAGTGTGATTTAAACTAAATTACACTAGTTAGACTAAATATTGAATTTATTTTTTATTATTATGCATTGCAAGAGCGTGTGTTTTTTTTTTCTTTACAGAATTGAATAGTGTAAATATTCAAAGTTGCAAAACAAGGTTTTCCTTAATATGCTGTTGATTTTTATATGTATACATGTCATCTACAGAAATAGCTATAGCGGATATATCAGCTACATAATACATCATTGAAGCGCCTTTGTTATGACTATACAGCACCAGCTGTTTAACAGTTTAATATTGTGTTTAGTTTGTTGAGATGTTATAAATCTTATTCACTTTGCATTTGCCCTCAGGTCTCAGTAATGGTCAGTATTTTCACCTTGGTTGTTGTGAGTATAGACAGATACAGAGCAGTTACCTCTCCATTACAGACGCATATAACTCACCAACGATACCGCAAAGGAATCCTAATAGGACTAACTTGGATTGTTGCCGTATTGTTAAACATTGCAGCACTGGTAAAAGCACGAGCGGTAGACAGATATGCGAACATGTTTACGAACGAATCAAACATTTGGTGTGATGAAGTGTGGTTCGGTGACAGGACGGCGGAAATTGCGTATGAGATGTACATGTCTGCTGTCGTATGTCTTGGTCCTTGCGTTGTCTTTGTTGTGACATATGGAAGCATATCCAAACACATATGGTCCAAACGTGACCCAGGACAGGAAGACCGTAGCGGCGACTCTAATCGTCGGCAAAGCAAAGTAAAGGTAAGGCATCTCGATATCACGGCATCAGGTCCCCTACATACCCAACATGATAGTACTTCCTTTACGAATAATCTGTATTATTGTACATCTGTCATCGTAGCACCGTAAGTTAAAACGTGCTGTAATTTTGCTGTATTTTACGGGGTATTTTCATCCTAACATATTATAATTCCGAATATGGAATGGTTATGCCCGTAAGCGTTCTCTAATAATAAAAACAAACATGGCTGGCACCAGAGTTTGACCGGACTCCGCACAAGGAAGTTCGCTGATTCTGTTCTTAACATTTTGGATTTCCGCATTTACATTTGTATGTGCAATACAAATGTTATTACGAGGATACCTCGATGTATGCACTCAGATATTTTAACTAACAACAACACGGACTATAAATGTTTAGCAAAGTGTTAATTCATATGGTACAATTGTATTCCAAATTCCACACACGTCACCATTGCCAGCAGACATACTGTGCATGTAGCGATAACTTTATGGATTTTAGTTTTTTTGATAATAAGCAGCTTTATATATTCATATATTTTGCGAGTGTATCTACCAAATAATAATAAATTACTGATGTTTCTACTTGTCCACTGGTATATCAAGAACAACAACATATTTCAATGTGAAGTGTTACATATGTTATCTGAGGTAAGACAAACACATGATTAATTTAGGATTAGAATTTGTAGCAGCTGTTCAGACATCGCCACTATCGCTTATCAAATAGTTGTTCTGGGGTAATCAACATACCTAATTAGTGTTGGGTTAAAATATGTTCATATTAAGTTAAGTACCTATTTTGCTCATGGATTGTCATGGATTTATTTCAATGTGTCTAGATACCGACTTGATAGCTGATTTCTAGTGAATAGCTGGTTGATATCATTCGACACTTGCCCATAACCTGTCATCATTTAGGTTTATACAAGGTCCTGGTCGGAACTCGAGTCAGTGATTAGAACTAATTACAGGTATAAACTTTGTTGACAGATTGTTATTCCTGACAGTTTGGTATGTGTAGTCTAATATAGGAAGCAATTAATCAAATATATATGACGTGTTAAGTACTTCGTCGGATTGGCTACATGCGAGTAGAATGTGTACATATGTGGAGGCCACGCCTCGAGCTCTTAAACTTTCATGTAATAGGTTAAAGTTTTGAGAAGTGAGTAAAGAGTCTTGGCAGACAGTTTTTGGGAGTTCTCCGGGAGGCGAGCCAGCTTTGGCGAGCTCTCCACGTGCCGCTGAGAATAGAGAAGTTGACACGATATCTATCTCCGTGTTTGTCTTTGTTTGGTCGAAATGGTTGCTAACGTAACGATCCTGGGTACCTGATATAACGCTTAAGAACACGAGAATTACACCGTTATACACTTATGAAGTATCCTAATGGAGTTAACCAGTAATAGTGGACTTGAACACCGACTGCATTTTGAGGTTTTTTGAAGATGCTCTATTCAAAATATTGGTGGCAAAGTTTTTGTCGGATTAGTCATTATTGTCATCATAATAGAAGGTCCAGTAATATTCCAGCATGTTATCAGAATGAGTACGCATATCATATATCACAAAGATTAGAATCGTCGCATTATGAAGACAATATTAAAAAAAAAGAAACTACAGGTACTACATATTCGTAACTTGGGGTAATCGATTATTGATGTAATATTTTCCTAATGTAATGTTTAAACTATTATACACCAATGTATACGATAGTATCACACATAGTGAGGCATACATGCAGCCTGTAGTAGAGATTATTGATTGTCAGCGTGTGTTGTTTTTATTTGTGTTCAATCATAGACCCTGTAAAAGAGGGATAGGAAACTGCCGGCAAAGATCAAAGTAAGAGGGTCTATGGTTCAATGAAACAATCAAAACCTCTTCTCCAGAAAGCACTCCATCTGGTGAGGTTCATTATCACCAATACTTGGTGAGAGTGTAATTTAATCGGGTGCACTCTGACACAACAGTGTGTCAAAACGTATAAATAACAATTTACTGTGGTAGTTTTAGTAATTCGTAGCGATATCGTGTAATTCGTATAACAACTATTATAATACATTTGCTGAAAACAGTTGTGTTCAGTAATGATGCGTTTTTTTAAATCATTCATCACACAACAGGTGGTATCTGTCCCAAATAATGTATTAACACTGAATTGAAAATCCAAATAATGTCACATTGCATTGATACAAATGAATTAAATATAATGAATGTAGTGCATATATGCAGATTCGATGATTGAGTGAGAATAGGATTGCAATAGAGTAAATCTAGTGAGCATGTTTAATTAATGATTTTTTAAATGTTATGCTCAAACATACCTAATTGCTTTTTTTTATTTGGGACTTTATGATGTGATTTGTTTATTGTATGTTCTGATTACTGTACAATTATAGTGCATTGTGCTTGATCATATTTTGCTTATGAACACTTTCAATCTTTTTTGCATGTATAACGCATTTTTATTTTTATTGACATGAAGTCAAAAATATCTCCTATTTATTTTTGTTTTGCTTTTCTTCCTTGGCTATGAATTGTTGTAGCTATCATATCAAATAATTCAAGCAATCCAAAGATGACCTTTTAATTATTAATTATTCCAAAATCTATTTCTTACTGCTATTTTATATTTACTTTATGTTTTGTATCTTTCTGTAAGTTGTAACTGTAATTAGAATGATTGTTGGGCTATTTTCATTTTCCTAATCTTAATTGCAACAGCTCCTGAAATGTTAAGACTTTTCTTAAACATTCGCCGAATTATGATGTAATTAATTTGGTTCCTAAATCGCCCACCTGGACTTTCCGGTGCCAATCTCCGTCTAGAATACTTACTGAGTATAGAGAAGGCAACATTTGGTCATCTTGAATCAAATTGTCGAACAAATCGTCGTTCCTATGTTTCAAAAGATGTATGAAGTATGTGTGAAAATTAAATTTGAACCTTCCATACACGTCCAAGTTACAAGAGCGGTGGGCACGCATGGCCGCAAAATATAAATCCCTGTTTTTGGACTTCACTCTAACAAGGAATATTAAACAATATATTTGCTTATATTCTAATGCATTATATAGTGTAATAAATATACATATAATATACATACTTATATGGATATATCGCAAAAATAGCAACTGTTGCATTAATTATATGCCATGGGCTTAACACAATATTTAAAAGACATCACCACCTGCAAAACCGTTGTTGAGTGGCTACTCGTCAATCAATTGACTGGTGTATAAATAAGATAATTCATTCCAAATAGTACAACATATTAAAACAAGATACGTGATAACAATACGCAAACCGTGTGATCAACACAACAATCAAGACAATTAATTGCCAGAAAAAAACACAACTCAGTTTTTAAGATAGATAGAAATATTAAATAAGATATTAAAATAC